>NC_088679.1:33750000-35000000 GCF_950023065.1 Planococcus citri
TTTTTTTGATTTGCGATGCATGATGATGTTAGTCTACACCTGAATTTCAGGCCGATGGGTCATTCAAAAGGGTATTCAGGGCCGCAAAAATTTTCAAAATTGTGAGATTCTATTTTTTTTTTTTTTTGCATAAAAATTATGAAACATAGAAAAAAATTACGGATTTGTTTGAAATTCAGGTCAATGATGCAGATAGAGTTGTCTTTCATTGTAGTATATAATTTCGAAAAAATCTCCCAAAATTGAGCATTCTTGCAAGTTTTAATTTCTTTGACATATATATGTACTTCAGTTTTCTCAGTTTACTCCATTTGATCAAAACTGAAGAAAATGATGGTAAAAAAAACTGTTGTGTGTAATAAAGGCACTGACTTTATTACACACAACAGTTATCGAATTGAAAAAATAAAGTCTATTTTGCGTTCAACTTATCTAATTCTTTTATCACATGCATTTAAAAATTTTTTAAAAACAATTTCAAGCTGATTTGTATTTTCCATTCTGCTAGGTTTCGTTCAACTTGAAGAAAAAGAAAAATATCCGGTAAGAAAAAAAATTCATAGCAAATAGAATAATTTTTCGTCCGCCTAAATCGCCCTATTAAAATGATGGCTTACATTTTAATGCGCCTTTAAGATGCAGACTTATGCAAAATTATTAACACCGGTTAGGCATCCTAATGGGTAGCAAATGGTAGCTTTTTAATAATACTGTGTACGACTGGAAAAATAAAGATATACCGCGAACTGCTCACAAAAATAAGTGATAACGAGTAATTTTTACTTCATTTTATTTTTACGATCATCATGGTACGTATACTTACAAAGTTAAATGCACGAACACTCTGTCAGTATGGTGACCCGTAACGTCGTAAACAATGCACCACGATGAGGATGAGGTTACATCTTGGGAGTAGGAGTGGAACGTCGAAGAGCAGCGACCGAGCATACACATTGGATTAAATTATTATTCCTCTGCATGGAAATGTCGTGTGTCTGGAAAAGTGTAGGTACATTTGATGATAGCAATGATGTCTACGAGAGAGATGGAAAGATGCTTCTAAATGTTCCATAAATGAGTATCGATCAAATGGCATAATTGTATTAATTCGCATACACGAGAATGCACGTATAGGCACTTGCGGTCCATTTTGATGGATGGAAAATATACCATAAAGTGTGCTTTTGATTACCTACGCGGTTTACATTCAATTTACAAAAATTATACTCGAATTTTGAATAATGAAGTTCGATTGATGGTGTATTATTAACTCGTGGCCGATGTCTAGCTGTTGCGAAGGCGTATTTGCTGGCGCCTTTATTTTTTCTCTCTTTTTAAAAATGACAAAACTCTGAAAATTTTCCAGTTGTGTTTGACTGCTGTTTGCAGTGTGAATGTGTGAGTGTCGACGAAACAGCGCACAGAGTTGAACGTTACCCGAGCAATGTAGGAGGTTTGGAGGTAACGAATGTTCGCACAAGATGAGTACAGCGTCCGCTAATGTACGGTTTAAATGAAGCAGGCATACCGAGGTATACGGGGCATTGGTTGCCAGGAAACGTCGGGTAAACGTCCGCTAATATACGGGCAACAACCTTGTTCGACTCGTTCACGGTCCCCCTCCACCCTCCCCCTCTGATACCATTATGTATCACTCTCATCGTACCCATTTGCGATTAAAATTGAAATGGGTCAAGTGCTCATGATCCATTGAAAAATTTTGTTTTCTGTCAGAAATAGTGAAATGAGGAATGGCCCCAGAGGCCCAGACCATGAAAGTTGGGGCCCATATTGGTTGAAAATTTTGAAAAATGAGAGTGGGGAGGTGGACTTTTTGCATCGTTGGTACTTTTTTCTTCCTTGGATTTTCAGGCATGCACGCCTCAACTGAAAGTGAATGATTTTTGAAATTTTCATTTTCATGTACAAGTGAACCCAAAAATTCACTTTTTTTTAGGAATTTCAGCTGGACATCATGAGATGCAATTTTTTCCATTTGAAAAAAAAAACATTTTGTTGAATCGGTTAAAAAATGTCTTATGAGACGTTGGCTCATGAAACCAAATCTTACAAAAGGACCCACTAATGAGATATTTATCTGGGATTCTGTTTATTTAATTTTTCAAACATTTAAAATCGATTGGAATTTCTTTTAGCTGCATAAATCAATTTTTATTATTTCAAGAATGGTAGACTCATAATTTAAAACTTGGTCATAATTTTTCACAAATTTTGTGGACAAAAAAATAATAAAATCCTATGTCGAAATTCGTGCTACTCTATTCGATTCAATACTCCCTCATTCTTGGTCAAGGCCTCAGTGAAAATTTTTTATCACAGTGAATAAATTTCATCACGTGTAAAATTTCACATAAAATAGATAACACCTCTAATTTCATGATTAGGTACTTACCTACCTTTAAAAAATTGCGAAAACTATGAAATTTAGAAGAAAAAAAAAATTAAGAAATGAAAACTGCCAAAATGTCTGCTACATTAAAAGTAACACTGACCTTAATTATTGGCGAATTTTTCGTCTTAGATAAAAATATACTGATAAGTGAAGATTATTCGGTGTTTTTAAAATAAGTACACATTATAGGTATACGTACCTATAGGTATACTTAATCGCCGTTGGTAAAATTCTTTTTATTCGATATTCTCATATGGTTTATAGCTGCCAGTATCAAATTACCGCCAACTTATATTACGCATAGGATTCTACATGTGTTTAATTTTGCACTCGTAAATCACCTAACCTTGAAAATTTTCGAAGCCTCGCGTCTTTTGTATTCCAATTATTCATCCGTCTGCGCATATAAATCAATCGTTCGGTGAAAAATCTGCACGAGGAAGTGTTGGATTTTGAATAAAAAGCGTATAGTCTACCTATTAAAATGAACGTCATCGTAAATTCTGAAATAAATTATTTTATTTGACCTTTCTTATTTCAAATTTAATTTTATAATTTATCGATTTCGATTGGGTGTTTTCAGGCCAACGAATTTCGCAGAAAGGAGATTAAAATTTTGACGAACTGTAATGGAAATTTTACCTGTGGTTGTTTCTTCTTTGGGGTTACTCAAGCGAAATAACTAATTAATGCAAAAAAATTATGTATATACTTATCAAATAAGTAGCATGTACCTACAGATGAAGCAAAAATTGGTACCAGGATATTCAATCTTACATGAAAAAAATTCCCTTTCGATGATTTAAAACACAAATGTGGCAATAATTGTGTCACAATGAGCGTTGTGAAAGATGCAAAACATCATCTTCAATCATCATTCTACAAAAAATGGGATCAAGTCTCCTTTCTAAAAAAAAATTGAATCATGATACAGGAATGTTTCAACACGTTTTCAAGTGCAAGCGCCACATCTGCAATTATCAATAATTACTATGTAAATAACCAATTGTTTACAAAAAATTATTAGTACTCGTAATTTACCCAAAACTGCCAGTAATTTACCACAAAAATTACCAGTAATTTACCAGAAAAATTACCACTTTACCAGTAATTTACCAAAAAAATGCCAGTAATTTACCAAAAAAATACCAGTTATTTACCAAAAAAAATACCAGTTATTTACCAAAAAAATATCCAGAAATTTACCAAAAAAATAGCCAGTAATTTACCAAAAAAAATTGCCAGAAATTTACCAACAAAATTACCAGTAATTTACCAACAAAATTACCAGTAATTTACCAACAAAATAGCCAGTAATTTACCAAAAAAAATTGCCAGAAATTTACCAACAAAATTACCAGTAATTTACCAACAAAATTACCAGTAATTTACCAACAAAATTACCAGTAATTTACCAACAAAATTACCAGTAATTTACCAACAAAATTACCAGTAATTTACCAACAAAATTACCAGTAATTTACCAACAAAATTACCAGTAATTTACCAACAAAATTACCAGTAATTTACCAACAAAATTACCAGTAATTTACCAACAAAATTACCAGTAATTTACCAACAAAATTACCAGTAATTTACCAAGAAACCACTGGTACAAAATTTGGGAAAGATTAGTCACCAGTAGCAGTAGCTTTGAAAAGTCATGGCGACATCCATGGATCAACATAACTTGGATCAGTGTATTGAAAATTTTAGGACTCACCCTTAGGTGCAAAAAACATATCCATGTCAATGTTCTGAAAATTGCCTAAAGTGATAGATCCCAAAATTGTTTTTTGTAGGTACGTTTTAGGATTTTAGAGAATTTTATGAGAAACTATTGGTCCAAAAAGCGCACCTTTTCTCATTTGTAGGCTCTCAAATCAAGTTAAAAGCTGGAACATTTCCTATAAAAAGATTTCCAGAATTTTAGGACGGTCCAATCGTACATTTCAAGATTTTTGGATATTTTTTTGAAAGAAAAAAAAAAAACACTTTTTATTTGTAGGTACTTACCCACGTGCCAAAAGTGCCTCTGAAAATGCGCTGGAAGCTGAAATATATTTCCTAGAAAGAAGCTTTTCAGAACTCTGAAGCCCAAACACACGGTTTCGAACTACATAACGCTAAATCGATAGAGAATAAAATATACACACAAAAATATATAAATCACAAGCTACAATGTTAGGCTCAAAGTGAATTTTTCGATTTTCAAGAACTTTTGAAAATTAAGGGACATCGAAAACCCAAATAAGCTAATAAAATTTAGCGAATACCCTATTTTCGAGCACTGAAATTGATTAAAAAACGAGTTCGGATCGTCCCAGTCAATTTTTTGAATGTTGGAATTTCCACAAAATTTCACCCAATCACCTAACGTTAATTTTATACCTTATTTCAAAATGCTAAGTCGATTGAAGATAGTTTCAAGTCATTCTGGAGGGGTGTGATTTAATACCACGACAAAAAAGGGCGTCTGCACGACAAGCATAGGCACTTTCACGCCAGAAAAGTCATTACCACGACTAAATTGGAAATTCCCGACAATAAAGAGCTTACCACGACATAAAAGGTACTCCAACGACAAAATAATGTATCAAACGACGAATTAAAAAATTCACGACATTTTATTACTTTCAACTGCTATATAAGGCAATGCACGACAAAATATTTCTGTCAAAAACAGGCATTTCACCGACAGAAATAAACGTTTAAAAAATATTAAAATGATACCAAAAAAACGAAGTAGGTATGTAAAAAATTGCTATTTATAGAAATAATGTTTTGTGGACTTTGATGGGTGACCCGGTGACCCCTCTTCCTCTTTTGACCTCAGGGACGAAGCGAAAGGAGGCTAAGGAGACAGTTTGTCCCCCTCCGGTTCCCCGAAAGTAGGAAAAACTTGGGAAATTGAGAAAAATTCAAGAAAGTTAGGAAAATACAAAAATTCCAACAATACTTAAGTTTCAGTTTAGAAGAATTCAAATTTTTTACAATCATGTATTTAATTATTATTAATTTGCCGACAAAACCGCTAATCTATCCTCAACATTCTCATTTTTCCATTTTGTCGTGAATTCTGCTTATCTCGTTATTAAATCGTAGTAGTTCATAAATACTTTATTGTCGGGCGTCATCTGGCGTGGAACTTCATCATTTTTCGTCGTTCATTCATCTTTTATGAATGAAAAAATGCTTGTCGTGATGACGCCCTTTTTCGTCGTGCAAAAAATATTTCCCCATTCTGGAGCCTCTCGCCATATTTTGAAAATTCCAGTTTTCACGTGATTAAGTTAACTCAATGGAGAGTGTTTTTATCGCTTTTTTGGCGGGAAGGGGGACTAAAAATTTTCAAAATAATGGCCAGAAGTTGCAGAACGGCTTGAAACCACCAGTTGACTCTCAGAATATTTTACATCCGTATCTACATGAAGTAAATTTTTTATTTCCAATTTTTTTTAGTAAAATTTTATGGAAATTTCAATTTTCAAAAATCTATTAGGAGGCTCTAGAACTACTTAAAATCAACTGAAACCGTTTCCAAATCAATTTGGATCGTTGAAAATAGGGTACATAGCAATCAAATTTCAGCTTTATGGATAAATTTGGTAACATTTTTATTTTATTTTTTTTGCAAACTTTGGCCCCAAGTTTGATTTTTAAAAATTCGTTAAAAATTGAAAAATGAATTTAAGCAGCTAGAATTTTAGCTGGGGATGTATTTTTGCATGCTGTTTCGATTCAACTTTTTTCGGTTCAAGAATTTTTTTTCGATTGAGATACCTACCTAAATTGATTCCTGAAATTTAAATACCTACTTCAGCACACGAAATTTAAAAATTCATTAACGCTTCAAATATTACCAGTAAAAAAAAAGATCAATATTTTATAAGAGAGAAATTTATAAATTAGTTACTTATTTTAGAAATAATAAAAAATTGAGAGAACGAGAAAAACACCAACTCTCGCCATGCTTTTCATTACTTTGAACCTTTCTATTGTTCGGTGAAAAATCCCATCGCGCAATTTGAAAACCACTAACCTTCATTTTACGATACAGGCCATCGCATCTAAACCAAGACGAAGACGTCAGTACACTTCGCGAGTAGGTAATTGCCATACCTATAGCTATTTACGAACATCTCATCGTACGGATTACCGCTCCGTATTAAATTAATCATCGGAGACGATTACGAAATCGCATTTCACGACCATCTACGAACCTATAGGTAGTCGTGTTTTATCCACGGCATGATCCGTGTATTCAACTTGAACCAGAAGAACAGATTGTTCGCAACTCGTAACATCATCAACCAAGTGTGAAATTTAAATTAGTTGTGAAATTACACCATACAGAAAAACATAGTAATACCAGCAGCTAGCTTAGGTATATACGAGGTGTAGGTAAAAAGCTAGGTTCAAAATTTCGCATCATTGTCGTCCTTCAACGTGAACATCCCGTAGAATAAAAAAAAATTCCCCAAGATGCGCACAAAAATACCCCAGCAATTTGAAAAATCGATGTAACATTGTACCCTTGCTTCGTCCCCTCGCGTCAACCCCCTTGGAAAAAAACCACGCGTTGAGAAAATTTTCCGCAAATTTATTCCGGGCCGACCGAACCGGCGAAAATCGAATACGGGGTTAAGGAAACTCAGTCACGATATCGAGGTATGTGTTACTCGTAGTACATTCGGAAGCAGAAGCACCGAACGCCAACAAAAAGCTCGAGCAAAGTGCGAACTTTTATGACGATGCGGATTGCGGGGGAGGACGAAGAGTGCAGTAGGCGACCGGCTTTACTTTACCCTTCTCTTGGCAGCGCATTTTGTTCAAAACGCCCATTACTTTAATCGCGCAGAAACCAGAAGGGTAACGTCCTTCACCACGATACTGGGTTATTCACCTGGTCGCTCGGCCAAGGTCGCTTCCGCTAATTATAGATAAAAACAGAGAAAACAAGTTTCGCGTTTACTGTATAACTTGGCTTCGTTCGTATGTATTTATACCTACACACGCACACTACGCTCGCTTTTTTACACACTTCCACGCAATTATACGTAAATGAAGCTGATGGTCTTTACTTTCGTACCTACATGTTGTAAAGGTATGCTCGTATAGCCGCGATGTCAGCCTAGGTATGGCTAGATGAGGATGAGGAGGTGTATATATAGCGCTTACGCTCACTCTTACGGTCACGAGCGGTTAAACCAAAGATAACGCTGATCACGTAACTAACATAGCAAAACATACCAGGCAGAAAGTCAAAGTCATACTTTTCATATCTTCATAGAAAAAATAAACCAGCTCAGAATGAAGAAGCAGTGCAAAGTTTTTCGGAATTTGGGACCATATTTTATTGATAATTTGAAGTCGATCTGGAATTCAGGTTTCCTTGTTCATCTTTTTGTACTGAATAAGGTACCTTTTCATTAAATCTTGAATGTGCATACGAGCTTTTTGCTAATCACAAATAAAATTGTGCACTATTTTGAGTAAAATTAATTTCTTAAAGTTTCAAAATGCCGGATGATGTTGAAATGAAGGCTATAGGAGGAGATTTTTAGTTCAATACACAAGTAAATTGAATTCAGTTATTTACAAGCAATTACTCCGACTTTTTGCTCATTCTCTGAATCAAAATTTCCTTTTTTAAAATCAAATATTGGGTATTAAAAATTCCCACAGTTTTCGGATTTTTGGTGAATTTTTAGAAATCAAATCTGAGCCAAAATGCTAAAAAAAATCAAAATTTTATACATCCTATCTTTGACTCTCCAAATCGACTAAGAATGGTCTTGAGCCGTTTTGGATACCAAGTTCTGGAGCCTCCAGAAAATGTTATGAGAGTTAAAATTCTCACCAAATTATACCTACTGATGGTGAAAAGCTAATATTTACTTTGTATTCTAATGTTGAACATGCTGCGTCGATTGAAGCTGCTATCGAGCCGTTCTGGAGCCTCCAGTGATATTTCAGAAACTCCAGTTTTCCCAAAAATGACATAAAATCAGTCAAAATTGACTTTAGCACACCTGCTCATGATTGGTGCTTATTAGCAGTCCACTTTACCGATCATACTGTTTTCCTGTCGTTCGACATAAAGAACTGAAATTCAATGTATGAATAAATTTTTATTTAAAGATGTCCAGCAACTTAGGCTTTTTTGCGCCTGCTGTTTTGACACAGATTACAAATTAATTCATTTTGCACAGATGATTACAAATACGTACATCCAACAGTATAACAACAAAATATAACAAGAAAAATAAATAGGAAATATATAACATGCAAAACAAAAATACTTAACATTAAAAAAATTTGAGAAAAAGCACTAAGAAAAAATGATGTGGTTAAATACTTATCATTGAATAAGTTAAACTTTTAGAAAAATGAACAATTTTTGGCACAGATTTTCATCATCAGCTTTTAGATGAACATAATATTTAAAGTCATTGCCCAGTATATTTTCTACATTTGATTTGTATAGTATGCATGAGTCCAGTATAATGTTGAACAGTTACATCTGTATCACAAGTTGGGCATTTTTTCAGAGATTTTTCTGAGAAGAGTGAGCTGTGTGTGAATGTGGTCTGGCCTATGCAGATTCTAGCTAAAATTACTTGTTCTCTCCTGCTTAAGCGATATGAGGTGACTGGATTTGGTAGTACATATAATGTTTTTGTACAATTAAGTTTTTTCTTTGATGGCATTCAAGTTGGTAGAATCAATATTATAGGAGGCAAGCAGTTCTCTAGTGTGATTTCCTAAAGGTTTGTCGGTAGGTACTCATTTGAGTATTGGTTTTCAAGGCTTGAATGGAAAATCTTGAAGTAATTCAGATGGTGTGGGTTCATGACAATCTTGAGATAGTATTTCAGAGCCAAGTAGTTTCTCCTTTCTTGCAGAGTGGTGGTGCCTATTTCTGTGATAAGTTTTGCGATGGGGCTTGTGCAGAAAGCACCTACACAGAGACAAAGAGCATGATTTCTAATGGAATTTAGTTTATCTAGGTCTGATTTGGCAGCCCCAGTTGGGTGAAAATCCGCCCTTCTGCCAATAAATACGTGGTAAAGAGCAGTTTAATTGCCGTTTTATACTTCAACATGACTTTAAACTGCTGCCATGCAGCAGATTTTACAGTTTTCAAAATCACGCTTCAATTCACAGGTGTAATTTGAAGCGACTTTTTAGGTTGTCACATTTTCTGCACAGCAGAAAAAAATTTCTGCTGATAAACACGCCACAAAAATATTTTGTAGCGTACTTTTATCGCGTAAAGCTGCTACGCTTCTAATTATGTGGCGTATTTTTGCACGTTGAAAAAACCAGCCACAAAAATACGCTACGCAAATATTTCGTAGCGTATTTATTCGCATATTTGCTGAAAAACACGAGTAAATGTGGTATTTTGCGTGTGTGTTTCAGCTTAGTATATAAATCTTTAGTCACTTCTACCAAGTGCTCTGGTGGCGTAGCACAGTGACTCGGATTGCGAAAAAAGGCGCGCATGGCGTTTTACAGCAAAACTATGACCATATCAAAAGTTGAAAGTAGTGATTCCGTAGTATTTTTCAACGAGGAATTCGAATCCGATGCCCTTTTTTTTCGCCAGACCCCTTGGGGGGTGGTACCAAAATCAAATTTTGTAAAAATGAAAAAAAAATCGAGTAATATGTCAAAATGTAGGTTTTTTGGATCGAGAAACACGAATCTGAGGTCCTTTTTTCCCTCAGACTCCATGGGGAGGTGCTACCGAAATCAAATTTTGTAAAAATGGAAAAAATCGAGTGATATGTCAAAATATAGGTTTTTTGGGACGAGGAACACGAATCTGAGGTCCTTTCTTCCCTCAGGCCCCTCGGGGGCCCTTGGAGAGGTGCTACCATTTTTGAGATATCTCGTCTCAAACGCAACTACATTTTAACTAAATTAACGCGAAATAATTGTAATTGAATATGGCATAAGTTTTTTCATTCAACTCCCTTCAAAATCGCGATTGCGGGAAAATGTGTGTTGAAAAGTGTAGAATTTGGGTGTGTGTTCCTTACGGTGCGACTAAGCGCGGATCTTCTAGTAATGATACAAAATAACCGAAGATATCGGGTCGAATGATTGAAAAACTGACTAATTTCTACCCTCAACCAAAAAAATCGAAATTTTGACAATCTACTCACATTTTTGTGATTTTTTGAAAATTTGATTTCGGTAACACCTTTCTTAGGGGCTGAATGAAAAAAAGGACTTCAGATTCGTGTTTCTCGACCCAAAAAACCTACATTTTGACGTATCACTCGATTTTTTTATATTTTTACAAAATTCGATTTCGGTAGCACCTCCCCAAGGGCCCTCGTGGGGACTGAAGAAAAAAAGTACCTCAGATTCGTGTTTCTCGACCCAAAAAACCTATATTTTAACATATCACTCGATTTTTTTCATTTTCACAAAATTTGATTTTGGTAGCCCTTCCCCGAGGGCCCCCCAGGGGGTCTGAGTGAAAAAAAGACCTCAGATTTGTGTTTCTCGACCCAAAAAACCTATATTTTGACATATCACTCGATTTTTTTCATTTTTGAAAATTTGATTTCGGTAGCACCTCCCCAAGGGCCCCTAAAGGGTCCGAGGTAAAAAAGGACCTCAGATTCATGTTTCTCGACCCAAAAAACCTACATTTTGACATATTACTCGATTTTTTTTTCATTTTTACAAAATTTGATTTTGGTACCACCCCCCAAGGGGTCTGGCGAAAAAAAAGGACATCGGATTCGAATTCCTCGTTGAAAAATACTACGGAATCACTACTTTCAACTTTTGATATGGTCATAGTTTTGCTGTAAAACGCCATGCGCGCCTTTTTTCGCAATCCGAGTCACTGTGCGTAGGTAGCAAGGATTCCACTCACAGATCTGGGGACTCGAGTTCGATCCCCGCTGGTGCCAAAAAATTTTTCAGGAATATTGATCAAATGATCAATGGCAGATTTTTACACATAAATAAAATACGCGCCGATTAATGGGCAGAAAAAGCATTGGTGTAAAGTGTTAAATCTCCTGCCCGCAGTGCCCGCGGTTTTATGTCGCGTAAGAGCATATTTTCACCCAACTGGGAGCTGAATTATAGACAATTGATCCTTAGTCAATAATGGATTGAAGGTGACTTGTATATATTCGTAATAATTTGCATCCTATTTTCTTCATGCCAAGTAGCCAAGCCGATTGTAAATGGTTTCAATTCAAGCTATTTTGAGACATCCAGCATTTTTCAAATTTTCAATTATGAAATCACTGTCTCGCTGGAAGCTCTAGAACAGTTTGATTCTAGGTTTAGTCAAATCAGCACGTTGAAGTTAGAATACAAAGTGAATTTCATTCAACTTTTCAACTTCGATTGGTAACATTTTCTACTGGAGGTTCCAGAACAGTCCAGAATGGTTCAAAACGATTCAAAATCGTTTCCAACCAGGGCTGTAAGGTAATTTATGTTGGTAAATTACAGCGGTATTTTACTGTATTTTACGGTATTTTACCAAAAGTTTATTACTGTATTTTACCATAATTTTCCAAAAAGGCAAATTGACCAGATTCGAACGACGATTCATTTAGGGCGCCCTACAATTGCACACGACGCGCACTCCTGTTTGTTGCTGCGCGCCTTCTGGTGCTTGGATAAAATGAAACAACGTTAGATAGATATAATTTTCACGAGCTCAACGTTGCCATTTTTTGGAATCATTTTTTTTCGTGTAAAATGACAAATGTCAAACTTGGGACCATTAAAAATGAAAAATACACTTAAAAACATGTCTTAATAAATAAGCATTTTCAAAATTGATTGATTCCCATAAAAATTATAGCAGTTTGCAGTTTTGCATTCGTTGTGACGTCATCACGCAGTCCGCAATGCTGGTAAATCAAGAAATCCCATTACCAATTTTCAAATTTTATTGAATAAGTTAATTGAAGCACGAAATACATCTTAAATTTTGATTGTCACAAACGATATGAAGTATTAACATAAAATACATTTCACATTGAGCCTTATTTTTTGAAAAAATGTATAATTTGAAATTTTTATACCTACAGAAACAGCTAAGATAATTTATGGGTTGGCTACACTGATACTGAGTGATAACAGATGCAAAACTTCAAACAGCCATAATTTTGGACAGAATCGCTCAATTTTGAAGGTAAACACGTCAAAATAAAGGTAATTGAACGTATTTTACAATTATGAGACTCCCATGTTTAACATTTTTCATTTTCCACCAAAAAATAGTGATCAAAAAAAGTGGCAACATTAGGGTCTTGAGAATCACATATACTTAACGTTGTTTTAACAATCCTCAAGCACCAGTAAAGTAAACAAAAGGTTTCTTGTTTACATTTTCTTCGTTCGCGAAATATCGTTCGAATCTGGTGAATTGAACACTTTTTTCCACCTTTCCTTCATTAAATTTCCAAATTTCCATGGAAATTTAATATTTATGATTTGAAAGTTACCAAAAATTTTCCCCATAAATTTTCAAAAAATGTCCATGGAAAATTTCCTATAATCGCTAATAACACCTAAAACAGATAAAAATTTACTTCAGAGGCAGGTCAGAAGTTCAGAACTTCGAAGTCAAACTACAAATAACTCTTCATATCTGTCGAAAAATCGACTTCAAGTGGCTGCACTGACGATCCACTTGAAATTTACCAAATTCAGAGGTGGTAAATTACGTGGTAATTACCCGTAATTTCTCCCCCTCGATTTCAGAAGGATAGTGACCTCTTTGGAAGGGTGACTCACCCTCTGAGTTGGTCAACTATTAAAATGGCTACCAAAAATCCTCTTTGGCAATGACTCAGACCCCCATAATAAACTTCTATTCCTCCTAGCTAAAACTCTGCCATTTGCCCTTTGCATCTTAAGCTAATAACATAACAGTGTGTTCATTTTTCAATTTGACTTTTTCTTCAAAGTTCAAATTATTCTAAATTTTCCTCAAAATATGCCGGAAACTACTGGAGACTCTGCCATGGACCAGGGATCGCCGATTAAATCAACAGTGAGTTATTTAATTTATATTTTAGTGAAAAATGTTAGATTTGCCAGTAGTGCACATGGTGCACTCAAATTTACTCAAGGTCTTTTCCGGCTCCCTGGGTTAAGATCCCCCTTCTGGATATTTAGAAATTGCTTTAGGACCCTAAAAACGCTTCCACTAAATTCCTCTGCCTTTTTTAGTCTAAATTACACTCACTTAGTTTCAATGAAACTAATTGGGCCCTGTGTTCTTTTTCTGCCTGCCTCCCCTTTAGGTTCCGGACGCCGGAGTAACTGATACTGATACTTACTCAATTCTTGTAGAAGATAATTATTATTTAGAAGAGTTACCTTATTATTTATTTGAACCGGAAGATTTATTTGAACCAGAAGATTTATTATTTAAAAGCAGGCAGAAGCTATATCGTTTAAAACTACAGGTAATTTACTTGGTAATTTCTAGATTATTGTGCTCGTTTCGTGAATCAAATTGCCCTTACTTAAATTCACTTAAATTTCCCACAATATCCAAACTGGTAAAATACCATAAATACTGTAAAGTACCGTATTTTACCGCCGTATTTTATCAACGAATAAATTACAGTGATTTAACAGCCATGTTTCCAACCAATTTTACTGGTTGAAAGATACATACATACTGACTAAATTTCAGACTTCTGGGTGAACTTGGTAAAATTGTGATTTTTTTTTTGCATTTTGAGCCGAATTTTCCTTTTCAAAATTACTAAGAAATCGAATAGTGCACTTTGACATCTTAAATTTATGCTGGTGATATATTCTCAATTCTCATATGTCATTGCAATCTACCTCTGTCCCGATCCACAGTCTGTATAACTTGATGATCTGGGTAGCAGAAATTCATGGGGAAAAAACTTTTTTTTCTTGATTTTTTTAAATTCCTACGTATAAAAATTGAAATTAAAAAAAAATTGCCAGGTTTAGTTTTCTTAAAAATAAAGTAGGTACCTCCACCGCCTGTTTCAGATTGGGGATCAAATAGTAATAACTCTGCACTCCGCAGCCTGGAGGCACCTTTACGGAAAATATTTAGAAAAATTGAAAGCGCTCGAATCAACCTTTCATTGCCTTCCTAAGTTTTGTTTTTAATTTTTTTTCAACTTTTGTGGACTTTATAAAAAAAGGGCCAAAAGGTTATTCAGAGAAGGTTTTGACTAAGTAAATATGAGAAATTTAAAACAATTTTTGCAGACTTCAATTTTTATTTATTCATTTAGGTACCTATTTTTTTTTTGGAATTTTTCCAACATTGAAGGCTTTTGCATATGTATAAAAGGACCAAATTTGTCGGGGGACAGATGAAAATACTTGTATTTTATTGAAGAACCAGCAACGTGACATTTGGAAAAAAATCAAAGCTACTTGACTAAGAAGGAATTTGGTTTTCAAAAATGCTATTTCACCTCTTCACGTGCATGTATTTGTTGTACCTAATTTTGAAAAAAAAATAGTATACCTATATGAACTTAAGTAAGAGGTATCAAACTGTCTAGGTTCTATTTCAAACAAAATTCGATATCACACAGTAAAAAATTATCAAAATTTCACCAAACTTTACCCTCTATGACATTTCGTACCCTATGGTTCAAAAGTATAATAGCCTTTATTCTTCCAACAGTTTGAAAAAATATAACCTCACGAGACACACCGAATAGATTGAAATTCCTCTAGAATTACGACGCAAATGTCGTCAAATAGTTGGGTAGGTAACTTACCAGGGGATAAATTTTTCACGAAAGAGTTCGTGAATTGCATTCGAGAATTACCAAATTTGACGGCCGGGCACCTTTGTCGTACATCTACCTTACGCGATCAAGTTGTTTACATCACTACACGAGACACGAGTTTATTCGAAATACGTGTCGGGTATTCGGCACACGTACATTTTTGACGAGAATTCACCATTTCACGTGCCCGTATAGTTTTGAGGGAATTTTCGTCATTCTCGTTGGCCTATAATTTCACCATCGAAGGCGAAATCGATAGGTATACCTAACTATAGAGAGAGCCAAGTGAGGGAAAATTCTAATAAAGTGTGTAAAAAAAAAAAAAATAAAGATAGAAAAAAAATCGAAACCGAACACCACGCGGACTGAGGTCATTACCTTGATTGGTCACTTACCTGTACGAAGAGTCGGCTTAGTTGCTGTTCTGTGAGCTGTGTGGAGAGGTTTGAGGTTCATCGCATGGAGAGTTTTAATTCAAGGTTGAACAGTTTGTTTTGCCGTAGTTGGCTAAATAAATTCCAGTATGTTAGAAGGAAACAAAAATTCAACGTAGGCTTTGTTAATACTAATACTGATACCAACATAATGCTGGTAAATGTTGTTAATTCAACGTCAACCATATTACCATTGTTGTTTTGCCTCCTGCGATGGCGATGGATTTCATTTCTACAGATTATGAGCTGTTTTGACTATATTACCAATTTATATTCGAGTCTTGGAAACATTCGTGAAGATCCTTGAACTTCAATAATACCAACTCCAACACTCGGTTCAACAAAACGGAAATTTTAATAAAATTATGTGTATTTTTTTCAATTCTCATTGCGTTTAGCATATCTTTTTTTTTAGAATCAGTTTCAGTTCAAATTCTATAGTAGTTTGTGAGTTCGTTTGTTATTTACATACGTTTATTCCCAGTTCAAACACCCTGCTGCAATCAAAATATAAATTTTAAAATCGTACAGTTGACCTATTACACAAAATTCTCGTCTGCTTTTCTCATCCTGTAAATTGCAGCTCGCCAACAGTCAGCCAACTCTTTGGAAATCGTAAACGATGAGATGGCATGGCAACGAAAAAAAAAAATGCATTAATTAGTCGTCTAATTGGGCTAATACATTATTATGAAAACCTGTTAACGTTTTAACACTTTTTTATGCGTGAATGTTTGACGAACTTGGTTCGTTGAACTTCGTTTACTTTCTTTTAACCTTGAATTTATAAACGACGTTATTGGAAGTTGATGTTTCATTTCATTTCGTCTTGTACACGTAACAACGTTGATACTCGTACTTCTTCTACCTACACGATGCGCCTTGCGCCATACCATCATGCCACACCAGCACACCACAGACGAACAAAAGTTGAATTCCAAAATAAAGTAATAAAAACACGAGCTTGCTAGATTGGCTTTTGGGTGTTCGCATGAATATTACGCGCAGATAATGACGACACGGAGTAAATTTTCATAGAAATTTCTCTCAAACTCGTGCCCGACTGCTACTCTTTACGGAGTATGAAAAGGTTATAGGCCTAAAATTGAAACCAGCGCGTGCAAATTTCACCTTCTCTATAGGTTCGGCTGCTGTATAGTAGGTAGGTACGCTCGTGCGTTAGGGCTAAAAATATTTTTCAATCAACTTTTGAAACACGATGCTGTGAGAGCATTTAGAGCGTAGGATGAGGCGACCATGATGCGTGCTCTTTTTTTTATTCTTATCAAATTACTGATCTTTGTTCGAGCTTCCTGCGCGAATACGATTGTAGGCGCATTCTTTCGAAGGCATCGCAGAGAGTGTACTGACTAGTTGAGGCAGAGGAGTGTTGTTTGAATGTTTATAGTCGGGTACGTTGAAACAGGTGTTTATGACTTTTGATAAATGTTTATTTAATGCACGTGCATTTTTATAGCGAGAGGCTAAAGCTCTTTTCGTCTCGAGAAGGTGAAAATTTCCTCGTATCTTAGCGTTACATGTGGAAGGAGGGACGAGGGTATTTTTAGTGGCGAATATGATAACTGAGTGGAAGTGTTTGGAACCTGATAAATGTCAGAAATATTTTTCAGGAGTAGGTACTTCAAAAACATCATTTTTGTAATTTTTTTTGGCAGGTAATACCTAAATAACTACTTTTCATATGCAATTTTGAAACAAAACAAATTACTTTTAAGATGAAATTTTTATTTTTCCAAAGTTTATTCGTCTGTTATTTACTTATTTGTCTAATTACAAAAAAAATACCAACCTCTACCTACATTGATATAAATTTTAAAAAAGTGGCCAGTTTGAAAATGCAATGATAAGAAATCACTATTGATAAATTTATGATTTTTTTGGGTGAAATATCAACATAAAAGTCATCAGCAAAATTCCCCATTCAGAAATGATTTGATCTCTGGAAACAAGAGTGAAGATGGAAAATGGAAAACATAATTTTCAAGGTGGTTTGATGTGAAGAAAAAGGTGAATCACAGTGGTGATGGTGAAATTTAATTTTGCAAATTAACTTTTTTCGAGCTCATATTTTGTGATTTTTTTTTAGCTTTTTTCATGGTTTTTTAAGACTTTGAGACTTTTTTTCAAAATTAATTTCTGGCAATCCTATCATTTGAACAAAAACCTCACAAATAATGATTTAAAAAAAGCGAAGATAATAAATTAAACAAAATTCTAAAATTGAATGTTGAGCATTAATTGTTGTTTTAAATTTTCTATATGTGACGCGGTGAGCGATACCATACCATATGTCGGCAAAAATTTTTTTCGTTTTATTGTGGTTTCTGGTAGTGTTTTTCTTCCTCTTTTCAATGGTGCAAACAGATTTTCAAAATATTAAAATCTGACAAATTTTCAAAATTTCAAAGTTGCGTATTTTTTGAAATTCAAAAACCAAAATTCTGAGAAAAACGTGTTTGAAAGTTTGGGTTATTTTTGTAACATTTTTAAATTTTTTTTTTTTTTTTGATTTTCTTCATCTTTTAATGGTTTTACATCATAATATTTTTTTTTTTTTTTTTTTTTTGACATTTTTTTATGAAAAGCACTTTTGTAAAACCGGTTTTTCACCACTAAAACGACGTGTTTGAGATCGGTGGGTACACCCATTCCAAAGTATAGGCTTCATAGTATATGAATCGACAAAAAATTTTTTTTTGATATTTTCTGACTTTTTCCATGAAAACGCGATTATCTCAAAAAAAAGTTTTCCGACATATGGTATGGTATCGCTCACCGCGTCACATATTTTAAACTTATTCAAAATACCTAAAATTGCCAAAATTTGTAAATATTGAGCATGTTGCATGAAAAATTTAATATTCTACATATGGATAATTGAAAGTTGTTTTAAAAACAGCCAAAAATTGATTCGACAAAACTTCATGAAAATTGCCTTAAAGGAAAAAATTGAGAAATCATTGTAGCAGAATATTGTTCAGAATAGCTTTTAATTTTTAAATAAATGAAATACCTATTACATTAATTCTGGCTTAAATTTTGTATCAACTTGTGGAATTTTAATAAGAATGGCAGAAAAAATTTGTTAGAATGACATAAATATCGTTGAAAATGCAATAAAAATTGAAAAAAAACATTAAAATTGTTCAAGAAGTATAAAAAAATTTTTGAGTTGTGTGAAAACTTGCAGAAACTATTCAACATGCAACAGAATTTTTTAATTGACAGAAAAATCATTAAAAATAATATTAAAATTTGACGTGACATAGTATCGTTTAAAGAACATAGAAAAGTTACAGAAGCTCTCAGTTGTCCATTTTTCGAATCTTGTTTTAATTTGAGAAAAAAAATCAGTTTTTAAACAAAAATGTGCTTAGGTACCTACATATGTAAGTACTTGAAATTTTTTTAAACATGATTTTTCAAGTCCAATTTTATTTTAAAACAATGATTTTGTAAAGTTTGTTATTTTTTGAGGGGGGGAGGGGAATTAACATTTCAACAAAAAATAAATGGTTTTAAAAAAATTGAATGCGAGATAGTTATTGAATACATTTTAATACTTACTTTCAACTTCATAAAAGAACTGAAAAAGAAAATAATGAAATTTGTG
Organism: Planococcus citri; assembly: GCF_950023065.1. Taxonomy (NCBI): domain Eukaryota; kingdom Metazoa; phylum Arthropoda; class Insecta; order Hemiptera; family Pseudococcidae; genus Planococcus; species Planococcus citri. The sequence goes on from NC_088679.1 coordinate 33,769,276, forward strand.
ATTTCATCAACTCACTATTCTTTGCAAAGTGAATCTATTAAACTTGAACAGACAAAAAAAACCTAATTGTTTAACCTGATTTCAAATTTTTAATATTTAATTTTTTTAGCCTTATTTCAAATCAAAATTCTATGTGAAAAATAAAATTGCTGTGAAATGCACAATTATACCTAGTCAATTTTTTGATTTTTAATGTTTAAAACATCCGGAAATACACAAGTTTAAAAATATGTTTAAAAAATGAAAATTTTTTTAAAAACAAAAAATACAGAATTATGGATGTATAAGTTGTCAAATTCCATGCGTTTTTTTTTTTTTTTTTTTTTGTAATATAGAAAAGATGAAGTACCTATCCAACTAACATAACAATTTTCAGACTTAACAGAGAAAAAGCGAAGGAGCACCCAAAAGTGCACCATCAGATCAGCTTATTAATAATTTCAACTTCAGGGAACCTATTTTCGATTTCTCTAATCGATTAGTGCTAGTTTTAAGTTATTATTGTTGTCTCCAGCAAATTTTTAGATGTTTTCAATGAAAAAAAAAAAAAAAAAAAAAAACTCATGCTGATGAATAGGGAAATTTAGCACCCACAAACTTGGATCAAGCGTTTCTATGACCACATGGATTGATTTATGTGAAAAATCAAAATTTGTTTTTACTACCTATAAAAATTCTTATTTTTTAATTTCTTTTCTTTTTCTTTTTTTTTAATAAAAAAGTTGGATTGTTGTAATACTCCAGAACATTTCAAAAAAAAAAAAAAAAAAAAAGAAAGATTATCATAACTACAAACTAAATTTTAGATTTTCACATGGACATATTTGAGACAGAAAATATTACCCATTTTTTCATTTCGATTTTTATTTTATCGTAACTAACCGTGTAGAATAGGTAAGTATTTTTGATTTGAATCAGCCAGATATTGAAAAATGCCTTCGTGCCCATGAATCGAGCAAAAGAGTGTTGTCAATGCATAATTTTTTGAGACAAACAGAAAAGTTTCTTTCATATGGTGAATCTCATTGAATCATGTTTCAGAATTTTCTCGTGTCCTTCGATCTCCACGCACTTCAAATAAAATGACCCTATAGTTGAAATAGAAAACTGTGAATACATATAAAGCTTTCATTTATGAGAAGAAAAAAAAAAGAAGACGTCCTCACGCTTTAAAATTGAGAATATCTGGCAGCAGGAATTTCTTAATCACATTTCAAACCCATTCTTGGACGGTTCATTGGATTACCTATGGGCATGTGGGTGAAAAGCTTCCCAAATTAGATATCACAATCGATGCAGTATCTAATCTACTTACGATAGGTGCACCTATACCTGAAGTGAAAGTTATACCTACTATGATTGTATATACTCGTACATTCCAATATTCATTAGCATATTGACAGTCAGATTCATATAAATTTTGAACCAACCGCATTTATAAGTACTCATATTTAAATTAATTACCAGAAAATACTCGTTGACAAGTCATATATTATGCTTATTCGAAATAAAAAATACTGACGTGCGAGTATTTTATTCATTTTGAAAAGCATTACGCCCTTGAAAACGAACCGCAGACTGTAAGACTGTCTTATGTATAGGTATGGTATGGTATAGGCTATAAGATGATCACGTATACGTATAATGCATAATAATATTAAATTTTTTATCAGTGTTGAAACAGTTCCACACAAATAGTACTAGCTTGTCGATATCAAACCATATCAAATGCATCTATAAATACATCTACATATGTAGGTAGTAGATTTAAGTAGGTATGTGTGCATAGTACAGAACACATACCTATATTTGAGAGCACTATACGCGTAATGTATGTAGTTCATGAGGCAAGGTTAGCTCTATTGCATACACAGTGAACAGCTGGATTCGCTTCATGTTTCCTGTTACACATAAGTGAAAAATATACATAATATTTCGAATAAATTACAAGCAATTTCAGACGTTTGGTGTGAAAACGAATTTCCCCAAGTGGTGCTACACGTCAACGAATACTGTGCGTGACCGTTATTTGTTTTTTACATTCCTTACCTACCTATGAGTACAGCACATTTGAGTGCACAGATGCACCGACTACATTGGCAGTATTTTAAAGGAAATTGTCAACAGAGCCAGGAGCACTTACTTCTCCAGTAGATATTGGAAAATTTTCAATTTCAACTAGACATTTTCAGTGAATCTACCTTACGTGTGGATTTGTGATGGAAAGTCTACTCTAGATCTTATTTCATTCATCCTCTGGATATGATTTTTTTTTTCATTTTTCACCTGTAGGTGTGCTTCCATTTTTTCCATGATAAATGCCACTTCAAAGTCTAATTTCATTACCTCGGATTCGATCCTATCTCTCAGAGTCACTTTCACAGTTTTTCTCGCGAACTTCATCTCTGCCATCTTTTGGTTGACTTCTTCTGTACCTAAAATTCCCATCTACTGAATGTAGGTACCTACCTACGTCATTATAAAACCTTGAAATTTAAAAAAAAAATTCCAAACCTCAAAAGTTTTGCCAAAGGTTAAAATGCAAATTATTTCTACTGCTTAAAATAACTTTTTTATTCGCTTTCAATATCACCTCATCAACTCGCCATTGATCTAATTATAGTCATTCAGAAAACATCACCTTATGAATGAAACACTTCGGTAACATTTTTCTCGGCAGCCTTATATCATCTTTCAATGTAAAATAACGCATGTAGCCTATTACAAAGAGACCTATAAAGAAGCCTAATAAGCTGTAATCTGCGTGAAGTTCAAATCGTCATGTTTTTCATGTTACTTAGGCTAGACATCAGTTACGTAAGGTACTATACATACATTTCACTCGCCTCGTAGGACTGGTAGGTATACTCTATAAGTACCTTACATACATTGTAACGAATGTATGAGAGAATCTTGGTAATCTAGTCAAGTTGGTGAATATCTAATCGTAAATTAGATAAACCAAAAATAAAAGGAAAAAAAATCATTTCTAAAAATACTAATACATAAAAATTGAGATAGCGAGAAAATTGACGAGAAAACACGGTCGCTTCGTACATACATGAATATTCAAACGATACCTACCTATACCGACCAAACGAGGAAAAAAAATTCCGTGTACAATTTTTCCATCGTGTTACTCATTAAGACCCACTAAACTACTGAAATAAATATCTTGTAATAAATATAAACGCATTTACATTCGGAAACACATAATTGCCAATGACAGCGAGAGGTTAATACACGTTGTAATTCCAACAGTGCAGCACGAGGAGAAGAGAGATTACATACGTAAACGCCTCGTGCACTCGTTATCGCTGCAGCGTTCGGTAACCTATCGAGCTGCGCGTGTGTCCTGTTGTGTTTATGTTTTGAATGAGAGAGTGAAAAAAAAGAGAATAAAATTCAACCAAATTCTGCCCTTTTTTGAACGCTTTATTCAACAAAAAAAAAAAATCTCGTAGTTCGTTGAAATCTTCTCCATATTGCATCGAATAACGTAACAGTTCTGCTTTATACTTAATATAGAATCACCCTTAATTCATATTGCAGTAGTTAATGTGTACCTGTAGCTAATTAGGTTCTCGTAATTTAGCGATGGATTTCGCTATTATACTGTTTCATGTGCATAAAAATTTTGTTATTATTTTTTGTTTTTAATGAGGAAACCGTATCAGCTTAATAACCCATCATCCCAATGGCAAAAGTATATTGAACCAGCTTATCAAAGTCACACTTCATGTAGGTAGGTAGAGGTACTCGTCTTAGGTGAATTTTTTTCTTTTTTTTCTTTTTGACCTTTATATCGATGAGATGATTTATTTCGAATTTTATTCGAGTTTTGCATCAAAAACCAGAGGCTTATCAAGGGAGGAGCGCTAATTGCACCTTTGCACGTTTCACATTGGTTATTTTTAACCTAATTTTTATGAATTTGCGATTAAGTTGAGCAGGTGTCAGACGGCGGGTTAACTGTTTTCTACTATTCAGATCTCAAGACTAAATTTTGACTGGCGAAGTTGATTTTTCGATTTTTGAAGAATTTTTGAACATTGGTGGAAATAGCCTATTGGTACCTATAGCAATTTCTTATAAAAAAAAGTGAACTCAGAGATGAAAATCGGTTCATGCACTAAAATAAATCTTCCCCCCCCCCCGCGAATGGATTATCAGTGTTTTTGAGCCGATCTGTAGAGTCCGGAAATTTCAAATTACCTTTAAAATTCCTCAAAAATGTAAATATAAGGGGATACTGACCCCCTCACTTGTCACTTGCATTCACACTTTGAAAGTCGAGGAAAGCTTTTGGAATTTTGAAAATTGTCCTTTGATTGGCTGAATTCATGATAAGGCACAAATTTCACGACCAAAACCAACAATTTTTGAAAAATTCTTAAAAACAACTAGTCGGGGATTGCACCTCCCCCCCCCCGTCGATCCTCCGGGACAACTTTTTTTTCAAAGGGAGAGTCCTAAGGAACATTCCTGGCCCTTGTCTTCAAAAAAACAGTGGCCTACTAACAAAATGGCGGCCATTTTGATTGACATTGCAGGTCAGCCGAAATCGCAGATTTTGCGTTCCAACATAGGACTTGCACCAAATTTTTTTAAACTGTACAAAGGTAGATCGAAAGATCAGACAAAAATTCATCACCTGCCAAAATTTCAAGTGTTGAAGTGCTTTTTTTGATTTTTGATGAATTTTTGAAAATCAAATTTAGGCCAAAAATGAGGGAAAAAATCAAAATTTCACCCAAATGACCTAGAAAGCTGAAATTTGGAATACACCCTATTTTCAACATGCCAAATCGATTGGAAACTGTTTCAAACCGTTTTGAGCAGTTCTGGAGCCTCCAGAAGATTTTTGAAACTCGAAATTCCCACAAAATTTTATCAAACGGAGATGGTAAGCCGAAATTTACTCTGCACTCCAATTTTAACACCCTCTAAAGACGACTTCAGCTGGGTTCAGGTCATTTTGGAACCTCTAGCGACTTTTTGAAAATTACTGGAGTCGCCGCCAATTTTTTGAAATTTGAAATTTCCACAACATTTTATCAAATGGAGTTAGCAAGCTGAAATTTACTTTGCAAATTAATTTCAATACGATATGAAGTCGACTGCATGTTGGTTTCAAATGGTTTTGCTTCCAGCTACTTTTTGGAAATTTCGATTTTCCAAAAAACGCTATACAACCTTTCAAAAAGTTGCTGGAGGCTCCAAAACGACTTGAAATCCACCAGCAGTGGACTTCGTTTCAAAAATCTACTGGAGGCTCCAGTACTTTTAATAAAGTCGCTGGAGGCTCCAAAATGACTTGAAATCCACCTGCAGTCGACTTCGTAGCATATTGAAATTAGTTTGCAAAATGAATTTCAGCTTTCCAACTCCATTTGATGAAATTTTGGGGAAATCTCAAGTTTCAAAAATCTACTGGAGGCTCCAGTAATTTTAAAAAAGACGCTGGAGGCTCCAAAACGACTTGAAATCCACCTGCAGTCGACTTCGTAGTATATTGAAATTAGTTTGCAGAATAAATTTTGGCTTTCCAACTCAATTTGATGAAATTTTGTGCGAATTATTTTCAAGTTTCAAAAATCTGCTAGAGGCTCCAGAACTGCTCAAAATGGTTTAAAACAGTTTCCATCAATTTGGCATGTCGAAAATAGAGTATCTTCCAAATTTCAACTTTCTAGGTCATTTTGGTAAAATTTTGATTTTTCCCCTCATTTTTGACTTAAATTTGATTTTCAAAAATTCACCAAAAATCGAAAAAAACACTTGAGCACTTGAAATTTTGACAGGTGATAAACTTTTGTCTGATATTTCGATCTACTTTTGTACGGTTCAACCCCAGAGGATCAACGGGGGAGGGGGCAATATATCCTTACGAGGGCTACCCGACTGAACCCATCAATTAAAGCATACGAGACTTCGAATCTCCGAGTATTATCTACAGTCTTTTTTTGAGGAGCTTCAAGTTCATGCAGCTTATAAATGCCCTCAAAGTCTATGCGGGTTGAGGGCATATCCCATTCCCACGTTAGAATACATATTTCAATGACTTACCCAGTTGGCTTTGGAGAAAATGGAACAGGAAGCGGAATAGTATATAGGTACGTAGATTTAGTACGAAAAATTTAAAAGAATTAATATAAAAGTATTAAGTAAAGTGCGAAATTGTACGCGTAATTACTCCGCCAACAACCTTCATTAATCGTTCGAGTACCATTCTCCTTGGTTCTGAGTTTCATGAACATGGTACCTGTCTAATAAGTTCGTTTAACACTTGGACTATTTCAAATATGCATTTAATATCGTATTGATCATTTTGATTTTACAGTTCATTTACGATAAAATCTAAATGCCAAATAAAACGTTAGTCTACTTCTAGTTCCACGAAATCGAAATTCATCTAGCCTTTTAATTAACTGCATATCAAATCAGAAAGATTATTGCAATGAAATTTTCAAAACATGGTGTTTTTATACCCTTGCCCTTCATTAAATGAACTATTTTTAATATTATAATCAAAGTTTATCGATAAAAAGATAACTACCAACTTATATCTATTTGCAAAAAGTTCAAACCACAAGCACCAACGTCAAAAGAAAAGTGTTGAAAACACCCTTTTAAAAAAATCTTGATTCCATTGTGGTGTGTAATGAATAAAAATGGTGGTGGGGGGCGCGGCGTCTACATCTACCTATGTAATATTTATTTACCTGTTACGAAACCGTGTCCGAATACAATGTAAAGGTTAAACTGGGGGTTCATTTTGCAGCCGCGTTGGTTGTTGAAAAGTAAATAAGGGTTTTTGATTATTCGCATTTCCACACCCATCAATCCGAGCCTTTGTTTCGTGTTCGTCTTATATTATGGTTGTCCCTATACGACGATGATTTTTTCTTAATCAGGCCTAGAATACTGTTCCGGACATTATACCGAGTCGTAGTATTAGGAGAGCAGAAACCACGCACAGGTATCACCTTTTACTTCGCGAGATCTGATTCAAGGTCATGGACACATCTTCTTCTACCATACCGTCACCTATACCTATAACAAGTCCCATCTGACTATCTGAATTTTTAGTGTCTTGTGAAATTTTAAATAACTAAACCATCGTTCGATATAATCGTACCTACCAGGTGATTAGTTTCCTGATAGGATTAGAGAACGATGCTCTGTAACAGGCAAGAATTGAATTGAAGAATTGGCGCCTTCAATGATGTGTGTGTACGTGCTCGTGATTTTAATTCTGGCTGATGTACCAGTTGATAAGATTTTTCGGGAAAAATGAGGGAAAACAATAGGCTAAGTGTGAGTTTCATTGTTCTGTTCCTACATAAATGTATTTGTAGGTGCAATTCGAACACAATGCTACGACCAAGCGATGCAGCGTTGCTACTCGCTAAATATCAATATGAATAATTAACAAGCTTATATTGATTACTAGACCAGACACTCGTCTCCCGACACAATGCAATCGATAAATGAAATCAGTCTATATTTTACTGCTGTAAGTCTTCGGCAAAAAATTACAACGATCTGTTCTCAATTGCGAGTTTTAATCGCTGAAACTAGACCACGCTCCGTGGAAGCCTACCGAAGACGAGTACCTACCTATCCTACCTATAGCTTTCGACGATTCATAATTATAGGAATTGAAAATATCGAAGAAAGTTTTCAATTCACGAAAATCACATTCATTCCCAAGTTTGTCTTCCTGACCCCTCGAAAATTTTCCTCTTCACACAAAAATTACTCTCCAAGTATTTTTGATTTCTTTGGATCAAATTTAAGTTAGACCCAAACCATCGAGCCTATCATTCCAATATTAGAATACGTCTTATGAATGAAAAAAAAATTATGTGAAAAAATCGAATCCTAACACTTTAACGAAATTTCAGAGGAAAATATTAATTTTTTTGCTCTTCCATTAAGTGATTTGAAATCCGAGAGAAAATTAAAAACTCGCTAGAGACTCCAAAACGATTCAAAGGATTTTTTTCGGATTGGAGAACCAATTTAAATAAAGCACTAATCCAATACCTAAGTATTCTCACAGACTATTTTGCTTTAAAAAATTGTCTGAGAAAATGTATAGAAAATTTATCACACAAATTGGTAAATTGACTTTTTTAAAAAAATTTTAAAGCCTTCAAAATTTGCCAAAAATCCTCAATTTTTAATTTTTTTAAAAAATTTAAAAGTTTTTATTTTTTTTAATTTTTAATTTTTTTTTAATCTAAAATTTTTAGAAATTTTAATTAAGGGGATCGTATTTTGCACTTACTCTCAAAAATCATCTTCTACATACATACTAGACTTCAATGTACTTCCTTTAAAACTTGAAATTTTGGACCAAAATGCAAATCAGCATGCTCAATTCTTCCTTTCTTCGAAGTAAATGAATCAGTCATTTCAAAAATAGCATAAGTCCGCAAAAATGCGATTTTCATGTTTTGATGGATTGTGACACTATGCAACGCCCTCTATCGAATAAAAGTGGAATCAGTGTTGTAGGTAGTCGGGAAGCGACCTATTTGAAAAGAGTCATTTCAAAAACAGCATAAGTCCGGGACTTATTATGCGGTTTTTCTTCATAAAAAAACACAAGTCATTTCAAAAACAACATAAGTCCATTTTTTTTGGCTTGTAATTAATTAGTTCCAGTCAGTTTCAAGTTGAAACAATTATGAAAACGTGTTCAGCATGATTTTCTCTTTCGAATGGTATATTTTGAAGTCCAATTCGTCATGAAAATTTCAAAAACAACATAAGTCCATCACTTTTGGCTCGTAATACAACGAAGCCCAGTCAGTTTCGAGTTGTAACAATTATGAAAACGTGTTCGGGATGATTTTCTCTTTCGAATGGTATATTTGAAGTCTATTTTTCATGCACTATCAGCCATGAAAACAGTTTTTTCTCTCTCCTGAAAAAAAAGGGTGAATGGACTTATGCTATTTTTGAAATGACTGATTCAAATAATGGATTTTTTATTTTTAATCACCGAAAAAGTCCAGGCAATGGAACTCTGAATATCGACATCGATGTCTCAAGAGAAAATATCGATGTACTGGTCGTAAACACAATTTCGATATCCTATCACCAACAATTACAAGCTCGACGAGTATGAAAAGCATGCAAAAGCACCGACCGTAGAATTAATCGCTCGTGGTGATGAATCTTGAGAGTAATGACTTCTCGTATCGATTAATTTCACGATCAGTTCACGAGTACGAATGCGAGTAAAATTCTGAGAAATCTGTTTCATTAGCTATTAGAGACTAAGTATTTAATCGGTATACTTTGATACGATGTCTTAATTATTTTACAGATTGATTTTTCTGCGGTTCACTAGTGTTATGTGTTATAAAAATACTACTGCTATACGCAGATTAGGTTCGACAGTTAGAGGCATATTTTCAGCCTTTTGTTTTTGCTGAGTTGCAAGTGTCTATATTTTTGTAAAGAGAAATTGCCTACGTTAGAAATCGAGAGAGACAGAAGCCCTAAAATTCCACGAATTTACGCGTTATTTTTCATACCTAATACCTAATTGCGTTAGTTTTTTTAGAAACTTAAATAAGTTGGTACCTGTGTGATCGGTATAGATCACATGGTAATGGTACTACTTTTGCAAGTACATATTTGTGATTGAGAACACTAGATTTCAAAAAAAAAAAAAAACATAAAACTGTTCAAATTGAAAATTAGAGTCACAAAAATATTAAAATAAATTGCTCCAAAAATGTGATAAATAAGTTGAGGAGGTGGATAGCAAAACGCAATAACTCCAAAATTACGAAAATTGAGTTTGATATCTATCCTTACGTAAAATTCAACGAGGAATCCATTCCCGGTGTCAGATTTTGTCCATCAGTTGAATATCATAGCGCAATCGAGGAAAACAAGTCTGATTTTAGAGCTAAATGCATTAAAAAATGAGATTTTGTTTGCAAAACGTAATAACTCCACTACTTTTTATACATTTCAGTTGCGCAGATGTGGTAACACTGTTTTTTTTTTCATCGGGTGGGTACTGAAAATCGTTGGGTAGGAGTTACTTAAAAAAATGGTGCTTTCGTTGCCACTCTCATGAATGCCATATCACACACAGGAATTGTTTGAATTTCACACTCCAGTTTTTTAATTGTTTTTTATTGAAAATTCTCGATTAAACATAAGTTTTTATCTATAATTTTTCAATTTTTTCAAATAAAAAATACGTTTTTTTGCAGAAAAACACCAAAAAAAAATTTTGCGTTCAAAACGCAATAACTTTTTTTTCTTTTCCTCACTGTGCTTACCCAAGTGACCGAAATTTTGAAATTGAGTGGAAATTTTATTTGTGGCACCTTCCCCTTTCATTTGACACCAATTTCGGAACTCGACCCCCCACCCTTCCCCTCCTGACAATTTTTCCTAATTTCCCAAAAAAAACCAAAAATGGAGTTATTGCGTTTTGCTATCCACCTCCTTAAGGAACTAAATACCAGGTATGGAAATACGCCATTTTTGGTTATAGATTTCGTAGTTTTGACGGTGATGTGATTTTTTCATTTCAGTCGTATAATGAAATTGAATCAAAAAAATGGTGGGAAAATGTTTATTTTGTGTATTAAAATGAATATGAAGTAAAAAAATAACGTAATTTGTTGGTATTATTTATAAATTTAGTCCTTGAAAATTTTTTTCCATATCCAAAGATGGCGTATTTCCATACCTGGTATTTAGTTCCTTAACCTCCTCAGTTGTAGTGTTTGAAATATTACTCTTTTTTTTTTTTTAATATGAGCAAAATCGATAGTTGACCAAGTCACTACCGAAAGGTTCTTTTGACAGTAAATATAAATAAATTACCTACTCTGTAACGAATAAATAACTTAATTGGCAAAAAAATTATATATCAGATTAAAATACAACGTTCTATGGTCACAATTAAATTTTTTTACAAAAAATGTATGACGTATGAAAAACAAAAACCACGCTCGATTTAATACCCAACTTTAAGATTTCCCTCCTACAGACAAAATACTGAAATAAATATATTTATAATCGATTATGCATGAATGATGAATTCGACCGAGTTGGAGAAAAAATAGCAATAAAGCATTAGAACGGAAACATAAATGCGATAACAAGGAATGATTAGTACACGTAAAATTCTTCTTCTGTTTTTTCCTACTAACACAATAATGCAATCTTTTTGCGTAGGTCTAGGTAGTAGGTACCCTACCAACCAAGTAATTTATCATCTTGCAAAGTATCATAAATACTCTGTACCATCCACATACACCCTTATCTTACCCATTTTTCCTCTTCCATGTCCTTAAAATAACTCACACAATTCGCGGGAACTTATTAGGAATACAATTATAATAGAGATAATTGTTTCTAAGAAAATTCTCCGAAACTGAGCCTGAGCGTGAATAATTTTAATTTTTAGTTCGGGGGAACTAACAGCAATATACCACGTAAAGTGGCTCACACTACAAAGTAAATTGAAAAAAAAAATCAAAATGGTACTTCTTAAGGATAATTTTTCGAATGATTCACGCCTATTTTGTTGTTTCTGTTTCTATGGTAACAGACATTAGTCATTTTATTAGCCAGTTTAAATTTTTATCTTGACATTGGCCTCTGGTGGCGCTCGGTTAAAATGAAAATTCTCCTATTTTCGAACGTCGCGTCGTTACCTCGTTACCCGAATTAATTATTGAATTCGTATTAAGAATTATTTAACACCTTAGTATTTTACTGTCGCCCACGTCATTGAAATTAATTTAAAAACATAACATTATTGTACTTAATTGTAGCTAAATGTGAACTAAACAAATTACGTAGGGAAAACACGAGCAGAACGTAACGTTCAAGTTCAAGTTCGAGAATAGAAACCGCACAGTATAGTTGCGTAACGTTTGTAAATATACATATAAACATATGCGTACGTCTAAAACGTGATTAATTGTGATTTCCGTTGGCGCTGCGCGTTGATGATGACCTAAAAAGAAAGTGAAATGTAATTATAATCGGGATAAAAATCGATTTCCTGTTAATTAAGGAAAAAGTATTAACAAAAGAATTGGGTATGCGGTTTTTTTAAACGTACCTATGTTTACATTTATCCAGTAAGATTACGAAGCAATTAGATCAACGATTAAAATGTTATTATTAAATGCAGTATATTGAGCATTAGGTATACCGTGATAGTATTCAGCTCGATTCAAACAATGTACTCTATAGGTACTTAATTAAAATTTGTATGTACCTACTTGTTGAGTCGCAAGTTCTAGCAACTCATCTAGGTGTAGGTTAGGTTAGGTACTTAGACCTACCTATATATTGTAAAATATGTCCTAGATACTATTTACCTAGGTAATTAGAATATTTGCTTACGAATAATATGTATTACCGCAGTGATTTTTCAGCCAAATCTATAGGCATATTTACTCTCATTGAACTCGATTGAATCCAACAACACAGACAATGTTTCTGTGATCACGAAAAAATTACAGCTATTTGCCTTATCAATGAATATTGAAACAAAAGCCCCAGTTTATTACGTATTCCGTACGTACATTATCACCTACGAGTCGATGAAGTAGAACGAAAAACGAAATGGAAAGTGATTGTAAACATGAGAAAATGAAGTTTTCTGAGATACGAATCGAGAGTGATGTGTCGTATATATCGTAATCAGAATCTTTGTATTGGAATCGAAATGTAATACTTTGGCTAACACGTACGTGAAATGATAAAAAAATTTCTCAGAAATTACGATGTTGTAATTGTAATCGTAGTGCATTGATTAGGTTTCAATGCAGTTTAATTGCTTATGTTATATTTTATGTAAAAGGATGAGATGTTTTTTTTTTTTTTTTTTTTTTTTAAATTGGGAAAACAGTGAGTACGTAAACGACATCTATTAACATGACCAACATTTTCAGTAGGGGTCTGTAATTGAAAATTTTTTAGGAATAATTTGTATCACCGCTTTCGAGGGTGATGGATTCGAATATCCTTCTTTGTCCTCCCCAGTTGGAGCCTCCAGAAAGAGCCGACTTTTTCTAGCAACTTGAAATCACTCCAGAAGACATTGTAAGTAACTTTCAGCAGCAGAAAGTTTAATTCTGCCACACGTTTGACATTCCAAATCGATTAGGACGAGAAGGCAAATTTAAAATAAGAGATGATGGGTTGAAAAATAGATATATTTTCGAACAAGTTGTAAACCATATTGAATTTCAAAGAATCCTAAAATCGTTTATTTTTATGACAAATTACTCAAAATTTCTTCTATTCGCTAAAATCCAATCCCTCCAAATCAATTGAAACCATTTTTGATCAGATCTGCAGCTGATGAAAATGATTACAACGCATTCTGGAGCTATTTGAAGTCGCTGGAGGAAAGCCACTGTTGCTGGAGGCTTCAGATGGATTCAAAAATTATACGTGGCGAATCGATTAGGGGATTGACTTGAGAATCTGGATGTAGTTTTGAGTGATTTGTCACAAAAATGGGAAATTTTCAATGAATTTTGAAAATAAATAATGATAGATAATGTAGGTCTAGGTAACTATTTAGCAATTGATTATTTATTAGTTTATTTCAGGCTCTTGATTTATTAATCCTTTGTTAAACACAGTGGCCCCAGCCCCCTCCCCAAGATGAAGCTGAGACAAATTGCTTCATACATCAGTTTTTGAAGGATTTTCTCATTATTTTATGTACCTATTTTTTTCTTTAAAAAATTTTTCTTTCTGATTTTCAAACAATAGGTATCTATATTGTAATTGAGAATTAATTTTTGCCCAATTTTGGGAACATTTTTCAGTACAAGTGGAATTTTAGACGATTTTATTTGGAGATTTATAAACTATCTGCATGCAAACCTTCATTTTTCTAATTCTTACAAGGCACCCTCTCGGTCACTCAGATACCAATTTTAGTTTTTTTTTGTTTTTTTGTTTTTTACCAAATTATGAGAACCCATAGGGTACCTAATAGCTTCCAAAAAAAATGCAACTGCCTAAACACGAAAAATTTAGTGTCTTGTAGGATTTTAGATCCAAAAATTGTATAAATTGATTAAAAATTAGAACGATTGATTGTCACAACATAAAACCTGATTTCTAATCACATTTATATCACGACCACGTTTAAAAGTCCAATTTTAAGAATTCCAATGGGGAAAGTGTTTTTTTTGTTTTTGTTTTTTTTGGAGTCAAAATTTTTCAAAAAATATTGTGAAATTTGAAAGAGCAAACTTTTTCCATAAAAACCCTCGTGAAAACGTATTTGTAGTTATAATATAACCTAGGAAGAAAATGTCCAGAGTTGCAACTTTCCAATAATCCGTTTCAAACTTTTCGTTTTTTGTTTTTTGTTTTAAAAAAATTTCGGTACCTGCTCAAGTTGCGTTAAAAAACGGCTCTCGTAACATTTGGAAAGTTGGAATATAACTTCGAAAAAGATTCCCACATTTGAAGCTACCCAAATGTACATTTTTGAGATTTTGAGGCCCTTTCTTGTCAAAAAATGGAGCTGCCTAAAATTACCACCATCTCTAATTACCTATGTGAAAATAATGTCGAACTACAAATTTGAAAAATTTTTCAAACGATTTCGAATTGAGCTTGTTTTTGATTTTTGTGTATTTTTCAACTTGGGCTTTGTACTCCTCTCCTTCCCTGTCCTTTAAATTTCCTTGCATTTCAAAAATAACTCAACCACGAATTGCAAATTATGAAGATAAAAATATGTAGACACAGATATTAACTTTTAAATTAGAGAAACGCCAGTATTTATTTAGATATACTTACTCCATATTAACTTTTCTGTTTCGTAATGAGCACAAGTGTAGATCTACTAACCAGATTTTTGTACACGAGTGTTTAAATTAGAGTATAGCGTAAATATTAAGTATATATAGGAAATGCAAATGCAACTCGTAATGTTTACGTATTGTGCACCATATGTGTGCTTTGAGAAATGAAAATAATAATTTCAACTGGTTCAAGTTTACGTGTTAATCGGACAAATGACTCGTTTGGTGAACATACGAGTAAGTATACAAGAAGTACGTATTATAAAGCTGCATACTATTGAACTCGACTCGACTCGATTCATAAGTGGAAATGTGTTCATGAACGAGGCCATAAGTCACTTGTATATTTTAAACGAATTTACGTTGCGTCGCGTTGGGTGAAAGTGAAGTTCAAGTTGAATGTTATAAGTACTTTCAAGATAATACCATCGTCGTATATATTTGGTAATGGAATGTTTGAAAAATTTACATTTAGGTATAGATGGATTCAGCTATATAGGTTCATATAAATTCGATGAATATATAAGTCCATACTCGTTAATCAGACGTCAGATTGTTGGACTTTAGTGGAATTTTTTTTTGCGAAAAAAATTTATCAGTTATAGCCACGTGTAGAAGGGTTATATTATAATATATATATTGACAGCTACGATTGGCTAAAGGTGAAAATAATTTATTTTTGGTCATTAAGTAGTGTCAGCTGACACCAAAGTCTAGTTTTAGGTTTGTTTTTCTTTCTTTCTTTTTATTTTTTTTTAGAACTGATTAATCAAAGTTGTTGTGAGTTAGATAAAAGTTTGTAGGTACCTACTTTAGTGTTGAACGCGAGGAAGCGAGGAATTGCGTCCAGAAAAGATTTGGGGAGATAATTTTTCCATTGCAACTTTCCTAGTTTATAAGGATAAGAGATATTTATAGAATAAACTGTATCCTAATTAGAGGACGAAAATCTTCGAAATGAGCCCTCGTGCTAATTTTTCTTTTTGAATCAATTATAAGAATGATTTTTAATCCGATTATCAGCATGAAATCCACTTCGGAGTATATTCTGTTAGATATATTTCGTCGTACTTGTGCTATTTTTTGCTCTCATGGAGCCACACTAAACCGCTGATCTAGACCAAATGTGTATAGGTAAGACTTGAACGTCTCAGTCTCAGTACTGGGACATTGTTCAACAGAGTATAATGCATTTCATAGACACAACCTCCACCTCCTACACATTGTAAACTTATTCTGAAAAATTCAACGTACATGGTAGGTACTTAACCTACAGAGGTATCTACGTGAGAATGACATCTAGAGGTTAACAAGGTACGATATGATGGTTATATTTCGATGAACCAACAGATCGAATCGAATTAAACGTCTCCCATGAAAATATTCCCGACGCATGCAAAAGTTTTATAATCAAAAATCTCACTACATAACTACATAACGCACATGTTTTAAATTTCAAATTCAACTCACACTTCCCCTAGCCCAGTCTCAAGCTTCCCTCCTGTTTCATATACTTTGATCATAATTTTCAACCTGCTTCTGTCTTTCACCCTTCATATGTATGAACTCGCTTTTTCCTTGGAATTCTGGGGGCAATACTTTGGAGAATTTACAATACCTACCTATTTCATGTGCTATCTACATACAATGAATTTTCAATACATTGTCGGAGAAACAGTGACAATGAAAGATCTTAGACTGATATGTCAATTCGAAAGAAATGTAGGTCTGTTTATTCAATATTCGGGCTGAAATTTTGGATTTCGAAGGTTTGGGAAAATTTAAAAATAAATTGCAACGAAATTTGGTCTCTATTGAATTAACTTAAATGAAAGTGTGATAGAAAAAAAATAAATAAATACCCATTTTCTGAGTAGGTATAAGGTACATTGTTTTCTCCCTTTGATTGATTGAAAAACTTTACTTAGCAAGTAAAAATTTGGGAAAAGGCAAGATAAATTTCTCATAGGTGTTGGTACTGTTGATAATCTGATTTTAAAATCATTTGAAATTTCATTTTTCAATTTTGGTGAATTTTCAAAAATTCAAATTTGTTCCATTTCTTATGAAAAAAATCTAAATTCGTGACCATTATTCGTTCGATTTCGATAGACCCACATACTTTCAAAATCTTTTTGTGCTGGTTCAAATCCAAAATTTTCTTCAAAAATTTTTTAAACAATGAAAAATTCATCGATCGGTGCCAAAAAAATTTAAAATTATGTTGGTCTGTAACCTAAATCGATTCAGAGAGCCACAAAGTCGATTTTTAGTTGATATGGGGCTGAATTTCATTTTTTTCCCACTTCACAGCGTTTTTTCGAAAACTGGAGGATCCGAAATTCCACTGAAGACTCCAAAACGGTTTGAGAGCATCATCAATCGACTTATGAGATCAAAATAGAGTACATACTTACGAACCAAACTTCAGAGCCAGAAGTTCGCCGTTCTGATCTTTCGCATTATTGAGAATTCTAGTGCTGCACAAATCGTGTCACTTTGAGTATCTAACGTTTACCTGAGTGATTCATTTTTAAAATTTTCAGAATTTCAGTTTGAGTTCCACTCGAAATAATTATAAAAACGCAAGTTTCACTTAGGTATTTCATTATTTTGTTCATCTTAAAAATTTTCTTTAAAAATAAATTTCATCAACTAAAACATTTTCCTTTCAATGAAATTACATCCATCGCATCGTTTATTTCAATTTCTATTGTTTTTCTCAAATGAAATCAATTGGCCTAAAAATTTTGATACATATGATATTTTTCAAGTTCTCTCATAGACGCTGCTGAGGTCAACTTTCTGGGGGGGGGGGGGGGGGCAGCCATAAAGGCAGGTTACCAGGAGTTTTTTTTACGTAACATATGATTTTAGTTGGGTACCCAAATGCCTATATATTCGTTCATTTGCGTTAAAAACAGTGTTTCAAAATTTTAAAAACGTTAACTTAATGCCAAATCCGAGTATGTCCATAAAAAAAAGTACGATTTTACATATCACTGATAAGGCTCGGATATGCTCGGAAGGGTTCGTTGAGTTCTGATTGAACATCGATCAGCTTCGTGCATCTTCGATGGTGCATTTTAACCATACTCCGATGCAAATTTTTCAATTCAGGGCTTCCCAGAGTCTTATCAGTGACGCAAAAAGACGATTTTGTTTTTGATGGACATACACGGATTTGGCATTAAGGTAACGAAAAAATATATTTATTTTTGATGCAAATAAAAACTTGAAAAAAAAATTAGAAACAAAAATTTTGAAAACTAAAACCTAACAAAAAGGTTTAAAAATAAAAATACAAGAAATAGGTATGCTTGAACTTAAAGCTACAGAGAAAGTTGACGGTGGGCTGTGGGCACCTTTGGCAAATCCGTTCAAAATTTCATCACTGCTGATGTTTCCCTTAAAGAAGTCATTTTCGAATTTCGATGGACAGAACAGAGAGCTCACTGATTCTCATTTATGTCATAATTGTCGTATTAGTTCTCAACCAAGTTCGAATTCTACGCATAGCTGAAAACGGAAAACCTTTGTTCAGACTTTTCGACTTTTCGAGATTTTCATTTTTTTTACAAACATGTAAATACTAGGGGGCTCCGCCCCCTGGCCGCTTCGCGGCCTCACCCCCGTACTCGTTCCCCCATCGCTCTCCCTTTTCTCTCTTTGAGCTCGCTTTTTCAAGGTTGCCCCCAAGTCCCTTTCCTTACAACAAACTACATATGTATTACTAAGCAAAATGAGTAATTCAAAAGAGAAATACTCGTCTGAGAAGTATAAGTTGGATTTTTTGTTTACTATTATTTTGATGATAAATAAAATGCTTAGCAAATTGGAAATATTCGGCTGAGAAATTAAAGTTCAAAGTTATGATTGTTCAAAATAAAGCTTTTTTGATTTTTAATTTTTCATGCTTAAACTAAAAAAATTTGAATTACAAATGTTTTATAACATATCTACACGTCATAAGGAATATTTAAAAAAAAAATGAGCAAAATCGGTTCAGTTTTCATAAATTTAGAGGAGGGGGCCCAAAAATTAGTTTTTGGGCCATTTCTCCTTCTGTATGGGACCAAATTGGTTCAAATTTTGAAATTAGGTTTATAATGCAATTTGGAAGAAAACATATTTCCAAAATTTTTTTATGTTGAATTTAGCCCCCTTTTTCTTAAATTTGGGGTCTTAAAAATCAAAATGTGGGCTTCGCTATATTTTTCGCATCAAGTACTAGTCGAGAGCTTTCTATTGAAAAAAAAATTAGCTTCCTAGGTATAATTGGAGCCAAATGAGAGCCTGCTGAACTTTTTTTGCTTGTAGCTTTATACTATAGATAAAGATAGTGTTTTTTTTTTTAAATCTCTTTTTTTAAACATAAATATGGATTTTGCTGGGCGGGGGGGGCTTTGAGTGCACGGTTTTCAAGGGCTCTCAAATACCTACTCACCCCCCCCCCCCATGTCTGAAGTGTAAACTCGAAGTACTCCTTTGGTCAGTGAATTTTTCAAAAACTAAATGAGACGATAATGTGGTATGATGTGTGAATTCCCACAATTTTGAGGTCGCTGAGTCCTAATATCTTTTTAAGGAAACATAAGAACCCACCTACAATTTTTGAAGGAACAATTTGTCAAGAGATAGTGAACTGGGATTTGAACACAACGTTCCCAGACCACTGTGCCAACAAGCAACGCCACATTTGACATTGCACTAAATCCTGTAATAGTGAACTTTTTTTCAAAAAGGGGAAGCTGGGCATTCATAATGTGGTTAAATTCATGTCATTCAAACTTTCAGTGTTTTAAATTTCCAAATTAGGATCATTCAGATTAGATTTATATTTTATTGTCATTTTTGTGCACTTAAAAAACAAATACCTCTTCAGTTCTTCCATAAGTTTATGCACCTAACCCACAGATTTAGATTTTCAAATTCTTAAAATGTAATAGACTATTTGTTCAGTACCAACATCTCAGTTCTGATTGACAGATTGAATGAGTGTGTCTTTGGCCTTTGAAACCGATTTTTTCAGAAACAAATTTTCATCTAAAAATAAAAGTAAAATAAATATAAGAAGAAGCAGATGGAGGTAATTTTAAAGTTGTTTTGGAGAGGGAACACTCCTTGCAGACTCAGGGGGCTCATTGCAGCTCCTATCATTTAGCCAAAAAAATTTTGTTATGATGTTAGTAAGCAAATGTGTTATTTAGATTGATTATGGAACTAGAGCTGGATGCGCCTAGAAACACACACACACGCTCCTATAACCATGCCAATACAAATGCAGGTCTCAGGCACATGCGGCAAAAGTAGGAAAATATCATAAAATATCTGTGTCTTATTATTATTTTTTCAACAGTAAGAAGTGTATGAGAAGGAGACTGGAGAGGTAGGAGGGCGAACAACAAAACAGAGTTAGATGGCCTTGTTTTGAGTTGGAAGAGTTAAACATTATTACATAGTGTCCCGCATTCCTCGCTCGTCGCCTACTTACCGGGTGGCATTTACGGAGTGACGCGAGAGGGGCACATATCGAAGAGTGACGTAAGACGGGAGAAGACGCGCGCCGCGCTCGTACCCCTCTGTCTGCCTGCCGCTGCATAGATATCCACCTTACGGTCGAGTTCAGGGCCCGAATTCAAGGACAAGGCCACGCCGACTAGCTGCGTTCTAACGCGAACAGCTCAGTCGGTCTCATGACGTTTAGCCGAGTATGTTGAGTGCGCGCCACATGACGAAATTACTCTTATTTTCGTTTCGATAATAATTTCGGTGTTTTTATTATTTTCTTAAATCGTTATGAGAGATTCCTTGGTCGACTTTTCGCCTCAAGTTTTCTCATTCGTTCGTGAGTTTTTGATTTTTTCGTTAATTTTTTCCTCTTTTTGATTGATACCTACCCTATACGTACGTTTTGCTCGTACTCGTCGTCGCGACGAAAATCCTCCCTCTCTTCGTGCCGGTTAATTTTCATCGTACAAGAATTATTATACGTTACTGTTGTGTATAAATAATATTTTTTAGTTTTCGTTTTTTGTTTTTGTTTTTTCGGTTTGTTCGCTTTTTTTGTCGCGTCGATCTGATTATTATTTTTAATAATACTAACTCGCAAATTAATCTATATCGAGAATGAAACTTTCGCGAATGATTGTTTACGAAGTTGAAGTTGATATTATTTAATCGAGATAACGTAATCATGCAGCACAGTGCATCTTCAACCTGTTCCGATGCGAATACAGCCCGAGTATCTCCGGAAGCTCATCATCACTATCCGGTCATCCAGCAGCCCATTCAAACCAATGGAGACTTTCGTGTGCCCGGAGCTCCGGCAGCCACTTCTCAAATCGTGTCTTCGTCCACATGCTCGACGCCTTCGGTACCCGGTCATATTATTATGAGACCACCGCCGCCTCCTCCGCCTCTACCGTTGAAAATTTCCCGCAACTTTGTCGCCCATCAGGACGTGAAAAACACTCATATCGCTCAAGAGGAACCGTCTAGTTCTATTCCAGATTTAGGTAAGGAAATTCCCATTAATTACGATGTATTTCTATCGTGTGGCTGTTGGGTGTTCAAAATAACCGTAGATTTGAAATTTTCTTTCGAGAAAGAGGGATGAAGAAGTGTAATTAAGGGACACATTTCGGCGTTTGGAAACAATACAGTCAAACTATATAGTTACTTTAAAGGATTATTTATCGTCTCTTATAATATAAATGGAACTAGAACGATGAGGACGCTAACACCCTTCGAAGAAAGGGTTATTACCCTTTTAGCATTAGTTTCAAGATGTTACTCTTACTCGTACCTTATGGTTATGCATGGTGAAGATTTCAGCCATTTTCAGTTCGTATCACCTTCTCTCTTAACTATACGAAATCAGTAATCACCTGTATATTAAAGACACGTGTTTAACGAGAATCGACAATTGTGTACTTGTGTGCATCGAAATACGAAGGCGAAACCGTACTTATTTACGAATTCGTACCGAGAGTTATCGAACAAGTTTCACTTCATTTATCGATTTAATGCTCGATAGAAGTGATTACTGATTAGTAGCCAGAGAGCTGGTAATCGCTGAATTAATTAATCTGCTGTTTATTCTTGTTAGTATAACCAAAAGTAGTGCGGATAAAAGGGGGCTAAACGTAAAGGACAAGTCATATCACTTACCGGGTGACCAAGAATAATGGGATTTCGATGTTATCAAAAAGGAGAGAAAATTCCCGTTATGAAAATTAGAAAATTAAATAATCATGTAAAAAATGGCATTTGAGTGATTGTTTCAATGAAATACGAAATAATCTTTCATTTTGCATCGAAACAATAATTCGAAAGCACTTTTTCTCGATTGTTATTTCATTTTCCAGTTTTTAATTAGGGAAATTTTTTTCCCTTTTTGGCATATCAGAACATTACAAAACCCATTATTCTTGGTCACCCGGTATGTACTAATGTTATAGATATGTACTACTTACTTGTGTGTATTGTGTATTAGTAGGTATTATAGGTACATATTAACGCTGCCAATGCAGTAAATTGTTATTAATATCGTACATAATTCGACACAGTAAATTTTTACAATTTGTCGAACACACGGAGCGCAATAGTGGCGAAAAAAAGTCATATTTTTTCAACAAATTGTGCTTAGCCGAGCGACGATGGATGGCGTTTCGCTACATCGTTATCGTATATTGGTACTTATGTATTATTTTCGTGTAATGTAATACTATACGATTACATATAGTTTGTTTGAAAACAAAACTTGAGTAGAGTAATTTTACACCTGGATTTTGGCACGATTTTGTCATCGTTACCGTAGCATTCGTCGCGAGGAATGGAATGCCGAATGCTCTGTGTTAGGTGAATGACGAAGATTGCCGAAAGAATGGTTGAAGTGGTTGGTTTTTTTGGAGGAAAGGGACCTTTTGAATACGAGCTTTTATTTTCTGGGTTTTGATGAAATGAAATCATTTAGTGATGGGAAAGGGGAGAAGGGAACAAAGTAAACATGGTGCTGAAATCGAAAACAACAAAATTGATTAATTATTATACCACTGCCACTTTTTTCTGAAAATGTATCTTTTTGGGTCAAAAACTCCATCAAACATTTCATGAAAATGAGTTGAATATACCTAATTTATTGACATAGAGTTGTACAGAGAGAAGGGTAAAGGGACATTTTGCCCAATGCTCTGATTTTCTTAACGATTCGAAAAATTTGAGTCTGGCAGAAGTCGCACACCGTTGAACCCCAAGAACTAGTATTTTCAATTTCGTTGTTGCTAACCTGGGCAACCAAAAAACAAACAAATTCGGTTTTTGTCCATTTTTGGTTTTTTGACACAGCGAGTAAAGCATTGAAATGATTTCATATCAGCAAAAAATGATGAAATTTCTGTGAAATTTTTCAAAAATTATGTAAAATATTGTGGAAATCTCCTATAGGTTTAAAAACACTGGTAAATTACTAAAACTGCTGAAATTTCAGTCAAACTTGGCAAGAATGGAGCAAAAAACTATTTTGAAAATGTTTAAAACGACATTTAACTAACCAAAAAACCAATATTATGCCAAAAGAAACCGTAGAAATCAAAACCAAGTGAGCTCAAATTTGTAAAATCCAATTTCTTAAAATCCATTTTTGATTCTTCTCATACTTGTTCAAAGTCTGACCAAAATCTCAACCAGAGAATCTGAAATGAATATTATTATTTCAGTAACTCGACCCCTGGAGTTTGGGATAAATCATGGTGAACAATAAATCTTATGCAAACAACTTTCAAAATCTATAAAAAATTTACAATTTCAACTTTTTTTCAATGAAAAAATCTCACAGGAAATTGTGATTGTTTTTTTATCCCAAAAATGGGAGGGGGAGGAGGGGTAAAATTGTATTGGTATTTTTGGTACTGGCTTAAAGATTGTAAAAAGCTCTTGACATGTTGATTGGTAATTATATTATTGAAAGAAAAACTTGAGAAAAAGTATAACGATTTTGAAATCTATAACTTGATTATAAACTGTATCTAATCCAGAAAAATGTTGGGAGACAATTTCAGAACATCGTTGAGTCATTTTAGCTCGTTCAAGATCACATTTTCAAAATTAAGTCTCCGAAAGTGGGTAAATTTATATACTCATGAAAAAAAAGCGGATGATGCAGATGCCTGTGAACATTACTATTTTAGTCATTTTCAGTACTTTTACATCTAGAAAAACGTTTTCTTGTAATGACTAAACTAAAGATGTTAGCACACGAAAAATTATTTTCGAAGTATGAGAAATGGGAGAAAAGGTAAAATGGAAAGAAGATTTTGAGGATGTCTGCTATGAAATCGTAAATTTCTCAAACAAACAAACAAATGAAAGTAACACTTTTTTGTATTTATTCAATTGCTGAAAACATTGTACTCGAAAAAACGAGGAAACGAGCTTCCCTTTCCCCCTTCTCTTGAATCTACGATTCAAAATGTAATTATGTTCAAACGAAAGTCATCCTTTTAGCTCAAAAGTCTGTGAGAAGTCGTCTTTACACTTTGGGAAAATTGACAAATGAATGGTCCAGAAATATCGCATGCAATTTTTTTCATTTTCTGAATGCGGTGAAAAAAATGAATCAAAAAGCAAAAAAGACTGCGATTCTGAATGTTTTTTAAAATGCGATTCTTCTCTTTCTCATATTTCAATCTCCCTTTTCAATCTTCAAGACATCTCATACCCTATTTGAGCAATGGTACTTGCTAAAAAATGTAATTCAACTTTTCAACAATCTTGCTGAAAAGTTACTCGTATTTTTTGTTGAGATTTTATGACATAAAGTGAGGTTGGCAACATTTCTCTCGAATTTTTTTTGATCCATTCAGATTTGTCAATGTTATTTTGAAGAACTAAAAATTCATAGGCTACAATTTTATTAGTCGCCTTGTATCAAAAAACATGATTGGTGCCTTTTGAATGTGCTTGTGTTGAAACAGGGTGTTTGAAAGGTCATACTTAAAGTTTTTATTCCAGCAGAGTAAAGCGAAAATGAGCCTTGAGCCAATGCGATTTTTACTTCTTCCCATGCACGACATAAAAAATGAACTGAGGGCAAAATGATTAAATTGCGATTTGATTTAGGTAGGTAGTGATTGTTTCTTTTAACAAAATGAAAATGAAAATCTTTTATGGATTTTGAACACTTGGCGCTTATAGAATTGATGCTTCATTATTTCAGGTCCTTCAATGTTGGGGGCCTTACAAAAAATCCGACCCTGAGACAATCCCCCCCCCCCCTCCGCCTCTGGATTTCTGGATTTCAGAAGTAGCCATGAACATCTTGACAAGTTATGTAAAAATTGTCACCTCATCTCGAAGTTGATTTCCAAAATTGAAGTGCATTTTAAGTATCAAAAAATCGACAAGTTTTTTTTGATAATGAATGGAGTATTTAACGCTACATTTAGTTCTTTATTGCATTTTTTATTGTTTTGTAAACATATTGCAATTTTCCGACAGATATGCTTAAACTGTTTTATTCCTATTGAAATTATCATTGTCAAATAGTAGGTATCGTTTTCTTTAGATGCTCAATTTTTTTTGTTTGTTTTCATTTCCCTATTCAAATATTTTTCAAAATATTAATTTAGGGTTAGATCGCATTTTTTATGAGTCGAAGACATGAAAAAAAAATCATCAAGATGAATCGTGGGAATAATCTTGTATTTGATTCAGAAATTTTAGTTAGTCATCCTGTTGACCCTGTAAATGGGTTCCAGAAATATGCTAAAAGGCGTATATTACAGAAAAACAACCACAAAATGAATCCTGAATTTCGAAAAAAAACACGTGTTGTTTTATAAATAATAAATGACGTGTAATGCAGTTCGTATCTCGAAGATTTCGTATGCATATGTAAGTTTACAATCGTATTATTCCAACCGAGGTATATTTATCGGCGCCTTGTGGGTATTTTTACAACAGGAAGGACCACCAAGGTTAAAAAATGTATACCCATCCCTTACCCAGTGAACCAGACAGTGTGAAAACTATGCCATCGAAATGAGTGTATACAATGTACTCGTATCTAGACCTACGTATAGGCTACCAAGTAACCTATCGATGCTTTTGCCTAGATGCCTATACCCATTTCCACATCTTTGAAAGCGTTACATCACCATTCGCTCTTTGGTCGTCGGCGGGCCGCGATAATTTCGTAATTTTCAAAAGAAAGTCGTTTCTCACATAGTAACCTCGTGTACGCACGTATAGATTCAAGCCAGCCTAGAGGTCTTATTTTCGAGCGATTTTCAGTATCGATATATATCGATATTTTCCCCCCAAGTATCGATAATATCGATAAATATCGATACTTTTCAATTGACTTCAATGACCAGTTGTTTTGCTCATAATTTATAATTAATTACGAATATTATTGAAATGAATTATCCGCCAAGCAGGACGGAACTCGAATATGAAAATACAATTATTTTCTTGATAGAAATTACATCATCAACACCAAAAATTAATGCTCAAATACGAATTACGAACCAAAAAAAGGCGGAAAATAGAGATAAGAACGTAAAAACGTAAATATCGATACTCATTCGATACTACAAATTGGTATCGATACCATTCGATACTGTGAAGTATCGATATTATCGATAAATATCGATACTCATAAGACCTCTAAGCCAGCCAGATCCAGCATCCAGACAGAGAAGAGAAAAACTGAAACTCATTCACCACGTGCATTCTTTCTGAAAAACCCGATGTAGTACTACATTACAGAGTTAGTTACCTTAAAATGTATAATTTTCGGGCGTACAAGAACCGGTTCTCGTAGCGCATCAATATCGTGGTTATTATTTTTTTTTTGTAATGTGCCTCCGCCACCGCGTCACTGCTGCGCCTTGAGGAAGAACAGAGATTCGAAAGAAAGAGAGAGGGAAAAATTAAAGAGTATTTCGAGTATAGGCCATAGAACGACGTTGCATCGTTCATATATTTTTTCACTCGGCTGTGTACTCGTAATGTATGTAGGTAGGTAGTAGAAGACATGCAGACTAACTATAACGTAAATTAAAAAAGAAAAAAAAAGATACGATAGAAGGCCTTAATGCGCATGTTAGCTGCACTCGATGCGACCGACGACGTCGTCGTTGGGAAAAAATACTCTCGCTGTATAGAATTGCATTTCACTTTCTATACTGTTGTGACTTTTCAAAAGAGAGTTGTAACGTAGGGCGTTCCTTCTTTCGAAGAAGTTCAACAACGGCTGCGGCGGCGGTGTAAGCCTCTGCACCCTTTCAGTGTTGGTAACCTTATTACGTTATGTACATACGTACAGGGTGTTCGAAAAATAACTCACGATCTCGATACTAGGCCATAGTGCAATTTCACTGCGTTCTTGCATGCTGAACTGCATCTGCATTCTGCAGACGAACCCGTTGTACGTAAATACACGCGATGCAGTTAACTTACTCTCAAACTCGACTCGACCTAGGTAATATCGTATAATTAAACACAAATTACTTAACTCGAATGGCCAACGTTGCGGTTTTTAATTGTATATAGTTCGCACGTGTATATTATAAATGATTATGATGGAGTGAAAGCTATGCCATCGTATTGACATAAACAAACCAGATAATACGTATGTAGAGTTATAAATGAAGTAATCTACGTAAAAATACCTCATGGTGCGTAAAGCAGTCTACACACTTGGTAGCCAACGAAAGTAAAAGTCGACCAGGTTGAGAACCACCTAAACATGAAAGGTTTTTTTTTTATTCTGCTTCTGATTGATACGATTTTTTCAAATCGAGCTATACGCTATAGTAACTTAATGTACACATACTCTCTCCTCTCTCGTTTAATCGTATTATGCTACAAAATTCAAGTGTTCTGTGAAGGTTACCAATTTATTAATTTTTCATCTATTCGTAGTCTTTCTGTGTATAAAGAGCTATTTACTCGAGTATTTAAGTTCAAGTTTAACCAAACTATGAACTTTGTTTTGATTATCAGATTTTTCTCTCTTTTTTCCCTGCATCGATAATCGAATGGTTTTCAAGCTAGTATAGTGTGAATTTGTTCCTATATCGTTTCAATATTACAATTTAATGGGTTTTTACTGACCTACGCATTAATTGCCGATCACTTTGTATAGATGCAACAGTAATCGTGTATAAATGTGTGATAATTTTTATCACGGTTTGAACTTCATCTCTGTATAGAATATCATCTGATATTTTCTGTATCTATACTTATGTGTACTTGGGAGAAATTCAATGGATTTTTAAATTTATATTAGATTCTCTGATATTATGTAAGACTTGAGGAAACACTAAAATCATGCCTTTAAAAAATGTCAAGAATGACTTTCTGATATTTTGTCGAATTTTTTTTCATTCTGTGAAAATTTGTGGAGTAGGTACTGCTTGTTATTTCTTGATTTTTTTGTATTTCTGTAATTTGCTGAAATTTATGTGATTGCAAACCAGGGATGATTTTTTTGGGTCATTGAGTTTTTTCAACGCAAAAGGGCACCGATTGTGTTATCAGTCCCTCAAGATCTGATTATGATATAATGCAATCAATTTACTTGATGACATATGTATAAGTACGAGTATTTCAAAGAAAAATGCGAAAATTAAGTTTTTTGAGCTTTCTAAATTACAAACTATTTTGTGACATTAACAGGGTATCTAACAGGTAGTGAAAGTAGTGAAAAAGTAGTGAATTTTGTTAAAAGGTATAGTGAAAAAATGAAAAAATTCAAATTCGTTCCTTTTTCTAGATTTTTATTTTGTAGAAATTGCTAATTTGTCGATTTTTTTAGAGTTTGAAATACACATTTTGGAAAGCTTTTGCCTTCGCTTCGCTCGGGCTCGTTTGCTTTTTTTTCAATTTTGAATGAATTTTTCAAAAAAAAAAAATCATCATAATTTCAAAATTTTGAAGCAAAGTATGTAATAAACTTTTTATAATTAACCAACTCATCAGTCATCAGTCTCAGCACACAAAAAATCATCGTTTTTTACCCATACCTAACTACATACGAGATACTGATTTCCGAGAGCTTTTGCCAGGGCCCGGTTGTTTCTCCTTTCCGCATTTGAAAGATTCCAGACTTGAAGGAGAAATCATTAAAACTCATCGTTTCATTCGAAAAATTGGGGTATTTTTTCCCCAAATGTCGTTCAAATTTTCCATTAAATTTTTGCACATTTTAAAAAAAATTGTCAAGGTGTTTATGAAAGTTTTTTATTCGCCGAAGTTCATTATCATTACATTAGCAAAAACCTTTAAGCTGAAAATAAAATCAAAAATTGAAATGATAAAATTAGGTAAGTTTTCAACATCCGCTTGTTTGAACAAAATCTTGGGATGCCTAAAGACATTGGAAAAGCGAAACATTCGAATGTAAAATTTTGCCCCACCCCAGATTTTTTTAATCTGAAATTTTGTTAGACACCTTGTCTTATAACGTATGTAATGAGCTCATTTGTGTTGTTTTTTAAAAAATATTTTTGGTTGAAATTAAAAAATAATTTGTATATACATTTTCTTCCAATTACAATTTTTTTAAAAAATTTCCTGTGAAAAATGTGGCTTTTGTGTGTGTGTGTGTGTGTGGGGGGGGGGGTCGAGCGTATAACATTCTGAAAGTTGGTTGAAAAAAGTAGTGAAAAAGTAGTGATTTTTTCAACAAAAAAAATCCGTTAGATACCACGTTAAAATAATATTGTAATAATAAAAAAAAAACTGTGCAAATTAATATTGACACATTGACTAAAAATTGAGATAAGTTTTCGAACCCAACTTTCAAAATTTTATAAAAAAATTGAACAATTTTGATATAATTTTGGGCTATTAAGAAAATGTTGCTCAACGAGTAGGTCTGATTGGCCCTAATTTGATTGATTTTTGTATTATTATTTTTATTATTTTTGAATAAATATTTGAAATTGGAAATGCACGATGCAATATTGATTTATTTTTGAATCAATTTCGTGTTGATTGCTTGATTTGGAAGTATTAATTTCAATGCATTGATAAATATTGATACTGCATGAAGATGGAGAATCGATGCTTTAAGTATAAATATTCCCCAAGTATTGATACAGAGATTTCAATAATATCGATACACAGTTGGAACCAAATTGCATGAAACAAAAGTTGTAGAGAATTAAATTTCAGAGCGTTATTGAACTTTTATGAGAGTTGTTGTTATTGTTGTTTTGTTCAAGCACATGAAAAATATTTTGGAGGATGGTCGAGCCTTTTCCCATAATGACCAGTTTTAGAGAGTAATCAACAATACTTATGTACCTACTTCCTAAATAAAAAAAGTTTTTTTTTTGAAATGTGACGATTAATTTGCATACGGTTAGGTTAGGTTAGCTTAGATATGATTTTTTAATCAGTTTGGATGATCAAATTCACTCATGAAAAGTCTTATAATTTTTTTCGAAGTGCTTTTTTTGACAAATTCGGAAAAATTTCAATTGATCACCTTTTGGGCTTTTTTTACTCGAGTCCCTCACATACAACTTCATTTCCCAACTTGGAACAACACATAAAATATTAAACTTGACTTGCTTTCTGAGTCATGTCCAATGGACATTTCTTGACTGCACAGTGCACATGTGTAAGCATACAACTTTCCAGCCCTTTAAAATAACAATCAGGCCTGTTTTTTCTTCCTCTTTTGATTCGATGATGCGGCCAAAACTGAGCTAAGAATAATGGAACGTTGTTCATTCCGCATCCGCAGCGAATAGAATATAAAAGAAATGATTGTGGGAGTAAAGCTTTAAAAATGACTGTACTTAAGGAGCGAAATTTACGAATAATCCTATGGCCGTTATGGACGCGACAGACGCTTTTAAAACACGATACTCTCGCTATCACCTCGTACCCTTTGCACGTTCGCGTTCCGTATATATATGTACGTTCCAGTATCCTTCCTCGCTCGTCGACGTTCTACTAACTCAGTTGTACGGTTTCTTGGCGAACTTTGTTTTTCATTTTCTGCTCCTCGTACATAATATAAATTCGCTCCGGTGTCTTTTATTCCCTGTTCGCGTTGTCTTGGTTGAGCTTGTTGTGCTGAAAGCACGCTCGTTTTCTCGTGATCTCCCCAGCATTGTTTCAGGGTGTGCGATACTTTTTCGTACTCGTACACTGGTATAAGTATATACGATTCGTTGGCCCGAATCGATCGCATGTACTGCAGGATTTGTGAAGTGAAATACACACGTATTACTGTTGTATTCGATAGGGGGTACGGTAACACATACGAGTACGATGCTAACAATAAGAATTGTTGGAAAACTATACTTTGTGGAATGGGAATGGAAGCTTGCAGGAGGAAGTAACGTTTTTATGACGTTTTTTGAAATTTATGTGTTCGAGATGTTCGAACATCGGAAATGCCAACGGGTTTAATTTTAACCTCTTTTATGATACGGTTTTGGGGAAATTAGTGCAGTAAATTTCTAGTGTAAACGTTTAGGAATTTAAAGTGAGGGTTTAGTTTGGTATTTAGTTTCGTGGTTGTCACCTAAAAAAATAAATACTGGAAATCATAAAATGGTGGAGAATTTCAGGCCTTTGACTTCATTATACTTAATATAAAGAAAATAACTGTTCCAAAATTTCAAGATTGATTAATAAGTTGTGGGAAATCCTGCACATTGCTGTTTTTTGATTACATGAAATCGATAATCCATTGAGCTATAAAATGAATTTTGATTTTGCAAGTATGTTTCCTTTATCTCTGCCAAACTCCAGAAACATGCAAAGCTATACTTTGGGTAACGTTTTCCAAACGTTTTCAATTTCCAAAACAGCCACTCGAAGGTTAAAAGCGTGAACTGTAGAGAATTTGCGAAGACATTGAAAATGCGGAAAAAACGTTGCGGGAATGAAGCCAAATTTTATTCGCACGTATAAAATTTCAGTACATTTGGCCATTTAACGATTTGGAAGAGGTGCAATTTTTACATCTACGAGTACATCTATGCATTATACAGTGTGTCCGAAAAAATACCCACTCTTGACTGTAGGATTATTTCGCACCGAATGAGTTCTTTCTGTCGATTGCTTCGCTGGACCTGAACCTTGTATCATCTGCTATACGAGACGAACGTGCGTTTCAAGACATATTTTGCGCTTCAAATTGGCGAATATGGCGTTTATTGTGTGTAATATAAGCAGGAAATTCCTAATTGTAGCAACGGCGTCGATGACGGATACAGTTTCTAGGAAAAGTACCACTATAGCATGAGGAATTGGTACCGTATTTCGCTCGTAGTAGTATGTTTAGACTTACGGTTTAATAATCTGTGGCGGTGTGTCAATGGTTTTTTTTTTGCGCTAGTACATATAACTTATAGCGAAGCAAAGACGCCATATAACATATTGAGAAGAAAAAGACCTTGAGCATATGAGTACCTACGTGTAATACGAACGTGTATACGCCGCAAACAGGTCCAGAAATCTGAATTTTTTGCACTATTTCGAACCACCTCGTAGATGGCCTCTTGGGAGTGAAAATTTTTCACTTTGTTTGGGTTCGGGTGCGGATGAGACACTGCCGCGATATACGATCGAGGAACAATGTATAGCCAGTGCGATGGAGAATTGCGAAGGCGGTGTATCGGCGACGACGACGAGGTCGCCTTCTCATACTCTAAGGTCATTGTCAGAAGAGCCATTGGGTAGTGCAATGGTTTCAACTTTGGCGGCTCAGCTCCGAGCTTCGGTGGTACTGGTGGCGACAATGGCGATGGTTGTGTGGAGTACTACGCTTGTCGACGATATGATGACCTTATTACGGCATGGGCACGACGCGATGTGTGTGTGCTGCGTTGCCATATCGGAAGTCAGCAGTCTGTAATTGTCTTCCTTTCGGATGTCCGCTCTTCGAGACTGTTTTATAGAGTAGCATACCTTGAAATACGCGCCGAACGATGAATATATACTGTACTATAACCCGTCCGGCTTCGGATTCGATTGGCCGGAAAGAGAAGTTGAATCTCGGTCACCTGCACACCGTGCTGCACCATGCATCGTGAGTGGTGAGTGTAGAGAAGCGTCGTGCTCGCGATATTGTTCCAAAGTCAAGTTTATGCTAGACGACTGTGGAACTGACGAAAAAAATTCAAATTCATGGACGATATTACGTGTGACGACCTTGGTGGCGAGGTGAGCTGTTCAGTGGTGTGGTCTTTCTTCCATCTCTACCTCTTTCCCTTATCCAAATGATGTAAGTACTATGGTACGAGGGAAGCATGCAACATGATCTGAGAATTTTCCCACAGTTTGTGGTTTTATGAAGAAAAAATCACGAAGTCACAACTCGATGTTTAGTTGGCCAGATTGATTTTCACCCCTCGTGGAGAAATTTTGAAATTCTGGAGAAATTGAAAATTACGCTGGAGGCTCCAGAATGACTGGAAATTGTGGTTTTTGAAAAAAAAATCACAAAGTCACAACTCGATGTTTAGTTGGCCAGATTGATTTTCACCCCTCGTGGAGAAATTTTGAAGTTCTGGAGAAATTGAAAATTACGCTGGAGGCTCCAGAATGACTGGAAATGAGTTTCAAAAAAAAAACAACTCCTATAAAAATATAGAAGAGGTATCGAGAGTGTTCGTGTGAACCTCAGAGAGTACCAGGATAGATTCCCCAGACCCTTCGTAGTGCATTAATCCCTCCCAAAGCACCACAAAATAAAATTAATAAAAAAATGAATGAAAGATAGACAATTTGCTTGTACAATTTACACCCATTTGTATAGGATAAACACTCTTCACACAAAGATATACCGTCAGCAATATACGCGAATTTGTAAAACGTAGCTTGAAAATCAAATTTGTTGCGATATCTGGTGTAAGAGAGTATACATAGAAAGGTTACCAGCACGTACAGGAACCGGGACCAGGCACGCTGGGATATACCCGATGTAAGCTTAAGCTATACCGTACCAATGCTATGCAACATTTATACGCGATGTGCCGGATAAAATTGGCCAAAAAATAAAAATTATACCGATGTGTTACGCACTCACTCACACACACCAGCCAGGCATTAACGATACTGGTACTTGTAAACACATTGGCAGAGCTGAGCGATGTGTGCGTGTGTTAGGACCTCTACCTCTGGCGGCTCGCGGGTTGCCGAAATGGCGGTCAAGGCTGCTCGATGAGCAAAGCACGCAGCACAGCGAGGTAAGTTCAAGAGCAACGCAACGATGACGCGTTTTAGGCCTATGGTAGAATTTTTTTACTGCTGCGTTGTGCGTTGAACGTTGCGTTAGCCTCTCTTCTTCACTCTCTCTCTCTCTCTCGCTGGGTACGCAAAAGCCACCTTACACCCTGTGCTTTTGCTATATTATACTCGTACGCAGAGAAGAGAGCAGAACGACGCCGTTGCGTAAAAGACCATTGCGTGTCGACACCTGTTTGTAGTCAGCGTGTACTAAAAATTGCAACCTACTCTTCGGCGTTTGTGGTTTTTTACAGATATATTATTTTTAAACTACCGGTATCGTATTTTTGATATTATGACGTTCGTGTAGCTCGAGAACAATATTATAGCATTTAAATGGAACTTTATATTTTGATGATGAATAGCGTTTTTCCTATACTTCTTTCTCTCCTTTATTTATCGTAACACACGAATGTATTATTTACTATTTTTGTAGTCAGTCATTCTCGAATGTAATACGTCTCGAGTCGAAATGGTAAAATTACGTTACAGTTACTGACCTACGATAACAACTAACGGTGATAGTAGAAAGAAGATGAAAAAAAAACGAGAGCTGTTCTTTCTCTTTGGACGTCATTGCTTTCACTTTCACAATCTGGTTCTTGTGCAGCTTCAACGGTGGCTTTCCTCCTTATATGCTACTGTAACGTAATGCAACCAGTGTAATAGGGACTGGTACCGAATACCCTATCAAACGATCCATTTTAATTGGTGAATGTTTCGAATTCACGGTCAACGATTTGACCCGAATTCTTATTTTTTAACAGTCTAAAAACTGATCCACAGACCTCTTTAATGAGTTTTTTAAATCGATTGTGAACCGAAGATGGGCCGAGTGTTTTATTTTTCGTTTTAAAATTTATGTTTATTGTAATAAAACAGCGTGGCTCTGAAAATGTCGTAAAATAAAATTGCTGTTTGAAAATTATCATCATACTTGATTACACGACTACCTGGAGTCTCAGTGATGAAATGATTCGGAGAATAAGCAGATCAGAAGCTATGCTATCAAATAAGAGAGCTGGGATCAACGTGTTGAAATTATGTAAAATTTTTATGAGAACTTGGCAAAAAATTGCACCATTTTCAACGTCAAAAATTTAAAAACTTAAAAAAAAAATCATCATTTGAGATAAAGATATTTGATAGGTTATTATTGGCAATTCCGGGTAAATTACTGGCATTTTAAAAAAAATTACTGATATTCTTTGGTGAATTAAAGACACAATTTTGTAAATTACCGGCAATTGTCAATTTTTTGGTGAATTACTGGTAATTTCCCTTGGTAAATATATTGATAATTTTTCCTGGTAAATCACAGGTAATTTCTCCTGATGAATTACCAGTGATTTCTCTTGGTAAATTAAATTACTGGTGCATAATTCCTCTTGGTAAGTCACTGGTAATTTTTGGGTAAATTACTGGTAATTCTATCTTGGTAAGTTACTAATTCTATCTTGATAAATTACCAGTAATTTTGTTTGGTAAATTACCAGTAATTTTGTTTGGTAAATTACCAGTAATTTTGTTTGGTAAATTACCAGTAATTTTGTTTGGTAAATTACCAGTAATTTTGTTTGGTAAATTACCAGTAATTTTGTTTGGTAAATTACCAGTAATTTTGTTTGGTAAATTACCAGTAATTTTGTTTGGTAAATTACCAGTAATTTTGTTTGGTAAATTACCAGTAAGGTAAAGGTAATTCCAATAGGCAACATTCAAAATTTTAGCAATTTCTCATTTTTTGGGTTTACTGTATAGGTACATTTTGGTGCGAAAATGATGAAACAACTTTATTCCTAGTCTTGCAGCTACACATTGACTATATTGAAGAGTGATTTGTGCGGATTCGAGGCTTCATACATATAATTGAAAACATATTTTGGAAGGTCGAGTTATCGGAATTACCTCATTTTTGAAGTAATGCTGATAACGAGTTTTGTAAGGAAAGTAATTCTCCTAGGGTAATTCCGAGCCAGTTATGTTGAAATATACCATTTATTGTATACGTAGGTTTTTATTTCATGTAAATTGAATCATTAGAACAAAAATTACAAAATTTTTACAAATATGCATTTTTGAGCCATAATTTTTGAAAACTAGACTAACTGGAGAAAAAAAATCCTTATGATGTTTTTCTTTGATAATGTCGTCCTTCCAAAAAAATACTACATCAAAACAGAGGAAAAACATTACAGGGCAATTTTGCTAGGGCTATTGGAATTACCCCACAGCATGAAAAATGATTGACATGTTTAACAATTTATTAGCACCAAATAAATGATTATAAAAGCAAAATCAAAAGAGGTACTGACACTTTAACACGTATCCATCAAATTTCAGCTTCTAAACAGAATTTTTCAACAAGTTTTAAATGATAAAAACGAGTTTCAAAAATGCATTGTTTTTTGCGGCAAAGGTTTTGGGCATTCAGATTTTGAACACAACACAGACTTGACAAAACCGAGCAGATAGACCATCTGATCATTAATGGGCGTAGATCAGCACTAAACTACCTATGTACTTTCTTCATCAGTTGTGCTAAAATGTGTTTTGCAACAAAGCTAGGGCTTGCTATCGGAATTACCCCACTTTACCTTAATTTTGTTTGGTAAATTACCAGTAATTTTGTTTGGTAAATTACCAGTAATTTTGTTTGGTAAATTACCAGTAATTTTGTTTGGTAAATTACCAGTAATTTAGTTTGGTAAATTACCAGTAATTTAGTTTGGTAAATTACCAGTAATTTTGTTTGGTAAATTACCAGTAATTTTGTTTGGTAAATTACCAGTAATTTTGTTTGGTAAATTACCAGTAATTTTGTTTGGTAAATTACCAGTAATTTTGTTTGGTAAATTACCAGTAATTTTTTTAGTGAATTACCAGTAATTTTACAAATAAGTATTTTGAAATCAAAATAACTTACAAAGCGGATGAAATGTTAATCTGATCAATCACTCAATCAATTGTGGAATGGGACTTGACCTACCTCCTTAGCTTTCTCAGCTGCAAACCTGAAAGCATAAATTTTTCAGTTTTTCGCACATCTATAGTTCATGCAAATTCAACCATTTCTGAGAATTTTAAAAATTTGTTCCACTATTTGCTAATTTTGCACCATATTGTAAAGTCTTAAATCAATGAAAAAATTCGTCTACCAGCGATTTGACCGTTAATAATTCAAAACGTCGTTGTTTCCCGCGAGGTATTTTGCTCGGAAATAGTTCGCCGAAATTAGGCTAATATTCCAATGAATGACTCATGGTCACATTGGTGGTGTTTATACAAGAAGAATGACGGGTTTTCAGACGTCAGATTTATGGATATAGGTAGGTGCTTTAGGTCTGCACGTGCTGCAACGTGCTACTTATTGGTATAGTTTTTTTTTACAGATACCAACGTTCAAGGACTTGAAAATCGTAAATTTTTTCCCTACTTTTTAACCCGAAAAACTAAACCGTAACTTCCTGCAAGTCCACACGTTAAGATTATGTCACCGACAAGTTTTCAGCGTACTCTCGTCTCTCGTATAAATATTTTTACATATTTGCGTCCCTGAAGAGCAATGCATGTGCGAAAAATTCCTTTAGAAAGATTTGAAAATTTCGTACATTCGAGAAAATTGCTGACGTCAAATAAACGCTAGAAATAGTAACTCGAAAACGCTTTAAAGATTTTTATTTATTTTTCGACGAATCGCCATAATATGATGTATGGTGGTAGACGCGAGCTCATTGTATCTCTATCAACGTTATGCATATCGAGCAAATTTTATACACTATTGAATTACATCGTGCCTATGGAATTCCAGAAAGTTATACATAGAAAGTCGAGATTCGACTAGACTATTCTTTATGGTATTTTCATAAATACCTAACTATGTTGTCACAAGAGAGAGAAAAAAATTCGCTACGAATGCGTCGTCGTGCCTCTACGTCTAATTAGATTACGCGTTCATATGAGAAGACGACGACGTAGTAAGTAGTATGTGGGAAACAGAGACTTTGTCGTATGCATTTCGCTGATACTGTAATTTCTGCTGTCGTTGAAATACTTGATGAATTATTATTCGCTCGCGTTCTATACGATCAAGGTGTAAGGTTTATTGTGTATATACAAGATCGGATTTGAAATTAAACAATATATTATCAACTCGTTGACTCGCAGCTGATTGGCAGTTGCTGGCGTGAAATTCGAGTAAGATCTGATAAAGTCTGTTTGTATATCGCATGTACAACAATGCGACTGCAATTATGCAAAAAAATCGCGCCAAATGAAGCCATTTTTCAAATATTCCCGAGATGGCGAGTCATTACGTCGTGTACTTGACACGAGCAAAGAGGTTAAA
Organism: Planococcus citri; assembly: GCF_950023065.1. Classification (NCBI taxonomy): domain Eukaryota; kingdom Metazoa; phylum Arthropoda; class Insecta; order Hemiptera; family Pseudococcidae; genus Planococcus; species Planococcus citri. Next base: position 33,807,724 of record NC_088679.1, read on the forward strand.
CCTTCTCGTGTTGGTATACCCCTCATATTTTGACAACTCGCGAAATGATCGCAATTTAATATTTTCGTTGTCTCGTGTGTAAAACGTTGATAAGTTGCATTAAAAAAAAAACAACAAAAAAAACAATTCTAACGATATCCTTCTAAAGGTGATTTTTCTTGTAGCATTATGTCATTCTATATCGTTATTAGTTGATCGTATTCTGACTCGAGTTAGGAACTGGTTCATGTTATGCAATTTGAAAATTTGTTTGTTATCTTCTCTTCTACCGCTCGTTCTTTTCTGTTATGAAAAAATTGGATCGTGGATAAAAGTTTTTCATTACGGGCAAGTTTTATGTTCTAAGTTGTCAAATTGCTTTTCAATTTCGACAAAATTCATTTCAAAATGAGTAAAGGTGTTTCGTAGATCACCTAATTACCTCCCCCTTCTTTTGTTTCGCTGTGATTAGAAATGCAATGTTTAACGAGCATCAATTCTTCAGCATTTTAATTGAAAAATTTTAAATTTGAATATCAAGGTTCAAGGTTTTTCATAAATTGTAGAAGAAAAAGAGAAAGTGAAAGGGGGTAAAAACCCGTCGGTGAAAAACGACACTTCAAACATGAAACGAGCAATTATTCAATTTGAATTTTAGTTCACTAAAGACTAGGCATGATTCACTTTGAATTTTCTTTTCCGCAATTTTTTGCATGAAAATTTTTAAATCAAAATTAGGCTATAATATTAGAAATGCAAATTTTTGCAACATTTTTCAACCAAAATATTAGAAAATTATTCGGTATTGTTGTGGCCAAAAAAAAAAGGTCCTTGTATGTGTACTTTTCGTAACTTCATTTTAATTTTTTGTTTATTCTATCCAATAGAATGGAAATTACATAGCTTCTTACTTATTTTTGAAGGATTTTGAGCTTTATTTCATCAACCTTGTGAAAAATTAAGGTTTTAATTGACGAGTCATTATGTATATGTCGAAAAGAAATATGTATTCGTCGAAGGAGAGTTGCGAAAAAAAATCAAACTATTTCTCAGGAGTGGAGGTGGCAGTTTTTTAAAATTATGAAAAGATTATTAGGAAAGGGAAAAAGAAGGGGAAAGTTTAAATAGTTTGAAATATCGTTCACAATGTTCGACGAAGAAATTGACGAAACCCTCAATTCTTTTCTGAATTACCACAAGAGGTTAATTATTTGAAATTTTATCCATTTTGAGACGATTTGAGTTTTAGTGTGAAACATTTCAACTTGATAAAGAAACCATCCCAACCCACGAAAAATTCCTGGATAATTTAGAAAAGGCGCAGGTATCAAAAATTCCTCAAATCTAAAATTTCACCTGTACAAGTTTTTCAAAAATGCCACTTTAATCCTAGAATTCATAAAAAAAATTCTCGAGTTTATCGATTTTTTTTTCTGTATTTCAACATTTTATTATAGGGTCTGAAAAAACACTCTCGAATCCATCTGGAATTTGCTGAAAAGTCTGCATTTTTCACTTGCCCTGTAGTCGATGGATGCAAACTAAAATTCCAGCTTTTCAAGTAAAAATATCAGGCGACGCGGTAGCGTTGCCACCCCGCCCTCCCACGGTTTCAAACGCGTCATGAAACGCGTTACCGTAGGCGGCGCAACGCCAGACGGAGTTATATTCTCAAATCATTTCATAATGTTAGCCCAGAATATTTCCAACGCAATTTTCTCAAAAACTATGCGTTTATTCAAAAAACGCATAGATACTTTTTTTCTTATTTTTCAAAGACCTTTCAGAATATATAAGAATAATTTTTGTACGATAAAAATTCGCGAAGTTTCAAGTACCCTGTTTTTTGTCATTTTGGGTAAAATTGTTGTTCAAGTCTCACTTAAAGTTAGAAGGATTGGCCGAACCAATTTTGATGAAATTTGGAATATATCTTTGATTTGTTATCCATTACTGACTAAGGGTATGAAATTGCAATTTTTTTGAAAATTGACCCTGCACCCCCCCTTTTTGGGCCCCAAAAATTTTCAAAATCGACCCAAAGTATCAAAAGGCACTTCTCCACTACAAACTTGATGTTCATGCAAAAATTGAGCTTTGTAGCTCAATTACATCAAGCTTGAGTGGAGTCTAAAGATGCTGAAAAATGACAAATTTTGAAAAAACGAGCAGTATATTTATCCAAAGTACAATCAAACCAAAGCTGGGATAGATGTACGTACATCAAAAGGCACATCTACGATGTTCAAAGTACATTTGAACAAAATTTCAGCGTGATTTGTGCCCTATTCGAAGCTGTAGCTTTGTCTAAAGAAACAGTAAATTTATAATACTAATTTTCGCCATTTTTGATTCTTTAGACAAAGCTACAGCTTCGAATAAAGTCCCAATCACGTTGAAATTATGTTCACATATACTTCAAACACCACGGAAGTGCCTTTTAATATTTTCAAATTGATATGAGCTTTCATTTATGCGCAATAATAATTATTATTGCACATAAACGTTCAATATCAAAATGTCCGTTAAATTTAAAGCACAACACGTGTTGGCGGCGTTGTATGCAGTTGAAATGCGCTAAAACGTTGAGCAGCCTAGCGGCTGAATGATTTAAGTTTCCGCTCGCCACGCAGTAGACTCCAGTTCGAACCCCTTCAGATTCAAAAATTTTTTTTAATTTTTAATTTTGTAAGCTGATTTTTTCAATATGATTTTTATTTAACATGTTCAATTTTTAAAAATACATTGTAAAAAAACGTTTTTCACTTCCTAAAGTACAAATTTTCTTTTGCCCTTGTTTTTTTTAAAAAAGTAAACATGGAAAAAATTTCATTATGCAAATTTATTTAAAACAAACAAGATACATTTTTTCACCTGAAAAAACATGTTTTTTTTACTTCTTGAAATGACGTTTTGCTTTACTTTGTTCAGGTTTGTTTGGTTCTCATTTTCAAAATTTAAATTTTTAAAAAGTTGACATTTAAATTCCAAAATTTTGAAGCCAAAAAATGGAACCTGAAAAACACATCGTTTTTTACCTCTTGAATTTTTGAACGTTTTTTCACTCGCATCACTCAGCTATTTTTTCTATCCTTTTCCTAAACTAAAAAATTCCATTTTGAAACTTCAAAAAATTCAAAAAGGAAAATAATAATTTTTTAATAGGTATTTTTATCCATTATTGGTAAACTTGTCATTTCATCTCTCATTTCATTTTAGAAATTTATATTCGCTATTTGTCATTTTATTTAACAAAATTGAAAGTCTTTTTTTTACTGATCGGCGAATTTTTGGTCAACCCCTTCCCCCATCACCCTTGAAAACCCACTGTTTTTATTCCAGTCAGTTTAATGACAAATGTCCAGTAATCTGTCCACTCTCTGTATGCTCCTGCCACCAATGCTATTTTCATTTATTAGATTGAACACTTCATCACAATAATATAGAAAAAAAAGTACTGATATCCTCCAAAAAAACTCTTCAAAAAAGAATTACACCCCGCCCTCTCCACGATTCCTAATGAACCTACTCCATGAACAAAAATTAAAAATTTCAGTAAGAAAATGTTATGATATCATGGTGGAATCCGCCCCTAAGAAAAACAACCTACCACTTCACCATTTATTGTATAAGACAATCTATGAAACAGCTAATGAGCCAAAAATTTGGGCGGACAGATCCCTCAAATAAGTTTAGTAATCTAACTTGACTCTGGAGTGTGGAAGATTTGTCAGCCCCCAAATTTTTGGCTCATTAGCTGTTTCATAGATTGTCTTATACAATAAATGGTGAAGTGGTAGGTTGTTTTTCTTAGGGGCGGATTCCACCATGATATCATAACATTTTCTTACTGAAATTTTTAATTTTTGTTCATGGAGTAGGTTCATTAGGAATCGTGGAGAGGGCGGGGTGTAATTCTTTTTTGAAGAGTTTTTTTGGAGGATTCAAATGTTCTGGAAGTATTTGAAATTCCTGGAGAAAACCCATTAATTTACAGCATTTTTTCTTCACTAATTTTTTTTTTTTTTAGCAATTTTTAATTATTCTTTAGAACAATTTTTACTGAATTTTTCACTTTTTTCATTGAGTTTTTTATAAAAATTTTTTAGAGATTTCCTCAGAGACTTTCTCCTTTTTTTCAGTGATTGGGTGGAGGAGGGGATTTCAAGTAAATCTACCCACAAATCTCATTTCCAGGTATTTCACTGGAATCCGCTAGAATGGTGTATTCAGTAGAGGGAGACTTTTGAAAGGATTAGAGAATAAATTGCCAACGTATTAGCCAATTTTGATATCTTTGAGAAAAATTCGAAGATGGAGAACATTGTAAGTTTAGTGGAAGCCACAGATCATCTGGAAATGTTGAAGTGGATCAAAATTGAAAGATAAGAAAACTTTTTTCTCAACTTGCCGACCTTTTCAATACAAGGAAGAGGGACAGGAAAGATCGTGAATGAAAATTTCACCCAGTTGGAAGTAACAATAAATCAAAATTTTAATTATGTCGCGGAAAAATTTAACAAAGTGTCGAATCTACCACAACATTTTGACATTTTCTTATCAGAAATTACCTACAGCGGGGAAAAAAAGTAGAAGGAAAAGATAATAAAAAACAAATAAAGTTCGAGCATAAAATTTAAGGACACGAAATAGACTCGACGAGTGTATTGTTCTTGTACCGTGAGGCAAAGATAAACGTGGCCATAAGAATTAATAAATTGCCAAGGTCGTAAAACATGCAAATAGATACGAGAAAGTTGAACTTGAAGAGTGATAAGTGTTGTCTAGTCTAGAAAAAAAATTACTTTTTCAAAAAAAAATTGTAACCTCGTCGGCGTTGTCAATTTTCTTTCATGGTGTTTGTCACGACCAATACGAAGCAAAGTAGGTAAAAGCTCGTACGCTACCAGTATACTTCGATATACAATAAGGCATGAAAAAAAAAACTCCAAGTTTCGTATACGAAAAGAAAGCTCGACTGGTGGGAGTGTTTTCTGAATACGATAGGCGAAAAAATCGATATCTATAGCGTAGGCTTCGTACGATTGCATGTGTATGCGATGCCTGGATATGGCATATAAAAATGCAATGCACTCTCGTGTATAGTACACTGCACTCGTTTAGGTCAATCGCCCTATAGTATCTTGACTCATCGTGGTGTATACGTTTAGTTCGTGTGCTATGCTGTACACACCCTTTTATAGGACGCGAACGCCTCGATTATGTGAGGGACAAGGTATACGAACGAGTGGAGTTTATGAGACGCCTAAGGAGATACTTTCGTGTGTACGTGCATACGATATTTGTGCTGATAATGCACGCTAAGTGTATCGAATGGCTTCAAGCGAAATGTACACAAACTGGTTCTCATCTCTATCAAATAAGTTATCGTAAATTTTCAGTTTCAAACTGCATGTTGTAGGGCGCCGCTGCAGTCGTCGTCGTATACAACATAATGACGTAATTATCTATAGGTACACGAACGACGAAAGAAATGCTTTCGTTGTGGCCGTCATCACACCGGGACGAGCGTATCGTCTAATAAAAAGTGAAAGTATGACGTCACCGGTGAAAGAACCGGTAACAGTGAACTGGACAAACGTAACGTAGGTCAGGGTGAAGCTATGAATGAGTTTCGGATATTAAGGTAGTCGAAGAAACGACCTGAGTGACTTGAATTGGGTGCCTGGTGCCTGGTTCGGTTTCAGTGAAATTAATTCGAGTATTGTATCGATAGACTTGGGCCTATTGAGGTGGATTTTCTTGCTCTTACGATTCGATTCTCAAAAGGAGATTGTTTGAAAAAATATAATCGATGTGATGAATTTTTAAAGTGCAGTTGGGTGCACGACTCTGGAGTTCTGGGATATTGAACGACTGATTTTAAATTCATGTATGCAAATTGAAGGTTTTGTACCAATTTGTTGGGTTTTTAAATTGAATTAATCAGATCACCTATTTGGTTTTTGAATCTGCAGTTTTGAAATTAGCCATCTTTTTTTGAATAAAAACAAGAATTGTTGCTACTCAGAGGCCCTAGGGTACATGTATGGCGTTTTTTCAAAAATTGATTTGTGGGAAAACCTATTCTTTGAACAAAAACAAAACTTAGCATGGGAGCTTGAAAATACTTAGGTATAAAAATCAGAAATTTCTCAACGTCAGAATTCAAAATCAAAATTTGAAATCCAAAAATTTTGCATTTAAAAAAATCTTCAATATTTTACACTAAAAAAAAAAATCAATATTTTCAAGTTTTCAAAAAAAATTATTTTTTTCAATCTTTTTTAAAAGAATTTCAAATTTTTTCAAAATTTTAAGCTTTTTAAAAATGTATGTTCAAATTTTTCATTTTTGTTTTTTTTTTAGAAAATTTGTCAATTTTTTGATAATTTATGTCTTTTTTTTTGAATTTCTGACAATTTTCTCGATTTTTGGAAATTTTGTGTGTTTAAGACAAAGCTTACAAAACCATCATGACCGGATTTTTTTTTTGAAACGATTAAAACCATTTTATATTTCTTTTCTGTTTTTTGTTTTTGCTATTTATTTCAGAAACAACAACTGTAAGAAATCAATATTTTAGGAAGTTGCTTTATACGAGTTGAGTGTAAAATTTTCACAGATCAAAATTTCAAAAATAACCTCAATCAAAGTAAAAAATTAAATTTTTTCATCATCTATATTTTGTTTTTCAAAAAACAGCATCAAAATTATCAGAAATTCTGAAAAATACTATACTTGAGCATTACACGTACTATTTTGTTCAACAATTAGGTATGTTTGTCTTCTATACTGTCTTTTGATAGTTTTAATGGGGGTGGTGAAATGAACAGAAAACACTCATTTTGCGAGTTCCCAAAGGTTTTTTTTTTTTAAACTGGCATATTTTTACAAACCTGATCAAATATTTGAAAATTAGCCAGCAAGAAAAACATTTTTAAGCATTTTTGGAATGTTGAAGACGTGAGGATGAAAGAAATTAACGTTTTGATATTCTTTTCTGGTTTTCCTTCTGATTATACAAAAGTGCAAGTAAATTTTTCTCAACTCCATTTCATCCTCCAATGTGTCAAGATAATTTTTAAACATAATTATGAACTGTTAAGACCTCTTCTTGAAATTTGAAAAAATGATTTTGAAGTTTCTTTTCAAGCTGCATTTAGTCTTTGAAACGGATTTTTAGTCATAATTGTTAAAAAAAAAAAAAAAAACGAAATGATTGAGGATTTTTCTGAAATCAAATTAATTAGGTAAGGTTGGTACCAAAAAAATCAAGCAAGTTCAAAAAGCAAAAAAAACTTCAATTTTTGACTCAAATTTTAAAACAAGTTTACTTAACCTACCCCAGAAATACTTGTATGAGAACATTATCGTTGAATTTTAAAAATAGGTACTGTTTACCTATAAAATTTCCCAACTCGAAAATATTCAGATTCAAATAGGAGCTGTAACTATAGACAAATTTTTTCACTCATCGTTTGCCCCCTCCCCCTCCCCCTCCCTCCCTCCCTCCCACCCACCACTTCAATAAGGAAAAAGTTTGGGAAATTCAAGTTAGAAATCCTCAAATGAGAAATTAAATAGGTATAGTTGATGGAATTCAAAAAAATCCAGATACCTCATGAGGGGTTGTTTAATTTCAAATCTGAGTAAGAGCTTTCGACTTTTAGATCTTCTAAGTGGAAAAGTTCACGTTTGTGACTTCTTTTTCCTTTCCTCGATGATTCTTTCCGAGACTTCGGCTGAAATTGACGACTGGCTCGAGGTTACCGACAAATTAGGGGCTAAGATGGCGCTAAGTTGTCGATAATTTTACCCAATTATTATCCGAGTTTCGTAATTAGTATCCTTTTTTGCTGGCATCGTTGTCGTTGCTGTTGTTGATTCTTTATGGCCGTTCGACTGGTTTGTCCTTGGACTTGTCAGCTCGATCGTTGTATATATTTATTAAATGTCGTATAGACGCGAAAAAACGACTGTACGACGATGAACTCGATGCATTGTTCGTGGATTACGCGACAGTGTGATCCTTCCGTATATTACGTTACGTATAATCGAGCGTATTAGAAGGCAATGGCAAAGGGGGGGAGTATGCATTTATTTGCATATGCAATGTCGAGCCGTATTTTTTTCTCGTAATTTCAATGACGTCTGGATGACTTCCGGCAAAAAAAATGGCTCGCCGACGACGAATTGCAATTGAGAAAGAGACGTCTTTCTCACTAAATTTCATCGAGCTGTGGAAGGCGTCCGACGTTTGTATAGTTTGCCGAAGAAATGGCCTAGTTAATTATTCGTTCATTATGCAGATGTTGGATTGGGTTGGGACGAAGACGACGATGATTTGGTACGATTATTATACTCGTATACGTATTATGAAACCACCTTGGATTCTCTTTCTCGATGAGCTGAAAATATACACGATATTAAAAAATATTCGTGTATAGGGATCATTAACCCGAGCTCTAAACGAGGTACCAGTTTTAGACGAGATTTCTTTATCTAATCGGTTCGCCTGAAGAGTTTATATGTATACTTAAATACCTATGGTATGCTAAAGCTAGAATTAGCAGGTAGATAGGGTACCTGAGTGCAAGGTTAGCTCATCAAATCGCCGTGAAAGACGGTTTAATTTTTTCGCTTGCACAATGGTGTCCATATTGCGGTGTAGAGTGTACCTATAGAAGTATACCTACAAGTGAGTACCTATGATGATAGAATTGCAACGCGCGCTTTAGTTTTATTGGCCGAGTTCAAAGTCGCAAGGTTAAACGAAACATCACCTTGGTATGTGTTATCGGTTCTTGAACGCGAATCGCCAAGTGCCATTAGGATTTCGTCTGTTAGAAGGTTCAATTAGCGATTAGATTTCAAGGCGTAAGAATACGCAATTAAATGGCAGTATGGTTCAAATTGTCAGCTTCGTTCATCCGACATTACCTACCGGCGAATTTGCCTCATCGCAACCTTGTCTGAAATGGGCTACAAAATCAACCGAGAAGTATGGAAAATTGATGTCTGGTTCGTTGATACTTTCTCATACACGTGGTTATAATTTCGATGAAGAGATTAGAGAAGGGGTTGTATTTCAAATTCGTCCTAAAATAACGCAATTCCAACAACGATGGTTGAAAAAAATATGCTGAGAAAAAGTCGAAATCATCGATTAGTTTTTTAAAAGCATTCCTAAGATTAACTTCGTATGTACACCGGATCATTGATTCGGAAGTATACACGACGAAATAAAAGTAAAACCGGAGACATATACATTCTTTCAGGAAATGATCTATTCATCGATACCCAGTCTGGCCTTGTCACTTCCTATAAAGCTACTTTGCCGAAAAAAATAAAATAAAGGAGAAGAAAGATCTAGTATTTTGTATACACCGGATGAAAACGAAAGTTGATTTTGTTTCGTAGGTGTAACCTTCGAGATTGATTTATTAGGTTAAGGTTTTGTTTTCAATGGTTACACTCTTACCTGTGTTCTTTTTAAACATCACATATGTGAATATAAAGATGTGTTTTAGATTTTCCACCATCACACAGTGAGGGTTTCCAAAGAAAACGAAAGTGAAGTAGGTATTCTTTTTAATTGTCTCAGTAGGGTGCAGAGGTCCAGAGTTTGGGCATTTTTTATCGTTTTTTTTTTTTACCCCGAAGAAGGTTGTAGGTTGTTTGTGAAAGGATGACGATGATTGTACCCTATAACACACGATCTAATAAAACGTGCACGAGAACGAAAAGGGGTAAAAATACTCGAGGTTCAAGGACGAATTGTTTTTATTAAGATCGAGCCTAGTCTATTATCGATAAAGGTCGCTGGTTTTTTATAGTTTTTAAAGGGTTCGAGATAGGAATCGAATTGATTAATTGTACGCCGATGATACGTGAATACCTAATTTACGTTTTAAAAAAAATTTATCGGTTCGTTTTCGTTTTCGTATTCGTATTTAAGTAACCTTTTTTTAGGGTGATTCGAAGGAGTGTTTTTTTTTCGACGATTTCGATTTCAATGACATCTACGTGTATGTTTGTTTGGACATTCGAGGTGGTTTGAAATGTGATATATGACCGAGCGATGACCATGTCAGTGAATGCAAAGTAAGGTCGGTTCCGAACTGATAAAAAAAAGTTTACGATTAGGGAATTTATTTTGTTGTATGGTTTTTTTGTTTGTTGGTTTGTTTGTTGTTTTTTAATAAAACCCAAGTTTTCCCTTTTGCTTTTAAAAATTTTTCAAATGGTTGTGGTTTGGGATGGGTATTTGTTATTGTTATGTTTTTTTTTTAGACGAAAAATCTAAATACGAATAAGTTTTTTTTAATTTGAAAAAAAATCAATAGATTCGACTTTGATTGTGATGTAATATTTAAAGAATGAAACATCTCCAGCGCCAGTCTGTAGATTCTTTGTTATGTTAGATGGGAAACGAAATGGTCAATGTGGGAAATTGTATGCTCTACGATTTTGTTGTCTTCGTATTAAAAAAAAAAAATCGAGCTTGTGTGATATAAAAATTGAAACGAGTTCAAAATTTTCACCATAGTGAACTGATTTTGGACAAACTGAGGGCTCTAAGAGAAACTGGTGATTTGAGTTGTAATTTAAAGGAATTCAAGAATGTTCAAAAAGTTTTCTACTAATTTTCTCGCTGAAATTCTTTCAGCTGCCTTTTGCTACAAAAAACACTATTTTAAAAATATGAAATTTTCAACAAAAAAATTCATGTTTTTAATTTTTCAAACACCTTAATAAATGAATATATTTTTTCATTTGCAATTTTACGAAAAAATTATTATATTCCAAGCATTCAGTCGTATTTTCAGGGTTATTTTTTTCTCAAGTTTTTCCTTTGTTTTTTCTTTGATATTTGAACCAAAAATTATGCAATAAAAGAAAGAGGAAAAAAATTATATCAAATTTTAATTTAAAAATTTTTTACTTCCACCATTTCCCCTTGCTATATTCCAATTTATTACCACACTGGTATAATTCTATTTGAAAATGGCGTGGGGTAAAATGTATTTAAAATTTCGTTACTGGTGAAAGCAGCAGCAGACGACGGCATTACCGAAACGATAAATGAAACGTGAAAATCAATTTCGCCGACGAAGTGTTTTGTCTACAGTGTTACCTCGTCTGACCCCGTGTTAAGGGAAACATCCTCGGTAACCTATTTCTGAGCCGGGTAAATTTTTATCGTGTGTCTGGTGCTGGTGTTTTTTTCCCAAATAGAGAGGACGAGTCGCTTCTCGGAACTTTTTTAATTTTCGTGTCGCATGTCGAAGACGAGGGAGTAAGAGGGAGACGGTGAAATGTGTATTGGAATCGAAGCTTTAATTTTATAAAGGGACGAAAGGGTTAAATAGTACGAGAGAGAGAGAGAGAGAGAGAGAGACAGTGGCTGGCGAGAGGGAGAGAGAAAAAGACGAACGTCTGTCTGATGTCGGCTTTGGTTCATACGTTGTATTATCGGTTGAATAACCGGGCTTCCAGATGGGGGTCGGTCAAGGGGGATTGAACAAGGAACGTTCGGGGCAGGTGCGCCCGTCGCCGTCGATTGGTGAGCGGGTCGCGGCGTTCAGCGTTGATCGAGTCGCGAGACGTTGACCTCCATACGATTCTAGTGCTACCGATGTTCTAAGCGAGAAATTCTCTACATCCTGCGACCAGACGAGATGCATATTGCATTACGCGATGATGTAAATATAATGTTGATAGGGTTCGTTTAAGATTCGATGATTGGGCAGTGTGTTTGGTGAACTAAAATACATTTGTATTCGTTAAAAGCTCTTAGAACTACCCAAATGAAGGTGAACTGAATTTGACGACTGGCAGAAGCATGAAAGTACCTTCAAAAAGTCGATTTTAGTTTCATTTTTTATGGTTTAAAGAAAAAAAAGAGAGAGATGTGACCATTGAGAGAGGTATTATGCAACATAAGCAAGAAAAAACACCTATTCCTTATAGGTAGGTGAAATATTTTTTCAGTCTCCTTCCCCCTCCCAAAAAAAATCTTATTCATATTTGATTCAAATTGATGAAAAATTATGAGTAGTAAGCAGTAGTCCTCAGTAAATAAAACCATCAGAATTTAATGAGAACTACGTAGAACAGCTCACTCGGAATATTATGAAAATTTGTTGGAATTTCTCACTTCTGATCCTTCAAAAGAAAGAAAAAAAACACAAATGTAGAATGCAAGAGACGATCAAAAGCAGTCAAAACTGTTTTATACCATCAAAATGACTTTTCCCCCTTTTTTTCATAATTTTATAACATTTTTACAATAGACTGATTCCAATGATTTTTTATTTTATTTCGATTGTACCTACATATTTTAATTTTTACTAATTTTGTATTTCAATTCAATTCTTATTTCGTTTCATTTATACTTGAACTTCAAAGCCTTGTAATTTTTACTATAGAATTCAATTCATTTGCTCTCCAATTTATTCTCACTTTTTTTTAATGAATAGATTTTTAATTTTATTGAAAATCTTATGATTTTAATACCGAGTAAAATTGGCAAAACACTACAAAGTTGTAGAAACTTTTAAATCAGTGGACAACATTTCTGTGGAATTGGTGAAAATACTGAAAGAAAAATCAGCGGAACACTGAAAAGATTATGGAAAAAAATTGGAAAATATTTAAAACGCTACCGAAATCATCAAAAAATCAAAAATAACCGTAATTTTTGAACACATTCATTTTCAGTGAAAAACGAAAAAAAGTCCTTCCAAGTTGGTGAAAATCATTGAAGCTTATGAAAGTTACTAACAAACCAGAAAATTGGGTTTTCTTACAAAAATAATCTAAAAATCGAGTATTGTTTTCAATAAATTCAAATCTTATTCAAAAAAAAAAAAATCACTTAAACATTGAAAAAAACCTGTGGAACGTTAAAAAATCTCTGAAACACTTTCACAATCAGTAAAAACATGGAAAATTCAGTGTTTTTTTTCAAACATTTATTTTTAGACAGTCAAACTTTTAAAAAAGATCAGTAGAAATTACTTATGAATTAAAAAACTGGTTATTCCCTCTAAAAATATCAGAAAAATTTCTAAAAAACACTTTCAAAAAGTCACTCAACTGAAAAATATTATCAAAAGCAGTGAAAATTGTAGTGATAACACTATTAAAAATCATTAGTAAGTACCTACACTGAAGAAGTGAAAAAATTATTTTCAGTGAATTACTTACAAATCAGAAAACTGATTATTCACTTAAAAAAAAGGTAGAAATTCAATTACAAAACTGCTAAAAATCAATGTTAAACACTGAAAAAATCAGCTCAACTCTGAAGACTATTAACGAAGACACTAAAAAATTGTGTAGTAACACTAGAAAAAAAATCGGTGAAATGCTGGAAAAAATCTCTGAAACGTTTTCACAATCGATGAAAACGTTGAAAAATCTATCTCAACTATTTTCATACATTTATTTTTAGTGAATACTGAATAAAATAAAACATTTGAAAAGGATCAGTGAAAATAAACTTCACTACTGTTTTTAAAAGGTTCAAAAATCATGTCGAAAAAATCATTGAAACTCTGCAAAATACTGACGACATCACTAGAAAAATCAGCCACTACTAAAAAATTCTAGTGATGGCACAGAAAAAAATCATCGAAACTGTGAAAAAGTACCTAAAATCGGTGACATTTTTTTTTCATCTGATGACATTCCAAAGTTAGTGAAAATCTCTTTCAAATCAGAAAATTGACAATTTTGAATTTTTACTAAAAAATCATGTAAATTCTGTTTTTTTTTTTTTTTTTTTTTTTTTTAATAGTGAATTTTACTGATTTTTTGAGCTATTTTACATGGTTGCCCCCTCTCTTGTGACAACTTTCTTTTTTAGAATTTCTGCTGCATTTTCTCATTGGTTTAAAAAGGATAACTCGTGACCGTCGTCTTTTGTTTTCAATTTCAATTTCAGGATTGAACTAGAAGAAGAGCAGTAATGAACATGACCATGTTTTCAAGTTGACTTACTTGATCTTCATTCCTAAAGTTGAGACATTTTTTCGAAACAGAGTTTTTACGTGGAAAAATGATAGAGAACACATGAAAGGGAACACTCGGAAAATTATGTTTGATATTGTAAAATTTACGTTTGTGTTTAATAATTAGGTACCTACCACTTTTCTGCCCTGATAGTAAATTTATCTGCTTCTTCTCTGTTTCGATTGCATATTTCACTGTCTTACTCAAACTTATTTGAGTATCATTTAGAATATGACTTTGAGGTTAGACTCGTGATTATTATTGATTCAAGCAGTTTCAACTTTCAAGACTTCTTTGGTTATGATGAATTTAATAGGTATGAGAAACAATGTAAGAAACAGAAACTTGCAACGTTTTGAAAATTATTAATGCTCGAATATACAATGCAATATGCGATGAATAAAGATCTCGTTCGTTATATAGAAAATTCCAAAGACCTTACACATCTCTTAACGATATCGACTTGGAATAGGTGTACTCGATAGGTGTAGGAGTGCGCAGTATATTCGCACGAATAGAATAGGGAATTTCGCCGAGTTAGCAGAACTGCTCGCCTGTAAGAGTATTCACAGGACGATACCCTGCATACCGCCGCCGGCGTATATAATCGCGTATCTTGTGTATTACCCTTTCTCATTGCTATACGCTGTGTGTTGTTCCAGTGTCAGCGGATCTCCGACCTCCCTCGTACCTTTCTTCTCTCCCGCATTCGAAGCGATTATCTTCCCCATACCAACAGTACCAACATAACCGGTCATTTCCCTTTCGATGTACGAGTACGAGTACACATTCTGGTGTACTTAGCAATCTCGCGCTCGCCTCCATCCAGCTTCTGTGTGTACGTAAACGTATACTCATACTCGTATATTCGGGAGCAATGTTCAATGCTAGCCTCGTTTCGTTTTACTATAATGTACGTGCACTGTACTGTGTACCCTTCCACTCGACCCATCTGTCTATGAGCTTCAGCACTTCACCATCCAGCGTAAAGTTCTTTCGCTATGCGCATTTTACTCTCTTTTTTCTCGCCATTCTCGGTTCACCCTGTTCGCCAATCTCTCTAATACAGACTCCAGACTCCCTGCTCTGTCCCGCCATCCATCCGAGCATCGTGTTCCCACTTCCCGGTCACGGAAATTGGGATGCTTTTTTTTTCTTCTTTCGTCGCTACGTTTTAAGCTCGCGTACCAGGAAGTTTGTACCCGAGGAATTAGAATTTATGGCGAATTATTCATAAATTTCAAGAGGACAGAGCGAGCTATGCGCAAGGTGTAGTTGACGAAGTGCAACGAACGGTTTGTCTGCGAGTTCTATGTACCACCGTAAAGATGGTAGTTTTTTTTTATGTACGTAATTCGTTGCTTTTCCTAACCTTTTTTGTGTGCAAATGAAATGAGAGAAAGTTGTGGGTATTTTTTTTTTAAACGTAAACTGTAAACTAAGATTTGTGCTGGCGATGTGGAGAATGAACTGAAAAAAAGGGGTGTTATTCCGGGTGCTGAATCGAGACGGAATTTATCGATTTGGTTTTAAAGCAATGTCTGGAATCAAAGAGGTGATGGAAATGATGTTTATTCACGTGTAAGAATAAACACTCGGAATGGAAACTACATATTCCTCTGTATTTTTCGAAAGGAGATTTCCAATAGATTTGAGTTTGTTGAGTAAGAAGTGGGAGGAAATGAAATGGATCTGAAGGGGGGTGCATGAGTAAGAATTTGTTCTGCTGTGATTTTAGGTGTTGTAAAATTTTCACTTATTATCCTTGATCTTTCTTTTTTTACCTGATTCTGATTCAAATAAGCTGATATATTTTTTAATTGTACCTGAGTTAATGTAAAAGATAATTATTTAAAATCAATTAATTTGAATTTTTTTTGGTTTTTGTTTGTAGGTGAGTACCAATCTTTGCTGTAAACGTAGTACATAGAATATGCACTTTATCCACATATGCGAATAAGTGAGTTATTATTACACATTTACCAAAAGTTACTGGTAATTTACGTCTTATATGTACCTATACCAAAAATTACCGCATCTTCAGTAATTTATTTAAAACTACTAAATTAGAAGTAATTTATCAGAAACTATCAGATATATACTGAAAATTACTGGTAGGTAATTCATTTAAAGTTATTAGTAAAAATTTACTGAAAATTCCACCTTATTAGTACCTAATTTACCAGAAATTACTACGTTAATAGTAATTTATTAGTAGTAATTAGTAGGTAGTTCATTCGATTCATTGGCAATTACCAAAAACCAGGAGTAATTTATTAGTCACTATCGAAAATAAATTCCAAAAATTACCAGTAACTTACCAAAAATCACCAGAAATTCACCCAAAATTACCACATTATTGGTAATTTACTGAAATTACCTAGTATTTTTCAAAAATTATTACATATTATAATTTATCAAAAATAATCGGTAATTTACCAAATTAATATTACCCTAATTTACCATGTATTACTTGTAATTTACCAAAAATCACAAAAAAATGTAGCAAAAATTATCTGTAACTCACCAAAAATAACTGGTAATTTTTCAAAAATAACCAGTAATTTATCATGAATTACCCATATTTTACCAAGAAATTACCCGTAATTTACCAAGAAATTACAATCCAGGGCTTGCAAACCAGATAGATATCACTATCGGTTTTAGTTATGGCTTTATGTTTTTTGAAAAAGTAAAGGTTTTGGTTTCGGTTTTTAAATATATGGCTCTTCATTTCCGGTTTTGGTTAAGGGTTTTGATTTCAAAGGAATCAGTTTTGGTTTTGGTTTCGGTTTTTTCTTTTTCTCTCCATTTTTTAGAGGGAAGAAGGCCAAAAAGGTGATAACTTTTTCAAATACTTTGTGTATGTGACTAGAAAGCAGTATTTTAGCTGTGCCAAATTTGTCAACTTTTTTAGTTTTTACCTTTATCATCAGTTTTTACTTTATTTTTACCAAAAATGCAGCATTAATTAGGCTAATTATCTGAAAAATTCCGAAACCAAAACCAATTCAGTTTTCAATTGGTCATGGTTTCAGTTTTGGACTTTGAACTTGAGAAATAACATTCCCAGTTTCGGTTTCGGTTTTGTTGAGGGAAAATACATATGAAAATAACGCTCCTGGTTTTGGTTTTGGATTTGGGTAATTTTAATCAGTTTTTGGGGGTTTCAGTTTTGGTGTGCAAGCCATGCCGTAATATACCAAGAAATCACTCTTAATTTACCAAAAAAAAAAAAATCACTCTTAATTTACCAAGAAATTACCAGTAATTTACCAAGAAATCACTCTTAATTTACCAAGAAATTATCCGTAATTTACCAAGAAATTGCCAGTAATTTACCAAGAAATTACCAGTAATTTACCAAAAAATGACCCTGCAATTTACCCAAAACTTACCTGTAATTTTCTAAAAATAACCGATAATTTACCAATTTAGTTTTCTATTGTCCATCCAACTCCAACATAGTCATTTTCATTTAAGCCGAATTCCAACACATTTTTCCTATATAATTTTTCCTAATTTTTTTGGTTCTCAAAATTTTTTAGAAAGAAAAAATTATTGGCTATGTATTTTTTGCATGTTTATTTATGGCTGATTGGCTGAAAAAAGATTTATTGAAAAAAAAAACAGATAAGAGCAAATCAATTTGGGAAACCCTTCTGTTATTCCTTTTTGGCTTCCATAAAATGCGACTTACACAATTCAGCTCAAGCTATGTTGGACAGTGATAATACCACTTCTTCTATTACTTAGGTATATGTATTGGCTGAATGTTCCAAAAAAAAACGTTAGATGCCCTATTTATTTAATTTTTAAAATTTTTAGCCGATGAAAAAGGATGTACTTATCCGTTTTTTTCTTACTTGACGTATACCTATTACCTACCCTATGTCGCCGGACTAGGTACTTCATTACTTGTTCACTGTAAACATATCCCTCGATTCCTTCTTAAATTAGTTGTACATCTTGTCAGCATATATTTTTGGAGAAGATAAGTAGACCTCGTTTTCAAATGTTATAAATGCCTCGACATGACAGCTTATTTATTTATTTTATTTTTTCTCAAATACTTATTTCATGTGTGTAACTGTATGAGACTATGAATATATAAGAAATGTTGAGTACGTTTGGACGCCACGTGAAACATCACACATTATAGGTACCTAGCTACCCTCACCCTCATTACCCTGCGGTAAAAAGGGGTTTACTCTGTTTGAAAAATATTTATAATTTAATTCGCCGCTGCGATCATCCCTGAAAATGATATAAATAGCTACTTTCGCTTGCCAACGACACCCTAATTTTGGAAAAACTCCAGCTTACAAATTATATAGAACGTAGACGACCGACGTTTGGTATTCATAAAAGAAACCAATGTGCCTGGGACTGTACTCGGGTCCTTGCTCGTAAGTGGAATAATTACTATGGTCGTGACCGTATAAATCTTGAACGATTGCTGGATGCTGGGTAAATCACGGCGACTACGAAGTGTACCAGCAGCGTCTTTTTACATATAGGTGTACCTACCTACATACTACACGTATTTGGGGTATTTAGAGCAGCGCCAGCAGTATCAGCGTGCACAACCGTACGTCGAACTTGGGTATTTAATATTTCTTGCGATAATTATTACGGGTCGATTTGGAATACGACGACGACGACAACGACGGCGACGTCGATGGCGATGGCGGTTGTCTCGTCGTCGTCGTCGTCGTATGTAGGTATAAACGAGCGAAAGAGAAATGAGCGAGGTAAAGGGGTACGAATGTGCTGTAATTAAAACATAAAATCGGAAGTCTGCGAAATTTAACGATCGCTGGAGTATAGCAAAGAGTGAGCAAGATAGAGAGAGTATTACTCGGGCGTTGTCTCGGGCGCGTAAACGTTTTCCAGCGACCGACGCGACGCGACGACGTGTGCACGATAAAAGGGCGTAGTCGAGTCGAGAGAGTGAGTGAGCTATCCGTATCCAGTGCTGATGGGGCACGAGGATCGGGTCGCCGTCGTGGTAAAACTTTTCCAACCATTCTGTCTCTATTTCATCGTCATCTTTTTCTAGTCTGAAGGTCTTTTTGGTATATTTAATTGGTATACGTATACGTTATAGTTTATGTAAGAGTATGTGTATTAGTCTCTATATATGTACTACGCTAGATAACAATATAGTTATACCGACGATTGTGACAATAACGTGGATCAGCTTCTATATACGTTTATATGTGTTTGTAGTAATATTTGTGTAGGTGAGATATGTGTACTCTAATACTCCACACTCCACAGTACAGCTCGTCCTCACTCTTCGTCGTTTTAGTCGTATTATAAATACACAATATACATATAAACGATGAAAATGAAACACACAGACAGAGACAGATAGAAAATTCTGTCAACGACCTCTTCGTCGTCGCTTTGTGCGCGGTGTTTATCGAACGTTGCGCCACTGGCCGTCTGTTGGATTTAAAGGGGTGTGACACGAACTGGTATTCCGGTTATCGAGCTATGATGTCTGGTAACATTGAACCCTGTTTTGGAATTTTATGTACCCCTAAGTGATCCCGGTGTCGAGCTTCGTCCTATTTGAATATTTATTATTAATTTCTCAAACGTCTCGAGCATATTTCTTTTCTTTTACAAATCGAAACTCGATACGGTGTGTTTTTTTTTCTCCATCGAGACCAAATCTCTCTTTTTTTTATCGGTTCCTTTTTCTTCTTTTTTTTATTTTACAGAGGGTGATTAGACCATAAAATTAGGCTACTGGAACTGGTTTAAGTAGTGCGAATTTCCATTGTTGTACGAGGTGTAGTACATATGTATACATGGCGAAAAATCTAGTACTGTTTTAATTACCGAGGGAGATGAAGGGTTGTTGTGTTCGGCTTCAATGTGCCATTTTATGCCTATCATACCTCCTACCTAACTACGTAGTTACCTATACCCTGGTTTCACGATGTAGATCCTGATTTACTCGAATGGAATTCCATCGTTAAGACTGGTTTGTTTTTACGCAGTTATTTTACGAAAACTCCACAGATGAGGTGAAGTACCCCTACATGAGCTCGAAATTTTTGTGTTTTTTTTTTAATTTGCCAGCTTGTGCATATTTATTGAGCAAAAATGATGTAAAGTAGTCCTAAAAGAAATATCAACTTTCTCGAACCGAATTTCACCATTTTTGGATTTTCTTGAGTCTCCAGCTTGATTTTCGATTCCTCCAGAATTTCAAAATTTCCCCAGAAGACTTGGAAACCAATTTGGGCAGCCGAAGACCGAGTTGTGGCTTATTCTCGATCTGTTTAAAGGGCCTATTTCCAGGCGAACACTTCAGGTGGGTTTTTTAAACCAGAATACTTTATCAGGAAAATTTTTTAAAGACAATTTTTCTGTTCTTGATGGATTTTTTGAAATTAGCACGAATTAATGCATCTTGTCTAAAACCACCCCCCCCCCGATACAAATTTCACAATTTCAAGCCATTCTGGAGCCTCCAGTGCGATTTTAGGTTTCTCCAGAATTTTTGAAAATTTCTCCAGAAGAAGTTGAAATTAATTTGAATTTTCTAATTCGGATTTAGGGGATTGGTTATATACAAGATACAATTATTTGTACAAATTTCAAAAATTTTCCTGCTTACAAATTTTTTTATTTTTTTTTGGAATTTTTGCTTACAAATAGGGTTATGCTGGTTTCAAAATGCACTCGAGGTGCCTGCCTGGAAATCGGACCAGATGCGGATAAACTAGCTCGTTATACAAAATCAGCCACAACTTGGTTTTTTGCTGCCCAAATTAATTTCGGCGTTTTTTGGAGAAATTTTAAAATTCTGGAGAAATCAAAATTAGGCTAGAGGCTTCAGAATGGCTCGAAATTGTGAAATCCTAATTTGGAGGGTTAATTTTAGCCAAAATATAGCCATTCGTGCAAATCTCAGAAATTTCCTTACGAACAGAAAAATGTATTCTGGTCAAAAAAACGCATTCGGAGTGTCCGGTGTTCTCCTGGAAATTGGCTCAAATGTGGATAAGCCCTTTGAGCAGGTCGAGAATAGTAAGTCACAGCTTCTTTTTTAGCTGCCCAAATTTCCTACATCTTTTGTATAGAAACTTCATTTTTGAAAAATCGAAAATCGTGCCAGAGACTCCAAATTGTCCAGGAATGGTGAAGTTTCGTTTGGAGAAGTCGATATTACTTTCAAGACTAATTTCCATGATTTTCATTAAGGTTGAATGAGGATACTTACCTTTTTCTTTCTTTTTTTTTTTTTTTTTTTTTTTTTTTTTTTGAAGAAAAAACATTAAATATTAATAGCCCAATTGCCAAAAATAGTAAATTTTAAATTTCCAAAGGTTCGCCAAAAATTGAAAACTCGAAAAAAATTATAAAATCTGATAGATTTGATTGTTTATGTTCTTTAAAAAAAAGAGTTGAAATGTTTGATGAATTTTTGAAAGTCCAATAAGTATTTACCTCTGCGATTGGTAAATAACTCATCAATCATCATTATGTATCCGTATTTTATTTGAGGTCCAATTTCTTCTGAGCCGTTCAAAAAATTGGAATTTGAGGCGAGTTTCTCTTTTGCTCCATCCTTTTATAAACCCTCGTTTAGAAGTCTACTCTGAAATCTGAATTAGTGAACTCGAAAAGTAATTTCTAGAATGTCACATAAACAAATCAACCTCGAGGGCCGGAAATGAAATAAACTGCAGTGTGTTTAGCTTTCTTCAAAAATTAATTGCCAGTTGTGCCCAAAAAAATCTATGAGGGAGGGAGAGGAGGAAATAGAATATTGGGCCATGAAAGTTTGAAATCTTGAAACTTTTGCAATCACTATAAATACGATGAAGGTGTAGATTGGTTTATTCTCTTTAATTATTTTATTTTTATGATCTATATCAAGCTGTAAAAGAATAATGTTGAATTCCCAACCATCTGATTTTTCTGAGCCCATCTTATCCCCACTTCTTGATGGGCAAAAAAAGTTAGCATTGAAAAAGTATAGATTCTTTAGCCTTGTGGATGTCTTCCAATTTTTGAAGGAAAATAAAAAAAATGTTTCTTTCTCCACCTTCCTCATAAAAATAATTTTTTATCTCTTATAATCTCAAACACAAGGAAAATTTCATTTTAGAACCATTCCAGTTTCGTTCCATTTTGGGATGATTTCTGCCTTATATTCATTCATTATTCACTTTGTGATCTTATCGTGGTCTTTCATTGAAAAGAGTACGCGCAAGAAGCAGGGCTAAAACAAATCCTAGTTCTATGGTAGATATCGTATTTAATGAGCGGTATTTTGTTAAGAACGTCTAACAACTGTGGCTTATACGAGTGCGGCGGCGGCCCGGTAACGGATTGACATGAAAACGAAGGTGAAATAAAGGGAAGAAACTACATAATACTTACTTGAGCGCGAGGGAAGTATCGAAGGAGAAATACTTTTGGTATAGATACGATAGTCTATAGGTATATGCGTGGTTAGTATACTCCTATAAGATTCGGGGGCAATAAACTGGACACAAGGCGAACGCGTCCAAGACGACCGCTTACAAGGGCAGAAGCTTCCCTGTCGCCCGCGTCCGATTCTTAGACAAAGGATAAGAGACTTGTTTTTTCCTTGATTTTTTTTAAGGTCATCATCATCAGGCGTGGAAGACTGTGGGGAGAAATCGTTCCAGTTCGTGAATAAAGGATCAGGGTTAGAAAGAGCGACAGCTAGAGATGCTGCAGGAGAATTACGTGTGTGTATAGCTTGGGTTTGGGTACCTACATTTACAATCTGTGGCGATGATGGTGGAATATGAGGTAAAGCGGCGTGCCAGTTTATATACTGGGATTTTGTGCTGGAGTGTAATTTTACATATACCTAGGTTTCGTCGACGAGCATTACAATGGACAGACGACGATTTGATTGGAAAGTGAAATTGGGGTTCTGTAGGTATTTTTCAATGCAACCGAGTGTATAGAAAAAGGGTTAAGACTAGTATGCGGGTGAAAAGGGAAAGGCGAACGCGACATGATGAAAAAAAATCGAAAGTATGGTATTGTGTTGTCGTCGTCGTCGGGATCGATCCTTTTTTTTTCTAGGCCGATTAGGAGTTTTGATAAAATTGCATCGTACTTATAACAGATGTTGCCCGCTTAAATTTTCATCCCTCGTGGGTTCAACCCACTTCAACCTCACCGGAAGAAGGCCGACGGGGAAAAAAGTTGAGAAAAAGAAACATCCTTTTTGGGTTAGACTGAGCATTTGCACAATGTACTCGTATCGTAGGTATATACGTATGTATGTATGCTAAGCTGAGTATATAGCCTGCGAGGAAGAAAGATGCCAAGACAGGAGGATAGGGTGCGTGAGATGCAGATAAAAGCGAACCTTATGCAACCCTAAGGTTGTCTGTGGTGGATACACATTTGCTTTCATTTTCTGTACCATTGTTTACCTACGTAATATGCACCGTGCAGCAGCCTGCTGCACCCTTGGCAAGATGTTGGTTTTTCGTACAGGCAGGCGGATCGCAATCGGATTCTTTTCAAGGTTTTTGCGACTGGCTGGTAGCGTAAATCGAATGATGGGCGATTAAGATACGTACAGGTTTTGGGGTGGGTGCTGAAATCGACCAAAAAAAATATACCTGCGTGTTTTTCAAAATTATTATTGTGAGATCATCGAAGAGTATTCTACAGATTTTTGATAACATTTTGAAATTTATTTTCGAGTGGAATTTTTCTAAAGGAATCTCAATGTTTTTGAGATCTTTTTTTTTTCTAGAAATTGATTTCTTTCTGATTTATACTCTCACTGATATGATATTTCTGTTTCTGGTATTACAAAAAAAAAAGTGAAAGCTGTGTAGGCGAGTTCATCAAAATTTTCGCCCATAAAACTATCTGAATTCCTCTTTGTCAAAACCTTCTGTTATGAATGTTCTATCGAAAAATATATGTTTATGATTGACTTGAGTACTGTGCTCTATTTCCCAAATGAATTATGCACATGAGTCACTTCCCATTGATAGCAGGAAGTATGCAAATGATTATCTCCCAACCACTTTGACAACCAAATTCGAAGGTGGATTTTACCAACCGTACCACAAAAAAACCTGGCACAGCAGCAATAATTCAATCAACAACAGTCATAAAAAACATCTTGCGCAGTAGGCAAGATTAACCGACTTTGCTCTGTTATACAGGAAAATAAACAAATTTACCAAAATTTACCAATTTACCAAAATTTACCAATTTACCCAAATTTACCAATTTACCCAAATTTACCAATTTACCCAAATTTACCAATTTACCCAAATTTACCAATTTACCCAAATTTACCTATTTACCGAAATTTACCAATTTACCAAAATTTACCAATTTACCAATTTACCCAAATTTACCAATTTACCCAAATTTACCAATTTACCCAAATTTACCAATTTACCCAAATTTACCCAAATTTACCAATTTACCAAAATTTACCAATTTACCAAAAATTACCCCAGCAATTTACTAACATTTACCTCAGTAATTTACCAGACATTACCCACTAATTTACCAATTTTACAATTTACCAAGAATTACCCCAGCAATTTACCAACATTCACCTCAGTAATTTACCAGACATTTCCTCACTAATTTACCAATTTTTTACCGAATTTTAATTACCCCAGTAATTTACTGCCAAAGGTTTTTACCAATTTACCAAACTTTACCAATTTACAAAAAATTACCCAAGCAATTTACCAAAATTTTCGACCAACTTTAATTACGAGTAATTCACCAAAAATAACTAATCATTTTATTTTTTTAAAATTACTATTAATTTACCAAAAAAAAAAAGATCAAAATTTACTGGCTATTTACTAAAAACTTAATGTTTTTTGTTTAAACAAAAATTACACTAGAAATTTTTGAAAAATTTTGATTTTTGATGGCAAAAAAATTTTGGACGGATAAAATTAACAAAAAAATTAAAAAAAAAATCAACAAAAAATTTTCTCTTCTTGACTCGCGCGGGATTCGAACACCCGACCTCCGGCGTACCAATCAGCAACCTACACACCCTAACCACCCCATCTGTTTGTTGGGGGTGAGCCGTTTGCGAGATATAAGGGTTTACACAAATTTCTGCTTATCCATAACGTTGAAACACACTTAAACGTTCATATCTCGTAAACGGCTGAATCGATTTCGACCAAATTAAAAATTTCTCTAGTTCAGTATCAAAGCAATATTTTGCCATCCTCAGTTTCGACTTAAAGTTCGGAGCTTTTGAGTTCAGCGTGACACAAATTTATACATAAATTGATATATAAATAAATATATAAATAAATAAATAAATATTCTAGGGGGTAAACTCGTAACTTTTTTATAGATTAACCAGCAAACTCATAACGTTTTGACAAACTCGTAACCTTTTTAGGACGTGACTTTTCGATGAGGTGCCATATGAATCTACAAGGTGTGGAGAGTCTACTGGCAAAGTTTGAGCAGGGACGTGAGATTGCCGTTTATACACTTTCTCTTTTGACTCAATTTTCAAATGAGTGCATAGCCTAAGTATTATGTACAAGGACATGAGGAAAGGGTGTTTATTGCCAAGAATCATTTTTTACGTTTTTTACGTTCTTTTTGGTGATTTTGGTGGTTGAAGATGTCCTCTTTCACATGGCGTGGTCAAAAATCGTCTAAAATAAATTTTTGACTGCTCAATTTTAATTTAGAGTTGATTATACAGGTCCGAATTTTCGTGTTTTTCAGTCTAAACAGTGATTTTATGGGAAAAGTATGCATCCTAGGAAAAAAATGCAATGAAGGAAATTGTAGAGAATAAAATTTTCTTTCTGCTCAGAGCTGGTTATTTTTCTGTGGGATGCTTTGTTAAAAAGCTATTTGCGAAAAACAGAGACGTATGGGACTTTTAAAAAAAAGCTTTTCTGAAAAATTGATGTTTCGGCAATGAGATACTTCTCCACAGGTCACCCAAAAATCAAGTTAACGAATATAACGCGGCCTAACATCGAGTACTATCAGGCCTATGGGGTGACGCGTCGAGCGCATGCATAGCAACGAAGTTATAGGTGGGACGTGAGTTTGTATTTTATACAAAACGTTATGAGTTTACCTGTATGCGGCTATA
The DNA here is from genome assembly GCF_950023065.1 of Planococcus citri. Taxonomy (NCBI): domain Eukaryota; kingdom Metazoa; phylum Arthropoda; class Insecta; order Hemiptera; family Pseudococcidae; genus Planococcus; species Planococcus citri. The sequence continues at coordinate 33,833,861 of NC_088679.1, forward strand.
TATAAATATATATATAAACTTATCTCGTTTTGCGCCATATGTCTTATCGTGATCAGCACACTCCAAAACGTCAAGAAAACCCACCCCCACCCAAATCCTCAACCATCATGACAAATACAATACCTTACTTTTCCGTTTCACGGCAAAGTCGGTAAAAGCGATGGTGAAAAAATCCAAAATTGTCGCTAGAACTATCAAATTACTCACGGATGACAACTCGTTTAGAAAAATTTACGGACGCTGAATGCACATCGACGGGCAATCCAAACATGAAGAAATGTATATGATAGCCCTTTTCAGCTTGAAAAACCACCAAGATGTTTTAAAACTACTCTAAAAAAAAAATAATAAAAAGGAAAGGAAGAAAAAAAACAACGCAGTGTTCAAATTAGGTAATCTGTCGCATTAATTGATTCAACCTTGAACCTTTTTTCCCAATTCACTTTCGAGCTGACCGAACAAAAGCCTACATACAAATATTTCAAAATAAAAGAACGCGAAGGAACGAAAAAAAACTCTTGTTTTGAAAACATTTCGAATTCATAGGCATAGAAAAAACATTATTAGAGTCTCGAATCTTACGAGAGTAAAAGTGAAACGTACCTACAAGTACAATTTTCGTATAAATGTAATTCTCATTCGAAAATCAGGTAACGACAACTGGCTGCCTTTTAATAAATCGAGAGTATTGGTATCATAATATAATACGAAGCTAAGCAGTAGCACCAGCAACATAGGCAGATACCTCCGGCGTCAGATTAATTAACCCCACACGCGGCCGTCAAAATCTACCTGCTTTTTCGGCGCATTCTACATTCATAAAATGCATCGAGGTTCGCGTATGTATAAATGTATAGGAGCGACGACGTGGAGAAATTTATAGCATACAGTCTTCTATACATACGTATACATGAATCAAAAGAAGACACCCGAAAAATGCACAACATCCTAACATCTGCTTCTGCTATAGTCGATTCTGACGTAATCGGGTGCGACGCCCGCGACCGATGCAATACGGGGCCACGATGCGATGCAATGCAGTCCTCTCTCTCACCTGTGACCGGTGGTGGGTGTTTTCGCGAAACACGGTCTCGTACTAGTCGCATAACCATCCCTTATGCAAGGGTAATTTGATACCGTCTGCAGCTGACGTTTCTAGGCCAAGTGTACCCCAGAGGGATCCACGACTACCACTTGGGCGGTTACATCCGAACCACATACACAGATGTACCTAAACCTATATGCTCACATATCCGCGCCAATTCCATGTATCATACAGTGTACGTGAAAAGTAAGGTGTTGATTGAAATTACCTTCGGTTGTGGATTTATCAACTGACTCTTGACGAGTGTACGTACGAAGTTTGGAGGTAAAATGCAATTGAGGAAAAGGGAGGAGGTCGTTGCTTAGCCAGAAGATCTTCAATTTCGAATCGTTTCAGCTTCCAGATCATTAACTCGAAAATTGCACTATTTTTACACTTTTCTATGCTATTTTTGATTCAAATTTTCAATACAAGACTAGCTTTAGTGGCCAACAATCCCAATAAGGGAACCTTTAGAATTAGTCTCCTTCGATTGAGCTGAATTTTGGCTCGTCGAAAGAACATCACAGACCTCAGACCCACATTTGGAGCAGCCCAAATTAATTTTTGCATTTTTGGCGAATTTTTGAAAATGCCAGAAAAAGCCTGTACCTAAATATATCAATTTTCTTCAAAAAAAAAAGTAAACAGAGATGGAAATGTGAAAATTGAAATACATACGATTTCACCCCTCCCCCCACTCAATCAATTGCCACACTTTTCGATCTGATCTGGAGCCTCCAGCGGAAGAAGACTTATTTAAGGGTGTCTAACAGTCCTTCCGGTCCTTATAGGTCAGTAAAAGTTTGTCTTTTTGCCCATGGGTCCTTCTTTTCGAAAAAGTCAGTAAAAAGTCCTCCTTTTTGCCCGAAAGGTCCTTCTTTTTGCCAATTTTTCAAATAATTCTGTAATTTAATCAAAATCAGGAATGGTGTTGTTTTACGTCTCATTTTATCAATTTTCCACAGCTTTCGTCCTCGCTTCGCTCGGGCTTCTTTTTTTTCTCGAATCAAAGTTAGAGGGTAGAAAAATTGACTCCTCAAATCAAAAATAATGCTGGCTTACCCCTCAGCAATTGAGAATTTTCGAAATTTTTTGCCCTCGCTTCGCTCGAGCGTTTACTCATGTTTTTAAAACTGATGAGTTGAATACCCACCTTATGTTATTTTCTGAAAACTTTTTAAATTTAAAAATTTTGAAGCCATGAAAATCAACTTTTTGCATAAAAAATTATGTTTTACGTTTTGAATTATCAATTTTTCACAGCTTTCACCCTCGTATCGCTCGATCAGATTTGAATTCTACTGCATCAATTTTCAAACATTTCCTAGAATGGAAAAATCAACTCGAGAAATTCCAAAAACATGATCCAATCAATGAAAACATTTAAAAAAATTTTTATTCGATATTTTTGTTTCCAACTTTCCTTTTTAAAAAAGGTTCAAACCATATCTGGCCAATTAGTTGAAAAAATCTTGGTGTGAAGGGGGGGGAGTGTAGAGTAAATAATTGGGAAAATTTAGCGAGAAAAATTTGGAGGATTTCTCAGTCTCACCCCCCCCCCTCCCCATCTCTCACCACACATCGATTCGTCACACCTCTGAAAATAAAATGGAATGTAAGGTTTTATGCCAACTTCTGTTTTTTACATTAAACATTTTTTAAATCACTTTTTTGATCACTTTTTGGTTACTCTTCAAGTTACTTTTTTTCTGGAAAATTTGAGTACAATCCCTGATATTAAAAATTTCTATTAAAATAGTTTTCCAATAATTACTCAATTTTTATGTCTAAAAAGAACTTAAAAATATGGCGTGTGAAAAAAAGATGAAAAAAATACGAGAAAGGTACGAAGTTTTGTTTTTTGGATTTGATATACACCAGACACCCTGGATAAGAAACTGACTAGGTCTATTTAAATATTATTAATGTTTTCGTTTCTTTTATAAATTATAAATTTTTGAAGTTTTTTTCTGGAAATTTTGTAAAAATGAATTGGGGGGGGGAATCAGTTGGTACATTTTCAATTTTGAAAATGTCCTTCCAAAAGGTCCGTCTTTTTAGTTTTCAGATTTTGTTAGACACCCTGTAAAGGAGTCTCCAGCATAAGATAACTTTTCTCCAGATATTCCAAATTAACATTTCCTTGCAAAAACGTTCATTTTCCAACTCGTCGCCTTGGATTTGCAATTCACTTGTCCTAATCGATTTAGATAATGCTGAACTTGAGACAGAATTAGATATTCAGCTGCCAAAAGTGATTGCAACTACTTCTGGAGTGTTTTGAAATTACTGGAGAAGAGTTAGCTTGTGCTGGAGCTTCCAGATCTGCTCGAAAATGGTGGAAATCGTTGGGGGGGGGGTGGTGCACGGGACGGAAAAAGTTTTAAGAATTTTTTGGATTTTTTTTTCAAAAATTTTCAAATCAACTTTGGTAGTTCCAAATTTGATCCTGGGGGCTGCTGGATGAGATGCTCTGTCAGTGAGGCCAATTTCAGCTCAATGGGAATTGACTGGTGGCGAAGGTTCTTTAACAATGGGAAGCATTCCAACCGGCATAAACATTTTTGAGCTGGACGAGAGAGAATTGAAAGAGGGTATCAAAATATAGCACTCAGCAAAAAAATTAATTCATTTTCAAATTTTTAAAAATTTTAATTTGGAAAATTTTTCTGTAATTCATCGAAGAATATTCAAGTAAATTGGTGGACTGATTAGTGATTAGCTACATTTCAGTTGAAATATATTCCTCTGTGAGTAAATAAGTTTCCTATGGTCCAAGAACTTCGTATACCTATACTCATCTAGTTTACCCATTTTTGATCGATTTTTCTTGTTTTTTCCAAGTTCGGAAAAAGGTTGCAACCTTCATCCCTTTCTACTTTCATTTACCTACGTCTAGTTGGTGAAATTTAATCCACCGTGAAAGCTGCCAGGAAGGTCGAAGTGGGGTAAAATTGCCACGCAGCCTTGACGAAGGCGACCTAAACCTTGTCATTGGATTGATTTTCGCTCGAAAAACGCCGTCATCAAGTTCATAGCTGCGAAGACCAGCAAGCCGAAGCCGAAGCCAAAGCCAAAGCCGCGCTTACGGAAAAGTTGAGAAACTCGTTTTCCTTAATGGGCGAACGAAAAAAATAATAGCTCGAACGAACTTCGATTTACCACAAAATTAGGTAACCATTTACCTACTACTCCGTATCATAGTCTGGTATATAAGAAGCTGAACAACGTGATAAGCAGCCGCACTTAAATGAAGGAAAAATCATATAGCCTGGGTTATTTAATCAACGAATAAGGCTAGATTTCGTCATAATACCCTAATGTACTTTACTATAGTATACATGCACAAGTGTTTGTATATAGCTTTGAGTATGTTTTATATTATGTTAGGTATTGGAAAAAGCAAAATGCACCCATTTTATCGAATCGATAACACTAATTTTACGCGTTATCGTGATAACTAACTAGTTTCCAGTTTATTATACTGTGTAAACAAATACCGGCTTATCACGAATTTCGACTAATGTGTTGCACACACACATCGAACTAGTTATCATTATATTAAAGATTTTTATTTATTTATTTATTTTTTCGGAGGTCAAAGTGTTGTGAGATAAAAAACGAAACGGCATAGACCGAGAGCAAGAACTGAAATAAAGCTTGGTCAGGGTCGACTCAGTACTCCAGACGATTGAAAAAAAAAGTATTCCGAACGAGAGGCTTGATGGCGGAAAAACCTTGCCCGAGTTGATTCTATCTTCCTTCCGCGTGCTGCGTGAGGCCGTCACGACCTTTACCTTATTCTGGCGGTTTGGATTGCCGCAGCACCGCGTGACATTACGTACATACAACGTAATTATTATAATACGATTTATATTATTATTTGTGTGTAAGTATGTGCGTGAAAAATCATAGCAATCTGTACGAATTACGGTAAGAACCATGGTAGTGCATGTGTAGAGAACGCGAACCTTGACGAAGAACGAGGTTAAATTATGTAAGACTTGGTAAGTGATTAATGCTGACGAAAGATTCGCGAATTCGAATTCGGTAAAAGCTAATTAGTCGGTCAATTCGGTTACCTTGTTGATAGGGAAATGACCTTAGAGTTCATTGTATCGTCGCTTCGAGCAATGTGTACGAAATGATCGCGAAGAAGGGCTTTTCACCTTTCGTAGATTGATAGACTATAAGTGAACGAAGGTTTGAAATTTATGAGTGTGATATCGAGTGGGAAAATGCTGCTTTTTTGGTGTTGCCTTGTGATGAAATGAGGTGTACCTATTTCAGAAATAATTTGAAAGCTTCTATCCAGGAAATGATAACTTTTGTTAATCCTCTTTCTACCTATACTGACGATATGATCTCGATAGAATTTTTGGGCAAAGAAAAATTGAAAAATCATCCAAAAACTCATTGCCACACCACATTTCCGGGACTAAATTTAATTTCTGTTGATTTTTGGTGAATTTCTGAAAATTTGATTTTGAACTATTTTCATAAAATTTAGATGGATAGTCAATTAAGCATTAACTACAGCATCCTACATCTTTTAGCTATACTGTCTTATTTCAATACCAAGTTGATGAACTTGATCAAGCCACTGTTTTCAAAAGAGAAAAACCTTCGCAATTTAATAAAGTGGACAAAAGTGAAAATCTGAAACAATAATTCAGTGTATAATTTGGCATAAATATTCGTTCAGTAGGTTCCCTAGTCTGTGCGGTGTTGGGCAGACATAATAAAACTAATCAATATTGTTTTACATACTTCCATACGTGCAGTTCTGATTATTTATGAGCACTTTTGATATACTTATACTAGATTAAGTACGAAAGTTACGGTATACGAATCATGCCAATTTGATATTTCGCTCATTGTGCAGTAAGGACTATATTATTAACCTGGATATGACCTCTGGAAATATATAGAGTACATGCTGCATATGCGATTAACTCGTCTGCTGTTCGAGTCTATGTATGTACACGCAGTATACATATGTATTGAGGATAAGGTTTGATAATTTTTTAACGACGTATTTTATTACCGAGCTAATTATAAAGAATGAAATGAGCGTTGAAAAATGACGCTTTGTTAACGATGTTTGTTTAGTTGGTTGTGCACTCACTTGTACAAGGTGTCCCATCGAACGGGTGTGGAACATATTTGCAATTTGAGAACTATTAGTTGCAAAAAATCAAAATTGTGAACGAGATACTCAATTGCAAATTTTAGCATTTGAAGATGCATCAGTTTCAGCAATCAAAAGGTATAATATTTTCTAAAACGAGAAATATTTTGATTTTTCAACTTTTTTTTTGATTCCTTAAAATTAGCAATAATGGCCAAAAAGTTGGCACCACTGCATTCCAAAATATTTCCACAGTTTCAGAAATGGTTTCTTTTGACGTTTTCAAAACACGAAATCATCCAAAAATAAGCGATTTGCAAAATTTTCTACTGCTGAGTAGAACCCCAAAAGGGGTCTTGGATATTGATGGTCATGGCCTAGGTCGACGCAGAATCTCAAATACTATCATCTGAAATTGGACTATTTTTCTCAAAGCAGGTTAAACAGGGGCTAGAGTGAAAAAATCTCGGTTTTTTGGAAATGTCCATTCTTTGAAGACCCATATTTCCTGAGTTTGAATTTTTTCTGACTTTGAGTGATATTCAACTCCAAGTGAAAGTCTCCACTGAATTTGGTCCAAATCCTTCGACTTTTTTTTTTTGCGACCAATTCTGATAGACATCCCGATCATGTGACAATTTGTAGGTACAGTTATATGCTTGCCAAATATAGCTCCAAATTCAAAATATAGGACACCCTGTATATAGTAAGTATCGCACACGAGTATTATGCGAATGGAATGTTTGAAAACTAATATTGCAGTCGACTACAATATACAACTACAATACAACAACGAGTTATAAATGCACTTATACCTACTTAATTTCGCTACATACCACACTTATATAGTGGTACTAGTTGCCTGGCGTCTTGCAGAAGTCGGCTGGTACAGCATAAGGAGAACTCGAACTCGTCATACTCGCAACAACGATGCAATGGCCGGTGGTTAAACTCTGTGTAGCTGAATGACCGATTACAATATTACGCGTGGAACTGGAAGGGAAGTTACGCGAACAACGTTCGCTTCGACCTTCCAGCCAACTTTAAGGTGAATTGGTTGAAACGCATCGTTGATCGGCTGCATGCATAAGCATAACGACCACGACGACGACGACCGACGCTGCGCTGTCAGTCGAATCATCGTGGATCGAGATACGAGTAAAAGTAACAGCCAAGCAGTACCGACATCAACAACTTTACCATCATGAGCGAAGAAGAGAAAGAGAAGATGGTATCAAGTTGATTGACCCGCTCTCCGTTTGCCAACTTCTCATTTCTCGCTCCTACTGCCCGTTGCTTCTCACGTTGAAGTTCTGCAGTGACAGTGCTCTTTCGCCGGCTGTGCGTTCGATGCTTCCGAAGGTAATGTACTCGGTGTGAGAGTTCATTGTCCATAGTAATTCGCGCGGCATTGAACAATTTCTCGCAGGTATGATGCCATCGTGTAAGACTCGTATCGGTAGCTCGATTCATTCGCTTTGGTTTACCAAGAACGAAGGTTAAGGTTTATGCAGACCTTGCGCTTGAGCCGGTGCCGGTAGCGAACTTGTTGGTGGAATAGAATTGGCGTTTTGCCTTGCGAATTTCAGTGGGTGACTTGATCTTTGGTGTACCCTTATTTAGATGTAGAAATATGTAGATGCTGGTCTCAATGGGAAGTAAAGTGGCTGTAATTCGGTGTTCGAATGGGGGGGGGGGCACTTTCACTCGATCAGGCATCCACTTATCCATGATGATTTTTTTTTTTTTCGTAAAATCATTATATCAAATGATGTTTTTTATCAAAATTCTCAGTATCCCTGAAATCAACAGCTGATTTCACTTCATGGAAGAAAAATCAGCTAATATCAAGACAGGAAGGTAGGGTTTGACAACTTTTGGTTAAAAACACCAAAGAGCTATCATTTCAAGTGCTAAAGTTCGCTTTTTGATTTTTTGGTGAATTTTCAGAAACAAAAGGACCAAATGTTGGAAAATTTAAATTTCACCAAATTGACTTAAAAAAACCAGAACTGATTTGAAACAGTTTTGAATTATTTTGAGCAGTTCTGAAGTCTAACAGCAGATTTTTTCAAGTCAACATTTCAGCCAAATTTTACTGATGGTATTTGTCGTTGGTGTCACTTCCCCTCTACAGGAGATTGTATGCATCATAAAGTCTAAATTACTCAGTTCCTAGTGTATCTGGTGGTGTCTTTCAGGCTTTTGTAGGTTGAGTGACAGTGTTGCGGAGCAGAACTGAACCGGAACGAACCGGAACGCTAAACCCCTTACTTTTGGGAGAATTTTTGTGGAGTGGAGCGGAACCGGGAGCAACTTACAAAAAATTAACTGGAGCGAAACCGGAACCGAACCGGAATAAAAATATGGGTTTTTAACGCTCCGACTTCACAAAGTTTTTGACTTTTAATGAACGTTTTGCAAGATTGTAGTGTAAACAACACGTGTTTTTGCTAAAATTTTACCTCAATAAACTAGAAAATTATAACAAGACGTGGTAAATGACATGAAATAGATCATTTTCAGTCCATCAAAATTCAAATCCAAAACAGTCAAAACACCAAGTAGGTAAAACCTTCCAAATTTCATTGAGTTTTTTTGGTGCTTCTTTTATGTGAGATGGACTTTAAATTTAGTTAAAACACTCTGAATTCAACCACTTTTCAAAATTTTAGATATTTCAACTTCAAAACAAAAAAGAAAAATCGGAGGGGAACGGAACGATATTTTTAAGCGGAGCGGAATGATACAGAAAACCAAAACAGATTATTATTTTTCATGCTGGAGCTGAACCCTGAACCCAGAACAAAATTCATTCCACTCCGCAACACTGGGTGACATACTGAAAACACCCCGTCCTTACTTGGGTTTCAACACACCCACTGTGGCCACTCTTTAGCTTTGTTCTTTTCGCATTTATTTTTTACACTAGTGTAGCTTGGTGTATTACACTGGAGTAGGTGGTGTACTCCACTCATGCACCACTCACACCAGTGTATGTGGTGGTGTAACATTTATTTGGTGATGTTTTTTTCATCCCATTTTTGTTATCATCATCACTTCCGATAGTTTGTAAATAGAATGAAATGAGCTTTTTTACAATTTCACTCTCCATTTACAACTTTTCTTCAATAAATTAATTCACATTTGAACGCAAACGCAAACAATTATCATCAACAATCAATTCAATTTCAGTGTGCATGGTGTACACCATCTACTCCTCCTCCAGAGCAGGAGTAGATGGTGTATGCACCAACTACACCAATGCATTACACCAGAGTACACCAGACTGAATAGAACACAAACTTGCCTGCACTAGTGTAAACAAAAAATGAAAAGAACAAAAATCCTACACTTTCTACACCAGTGTACACTAGTGCAGTAAATTTGTGCGAAAAGAACAAAGCTTTTGAAGCAATGTCTATCTCAACCACAAGATGGAAGAACGTATGAATGGATGGATGAATGGAAACAGAATGAATGAGAGAAAGAAAGAAAGAAAGACAAAAGAAAGAAAACAAGAAAGAAAAGAACAGAAAAGACAAAAAGAAGAGAAGACAAAAAGATGAAAAGACAAAAAGACTAAAAGACAAAAAGATGAAAAGACAAAAAGACAAAAAGACAAAAAGACGAAAAGACAAAAAGACAAAAAGACGAAAAGACGAAAAGACGAAAAGACGAAAAGACGAAAAGACGAAAAGACGAAAAGATGAAAAGACAACAACACGAAAAGACGAAAAGACAAAAAGACGAAAAGACGAAAAGATGAAAAGACGAAAAGATGAAAAGATGAAAAGACGAAAAGACAAAACGACAAAATGACAAAAAGACAAAAAGACTGAAGAGAGAGTGATCTGAGGTATATTGAAAAAAGCTGAAATGTTGAAGACAGTGTTACCATTACAAAGTCAATTTTTTTTTGTGCCAGGAAGAGCTAAAAATGTGCTGAATTCAATTTTTTATGAATGATTTCGAAGTGATCTTTGCCAGTCTTCAATTTGAATGTGAGTCTTTTGATGAAAAATGAGTTGATTTCAGCGATTTTGTCGGATTTTGTGGACAGCTCAAATATGCTAAATGTGCTAACCTTGAAAAAAAGTTATGTCAAGTGAAATTCTAGGATTGCTAATGGTTTTTAACAGGAAATTTTGAGCTCTACAAGTATTTTGGATTTAATTTTCCATTTTTGATTTAATTTCTATTTCCTGATTGTGTTCTCAAATTTAAATTTAAATTTAATTTTCAGAATTTTTGATTTCATTTTCAGTTTTTGAATTCAATTTTCAAGTTTTTGATTGTATTTTTAGAATCTTTTATCTACACAATATGTACTATTTCGGTTGCGGTTTTTGATAATAATTACACTAGGTACACATCATAGTTTTAATTATACACCTATTATACAACTTGTACACCATCAACTTCATGAACACCCAGTATTCAACGATGAAAAGAACACCTCGCGAATTCATTTTCTTAAGATATTCGCACATTTTGCGCATTCGTCTTTTATCTAGATACACATTTGAACCAAGTAGTTACTCGTTTTTTAATATCGGTTCAACTTGTTCATAAATTTTAAAATTTCTCAGACAATTACACGACACAATGGCGAGCACCATTTCAGTGCGTGTACTTTTGTCTGGAACCTCGTACGTTCCATCAACCAGTAATGGGCTTACCCTTCGAAAAAAAAAAACGCACCCCAGTATATAGTAACTTTGTACAAAACTGCACAAAAAGCTACAAGCATCCTCTCAGACCACTTGATATGCAACGAAAAAGTTGTCATTTTGTTGAAAAAAAGAAAGAGAGAGAAAAGAAAAGTACTCGGCCAAACCCTCGTTCGACGACGTATTCGAAATGTACTACAAATACACGCACACGTCGTATAATAAGTACAAAAAGCTCATAGAAAATTAATACGAGACGTCGCCTGGCACTAAAATATGAAAATAACTTGCACTTTGCCTGCTCCTTGGTGCGTTCATTCTTGAGCTGTACGAAGGTGAAGGTAGGCACGGTGAGCTTTTACGTGTGTGCAAGAGTATAAGTTCATGTTCACCCTCGCGTACATGCGTTATCTCTGCTTTATATTATTAAACCGATGCGATGCGAGGAGAGTGCAATTCAGATAAAACCCCAAGCGCAATGCTCACCAAGAGGGTTATTCTAATGTAAAGTTATGTTTGTTTCGACGTCGATGAAGGCGCTTTCAAGGGTGAGCTTGAGCAACGACGAGCCCGAGCCAGAGCCACAACTCGAGCCCTTCACCTTCGCAACGTCAAGTACAACATACAAGCTCGACATAGAGGTACATAGGGATCGACGCATAAATACATATCAGCCACCTATTCGTGTACAGCCTACGATGGTGTCCTCATTCCATCCTATCAGGAAATACGCTCCGAGTTTGAAATTACTCTCGATAAAATACACGCGTTTGAAATTTTTCCGCAGCCGAATCGCGAAACGAATCAAATTCTTTGAACCATCGCGCGACGCTTTGTACGTTCATGTGCCAATGTCACCGTAAACCGTACCACCATCACTCTTGATCTTGGCTGTACTTCTTTGTGTAACACGCAACGTGTTACCTGGCATCGTTCGGAGTAATTTTCGTAAATCTTGCGATAGCTTTTGGGAAAAAGGGTGAGGAAAAGGCTGCTATCGAGTTTAAAAATAACGCCAACGTCGTAATCTGGCACCGCTAACGATTTCCAGAATCGGAACGCGTATTCCGTTCTTATAACCCTAACCAAAGGCAAGGTGACCTCTGGAATACCGAAAATGCATTCGACAATTGGAAGAAAAAAAGTGCACGGTCGTAATTATGTGTACGCAGTAGGCACAGTTAACCGAAAATAGATCAGACATTTTGGCACTTCGTCAACATTTCCAGTTTCTCTTTTTATTTATTTTTGGAATTCGTAGGCCTCGTATGTAGGGTGCATAGTATATGGGTATATTTCCATCTCATACGTACCATGCAACGCTGCACTTTACAAAAAATACTTCAAATAAAAGGGTAGTTTCTTTATTATAGCAGTCGCGATTTCAAAACCAACCTACCACATTCGCGATTCGCGTACATACGAGTAATACGAAGAAATCATTCCCCGAACCCTTTTTTATATCGAGAGTAAAAAAAATAACTAAGACACCATATGGAAAGCGTAACCACCCTTACGTTTGTGTTTTGTTTTTTAATACATCTAATTCGACCTAATTAGAGCTAGCATCGAAATAGGGCTCGGGGTGTGTTTCGTTATCTCTCTACATGACGCATAATTTCTCATTTTTCGGTAAACGAGATGACGTCACTGTCGAAATCGTATCGTCCTAGCTATATTATTAAGGGAATTTTCGACGAAAGGGATGATTCATTGAGAGATACGACGCGTCGACGACGTCGTGTAGGGAAAAAGCCTTTTGCAAAGGCTTACTAAAGCCTTGGCCTACGTATATGTATGCGTCAACATTTTATACTTACAACTTTGGTACCTCTACCGAAAGCTGACCAAAGTTGGAGAATTTGGATGAATTTGTTCGTATCGTTGGCGTTTGCCTTCCCAAAAAAGGACACGTTAAGATGAGTCATTCTTTATTCAACGTACGAGGATATAGAATTTTTTTGGCAGTAAAGGAAAAACTAGACCTAGGTACATGCTACGTCATTATTTTGGTAGGTACCTATTTTGAGTGCGACCCTACACAGAATTCTTTTCTGAGTCTCACAAGAGAGGTAGGCATTCTAATGGGCAGAACATTTTTTTGAACCAGACAAAACTCAATAGAGAGAACACGCAAAAATGCATCCAGACAAAAATCCAGGAGCTTAAGTGAATTTTTGATTTAAAAAAAAAGTCTTTGTTCAAAAAAGGTTAACAGCTGGAAATGAAAATTGATAATCCGGAAAATTACATAAATAAGTTTAAGATGAAATGAAAACAAAATACTGATTGAGAGTTGAATCGAAAACTCTGAAAATGAGGTGAGAGTTCCTGAAAATACAATTAAAACTGAGAATAAAAACGTCAACTCTGAAACTAAAATCAAAAACTGAAAACGAAATTGAAACATTGCTTCCTCGGTTTTGATTAGAACTGGATAACATTCAGTTTTCCCATTATGATTTTAACTCTACGAGAATCGCACCTGTGAAATTCTTCAGTCATTTTTTGGTCTCAACCCGATCTTATTATAATGATGACAATCACGATGTGGTGAGCCATCCACCCTTATGCAGCATACAGGGATGTTACGCCAATGCTCACAGAATAGGCAACTTATTCGACACCGAAACAGTGCAGATCATTTCGCAGGCGTTGCTGCATCTGATTTACGACCTTATCCGATCTATTGCTCCGGTTTCGCCTTCTAAATTGCTATTTTTATTACCGCCATGCACCTGCTGCAGGAAAATCTTTTCATATTGACTTTTGGCTTTATGGTTTCGTTACATTAAGCCCGCAGGCGCACCTTACGCACAATGAAGGCTACAAAAATAGCATACGGTGTTGAAGAGTAATGACGAACTGGTTGGAATCTTTGAGGTTATATGCAGCATATGCGCTCGTGTATATGTAACGAATATCTGAAAAAAAATGGGTGAACCTAGCTCGTAAAAATCCAAACGTGTTTAGCTGGTTTACCAGTAGGTACCTATATAAATGTTGTACATTTTGTACCTAGTTGTATGTATGCGTGTAATTAGAGTGCAATTGTTAAGGCGAGAAGTAATAACGATAATTTTTACTGCCCTACACCTTGGGCGCGCATATTTTACTGTTCCGTCATGTGTTACGTTTCCATTTCCACAGCTGCCTTATTTTGATGTAGGTACTTGTAATCGATTCGAGATAGAATACCTGAATTTTTTAGTTTTAATTACAATTTTACGACCATCGATCTCTGCAAAGTGAAGCATATACGTAGGGATGCAGATTGCAGGGTATTGGATGGAAATAACGAGTACGAGTATATGTGACCGTCCGCGATAAAACCGACCATCCGTCGCAAAAAATCAAAAATGTTTTTTCGCCTATTTTTGGGCCTTAAATGGTTTGGGGAACAAAAATTCGCGAAAAAAAAATTGTCGATTTTTTGCGACGGATGGTCGGTTTTATCGCGGACGGTCACATATGCAATATTGTAATAAACGTATTGTCTTGTGTTGGGGAAAGTCGATACAAATGTGTACCTACGTTATTTTTTCGCTCTCTTTTTTAAATAATTTAAGCGCCGCGTTACGTAGTCGTAGACGACGTCGTTGCAATAGCAGCAATAGCGTAACGAGGCGAGCAAATGCAACGATAATAAGGGGATAATGCCCGTGTAATGCGGAACGCCCCAGACAGCGTTATACGGGGAGTTATTTTAATTATTAAAGTTGCGGCGTGGCAGCATATTGACTTTCGTATTGAGTTTGTCTGTACGAATAGCTAACACTAAAGCTAGGGTGATGCGTCGACAAAATCAGACATGGGTGGATTGGGGTGGCTCTAATTTACCTACAATATGTCTGAGGGGTGGAAAATTTTCTAAAATTTTTCTAAAATCTTTTTTACTAAATCTATTTTTATGAGGAAATGATACGTTGATTTTTTTTTTTTGTTCGATGGATGCATAATTAGTAATTACACCGAGTGTGGTGAAATAATCTTTAAAAAGGGGCATTGAAAGTTTGAGATTTTCAAGTCAATATTTAACTGTCCCCTCCTCCTTCTCTCAAGATTAGAAAATTTTTTTAAAAATTGGAAAATTTCTTACAAAATTTACTTGCAAGGGAGGTATCCCAACTGACAAAAATTTTTTTGAGCCAGATGAAGCTAATTCGAATGATCAAGCAAAAATACAATACCATTCAACATTTCAGGAGTTAAAGTGCATTTTTCAATAATCAGTGAATTTTAAAGAATCCTATTTGATACAAAAATGCAAAAAATGAATTTTTAATTAAATTGACCTAAAATTCTGAAAGGAGGAGTTGCGATAGGCCCATTTTTTGGCACCAGTCAGTTATCAACTCGACCACTTTTTAAATATTGTAATAAATGTTCCAAATACAAATCTGTGGTTAGTTAACCCAAAATGATCATTTTTTGGACTCCAGGAGTTCTCAAAGTTGTGAATGAAAATAGAATTTTAGGAACTGCTGAGTATCATTTTCAAAAACTTTTTAGCGTAAAATATTTGTATGCGTTTGAACCCAATTTCTATTTTCGACCATCTGGGCCAGAAATTGAGGGGGTTTTAATTTTTGGAAAATTTTGGAACCACCATTTTGAACCTAACCCTCTTTTTACAGTTCATTATTATCTGAAAGACCTAAGCACATACTGCCAAATTTTGAGCTCAATAAAGTTCTGCGCAGGTACTCAAAAATCTAATTTTTCAATTTTTTGTAATTTCAATATTTTGGGAACCCCTGGAAAACTAGAGACCTGAGATTTGCGCCAAACATAACGTTTTGAGGTATAATATATTCAATTTTTTTGTTGTTTTTTTTTTTCAATGGTACCCCAGTCCAAATGTCCTGTGGGTGGGGCAAGTTTATTTAGGAACACAAGAGTGCAATTATCTTTTACGCTCAGGTTTCTAAAATAATTACTCTACTCAAAACAAACTTATTTGGTATGCTATACACAATAAAGGAATACTTTAACATAATTTATAACTAGTCAAGGAAAACTAAAGTTAGTGCTTAATGCTAACTACCCTTGCGCCCATAGCCCATACTCACCTGACTGGAACTCTATCACCTTCAGGAACTACAATGGGGTGGGCTTCTTCTGCCCTCTTGATCCATGTAAAGGCCCAGTCTTGGAGGCTTCTTCGCCCTTGAGACAGGACCTTCAAGTACCTTTTTTGGTGGGGGGGGGGTACCCCAATCCCACAAGGGGTGGGGGAAATTTATTGTACAAAATGGGTTGAACAATCACTTTTACCTTAGGTTTCCAAGCAGTTCTTCCCTCCATACTTGACTATTTGACTGCTTCTCTCATATAGCTCAAGTGTGACCTGTCGGCTGTCACTGGGGTTCAGAGGTAACTCAGGTCTACTGTCTGCAAATCTGATGCATTCTGTCAATGTATGCTCTGCTGTCTCAGTGGGATGTCCGCATCTACAGTAAGGGCTAGCTTTTCTTTTTATTGAGTGAAGGAATTTGCTAAAGCACCCCTTGCTGCTGAGGCCTTGGGCAACCCAGAAGTCTAAATCTTGGTCTAGATCCACAATTTCTTTCTTTCTGCAATGGAGGCGAATGAATAGTTTCCTTGTCCATAGTCCGTGCTGTGACTTCAACCACATTTTGTAGATTCAAATTCAAATTCAAATTCTTTATTTGAGATACATGCGGCAGCATTGCTGCCATCGTATCAAGTTAAGCATGTAAGTACATAGAATACAAATTTCAGCTTTAAAATATAGGGTAAAAAACTTGATTAAAACATAAAAGATGAAGATTTAAAACTATGGGTACATAAAATCTACTCCAGGTTATTTCAAAAAATTTTAACTCTTATTGATCCGGGGAGCTGAGATATTCTTCCAGGGTATAATAAGTCCTAGTTATCAGCCATTCTTTCAGGACATGTTTGAATTTTTTTGCAGTTGGCTGGTGAAAAAGTTTAATTAAGCTCCCTTTATATTCATCATTTTGAACCCTTTTTTCAGGGCCCCCCACTTTAAGCACCCCTAAAAAAGGAGTTTATGCATATTTTTTCAAATAAATTAAAGAATTCACATTTGAAAAACACTGGCAAATGCTTGATAATTTTCCATTTGATTTTTCCTATAACTTTCACAATTGAGCTTTTTTGGGTCAAATTCTGAGATTTTATTTTGTCAAAATCATGAAAACGTGATTTTAATGTTTTTTCAAGGAGTAAAATCTCGAGAATTTGACCATGATGTCTACCATAACCACTTTAGGAAAAAGTATGATTTTGTCTGACCAAATTTGCATTTTTGTAAGTTCTTTTTTTTAAATTGCTGTTGTGGAAAAAAATACATTTTCAGGCTAAAAAAATTCCAAAAAAAACAAAATTTTTAAAAATTTTTCATCATTTTAACATTCAATCTAAACATGAAATTTTAATTTCAATTTTTTCAAGTGATTTTTGGGCAAAAGTATGATTTTTGTATGACTTATATGACCCTGTAGACACCCTGATTCTTGCATGCTCTTTGGATTCAGTTTTGTTTGGTTCAGAAACTTTACTATCTCAAATAAGATACCATCTTTATTAATATTAGTCAGACTCTACTTCCATGAAATTTTGTACGCTATCAATTCAAAAAAATTTATTTTGAAAATTTTAGAAATGGATGCATGAAAATAATACTTTGAGAAAATTGCAATCATAAGGTCTATAATGATCATGGTGCAGTAGTTTCCATGTACTTGAGCATGTCTGTTGTCTTTGAGTTTTTTATTTCATCCTCCCTTCAAGGGGCCGGTGAAATCAAACATTGAAAAATAACACTTTTCACTTTCTTGTACCCAAAAAAAAGAGTAAAATTAAATTCCTATGTATTAAATTTAAGCTCATTTCAATTTTTTCCCACAACGATGTAAATTTTCCATCTGAAAGAAAATGATAATTAGTTAATGGATTTGAAAAATACGAGCCATGCGTTGGCGAACGTTTCGGTCCCCATTCTTTTTCACGATCAAGGTATAGGTTAGATATCTGGTTATTGGTTAGTGGGTGATAATGAGATATGGTTTGGCATTGAATAAGGACATGGGTATTGGGTATGCTCGATTGGGTATAATTGGTCTCGAGGAAATGATACGCGAGCTAGAGGTACACAAGTTCGCGGCACAAAATGAAGGTGAAATTTTACATGACAGGTGAATGAAAATCGTATAATATGCATTTTTAATGAAGATGACGGCGACGTGAACGTGGACGTCGACGAATGGGATAAACGTGTCTGAAAATTCCATAAGTGTAAGCTTCGGATGGCCAACGAGTACCTATGTATAACGACGATGGTGAAATGAAATCTATCGGAATTTTTATTATTACGAGTCATATTTACCGGCTGGACGAGTGACTAGCGCCGCATGCAGTCGGGGCAAAATGGCTGGCATTTTGGGTGGAAAAGCACCGCACGCCGCCGCTGCTGCGAGGGATGCGAACCTAGAATTTTTGGGACGCGAATGCATCGGAAAATAAAATAGGGTGTTGCTATGACGATAGACGGCTCGTTTTCCCTTTGTAGCCTTAATAATACTCGGTACTGTGTGCTCGGCTCATCTGAGTGCAGAGTCGGAGTCAGCTGCGGGGGCGGGGGGGAGGGGGGAGGTAGAGTGCACGCCGTAGTATTTCCGAGTCAACTACTCTTCGAAACGTACGTGGCAGAAGGGTAGTCTATCTCGATACCCCTGTCTTCTGTCGCGTCGTACCGGGTTGCATACCCTCTCGGCTGCAGTTTATAACAGCATAACCTCCTTTTTTTTTTACATGTACTTCTAGGTAGATAAACTGCTCTTCTTCTGCAGCCCGAGCCCGAGTAATATCTCGTACATCCAGACTAGTACTTCTCGTAATTTTTATCTCGCTCGTGCCTCTCTGTAGGATAAAATAACCCAAAGAGTAGTTTCTCGAAAAGTTACCCCGATAGGGATTTTTTTACTCTCCTTTCTGTGTCGTTGCTCTTCTTTACATGTAGAAAACGTACGTATAACGCGGTGAAAATATGTGGAGTACTTTCGGTGCTTAACAACGTACACCTACGTCGTCGCACAGTATTCTCCTGGTACGTACAGTACACAGAGTTGAAGGAGAGGCGAAGACGAAAAAAAAAGGGGTTAAATAATCCCTTTATATTACTTTCCCTGTTTCTTATACTTTTCGTTAGGGGTCTTTTCAATCGATATAAAGAAGAGGAAACCGGGTTTTTTGAACTTCGTCGTGTCTTCGATAATAACCACACCTCGTATTACAATTAATCGTCAACGTTTTAAAATAACGAGCTTTTTCTCCACACGGTCTTGCAGTGGTGGTCGCGTCGCATCGTCTTATCAAAGCGACCATAATACCCGAAAAAAGCTCTCACCTCGTTTGCAAAGTGAACCCGGATCGCATAGCATTACCTTAATGAATTTCTTCTACGTTTTTGTTCACGGCGAGAGAGTGTTGAAAATTTATTTTTAAATTTGTTTTTAACGCTAAATCTCGGTGGAAAATTACTGTTACTGTTTTGTGTATACGTTTCACGCAACAGTGGATTAATTTCGTTGAAATTTCAAGTATCCACTCGTGTCAAGCGTATCGTTAAGTTAATTAAATATTAATCGGAATTGATATATCGATGACGATATTTATTTTGATTTTTACTTTGTATGTTTCAGGTATGTATGCTTGTTATCAAAAACACACTCGAGAGTAATATATTTTTATACCTACAATTTGGCAAATTCTTCTCAATTCCCATGAACGGTAAGCGAATTGTTCTATGTAGTTTTATTTTACCTCGGTACATATCAACGAAGAAATCAAGAATATAGTATTCGAGTTTTTGATTCTCTCAACTTGGAAGATGACTTGAAACAAACGTACTGTTTCTTCTTTTACCTTTATTGATCTTTTTTCCTCTCTTTGATATATTTTTCTCCTTTTGCAAAAATGCTCGTAATATGTACTACGACTGTGACTCTGTCTACTACCTACTCTATAAACGTAAAAATAAAAACCGATTACGTGTATGAGAAAATATAGATACTGCTTACAGTGCTTACGTAATTGTGTGGATGTAGTTTTTCCCTCGTCTTCTTTTCGCCTTATGATTTTCCGTTTTACTTCCTCCTAGGTAATGTAGTCTTATTAATGGAGTTCTGCGAGAGAATTAAAAACAAATATGAATGCGTAGGTATGTATTTGAAAAAAAAGTTCGTGTATTTTTAGACGGACGGAAATTGATCAGTTTATTAGGTACCTTAACTTATGTATCGACATTTTACCCAAGTATGTTCGAAAAAAAAAAAAGGTATTTTTGAGTATCTTTTCCTCGGTGTTTCGATAAATGTCTTTGAAGCTGTTTATCATTTTAAAGAAAGAGAACAGTGGTATTTTTGTTTAATTTAAATTAATCGTTTTTCTAAATGTCTGTATTGTGTTAATTAACTTCGAAACTCGTCACTTTTGCGTTGTTTTTTCTTTTGTGAGAAATTTCCTTTGTTGTGGAAAAATGTTTAAAAATACTTTATTTTTAACGTTCCAATAAATTCGTAGGGGAGATTGTTGTACCCCGGACCTGTTGTACCAGGGACCTTTCCCTCACTAACGCCACTTGCGGAATTCGGACCCCACTACGTTTTAAAGCATCACTAGGGTATGCCACAAAATGAACTATAGGCGATAAGGTTTTCATTTGAAAATTTTGCACACGATTATCACGTTTTAAAACGAAAAATTACATTTTGCCATGTTTTGTGAACTCATTTTGACCTGTTGTTTATTGGAAATTTGTCAAAGCAATTAGTGCAACGTGTAGCTACACCATCCAAGTGTAAGTACAAATATTCACTTTTTGGAAAAATATTGTGTGAAATTTTGTAGAAATTTTTTTCTAAATTTTGGCAGGTCTTGTACCTGGGACCAAATTTCATCGTGTACCACGGACCGCAATCTTTTCATCTAATTTTCACGAATTTTGATACTTTTTCAGATGCCAGGATGCCCTTCACACAGTTTTTACATTGTAGCATCTGAAAACGTTTCAAAATTTATTTGAAATTGGTGGAAATTTGGGGAAAAATCTATGGTCCGTGGTACAATATGACAAACTTATGAAATTTAAAAAAAAAATTCTGCAAAATTTTATATGATCTTATTGTAAAAAGTAAATAAGTATAATGAATGTCTATGATCCATACGTGAACTTTATGCCTTCACGGCCAACTTTTAGTCATTTTCCAGGGTAAATTTCCTTTTGGTCCTTGGTACACGACCCGTTGTACCATGGACCAAAAAAAAGTGACTTTTTCAAAAAATTCTGGAGGGGAGGGGAATGAGTTTTGAACAAATGTGAATATCTCGTTTTTTTTGTAAAAGACCATTCTTTGATGCACCCTATTCACATTTTCAAAAATAATTAATGGGTGGAGTCCATTCCCAAAAAACGAAAAATCGGTCCCTGGTACAACAATCTCCCCTATATCGTAGGTATCTTAAAAAAAAAAAAAAATGCCTCAAAAGAGTGCTAAAAATAAAGAAAATCGTTATTATGTCACCAACACACTTATTGAAGTGATTCGATTGAAAGGAGAATGAAGAAATTATTAAGTACTGTATTCAAATGTTTCTAAAGTCGAAAAAACACAATCAAATCTTCCTTACAAAGCTTTAAAATAGTTAATGTTAATTTCAAGATTTATATTTTGTCGAATAATTGTGCTTCTATGAAGGAGGAGAAGGGAAAAGGTGGATACTGAAAAATTGATGAAACATCAAAAATACTCCATCAGGTTGAATTTCTAATATAGGGTGCTGAATTTCATTTTTTAATTTTGAGCGTGAACTTTCAAAAATTCAAGTTCGGTTCATTTCCTATCAACAAAAAAAATTAGAATTTGGTGAAATTGACGTGAAAATCTGAAATTTGGTTTGTAAGTACTCCATTTTCAACGTTCTAAATATCGATTGGTGGTGATTTTGAGCTATTTTTGAGCCTCTAGCAATTTTTTTGATTTATTTTTTCTAAAATTTGAAAATTCCTAAGTTCGCTGGAGGCTCCAGGGGTCGAATTGTATTTCAGGTTTTTTTTTGGTAGTTTCATTCGTAAATGAGGAATTTTAAAATTTTTTCCATGAAATAATCGCTGGAGATGATCTATTTTCTGTGAGAATAAGATCACAATGTGATCAAATTGACGTAGAATGCTGACATTTGGTTCCAACTCTGGTTTTGACCTCCTTGAATCGAATGATAAATGGTTTCGAGTTGTTGTGGTCGATTCTCCATTTTAGAGTTTTTGTGTATCAGAAAAATACTATCAAAATATCGGTTTGAACTGCCAAAAAAAAAATTTCGATCAAAACTTTAAGACATAATCAATTGGAATGGTCACAGTGGTGTATTTTTGAGTTTTTATGTTCTGCATTTAATTTTTACCTTTTTACGAGAATTTTTTCAAAGATTCTAAAATTTGCTGGAGGCTTTAGAAAAAGTCAGAATCATTATCAGTCGATTCAGGAGGTTGAAAACCGGTGATGTGGACTGAATTTCAGCTTCTTGTTATATTTAAATAAAATTCCGATTTCCAAAGTTGAATTTTCAAAACTTTTTCAAAAATCAAAAAACGAAATGCACCCTCGGAAATTTTGTGTGGTGACTGATTTTTGAGTGCTCTTTCATTGTCTCCATCTTGTCCAAAAAATGACTCTGCCGAATGAGATGTATCCCCCCCTTTCTTACGAATTTTTGTTTCGAAATGTGAGCCGTCAGTTTGTAAAAGGAGTTTGATGAAAAATTATGGCATCATTTGTAAAAAAAAAAAATAATAATTGAATAATAGAAAAATAAGAAGGGAATAGTAGTTTGGTGGTGGGAGAAGGGAGTAGGGGGACAGGGGAGGGAAAATTTGAAAAAAATCCTGCAATTTGGTCGGACAAAATGCAAAAATGTTTCACACAATTAGTTTCAATTACTTTTTTTAACTTGATTTTATTTGAATTTTTTTTATTTCCTCAAAATGATGAGATAGTGTCACAATAAGCTTGTACGTTTTATTATTTTATTTCAGTCCTTTTTTTAACCCATTTTATGCGAAAAACTAAAAAAAGTTCAACAGAAAAATTTCAAGTTTTTCAATACCGAATCGAGTAGGTATATTGAGATTTAATTCGTATCTTCTGAGAATCTACAATGCAAAAGGAGAGACATTTTTTCAACATAATTTTCTGTTCAAAGTCAGCTTGAGCAATACGAAAATTATTTTGGATTGAAAAAATGGGTTGTTGTCTTTTTGAGTCTTCTTTTTTTTCCAGAAAGTGAACTGATTCGATTTCTTCCCCTTGAACTTTACCCTTTCCCCTCTTTCTAGCCATGTTTTCAGTTTTTCGTAGAAAAATTTTCTTAACTGTAAAATACATATGTTTTTTGTGTTAATTAATAAGTCACTGTGTTCAAAAAAAAAAAAATATCTGCTAATAAAACTGGGGAAGCAATATCTTAAAACTTTTGTTATTTACAAAATAACCTACTTATAATAATGACTTTTAAAATAAGAAGTAAAAGTGAAAAGGATAAAAAAAGCCCAGCACAAAAATTGAATCACAACCGACCCACGAAAATTTATTTCCATCTCAGCTCAAGTGTGTGCGCATCCGCGAATAAATTTCTCTCGCGATGTGTACATATTATAATATTCGAATAAGAGAGTCGCGAAAATGGGGTAGGCGTATAGGTTATTTTTTGGATGAAAATTTTCCTGTTTTGGTAATTTGTTTTATTTTCATTTCTCCTTGAACGAGACGAGATGTGTTGGAGAAATACACGCTGCGTCGTTTTGAAATTCGACATCGAAAGAGTGAGGCTGCGAAGGGCACGTATTACGTCATTGGGTTTCAGGTGTAAACGCAGGATGGGGTTTGTTTTGGAGTTTGGGTTCGCGAATAGCGATGGCGCGGCGGCGGTGGTTGCGAGAGCAGGAAAACTGCTGCTGGAGTCCTTGAATTTTAAGCCATCCAAAACAACGATCGGACCAAACGTAAGTTTATAATGTACGCGAAAAGTGTGTATATAGTCGAGTTGGTATTTTAATTAAATTAGTACAAAGACGATGTCAAAGCTTGAAAGTTTCTCGTCGTTGTTGGAATAGACGAAACAGACTGATGGTGAGAGAGACAGACATGATTGTTTTTCCGAGTAAATTTCTTCGGTTAATGGTAAATACGACGACGACGACGACGTTGATTAACATTAATGCCATATGAATGTCGTGTTTGGTTTGGTTTGGTGTTTTTTTTTTTTTTTTTTTTTTTGCATAAGCTAATACAACTTACGCCAAGTCTGGTTTGACCTCGTGTGTGCCAAGTATGATTTGCGAATTGCGATTTCATTTCGCCAATGTTACGTATGTCTCTGTCTTATGTACATACATGCTGGTTAGAAAATTGATTTCAATTACATATCAGCCGCTTAGTACGTGAAAAACCAATAGAGCAGTGGAAAATTTCACGTTAGAAAATTGTAGGTACATAAAAGGTCAAGGATACCGAGTAAACTGTGTTTGGCGAAATTTATTATATGTATCAAAATCTAGCTCGAGTAGGAGGACGGCGGAAGAGGGGGGTGTAGTTTTAATTTTTCTTATCCGTACATCGTTTGAACAAATTTGGCCTCAGTAACGATAAAATTTTCGCACGCATCAAGTGGATTTTTTTATCAACTTATTATACTTACAATGTATATACTAACACGATTAAGATAAGAATGAAAAAATTTATCGTTGGAAAGTAATTTTTTTTAAACCAAGAGGACTGGTTAAGTTGGTTTTTTTGGCATATTTTTTACGTTGCTTGTTGTGTTATTATAAACGACGACGAGAACATTGTAAACGTAAATTTTCACCGGTAATGCCGACAGCTTGGTATACTAAGTATAAACGAGGAGTTTAAATTTTCAGCTGGAGTGGATGGTGCGCCGTGCGCGGCGAAACGAGCGAAATTTTTATTACGAGCCGACTATAAAAACCCCTGGTGACCTACATTAAATTAACTAAAATCCTACTCGTATATTTTAGTACCGAAAGTGGAAATAAAATTGGGCCGTTCCGAGGGTTTGAATGTCAAGGTTATGGTTTTCTCGATGTATGTTTAATAGGGCGAGAATACGCGGAAGGCTTTTCGTTGACATTGAGTATAACACTTGTTCGCAATTACACGTGTCGGATGTTCGATCTGTAAATGGTGAGCGAATACGGCGCTAGGTAGCGTTAGCCGACAAGCAGCATCGGTGACGCTAGCTATAGGAAATGCCGAGCAGTTGACGAGTTCGAGACTGGAAGGAAGAAAGAATATAGGCTTTTGAAAAGGTTGGCGAAATTGGTTGTGTAGTTTCTTCCACAGTTGTGCAAAAATCGAAAAAGGTACTCATGACCGGTGTTGTGAAGAAGAGAGGCGAGGAATAAATTATTCCTTGGATGGCTGCAGGTCTGATGCCATTTTAATGAAAATTATTTCAAATGAATTAAAAATTTTTTAGATTGGCAAACTTTGAAATTTTTTGCGTGAACTTGACTCTACATTTTCCTGAAATGTGCAGTAACTGAAAATTTAAAGGGAAAGTGCCCAAATTATACCAAAATTGAAGGTTTTTGAACTTGAAATTATTGTTTTGAAGAAGTGAATTTTTGCAATAATTTTTTTGTAATTTTATAAGTTGAAATTTTAGTACCTTTACACTTTCAAAGCATCCGAAGGCGAGTCAATTATGGGACAACCCAAAAAACTGAG
This sequence comes from Planococcus citri, assembly GCF_950023065.1. Classification (NCBI taxonomy): domain Eukaryota; kingdom Metazoa; phylum Arthropoda; class Insecta; order Hemiptera; family Pseudococcidae; genus Planococcus; species Planococcus citri. Next base: position 33,859,550 of record NC_088679.1, read on the forward strand.
AAGATCTCAAACTTGTTGGCAACTTCAAATTTTTGGAAAAATTTTCAGTTTTTGTCAATTTTCTGACCAGTTTTAGAAAATTCTGTCACATATTCTGTTGTAATTTTCGCAATATGAAATTTTTATGAAGCTTTTTCGCCGTTTTATAGACGAATCGTGGCGTTCTCAAATTCATTAGGTACCCATATAAGTTTGAAGATGAATCACTCGCGAACGATTTGATCAAAGGCGAAAAATCGATCGCGAATTAATGAATCTCCGATAAAGCCAACCAGATAAAAGAGAAAGATCATACGATATAACTTGCTACTAGAAATTTATTAACAAAAATTAGAGTGATTCGTTCGCGAACGACTCGCTCAAAACTCACGAATCGTTTAAGAACGACTGAATTCGTTGAAAATCAAATTATGTAGAGATGACATGACAAAATACGACATTTTTAATCCTATAATCAAAAACTAGACTCAGTTCGTTCGCGAACGATTTGCTCAGAATCGACAAATCGATCGCTAATGAGTTAAATCACCGATAAAGTTAACCAGATTGAAGATTATACCATAAAACTTGGCTGAACTTGACATCAAAAATCTATCAACAAAAATTTAAGTCAATTCGTTCGCGAACGATTCGCTCAGAAGTGATGAATCATTCGAGATCGATTGAATCACTTGAAATATAAATCAGATAATTCGCGACAAGAAAACAAAACTAAACGTTCTTGAAACTTATGAATTTTTCGTTCGCGAACGATTTGCTCAGGGGAGAAGAATCATTCACGAACGAATGAATCACTCAAAAAATCGAATTACGTACTTCTGTATAAAATGACGATACTCAACAGTTTTAATCCTTTCATTAAAAACTGGACTAGGTTCGTTCGTGAACGATTTATTCAGGGAGGAAAAAGTCGTTCGCGAGTGAATTTGAATCATTGCTTGTAAATTAAATCAAGCTCTCGGGAAATAAACCTCAGAATTTGACAAAAATTCCATATAGTTGCATAATCTACTATTTTTCAAGTTTTGGCAGTTTCTTAATAAAAATTGCAGATGCGTGAAAATTATGAGCCCTTCTCTCTCCCAAACTTAATGGTAGAGTTGATAACTTACAGAAAAGAGGGCGAGAAATTTACTAAACTACTCGTATCAGAGGAAATTTGTGAAAAAAAAACTGAAGGAATCAAAGGACTCGATTTCATTTTTGGTTTTCAAAAATTTTATTTGTAATTTATTAAGTAGATACCTAGGTATTTTTTTTTGGAAACTTTATTATTTTTAAAATCAATTTTCCAGGTTTTTCTTATGTTTTGAACAATTTTTATCAAATTTTACATATGATATATTTCTGAATTTTTATGATTTTTTACAGATACGTTTTCATAAATTTCAATCGAATTTCGTCGGCTTAATGGACTTTTGTGTATGGTTTTAATAATATTTTTCCACATTTTGAATATTTTTTCACAAAATTTTTGGCAGTTTGGATTTTGTGTCAATTAATAATTTTTGCATTCCAAATCCAGTTTTTGTTGTTTTTAAAAGAAAAAAAAATAATAATAATTTATGCTAAATTTGAAAAAATATATATTTTTTTTGAATAGTTTCTACTGAAATAATAGATTTGTGCAGATTTTATTACTCATTCACTATCTGACCTATTTTTTTTTTTTAAATGATGATTAAATTTTAAATTCCAACTGAAAGTTTTGTTATGTGATTTTCCTGTACATGGTGAAAAAACTTACGTATCAGAAATGAGTAAGTCTCATCATTCTAGGGATACTCGATAGATCTAGGAATCTCAACCCAAGACATGGAAATTAATTAATTGTTCATGCCATAAGTATATTGAGAAATAATTTTTTTCTTCTGGTTATTAATGACTCTTGAAATGAGTATGTAAATCATAGATAATTCGCAGCTCCTCTGAAAAATATTAACATTTTCTTGCTTTAAAAATAAAATAAAATAATAAATCTTCAATTTAAAGTTGAAAAAATATTTACACTGAAATAAAAAAAATTAAACAATCAAAGCCTCCAATTTAAAGAACATCTTTCTCTTATCAAACGAATAATTCCATAAAAAGAAATTTCTTCGGTCTGCAACCTTCTCGCTGGCGATTCCGCGAATCGCATCTAGATGGCGTTAGTGTTCGCATCGAGCAAACTTCTCGAAATAATAATTCTCCTCGGTATAGTCTGGCGTTCGCGAACAGCTTCGTTTTATTGCTAAATAACAGATAGCGTCGTCGAATGCTCGTTAGCTCATTTCAATCGTCGAAGCAACTCTTCCAAGTTCGAATACCTTTTTCAATTAAACATCGGTGTGGTAAGGTAAAGCAAATTAATGACGAGAATTCGAGAGACGATAACAAACGTGATTTTTTTTCTCTTCTTCGTTCAACCCATAAATCACGACTAGATCCGAAAGTAAAACACGTACGTAAACCGATGATGAATCGAAAAAGGAAAAAATAGAATGGTAATCAAGGTTAAAATGGAATGTTGAATTTAATCAAACAGAAAAAAAAGTTCACTATACTAGATGCAGGGCAAAGACCCAGCCAACTGTCATACTTTGAGGAATATTTCAAAACGAGAATAACTCCTGGGGTGTTACATAACGCACCACTGCTGCGACAGTGTTACAAAAATATTGCATATGTAATGCCTGAAAAAACCATACGAAACTAGACGTTAATAAAATTGCATAACTTTTCGCCGCAAATACGAGTACAAAGAAATGCAAGGGGGGAGCGTTTAGCAAGGTGGTTTTCAACACGTTCAAAATATGAATTGTGTTCCGTTTAGTGGGTGATATTTTTGTTTTGATGGTGGTAATGAATTTTAAAACTCAGATATTACATATTTTTATTTTTCAATCCGTGAGGTGATTTTTAGAAGTGAAATAATTTCGGTGTTGAATTATTTTAAACGTTGCTGGCAATGAGTTGTAGTGAATGTTACCGAAGGAGGTTTTGAGTTACTGTGGCCTTAATTTGTTCCGGAGTTTGAACGGAATTAAAAGTGTTTTAAATGACATAACCTTGAAAATATAAAGATGCAGTTTTTTCCATTTTACTTAATTTTAGCAATTGAAGAATTTTACCGGGGATTATTTTTGTTTGCGAAATATGTGTACTTTGAAGTATTTTTAGAATTATTATTTGAACGAGTTGATTTGCAAAAATTATAAATTTTGAAACACATTTTCGGGTGATTGAAATTTTCATGAAATATCAGATACACACTTTGTCAAATCTGTTTGGTATCTGATTGTCAATAGCTAATTATTCTACGTTGAAGATACATATATAGTAACAAAACAAAGGGAGGAGAGAAACCTATACTCGTATAGATATTTGCATCACTAACACGTCTGTCAATCGGTAACGAAAGACTCGATGTACCTATTAAAATATTGAACAGAGAGTGAAGCTAAACTATACTATCAATATGGGAGAGAGAGAGAAAGACAGAGACAGTTTGGTTATAATGTACGAAGCATGAATAATAATAAAGCAGCAGTACGAGAGAGATGGAGTATGGCGAGGAGGGGGGCAGGGGGCGATGGGGAGATGATAACATAATACGGTAATTCAATATATACGTACGTATACGAGGAGTAGGTAATACGGCGCTATGCGAAAAAGAAAACCATCGGTAGGTGTTGGAAATACGTATGACGTCATAGTTCGCCTTGGCAAGTGTGTTGACCCGGCCAAGAAATCAGGTCGTTATATAGAGTTGACACCGCGCCCGTCGCCTTCTGCGGGTATTTTGTTTCTCGCGCCCTTACTCGTCGCTCTCTCCTCGCCGCTAGGCCCCCCCCTCCACGCCGCTTAACGTGGGTATTATGGCGAATAAACTCGCGATTCGCGGTAAAACCAGCGTTATAATTACTCGTAATGTAATTTTTTTCTTCTCTGCCTTTTTTTTTTGCGGACCACTGGTCGCGTGATTAGGCTTTAAAAAATTATTTTTCAATTTGAATAACCTTAAAAGGCTGGTGTTTTTTTCCGTTTCGAATGACGTCATTGTGAGCGAAGGTTTTGACAGTTTGAATAAGCAATTTTAGTGGAAAAGGAAGCTAAATTTTATTATCTGCTCAGCGTGAAGAAGTGGGCTTGAGATCTTCATTGGTTTTCAACAAAAGGAAGTACACGACAGTGGATGGTATTATTGGTATAATTCGTTTCCGAGTTGAGCATTTGTGATTGAATGTTGTACGTAAATTCTAAACGAGATTTGCGTCATTATATTTGCGTCAAATTGAAGCGCCTATCCTTCGAGTTAATCGGTTGAATTTTTTGATTAAATAATAGGCCTAAGGAAAAAGCTCCTAATTACAAAAGTATCGTTTGCATTGAAGCGATTGTAAAAAAAAATTTTCCACTGACCTCAGATTTCGGCACTAGACCTGAAAGAAAAAAGGAGAATTGTGAATTGAAAATGATCCCAAGTTGTTCATTTTGAAGAGCGTATAGTGTTGCTCGTGTTTCAAAATTCCAGTACGATCAACAAAATAATATGATCGAAATTATTATTCGTGTTCAGTCATTATCAGATAAGCACTTAGGCCTATATGAGGAAAAAATGTTGGTTAAATTTCATTAAAAATACTATTTCATTTTTTATAACTCGAAACGTAGAAGAAAATAATAGAAAAAAAATTAAAATCCGGTTTGACTTTAGCGAATATTAATTTTTCTTCCCAACTGTTTCATTTAACCGAAACGTTGCTACATAAAAATTAAGCTGAAAATGACGAAGTTAATCCAGCTGATGAAAGAACAAAAGTAGTCTATAAGGGTAATGAGATTATGAACCTTTGAGTAGTAATCTCATAATGTTGCTGAGCAGATTTTCGCCTTTCGGGGGAAAAAAAAGAAGTTGGAAAAAAATTATGCTAATCATTTTAATTATTTTCCGCCATTTTTTACGTAGATAAATAGTGAAAATGTGGAAGCCAAAAAAATACGATTTTCAAACGTTTAAAATTTTTATTTCATTATTTTCCCCCATCTCGAATGAACAGGAGTAATGGTGGAAAGTTGGATTTTTTTTTCCTGCTGTAACGAGCTACTTTGAAGTTTATGAAAAATTACCCGAATTGTGAAAAACAATTCGACTGAAGTTTTGAAACTTTTTTCTAAATCTGAAAACCCTCTTTTTAAAAGAAAGAATTCAGCGTTTCGCGGGAAGCTTTATGTATTCAAATGGTACTTTTTTCATTTTCCAATCTCGATGTTGATTGCCTACATGTTTATTAAATTCAAGATAAATTCGGGGTGTCTATAACGGTCATGAAAGTTATGAAAAGTCATGAAAAAGTCATGAATTTTGCTAAAAAAAACTTTTGAAAATTTTTTTAAAAGCTCATAAAATGAAAAAAAATTAAAAATTTGCTTAAAAAATCAGAAAAACGAAAAAACTGAAATAAAAAAAGTTTCCTCGCAGTTTCAAGTTATTTATTTATTTTTTGGTGGGGTAGGGGGTATTTTCATGCGGTAAAAATGTGAAAAATAGGTCACGAAAAAGTCATGAAAAAATCACGATTTTTTTGTCTGGGAGTTTTGTTAGACTCTCTGTATACTTCAATGACAAATTAATTGAACAAAATCGATTATTTCTCAATTTTTTTTCATTGTCAATTCTGAGTGAATAATCTATGTATGAAACCAGTCATCATGTCTGTCTATATTACGGTCAGGAACCTCACAATTTGCTTCTCGAGACTTTTGCTCGATTTTTTGAAATTCCTCTTGGACGAATTTACCTCTTGGTCAAAAATTTACAGAACGGATTCTCCAGAAATTTAGGAGGATCAGTTTAAACGAGTAGAAAGGGCTAATGTTGAGCACTAACCAAAGTTATTTTTTCGAGTTATGCCTTCGAAAGTGGAGCCTATCAGTCTTTTAATCAGTATATAATCAATAATCATTCACTCACAGAAGATTGGAAATTCAATTCTCTATGTATTCAGTTTCATTTCTTATCATTTTTTTTTCGTAAAGTCCTTTCGTTCAGCCTCCAAAGCTGTTCAAAATTTCAATCATCTCTTTTCGAATTCTGCATGTTGCAGTTTTTTGTAAATATCTCAAGAACGAAGCCTCCCAGAAAAATATACCAATTAAATTAGAACGATTGGAAATTCAATTTTTTACAACTTCGTGTTCCTAATTTTTTTTTATGAAACTCTTTGCTGACTTTCAGAGATCTTCAAAATTTCTTCATAAGCAATTTTTCTCAAAAATCTTCAGAAAGAAGCCTCCTAAGAAAAAAATCAATTGAATTGAGATGGCTGGAAATTTAATTATCTTGTTACATCTTCAGTCTTTATCGTTGTTTGGTTAAAACTTTCGTTAAGCCTGCAGATCTGTTTAAATTTTCAGCATCATATTTCATGATTTGTTGAGTTTTACATTGCCTTGCTTTTTTGCGGAATTATATCCGAAAAAATGCTGCAGATTTCTGCCTTAATTGCGGAATAAGTCATTTTTTTCAAACTTGCCACAAAGTCCTGTTTTTCATCAATATTGTCAGTAAGTAAGATTACCATAATAAGTCCTAATTTTTACGAAAATTGCTAAGAAATTCGTGCTCTCTTGCCTAAATATCTAATCCGTTTTGATTCTTGCCTTCTTTGTCTAAAAAGTGCTGCTTTTTTCCAAAATTGCCAAAAAGGTATAGGTTTTAGTCAAAATTATCAAAAAGGTTTTTTTTTCAAGTTTACCGAATAAAAGTACAATTTTTTGCCGAAATTATCAAAAAGGCCCTAATTTTTGGTCAAAATTGTAAAAAAAAGTTCTCACTTTTGCCAAAAAAAAATCTGTTTTCTGTGTATGTCAAAAAATTGTATTTTTAGCTAAAATAACCAGTTTGGCTTTTTTTTATTCCGTCAATCAACTTTTGTAATTTTCTATTATTATTTCTTTTTCTTGTTTTCTAGTTCTGTTTGAAAATTATCTCCAAAAAATGCTGGCTCGAATACATTATTAAAGCCTCCTCTTCACTAAATTGACCCCCCCCCCCTCCTGCCATGCGAGTGTAGTTGGCATTTGAATGGAATGGAAAATTGGAAAAATTGCCCTGGAAATCCATGAAAAGTCAGGAAAAATCATTTTCTTCAAAAAGAGTTGGACTCTCTGTTGATGGTGGGGTAATTTTGTGTAAAAAGTGAAACATTGATGTTTTGGAAATTTAAAGATATTATCGTCAGGATCCTTCTTTCTTCTCTTCTTTTCCATCATTTTTACAGCATTTTCGGGATTGAATTTTTCAATTTTGAAGAACGTTCGCTGTATAAAAACGGTAGATATAAAATAACCGCACTATAAAGTCATATTGTAGACACGTGAAAATACACTGGAAAAAGAAACACCCAAATTAAACAGACTCGACGCCACATCGAACGGTATCTAGACATATCGAATTGATGCACTTACATATATGAGAAAAGCAGGCATTATTTTAATAACACTATTATAACATCTCGTACACAATGTAAAGGTATAATTTGAATATTTTCACCTGGCTGCTAAAATATAACCATAGTAAACGAAAGTGTTAAGTTTTCAAAGATGTCTGGCGAGCTCGCGAGTACGCAGATGACTCGGCACAGAAGAGGGCAACGTCCGAATAATTCATCCTTGGTAAAATACTTGTGGTATTTTGTACACATAATGATTACTAGAACGGTGTGATAGTGTGCTCGTGTATTTTTTTTATGTGGTTAGAGAGACGATAGAAAGGGCATACACTGGCTCGACGACGACCACTAGTCACTCTATAGAGGCTGAAAAAATTTCTTCATCGTTGCCATCCAAGTCGTCCGTTGGGTTAGATTTGATGGTCGACTCGTCGCCATATGGTTATCTATCGATATGCGAGCTCGCGACTGTGTGTTTGTGTAAGTGCTGCGGAGTTTAATACGCCAGCATTTTCTCGTCATGTGGTTGGTAATAATTGGTAGACCGAGTGGAAAGAAAGGTTAAAATACCCATACGCGAGTATATGTATACGAGGTACGAGGAGTTCTACGACCTTCGACGTTTACATACGCGTTGTTGATTTTTTAGTTAGGTACCTCTTAGGTCTCTGTAATCAGTCGGTTGCATCTACTCCTCCCCTGTGGCCATCTGGTTGACTTTCGGTCGCCTTTGAAAAATGCCATGCGACTGTAAAGGTGTGGCAAAAGCTAAACACGCGCTGATGGACACGCGTATAGCGGTCGCTGGCATCAGCTGGTACCCGTCGTCAGGGTACGCAGATGCTACTCGACGACGCTGGCGGAGATTTGAATTATGTACTCGGAGAGATTACTCCAGCCGAGGACTGAAATGTTTAATTAGTTTTGTAGAACGGCTCGAGCTGCGGTCGCGTATAAGTAATCTACAAAATACACAACTACAGTGTAGGGGCGCCTGCTATGTGAGACGTACAAAATAACAACAACAATTCTGACAACACGAGTGAGAGAATAAAGCAACGCGTGTAGTTTAATTCCAGTGTCATCGTCTTCTCGTAATATTACGAAGTTGAGCTGCTAGTAGTGCTAGATGGAGGATAGACAGACGTAGGTAGGTACGCTATAATATGTGTAAATGATGACGGCGGCGGCGGCGATGAACGAGTTGTAAGAAAGTAACGGTGTTTTTTTTCTCTCTGAATAGAGCAAAGAAAGCGAGAGTGAAAGTGTAACGTACTGGTTCGCGTAGTATATGGAACAAGTCTGCGTGCACTCGTATATAGCATCTCGCTAATCAGCCATTTAATGGCGAAGAGAGCGCGAAAAGCGCAGAGCGGGAGCGCAGCCCAGCCGAAGAAAGCAATCACGACGAACCGGTACATGTCGCGAGACTCGACAATGTACCGTTGCAATTTATATGCTATTTTTAATAAACGCGAGCTTCGCAGTTGGCGTTCTTGAAAACCGGTTTCGTATTACAATGTGTTTAAATACAAACTAAACGTCGGACTGACCCGTGTGTACCACAACCGTGCGATTTTTTAAATCGATAAACCGTGAAATTGCAGTAACGATTTTTTTCAACGAAACGAATACGTATAGCTATCGACTTGGATTTCGACTTCGTGAATTATTGCAGTCGACGAGCGAGTGTGCATATCGAACGTGAAATTGAAATTTACTCGTCTGTAGGTCTAGGTGAAATTTTTCTCTGTAATTGGGACGTACGTTGGGATGGATTTTTATATGCTTAAATGTGCAGTTGTAGAGGAAGAGGAAGGGTATGATATTAGATTACAATCGAGTAGGACGAGGTTACCTATTGGGGAAATTTTTTTGGTCAATTTTGTACTCGTTTGCTATCGAGTCGATGTATCTGAAAATTTTACTATTGATACCTATACGTCTTATTCATCTTAGCCGCAGTTTCTTATTTTTTCAAATCAGATTTGTAATTTTTTTTCTGCGAACTTGATGCAGAGTGTTAAACTACGTGATTGAACTTTTTTTTCATTTCTGGGCTGTTTAGAGAATTTTTATAAGTTGTATGAAAATATTGTAGTTATATCAACTCGGATAAGATTTGTAGAAAAAGAAATAAAATTACTAAAATAATTGCTATACGATTATTTGAACAAATGAGAACGAAAGTTTTTGAAGAAACTTGGGTAAAGCTTTAGCAAATTCCCCCCTTCTACTATCCATGTTCGTTTTTTGATTTTGGTCACATTTTTCAATTGTTCTCAAAATTATTGTCAGTTATAAAAACTTGAAAGAAAAATGTGAAATCCTGATCTTTTTAAGTGAAAATGGTAAAAACTCAATTTCTATCTTAAAATCAACTCCTTGGAACCGGTTTTTCACATTTTCATCTGATTCCGGCGTCTTCTGCTGACGTTTGAGTTTTTCAACTATTCGCAGATTTTTGTTCAAGAAGACGTCGTAATCATCTTGGCCAACTGAAATTGCCAAAAATTTTACTCTGAGTCTAACAAACGATAAGGAAATACGAGTATTTCGGTTTTATAAAAACGATGCCTTTAAACTTGAATAAAAAAAATGAAGGCTTCTCTCTTCCCCTTCTCTCCTCCACAAAATATTCACATACTTTCATTGCTAAAATTTAAAAAGGAAATCAGAAATCAGAACTGAAAACAAAGAAAAATTTCAAGGTGCATTTTTTTCAACTTATTAATTAAGAATTTGTTTTTCTATCTTTGTTCTTATTTTCTCTTAAATTATTAGCTAAGTCACCTGAGAATAGAGAAAGATGTTGAAAAAGTGAAATGTAATCACCTTATCAGTTTTGATTCTCCATTTTTGTTTTCTCAATTTCTGTTCCAAGTTAGGATTCTTATTTGTAGGAATTTATTTAGGCAATTTTTTCACAAGCTGATCAACTCGTGTTTTTGAGCAAGTCTTTTTTTTTTCTTTTTTTCCCATCAAACTCAAAATTTTTCAGTTCATATCCTCTCTTTGTAGAATTTTGAAAAAAAAAAATCATTGCTAAATTCCAAATTAACCAACTTGTGACACTACATTAAAAATGTGCCAAATTTTCAGAGCTGCCCACTTCAAGATTGAAAAATAACAAAAATTTTCTAAAAAATTTCCGCTCTCGCTTTGCTTTAGTAAAATAAAATATAAAAAAAAGAAACTCATTTTTTTGCTCTTGAAAAACAAGATTTTTTTGAAAAAGTATGATGAAAATTTCATTGAAAATGCTAAATGGATATTTGAAAGTTGGAAAAATAAAAAACTGAAATGGTGAAGGTGTTGTATCCCTCCTCCCCTCCCCTCCACTGCCCCAAAAAAAGAAAATGTCCCAAAACATCGGAAAAACGAAAAACTTACACGTAAAATTTTTAACCTTCACCCCTACCCTTCAAAATAGGTATAGGATTTGTAGTTGCAAAATGTACTCTCAACAAAAAATTGAATTAGTGAAAAGTATTCTTGGCGCTCCTCCCATCCCACCCCCCACCCCCCCCCCCCCCACCCCCCATAAGAAAAAACTTGGAACATCCGATGGTATCGAAAAAACGAAAAAATATCGCATTATACGTGTTGATTCCCCTTCCCCCTCCTCTAAAAAGTATTGAAGTGCTTGAAAAGTGCTCTGACAGAAGTACTATGCTGAAGCCCAGTTTTTTCATCAATTTTACAGCATCGAAACTTCAATCTGCCGCGGCCGCCTCCCTCACAACACATAGTTTAATGGGATTTTTGTGTAAATTGGAAGTATTTCACTGGGGAGAAGGGATGATGATAATGATATTCCACAAAACTTGCGTTTTTGTGATTTTTGAGCTAAAAAGCTTACTTATGGAATATTAATAAAATTTTTTGATCGTTGCATCTGAAATTTTAGGCATTTTTCTAAATTCACTGTAAGCAAATTCAGTCAGGTTTATAGCCCTTATTGTTTGATTTTTTCGTTGAAATTTTTACTCGCTGACAAAGAAGTTGAAATTTAAAAATGAAAGTAGACTATGGATCCGAAAATCTGGCGAAAATGAGTGAAAATTCTACTTCGAGGCAATAAATGCTAGAACGAGTTGAAAAATATGTATTTTCAAAGTTCAATTATTTTTCGTAATTTATTTCTCACTGCTTCTACGTAAAACTTATAGTTTTGCATCGAGATTTTAGAGTTCTCTAAAATGAGCAGATTCTACTTACTTAGTTATAAATTGAGTAGTAAAATGATGAACGATTAATTAATCCTAAATTATTTTTATTTTTCTCTGTTTTAGGTGAGTACGAATTTTTCGACTTGAGAATCAAAGAGATATGGCAAATGATATCTACCTTAAGTGAGTTTTTTTTTTTTTTGAGATTTTTCGAAGAATTCAACAATTAATTAGCAATTTCAAGTGTATTTTGCTGGACTTCTAGAGAACAATTCAATTTTTTCAAAATTATTTTCATTTTCATAATGAAGAGGGGAGAGGGAAGGGTACACAGTTGTTCAATCAAATAAATGAAAATCCATTCGATTCAACAATGATTTGGACACATCGAATCAGTGGATTTCAAATTGAGTTGAATATTTTGTTCAAAATTGGGAATTTGCGATGTTTAATTTTGATCTAACTCGAGAGTTTCAGTTCGATAAATCTTACTTTTGATTAGACTGTCTTTATTAAGTATAGAGCCACAAGGTGGGAGTATTTCTTTACAATAAAATGTCACATGACTGAAATCTCTTTAAAATTTCTACAAAATAAAAATTCGGTCAATTAAAACTCCCAGTGTAGGTATATAGATTTACTTCTACGCGAAGCGAAACGATCAGCAATGGAAAGTAAACAAAATGATGATGAGGTATAGGTATACATATAGCACCAATGATCAAAATCATTGGCCGGAAAAAAAGTACAGTTTTTTTTTCGCGCCAAGAGAATCACCCATATCTAAATACGGTACACGAGAAACCATATCGTAAACACCCCTGCTCCTCATCACTTTCTCCTATTTAGCGGGCTTATCGGAGAGTTTGTTGCCCCGAATTACGCGATCATACTGTTACTACATTTAGTGTATAATATAACGGTAACGGTATCGTTGAGTTGGTAAAATTCGAACGAAGTACCGTTCACCGTGAAGTAATTTCTCACGTGACCCAGAGGTCGACAAAACGCCAGTAAAACTAAAAGAGAAGGCGAAACAGTTGAAAAAGAAGAAAACACAAACAAACCATCACCAGCATCGAACCAGTGAACGAATAAAAAAATCTCAGTAGAGAGAGAGGGGGAAAAAAAAGAGAAAAACGAAACCGAATATCGCGTCGGTAATTGAAATCTGCGTGTCTGCAGTATAGCGGTACTTTGAAAAGGGAAAAAAAGAGTAATTCGGGCAAACGAACGAACGAGGGGGGTGAGGGGGTGAGAGGGTCTCAACCAGTAGCATGTTTTGTTTACAAAACACGCGGCTGTATGTCTTGGAGTTAGGAGTTAGATCAACGACCTCGGAAGCGACCGATTCACGTTCCGGTAAAGAGAAAGTCGTCCACGTTGAATCGGAATTCGCCGTGAAAGCAAAAGTAAACTGAACCGGTTCACGGGCTATTTTCCACCGTTATGAAGAAGAAAAAAGATCCAGCTAATTGTAGTTTTTGTTGGCGGATGGCGGCGGCGACGTAGCGACGAATACTTGCGATGGTCAAGTTCGAGGAGGAAGGCGCTAGGGATCTTTTGAAGCGCCACAATGCCAGTGATTCTTCGAGATGCGATTTATGAGCTCTAGATTTTTCTACATGGTCATCGTATATATTCGTGTACATGCAAGCGCACCGAGCTCTGCAGTTGATTGGTATTGGTACTCGATTTCTTGAGTAATGCTGTTACGAAAGTGACCTTCGTTGGAGAATTACGAGTTTGAGAATTTTTTTGCTCCAATTTCCATCGTTCCTTATAACGAGATAGTCGTGATGCTGGTACACTTCAGTGCTTATTCGTATCGATTAGTTCACGAAATTGCCAAAAAAAATTTAGAAGAGAAGAAATTTGACATTTATAACCTCTCGATTGAGCATATTCAAAGTCGATATACGACGATGGAAACTCGATACTTTCATCTTTACCAATTCCAATTGCAAGGTTGGCTATAAAGTATACTCTATGTGGTGTGTGGGCATAAACTTTGATCTGTCAAGGGCAAAAGATCGAAGATTTGAGAAATATCGTTCCGAGTTTCCATTTTCAAAGCAGGGATAGACTAACGGATTATCTGGTTGATCGTCTGCATTGAGAAATTGGATGGGTACCGATGTTGAAAAATTTGGAATATTCACGAGAAACGAGTTGATCAAAACTCAGCTCTGCAAAAAAAAAACATCATTTAGAATGCAAAAATCCCTCACATCAGCCATTTCAAGCGCTAAAAACGATTTTTTGTATTTTGGGGAATTTCAGAATCATGAAGCAAAGTTAACTAAAGGAGAAATGAAAATTTCACCCAATTAAGCTAAAAAGCTGGAATTTTTTATTAATTTAAACCTCTTGAATCGATTAGAAGCATTTTCAAGTCCTTTTGAGCTACATATTTTGAAGCCACCGCAAATTTTTAAAAACGCCAATTCTTATACAAAAGTTAATGTAAATTGAGCTATAGACCGTTGAAATTTGAAATTTGCCTCATTTTCGGTCTCGCGAATCAATTGAATGCTGTTTTGAGTCGTTCTTGAGTCATTATCCCATTTTTGAAAATTCCAGTTTGTAAAAAACACTGCAAAAATTTTCGAAAAATTTCACGTGATTGGTTGAGTAAGTTCTCCTTCTCATCATAGATAATTAGTGTTGAAATCGATTTGAATAGATTTTAGAGCGTTTTTTGTGCAGTGAAATTTCCAAAATATCCCCGGAGACTCTAAAATTACTTGAAACTGTCTCTTATATGAATTTTCCAAATTGAAAATTCAATACGGTCAAATTTAAGCTTTCTAGTCGGATTAAGTTACTTTTTGTGAGCATTGGAACATCTAAAAATCATCTGAAGGCTCCAGAAGTTTTCAAGTCCATTCGAAATTGCTTCTAATCGATTTGGGAGGTCAAAAATAGGGTACATACCAAATTTCAATTTTCTAGCTCAATTTGGCGATTTTTTAAAAATTCCCCAAAATTCAAAATTGTGACTTTTGGGACTTGAAGGACTTGAAATCTGAAATTTCGACTTTTTGGTAGGTATTTTCACGTTGCAGAACAATTCGTGTCTCTGGAAAAAATTTTCTCAAAATTTTCTACGGTTCTGAAATGCCAAAATTGTGACTCTTAGGTTTCTTGGATAGCCTTAAAATCTAAAAGTTTGACTTTTTGCAAGATTTTTCTAAAAACTTTCGGGGTCTCGAAGACCAATTGTTACTTTTAGCACTTGATGACTTGATATATGAAATTTTGAATTTTTGGCAGATATTTTCATATTGCCGAATTATTCAGGTGGCTGCCGAAACTTTATCAAAATTTCTTAAAGTTTTCAAAAATCAAAATTGTGACTTTTAGGACCCGATGAAGACTTCATAGTCTGAATTTTGACCCTTTGAGGGTATTTTTGAGTTATCTATTGATGCGTCTTAAAAACCAATCCATCTAGAATCTCTAAAGAAAGCAGAATTTCACCTATTCGTATGTATGATGAAAATTAATAATAATACAAAATAGATGTAGTATCAACCTTATTATTACACTATGTGAATTTCTACGAGTATTTTTTCTTTTCACTGCATTTGACGTCATTCGCCTTTTTTTTTTGAATTTATCAGACGGGTATTTTGCGTCAATTTTCAAACACACTCGAAAATTTGCGTCATAAACCCCCTGTCAACCACTTGGAAAAATTTCATGTTCAGATTTTTTTACACTTATTTACAATTTGATGGAAATTATTTCCAACTAAATGAATAAAAAAATGATAAACGCCGAATGACATAAGTTTTCGTAAATTGTTAAGTTGAGAAAATCGGTGGTAAAATCTCGTCTTTCGGCCATAGACAGGCACTTGAAGTACTAAAAATGAACGCAACAACTCCTTGGTTTAAGTACACGAATTCGAATGTAATATCGGCAGTTGGAAAAACTCCCTTTATACAGCGAAGGAGATCGAATTAGGTAACTAGAACACAACGACTGCTTGCGCTTGGTAGGAATTTACGTCACTGTTGAAGATGAGAAGGAAAACGAAGAGAGGTAGGAAATATCTACGATAGGTTCGTATCCAACGTAAACTTTTCAAGGCAGCGAACGAACTCTGCGAATAAAATACTCGTAGCTGGAAAACATTTCGACGAAATCTAAAGCTAATAAGCTTCGAGTAAAACGAGCATTGGTTTAATTTTAAACTACCTATACAGATAAAGAGAGTGGTATGTAAATCTGAATCGTATACTGTGAATTTTCTTCGGCGAAAGATGCTCCATCAGGTTGAAAAGTTTATCCGGTTATTATAGAGGGTTTCGAGCTTGAAATTTACCATCTGCATAGACGTAGCCGGTTTACCAGTCTCCAGTATAGTCGTAGTTCGAGGTGAAATAAGAATAATATTATGAGGATTAATTCGATGTAGGAATGCTGTTAGGTATGGAAAGTTATCGCCATCTGTCTCTTTGCCTCGCTGCAGTGTGGAATAAGTATTCTAACGGAGTTACTCGCAGAGGAAAAAATTTCGAAAAAATTATACAGACGTAATGTATTATAGGCCTACGAGAGACCGAAGAGCCGTTATGATAAGCGAGGCTATGGCCACACTAGCGAGAAATTATGGTCGTTGACGAGCCAGCAGCCGCAGTCGAGTCGAGTCGAGTCAAAGCTGAGGAGCATTTTTGTCATTGGGATAGAAAGCGTGTGTATAGGGCATTACTCCGATGACGATGTTTATCAGTTGAGCCCGAGAGGCGAGATCCACGTTACTCGTCGTATACGAATCAAAGGGAGGGAGTTAGGTCCGTTATGTAGAAAGCAAAAGTAAGCCGTTGATACATCTTCGCGTTATAAAATCGAGCCCGGTGAAAGTGATTACCGCAATTATGCGTCGTATATTCAATCAAGCCGCATTCGAGGAGTGAAGGGGGGCCCTCGGACGCGCGAAATTTAACAGTAAGGATGCGACGGCGGAGGTCAGGTGAGTGAAAGAGAAATGTGATGAAAAAAAAAACACAACCATAATCGTAGTGGGGAACATCGGCTGTTGCCTTGGAGTGTTGTCTCGGCGTCTATGTTGTACATGTGGTTAGCAATGTTGTCGTCGTTGACGTTCAGGTCGGTACGACTGTGTTATCAGTTTATGGTTATTTTTGTTGTTTTTATGTTGTTTTAATCATCGGAAAACGAAATTTTTCCAAGTTCGATTTTGATCGCGATTCGCGACCTGATCACGATTTTTTGTCGGCTTTTTAATACTCGTAGTACTCTTTCGACGACGACGTGGCGTGCGATCGTATGTATAGTTTTTAAGGTGTTCGAGATGGTTGTTTAATTATGCGCAGCGTGTAGCCAAATTTTCGAGTGGTATTTCGGACGTGCTGGTGTGGTTTTTTTGGGCTTTTTCGCGTGCGTTTTGTCTTCAAATTTGTTGTGAACGATGACGGTTATCAATTTCAAACACGAATCGGATGATTCGCTGGATACCAAGAATACTCTCGAGTCTTTGGATAATCATCATCATCTGCAGAATTCACCCGAAAGCGAACAGCTCTTAGGACGTGTGTTGGCAGGTAAGAGCAAACTGCGGTCTTTTTTTCAGTTGTTGGCGTATTCTGTCTGAAGGGCGGGTTTGGGCGGATCTTTGAGATTCTTAAAACCACCTGTTGTGATTTAAGCCATGTCTCTTATCATTTCGCTTGGAAAAATTATGGTTAGGATGAAAAGTTTGTCTTCAACTGACATTTACTGCTGATTATAGTTCAGAAATCGACATAAAATGCTCAAATTTTTGTGTATTTTGAAAAACTTTCAAAAAAGGATTAAATCTGGGCCTTTTAATACTCTTTAGAGATTCCAGATGGGTTGATTTTTGGTATGTCCTCATAGATAACTCGAAAATACTTTTAAAATGTCAAAATGTCAGATTTTGAGGTCTCCAAAGAGTCCTAAAGCCTTAATTTTAGCCTTTGAAAACCCTAGGAAATTTTGGGAAAGTTTTGCCAGACGCTTGAATGATTCTGCAATATGAAAATACTTGTGAAAAAGACAGAATTTCATGTTTGAAGTCTTCAAGTACCAACACTCCAACAGTCACAATTTTGGTCTCCGAGACCCCGGAAAATGTTGGGAAAATCTCGCAAAAAACCAAACTTTTGGTTTTTGAGACCTTCAAAGGAATGTATAAGTCACCATTTTGGCCTTTAATTACTTACCTTGGGAAATTTTGAGAAAATTTTGAAAGACACATGAATAATTCTTAAACGTGAAAATACCTACCAAAACGTCAAAATTTTCAGATTTCAAGTCCCAAAAGTCACAATTTTGGTTTTCGAGCCCCTCAGAAAAATGTTGAAAAATCCTGCAACACGAGAATACCTGTCAAAAAGGTCAACATTTCAGGTTTTGAGTCATTAGAGCCCCAAAAGCCACAATTTTGGTTTTCGAGGCCTTAAAAATTTTTTGGCAGAAATCTGAAACATCCTGTAACATGAAATTGTCCTAACCAAACAGTCTCCAAATTCTGATTATAGTTTTCAGGACCTTTGACTTGAGAAGAATCAGATTCAGAAATTCAAGTAAAACTTTTATTCAGTGATTCGGAAAGCTTGAATTCTGAATAGATCATTTTTCAATCTAAAAAATCTTTATAGCTTTAAAACTTGAGATTTCAGTTTTTCAATACCCCTTAGAAGTATTTTAAAAGTTAAATAAAATTTGTGTTCAGCTTTCAAAAAAACACAAATACTTACCATTGGAATGTTCAAGCATAATCTGAAACCCCCTATAGTCAACATTTCAACAGTTAGAATTGGTTTTCGGATTTTTTGCAAATATTTGAATATATTACTTAATTAAAAAATGCACCCTTTTCAGCGATTTATGCCTTTTTTTTAGAAACGTGAGAGCTACTTTGTAAAAATTATGAAAATTAGTTCTGAAACTAGGTAATTTCAACTTCTCCGAACCGAATTTCATCATTTCTGGTTATTCTGAAACCTCCAGAGCAACTTTCGATTAATTTCTAGAAATTTCTAGAATTCTATTCTCCCTCCAGAAGGTGTGGACTGCAGCCTCCATCGATGTTTTAATTTTCTGCAAAAATTTCAAATTGTCTCTGAATGGAGAACTAAAAATGAACTTTGGCTCGACAGTCGAGAAAAGCGTTCAATTCAGATTTGTTGGGTGGTTGAAAATTTTATTTTGTCGGGAAGAGTTGTCGTGATTAATAATTAAAAATAGTCGCACTGACGCATTATTTTCAGTCGTGCGATTATTTATTTATATCCCAAAAATTAATCAAACGTGTACGATTTTTTCCCTTCGAAATAGCTCACGTGTTTCCGCATATGTTGCTCGATTAACTCACCCGACTCGCCAGTTTATTTTGGGCTTCGAGTGAATTTTCAGTCACGTTTTCCATTTCAATAACAGTACCTGTATAGTTATTTTTAAGTCGAAAATAAAACCAAACCAAACCGAGTGAAATCTCAGCTCTTTGTGCTATACAATAAGAATTCCTATGTGTAAAGGTATCGGAGGTGTTCTCATTACGAGAGCAACTAAAGGAGGAAAGGAACCTGAACCGTGTGTAGTTTACGACGAAAGTTCACGAGCTCGTGTGGTAAAAGTTCGACTTCGACGTCGCGTATACGAGTTCATTGACCTGGTACCACTTTTGCCCCGCTATCTGACTGCGAATACGCTATACGGATGTGGGTAGAGATACGTTCTCTATAGTACGAACGGTAACGGGGGTTTCAAATTCGCTCTTTCTAGAATCTTCCGGTGAAATATTTTCTCCCAATATATATTTGAAATCGAGTGATGCTGCGCGAATGATAGCTATTTTTTTCATCTTGTTTGTTTCGTGGTTGAATGTTTTCAAAAAGTAAAAACAAGGTAATATTTCTGTACGTTTTCCCCTTCATTTGAGCGATTTCACGTGTACCTGAGTCTAGTCTACTTACGTCATAACTTATATTATTTGCGTCAAGCTGTGTATATGGTAGGTATTAATAAAACAAAACTGTAAAGCTCCCCTTTATTATTAGAGCCTAATAAAATTATGCTAACGACAGAGTTGTATTAAAAGCATCGATATGTTGTAAACACAGTCAACAAAGTCGTTAACACTGTTACGAAAAATCCATCCGTAAGTTTAATTACCAAATTTATCTACTATGGTTTATTATCCTAGTCTGCTCGGTTGGCAACACTGAAGCGGAATTTTTTTTTCCACTGTGACTTATCGAGGACGTTACAACGACGTGAAAATTGCTTTTAATTGAATCATCACGTAGGATGAGAAATGAGAGCAATTTTTTTCTACTAATTGACTCGTTGTCGATTTGAATTTAAATTTAAACCATGGTTTTGTTTCGAGGGCAATTTTTTTTCTGGCTCGGGAGCAATGAGAGTAATAAAGGAGATGTTTTTATCGAGTTTGAGTGTAA
Organism: Planococcus citri; assembly: GCF_950023065.1. Taxonomy (NCBI): domain Eukaryota; kingdom Metazoa; phylum Arthropoda; class Insecta; order Hemiptera; family Pseudococcidae; genus Planococcus; species Planococcus citri. The sequence continues at coordinate 33,879,614 of NC_088679.1, forward strand.
ATTTGAAAACAAGTGATTTTCACTAGTAATTAATGGTAATTTTTTTTCATTTTTTACCCTAAAAGTTGTAATTTTCTCACTTTTTCAAATGATGGCCATTTTTTTCACCAAAAAATATCATTTTGATTTGAAATCTATTCCATCTTTTTTTAGAGGAACAATTATAATTTTGTTAAAAATCTTTACACAAAATCATTATTTTTTTATTTTTCATTTCATTTTTTTTGAAATTAAAAAAATACAATTTTTATTTTTTATTGGGGAGGGGGGAGTGAGTCAGATTAAACATGTTTTATCTTGGTGTTTTGCCAGGAAAAAATGTCATCTTGTGAAGTCATGCAAAAGTCATTCGTGTGGGGCTTGAAAATTTGTTATATAGCCTTTCCATAACCCCCCCCCCCCAAAAAAAAAATCGAAAATGTTTTCTCATTTGAACGTTTTAGTCATATGTTTTATTTGGCAACACTGTCTCAGTTTCATTATTTTTCATTTCTCGCGCTCTTTTTATTACACCTATAATGAATTTCATTGGTAGATATATTTTCGATTTCGTGTTAGGCCGTAAACGAATGTGAAAAAAAACGGCGTAATTTTCCTCTTCTTTTCCTCTCTCCTGCACCCCTCCCGTTGGTAAAAATCCTTGGAAATTTTTTCGCATCAAATAAGACGAAACATGGGGCTGTATATTATGAGGTTACTTTATTTTCAAATGTGTAAACGCAAATTTACGTATTCTAGAGAGGGTAAAAGCGAAGTTTATTTAATCACGACACGTTATAAAAGGAAAGTGAAATTTTATGTTTGCCATAAACACGGCGCAGTAACTGGAACTCGGCGAAGTACGACGAGAAAATATAAGCATAAATTTCAAAATCCCCCTTAAGGCCTTAAATCCATTTTCAATAAAGCGTGGATTTGGATTTCTCTGCGCCAAGAAAAAAAATACCTACTCGTATCTACACTAGAAAGATAGAGAAATAATATAATAAAAATCGCGACGATTTCGTCGATAAATTAAAGTACACAGGGAACGTGGTTTGGCTTGGCGTGAGATTTCCTAAGTATAAGAAATGAGGTAAAAAGAAAGCGAAAATATCGTTGTAATATTTGCGGCGATAAAATATCGTTTTTGGATGATTAATAAAATTTTAGTCGGTATGTTTGTTCGAGCCAAAGTTGGAAAATGGATTGTTTAACTTTCGCGCGAGAGTAGTTTTTAATTTCATTAAATTGCTGGCGAGTTGTTGAAAAATTATTTACGCAAAGAGAGGGGGGCGCGAACGAGTCGAGTGGATGTGATGTGAAATGAATCGAGATGAGGAGGTGGAGAGGTGAGAAGAGGTATAAAAAGTTATACAGGGAAAATAATTTTGTAAAATTTACTCGCGCTTCCGTTTCAATGGCATATGGGCTGAGGAGTGAGAGGAGGTGGTTGGTTTGCGGGAGTGAATTATTGGACATATTCGCCGACGAACGAGCCAGCAACGAGGGATAAAGAGTGCGAAAAATATGATCGACTGAGTATGGTACTCGAGAGGTGAATGGGGGTAGGAATGTGTACAGCAGGGACCGAGAAAAAAAAATAACGTTTACGGACGAATTGGGTCAACGTCATCGTAACATTTTCGCGTTCGTTATTAGCCTAAACTCTAAAATAGCGATTGGCGGTGATCGTGGTTGGTGTTATCGCGAGAGTCGACGACGTTATGAGTGTGCGTGTGGCAGCAGCGAACGGTCGTTGATCCGCGAAAGGTGGCCATCCCAATGTAGAGTGTTGATCGGGCTCGGAGGGGGGGAGGGGAGACGCACACCGCACAGGCTGGCGATGGTGTGAAGTGTGCACTTTCGTGTTGAAAAAGTACGAGCAATAATAATAAAAGGGGTAACTTTCAAGGAGAAGTGGCCTCCACCATGCCCCAGTCAGCTCTCTGGTGGGCGAGCGAGTGGAGGGCGATGGAAACAGGGCGAGAACGAGATTATTACACACTTATCTCTCGCCAAGTCGGGCGGTGGACCTAGGGACTGGCATGGCTGTGGCACGGACGCGGTGCTCGGTGCGGTGGCGTGCGGTCGACTTCTTCGAGGTGCGTACGGTTCATTCAACTTTAATCGTCATTCCGCTGTAAGACGTAATTAGGTCATCATCAGGGCTGTCGACGTCGGTCGTCGATGTGGATTTGTCGAAATCGACCATTTTTTTATATTCATTTTACAATACGTGCTGATTGAGGTTGTTTCGCAAAAGAAGAGACCAAGTGTCGTGTGGATAATATTTTGCGCCAGGTTACCCCCACCCCCTCCTTCAATACTCTCCTGCGACCTTTTTCAAAACAAAGGATCACATTTTGACGAAAAAAAATTCACAAAGAAGATAAACCTGGCCAAAAAACGAAAATGGAATTTTTAGCGTGATGCCCCCAACATTACCCCCCCGCCCCTTCGTACCGGTTTTGAAAAAATACGCCATGTTTTGACAAAAAAAAAGTCATCGTGATGGAAGAGAAATTGGACGAATTACAAAATTTATATTTCGAGCTCCATCGCCCCCTCCCCCTCCCCCTCCCATCCATGACTGTTTTGAAAATTTTTTCATAATTTTGACAAAATAGATGTTCACGATGATAGAGAAATTGGCTGAAAAAAAAATACAAAATTTGAAGCCCCATCCCCTTCATTTTGCGTCGATTTCAAAAACCTGATCGAATTTTGAGCGAAAAAAAAATTCACGATGAAAGAGAAACTGACCAAATTACAATCGAGTCACTCTCGTTGTCGTTTTTCCATCGCCTGGCTGCCTCCTCTTCTCCTGCTCGCCCCTCCTCTTTCGTAACCGGTCGACAATATAATATTCGTGTGAGATAATCCAACGTCGATGATTACTTCCGGCGAAAGTGGAAGTAACCACGTAATACGTTCTATGAACTTGTAAACGTGTTGCCAGTTCAGCTGTTTGCAAGTTTTCCAAAACTTGGCGAATAATATTTTTTTCCACGTAAATTTTGTAGCAGTCGAAATGAAATTTTTAAATTGAAACTCGACCAGAGATCGACGTTTGATTTTTATTAGTCTACGTTCCCCCTTTACATCCTCTTCGCCTTGATAATTTATCAATGGCCTAGTTCGTTATCAATTTTTTTCTTGTTTTTTTCGAATCGTTTAAATATGCCAATTGCGACGTCGGTTCGACAAAATGTGTTAGGTTTTTCACCAATTTGACTCGAATACTATTTCCTTATTGCGAAGTAGATAAGAAAAATCCTTTATTGTGGATCGTTTGTTTGCGGATATTGGATCAAAACGACACGACGTGTATTCGATTGGGAAAAAAGTGTCGTGTAATAGCTTTGTAATATTTTTAGTTTTTTTTTTTTTTGAAAATGAGGTGGTGGAGAAATGGACAGGAGGGGGTGTGAAAATACAATTTAGCAACGTGATGTGCATTTTAGTTTTTGAAAACTAGTTTGATTTAAAACCTACATTTTGTTCTAACTGGGGAATGATGAAATATAGGAGGGAGGGGAGGATACTGATAAAAATTCGATCCGCGATAATACGCTTGTGTTGGTAAAATTGATACGATTTATCGTTGGTGTAAAAATTATTATCAAAATTCGAGATAATAGAAGAGAAAAAAAATTGCGAAAAAAATTTCTTATCGAATTACATATTTTTATTCCAAACGACGAAATATATATTTCGTTTTCGGTTTAAAAAAAAAATAAAAGATAAAAAAACGCACAACTTCCATAAATTAATTCAGATTAATATACTCTTTTTTTTTCATTTTATGGCGACCTAGTTTCGCAGTTTGAAGTTGAACGAACTGCCACTGGGTCAACGTTATAGCTTGAACCACAAGCTCCTCCTTTTTCCTCCTCCATATAGCGTTACGTCCTCGAGAAAGAAACCCTCTGTGTTTTGAAGCAACGACGACGACGAGAGAGAACGACTACGACGACGTCGACGTCGATTTTCGAATTATTTTTATTGACGTCATCGCGCGTTCACTTTTCGGCGGAGTTATGAATTTTTGAATTTAGAACCAGCGAACGCCGAACACGGCCGCGGGTAATTTGAAAAATGATTTTACGCCGGGGGTTTTCTTCGCGCGAGTTTTCTTTCCTATACAAAGAAGGTCTTTCTTTTTATTTTTCGGTGGCTTTTGAAATATCGTGTACCATTTTTTTTCGCGCCTTTTTTCTCACCCTCTCTGCGTCGGTATTTTATATCGTAAAACGACGAATTATTTCAACGCTCTATGAAAATTAAAACACGATGAAGGCGATTCACGAGGTATCGATTTTATCGACGAGTTCGGGGTTTAGTTAGGCGTGAATGAGTGAGGTAGAGGGGGTATAACTTTAAACCCAACGAGAGGTGTTGGTGTTTTAACGAGCTAGGATAGCAAAAATTTTTATAATCCTTTTTTGTTTGTTTGGTTTTTTTTTTGGAGAAAAAATGTTTTATGAGAGATATTTTTTCGAGTTCGTAATTCTCCGGGGCTTCTCCCCCCCTCTTGCACCCCCCTCTCCCCAGTCTTAAGGCAGATTAACCATTTTACACCCTGTATGTGACATCGTGTTAGTGTTAGTATTGTATTTATGACATAAGAGCGAACGTGTCCGCTTTGTTATGACGTGTACGCCATATCTAGGAGATTACGTGTTGGAAATTAGGCGCTTAACCCTAAAGTGGAACATACAAAGATGTGTATTTGTATATTGTAACCACTTAACGCGAAACGATCTATTTTTGGGATACGAATACGTATACAGCGTCGAGTCGAGTCGAAGCTCGTAACCCATTTGGCTTCGGAAGCGTTCACCGGAGACAGAAAAGAATGAACAAGAACCCAATCGGAATATCCTGAAAATATTTCGCCTATTGTCCATCGAAGGGGGGAAAATTTAGTTGCAGAGTTAGAGAAATTTTTGAAATTGATTGTGGATGGTGAGAAGATGGGGGGGGGGTCAATTTTTCTGAGATTAGATTCAAATAAGTAAGTGGATGGCTGAGAATAGAAAAAAATGGATAGTGGGGGAGGGGTGTAGGGTTCAATTTTTCAAGGTCAAATGGTAAAAAAAAATTCAGAAGTATAACTGATTTTATTTTTTATGAATGAAGATCATATGAAATTGTTTTAAAATGTTTTGTAATCATTTTTGAATATCCTATTTAAAAATAAAAATAAAAAATGATAAAAAAAATGAAGAGGGAAAATTTGAACTTTCTCATATTTTTTGCTCGAAATATCTGAAAAACAGACCCCTTGGAAAAAACTAATCACAACTGAATTGGTTAGAAGTTTTATGTTCGGTGACTTTCGTTCTCTTTCAATTTTTTTTCAGTATATGTACCATTAGTTTCGCCTCAAAAAGGCATTTTTATGTATTATTGAGGAATTAAGGAATAAATCAAATTTTTTGGTAGTAAAAGATCAATTTTTTGGGAAAAACAGGAACTGTACGAAAGATGTACAAAGTTTTAAGGCTAGAAATTTTTCTTCGAGAGAACGTTATTATTATTTTTTTTGTTTTTTTTTTGTTTTGGGTGTTTATAATTGCACGATTATTACACCCGTGGCTAGAAGGGTTTAGATTTGGTTTATTAGGTTGGTGCTTTTAAGTAGGGTTATAAATTTTTGGATTTCAGAAGGGTTATCTGGAATGGTCATTGAATTTGGGTCTATTTGGAGAGATAGTCTTGTTTGCTGTAATTTAGGACAGGTGAATAGTAAATGTTGGATGGATATAGGTTCATTTTCACAGAATTGACAGGGGGGTTTCGGAATTTTTTGATAGAGATGATTGTGTGTGATTTTAGAGTGACCTATTCTTAGACGGGTTATAATTATTTCTTCTCTTCTGTTTAGGTGGTCAAGGTTTTTCCAGGGGTGGATTGTTTTTTTGTGTTGAAAGAGTTTGTTTGATTATTAGTTTTGCTCAGGTACTTTGTTTTTTGAGATAAATTGAACAATTCGAATTAAATCATTTTTTTTGTGATTAAAAATCAAATTTTTAAACAAGAAATTGTTTTTTGAGAGAAATTAAGGTTCTTATGAAATAATTAAAGAAAAATACAATATTGCAGAGCATAAAATTTTTGATCAGTCGTGCATGGTTAATTTTTTCAAGGAGGCTGTGTTTTTGAGATCTTTTCAGCCAAATTTAAAAAGTTTGAATTCAAATTGATTTTATGATTTAAAAATAAAAAAAAATCAATTTTGAAGAAAAATAACAATCCTTTGAAAAAATTAAAGAGAAACAGGATTGTAGAACTTGAAATATCGCACCAGCACAGTTTGCTTACATCTTTGCAAAAGGTTTCATTTCTGAGATACCTTGAGCAAAAGATAGAAAGCTCAATTTTTTGTACTTCACATTTGGAACACCCTGTATGTATATCGAGTAAATTTTGAAATTTAAACATACCATATCTGAACACCATTAAAAAGATTATCTACTATTTCCAGGGAGGGTGAATTTTTTTAATTGGTGGGGGGGGGGGTTAATTCTACCGAAGATCTTGCGAAAATATTTTGAAAACTTGTTAAACAGAACATTTCACAAAAATTGATGGAATTTTCGATCAAATGAGTAATCATAGCACATATTCCAAATTTACCCATTTTACCCCCCCCCCCCCACCCGCTGCCCCCTTCATCCCTGATTTCAGATGAAAAACAGCGCATCGCCCACAGGAACTTATCAATTCACCCCTTCCCATCCCCTACCACTGCACCCCCCCCCAGTTTCCTACATGTCATCTACATCACATGTTATTTACTATGATCCAAAGAAAGATTGCTCAACCGTCTGCTGCGCCAACCAATGCGATGATGTCGATGACGATGACGACGACGACGACGTTTTATTATGTAAAGCTTCGAAGAGTCTGCGAAGACGAAGAAGAAGAAGAAGAAAAAAAAAGAAAAAGCACGCAGCGTTAAATGAGCTAAAATCATATTACAAAAACCGCACAGGCATAGTAGGCAACGGAGCAGTAGGCTGCTCTAGGCAGTAGGCACGCATGTACATTAGCCATTTACATCCGCGGATGGCGTCTACCTTCGATATATTGTTTATGTTACATGGTCATATTACGTTGCAATTCCACCGAAAAAAAAAATATATGAACGCTGCCGCTCGGCGTCGAGTCGCGTCGAACGCGCGCGATGCCAGCGATGTTTCAAAAGGAGGGAGTTAGCGATCTTTCGCTAATCGCCGTAGACAAGGTTGACCCGAAAACAAAAAAAAAACAGAGAGCAATAACCTCTCGATTTGCTTCCTTTCCCCGTGCGCTAACTGTTGACCTCAATCTTCAGACTGTGTGTGTGGCTGTGCGCGCTTGCTGCTATCTCCCGCAATACACAGATGTATGGTATATACCTCTGCTAGGCGAACGAATGAACGAACGAACGAATTGGAATCTGGCTCGTAGCATTACGAATCATTTTACCCTTCCAGATGTGAACGCAGAATCATCTCGGAACGATGCTGGAAGTTTTCACTTTCGTTAGGCTGGAGAAGGCGAAGCAGAAAAAAAAATTAAGCCAGGAAAAAAGTAGGTATCTATTCGCGAAATAGGAGCCGGACGGGGGGGAGGAGGGGGGGGGTGGTTGTTGCGAGAAAATCGACTCTCGGGTTGGGGTTCGGATTTCTATACCTACGTTGTATACAGTGGTGTAAAAGAGCCTATGTGGAGATGTTTTGTGGCTCTAGTTGGCGTTTTTTGATGACGTAAACAAATGAGATTTTGAGTAACGACCAACTTAGATTAATGGTGCAAAATAAAGCTCTCGCTCGAAAACGACCAACAACGCGACGTCGAAGTGGAGCGGCGGAGAGAGAGAGAGGAAAATTGTGTGTGTTATAATTTTGTAACGTAATGCGGAAGTTCACCTCGATGAGGATTACTGAGAGGGTGGTGAAGATTGAGAGGAACCTAGAGAGAGTGGCAGGCGATGGGATGGCGAGGAAAAGGAGAAATTTCAAATACGCGCCTCGAAGTGTGCGGTGTGTATGGAAAAGTGTACGTACGGGTGTATAGAGTGTACAGCTCGACGACGACGTATACGGTATAGTATATCTGAAAAATCGCTAAATTCACAACCGTGTCAGGGTCGTAGCGGTAATTTCAAACAAAACGAAGCTTTTAATACATTTCAGTGGTTCGTTATTGTATGTAGTTTAATTTCACATCGAACGAAGACGACGACTGACGAGCAACGTATACGTACGCTCGTAAACTCGATATTGTCATCGCCCTTTGGGCTCCTCAGTCAAGGCTGCGGCGTTCGTCGATTTCAATTTTTTATTTCGATCGCGAGAGCCGATGAAGGCGAAAATTCGCGCCGAGCGATGAAAAAAGTATATAAAATGAAAATCGTATCGTAATACAATAAAAGTGAAAATACCCCGGCGACGTTCTCATAATATGATTGAGAGAAGTATCGATTCACGACTCACGTTCCAATAAAATTAACGTTAACGTTGCTGTAAGTGTATACGATGGATTAATTAAAACCAGTTTCATTAATCGGTCTATTTATCAAATACGATCTTTTTTATAACGGTTTTGACATTTATTTACATTTTTTACCACCTCCCTCTACCCTTGGTTTATTATTTCTTTCTTTATTTCGATTTACAGTTATGTACAGTATAGATTTTTTTATTTTATGGATTATGACGTTATATGGCCGACGATAAATCTACTTTCGCTACCTATTTATATACTTTCACTGAAACGTGAATAGAAATTGTTTCGTATTGGCAGATTACGATTAAATTGATTTAGCGTTTTTCGTTGTTAATTTTATTTCATTAAGCGAGCCATTTTACCATAGATTTTTTACCAAAAGGGTGAAATTGTATGGGAAAATTTAATTATCGTTTTGGCTGCGCGTTAAATGGCCATCGAAGCGTTGAAATTGGCGCGATGAGTTTTAATTGAGGGTGGAAAATCGAGTATAGATGAATGTCAGATATGGTGGAAGTTTTCATTGGCTGGATTTTTTTTTTTCATTCAACGATAGTTACAGATGATAATATGGGCTATGGAGTTGTAGATTTATTGTGTTGTGAAGATGATTGCTTGGAAGCTCATTTTGCTGCTGAAGTTATTTTTTTCCGTCTTCCCTTTTCCCAAAAAACGACTGAGACTGGATTCCAAATTCAAATAATAAGCTAGTCAAATAGCGGGAAAAAATGGGTGAACCCAGACATGATTGGGATCAAAGGTTTTTTTGCGGATATTTTCTAGGATGGTGTGGTGAACAACATACTAAAAGCCCCCGCCCCTACCCCTAGAGCTAATCCCCCCACAGTGGATCAAAGCCCCCCAAAATCAGTTTTTTGTCAAAAAATTCTGAAATGTCAACTTTTGATTAAAATGAGCACTGATTATTTAATCTCCTCTCAAATACCTATCAAATGAGCCATCAACCAACTCCCTAGCCCCAAGGGGGGTGGCGCTACGACCCCTCAAAGTGATGTGATTTCAATAAGTTCACATTTCATGACTTTGGGACTTGGAACCTGTTCTAATCGATCAAATAAAGTCAAACTTGGGGAATGAGATTCTTTTGGGACATAAAGTCGACCCCTAGGTTGGGGAGGGTCAAATTCGAAAATCACGGAAACGTCATTTTTTTGGAGGGGCATAATATGGCCCCAAATAGATGAAAATGGTCCAAAATTGTATCATTGGTCAGTACTCCCATTGTGATCAACATATCCAAATTTCAGCTTCCTAGGTCATCCCCACTTCTTTTAAAGAGGAAAAAACCGAAAATAGGTGTAAAATGAGAGGTTTTCCACCTTAATTCCACCTTAAATGGAGGGGGGATGACATAGGAAGCTCAAATTTGGATATGTTGATCACAATGGGAGTACTGACCAATGACATAATTTTGGGCTATTTTCAACCATTTGGGACCATATTATGCCCCTCCAAAAAAATGAGACCATTCCGTAATTTTCGAATTTGACCCTCCCCACTCTAGGGGTCGACTTTATGTCCCAAAAGAATCTCATTCCCCAAGTTTGACTTTATTTGATCGATTAGAACAGATTCCAAGTCCCAAACCCAAAGTCATGAAATGTGAATTTATTGAAATCACATCACTGAGGGGTCGTAGCGCCACCCCCTTGGGGCTAGAGAGTTGGTTGATAGCGCGTTTGATAGGTAAGTATTTGAGAGGAAAGTTGACATTTCAGAATTTTTTGACAAAAAACTGATTTTGGGGGGCTTTGATCCACTGTGGAGGGGTTAGCTCGAGGGGTAGGGGCGGGGGCTTTTTTAGTATGTTGTTCACCACACCATCCTAGACAATATTCACCAAAAAAACCTTTGATCCCAATTATGTCCGAGTCAAATTGCATTTTGCCTAGGCTATGATGTTAGGTTAAAATATTTCGTTGAGATCTGATTGGATGATTATTATTTTTTTTTGTAAACCCAGAATTCCTTAAATCCGATTGAACCGAGAACTTTCACCCCTGTGGAGATAATTTTTTGGAATAACAATTGGCTATTATGTAGATTCATATTTACTCAATTTTTGAACTATTTTGGAAAATTCAAACTCCTGATGGACTTGTAACTCTTCAATTTTGACTGTGAAATACGAAATTTTCGACTAGAAACATTTATAAAACATTTGTCTAAATCGTTATCTAAAACTTTGTTGCTGAACTTTTGACCATAAAAAGGAAGTGTTACATAAGACCTTGGAAAGTTCAAACCTTGACCAACTGTTTGAAAATGCTTAAGAATTTTACAAATTCATGCGGAATTTTTTCGAGAAATATTTTCACTATCTATGAAATAAGTTTTTAAAATCACATCAGCTCACTTTATACGTATGCCACCCGCATAACACATTTCTGTTGCTCTATGTACTAATGCAGATACGTAATCGCTATTGGAACAAAGATCGGTGCCATTCAAACAACGATACATGTTGATCTGAATCACGTTTCATTTGACGTATCGTAAATATCTATACGTTTCAACCTAGTTTTATATTTTGGAAAAACACATTTTCGAACCAGACCAATAGTTGTGATTTTTTTTGGAGGCAATTAAGTCGACGATGGCGCCGTAGGATATACGATAGGTTTCAGAAGCTCATATATTCACCATCATACACAGGTGCAAATAACTAGGATGGTAATTTGTGGATGGAAAATATGAACGAGGGAAGGAAGGTAGGTAGAATAGATAGTACGTTGACGTACGTACACGAACATAATATGGAAATAGAATCGCATGTTTGTTGACAATACATTGCTCGCGACGTATCCACAAAGGTACGTGCCTGAAGCTCTAAACCCATCCAGCTATCTACGTACCTATCCTATACTCGCATAACGGTTATAAACGAATAATATGTGTCTACATAGCGATGAAGCGAAACTGGAAAAAATAAAGTTTAACGATTTTTTAATTATTTTATCGACGAAGCGTAGAAAGTAGGTTGACCCGATACTGGTTCCCCCTTTTTTTGCAGAAAAAAAAATGTATGGTACGCGAACCATATGAACCGGTTGAAAGGGAAATAGAGAAATGGAAGTGAATAACGGTACTTGCGGAGTCATTGAGCGCGTCTGTCAGTTCTGGTTGTAGTACCTATTTGCATGGTCGAAATCGAAAGTTCCAAACGTGATTGGCCACATTACCGTAGCTCGACTGTCGTTGTTCATCGCGTCGATGATGTAGCCAGAACGATGAAAATGCGACCTCAGGTCTTAACGGTACATGACTTGGTAACGGTACAAAACGGAGAAAGTAACTCCAACTCCTCCGCAATGCGTATATAAACAAACGGAGAAAGTAGATCTGTGTGCCGTTCATCGACCAGTCGTGTTTTTTTTTCTTTCATTTTTTAAAAACCGAGTTATAAAGTGAAAATTGAACCGTTATACGGATCGACTCGAGTTCCCTTTCTGCGATGACTGGTCTGATACAAAGAAGGAGAAAAAAAACTAGGTAATTCTACTCGTACCAACAGCGGAATGGTTATGCAGTGATAATCACCATTACGATGCAAAACGGCGTTAATTTTGTAATTCTGTTTAAATATCTAGTGTAGGTGAGGAACTTTCAAGTCGAGTCGTTTATCCTTGGGGTGTATTTTACCAAATTATTAAAAATTTGACATTGTCACTTTATTACAGAGAATATGACTGTGACGCGAGAAAAAGTTACATGCCTCTTGAAATAATAATAAAGAACGATTCGTTCGTTAAACCACGAGATATGCTTTTATAACTGGCTCGTGTGCTTTTTATCTATTTTTTTTTTTTTTTTTCTTAAACGGATATGGTAACGATTAACGCGTATGTACTATCGTTTAAGAAGAGTTTAAGTAAACTATACGAAATTATAGGGAAATGACCTTTTTACATAGCTTTATTCCATATAACCAGAGTATAAATTTGTTACACGAAGTCTTCTTATCATACATTGATACGGAAAGAAAAACAAAATATTTTGATATGGCGGTGAACTAGGTTACCGAGAAAGGTTGTTGAACTTTTAACCGTGCCGACTTGCTGCGCGGTTAGCCATGAAACGTACGCACAAGGGTGGAGTTCTTTACTATACTCTCGTACTACTAAGCCTGCTGCTTTGAATGGTATTCGACGCTACGTTTTGCAAAATTACCAGGGACGAGTCGAGCTTTTCGGAGCTCGTTAAGCGGTGTTGAAAGAAGAAAAACGTGGGCGTGTTGAGTTGTATCTTTATAAATTATTCCGAGCTGAAATCATTTCATCTAGAGGGTGACTATACAGTATAGTTTTGTGCAAATTTATTTCAGTCACATTTGTCAAAGCACGTGGTGATGTTTGCTACTAGCAGATAAAGTGTGGGACTGCAAAGTATAAGGGGAGAGTAGTGATTTAGTTTTGGTAAGATGGGTTCTTGATAGGTAACTGATTAGGATAACAGGTCAAGATGTTGAATCATGCTTATTTTAATGTATAGTCTGGTACTTCAGATTATGTAGTTGTGATGGGTAGATGATCTTGATCTGATATGATACTCCTTTCTGTCTGGTTAACTGGATTTATCGTTAGCTGCAGACTAGGAAAGAAATTAGGAACTCATACGAGTACACAGTGCGCAGAAATATCAAGCACACTCATGGTGTTATCAAACTTTTAGGCTTCTTCTCTGTGAAACTTGATGAATGACAAAAACACTATTCTACTTACGACAGTGAGATATCATTTTAGGCACCTTGTTGAAATTCATCCAAATTTTGCAGTATTCACCGACCATCAACTATTAACTTATGGATTTATTAGAATTGCGGATAATACATAGAATAATTTGGTTAATGGAATGATTTGTGCTGGGACAGAACATTTGTATCTTCTTATGTACAAAGTTTATCACTTATTAGAATAGAAAAGAGCATTTTCATGATTTAGGGAGAAAAAGTGCAACTTTCGCTCCCACTTCTGATTTTTGGAAGTAAATACTGGCGTTTTTCTCCCTCATAACGAAAAATATATTATTCAACCAGGGAGTAAGAGTGATTTTTGATGAATTTTGAGGTTTATTGCCCGAGCAAAGTAAGGGAAATAATTCAAAATTGTAGAAAATCACTTTTGCTCCCTAGTTGAATAAACTATACTATTCATTCAGTTAGGTAATAGAATTGACTATTCTTCAAAAGTGGGAGAAAATCAGCAAAATTTAACAAGAATTGGAGGAAAAAGTGTTGAAAACATGTTAAAATGACATTAAAACACAAAATAAAGATTTAAAATTGGTGAAAATTGGTAGATGATTAAATTTTTGTAAAATTTTATAAAAATAGAACAAAAATGTATTTTGATACTGGATCTCATATTGATATACAGTAAAAGTCACTTATCATTATAAGAGTTGATAGGGGTGTTTGAGCGCTCTCCAGGAAGTTACAGAACCTTTTTTAAATTTTTATTATGAAAATTCTGCACAACTTACATAAATACTTACCAGAAGGTTTATAAAATATTTAAGATAAGAATGTACATTGAGATATAAAAAAAAATAAAATAAAATTTACTCAGGATGTGATGAGTCGAATAACATTCAATCAAAGACGTTGTTTAGGGATCTTCTTGACCATGGATCTTAGTTCTTCCTGACACCACAAATAGGTGACAGTATTTTGCAGATATGTCAAAATATGTTGTGATAAAGCAATTAGGACTGTGCATGATAAGAGTTGCCCCTAGCGGAAATAATGAAGAACTACAACAAGCAGTATGGGTGCTGAATTTTTAACATTGTCCCTTATAGAAGGAGCTTGTATAAAATCTTCAAAAGTGCTAATTTTCAAGAGAAAATGATCTGAATTTTTGTTTTCCTCGTGAAATTACCTTTAAAATGATGTATTGTAACTGTAAATTAATGGGCTCTGAATGTTTCTGTGATCATAAATGTGATGAAAAAATGGTGATAAAAGTCGAACAATATCACAAATCACGAGCGATAATTCATAATTTCACATCACTTCACAAACAAATCAAAGAAGTAAATACATATTCTAGTAGTAAATTCCACGAGGAATACAAAATTTCTACTCAAATTAGCTGAAAAAACAATATTCTTCAGTATTTTATTAAAAACCGAACAAAATCTGTAATCTTACATAAGGAGCACACTAGCATGCCACACCTATGCACAGCCCAAATTACAGAAAACATTTTTAAAAAAATATATTTTTTTGTAAAATTGCATTACAGCAGTCTATAGTCCATTTTGTGTCTATCACGAGCGCTCAAAATCCCTAACTTTTTACATTTTCTGTAAATTCTGTAGCGTTCTGTAGAGCACTCGAACACCCCTAATGTTATAAATTGCTTAATGTTATTAAAATCATTCAGTCCAGATCTTTTACATATCTCAATACCTACATAGGAATTCCATTGGTTATTGTGATTGGAGCATCGGTTAATGTTATCATTTTTAACTGATTTTAATGAGTTTCTTCACATTTTTATACCTACTTGTGTAATTTAAAAATGTTTCAACATTTTTTCATCCAGTTTTTGCCTAATTTTTCTGAAATTTTAGAAGTCTTTTCTGATTGACATCATTTTTAATGCTTTTCTCATAACCTTTTGAAGTTGCAACTTATTTTCAACACTTTTTCTCACAATTTTTGCAAAATTTTAGTTCAATGACTACTTATTTACATAGTAATAAAATGATCATGTAAAAAATGTTGACAAAAAAATTCACCGTTATAGTAAGTTTCTTTATGTTATTCAATTGGGCTGGGACAAACGTTATAACATTGAGCGACTTTTACTGTATTATTTATTGATACCTACATTAGGGTGACCCTTGAAATGCAAAAGTAAATATTTTTTCGGTCTGACCCCCTAAATTTTTTAATTATATCATAAAATTCTCGAATACAAAATTTTAGCCCATTTGGAGGTCATTAACCCGTGCCGACTTGGCCTAGAATGTTTAAATGGGATTTAACATAGGTTTTTAAGTGAAAATTGCATTTAAATTCCTCTTAGGCGCCTAAAAAATAATTCCGAGGGTTTTTTACAAGAAAATGCCACAAAAGCATGTCAAAGACCATATAAAACAATAACAGGTTCATGGGGACCCCCTACCCTTCCTTCCCACCCTGGAAATATTGAATTTTCCCCTATATTTTTAGGGCAGGAAGGAAGGGTAGGGGGTCCCCATGAACCTGTTATTGTTTTATATGGTCTTTGACATGCTTTTGTAGCATTTTCTTGTAAAAAACCCTCGGAATTATTTTTCAGGCGCCTAAGAGGAATTTAAATGCAATTTTCACTTAAAAACCTATGTTAAATCCCATTTAAACATTCTAGGCCAAGTCGGCACGGGTTAATGACCTCCAAATGGGCTAAAATTTTGTATTTGAGAATTTTATGATATAATTAAAAAATTTAGGGGGTCAGACCGAAAAAATATTTACTTTTGCATTTTAAGGGTCACCCTAACCTACATCAACATCACTCAGGCTCAAATTCTGAGAGATAATATACAGGGGTCGGCATAAGTTAGTATTCCGATTTGCACAAACGAAAATTTTTTCAAATGAAAATGAATTTTTTTTCTGTAGTGACATAGCGGGGAAAAAACTATTATTACCAAAGTGTTGGTGGGACTTCCACGAACACAACGCACTACCTACAAGACCTTCTATCTACTCATTACACACAACAGGGTGTTAAAAAGAACGCATCAGTTTTCGAATAGGAATACTAACTTATGCCGACCCCTGTATATCCAGATCCAGGTATTCCAAGTAAGCATATTGTTCACCTCCTTGAATATTGTAGATTGTTACATATGGAGGGTGGTAATGTTGGCACTGATGAAAAAGTATTGATACTGTGTATCAATATTATCGAAATCTCTGCATCAATGCTCATAGAATAGGTATTAATGCCCTAGTAGTATAGTTTCTCCAGTTTTATTTTCTTATTTTCAAGTTGCCTTCCTCTTTCAGTTTTAAAGATGGCTTAAATGTACTTATGGTCTCAGCTTCATCCGATGCAAATTTGTAAATTTACATTTAAGATCACACTGATGTCTGAAATCATAGGTACCAATCATCTCCACAAAGGCTTTACCAAATAAACGAAGGGAAGGAAGATGGAAGCACATTAGGCATATAACACCTTCGTACCATAATATTGGGCCGCTGTTAATGGTCGCCACTTTATTTTGTAACATGAAACGTAACGCGATTCTAGAAAATAGGTTATATGCCGGTTATTGCACCGCGATTGGAAGGTATCAAGCAAAGCGAGAGAGATAGATAGAATTAGGGTCACCGGGTGTGCTATGGTGTATATGTACACAGAGAGTATAAATGTACAGTATGTGTGTATTGTAAGTTCGCGTATATACGAAACCTACAGAGAGGGGAATAGCCTTCTCTCTCTTGCGCGCTCTCTGGGTTTTGATACGACACATGTATAAGTAGGACACGACTTAGAACGTTGCAGATTTTATGAAATCATAGAGCATACCTCTGGTACCGTACATACATATGCAGACATATACCACCAGATCTTATTTTTGGTTTTTTGTTTTCACATGCCCCTTTCTCTCACACATGCAACTATGTGACGTTTTTGGTATGTGGAAAATTCCATGTCGTTGGTTTTCATTTTCAGTCGGGAACAATACAGCTTTAGGCGTATTTTCAACGTTAATTAATTAGTGCTCAGTTGCGTATGCGTATATCTACGTTCTTCGGTGGTGGAATTGAATAATAAAGGGAAAAAAACGCAGCGGAAAACGTCGACGATGGGATTAAAACCAGAGGGTGGCGTTTTTATTTTACTCCAAAGGTAAAAAAAAAACATAGGTACCGCGCTTCCTCGAACGAGGTGAAGCATGCGTGCTTTACCGTTCAAAATGTGTAGGAGTTCGTTGAACTCGGAAGGGTGATAATAGCGCAGGAAAATCCGGAAAATCTACAGAACCTACCCACTGTTGATTAAGTCTCGGAAGCTAGTAGGTCGCTTGATGCGTTCGTGTCGTTGAAGTATAAATTTTTCCTCTCTGTCGTATTTTTCGCGCGCTTTTTACTTTCTCGTCTTGTAGTAAAATTTTTTCCTAATTATACCGAATTGTCCTAAAGTTGTTATCTGTGATCCAGTCGTCAACAATTGGTTACCATCTTTTATATCAAGTTTCCATTAAGGTTTACCTTTCCTTTACTTAATACAATTTACCCTGTACGCTCCTCATGGGTGTCATTGTGCTCAGGAATAATGCTAAAAAAGGTAATGTTCGTAAAAATAGTTTTTTATTTCTAAATGATACCTAGATGTATTTTTAGACTGATTAGAGTAGTAAATAGATACATATATATCAACTTTTTCCAGGTGCAACGTCTCATTTAAAAAAAAAATAATAAATTATGAGTATAATATTTAATGCTTCGGAGAAGTATTAATTCAACTATACTCACATCATGGAGAATTAAAACGTAAAAATTTGCTTTACAATTTCAATGATAGAAAAATTGAGATTGAATACCTATAATAATTTGCAACTTTTTTTGCTTGTTAAAATTTTTATTGTAAAGGCAATATTTTCATTTTTTTTTTAAATTTTGAAATCAATATTGTTTCTTACTGAAAATGTTCAACATGCTGATGTAAAAAGGCATGGTATGGTATAAGATAAGATGGGAGTGGTGGATGTAATGGGGTGGTAAGGATGTGATAAACTGAATAGAGGCTGTAATAAAGTCTAAAATACAAGTTTTCCAGTCAAGAAGAGAAATATTTTTGTTAACAAAGCTTTTAGTAAGTTAGCTCAATTTTAATGTTGGTAACTCGTAATTAGATTACATCAGGATGAGGGCGATGATTTCAAGACCAGGAACACATAAAGTTCAAAGTTTTCAACCATTTTTTTTTTTTTTTTTTTTTTTTTTTTAGTGTGTACAAAATGTTAAATTTCTCATCACAAAAAATCGACTTTTTGAGAAAAACAAAGAGTTATGGGGAAAAAATGAAAAAAAAATTATAGATCGTGAAATTTTCTACCAGTTGAATTATTAATTTTTTGTGGAGGGGCTTTGTTTTTGAGATATTTTGATCTTGAATTAGAATATTAAACTTGAAATAATGTTTTAAATTTTCTATTACCAAAATTTGATTTTTGAGAGAAATTATGGCCTGAAAACGTTATTTCTCTTTTTTAAAAGGAAAAACTTAGTGAGATATTTTGACCTCAAATTGTAATAATTCTCAACTTAAATTAATTTTTCATGATGAAGAATATTATTATTTTACGTTTCTAGGGAGATAATCCGCTACATTATCTCCCGCTCGCTAATCGCTCGGTGGACAAACTAGCGATTTTCTCCCTTAAAAACGTAAAATATATTATGGAACAAGGGAAATAATGTGATCTTCAACCATTTTGAGTTACTTCCCTCGCTTCGCTCGGGAAATAAACCTCAAAATTTGTTGAAAATCACATTATCTCCCTAGTTGCATAATCTACTATTATTGATTTCTCGTTTGCAATACTTTAATTTTTGGGAGAAACTAGCTCTATGAAAAATGAAAATTATCAAAATTATGAAGAATACATTTTTTTACCTGAAATGCTATTGGATTATTATTTTTTTTTGGAGTGGAGCATTGAATAAGTTTTTATTAGAACCCTGCATAATGATGCATCCTGCAGTATATTTGGAAATTTTGTCTACTAAAATAATATGTATTTATGTTGTAAGAAATTTAATTTTTTTTTAAAATTAAAAATTCCTCATTACTTTGTTTAAATTTGGTAAAACAATGATCCTTAAGCGAGTGTTGCTGTGTCCTTGATTTTGATATATGGGTATTTTCGACAAGATATGTACCTTTACAATGTACACATATGTGATAAAATAAGGTGTGTTTTGATATTGGTCGATAGGTATTGTGTAGTTTGAAAGAAATACATGTGTACATATGTACATGATGGCTGTATTGTACACATATTTGATCTGCGATTATTATCGTTTAAGTTCGATATATTTGTATTAGTCGATCAAACTGCTACTGACATGACAGCTACTGCTACTACATAACCCAGTACTCAGACAAATTAAAAAAGAAGGTCCTTTTAAATTGACTATAAAATCGATAACCAACTTATTTGCTTGTGTTATCAATTGAACGAAATGATTTCAGTTTCGATCGATTAATTTGTATCGTGTTAATTATTATCGAAGAGTATTTTCGAACGAACTATACGGATGATTCATGCATCTTAGAATTATAGATCGTAATGGATCTTGAAACCATGGTATTTAATCACATTATAGAATTTTTTCCCCCATTTCTCAATTAAAAGGAAAACTATTTATCATTTATTTGGGAAAAATGATCAATCAAAACATCTCAATTAGATAGATATCAGTAAAAAGGGAACACGAAATATCAATTTATTGAGACAATACCCATTACAAATTATGCATTTCGGAAACAGATAGCTTGCAGTAAAGGAAGAAAGGGAAGCTGATATCATAGACGTTTATATAGACGTATTGTTATATTCTATTAAATAATATTATAATTTGCAAACACGTCGTTTGTATAATTGATAATCAGCTCGTGGAATGGCGAAGAGTGCTAATAGAAGAAGAGCGGAAACGGGACACGATCCATTTACGTAGACGAGTGAGAGACTCCATCATATGTTGTAGAGCTAGCTGAACAGGAAAGTGTTAAAAATATTGTTATGGCAGGTTGCATAATATGCGAACAACGTGGTCTTAATGCGGAAGGTAATAAACGTGTACACGAGACGAGCAAATAGCAAAATATACAGCGAATAGCTCGACTTAAAAATCTAAATTTGTAGAACGATGATGACAATATAAGAACAAATCCCAATGTCGACTCGGTACCGGAGGAATTTTTAAAATTGTTACGACGCTGTTGATGCCATCGCAAAGAAGAGTAATATACGGTGCTCTTTTCCTCTCTCGCGGTCCCTTTGCCCCTCGTACTAATCGCTAAATTTATTTGGCATCGGGTACTCTATGGTATACTATACACATCTATATCTCGCCCAGTATATTAAAGACGACGATGTGTTGAGAAAAAAATTTCGAAATGGCGTTCGAAAAAGTTCTAACAGTGCATTGGCCCGGCCTAATTTTTTATCTATCGCACATCGCTCCGCATAAGTACCTATATAATACGGTAATTTGGGCGAATTTTTTCAAATTAATCAGCCTTTATCGGGTTCTAATTAGTTCTACGGTGTGTTATCGAATCGTTTAGGGTTTTTTTTAAACTATTGGCGGTCAAATTTGCGTAATAATTAGACGAATACGTAATTTTTATCGGTAAAGAAAATTTTCAATTCTTAATTAGGTAGAATGAATGTACTTATTCAACATGTTTAAGCAAATTCTACGATTTAGAACTTCATTTTGATTGATTTTCTTCTCGTCCTTTTGTGCCTTTATTTTATTTTATTTTTTTCGCAAACCGAACCGACCAACAATCCATAACATTCGAGTCTGCATTATTCCAAGGTGGTATTAAGAAATAATGTTATCAATATCAGATTCGAGAACGAAAGAGCGAGTGAGAAAGAACAACGGTGTCCCAGTTTCTGGTTTGGGTTAGCGACCGAAAACTGGGCCAAGTGTTACCTTCGCGACACAAGTTCAAAGGACTGCGACGTCAGCGCCTTACCCCGGTGCCCAACTCCTCGTGCCGAGTTCCATTTTAGCATGCTATGTAACGCGACGGTTACGTATCGTAATCGATAGATAGCGTTGTTGTATAATTACCAGCGAGGCGAGAGTGGAGCCAGGCAGAGACAGAGAAGGTGAATTATTAGCCAATTTATCGCTCGCTTGTAATACTAACCGAGCTATGTGTGTGCTCGATGATTTCATACCTACGTATTGTGTATCTAAGGGGGAGGGTTTTATCGCTGGCTAAATGGCAAGATATATACCAGTTTATATTTAGGGTAAAGTTGGGCAAGGAGTTCAAGGTCGTTTGAAATCAATTAGGGTGGTATTTTTTTTAAAGTTGGATATTTTTGTAGAAGGACTAGATATGGCAATGTCTTGTGTTCGATAATTGAATATTGATTGATTTTTATATCATTCAACCATATTTTTTTGTAAAAAATTGGCACACTTCATAAAAATGACATTTTTTTTTTCAAGTTGAAAATATGGGTTCAAATTTTGAGATGATTGGAAAAATTAGTCCATCTTATGGAAAATTCAATTTACAGTGAAAAAAATCCATCATCATTTTTTGTCCATCTTCAAAAATGTAAGAGGTATTTAAGAAAACTCCAAAAATTCCAAGATAAGAAATATGATAGGTACATTTTTACTGTTTTTTTTCCTTTTCAAGCTCACCTATATCCTTAAATTTTCAATTTTAAAGACACCTTGAATATGCAAAGGGCCTCAAATTTTTTGTAAAAAATGCACTCTGCTCATTTGAGCTATTTTCAAAATTGAAAGAGCTGAATCATGTGATTTGGGGAAAAAAACTACAATAAAGGAAAACACACCTCCCCTCCCCCCTTTTGTTTCAAATCAGTGCAGCTCCTGCCATAAAACACCTTGAATATGCAAATTATATTTTTTTGCAGAAATTTTAATTTTCTACAATGAAAGTAGTGGCATCCCTGCCAATAATTCCTTGCACTAAAAATGACCGCAGTAAAATATTTAAAAGCTCGCTCAAATAACTCGGCAATTAGGTCGTTTACTTCGATGTATGTCACAACCAAACATTTCATAAATGTCTAGTTATCAATTAGGCACTGACCCATAATCGAGTAATTAAATCGATTATCGAATTACCCTCGAATACATTAACGTAGATAACAACTTCCTGCTAAAATTCTTGGGGTTGTTTATGGGCAATTTCGAGTGTAATTCTTTTAATGAAAAAGGTTACTTTGTTACCTTCGTCGTACATAAATGAATCCGAAGGCGAAAATAAATAACGATAACGATGACGATGAAATATTAAACGTGACACAACGCGATGCGCAAAGGTTACCCAAAAACACGAAAATAAATTTTACTCGAATATTGAACGAACTATCCCGTACACTTTTCCCTTTTTTTTTTCATTTTTTTTTCTCTCTTCGTAGGATTTGTATTTATTAAGAAAGATGTGTGCGCTGTTTCAATATTGCGGTTGAAGGCCATCGCGACCTAGTTTCATGGCTCGGTCAACGCACTCGAATAAACTTTGTTTTTGTATGTTGTAATAGATAGCGCTGCTTGATCGTGGCGAATGTCCGATTACATTGTACGTGAGAGAGAATTGATGCAAGCCGAAGTGAAGGCAGGGTTTCTTTTTTTTAGACGCAGCTTTGGGCGAATTGTTATTCTTAGAAGTTAAAGTACAGTTCACTGTACAGCTTGTAGGTATTTTCTTCTATTTTTTTTTTTTGGTTGTAATTATAAAGCTCGAATTATAACGGTGAACGAGGCGATGTGTGGCGGCGGCGAAGATTGTAGTTGTTAATGTCGTGAGGGAGCTAGATTCTTGGAAATTCGATTATCGGCCTGTGAATAACCGAGTTATATGGAAGTATGAATAGGATCCGCAATTGGCAAGAGTGTTTTCTTTTTTTATTTTTTTAATTAGATTTTTCTCGTAAAAGAACACCGTTATATATATTATGAGTTATATGCAAAAAGGAAATATTAAAAATTGATTTAATAAACTACCTATGTATGTTTCTTTCACACGTACAAATATGATAATTACATAAACGAGGAAAAAGTACCTACCATAATTGAAGAGGGTAAATGGTGGGAAGGGGGGTTGAAATATATCACGCAGAAGTACATATTACTCGTAAGTAATACGAATTCCAGTACACGTGTCGATATAAAATATGGATAAACAAAGAATAATAATTCGTTACGACGAATATATTTACTAACAATATTTACAATTAATGTGTGTGCGTGTGTGTGTGTGTGTAAACGACGTAAGCAACCTAAAAAACATTTCTCTAATTACGCGAACTCATCATCGTTTAGTATAGAAGAAACTTTTTTTAAAAAAACAACGCGGTTTAGTAAAACTGTGTGTGTCCTCATTAATATCTAGTAATTTTTTTTCCAATCATTTTAACGTTGGTATTTTGTTTTTGTGTGTTACAGGTACGTGTACCGTAGTCGATGACATTTTTAAAATCAATATTTCAACTTGTAGCCGTAAGTTGATACTTTACTAAGTAAATAAACGCCTGCCTATTGAGAACACCAACTGTATAAATAGATATTGGCGGTATTTTAGGCCTACACAGGTCTAAATTTGGGTTAATACTGTGGATGAATGGAAAATCTGGAGTTTGGTTTTTGGGTTAAGTAGCGGTTGATGGGATGGAATTGAGAAGAGAATTTGGAGCAGGAGTTTTATAGAAAATGGATTTGTGAAAAGGTTCTTATTATGTAGAAGGGTAGGTATTCTTTGATTGAAAAATCAACTTGTTTGTGAAGAAAGGAGAGGAAGGGAGCAGAGACAGGTTGGTTTAAATTTATGTTTTTTTTTTCAACAATCCATGAGCTATTCGCTGATTGCAAGATATTTTTTGCATTTGCTTTCATCATACTTATTGGTTGATGGTTGCACTGGTTGCTAATTTCGCTTTTAAAAATCAACTTGAAGCTGATTTCTCATTTCATGATCTTTTTCTTAATTTTCATATCAAGTAGAATGTACTTACTACTTTTATTAAAATGAAGTCGAAAAAATTTCTCGTTGATTAGAACATTCAACTGAAGAACTTTCAATGGAATAATCAACGTAATCTCACTTTAGACATGTAGCAATGTAGCATCAATTTTTTGTTTAAATTCTGATTTTTCAGTTCCAGTTCTTGTTGATAGAAAGCTGCCTGATTTTTATAAAATTGGATTCAAAAAATAATTTATTGCACCATTTAAAAATTGTTTGGAAATTTTTTATGAATCCTGCTTTAAAATTTCAAATCTTCATTGAGAAGAAAACAGCTGCCTGTAATATTTTCAAATTTGGCGCCAAAATATTATTGCTTAGCATTATAAAAATACTACCTACTCGTTAATTAGATCTTCGAAAATACTACTCGCTAATTACAATAGAATTTTTTCACCCTTTGCGCAAAAACTCTAAAAAAATACATATAATACAGGGTGTCTACCAGGTCGCTATAGCGTTAAAAGTCGCGAAAAGTCGCGATTTTGAAAATAGGGCGCTAAAGTCGCGAAAAGGTCGCGATTTTCGCCAAAAATACCAAAAAGTCGCTATAAATTGTCCAAACTTCAAATTTTAAAAACTTTTCTTATTTTTAGTTAATGGCGATTTGGAAATTATTTTTTTTTGGGGGGGGGGGGGGTACTTTTAACTGAAAAAAAGTCGCGAAAAAAAGTCGCTAAAAGTCGCTATTTTTGAAAATTAAATTTTGGTAGACACCCTGTAATACCACAGATTTGGAGTCCCTAATAAATCTTCAAGTATTATTTTTTTTAGAAGTAGGCACCTACATAATGGTTGGGAAAAGGGTGGGAATGAGAATGGAGAGGCTCATTTGCTTTTTTGAAAAAATTAAAAATAAAATCGCGAAATCAAGTCAAAAAAACTTATGAAAATCGAAGGTACCAGACTTATTTTTGGTGCACCCTTCCCCCCCCCCAAAAAAAAATTTCATACATTTTCAACGTCAATGAATCAAGCGGGTTTTTAAAAAAATTGATTTTTTTAAACTTGAATTGAATTTTTTCAAGATTAACATGGAAGTGAAAAAAAATGAAAAAATTCAGGTGAAAAGAAATTTGGTGAAAATTGAAGGTTTCAGATGTATTTTTTGTGATCTTCATCTCCAGCTCTTCATTGAAACTTCAGAAGTTCAAAATTTTTAAAAGATTAGGTTATTTTTCATAAAAATTGATATGATTTTGAACTTTTGATTTGTTTTTCTAACGGATTATCCAAATATGGGTTGATTAATTTTTCATTTTAATCTTCTTTTTTTTTTGCATAATTATGGCTTTTTGGTTGTGATATTGCATATTAATCATTTTCTTGACATATTTCATTTTTTAAAGTAGGTATTGTGGTTGTTATAATGTTATTTAAAATTTTTCCTTTTTTTGGGTCCATTTTTTAAATAGGTATAGAAAATAATTTTCAATTTTGCATAATTTTCTATTTCTCATAAAATTATTCGTGTAAGGATTTTTGCACAAAAATTCTAAAAATGTTGAAAAATTTGTCCAGGAAATATTTTTTAAAAATAAATTGCGATTGTTTTTAAAAAGAAATAGTAAACCCTAATTTTTATAAAATTTAATGTGGTCTCACTGCCTGATGAAAATTGTCAAAATTCTGCATTAATTCGTGTTATGAAAATTCCAAAGATTACGGTGTTTGAATCTCGTAAAAATATTATTCGTTTCTTAATGCTTATTATTTTCAATCGAAGTCTCTATTTATAAAAAAAATTTAGCCTTGATAAAGGCTAACGGCTTAGATACGAATATTGAAAAAAATAAATAAAAACGAAAACAAACGCAAAACGTTGTCAAAACATGGCCATTATTAGATTGCCACACGCGCTCAACGTTGAAAACCGACCGAGCGCCTTAAAATTTCCAATCAGGCATTACGCAACGTAGCAACGGTAATAAAAATGCATAACCAGCGCCGTAAATACGCACACCGGCCTACGATATGTTTCGTCGGGTGCGCACCCCGCACCTCCTCAGTCAGGTGGTTGTTTGGTATCGGATAAATGGTAAATTCCCCAGTTACCAGCTTCACGTGCGACTCTGGCTTTCGGATTAAATTGAAAATAAGCCTCGAGCCGAAAGTTGCAACTTTTTTCCCCATCTTGTACACGAGTACCTATACAACCTACGTATAAGTTGAAGTGTGTAACGATGGATGGGTTTTTGACGAAAATAAATCCACGGGGTGGTCAGGTGGTCTATGGGTATGAGTATGAGGGTAAACAGGACGAAGGAACTGGCACAGGTGCTTAAAATTCGACACGTGTATCGAGAAGTACGAGTAATTGGTCGAATGGAAATAACGCCTCGCTTTTTTCTTTCTTTTTCTTTTTTTTTTTACATAACGACGGGTAAAAAGTTTTTAGATTTGTGTCCTTTGTGTGAAATACTGGTTATCTAGCGAAATGTTGAACGGCGAGGATGTGGAGCGAAATTACGCGAGGGTTATTGTACTTTCGAACCGTGCACATGACCCCTTTCTCGGTCATTCGCACTGTGTTCTGGCTGCTTGTGTCTTTTTTCCTCCTCTGACGTGCTTTGAACTGGTGATGGCGATGGCTGCGCGGTGGTATCCCTTCTACCTCGACCTATCGGATCTGTTATTGTGGCCGTCGGTAGTGTTACGTTTTTAGCTTATGTTAGTGTATTACGAGGACGCGAATTACTCGGTAATAGACTACACGTATATGTACATATATTCTACCTCCACCTACCCGTCTATCTGCCTATCTACTTACCTACCTACAAGGTTTATTGTATGTAGGCTGCGCGATGATACAACCGAAGAAAGAGCTTTTGTGTCGTTGACTTTTCGTTCCCCATGTTGACTAAGTGCTCCCCTTTTATATTTTTCGCAGAACGACGTATAATTTTAAAATTCAAGTGCTCGACTACTCGATGCTATTTTTTTTTACACAAATAACGAAAAAAAGAAGGAAAATGTGTACTATTTTTAACGAGTGTACTCGTAATACTGATTATATAAACGATTACGCGGTTAAACGACCTGATAAGAAATTTCAAATGAGGGTTTCCCCGCCGTATCCTCATCGTTGACCTGTGGAATGCTTTTATAGAACAAATAGACCAAAATAACGTAGTTTTTTCTTTAATCGAAGTGAGAGTTTTTTTTCCATCGTCGTTAATTAGCGACATGAGTATATAATGTATTGAGATAAACTTGCTAAATATCGAGTCTGTGTAATGTTCGTATCGTGGTTTAACCTTCAAAATATAACAGAGTGAAATGAACTTTTAAGAATGCGGCCCCCGCAATATGGGTTTAATTATTACACCCGTTAAATTATTTTTTAGAAATTGAATACTCAATGGTAGAATTACGTGATCGTCTGGGTTTCAAAAAGAAATTCTGATGTGTTCGTGGCTTGCACTTTTTATTTTTTAATTTTTTTTCTTAATACCCATTTTCAGTTTTTTTTCAAGCTTTAGATAGAGAATTTCGTGGTAAATCACGAACTTGATATTTTTTATTTTTTCACGGGTGAATTTTTTTCTGAAAACAACTAATAATTTGTGATTCTAAGAAAATAATTTTTCAAACAATTATCTTCATTTTTATTTTTCAAAAACTTTTATGAAACGTTATTTGAAAATTTTCGAACAGAGAGAGGGATAAGACGAAGGGAAGAAAGTGAATTAATCGAGAAATATTTTGAAATAATTTTTATAGTGATTACCTATTTCCTTGAAACATGAACTTTGTTTGTAACAGACGAATTAAATTTTTTAATGGAGTTATTTTCGCAAACAACTACACATATTTGCATGTTATTTTTTTTTCGCGTAAAATAAATAAAATGGATAATTAGTTTTCACCGACTTTAGAAGTCGTGTTCTAAACCTTGAAAAAAGAGTCGCTCAACACAGTAAACAGAAAAAAAATGATAAAGAAGGAAAACAGATAAAAAAAAATATGACCGATACAATTTAATTATCGAGCAGGTGAATGGAAAACGTGTTTTATTTTAGGCGACGAGGCGAACAAAATTTTTAAAAAATATTGACTCGGTGAAAACACAATTTTTCCAAGGATTATTCGAGTTCGAAAAAAATATTCAAACCTCAGAATATTTGGTATATTTTTTCCTCTAAAAGAAATAAATAAAAATCCAAAATTCTGATTTTTGAAAAAAAAAATTATTTTTCATAAGCATAGGTACGTCTCTATTTTTAGAAATTCCAAAGCAAAAAACTAAAATCTAAAAATTGTTCAAAATTGATTTAAAAAAATTATTTTATGATTTTATGAAAAATATAATTTTTAAATGTCAAAAAAGTTCTCAGCACTTGAAATTAAACCTAATAAAAATAACTTGAGCTATAAAAAAATATTTTAAAGTCCAAAAAAAATTCTACAATTTTTCTAGCGTATTAGAAATTTGTGAAAAATATTTCCCCCGTGAAAATAAAATTTTCCAGCCCCAAAACTGCCGAGAAACGCCTTCAAAAAATTTTCAAAACGAAAAAAATGAATAAAATTGTCTCTAAAACGTTGAATTTTGTAGAAATATGTCTCGAACCGATTATATTTCTCTTAAAAATAATCGTATTAGGCGTAAAAAATGTTAAAAAATTATTTGTGAAAATTTTGAGGAAAAAAAATTTCTGTAGCAGAGCGTGGTTTCGATCCACGGACCTCTGGGTTATGGGCCCAGCACGCTTCCACTGCGCCACTCTGCTTACTGCCGGCGTAGGGCAGTTTAACCGCTATACAAGTGTTACCTAGCAACGTATCGTGAACTCGGTAGCATTGTAGCGGGTAAAACGTTCTTGAAAATGTTGTATATGGTTTAATGAACTTGAATTCGATGTAAGTTTGTATTATGCTCTTTGTTGTAAATAAGTTTCGGGTTAATGAAACGATTAGTGCTTGGAAAAGTTTCCACATTGAGGCATTGAGATTTTTCATTGTGTAGGCATAGGCTATATAGGCTTGTGTTAATGGTTAATGCGCATATATCCAAACCCTCACACATTAGAGCACCTTCACTGAACGAACGTTCAGAAACGTGATTCAAGTTCTTATCATAACTTCATAAATCATAACACAAGTTTTAAAGACGCATTATTTTTACTTTACAGCAACTTGCGTGCGAAATTATTAATTATTTTATTTTATAGACTCGAAAA
Organism: Planococcus citri; assembly: GCF_950023065.1. Taxonomy (NCBI): domain Eukaryota; kingdom Metazoa; phylum Arthropoda; class Insecta; order Hemiptera; family Pseudococcidae; genus Planococcus; species Planococcus citri. The sequence goes on from NC_088679.1 coordinate 33,909,057, forward strand.
TTTTCAATGATAGCCTACACACGTAATAATTATTGCCATGAAACAGCGAAGTTATAATTTTTTTTACACTCGAAATACTCAAATTTAGGCTACTATTCTATTCTATTTTACACTACGCAACCAATGAATCAAAATTATCGAAATATTACGTAGATTATTAAATGAAGTTTACCAGGAGGAAAAGGTACTCAGCTATTGTTGCACTTGGCCGTTTATAGGTACATATTATTATATATAATATATTGAACTATTGAAATAATAGATTACTGTACTCGTAGTTGGCGTAATATTTCCGCTAAATTCGTTCGATACATCAATCAACTGAAAGAAGCAGTACTGTTCGCCATTTGTGATGCTAATTGCTAAATATTTGTACTTTGATCGAAGTGAAAGACATGGGGTGATGTACTGATGTACGTAGAACTTGGAAGTTGAAAAAACAAAAACCCTACTTGCTGACCATTATTTTGCTCTCTATTTGGAGGAGTATTATTCTTTTCAAAGGAAGAACACCACGAAATGATATTATTATCCACAGTTTTATTAATAATCATTTCCTTCTATCGAAAATCGAAATTAATTAAGTAAATTCCATTGCAGGTCAGCTGGTGACTTAATTTGTATACACTGTAAAGTAAAACGCAGCATCGGACATCGGATAAGTGATAAAAATGCTCTAGGGTGGTCGCATTCAGCGGAGAACGATATTTTCCATACTTTTCGCTAGGAGGTGCTCTAATGTGTGAGGGTTTGGATACATGCGGTTAATGCATGCTTGTAAGTTGTGGGTAGGCTAGGGAGGTTATCGGTTTAAATTTTTTTTTCTCAGAATACCTACTTATTTGTAGATAACGAAATTGTTCTAAAAATTAATCAAATATTTATTTGTGGAAATTTTCCACCCGTTTAAATTGAATTTTCAATATATTCTTTTCCTCGAACTTAGTAGATATAAATAAGCCTCGTGTAGGCAATATTGATATTATGAAGATGCACTTATCTGATTTTTGATTTCTGATTTCTTCGAAAGTTTTCATTCACAGCTGTGATGATATCGATGTGATTTTCAAACTGCAGCATGATGTTCGATGCTTGTAAATAGGATTTTATATTAATCTAGGTACCTATCTAAATACGAGTATGTATTTATGGATTGTAAGTATCAATGTATCATTTTGTGAGTTAATCTATACCGAAGATAATTTCAATCAAATTCGTTGAATATCGAAAACACGCGGATTTGAAATCGCTCGTGTTATGTGTATAAATGTCGGGATACTTGAATGATAATTTTTGAAAATATGTAATTCAAAAAGTAGGTATCTTCAATACCTACTATTCGCAAAGTTTCAATTAATTTTGCTAAAAATTTTGTTCTTCGAGTTTTCTCTCGAGACTGTCCACTTTGACAATTTCGACCTTTTTTAATGGTGAGGTGCATGTCACGAATTATTTTTCACCATTTGATGGGCTTGAATTTCATGATGAGGTGAAAGATGAATTTATTTTTCGACAAAATCTTTTACTACGAGAATACGAATAAACATTTTATGTGAAACATAGGAGAGGGAGGAGTCGAAGAAAATCATCTTCATATGCAAGTTGGAATTCAAAAAATATGATTTCTTTCCACTGAAAACAATTTTAACACAAAATATAGGGTAAACAACTGCATTTTTTTGACTGAAAGTAAGTCATCAAAAATTTCTGTGGTTTCAGCCTCAAACTTTGCACGTTTCAGTGACTTCACCCCTTCTTCCTTTCTCCATTCCTCATAATTTTCTGGCCAAAACATGCCATATTGAGATGGATATTATGGTGTATGATTAGCTAAGGTCACTTTTACTACTATAGACTACCTTTAATGTCTGATATAATACCTCGTGTATGCTGTATGATAGCTTTTATTATGTATTCTTATCACTTCTGTTATGGTTACATTGTTTCTAATGCAGGGTGTAATTGCGATATGCGAGGAAGGCATATGTATGTAAGTCGACAAAATTGTTAATCAGACATGCATATAAACGAGGTAGTGAAATTTCACCAGTAATTTTCCACTCTGCTTTCTCAAATTCGTTATGTTGCTTCCAAACCTATCTACCATATCTGCCATTCACTTCGAGAGACATTTAACAATAATATGGCGCGATTTAATCCAAAGTCAAGTGTGCACCTAACTGTTAAATGATTCGGAAAACCCGTGGATAGCGTGAGGAGGAAAAAAAAGCGAAAGAGAAAGAGAAGAGAGAGATATGGCTGGCTGTTGTGCTGCGTTATGGTTATGGTTATGGATGGAAGCGGTGTAGAGAAAGAGTTGTTGAAAACCTACACAGCAACAGCGCCACTGTCTTTGCATTATTGAGCTAGGTCAGTGAACTGCATGTTGTTTGCGAACAAATAACTGTAAATCAAACTACGCAACAGCCATCAACGTGTATATCGTGTATATACGAGTATGTACATATTATAGTATAGTAGATATGGAAAAAGAGAAAAAACACTCGCAGAGGGGAAAAAATTAGAGAAACTTGTAAAATTTTGATAATTTTAATATGACAGAATGCCACGCAAGCTATGACGGTGGTTATGACCTGAAAATAGTTGACAAAAAAAATAATACAGGTGTGCGAAATGAAATGTACCTAATGCTATATACAACGAGGTAATTGTAACTGTTAAGATTTAGTGTAGGTATAAGTCTTTGCTTGGAATTAGTCAACACGATTAATGGACGTGTACGAACAAAGGCGAACAAATTTATTGAGTACGTTCAACTTTCATTTGGCCCGATGTTTATTCAGGGTATTTACGATTACGTTTTTACACGTAAATAGCGCTGACGTGCGTTTTTGTTGAGACTTTTTGGCCATCGGACAGAATTTTTCTACGGAGGTGAACTTGGAATGGGGGGTGTGAAGAGAGGTGTCTAAATTTGTTTCTGGTGTGGTGGGTTTATCGGTCATTGTGTTTATTGATGTTTATTTTTTGTAGGGGTGTTGATAGACTTGGAGGTAGGAAGGAGTTAAGGTTTTCTGAGGTGATTAGGAGCCATTCTTGCTTGATTGTAAGGGGAATATTTGAATCAAAATTTGAAAATATCAGGCTGAAAGTGAAATAAAATTTGAAATTAGCTCCTCGCGTCACACTTGTGAGGTTTAAGTGACTCAGTATCAAAAAAGTAAGTTGAAATTTGAAATCAGCGCCACCAAAAACCTAATAAAGCATAGGTCACTCGAAATTTCCGAATTTTTTAGAATTAGGAGCTGATTATGAAGCTCAATGGGCACGTATCAAAAAATTAAGGCAAAATTCGAAATCAGCGTTATCGAAAACATAGAAAACGATATGTCACATGCGTTTCAACTTTTTTTTCAAAATTGACCAAATTGGGGAGGGGGTGACATTCCTTCAATGTTCTGGGATTCTACCATGAAACATAGTCAAACCTCTTTGATGTGAAAAGATCAATATTTCGATTTTTTTTTTAATTTTTCAATTGTATGGCATATTTTTGAAATGAGAGTTTGGATATATCTTGTACTAACCCTAAAGGGGGTTTGCCTCCCTTAATTTTGGTCAAATTTTGAAAAAATAAATGAAATCATGTGACATCTCGTTTGTTTGGTTTTCGATAGCGTTGATTTCAAATTTTGGCTTATTTTTTCGGTACAAGCCCCCCCCCCTAGGCCCCACAAGAAATCTCCGAATTGAAAAAAAAATGAATATTCGTGTGACCTATGGTTTGTTAGAGTTTTTGAGGTGCTAATTTCGAATTTCAACGTATTTTTTCAATCTGAGCTTCTCGGACCCCGTAATACATAATAAATTTTCTTAGAGATTTTTAAACCTATCCATTAGAAGAAATTTGTAAACCCTAAAAGACCAAAATAACGAGGAAATTATTTGGAGGTCAGTTCACCCCTGCAGATCGACCTTTCTAGCCAGCCTGAAATTATATAAAATAGACTATTGCTGGAGGAAGGAAGTCTAATAATCTAACCGAATTCATTCTCGATTGGGACACATTATAGTGCTACATACGTTGATAGGATAAAACAAAGACCACATTCCAGCGATTATTTTCGTTAATTTAAGACAAAAAAGAAACAGTTATCCATTAATGGAGCTGGAATGTGAATGTGATTTAATAATCTCTCGTAATACTATATTCTAACGGGCTAGCGTGAAAAAACAAAGTGAATGATTCACCAGCAGTCACCACATCTTTGAAAACATCTTCAGTATAGGTACCCCGGTCGACCTCTGTTCCACAATACGTACAGCATCTCACAACACTGGATGTTTTGGAGAAACCAGACACAGATGTTGAATTTATTTCTACATAATGTTTTTTCCCTAATATTTTTCATGGATGTATTGTGAGTTGTATATTATGGAGGATTATCTTCAGGTACATGTCTGGCTACGTAAGGGTGCGGTTAATGTATTCTTTCGGGTGTATAGTAAAATACCTTACCTATACTATAATACAGATCACAGGTACGATTGAGAAAATGATTAACGTGTATGTCTGTCTAGCTACACATATATGTACGACTATGGAAGCTGTAGAACCATATAGACCATCTCTGTATATGTGCTGAAGACAACGCAGTCTGGTCGTGTATAGATTTAAGGAATTCATCGCCTATGTGTAAGAGTATAGAGATATATTTATATGTGTGTGTACAAAGTTGCTCTTGTTCAAGAGAGTCGAATTCACCTTCAAACGACATTCGTTACATTATCATTATTTGCGTTCGGATTTGAACCGGTGCGGTGAACGCGCAAATAACGGGTTCAATGACCCGGTTATTTTTTATTTTTCATTTTTCTTTAATCGAAGGGAAAATTAATTTTTCCACGAGTACTTGTCACTCATCTGCCATTACCTTACGTCGATGTTACCTTTTTTTTTTGACGTTATTTACTCCCTCATGGTGTATAGATGGTTTCGTTGTAATTTCCAAGGCTGCGTATTTTTTTTTTAATGGCACGATTTGAAGAAAAAAATACATAAAACCTTGGCAGGCCGATGCCTTTTTTCTCCCCTTTTTTTTAAAAATGGACAACTCAAGGTTATCTTATCTCACCCCCGTACTTAGCCTAGTTTTTTACTTACCCCTTCCGCGTGTCCACCTATCCGAGTGAACTAGGTTATAATAATGCGACCAAGTTTATGATTTCGGCATTTTACACGTTTTGTGTGTGTTTTTTTTCCACGTATTATGATCGTGAGACGAAGGGACAGCGATGGATGGCGTGGCCTTTATTGTACCAGAGTCTTTTATTTATTGATTTATTGTAGCTTGTGCGATACCGCAGCCGCCGCCTTTGTATTGTAATACTTTCTCTTTTACAACGTCTGCGGAATGGGGTTGGTTTTTTTCAATATTTACGATCACGATCGTATAGCACACTATATGCATCGTTCGTGTAGACTTGGTTGTTTAAGGTTTTAGGTTCCTAAGAGGGTTTTTTTTTATAGGTCAAAGTGATTTTTATGTACTTACAGACATTTATTATTAACCCTTTTTTTGTCAAATTTATGATAAAGTATTATAAAAGACTGTCTTTTTTTCATTTTGTTTATAAAAAAAAAAAAAAAAACGTTTGAGTATGTTCCGACGTTATGTCGAACCAGTTCAATAAAACGATAAAAGAGAAATTCAACGAGGGTTAAAATTGTTCCAGAATGGATGGAAAAAAATTCCTCGGTATTTGAGTGATTCTCATTGTGTTTGGATTTAAAAAAAAAAAATGTGTGTTGTTCATTTTGAGGTACCTACGTACATAGATATATGACTGGAGCATGAAATGGAAAGATTTTTTTAGTCTGGAACGTGAGGGTTCTTTCGGCAAGTTTTATTCCTTTTATTTTTTTGATGGAATGGCTACGTGTATTTGAGAGTAGAAAGAGAGGGAAATGTGTGATGAAATGTGGATATTTTAACATTCTGCTGAACCCTTAATTTGGATTGAATTTAAATCATTATTTTGAGTGATTGTTATCATTAGTTGATGAAATGAGCTCCTTACTAGAACAATAAAAATACGAAAAATTATTTTCAAGTGGGATGGAGAAACGAAAATTTATTTTGTGCCCATTTTCTCAGATCAAGGTAGGTACCATTTATTCATTTTTGAAGGGCATTGTTCAATTTTATGATCATAATTTTAATCCCAATGCTACTTCAATTACGAGCCTGAGTCAGAATCGCAGAAAATCTTTTGTCAAGAAATGAGGCGAACAAAAGGTCAACGAAGCTGAAAAAAATTGGCCTACTTTTTGTAGAAAATTTAGTCCAGAGTTGAATAACTTCATATTTTCAGTACAACTTTTTTTGAAAATTCAAAAAAAAAATACAGGAAATATGATAATTGTTTATTTTAATGAGCGAATTCGTGTCATTCTCGTATACTTGCGTAATGATGATAAAAAATTACGTTGAAAATGAAATAAAAAAAATTATCGTTTAAATAGAAATAAATGAAACTTTTTTTGAATGAAATTGATAAATTGACGAGTGAGTCAATTTTTCAACCTACTTCGCACTGTGATTTGCAAATTAGGAGTTAATTAAACGTAACGATGAAATTAAGTATTAATTTACCCGAACAAAAAAACGAGCCAAAATTCGCTGTTTGAAATATTAAATGATATAAAAATGAATTTTTCCTCCCAAAATTATATTTTGAGTAGTCTATTTTTTGCATCTTTAGACCATCACAAACCTATTTATTATTCTCGAAGTGAATTTCATCCATTTTAGTTTTCAATGAATTGAAGATTCACTTTCGATTACATCATTTTTTTCCATGATCGTTTTTTCGCTTTTAACCTCACGTATCTATATTTAGGTCTTGAGTCGTAATGTGCTTTCTTCCCCCATCGACACATTTTATTCTTATTTTTTTCCTTTCGGTCAACTCTAGTATAACCATTTACTTAATACATCTAAATAAAAAAAATACTTTTAAAAAACCAACCACATCCGCGCACACAAAAGCTAATAAAAAACGTGTCTGTCCATCACACGGGGATGCATTATACAAACAATGTGATTTTTTTGTGCTTCTTGTTCGTTTACGATACCCGACTAGTAAAATCATCCCTTCGCGGTCGAGTTGAAAAAAAACAATTCATCTTGGAACAAATGTATTAAGTGTTCACTTTCGATTTTCAAGGCTTAAATGATGTTGGTTTACCCGTTTTTAGAATGTTTTTGTCAACTTCGAAAGGGAAAAAGGCGAACAGATACGAATCGTGAAAAGAAAAAGAAGGCCACAAAAAAAAACAAAACCTCGTTTTTACAAAATAATGCAAAAGGTTTGTTTTTTTGTTGTCGAATTGCGCGCTGTTTTAAGACGATACGAGGGAGAGAAAGAGTGAGATGGATAAAGGGGGATGAAAAAAACTCATCTCAAGACAAGTGTAACGGTATTCCAGCGTAGTATTTAAATAAATAAAAGCAAAAGTACGCGTATTTTGTACAATGGGTACAGTTATATTGCGGGCGGAAAACATTGCGTGGCCAAGTAACGGAATTTTCGCTTCGAAATTCGGGTAATCTATTTTCAAGGTTGATATGTTTTGTTTATGTTTTCTGAACGAGTTTACATAGCAAAGTAAGGTACCCAATATAGGGTTGCGAGAGAGATTTGGGAATAGAAATTCTGGTTTGGAAATCGAAATTGGAATTCGTATGTTGTAGGAGAGAACAGTGTGGTGGATTATTTTCAACATTATTGGTACGGGTGTAGAGGTAAGGTATCGATCGTGAACCCTTTTTGTACATAATTTTAGCAAAGGTTGAAACGTTTCTCTTTCTCTCTCAACATTTCAATGAACCCTCTTATCAAGTCCTCGTACACGGCGCACGATATCGCCAAATAATAAACTAATAATAGTGCGGCGAAGGTCACTGCTCTTATCAGTCTCTTTCTCTCTCTCTCTCTCGAGTGTATTATTGTGCGCTCGAGTACGAGTATCGAGAATGTTAATGCTCTTTCTTTTTTCCTTTTATTTAAAGCATAAAAACCGCATTCCCAGGTCGATAATCTAACTTATAATGTAACCGAATCGCAACTGATACCTTGGTACCTTACAGATGTTAATTACCTTTGATGGATGAATTGGATGATTGAAATGTTTTTCAAGCAGAAAGAGCTGCTCGAATTGCAAGATTGGTTATTGAGATCGTGCAATTTTTATAGTGAGGGAAGGAAGGTTCAAAAAAGAGTTCAAAAATGAGGCAAGGAACGGTTATTTTGAGCTGAGAAAATATTAGGTACCAAAAAAGAGTAAATTTTCATAATTGGTTCCCATATTATATTTTCAAAAGATAAAAGAACCATTCAGGTCTGGCCAGATGGGATGGGGTAAGGGGGGACTGGGAAGCATTTTTCTTCATTTTTAAAAAAACTGAAAAAGTTGAGATAAATTTTAATTTTAAATTGAAAAATAAAGAAAATTTTTCATTCAAATCGATTGAAAATGTTGATATAGGGGAGGAGAAGGGGAGGAAGGTCAAAATTTTATATTTTCAAAAAGAACTAAAAAAATTAAAATTCTGAGTGATGGAAAAAAATATGAAAAATTCCAGAGTTTAATGAAAAGAATTAAAAAAAAGACTTTTATACAGTTTTGGCAAAAAAGTAAGAGTTTTAGCTGGAAATTTTTTCCAGTGTTTCAGTTTGGAGGAAGAGAGGAGGTCAAACCTTATTCAAGTCAAAATTTTTCATTTTCAAAGAGAACTAGAAAAAATTGAAAAAATGAACAAACAGAAACTATATTCAAAAGTGTATTGAAAAAATGGAAAAAAATCATGTAAATTCATATCTCATCTTTTTTTTCTTCGAAAATCACTTTCCTTCATTTTTGAGAAAAATCCAAAGCCACAGACAGAATGTAGGAAAGGTGATTCTTGAATGGGGAAAAAATAAGCTATGAATTTACAATACTTTTTTCCATTTTTTCTATACTCTTTTGAATAATTTCTGTTTAAATATGGAAAATTTTGAAGTTTATATTGGAAAAATGAAAAAGATTTTTATACAATTTTGGCAAAAAAGTAAGAATTTTAGGTCAGGTGATTTTTCGCAATGTTTCAGTTCGGAGGAAGAGAGAAAGTCGAAATTTATTCAAGTCAAAATGAGTCATTTTCAAAAAAAAAAATTAGAAAAAATTGAAAAATATAAACAAACAGAAATTATTCAAAAGAGTATAGAAAAAATGGAAAAAAGTATTGTAAATTCATAGCTTATTTTTTCCCCATTCAAGAATCACCTTTCCTACATTCTGTCTGTGGCTTTGGATTTTTCTCAAAAATTAAGGAAAGTGATTTTCGAAGAAAAAAAAGATGAGATATGAATTTACATGATTTTTTTCCATTTTTTCAATACACTTTTGAATATAGTTTCTGTTTGTTCATTTTTTCAATTTTTTCTAGTTCTCTTTGAAAATGAAAAATTTTGACTTGAATAAGGTTTGACCTCCTCTCTTCCTCCAAACTGAAACACTGGAAAAAATTTCCAGCTAAAACTCTTACTTTTTTGCCAAAACTGTATAAAAGTCTTTTTTTTAATTCTTTTCATTAAACTCTGGAATTTTTCATATTTTTTTCCATCACTCAGAATTTTAATTTTTTTAGTTCTTTTTGAAAATATAAAATTTTGACCTTCCTCCCCTTCTCCTCCCCTATATCAACATTTTCAATGGATTTGAATGAAATAATTTTTTTCAGTTCTCTTTGAAAATGAAAATTTTTGATCCCCCCTCTTCTCCTTCAAATTAGAACATTCGGGAAAATTTCTTACCAAGATTGCATAAAAGTCGCCCTTTTCTTTTTCTTTTTCTTTTTTTTTGATCAGATTTTTCACATTTTTCATCTTTTTCTCCCTCTTTTGGAAATTTTATTTTTTCAAATTTTTCTTGTTTACTTTCAGAATAAAATTTTTTGATTTGAACTGATTTTAACCCCACCCCTCCTCAAATTTCAAAACGAGTGATGGGCTCTCTTTTTTGAAGGGGTGATATTAAGTACTTTTTGCTTTCCTTTTGTGATTTTTCATGATTTTCTCAAGGTCATTAACTTTCTGAGAAATGCTCAGACGATAAGAAAGAGGCCTTTTTCGTCTACTTATGCGAAGAATTTCTCATCAAAAATAGAATGAGTAGGAGTACAGACTGAAAGACGATTTACGCAGAATTGCTGGGATGATCTTTAATTAACCTTTCGATTTTATACCGTCGCTAATATCGTTGAAAAAATATCAACCGTATCTCTTTTGGTTTGTTTGATTTTTCGTCTGAGTATGAAGTACATTTGGGTATGAGTACTCGAAAACGTGACTACCACGACTGCGAGGTTTTTTTCGAGTGTTTTTATGCTCGCTTTAATTATCCTCGTGTACGTAATTGAAAGAAAAGTCGTCTCTGGGTCGTAAATTCGCGTATGCATATAAGCAGTGTGTAAACAGCAGCAGCAGCATCGAAAAATAAGCACACTACGCGTAAAAAGAAGTTACAAACAGATCGAGGAAAGGAGGTGGTAGGTAAATGGGGAAAAAATGTACCGAGTAAGTGAACGAATGTAAATTATGGTAGCAGCGTGTAATTTTATGGCAGTATACCTCGCGGTCGGTGGGTCGTCGGATGCGGGGGGTGTCATAGAGAGCTTTGTCAATTGTCAGTTCAGTATATGTATTCGGTTTGGTTGGTGTTACTTGTACGTACAAAACAAGGGAATTTTTCACGTTGAAAGTTTCATTGTCACGTTGAAAATTTATACCGGGTGGGACCGGGGGGGACGCAGTAAGGGGAAAAAAAGCTGGGCAACGTGTAACGTACAGTAAATGGAAATGGTGCTCGAGCTGAAGAAGTTGCGCAGGGGGCGGCCGGGGGCATAAAGCTAAGGCTAGGGTGGAGGGCGGACGCGGGCGAATACTCGACGTTATCTGTTTTCGTTATTTTGTCGGTCGTTCGCTTTTCCCCGTTCGCCTCGCGTCTCCTATCGCACGACGCTTTGGTTTTATTACTTTTCAAAGCTCGAACTCGTGGCGCAATTTTCATCGTCCTTGAGAAAATTTAGAATATTTTTCAAACACACGCACACACAATCGCAACGACACATAGGTCGGTCGTGTATACCGGGTCAGTGAACCGTCAAGAAGGAGGTCGGCAGACAGGCGCGGGGGAGCGGATAATTTCGAGTGTTTACGGTTCGAAATAAAAATTTTTTCAATCCTCATCACAATGTTTGGCAGGCACGCGCGCAATTTTGCCAATTTTTTTTTCTTCGCAACAGAGGACAATGTTATAACCAGTTCAGCGACACGTTGTTTGTACCAATTCGAAGGTCGATTTGGGACCTCCCAAGCCCCTGGTACCCACTGTCGAGGATTATTTTTTATTTACTGCGAATTTTTTTTCTCATTTTATAGCAGACTAGAGACGCATTTATGTACGCCCGACGAGATACGATAACAAAAATAGTGACACGATTATTTCATCGGTTTGTTTTTCCAAACACGTCTGCTAGTAGTTTCAGACCGGTGTGTATTTTTTACTCGTCCGGATTACTCATTAACGGGAAAATGGCGGGCTTTATGGCTTTTTTTTTATCGTTTACTCGTGGGCGAAATAACTTCGAGGTCTTTGGAAAATATTCGCCGATCGAATCGTCGTTGTTTACTACACGGTGAAATTTTTTTCACCAATTTTCTCGTCTCGCGAGCTTTTTTTTTTTTGCGAAAAGTGTTTATGGTTTACACTTTGTACACGCGAGCTCGAGTTGCACCGCGAAAGAAACAACAACAGTGCAACCTTGTCAACAAATTCCATAATTTTACACGGTGTTATCTTAATTCGTTATACAAGTCCACGTGGGCTTTATTATCAAACGAATTACGACGAAATTCTCGCGCCATTTATTTTTATTAGTAATTCATATATGTAGTAGGAATTTTCTCGTAGCGTATTCAAGGTTGTGCTGCCGAATCGTGTACTCGATTAGAAATTTATATCTAGGGGAGTAGGATTCGATACCATATAGTGAGGTTCTCGTACCCATATATCTCGTAAGCTTCGATGATAATCTTTCGCGTGTAATTTCTCTACTGTATAGTTTAATAAATGAATGTGCTGGCTATGATGAGGACTGAGGAAAGCAACGTGCAGGACCTTGATTGATAACGTTTCGAAGTAATCGTACTCTCTGGTTGTTAGTATACCTATCAATTCCAGGAATAGTTTGATTAATTTTACATCAGTCGTTTAGCTTAATTGAAATAATAATTGGAAATGAAATTGCAAATATTTATATGGATCAAGTATAGCCCTCTAAAGTTGATAATTATAGTACGGTATAGAAAGTCGGAGTGTTTTTATTTATAACGCGCAGTTATAATGGCACGTGGAGCCACATTTATAACTGGAGGACCTTGAAGGGGAATCTGCGATACAGTTTTTATCGCGTTGGATTCAAAATTTTGCGATCAAGGAAATAATTTTTTTCAATTTATTCATCATATGCTTGAAATTATTGCGAATATTTAAAATGTTTTTTTTTTCTTGTATTTTAACAGTTGAATAGTAGATAAAAATAAGAACGACGATGGTTCAATAATGAATTCATAACGAACAGAATTTTTTTTCTTTCAAACTCCGTCTGTCGAGGTTATTGAACTTATTACTTGTAGGTACACGATGACTGAATAGTTCACTTGTTATTTGGATAACTGCTGAAAAACCCTCTTCAAATAGAACAGGTCATCGGGTTACTCAACTTTACCAGATAAAAGAATCGTTCAACGAATATCTTACTATATGAACTGCAGCCATTTACCACCTTGACTTTGAACTCTTATGTTACATCACGTGGTCGTATTTTTTCTTCCACATAAAAATGTACATATCCAGATTTCTGAGCATCACCACTCCAGGAAATACCTACATATAATATTTAGCCCCCTTATTTCATGACTAAATTTCCTAGTATCCGACAGGTTGATCGATAATACCGCATGCAATTCACAATACAACACTAATGACTCAGTGATACCACATACACACAGACTGACCATGAAATACGCGATACACGTGTTTGTAATCATTACTAAACCAATACTAGAAATTTAGCGGTGAAAAACATCGCCACATATAAGATGTAAATAGATATACTTGCCGAAAAAAATAACAGCTAACTGAGTTAATGTGGAAATTTCCTTAATTGGAAAATATTTCGGGTATTTTAAGGTACCCTAGTAAATGTAAGGATGAGTAATATGCTGCAATGTTGCGATATAAGCTTCTCAACTTGTAATTAAGTGTGTCCTTTAGACGTATGCATACGAGTAAGGTAACAATAAGCACTTTTGTATAGATAACGTAGCACTATACATGAGTATGAGCCATGTTAGGAGGGTGCGAGGTAGAGGGAAGCATATTTACCCAAGTACATAAATAAGTATACGTATGTAATAACGTTGCACACGAGGATGATAATGATTGGAAAATAAAAAAAATTACGAATTTTCTTTCGTTAATTAGTCAGTTCGTGCTTTTTGACAGAAAAAATAGCAGTCGAGATTAATTACCGAATAAACGAATAGCTTACCGGAACAAATTTACAGAAAGATGGAGTCTGGATTGGATTTTCTAGCGATGACTCATCGACAATCGGTTGTTCGAAAAATGAAACTGAAATTTCTACGAAAAGGGATTGAGATAAATTTGAGAAATTCAATTTTGCAACAAAAAAAGGTCCTTTGCACATTCGAGTAACCAATGTTACCATCCTCCCGATTGAAGATGGGGAAAAATGATGAGATGACATTTTTTGATGGAAATTGGAATTTCCTATAGGATGGTATAGTTTCATTTTTTCAAGTACCTATCTGAAAATTTGAACCTGTGAAAAAATGACGATTTTTGATAAAATATATCAGTACTTTTTGTGCCCACTGTAAGAAAATTGTGATTATTTGAACGAAAGGCGCGAATAGTGAGGTTATTAGCTTCATTTCTCGTGTGTGTATACTGTATAGTCCATTTGTCTGTAATACACCATTATGATGTTCTGGTAACTTTGTAAATAGCTTATCTTAGGTCAGACAAGTATATAATGAAAATTATATGCTAACTTCGACTTTGAAAATAAGCGGCTAGGTTATCAGGCCGATATCGGGACGCCCAATAATCTTCGTAGCGTGTAAATATCTCTCAGTCGATTAATAAAAAATGAGAGGAAAAAAACTAGACTACTATGTATAGAAGCGGAAACGTCGGATTCTTGCTGCTTTGGGAACAAAAAAAACAGGCAGAATTTGGGTAAAAAAAAATTGCAGGCGATCAGTTCGTTGATTCTCGGGAGTGTGCAAGCAAAAAACACTCATCCTAATGTACAGTAGGTAGACATGTCCCAATGCATAAAAAACTCGAAAATGACCGACGACGATCGTAATACACTCCTTTTACTCGGACAAGTTCCATATAAACGAATAAGAAAGAGTGAGAAAGAATATAAGTGTGAGCGAGAGAGAGAAAAAGAGTAAAGGAGCGAAAAAAAAGAGTACATAAACGCGGACGATTGTTAATTACGAAGCGCGTTACAGTACAGGAAGGAGGAGGAGGAAGAAGTGAGCAGTGAGGAGGGCAGCGCGGAGTGAAGTTATGACGCGGATCGCATTCAGTGAAAGGGCAATAACACGTATATCGCGTACTGGCGTGTTTTGCGGGCCGGGCAAGAAGCGGTGCGGAGCGGGGTGTACAGATCGCGGCGTTGATGTCCTTGGCCGAACGTCCACCGATAGAGTCGCTAGTGTCGTAACTCAGTCAAGGGTAATGAACTTGAACGTTACTACGAACGCGTACGTGTGTAGTGGTACGTTGGGCGTACGTTTGTACTGGTGCACGCGTTTATATGGTGGTTTTTATTGTCTGCGCTCGGGGCGATGGTGTGGGTAAAATGATGGACCAATCGGAGGTCGTCGTTACGGGCGCCGGTTTGCTCTAACTTGAAAAACTAAATCGGCATGCCGTGGTTGTGTTACGTACGTGTGTGTTGTATTAGGACACATTATTACACAGATATCATTAGCTGGCGCGCGCCCGAGCCCGATCCCGTTCCTGTTTTTAAAACGCGTTGAAAAATTTTACTTTTGTTTTTTACTCGCACCTTAGTCCGTGTGGTTTGGTCCGCGTTGTTGTGTTATTATTCGTGTATTTTTCTAATAATTTTTCAATAAAAACGTGAAGTTACTAGTTCTCATATATCGGTTTTGGTTTTCTTCTAAAGCCACACCGTAACGATTGAATTGTATAATAATTTTTCAATGTCGATCTCAATATTTCGGTGCTGGTGTGTTTGGGTGATAAGCTAAGTAGAAAGTGGTGATAACAAAATGAATATTAAACCTAGTTCGCGATCGAGTTGAATACATATTATTTTTCGCGTGTTTTGTAATCTTTCCAAGATCTCGTGCTCGAATTTTTGGTGCCAATTTCGACTATTTTGTTCATCATGTTCTTATACGAAGGAACTGATATAAGGAAGGCGGCTTCGTACGAGTACGAATTCACCAAATCGCATACTAAATCCGATTTCAACGGTAATTTCGATATTTACGATGCTGATTACATGGATGATTACGAAAAGAAGCAAAATGAACCAAAGCTTAACTTGGGTATGTTGTGAATTATTGTGATATCACTTACACCTTGTACTTTAATAGGTATTGTATTGCTGACTTTTGGAGATCGTTTTCGAACACTTTGTAGCAATACTCGAGTAGGTATGATGGTTCGAATACCTTCGTTGTACATTGTTTGATAACCATATCATCGTCATTAAGCGACATGGATGTTTATGATTTCGAGCAGTGTTTTGGTTCAGTGTCACTTCTATACATTATCATATCAGTTATTAAACAATAATTGATAAATTCTCATTGTGTATTGTGTAATATAACTCCCCAGAGTTAGTATTTCCAATAATACAAAAGTGTTTCCTATACATGGTATGTTTTCAGTACAGAAACTATAACTATGTATTCGATTATTGAACCCAGCACCTACTTCGTCATTCGATAGCTTAGTTTTACGAAGTATTTCGTTTAAAATGCAATATCGATGTTTGTAATATTTGATTACTAAGCTTAATTTGTCTTCGAAGCCCAATTTGTCGTTTGCTCGATTGATCTTGATTCGTTGGTTTTATATTTCCACTTTAGTATTGTTTCGTCGTGATTCAAATATTCAATTAATCAAATTATTAAAATATGTTTCGTAGTCCTAACTCGATGTCTTCAATTTCAATAATGATATTATACGTTTCTATCATTGTTTTAGTTTCAAAATTTGATCTCAATTCGTTACTTTACTCAGCCTTACTTACTGTTCAAGTGACTTGAGTTGAGTTTCAACTGCAACGTTTGATCGTTGTTCGTTACCTACTATTCAATCTTGATCAGTGACTTGAGTTTCAGCTTCAAATTTTGATCCTTGTTCGTTACTGCTCTACTTTAATCTGTGACAGTGTGACTTGAGTTTAAACTGCTACTGCAACTTTTTGATCATCGTTCCTTGCTGTATACAATCTCAATCTGTGAGTAGAGTTGAGTTTCAGCTGCAACGTTTGATCGTTCGTTACTGTTTAGTCTTCATCTGTGACTTGAGTTTCAGCTGCAACGTTTGATCCTTATTCGTTGCTATGTTCATAACTTGAATTATGTCAAATGTTTTTGATCATTGTTCCAACACTTTTGGCTTGGCTGCAACATTTGGTACCTACCTTCTAATTCATTACAGCGTCATCTTACCCCTTAACGTCTTAATCAGTGATTTGAATATGTTAATTAATATGTTCTCAATCACTGTTTATGCTGCAACGTTTGATCCTGATTTGTTATTGTCCTAAATCAATGACTTGTTTCACTGCAATATTTCTAATTATTGTTATAATTATGTACTTACCACTTACCGTCTCAAGTGAATCTAACAAAAACTGACTATAATAGACAATATTTTGTTCTGTAAACTCAAATGCTTCCAATCAAACAAACAAAAACCCCAGACTTTTCTTGAAATACATACATGAATTGAGATTCAATTTAATTTAAGTAAATTGATCAGACCTTCGGACCTCCACCTATCTTTCAAGTTCAAGTTGCAAATTCAGTTATTTCTCATGATGAATAAATGAATGTACTAAATTTAATAAGGTATTTAAGGAGGGGGGATTGATCTTTTAATATGCATAATGAATAGCACCTAAGCTGATGATAACCATGTATTCGATTATCGAACCCGTTGACCAGTCTGGCATTCAATCGTTTAGTCTTATTCCTACATTTAATTCGTTATAGTCTTGAACTGTCTCATGAAAAGAGATCACAGCCATCACAGGAGTGAGGGGGGCAAGGAGAGGTAAAAAGATCGAATTAACAACACGAACCAGAACGACGATGCGAATTACATATTCTAGTATATTTCAAGGCATTAATAAAATACAAACTACTTCCTTTTCATTTATCATTTCCTTTTCATCTGGTTAGACGATTAGGCGAGCTGGTTGCGGACATGTATCAAGGCTACAATATAACTACTAATTTTAGGTGAATGAATTCATGGTAACGCGGTTGTTGGCTGCATGGCTAGGCTGGTGCCTGGTGCTGGGTGGTGGTGGGCTGTCGGGTAGGTTGTTGGTATTGGAATATTATATAAAGCTCGCGAAGCTGAAGGAAACCCGACCGACGACGCGACGTCCTTTTGTGCCACAGCCATGCAGACCTATTACATTATTGGCGCGTAAATTTTTCAACAAAACAAAAAAATAGTATCGATATGACTGTTGCAGTAGGCCTTGAACCCAACCAAGGTAGAAAATTTTACACGCGCTGTACGTGGGTCGTGGGTATATAAATGTATAAGCTAATATGGTGGCATGGCATGATACTGGTGCCGTACACTGT
The DNA here is from genome assembly GCF_950023065.1 of Planococcus citri. Taxonomy (NCBI): domain Eukaryota; kingdom Metazoa; phylum Arthropoda; class Insecta; order Hemiptera; family Pseudococcidae; genus Planococcus; species Planococcus citri. The sequence continues at coordinate 33,927,033 of NC_088679.1, forward strand.
ATAAATGTGCTGTGTACTCGTACTGAGACCGAGTAACTATAGGTATACTATGCGAGAATTTTTCTTTCTTTCGTTTTTTTTTTCTTTCTGTATGTATGTACCTAATACTGTGCACAAAGTGAACAAGAGAGGAAAAAAAACGTGTTTGAAATGTTTCCAATTCGTTCCATTCTAGTGTCGTAAACGTTACGTTGAACTCGTAACCGCGAACTGGCGATAGATGGTGCGGCGTGTAACTTGTAATCAATGTCACAGTGTTTCAAGGGTGTTTGTATGTTGTGTGAGTGAAAAATTGATTGTTGATAATGCGAGCGAATTGTAAAATCCAACTCTGGATGATTCACTCTTATATGTGGAAAATATTACCTGGTCATGTACTATAGAGAGAGAATGCACAGTCTAGAATCAGGAGACGATTCAGATAGGTTATCTAATCACACAGAAATTTTACTGCATGTGCACAAATGAGAAATAAATCACGGTTCGTTACCTCTTCGTATCTCTCTTGTTCTCTCACTCGACACCAGTGTCTCCTCTAAGTCACCTTTTCATTTAAAATCGTCGCGAGTTCGGATGATAATCACAACGACAAAAATTAGCCTTCAGATACAGGTGTATGTCGTTGGAGGTTTTTGAGTGATGCTTAAATATTTACAGTTTACACACACCGATAATACCACCTACGATACTTAACGCGTGCAAGTCGTTAACATGTGCTGAACGAATGACTATAGGTATAGTAAATTTCGCCAGCGAGAAACTGCTAAGCGATGAAATTTCCTTCGGACAACTGTTTGCGCTATAATAGGTTTGAGGAGGTGCTAGTAAAATTGAAGCTTGAAGGTCTTCGAGTGATAACCAGGAATGATTCGGGATAAGTTCGTGATTTTTAGCTTTGCACGGTATCAGTTCTACGAACTGAAATGATGTAATTTGGTAATCTATTGAATTACTGTTCTGATACAGCTCGATTTACGTTACTCGTAGTTTGTAGAATTTTCAGTTAAGGAATTCTGACAATTTGACTAATCGTTTTGTGTGTTTTTTTTTAATTGTTTCAGAATTTGACGGAACCACTGTATTATGTCGCGTTTGTGGCGATAAAGCGTCAGGTTTTCATTATGGTGTACACTCCTGCGAAGGATGCAAGGTAAGTGATCGGATCATTGTTATTTTGTCGAATTCCCCGAACCAATCCTGATGTAAGGGCTTCAAAGGTCGAATCAGCGTTACTATTGTCAATTGCCACCAAATGAAAATTGATTCTATTTCACTGCAAATTAGTTTGTGGGTGGTCAAATATTTGTCATCTGAGTAGGTAAATTATTGGGCATTTCTCTGGATTCATGAGTAGAAAAAAAATCATTGATAAATTCTCATGAAAAAAGTTTAACCACCTTTTTGAACAAATCCATCATAAGTGACTTCGCCATCACAAAGATTTGAACAAATAAACAAACAATTACGCAACTGGCAAAATCACAACGTGCCTTACACCAAAACAAACCGAAGCCGATGACTCGTCATTCGTCAAAGATTATACAAGAGTATAAGATTGACGTCGTCGATGGTAAACTCGAAGAGGCAGAATAATAAAGAGCAGAACGTGAGCATAAAACGGAATCAACGAAGAAAGAAGAATCATTAGCAATGCACAGCTGAGCGACGTCGGTCGAGGCGTCGATCCGTTAGCTTAGTTGTTGAGAACGAGCGAAGAAAGTTGTAAAAGCAGTTTCACTACTTTCTATGGCGTTGGCCGTATGGAAGAAAGTGAAAGAAGAACCGCGAAGGAAAGGAACGAACGAGTAGAGAGAGAAAGGTAGATAGAAGTTGCTTACATAATACTTTCTTCCGACATTCTGTTTCCAACTCGCCATCCTCGAAGTACATATTAAAGTATTACTCGTCTCTCGTCAACGCGAATAACCATCGTAAGAGGAGAAGTGTGATGAGGAGGGAATCTTGTATCGATGAGATGTGACGACTGACGAGTCTCTGGAAAGTGGTATCGCGATTGTCGACTCGATTACCACCTGTGGTGGTAAACTATATGACGCTGCGGCGGCGTTCCAGTACCGTTAACTTCACAGTCTGCATTCAGTGTGCTCTTTTGCCCCCCTCGGCCCTCATCCCTTGTGGGTTTGTTCATAGCGCTCTATGGATGTGCTTTTAAAAACTGGTAACAATATTCCGCGAGCATGCGGTGCGGTATTTCCGCCTATTGCTAGCGAGCGCGGAGCTTCTTTGATGGTTTACCAGATGGCTGGATTGGGCGGTGGTGATCGGGTATTGCCGGTGTCGATGGACTCATGGTAATGAGCAACAATGGTCGACTCACGAGTTCGATTAGGAGGACGTGTTTTCCGACTGTCATCGACATTGTCATCTCTCTTCGCCATTACCTGGTTGGGCCGCAGTGCAAGTAGAGGGTATCAATTAGCCATCGAATGTCAAGGTTGAAAAATACACCGTCGTCGCATGGTTGGGGAATTTTTTTTTTTTTCAATGGAGTAACAAACAGATTGCCAAAAACATGCGCCAAATAGTGGTTTCTTTTTCTCTCTATGTTTTTCAAGTTCAAGTTGATGAACATGGCTGAGTGACTGAGGGCAGAGTAGAGAGAAAAAGTGGTTGGAATTTTTTCGTTTTCGACCAATTATAAAATGTATCCGCCTTAATTACCTAAATCCATATAAGCTTACTGAACTAGGCTAAGCGGGTGTTCCAACGAAAAAATACGTAATTAATTTTGTAACTCGTTCGGCCCGTTTTGCGGAATATCGTGTAGAGAAATGGGTTCATGAATTCTAAAAATAGAACCAAGGTGGAGCATTGCCTCGTAATTGTACCTTTGCTCTTCTCTGGAAGAAAAGAGGAAGAGGAGCTGTTTCACTTTGGCAAAAACGCTGCCAAATAGAATACTTACAAGAAACGAATGAGAGAGAGAGACGAGATGATGCAGACTGGTACATGAGAGAGAAGGATGGAAAACCGAAGGCGAAGACGATAGAGAGAAGAATCAACCGAACGTAATAATGGCGACGAAGATAATGATGCTGACACTATGGCGAAGATGATCGAAGAAGAAGGGAATAACCCGGTTGATAACCCGATATTGAGGTCTTTGAACCGAGCCTGCTGGTGAATTGTGCAGTTGCGGTTGCTAAGGTCAAGGACATTCGAGACGAACATGGCGTTTATATGTATGCGATGCGATGCCGATGGAAGGCTGCGGGTCGAGGAGGACTGGCAACGGCAAGCTGGCCGAACATGCGCAACGAAGCGTGTAAAAAATTCTGGAAACATCTCTGTTCGCGACCTCATACTCTCTTTGTGTTAATAAACCGACTCTATAGGTTGAGTAATTTCAGCTCAGTTTTTTCCTGCATGGCGTAGATGGGAAATATAAGTGGCCAACTAAATGGAAACCCCGTGTTTGTGTTAGGGCACTGTGGTCATTCTCACCGATGGTGATGGACTGATAGTGTTCTGTATACGTATGAGGTGAACTTAATTTTAAATGATGTGGCCCTGTAAGGTGCTTGCTCTTTGGGATGTGACATTGATGGGCAAGTGACTCAAGGATCATATTCCGGAAGAAACCTTGAAAAGTTCAAGTGTGTGTGGATGAAGTCTGTCGTGCAGACTTTTAAAATGAAATCCTCCAACACATCAGTTTCTTAGAGAGAACCCTGAGAATATTGAAAGTTTAGATAGGTAATTGCAAAGACTAACAACATTGGGTCTAGAATTAATTGCGAAAGGAAGTCTTTAATTCTCTAATGTCGTTTAAAATATCCAAGTCTGCCTAAATAAAGTTTACGTACACCCTAGTTTGAAAAATAAAAAATCGCAGTGTGCCAAACGAAACGAAAATTTGCGGGCCAAATTGCGCAACATCGATGCCATAAATTTGGCCAAACGTTCTCAGAAACGCAGATGAAATTGAAGGGTAAACTGTCCGAGTCGAGCTATTTTAACCGTGTCAGTACTTCTGGCGTTTCTTGTTTTTTTCTTTCTCACTTCACCGAGGCGAGGTAATTGACCTGTTAGCGAAGACCTTCGTTTAATATTCATTTGGCGCGCTTGCACGCGTAACACACGTTATTACGTTAGTGAGATAGGCTACAGCAGCGCCTAGCGCGTCCTTCTTTTATTTAGGTGTACTTTCGCTGAAACGATCCGCAGTTGCGGTATTATCCGGTAGATGGCGTTGGCAGCAACGAACACTCGAAATATTAGTGAAAGGCTCGCCATACGAGATGGAGCTGCCGTACTTGCGCCTTTATTCAACGAAGCTAGACCTTCCATTGAAGAAAATTTCGCGCAAAATTCAAGTACCTACGCTTCGTTGAAATTTTCATCGTATCGATTTTTTATTTTCTTTGAAAGAAAATTATTGCTGAATGCGAGTAGGCTTCTGTATAGGTACCTACGCGATGTAGACCTATAATTATTCGAGCATCGTTTTCGCGCGTGAATACCTACGTCTTGTAAGAGGCTTGTGCCCAGTAATTTTCGAGCTTGACGATTTTACCCCCCCCCCTCTTTTTTGAATTTTTTTTCAAGGGCAAGAATAGAATTTAATTTGTGTTGGGATTCGGGTTGAAAGAATAGTGACGTCATTGCAAGATGATAAATATGTATTTGAATTGAAAGAAGCTCGGATGACGTCATTTAGATGTCACTCATCGATTAGTTACCTTTTGTGGAATTTTTATACCCAGATGTTTGCGTTGCTGAGTTCGTGCCAGTGTTGCTTGAATGAAGAGATTTGAGTCGATGAGTAGTTCCCAACATAACGGTTTATGGTTGGTCAGCATTTTTTGCGTGGGGTATGAGGATCACGAACGAAGTGCGGAGCTTGGAGGAAGAATTTGAATTAATTTTGGGTTATTCCTCTTTTATTTTTATTACTCTGCATGTATCATTTTATGGATTGAGATGTCGATTGTTGGCATAATGAGAGAAGCTATGTTTAAGGGGAGGTTTGAACAATCATTTCAATTGAAATTTTTTGAAAACAAATAATTCTTTTCTTGTAATTCAATGGACTGGGAGAGGGGTGGGGATGGAAACATTCATCGACTCTTCGAATTCTGAAAATTGCTTCGATTATGAAGTCATCGTCAAAGAACTACCAAGGGTCATTCACTCAGATCGTACTGGGTAGCACTAGCAGTTCAAACAAAAATGATGTATATAATAGAACTGGACATACCATCCGAACTGCAAAAAGAAAACAACTATACCGAAATTGAAAAAAAGAGAAGAAAAGAAAAACAGTGACCTAAACAATCGCACATTATTCTCGTAATACAGTAAAACATGGCGAATAATCGAACAAAGACCTCTTCCATACAACGATTGGGACCGGAATTGAATTTTGTTTACGTTTGCATCACGTTTGTTTTTCGAACACTGTACAATATTTAATTATATCGACTCGGGTTTGTTGATGGAAAAAAAATCCACTTTAAAGTAGGTGGCTATAGGGAAAGAAGAGTAGAAAATGAGAAACGTGGTCGTCCGCGCCGCCGATGTCAACGTTCGACAAAGTATTTATTTTAATTCGTAATTCGGTGCAAATCGAGCAGTTATTATTATTGTATTTTTCGATTTCCTCATTCGGAATAATAAATCACTACTCGATGAGTAATTTACGAGGAAATTGTATGTACGGCGTGTGCGTGCCTTTTTCTAGAATCTTCACCCGATGAATTGACCGGACAAGTTACGAGCACGGTCGTTGGCCTAAATTACGACGACGTCATTGGATAACTCGGTACGCTGCACCGCCACCGCACCGCCGCCGCATCATATCGCGTATGTTATGTTATGCGCGCACCGTACGACCTACATAAGTGACGCGATTACGTTAGAGAGTCTAAACGGCCAATGTATCTATTTACAGATAGGTAATTAGTCTGGAAGCGGTGCTTATTAGGCGGGGTTTTCCTATATACTGAGACTGACGCATGTCATAACACTATATAGAGAAGTAGAGAGCTTCGTTGTGAGAGGAAAATGGGAAAATCTTGCGAAATGTGCGTATCCAGATCCACGTGGTATGAAGGAACGTTGGTGGATATAGCATCGAATCATATGATGTGGAAAATTGATGTGAAAACATTCATAATGTGTTCATTGATGGGTAAATGTAGCTCTTGTAGTATGAAAATTTGTCAATGATTGTGGTATATGCGAATGAGATCGTAAGTGTGTTTGTTTTGATGATAGACAGGGCATTACCCCTTTGTTTTTCGAGTCCGAGCTTCTAAAAACTAAGGTTTTAAACATGGTTTCTGGTCAAACTGCTCAAAGTGAATGAAAAAGGTTCTATTACAAAATAGTCTATCTTTGAAATTGAAGGTGCCATGGCCAGATAAATTTTTCAAGGCACTTGAAAATTTCAATAATTTTCTGCCTGTCTGAAGAAGTTACACGTGAATTAATTTTCAAAGTCATCTTTCAACTTTCAAATATTTGTAGAAACTGGGGGGGGGATCATTTGTTTTCAATAATTCAATTGCTTGTAACTCCTTCAATCTCAAAGATTGATTAATTTGTAAAAAAAATTAGTTTGTTCGTCTCAAAAATTTAGACCAAAAACTGTGATCAGAAATTTGAAATTTTTCATTTAGGTACCCAACTACTCCTTCAATTTTTCAGAATAGGCACGTTTCAAAAAGATGACTCATGTTAAATCCATTCATGGATGAGTATGAGTCTTTACCGAGAACCAAAATACATTGCTCTCAATAATGATCTCAACTTGTCCGAGCAATTTGCGAAAGATCAATGCCCTCTGCCCTGTAATGTCATTATAACGTACACTATGGTACAAATAATTGACATTATTATTGAGAAAGATTATCGAAAGATGTTGTGAATAGGGTATCTTTAGGACATCATTGATGGAATGATCGAAGAAGAGAAGAACATGAAAGAATAGAAACTAGGCAAGGGAAACAATTCGTTCAGTGTGCTACGATCGGATAGATTACCTAATCTGGCGATAATTTTACAGGAAAAAAAAAGAATAAAACAAAACAAAACCACGACGACGTTGGCGATACATCTATCTATATACCCGTTGAGATGGTAATATTATTACAATAGGCCTTTGGCGAAATCCGCTATTCGTAGCGGTATATTATATAGATACTCGTACGTTCGAAGAGAAAGAAGAACGAAAGAAAGAAAAAGGATAGAAGATTGGCGCGTTTATATAAGAGAGAAGAGAAGACTCTATTTTAGAAAATTAGAATATCGTCAGCTCGTAACACGCGTATAGGTAGGAATAGTTTTACCTGGCGCGAGCGCAGAGTATGCGTCGTTATGGTCGCTGCTGTCGCCGCCGCGTTCTAATAAACATCGCTCTAAACAAGACACAGCACAGCAGCAGAGAGACTGAGAGAGAGAGAAGAAAAATAGCAAAATCGCTATAAGGTTGTATATGCATATGATAGAAATAGAGCAACAAGGAGAGATAGACGATGAAAAAGTAGAAGGAGAGAAGAAGAAAAAAAAATACTAAATCCGTACCGTGTGAAGTGGTTCGTTCACCGCATCGTTGGTTCAGCGAAGGTGGGCGCTTAAAGAACGCCTTATTTTACCGAGAAGTCGGTTGAATGCACTTGGATGACCTTCTGTCTTATGGTGTTTTTGCGCTATGTGCTATGTGTGCGTGTGTTTGTTGGTATTGGGAGTTGATTTGCGTCGCCCGCGAGTCCCATATTGGTCATTTACCTCGTCGGAGTCGGACCACAGACCGGAGCTGGAGAGTCGAGTCGAGATTGAACGATGCAGCGTTGGCGGCTGTGTCCACTACTGTCCTCTTGTCGTACGTCCATTGCTCGTTTAATTGCGTAATTTGGCCAACTCCAGCAATTGGTACATAACAAGCTGAAGAGGTTTTATTCGTAAACGGGGTAGATGTGTGGTGTGTAGTGTAATCGAAGGCGAATGGGTCAACGTATGCGATGCGACGCGTCCAAAGTGTCCCTCCGAGTCCGAAGACGAAGAGAAACGTTACATCATCATCGCAGACAACTTGACAGCGCGGCCATTGTGCTGTGTGCTGTGGCGTATGCGGCGTAATCCACTCCGCATATAGATTATTACAAAACATCGTATCGTGTCGACTCGAATGACCAGCCCAGCGATGCAACGAAAATAGCATTCTACGTGACCGATGCAATCAACTCGATCGGCTCTACCTGTACGTACATACGTTTTTCTCACCATCGAGCCAAACTTTTCCTAATATATCGAGCTCTATAAATGAATCCGTGTTTATGGAGTTTTCCTGTCGATTGTTTGGTGTTTATCGAACGATTATTTATACGCATTAGGTCGAAAGACCTCGCGGAATTATCGTCCGATTCACGTACGTATACAAGTATTACGACTATGTAGACTTGTTAAATACCGACGTACGAAGCGGTCATATACTATGTATGTAAACGGGAAATCCGGCTAAAACGCTTACGCGACCGATCTTTGTTATTCTTTCGGTTTATTAATTGGCCTCGATTTTAACCGCCTGCCTGGTGAAAATATGTACGCGAAATCAAGAAAATTTCGCCGATGCGTGAGGTTTATTAGTAAATATCCGAATCGGCCAATGCTCCATCGTACATACAATATACGAGCTACTCTATATCCAGTTTAAATGGGTCGCCCTGGACGTTGACACTTGGAACTGTGTGGAATGGTGGTTGCCGAAGGTGATTTTTGAAGGAATGCCAGAGCCATATATGCGGGTGGTAGAGAAACTTGATGTACTAGAACTATGTACGAGGCGGATTGTGTTCGAGTTTTATTCTTATTTTCGAGGTTACGTAATTCGCATTTTTTTTATAGGTTCGAGGTTTACTTGTGATGGATTAAGTGTGATGAGGGAGTTTGTGTTGCTCAGACCTCAGCACTAAATTTTTAACTTCTGAAGTTGATTTTTTGGTTTTGTGGGGATCATAATGATATGGAACTAGGTTTATATGCTTCTAATCGATTTCCACCATTTTTGAGCCGATGTGGAGCCTCCAGCAAAAGTTTACTTTTCTGCTGCGATTTCAAATTGCCTCAGAAGACGTTGTAATCAACTTCAGCAGCTGAAAATTTAATCAGATCATGAATTAGATATTCCGAATCGATTTTGGCTGGTGAATCGTGAATTCAAAATGAAAAGTTTAAATAGCTAAAACAACATTTAAAAAAATTGTGAAAAAAAAAACAGAAAAAATTCACATTTATAATAAATTATAGATTCAAAAAATTGAAAAAATCAGAAATTGGGCAAAAAATTACAAATAGTAAAAATTAATTAACCAAATGAAAAGGAATTTGTAAAATTCTCAAAATCTTGATCTAAAATAATTCAATTTCCCATAATTGAAAACAAATTCAACCGGAATATTGGCCGCTGAATTGCGTAAATTGGTAATTACATAATTTATCCTATCTATCCGCTATCCACTTTGTTTTTTCTCTCTAATGAAGAGAAAACAACGTACTATACAATCGTTATGTAAAAGTCGAAGGAAAAAAAAATTGGCAGGCAAAAAAAAAATTCATCACAAATATCACGTACATAATTGAAATTTTTTTCGGCATTACGAAATGATTGCAATTCCGCCAAAAATGTATTATACATACCCGAAGAGGAAATGCAACAGTGGCCATTCTCTTATTGTCTTATGCACAGCGCATATTTTCCAGCTGCTTTCATTTCCTCGAGATAATTACATTAGGAAGCGATATATTTGGACTCTGTATGATGTATAAATGATGAAACGGGAGAGACCGAATTAAAGTCGATTTTCTCCGCTATCGTTCGAGAGAAGTTGGGAAAAAAATCAACGTTCCGAGGAAAGGAAAGTGTAAAATAATGGTACGAGGATTCGAACGATTGATGGTTGAAAATCAAACTCGCGGATGAAATGAAAGAGGTGCTGAAGATTCGCACAAACGAAACCGTTATGTGATGATCAATAGGTGGAAATTCTTATAGGCAGAGAGAGATGAATCACGTTCGCGTCCTATTGACACTAAACTAGGTAAAATCCAAACACACAGATGCAATGAGACCGAGTCGCTGGATTGGTGTTTTGATGCACAGCCCCATGAAACGACATGATGTCGGATGACGATGATGATGATGGCGATGAAGAAGAACATGAAGGGAAAACAATACCGTATTATTACGGTATTTTTTTTTGCCATTCTGCGCTTCTAATCCGTCAAAATACTATATCCGAGTGTGGTAATTATGTATGTATTTGACTGGAGTAGACAAGCATAATATACGATTAACGTGTGGACTGCGAGTGAGTTTGGACTGGATTGACTGGACTGGACAGTGTGGCCGATGATGCCATTATTGCTGGATTGTTGATATGAGTCATACTCGTACTTCCGTTTAGAGGGCATGCAACTCGACGTCCAAAATATAGCTCATTAGTAATCACTATACGAATTTTACGAGTAAGACGAAAAGAATCACGATACGAGAAAAAAAGGCGCTAATATTCTCATAAAATGAGTGAGTCAATAATGGTGTAGTGTACGCATCCCATTGATGATAACACGTCATTATGCTAAACTAATACGGTATGTTATAGCATAAGGTGTTCTGCAACGATGGATGGATTAGATAGAGCACATACACATTCGATATACATTCTTTTGTCAACACATTCGATGACGTGTTGCAACAATAATTGCATCGACAATGTCAACTCGTAAAAATACTCATCTCGTTCGCTAATTTTTCGAACTGACCCGCGGTCTTCGGTCAAATCGACGATACGAAAAAAATTGGTACACGAAGTCGAACCGACGACGCCAGCCAGCTAAAAGTACTAAACTGGCCAGTAGAGTAAATTTATAAATAAAAGAAGAAGAAAAAAAAATAGCGAAAAAATTCCAAAGATAAACGCGAATTGTTGTGTAAGTTGTTGGGCGAATTGGCAAAACGGTCGGTCGATGGCCCCTTATATCACATTCGTGTTTGTGTGCTTATAAATACACGTATATAACCATAGCCAGGCCCTGAAACGAGAGCGAGTGAGATGGACTGACGGTGCTGCGTCGATGGGCGAGCAGGCGCAAGCAGTAGTCGGGCGGCCAAGAGGGAAAAGTTGTTTGCGAAGAAGTGCAATGACACAACAACAGGCCATCGTCCTCGGCCCCCTTTCGTCACCTCAATTCGAACACGTATATAGGTTCTTTTTTCTCGTACTTGTATATTTTTTACTCTATGGCTGCGAGTGGCCTGAATGCTACCATAGTCTCTCTATACCTACAACATATACATAATATATAGGATATTTCTAGACACGGTTGAGACTATCTTCTCGTATAGCATACACACTGGTTAAGCTGGATGGTCAACGCCATCGCCAGCACCCAACTCGACTCTTCGAATCGCTAGTTGAAGGAATTAATTGCTTATAGAGATGATTGTAACTAGCCTGGCGGCTGATTCCAATGTCTGGCGATAATTTTACACGTGAACGCGAGTCGCAGAATACCTACACTAAACACGATGATGATGATGATGACATAAGAGATCATTTTCCAGCTTGCTGAAGCCCTTGAAAATCTTACGCAGCGTTACGTGGCCTACTATGTCGATGGCTCTGCAGCATGGAGACAGGCATCTGACTGGATATCGATGTAGCAGTAGCATATTGCTTCATATTCTGTTCTGTTGGCGGCGGCATCGTGTATAATTATGTACCTATTCGACAGATTTAACCTTAAGAAAAAAGATTGACGTAAACATTGCGCGAGAGTGTCCTGGTAAAACAATCGAAAAAAAAAGAGAGAATATCGAACGTGTCATTGAGACGTGTTCGCAGGCGTAATTTTCAGCAGCAGTAATCAACTAATCAGGCCTTTTCGAGTATGTGTAGGTTGTGATACTGTTAGTATATAAAATATCACACGATGAACATGACGACGACGACGACGACGATGATGATGATGATGATGACGACGACGACGTAATGATTTTATCAACTGCTCGAGCTAGAGCGCGGTCATCGCCCAGTAACCCGTTGTCCTCATTAACATAACGTCATTTGTATCCTCTCTCGCTTCGATTGTTTCCATTTAAGCGCAGACACTTCTCTCTAATCTCCGCTGGCGCCTTAAGACTATACGTACTACTACAAATACACATTACTGCATGCACCAGCAGCGACGCCACTCTAAAAATATGTAGCATGTACCTGGGGTACTACATATCTATATGTAAGATGCTGCCAAAGGAGCACAGAACAAGAGTGGAATAGATGCAGATTCTTATAATAACCTTTTTTTTTTTTTTTATCATCATCGGCGTATTTGAAATATTTCTACTAGAGAGATGGTCGTGCTCGCACTCGCGTTCGCGCTTCCAGCGAATTAATTGTTAATCGGCGCCCGACTATGATTTATGGATTGAGCTAAATCTCGCGTACTCATGTACTATATAGGCGATCGCAGATACCCGGTACATTTCGTTGTAATTTATACGTCCGGATTCGTGCTACGATGCGTTTATATAATGAGCTAAGCTGTGCCATCGCGTAAGGCAGCTAGTGCTGGAGGTGTAGTTTCGCGCAAAATAGCGATACTCGACTATGAGGAAGTGCCCTCTATATAAATGCTCCGCACTTGAGAACCGTTCGAATGTATCCGAGTTGCGAAAACTAAAAGCAATGTGATTGTGCATGCTTAAGTTATTGTAGAAAGAGAAGTTCAATGAACTTTTGGTACTAGTTGTGAGAATTGAGAAGGATCAGTGATGCTTGAATGAAGAATGACAGAGGGTTCTTGGAAAGTTGTTGTGGCTGAACTTAACTTTTTCATGATTTGGGATATCCCAACAAATCTGATCTGACGTCACTGTGGATATCTTGAAATGTCCCAGTGTCATCCGGATATTTTGCTGTGATTCTCGTGGGGTCATTAACCTGGAAAATTCGAGGTTTGAACGTGGGTGTCTTCTCAATGTTGTTAGCAACTGGAAGTTTCCTCACTCTTCAGTGAAGTCAGCTGTGCAATGAGTCAACTCCTCTTATCTCTTTACAAAAGAGAAGTTTGATTTTTCAAGTCAACGTCGTAGACTCAAATTTTGAGATATGTATTTAGAAAAAGTAACACCACCATTTTGTAGAAGAATTAATTCCCAATAAAAAGAAGTTCTGATATTTTTTCAATATTGATGTACCCAGTAGAAATATCAATTTTTTTATCGATACTTTTTCAACGGTATTGAATTTTGAAATTGATTATTTTAATGTACTTTCTGGTGTTTTGGATTGGTGATTCCTCATTTTCTGGTCAGAAGAAACTGTGTAAATGGTGTATTTGATTTTTAGCAGAAATCTGCACTTGCTGAGAAAAATCAAGTATCAATATCAATACATTAGTATCACTAGTATTTTCAAAACTGATTTTCTTGATTTCTGAATTGTTGATACTTTTTTTTCAATATCAACATTTCTAGTTTTTCTTTTATTATTTAGTAGAATTAATCTACTATGTATTGCAGAAAAGAATCAAGTATTGATAACAATACTCTGGTGTATTGATGCTTCAAAATTGATTTCATTGATTTCTGAATTGTCAATACTTTTCTTCAGTATGATAACAATACTTTGGTTTTGGTGTATCAATGCTTTCAAAACTGATTTTCTTGATTTCTGAAATGTCGATACTTTTTTTTCAGTATCGACATTTTTGTTGAACTGATATATCTCCTTTACTTTTGCACATTTTCCATATTTTTAAAATTAAAGGAGGTAATTATGTACACTTGAAAACTAATGAAAGAATCTACTTTTCCTTTACTATTTTTGTAGATTTTTTTTCAAATTGTGCCCTTACAATTGAAGATAGGCAAAAAGTGATAATATAGCCTCCCTTGTTGAAAATTGTTCAGTAGTCCAAAAATTTGAGTCCATAATGTATACTTGAAGCCACTTTCAGTAAAAGCGGCCAGCAGCCCGTTTATCTATTAAAATGTTGAGTTTGGGGCCTTAGAACTTTCCATTCAGGAATGTAGAAGGAAGAGGATGAGGACGGGGAGAAGGAGCATAGAGCAATTACAATTCCAGAATATTATTAATTTCAAGGACTCGAACCTATGTAGTTGAAAGTTGATCCTTAAGAAGGCTTGTTTCCAGACCCAGTTCACCACTACATACTTACGATGGTATCTCGAATAAATGATATGAAAATTAAACAGAATAATATAACCTTTGAAAGTAGGCTCTATAATCCGTTTACGAAACGGATACGGCTATGTTGTGGCTGGTGGTGTTACGACGAATGGAACTTTCATTTAGTTACGTATGCGAGGAACCTTGTTATAAGAATATAATTGGCAATATCACATCATATCGTATCATATCGCCTACACGCTTTGCAGCGCGTTTTTGAAATAGATTCAAGCATACTATACGTATGAGCACTGTAGTGCATAATTGCTTCAATTTTCCGTCAAATTTATCAGCACACAGTGGTGTTTTGAAAACGAGTAGGTATATGCAATTAGATTAGGTACAACCTAGAGATAGACAGACAGAGCTACACCTACTGCAGTGGTCGTGTTGGTTACTAAGCGTTAAAGAAACTTTCCCCTTGGTCGCGTTATAATACATAGGTATAATTTTTTACGTAACATCTTTCTTGTCTCCGCGTCTGTACAGAAAGAAAGAAAGAAATAGGTAGGGAACTAATGCTGGGTCATATCCGCATAAAGTGTAGCGACGATGGAGATGCCAAAATTGTAGAAGAATCCGAAAAAATGGTAGATATTTTGGAGATGCTGAGAGTAGATTGGATATGAAATAGCTTTCGATTTCGCGCGGCTTGTGTGTTGATATATGGCGTACGAAATATTCGTCAATATGGCGGCCTTAGTAGCGCTATGGGAGAGAGGAGCGAAGAAGTGGAAAAAAATGAAACGATTTATGACGGCCGTGTGGTATGGTGGCGTGCTGTACCGAGCACATAACCAGCATAACGCGTAACAGGAGCAAGAGAGATGGATATGTTGACGATGACGAAGACTATGGCGGCGGCGAGGACTGGAGGTGAATGCGTATAGAGTGCTTTTACTTTCAGTACGATGAACTCGGCTGTCGTTGGAGGTGAGGTGGGTTAGAGAAGTATTACCCGCTCGCCGCGGTCGTCTTGCGACGTCGGTGTGAACGTCTCTTATTTGGGTCAGTTGGACGACGACGACGTCGAATAGCGACGGCGAGGGGCAGCGGGTGGGGCGGCGGTGACCTAACTGTAGTTTTTGCTGCCGTCGGACGCCATATTGGCGTTTACCCCGTGTAATAACGGGATTCGGCTCGGACTCTTTGTCGATGATGCCCGTCGTTGTCGTGAAAAATCTCTCCCTGCAGTAGTCGATTACCAACGTTCATCGTGATTCGATCAACAAAGTTGTGTACTTGGTGATTATCGTTGTTGTTTTTTTGTTGGTTTATTATAGTAAAGTTTGTGTGTTTATACATGATTTAGTTTTGGTTTTGTTTGGTTGTTTTGTTTCTATATGTTCGTTTATATTGATCGTTGATCGGATTTAGTATATCTATTATGGGATTTATAAGACGTGATTTTTTCACCCATACTTTTTAGTGGATTGTTCCGTAGATCTCTTCGTTTATCTCACATTTTAACATTACTTATTTTAAATCGTTTCTTTCGGGTTTTAATTCGTGTTTTAAAAATCGCATCTAGTAATGGGATGTATTACTACTGATTTTGGTGGCAATTGCAAGGACGCTGATTCGGAGCCGGATCGGTTGAAAATGTCGCCGACCTGCGAAGATAAATGCCCCCCTATGCCCGATATGGAAAATGTCACCCTCAATGTAGATGAAACGCCGGAAAAGTGCACGTGCCAAAGTGACGTTAATTTCGATATTTTACAGGGCTTCTTTCGCCGTAGCATTCAACAGAAAATACAATACCGACCGTGCACGAAAAATCAACAATGTTCCATTTTGCGCATCAATCGCAACAGGTGTCAATATTGCAGACTGAAAAAATGTATAGCGGTTGGAATGAGCAGAGATGGTAAGTGTTGAATTTTTTGCTGATTTTTTAAATTTTATTTATCTATATAGTACTTTACAATATTAGGGTCGTATGTTGGTGGCCAAGGCTAAAAATTGTTATATCAGTTTGAATATTATCGAAGGGCTGGGAGAAGGAGCTATTTACGAGATGATAGGTGATAAAAGGAGTATTATTTTGAGCTGATTTTTGATCATTTTTAGATAGATAATGTAAGGTTGCAAAAAACAACTAAGGAGTACAAAGAACCTGTCTCTGTAGTTAACGAAGTCCATCTTCAAATTGTAATTTTTCTAGAAAAATGATTCGAAGTTCAAAAAATTGTATGAATTTTCCATTTTTTTGAGTAATGAGGGGTGCACAATTGCTCATATCTGTTATCAGTATCTGAAATGGTGTACTAGTTCGAGGATTCGTTGAGGGGCCAAAATGCAATGACCTTACTGTAGATAGAAAGGAAAGTGACTCTCCTTTGAAAATGCTCGACTAATTATCCTTTGAAAAATTATGAGGAATGCTGACAACAGCACACTGTTGGTGTAAAAGTTTGCTTATCCAGTTTGACTTTAGGGTTCTTGGGGACCTGCAATGAGTCGCAGGCGGCTAAGTAGAAATGATATCATATTGAGGAGTTCATAGAAACATTTTCTGCTTCTCTTGAGAAATGAATAAAAATTAGATGCATTCTTCTTTCAATTGGAAATCAAAAATATCATAATTAAAATATGTATGAAAGATGGAAAAATTCAGAAAAATCTTCACAATGTATCACATTTCAAAAATAAACGAGAGAAAAGCGAAAATATCGTCTTAAAATCACAACTGTACTTACAAGGTAACTCGATAACTCCAAAATACTAAAAATTCACTGTCACTCCACTTAATTAAAACATGCCATGCAAATTAAATCCTCGCATATTAACACGTTTCTTAATGTAAAAAATCCTCTAAATTCGCTTTCTTCTCGATCACCCGGTGTTTTATTGATCCAAGAGCTCGCTGGAAAAATACTCGTTTATGTAATAATTCAACAAAACGACTCGACGAAGCTGTTTACTCTGTATTCTCATTTATTTTCATATATCACATCACGTGTTCAAATAACACACACACACGCGCCAAAAAAAGAAAGGAAAATATCTACCTGAGCTGCGCCATATTGGTAATTTGCTATTTAGCAGGTCGTTCACCTATAACACTCGATGATAAGAAACCACAATCGGTTATTAATTTAAAGCTCGTTGCAAATAAAGTAAACGAACTAATTAAACGTATATAGGTAGGTAGGTAGTGAGAGAAAAAAATACCGAGAAATACGACGTAGGTACCTACTTATTCGTGGAAAGATCTTTGAACTTTTTTTTTCGGTGTTTTTGTATATGAAAAAAATTACGATGTATTTAAATTTAACTTACCTATTTAAGAGAAACGAGGAAGGAGACGGAGCGGAGGCCAGATTAGTAATAGATTAATGGCGGCGAGATTTCGAAAGAGGGAGTGAGAGAAAAAGTAAAACGAGGGCATCTGTTTAGTTGGATAAATACGCGAAGGGAGATAATAACGTCATTGGGATATACAGTACGATTTATGCAACTATTGCTAACTGGCTGGGTAATAAACAACAAAACGGAGAAAGAGAGAGAGAAACAAGCGCAGTGATATAATCAGTGAGACAGAAAGAGATCGAGCACATCGACACGCAGACCAACAGTACAAGAAAAGAAAAGTGTCAACGACCGTTCCGACCCGAATAAAGAAATAAAATTCTATCGAGGTCAACGGGTCGACGACCGATACCGTGCAAACGATCGGGCCTATTTAGCCAATAGGTTTAATGGGTGTAGGGTCGCAAAGGTTCGTTGTACGGTTTGAGCTGGGTTTATTCAAAAATAGTAGGGTTTTTTGAGCGTGAGTAATTTGAATGTTGGGAAGATGAAATTCGTAGACTGTAGTTTTGATTTTATTTTAGGGTGGTTTAATTTAACGCAGGGTGAGGGGAGAGGGTTTCATATTTTCAAAATTTTTTAAAATTATGCCACTTGAAATCACTTTTGTTTTGTTTCTGAATATTGAATTATTTTTATTACTTTTTCAAAAAAACAGAACCTCGACAAAAAAAATTTGCTCGAAAATTTTGGATTATGTTTTCTTTTACCACCTCCTGAAAACTTTGATCACACCGATTAAAAAACATACTCGTCTATTTTTTTTTTTTTTTAAATTTCATTTGTTTCTTTATGACCTACCTCGAGATCATAATAATGGATTGCGTTAATTTCTGCACAATGTGTAAACGTTTGTAAATATAAAACACTTATCAATTATTTGAAATGCGCGCAGGCACAACGCAGACGTGCGCAATCATTTACGTAATGAGCGCGCTCTACGTAGCTCAGTTGACTAAAAGGTATAGAACAACAACCGGTTTTCTATAACGGGACTCGGTTAGCGAGGTCAGTCAACTCTTTGTTTTCTATCTTCGGGGATCGGGATTATGGTATTGGGTTTTTTATTTAATTTTATTTTCGCGCATATATCGCCGTAGGATGTCATAGCGTGTATAACAAATTTACCTACCTCTCTATTTGCATGCGCGATTTCGTAGAAAAAGTGGCCCGAACAAGGCTGCTAGCGGAAATAATATTTGGGTTCTTGTCAGAGCTTACGTAATGGTAGAGGAAGTACGAAGACGGACGAGTGAAATTGTCGTGTAGCTGGAAGAAGTTGTGCACTGGAACGTATTCTGGTCTGGAAGGTTCTAGATTCGATGACAGTTATGGCATTCGGAGACTTGAGGATGGGTTCTTTCGAGTTGAGGCTTTTTAGAAGAATAGAGTGGTGTGGAATGAGGGAGGGGTAGGGAGGGAAAGGGTTGAAAATGAAATTGTTATTTTTATTGGAAGTTTTTTAAAAATGAAATTATTTCGAATGATTTGAAAACAAAGGTTTGTAGTTTTTCGCCCTAAAAAGTTGCCAAACAGCATAGGTGGGTGAAAAGGGTAAATCGGCTCCAGCTGGGATTTTGAAATTGATCAGTGGATGTTGGTCTTTGGGGTCCAAAGTCATCATTACAGAATCTTTGGATCGCTAATTCACCCATAACTCTTTTAAAAGGGATAAAACGGAAATTTCCCTCTTTGGCTGTTTTCAACCAAATTCTTTCAAACTTGCAGGAATACTAGACCACTAGCAAGGGTCATTCGTGGAAATTTTTTGAAATTTTTTCTAAAGTATCTTCTTGGTCAAATGAACGTTTTTGGTGATTTTTTCACAATTGTTCCCCTCTCAAGAGATCAATTTTTGTCTAAATTTTTATTTTCTAGTGGTAATCATGATAGATGTCAAACTGCACCATCGACCTGAATTTGATCCAAATTCGTCTGTTTTTTCCATGTTTTAAAGAAATTTTGATTGCATAATTTTGGAAACCCCTGACTCTAGCCGTTAAAATTTAGAAAAAAATACAGATTTCAACATTTTTCAAAATGAGTTGAATTGACTGAAGAGTTGATTCATTTTCAAAAAGAAGTTTACTCAGCTCTGTTTTCAATTTTGTGGGAAGGGTGACTTTTTCAAGGAATATTCCACACTCTCCTAGCAAACCACGAGCTCTTTTCTTCCTTCATCTAAAAAAAATCATGTTCAGTGACCAAGCATATCTCGATCATGTTTTCATTTAGTAGGTATAAAAAGTAACAACATCGAGCAGTTCGATCCACAAATTCGCTCCAGTAAAGGAAGAAATCGAAAAAATAGTGCTGTTTTATAACGGATTCGATTGTTCATCGAGGACACCAGACTAAACATTTCACAATGATCTAGAAAAAAGTCTATATATAGGTTGTAATGGCAATGTTTTGACGACACAATCCAACAATGTTGCAAAGTAGAAAGAGAGAAACCCAAAGTAACGTTATAAAGAGGCCGAATTTCGCTGTTTTTATTCCGAAGATCTAGTTGTAATTTTTTTTTTCGCTATACTTTGCACGGGTATTATCAAATGTAGCGCGTCAAATATAAGACGTATAGGTACTGTTATGGTTCTAACTGCAAACAGCATCGAGCTCGAGCATCTCGAAGAAAGCGTGTTAAACGTACGGTCTCGACTGTACTATAGAGAGATAGGGTCAACGAAACGCGACCACGTCGAAGTGAAAGTAAATCATGGTAGCCTGAATTGTGGAGCAGAAGGGGGGCCGAGGGGAGGTAACCGCGATTATAGATATAAAAAAAAATACTGTCAAACGAGGAAACGATTAGAGAGAATGGGCAGAGCGGAAGCATTCGGTTCGCGGTGCAGTGGCGAACGTTGTTTTCATCGTGTTTCACATTTAACGTTGTTAACGGTACAACGGTATCGGGTACCGTTAATTTTTACTTCGCCAAGACGTAGGATGGTGGCGGGTACGTAGATCCATTCTCTCGGTGATTTTGTTGTTGCTTTTTTTTTGCTCTCCTCTCGTAAATCTTTACAACGACTGATGTTTTCTATCACGAATTCTGCGGTACTTGTCCTAGTTTCGTGTATAGAGAGCGGGTATTGGTTATTCTAATTAAATGTACTAGTTTTTATCGCAATGTACAGTAATATTGGACGTCGAGGTGAGGTGAGGTGAAGTGATGGAGAAAAAGAATGCCAACTTTCGAAATGTCTCTGTCTCCATCTTATACGCACGCTGTATAAGCTGCAGTATTGGCTGAATCACCGTTAATACTTTACCGAAGTTAGCCCAATTCGTGACCTACAACTTACAAGTAGAATACTCTTTGAAAGTGAACGTGATCGGCGTTGCGCCTGAATAGACTACGGGTATGCTACACGTTGAACTTGTACGATGAAATGATTGTATCTGAACTGCTATCAGGCGTTGATCGAGTTGTATTGTTTTAGATATACTAAAGTGATGATGATAATGACGACCTGAACTGACACCTTTTTTTTAAGCAACCAATTGTTTGGTAATTATTTGTTTATAAAAGAAACAATTTTTTCGCCAGTGTGTCAAAACCTTCGAAGTAATTTGATGTCAGTGTATATGAAATCAACTCGTTGTGATCATCGAGCACACGTACGCGCATTTGTAAACAAACGCGATTGTCTCTCCTTGGTATGTGTTTTTTCGGCGATTTGACAGGAGGAAAAAAATGTAGGAGGTGGAAAGCTCGGCTTATAGATGTTACAATTGTAGGAAATATACGTAGACAGGTACGTGTCGTACGCATAAATACGACTTTGACAGTTTCTAAGCCAAACTAGAAGGGCAGAGGGAGAAACACAGACGCACACGACGAATACTAGGACAAGGTTATACGGACGTGTAAACAAAATTGGTTTATTTTGAATTATTGCAGCGTTTTTTCGGCTTACAAACGTACGTATTATGCTACGTTTCGTCACATCTCTAAAGTATACGGATTATGACATTGTTGTACGCAGGTTTATCGAATGTTTCGCGAATAACGTCGCATTCTGATGGTATCGTGTCGTGTCCAAAATGTAGGTACTATAGGGCTGCAAAAATTTAACCACGCTCTGCTACCATGTTCCGACTTATGTCAATTTTTTGATAGGATAACGAGGATGAATTCAACTCGTATACCTTGCGTATATCGTATACGTCTGTAGATTAGCGACAATTTATTCGGTAATTGAAACGATAATTGCGTCGTGTCCCCCTTCAAGGAGCCTCAAGAGTGTCGGCAATTTAGAGAAAAAAAAATTGAAAAAAATTTCGACTTTGTCAAAATTAACTTTGCAACGATTGCGATGGTTGTTTTGCACATACGGATAGACAGGGAGGCCCGGTATCGGTGTCGGTTTTAAATACGCGCGCCGGACGCGACATTGAACAACCGAGCGCATGGTTTTTTGATATTTTTTTCAATTTATTTTTTTTTATTTTTAACGTCGTCAGCTCCGCGTTAACCTTCGAACCGAACGATTTTGGCCTTCGTTGTCGTCGTCATCGCACAAGTGCGCGAGCGTGTGTGCTGGTATATGTTGCCGAATATACACGACAACGTTGCTAAATTTTTTTTCCGACTAGCTCGCGGTGTTTTTCGTGGAAAAATTCACTATGAGTCATGTACGTAATGGCTGAAATTTTTTTACGGCGCCATATGAGCGGAAGATATGCTACTGTGTGGCGAGTTGTATAGTTGATGGTGCTATATGTGGTCTATATAGAGATTACATGTGTTTGATGAATGGATGCCACGCTTAGGTAATTGGCTTTCATTGAGAGAAAAGTTAAATGAACAGATTATTGATTTATCACTTCCTTTTTTTCCAATTTGAAAAGACAATTCAAAAAAATCTCCGATATACTCGTATGAAGTTTGATAGCTCAAATTCTGGCAGGAAGGCGTGTGCTTGATACTTGATCGATTGATTTCATCATTGGCTGAATCTGAGATTCCTGTCAAAAAAATTTTTTTTTTACGTGTTTTTCAATAAATTCTAAAAAATGCTATTTGTCCTTACAATATAAACTTCAGCTATTCAAATTTTAGCCGGAAAGTGTGTGCTTGATACCTGATCAATTCATATCATCATTGGCCAAATCTAGAATTTTGTTCAAAAAAAAAAATTTTTACGTGTTTTTCTGGAAATTCAAAAAAATTGCCATAAATTATTACAATATTGACCTCAGATTCAAATTTTGGCTGTGAAAAGTTTGTTCTTGATACCTGATTGACTGATACCATTATTAAGCAGGATTTAAGATTTTGTTCGAAAAAATTTTTTTTACGTGTTTTTTTTACTAATTCAAAAAAATGTCATATCTTCTTACAATATGAACTCCAGCAACTCAAATTTTGGTTGGAAGGTGTTCGTTTGATACCCAATCGACTGATATCATCTTAGACCGGATCTGAGACCAGCTGTCAAAAATTCAATTTTTATGTGTTTTTCAGTAAATTCTAAAAAATGCCATTTATCCTCACCATATCAACTTCAGCAATTCATATTTTGGCCGAAAGGTGTGTGCTTGATACCGGATCAATTCATATCATCATTGACCAAATCCAGGATTCTGTTCAAAAAAAAATGTTTTACGTGTTTTCCTGGGAATTCAAAAAAATTTCCATAAATTATCACAATACTGACTTCAGGTATTCAAATTTTGGCTGTGAAAAGTTTGTTCTTGATACCTGATTGACTGATACCATCATTGTGCAGGATTTGAGATTTTATTCAAAAAAAATTTTTTACGTGTTTTTTTTATTAATTCAAAAAAATGTCATATCTTCTTACAATATAAACTCCAGGTACTCAAATTTTGGTTAGAAGGTGTTCGTTTGATACCCAATCGATTGATATCATCTTGGACAGCTTTTGGGACCTCTGTCAAAAATTCAATTTTTTACGTGTTTTTCAGGTCTTTGCTTTTTGATACCTCATTGACAGATAGGTACCATCGCTGCAGAAAAAATCCGTAATTTATGCTTGAAAGAAACCAATTTTTTAGGAAAATAGGAGCAACATTGGAGTAAAGGGATACAAAAAAACAAATTTTCAAAAAAGAGGTGATCCAATTCTTTATGGTGATTTATTCCATTTGAATCTCGATGCTTGACTTGACATAAACTCAGCACGCATATCCAAGAATAGGCATACAAGTTGCATACTCGTTCGGTAGGTTCTGGTATTTTTTTTTTGCTACGGCGGAATCTCGAAATGATCCATATGGCGCACGCAGGTACCGTTGGAAAGTACGTAGGTATACGTAAATAGACGTACGTATCGTACAACGGTGCGTCTGGCTGGTATGGCTGATCACGTCAAAAAAGGGGGAGCAGCGCGGGAGGAGAAATTTTTTATTTCGGAATATGCTCTCATTAACGATGTAAAAAGAGAATACCGTGGCGAGATCAACTTTCGACGAAAGCGAAAGAGAAGAAAGCGGTTTGTGAAGGTCGCGACGGCGGTATAAGCACCACTACCAGCGTCGCTTCTACTCAGCCATACAACAGGATTCGTCGTATGTGTGGTCGTCGAGAGAAGTTACATGAAAGAGAGCGATGGCGCGTAGGAAAAAAAATTAATAGGGGGGAGTAAACGTGTACGCATAGAGTAATACATAAGCGGCATACTTTATCGTATGTTTTAGTAGGCCTCCTCGTAATGAATGGACGGTATCGTTCATTCGTTCATTTCATTCGTACTGCTGCGGAGGGATACCTACGCCGCATCGTACGCCCGTACGTACGTGGTGAACTTGAATGAATTTACAACAGCCTTTGCGCCTTTGCAATAGGCTAAAAAACAAGTCGAGGGGGGTTGCGTGTTACTGTTGCGTTCGCCTCCCCCTCCGGTCACCCTTCGTCGTCGTTGTTGTTGTGATGTTTTCACGAAATTTCACGACGAGTAGGTAGTTCGACTTTCGGGCGTTTACGACAAGGTTAAGCCGCCGGGTTGCTATGGTAAGCACCAAGCTCGGGGAGTTGTTTACGTATAAAATTGTTCGACGAGCAGCTTTTCAAAAAGCTTACAGGGAAATGTCGTTGTTAGAATGATAAATTGAACGCACCTCCCTACCCTTTGCATCATCGTACCCACAGTTACCCTTGAAAAGCTCTACTTTCTTTTTTTAGTATACTGTTTGTTTTCGTCTCTATAGCGTGAGGCAATATGTTCCAGGTATAATTTGCGAACGAAACGATTGAAAATCGAAAATAGGATTTTCGAGAAACGAAGGGTGGAATTAATACGTAGAATGATTGGAACGAAAATTTTCATTAATTTACAAAATTTAACCAATTGTATGCAACATCGCCATCAACTACATCTTGATAACTTTCTATATTTTCTTCTAAATGATACCTAAAATGTCGTGTCATAATACCGCGTAATTTTCGCTTCGTTGTCGATGTACTTCAACCCCTCGTCCCTTTCTTTTCTCATAATTTTAATGCTCACAATGGGGTAACCTTGAAGTTACCTATCTGAACGCATGTTTTTTTAAAAAGCAAAAAAGCAACCCGAGTGAGTACGTCTTTTTATTATCAACCGTAAAAAGAATTGTCAATGTCAAGGTCATCCGATATGTACATAAATAATACACATAACACGAGTGAAAAAGTCGAAATTTTTTGACATTTATGGCATCGCATTATATTTATGCTAAATGTAAGTTGGAACTTTCGGATAGGAACGACAGATACACACACACAAAGAAAAAATGGAGAAAAAATATTGCGATATTGCGTAACATTTTCGTATAGTTGTTTACGAGAGAAGGATTCGTGCAGGAGAAATGTGGAGGCGCAGGGTAGGGTAATTCATAGGTCGTAGCGACAGAATAATGGTACACGAGTAGGTAGAGATAGAGCAAGGAATAAAGATGCAAAAGAGGGTACCGCAGGGTACACGACACGAGAGAAGAAATTCAGCGAACGCCATGCCAGCCAATGTAATGATGTCTAGGGGGCAACTTAAACAGCAGAATGAGGAGGAAAGGAGGGGGGGTTGACGAAAAAGCCTTCTCTGCAGTGACCATTCCATTGGTTTGGTACAAAGTACAGTGAAAAATAAGAGGAATCCTAACATAAGGCAGGAGACATAGCGGAGGCGCAATGTGTAATGAACGCGAATCGTTCATGACCGATATAGAAAATAAATACGTATAATTCACAGCCCTGAGGGAGCAGATGAGGACGCCGTTGGCTCTATGGCCCGGTCTCCTGCGCCTCCGCCGCGCCTCGCCCGTCCCATCGGTGCCCATCACCGCCCGCGCCGCGTCCGTCGCTATTTCAGCGATTGTAATATCAGTTCGGTTGCTTTTCACCGCTTCGAAGCTGTTCAAGTTCAAGGGTAATCGATAAGGACGCGGACATGGACGTGGCAGGCGGGGGTACAGTGACGTTGGCGTGGTTACCGGGCTGACTCGGCGGCGGTGACGCGAGAAGGGACCGCGACGACGACGGTAGCCGGTGGAAGGCGGCACTCGCCGTGTTTCATCGTCATTTCACGTCGGTCATTCTTGGTGTGTGCGTGTCGCGCGCTTGCGAAGAAAAAAGACACGACGTACGTAGTTTTACGCGTTTTCACATTTTTCGCGCCAAACCGAAAGAAAAGCTAAACGAAAATTACACGGTTTTGTAAACGAATTTCGCGCGTCTGTAGTGATGATTATATTTTGTGCGATCGCGACCTAAAATTTTTACATACGCGAGAATTGATAGTGTTCTACCTTGATTTAAAAATTTTTTTTCAAGTTCGATATTTTGTGCAAGTGTGCGCGACGTGACAAGTGTGTGGCTGTATTCTAAATCCTTAAAAAATTTTAATGTGCCATGTTCGTTAAATGATATCGTTACCGGAGTATTTTTATTAGTGATTGTGTAGTGATAAATTGATATAAATATGAGTATGGCGGAGAAGTTACCAATTTTAAAAGGCATCCTCAATGGGGTCGTCGAGTATTGCCCTAATTCTCGTATGTATTCATTGAAGTTTTATAAATATTTTTTTCGAGCAATTTTCAATATTCAAAGATCATCTTTTGGTAGTTTTTTATACAGCGTGTGGATTTTCAATCAAAATCTGTCGAATGTGCCTTTGCTAAAATAATTTTAAAATATTACAGCGCATGCAGCTGCGTTGCATTTCGTTGAGCTGTGTTCCAAGGTACAGCTAAGTGCTAAAATTTGCTGCGAAATAAGTTACATACTGCTAAAAACTAGCAGGAAAAAAGCGGTATATTCTGCTAATGTGCTAAAAGCTGCTTCAATACAGCTACTGTACCGGTAAAAATGCAGCTGTAATGTGGCTTTTGCTGCAGTTACAGCGCTGAAAACGAA
Source organism: Planococcus citri (assembly GCF_950023065.1). Taxonomy (NCBI): domain Eukaryota; kingdom Metazoa; phylum Arthropoda; class Insecta; order Hemiptera; family Pseudococcidae; genus Planococcus; species Planococcus citri. The sequence goes on from NC_088679.1 coordinate 33,953,925, forward strand.
AAATGTAGCTGTGTTTGAAAGTGAAAAAAAGCTGTATTATCAGCTAACTGCAGGCTGTAAGATCTCAAGTTAGCAGTATGTTCTGTATTTTCCAAAATATAGCGGTAAATACTTCTTTTAAAATTGCACCAGAGATAAAATATGAAAAAGTTAGGCATGGCCATACCTACGTAGTGAATGTTTATTTCAATTGAATGGAGCACGTGTAGTTAACGGTTTCTCAGCAGTTAGAGATTATTTAGAGCAGTAACGAAGAAAGAAAAAGGAAAGTGGAAAGGTTAAGTGGGACAGTAGAACAGCTGCATAAGTAAACGTTTTTTCGAAGTGATGCTTATCTTTGCGTGTATATGTCTCCAGTAATACATAAAATAATTGGGTATTTGAAATTTTTTTTTTTGGTCCTACAAGTCTATTTTGTCTGACTTGCTTCCTGCTTAAAAATGACTTGTGTAATTTTAATCTGAACAGTATTTTTATTTTAAACGTAGTTGAAATATGATCCTGTGTAATTTTTGTGCACTTGATTGTGAATCTAATTTAGGGCTGTAAACCCAAAACGAACCCAAAACTGCTTGAAATCTGAATCAAATTCCAGCCCATAATGAATCTAAACTGACAACACCCCAGAACTAGAAACCAAAATCCAATATTACTTTCAACCAGAAATTGGAATCAAAATCATTTTAAATCATTTTGGTTTTGAGTTTTCTTTGTGAATTTTCAATTTTTTCTGAAATTACAATATGATGTATTTTGAGTTATATTTTAATCCAGACAATAATCTCAGTCAAAAATTGCATCACTTGAGTAAGAAATAGTGAGAGGAATTCAGTCTTTTTTACATTTTTGGAAGTCTAATCTGTATTAAAAGTTCTGATATAACTTTGAAAAAATTCCATAAATTATCACATTTGATAAGTAGTTCCTAACATCCCTGTAAGTGTATAAAAATTAGGTTGGAAATTGCTGAAGTGCAAACTGCCTTACAAAATTATGGAAATTTCATCAAAAATTATTATTTCATCCTTTTTGGATTTGGGGAAACTATGAGGGTAGCTTCTGACCTCCTTCTCCTCCTCGCGACTCCGCTCTTCTGTGTATTTTGGTTGAATCAAAAACGATTCATTTTAGGTTCGAATCCGTGATCAAATTATCCCATTAGTTCGTCAATTTGAGCATCGAAAGTGAAAATTATATACAGTAGTATTTGCACACAACGGAGAGCAAATGATGCTTGTAAATTTTCATGTCATTGTTGCTTTCATTCACGAAGCACATTTAAAATAACATACCTCGTGAAAGTGAAACGAACGTTGGTTTGAAGAAGAAAAAAAAACTGTATTCATTAAGTTATTCGGCGATTAATTTACTTGCGGTTGATATTTCATTCCTCATTCGGTATATTTAAAAAGACAAGAATCGCGAGAAAGAAAGTACCTACATGTTGAAAAGTGTCAAAATTAACGAAGGTAAATTTGTCAACGACGACGACGACTTGACGGGCAAAGTGTACCAAGGTATTTGTGGTTACAATGTCGCCTTATAGGTCAGTAGCTTCGAGTATGCATGATTTAGAAGCCAAAACGTACTTCATTGACGCTTCCTGGTCACCAATCGCCCTCGCATCTCTTTAATTATAAAAGAAACGAAATAATCAAACGGTTGCCAACATGCGACCTTGTATTAAGTAGATTAATCTTTTTTGCCTTCTTCTCTCTGGTTATAGTCTGAAAATTGATCGTAGGTGTTCGAGTAGAGGTAACGGGAACGGTTTACTGGAAGTTTTTTTTCTCTCTTTCTAAGATTTCTATATTTAAAAATCGGCGCTCGAGTCGAAAGGATGGTATGTTTAATTTTTTATCGAGTCATCGAAGAGAATGAGCTCATAAAGAAGGCAGCACGACGATTAGGAGAAAATAATTTAAACTGTATGAACGACGACGACGATGAAGAAAGGAGTAAGCGTCGTCGTCGTTGTGGTGTGCGGATGAATAGATAATGGTTCAGGCTGGCGAAAGTTGCATGGTCAAATGCAAATTTCATGTGTGCAAAATAATGTTTCGGCGTGTTCGACGTTTGAGCAGTCTGTATATAAATAGTATAACAATATAAATAAATTTAAGCTACAAAGAAACCAGCAGAAAGAAACTTGTTGGCGCCGCACCATTTAATAATTGTAACCTTGCTACCTATGTATTTTGTAAGTCTGGCCGAAAGTATGGGTTTGGGTATGGGTATGGTAGAGGTAGAGCACGAGGATAACGAAGGTATGTGGAGATGCAAGCACACGCGTTAGTAGGTCAGGATGCATCTGGTGGTGCATTTGTTACAATTCGATTTCGGGTTCGAAACGCAGCAGGATGAACCACTTGTTGGAACATTCGGGTGTTGGTGCAACTGCCGCCATCGCAATCACCTTCACCTCTACCTCTGTATTACTTTTTTTTTTTCGGTTTTTATTTCTCTCTCATCCTGGCCTACCAAACGAGCGACGATACTTATTAAAAAGAGAAATTATCATGGTCGCCGTCATAACAAACGGCTGCAGCGGTAGACACTCTCTCGTATTGTTTATGTACGCCTTTCCCTTTCAAAATATATACGCATCGCGCCCGCTCACGCTGTAGGTACGCAGCAAAGCCGTTGATAGTTCTGTATGGTGTGTGTTTGTTAAGCGTACATACAGCATTTAATACTCATCGCGCGTCGTGTTGCTCTCACTGCTCAAAAGTGGAGGAAGAGGCGCAGGAGGAGACGCATTTCTCTCTCGCTGCGATCCATGGTATGGTACTCGCGCGCGCCTACACTTTTGTCATCATTGGAAAGATGAAAGAGGCTGTAGCGGGCGCGATTTCGTGAAAGTAAAAAATTTTCATGCGGCGCGACCTTGAGAAATATCCGATTCGTGTACGCTCTCTTACCTAATTGGAAGACAAATAGTTTGGAAGTCGAAAAGAAAGAATAAGGTCAGAGATGGTAAAAGAGGTTAGAGACGTGTTTATACACCAATACTTACCTATATTTTTCGGGTCTCTCGTTTAAATCTCTTTTCTTTTCTTTTCTTTTTTGTACTGTTTCGGCCTTCTATGTTCTGTACGTACTCCCTTTTTTTATGGTGTAATATCCGTGTAATGTAAAGTATGCTCTGATGGAGTGTGCCAGTAAACACGATGAACCAGCTTGGTTTAAGGGTTTATTCCTCTTTGGAAGTTCTATTAATTGAAAAAAAAAAAAAAAACGATACAAGAGGAACATCTGCTTCGATGATACGCATTGGGAGATGAGGATAACGCCTCGTATATACTAGGGTGAAAAAATGAGGTCGATAAGATCCACTGTACGAGTAGATACACCTGGATGGCGCGTGCAACATTTTGCAACCCGTCTATCACCTGCTACTCTATGTAGTGCTGATCAATGCAGACTCGAGAGTTTTGCTGTAACCCAAGCTCTCAGCTGTGAATGTGCACCAGTCTCTCTGTCTTCATTGTGACATGTTTGAAACGAGTTTATATTGCAGGGCTGCCTTGGTCTGTCTCATTTCCTTTACCCTATTTTCAAACACATACGATTACTTATACCTATATGCTTTACCATTACCTCGAGTACTTGTATGTGTATGTAGTATGATGATTCGAATGATCTTAATTATTAATGGTTTTGTGTTTTTTTTGCTTTTGTTTACAGCTGTTCGATTTGGTCGCGTACCGAAACGAGAAAAAGCGCGTATTCTAGCGGCCATGCAACAAAGTACTAATTCCAGGAGTCAAGAAAAAGCTCTAACCGCCGAATTAGAAGATGACCAAAGGCTATTAGCCACTGTGGTCAGAGCGCACTTAGAAACGTGCGATTTTACCAGGGATAAAGTGGAACCTATGCTGATTAGAGCTCGAACCCAACCTTCATTTACCGCTTGTCCTCCTACTTTGGTAAGTACCATTAAGCTTTCTTAGATCAATGATCAGTAGACAATAGACACTGTGTAACTATGGATTGATCAGAGATATGTACTTACCCAAGAGGTCTTAGAATTGTATCATTATGATGGAAAGTTGGTAGAAGAGGAAGTGTATGAAGTCAGTTTCAGCAACTGAGGCAGTACCTCAGAGCACCGTAGGAAATATGATGCCATTGGAAGTCAAAGATCTGATGTTTTCCAATCGGTATTTGTTTTGATGGGAGGGGTGAGGGTGAGGGAGAATTTTGAAAGCCTTTGTGGATCAGTTTTATGTAGTTCACAAAGATCAGTTTCAGAAATACTGGATATAGATCAAGTCAGACTTGAGTGAAACGCAAGAAGAGATTTCTTTGGAAGTCAAAAATGTGATGTTGAATCATCATGGCATATACAGTCATTCTTCTACTTTAATTCCATATTCATACATTTTTTGGGAGTGGGTTGTGGAAATCTTTGAAAAATCAGTTGCAGTAATTGCTATTGTTGATACTCTATAATACTCATAAAAACCGTGAAACAATTGGAATGTCAGAAAGTTTTTTTCATCAAGCATATTGATTGGAAACAAAAAGTAAAAAAAATTTTTGAGAATCAATTCCTTTTGAATTTCAATTTTCTCCTATATTTCTGGTTTTTTTCACACATTTTTTCTCAATTTTTGACTTTTGGATAATATATTGTGGATAAGTATGTATTGGTTTTCCATATTGATTATCAATGTTTTGATATTGAATCTCATATTGATATATTGTTCAAGATATCAGTACAAGGGTGTGCACTGTGCAAAAATGGCATGTGCCCTCAAAAAAGTTTTTTGCCAAACGTTTCGACTGGTCACAGTGAATGATAATAATGATAGCACATTATTGGTTGTGATAACATATTTTACCAATCATATGTACCTATTTCACATTGCCAGCCTACATTTTTAATGAAAAAACTTTCTGTGGGGTACATGATATTTCTGCACAATCTGTAAATTAACACTACTAGTCTGTAGAAGTCAAGGATCTGATATTGAATCATGATGATAGTGCTGTTACTGTTCACTATTATTGATGATTCTCAATTCTCTATTCTCTATTTAGCTATTTTGGAATCAGTTGTAGCAACTATGGACATAGTTCTGAGCTAAGTGAAGAGATGCCATTATAGAAGCCAAAAATCTGATGTTGAATGATGATGACAAATGCCATTTCCTACTATTCAGCTTTACTGATGTTTCTCTATTCAGAGTTTAGTCTATCAGAATTAGTTGCAGCAACTGTGGTCAGTGGTCATAGATCAGAGCTGAAAAGGGAGCATGAAAAGATGTGATGGGAAGTTGAAGATCTGATGTTGCAATGGATCATGATGGCGAATACAGTTATTCTTCCCTTTTACTGGTGTTTCTTTATTCAGCAATTTTGGGTAGAGGAATTCTGGCAATCATTGAGTATCGGGTTTAGTTGATGAGGATCAGAGGCAGCAACTGAGGCCACAAATGAGATCTGAGTGAGAGGCATGAATCATGATGGTTATTACGGTTATTCTTCCCTTTTACTGGTGTTTCTTTATTCAGCAATTTTGGGTAGAAGAATTCTGGCAATCATTGAGTATCGGGTTTAGTTGATGAGGATCAGAGGCAGCAACTGAGGCCACAAATGAGATCTGAGTGAGAGGCATGAATCACAATGGCTAATACAGTTATTCTTCCTTTTTACTGATGTTTCTCCATTCAGCATTTGGAGAGAAGAATTCTGGCAATCATTGAGTATCAGGCTCAGGTTATGAGGATCAGTGGCAGCAACTGTAATTGTAAATTGAGGAGGGAAATCTTGTAAATCTTTGAGGATCAGGTTCTTCTGATGAGAATGAATACAAAAATGAGTTTCATTACTCAAATAGCCCATTCCCTCGAATGCCAGTCACCAAGACCAAGACTGGATCTGATCACAGACCTCGGTTTCAAAAACATACCTTTCAGAAATTAGATCGGAAGTACATTTGAGACTATATGGTTCGTTCAAATATCGTAGAACACAATTTTACAAAACCCTGACAGATTTCTCCCAACTCTCCCGCTGTCTGCTAGTCCAACAAAGTAATTCTTCCAGCTCAGTGTGCACCGAAGGTTAATTTCAAGTTCCGGTAGACCTTGTGTGTGATCTTCTGGCCGCATGGTAATTGACCGTAGAGAAAACAGATCTCGAAGATCTCCGAGAAGGTTGTACAGTATGTTGTGTTGTATGGCAGAAAAATGATGTAGAACATTATTCCAACGTCTGGCTTATAGGTTAGGATGTGTGCGTTATCCTTCCTCGCAGATTTCTTAACATCTTGTACGGTAGCATTTGAATAAGATCCAAAATTACGCACATAAAACGTGCACTGTGTGTATATAGTTTTGTGTTGGGAGACGATTTCTTCTTAGCCTATACTATAATTCAAGGTCGATGATGCGTGTAAACGAGAACGCGATCACAGACCTCTGCCGGTATGAGCTCGCTTCACGATGCCGGATTAATGATATTACAAGCCTAGTATATGTAGCATAGGGATAGGGAATGCCATAGTGATATAGGGAAAGAGAGGTACCACTAGTTTAACCGTCGTCAGTGGGCGTTGTGTATATACTCTGAAACGTTACACGGTCACAGCAAATGCGTTAAAGTTATGCCGAGGTAAAGGACATTTTCACACCAGTGTGTTAGTGCAGCAAGTACATACTTACTCGTACATACACTTGGAAGTGTTATTGCTCGTGTATGAATATACACGGAGAAGAGGCGCGGGTTGAGTAGGTACTATTTTTACTAACAATAAAACACCCGAGAGTGTGTCCATGTGTGTATGTCGCCTCTCCCGCTGTCTAGAGTAGTATAAAATACATATATATAGTTAAGAGGAACGCGAATTCCATCGTTTTAAAAACTCATCAAGGATCTTCCTTGTGTAATAGGCTACGACGTATGAGCGACTTCGTCATCATCGTCACTACAGTACAGAGTCAGAGTGTCGTAACTTCCCCGTTTTTTAGCGTGTATTATTTTTTTTTCATTGTGTGTGTACGCTGATTAGGGAGAATTTCTCGAAGATGCTTGAATTTAGGTCGAGCTCAAATCAGTCCCGAGGACATTCGATGACCTCTTCTTGTTTAGTTTGGGTTTTGTTGCGAATACATAGTGTACAAGCAGATGGAATGGAAGCTGGCGGAAAGAGTGAGAGATACACGTACACAGAGTACCCTTTTGTTGTATGATACTATAGAGTTGATAATTGACTACTGCCAATACTGTTGCTGGTATAGCCAGCCTTATAGAATATGGATTGGGTATAGACGATGTATGGCATCGAGTACATACTCTCTTTAATGACTTAATCGTCGTTTAACGTCAACTGTCATGATCCCGTATGTCAATATGTAAATTCTCTTTCTCTCTCTCACACTTTAACTGTTAGAAGTACTTTCACAAAGAGCTAACTGGAACATCGGAATGTAACGTTTCGTGATTGTGAACGAATTATTGGAAAGTTAGCGAGCTCACGGTGTGACTGATCCTGCATAAGACTCGTGAGATGAGAGCAAAAGTAAAGGTAGGTAAATCTCTTCTTGGACTTTGGTACGGTCTTGAGTTCGAATTCTGATGCTGATGCATCTGATACTGGGCTGGTAGGTGATGATCTGATGAAAATGAAGACAAGTAGGCAGGCAGGCGCAGGCGCTAAAAATATGTACGATGGTGTGATGATAGAAGAGAGGAAAAAAAATACCCGGAATTAATATCACACCGTATATTAATTAAACGTTTAACTCGGCGAGACCTTGAGTCTTGACATCAAATAAGGACAATAGGAAGCGAACCGATGATTTTTTTGTATTAAATTTAATAACGGTAAATAAATTTTTTTGTAGTCGAGTAGGTATAATCGGTTTACACGCGAACCAGGGAGACGTGTATAAAGATTTTTATTTTCTATGCAAGCGCAGAAGTATATTTGTTTATGGCAAACAGCGTTTTACAATACAAGGTTAATGGTTTTACGCAGATTGTAAATTAATTACGCCCGAGAGCGTGTGTTTTCCTTATTATTTTCTCGAATTTTTCGAAAAATAAAAACAAAAATTATTCGAACGTAGTAGATGAAAATCGTCGTTTGGGGTTTTCTCAATACACACGTGAGAAGACCTCGTTGGGATATTGGAATAAATAAGGAAAATATGTTGTCATGAATGGATGAATAATTGGTGTATGCTGCAGGAGGAGAATCTACTATGTCTGTGTTCTGTTGGATGAGTTTTATGTTGTTGTTGTTGGTGTTTTTTTTAACTGTTCGTCAAACGTTCAAGGCCGTTCGTACGATGAACCGGTTCCGGCACGGCCTTCTGAACGGTGTGGTCTGCTTGTAATTATACGGCGTGTGATGAGCGGCGTGTTACACACGAGTCTTTACAACGAACGTATAGAAGAGAATGAAATGTAAATGAAAAATGCATCCTATGACCATATGGTACTTGGTTCTTTTTTTTCAATTTTTTCGTTTTCGAAACACCGAGCATGGATGGGTGAAAGGAAAGGGTTAGAAAGGTGAAATTACGATACAACGACCTAGTTTCTCTTTCTGTTTCTCTCGAGTTTGGACGATGTCGATGATGATCAATCCGTAGGATTTTCAACGTTTTGTTTTTGGTTTTCTGAAGACTGGATGTGCTAAAGGAATATGTTTTGTTTTGTTTTGTTCACAGGCTTGTCCATTGAATCCAAATCCTCAACCATTAACCGGACAACAAGAATTATTACAAGATTTTTCAAAGCGATTCTCACCCGCTATTCGAGGTGTTGTGGAATTCGCCAAAAGAATAACCGGATTCGCATTGTTACCTCAAGATGATCAAGTCACCCTGCTAAAAGCTGGTGTATTCGAAGTCTTGTTGGTCCGTTTGGCTTGCATGTTCGATGCGCAGGTAAATTGAGCATTTCCCAAACGAATATTTTTGCAGACCTGGAATTTGAATGAAGAAATTAATGGTGAATTATTTTTTTTTCGTTTGTTTTGTAGAATAATACGATGATATGCCTAAACGGACAAGTATTAAAAAGGGACTCGATTCATAACAGTTCGAACGCTCGGTTCTTGATGGACTCGATGTTCGACTTTGCCGAACGACTAAATTCGTTGCATTTATCAGACGCTGAAATCGGCCTTTTCAGTTCCATCGTTGTTATCGCAGCCGGTAAGTTGACAAATTCTTGATCATTCATACTCCTTACAGCCAGAATTTTTCTAGTTTCAAGGTCACTTATGGAAAATATTCGGTTTTTTGTTTGTCTCACGCAGATCGTCCCGGATTACGTAACGTCGAACTAATCGAAAAAATGCACAACAAGCTGAAAGCTCTGCTGCAATCGGTGCTGGCTCAAAATCATCCTACTCAACCGAGCCTATGTCAAGAACTTATCAAAAAGATCCCAGATCTGCGCACGTTGAACACGTTACACTCGGAGAAACTGTTGGCATTCAAAATGACCGAACAGCAGCAACTGCAGCAACAGCACAATCTATGGAACGGTTCGAACGGCGCTGTCAAATACAAGCAAGAACCAATCGACTATCATCGCGGCTTAGACGACTGCGGCGGTACCAAAAGCCCGGTCGGTTCGTCTTCGTGGAGCTCGTCGTCCGAAGGAGGCGCTATGGAAGAAGTAAAAAGCCCGATGGGTTCGGTCTCCAGTACGGAATCTGCGTGTTCCGGCGAAGTAGCCGCACTCAACGAGAACGCCGCAGCTGTCGCGTCCATCGTCAGCGGCCATCAGGCTGCTAACGCTCCTTTGTTGGCAGCCACATTGGCGGCTGGCGTTTGCCCGATGAGAAGACGTCAGAATTCCATCGGATCGATGTCCGGCGACGATGACGCTACCAATGCCGCTAGTCTGCACGCGCATCCTCATCTGCATATGAAATTGCAACAACAACATCAGCAGCAACATCAACATCATCAGTTGCAGCACCATCATCAGCATCAGCAGCATCATCAAGCGGCGGCAGCGCAACAGCATCTAGTTAGTCATAAATCAACTTTCCCGCGTAAATTAGATTCGCCTTGCGATTCCGGTATCGAATCCGGCACCGAGAAGATCGAAAAGCTTACTAATAGCGCGCCCACCTCAGTCTGCTCCAGTCCCCGTTCCTCGCTCGAAGATAAAGACGAACACAATCATCATCATCATCATCAGCACCACCATCACCACAACAGTAATTCCTCGTCTATTCACCATCATCATCATAACGGCAATCAAAGCGTAAACAATCAGCAAAACGGCGGCTCCGGCGCATCGGCTGGTCAATCGATCGACGATATGCCGGTGCTGAAACGCGTCCTGCAAGCGCCTCCGCTGTACGATACCAATTCGCTGATGGACGAAGCGTACAAACCGCATAAAAAGTTCCGAGCGCTCAGAAACAAAGATACAGCCGAAGCCGAACCTATCGTCGTTGTTACCCACAATGGTAGTAGCCTGAGCGGCGGCAACTCGGCCAGCTCCGGTAACCAGCCGCACGCGCAGTCTCAGTTGCAGCACCATCTGACCTCGTCGTTATCCAGTACCCATTCGACGCTGGCCAAATCGCTGATGGAGGGTCCGCGCATGACGCCGGAACAAATGAAACGAACCGATATCATACATAATTTCATAATGCGAGGAGCCGACGCTCTGGAATCGACGTCCCAGCAGAGCGGCAGCGGCAGCAGCAGCGGCAGCAGTAGCGGAAGTAGCACTAGTAGTAGATGCAGTCCTAATCAACAAATTTATTACGTACCTCAGCCGACCAAATGGGAACAACAGAACAGCGTGGCGGGCGAACTGAGCACCGGCGCCGGTACCATCGGCGTCGGCACCAGCGTCATTACGTCCTCGGGACGACCTCAAGTTTCCTCGTCTCCTTATCTAAACACAGTCGTACGTAGTCAATCGTTATCACCGCACGGCGAACCGATCACCAAGATTTATCTACGCGGTACCAACCTATCACCTCCTACTTGCCTATCCAGCTCTAGTTCTCCGGTACATTTCCTACATAGTCAAAGTCCCGGCTTGAGCCAAAGTCCTCCTATGCACGTCCAAAGTCCTATCCATCGTCAAAGTCCAATGCATAGCCATAGTCCGCCGCACAGCAACCATAGTCCATCTGTGTCGCCGCCGGCTCACATGATGTCTACAGTCAATCTGCAAGTAGGCATTACCAACTCGTCGCAGCAACCTTTGAATTTATCGAAGAAAACGCCGCCATCTTCGCCGAGGCCTATCTCAGCCTCGACTACTACTCCGAAAATCGTTTCCTTGGAAGCTTAATTTTTGGGCTACCGCGTTAAAGTTATCTTTTTTTTTTGTTTGAGATTTTTTCTCTCTCTCTCTCTCTTTCGTTTTCTTCTCTCGTTTCTTTTTATGTTGTACGATTTTTATTATTTTTCTTTATATTAATTTAAAAATGAAAAAATTTGTAAATGTGAGTGTGAATGTGAGAGTGTGAATTTCTCTATTTTACTTTTTTTTTTTTGTATAAATGCCTATCGTAAAAATTCCATTTTTTCTCTTTCTTTCTTTCTTTCTTTCGTTTCTGTTTTATTTTTCTCTTCTATTTTTGTTTTTATTGTAACGACTTTTGTTGATATCGAAAGATCTCATTTAAGAATACTATCTACTTTCAGTTACGTAATTATTTTATATTTTTAATTTAATTATTTAAAAAAATTCGTTACGACGATTGGGATAGTAGTGTTGATGAAAAAAAATAAACCTTGAAAAAATTCGCGTAGACAATTCTCAACGAGATGGGGGTGGTTGAAATTTCACCCCACTCTGTAATCGCGTTATAAAAAAAAATAAAATAAATACCTTCGTAGCCTCGATCTGGTGCAAAAAAAAAATTAATAAAAACTTACATCAAATCACAGAATTTCAATTAGACAATCGGATTTTTATATCAAAGTATGTTTTGTAGCGATTTTTGTGGTATTTTTTTGCTCCGTTTGAAACTAAAGCTACGCATCGATTTATTTTTTACACCCGGACGAATACTCTGCCACGTACGTTACTCTCGTTACAATGGCGATATTCGACTAGGATGGAAAAAAATTGATGAAAATTTCAAAACCAAAAATTTGTAATTTTTTTTCGCTTATTTATACATATTATCATGTAGATTAAACATTTATAAATATTGTAATTATTTTTACGAATAAGGTTTTAAAAAAAAAATCATAATAGATTGTAAATTTCGTTTTTTAGTCGTGTTAGTCGTTTTATTATTATTTGTTTGAATTTTTTTTTTGTTTTTTTTCTATATTTTTTTCAAAACGTCTTCAAAAGGCTTCCGAAAAAATTTTCTGGTCGTGCAAATGTGCTTATACGCTTTTGTTTTTGTTTTTGTTACATTTTTGATTGAAAATTGAAAAAAATCAAATTCGCCCGCGTTACATAATTTTTTTAAACGTTAAAAATGCGCTTTTTTTTATTGCTTATACGTACCTAATGGCGTATTTTTCGTGCATTTTTTTCTCTCTATCTGTGTAATTATTTTTTTTTCCTTTGAAAAATGTATATAAATTTCCTTTTTTTTTCTTTTTTTTTTTTTTTGTTAACATACGAGGAAATTCTATTTTTTTTTCTTTTTTTTTATGTTAATTTTTAGTAATTTGATTGAGACTGATTTCGGAGGTTCGCATCTAGACCGGTTTCTAAATAAGGCCAGTACATTACCCGATAAATTGGCTGTAGTTTTGATGCGAACATCCAACCCCTTTTGAATTTGTATATATTTTTAGCTTAGCTTTTACCTATCTCTCTCCTTGTGTGTGTATTTAATACGGCAGCGCCGCATTTAAAAACAAATTTTTTTCATTCCGATTGATTAAAAAAAAAAAAAAGAAAAAGTTTCAAATAGTTGCGCGTATTGTATCTCCCCTACCCATCTTGCAAAAAGAGGAAAAAATTATGAGAATTTTTTATGTTACGCGCGCGCTTTAGTAGCTGTTTGAATTCGTCATAACATTATAAATTTAGTTTGTACGATCATGTAATATGTAAAATCATATAGATAAATAGAAAAATTTATGTTTCTTAGCACCGTTTTTTTATTTACACGAGTCGCGCGGCAGCAGTCGCCCGACTAGAGAATTTTTTTTCCGCTACGAATACGAAAAATACAATCGTAATCGGCTGGTTAACCTTGAAAATCGAGCTGGCTGCGTTGTTGATAACGGTACCTAGCTGTACGAATAGAATTAACGCGCGAGGATTTAATGACAAAAATGGTTACGTAATTTTACGAACGTTTATTGTGACCGAGCTCGAGCTACGGTGATCGTTTGAACGACGACGACGACGACGTAGACCCAAGAATTGAAAAATTATGTGTAAATTGTACGACTGGTGGCGAAAAAATATGCTAATGAGGCGAGTAATATATGGTGATTAGGATAGACGGAAAATTAAAAGAGGGATAATGAAGTGAAAATTTTCTAATTTTTTGAACCAAAATTTCAATCAGTTTGGAGTATTGGAAATTTCAAAAATAAATGATCGAATTTATGAGGTCAACGAATTCTAAAAAGCTGAGTCATTCTTCAGCTGTTATTATTTTTACTATCACAGAGTGATCTAATTTCCTGTATAAAAGAACGAAAAAGTGAAGGATGAAAGTCCAACCAAATGATTTGAAAAAAAAAGAAATGGAAAAATGAACTCATTAGTAAAGTAACTAATTTTAGGAATAGGAATTCATCATAGAGAGAAACAACTGGTATAGTAGCAGTATACGTACGAGTACTTTCATCAACCTTGCTTTCAAATAACCTTGTAACGCGGTGAAATAATCAGCGTTGATAATGAACAGAGTTATATTTCATTGGAAAGGTTTACGCCTACTAAACCATGTGGTTTTCAAAGTATTAGAGAAAAAATTCACAATTTTCACGCGTTTTTAACCTTGAAAATTGTAATAAGTGCATTACGAACGATAGAAATCGAATCAATGGCCATTTTAATCGGTTATTCGAGTAAGTATGCGATAAATGAGGCAGAAAGTTTGATTAGAAATTTGGAGATATTATTCTTTACTTATACATATAGATCACACGATGATGAGTGCAGGTAAGTATGCCTACAATTGTGTTTGTTTTGGGGTGAATTGGCGTCTGCTCGAGATGAATTGATTATGGACTCGATTCTTCGATTTGTCACGATGAACAAGGTACCTATATAGAAGAAGGTTGCAAGTTTATGTATTATGCGATATCGATATTGGCCCCAAGTTGCATTATATAGGTAGTTACCTTCAAAATAAGTACACATAGGTTCAGGCTCGTATATCGTACGTAATAATAACTGACCGAGAGTTTATGCAACGTGAAGAAAATTCACCTTGGGTAATTTGAATAATGTCAATAGTTTCATCCTGGTTAGGTATCGATGACTTATTGTATAGGTAGTACTTATACCATCGTTAATGAGATTTTTATACGTTACTTGATGGGTTTTAAGGTAGATTATGGTAAATAAATGAACAATTTTGTCAATTTGCTGTTCGATAAATCAGCTATAGAATGGCACAGGGCAGATATATTATGAAAGTGATAAGTTTAGATGGGAATTGCAGGGTCTTTGATAATTAACTGACTATGAAATGAAACAGTCTTCCATTTTCCAAAAAAAAATCGATCATAATTATGTGTTATGAATAATAAAATCTTGGTCAAAATTCAAAGTCAAAAATTAAAATTTTTTGGTTCAGAACATTTTTAAAAATCCTTTTTTTTTGCTTCTTGAATAATTTCCTGTATTTTTTGAAAAATGTTTGCTGTTTTGAAAGCATTTTTTTGAAATTAAGTTTTTTTTTCAGAGAGAAAAGAAATGTACGTAGGTTGGTATTTTAAATACAAAAACAATCTATATAGGTAAATATTTTTTAAAATCACCATAAATTGAAAAAAAAACTACAAAAACAATTTTTAAGACTTAAAAATTGAAAAAAGTACTCGTAGTTTTAAAAAGTTCGGTAGAAAAACAATTGAGTCCCAGAAATGTCTAAAAAACTGAAATTAATTTCATAAAATGGAACTCATCATGGGGTTTGGAAGACTCATGTCAAAAAGCAAATTTCCATTTTCCATTTTTTTTTTTTTTTTTAAGCTCTTATCAGAAAAGTTGTCTGAAAATTTGACTGGCTTAAGATTAGATTGGGGCCCCGTACCAAAAAAGTCGACTGATAAAATTCAAAATCAGCTGCTCTAAAATCTCAAAAAAATCACGTTTCACGTGAATGAGTCAATTTTTCTGAAATATGGGGGCTTATTGCAAGGCTTAGAGAGCTTACATATCTTAAAAAAATGCAAAAAAATTTGAAAATAGACCTACCTCCGAAAATTCAAAAAACCATAAGTTGAACGAATTTTGAAATTTTTCCAACATTAAAGGGGGGGGGGTATTGAGTGGGTTAGAGAGCGAGTATCAAGAATGTAAATTAAAATTCGACATCATCACCTCTGAAAAGTAATTATCCCAAAACATTTTGGATCTCAACAATTTTGGATTTTTTTTGGTTGAAATTTTAAACTGATTTTAAGGTTTAAGAAATTCGTATACCAAAAAAGTAAGTTGAAATTAGAAATCCGCTTCCCTGAAATCTAATTACGTAATCTGTGAGTCACGCAAATTTTTCAATTTTTTTCTTGTAAGTTAGTTCAAATGTTTGGTCTTTCCATTTAAGAAATTCATCAGAATTCGATTCGATACCACTGAAAATCTAAAATACTAAAAATCTTACGAAATACGATGTGAAATGATGTTGGCACAATTTTTTCAAAATAATTTTTTTTTCAATAGTTTTATTTGTGATTGAAATGGTGATGATTTTTAGAAATTGAGCGAAATCCAACAACTAAGGTAATCGTAATAAGACCAAAAATGGTTCATCTCTGTATAAATTGACACTAAAAAAAAAATAAAAATTAGTCTTCTGAAATTGAAAAAAAATATATAGGTATATTTTCAATAAGTAATAGCAAAAATTGTAACATTCTTCAATTCTGAAACAAAAAAAAAAAAGAACAAAAAACTACTTATAAAAAAATTTAATCAATTTAAAAAATAAGTTTAGCGAAATTTTCATCATTAAAATACATAATTGGATAAACTTATTAAATGAACAAAAAAAACTGTAATGTTGATAATCTGAAAAAAATTTGTAAATTTTCCAAACTTTCTTCTTTAAAAAAGAAGGCTGAAAAATATCACCTGGGGTAATCTTCAAAAATAATATTTTGTTTGAAAATGAGAAAATTAGTAAATATTTGAAATTTTTCTACAAATTTGAAAAAGAAAGCAAAAAAGTAGAAGGTATAATGAGTTTTTAATATTGAAAAAACGAGGAGGGGGATAGGGAAAACTTGACTTTTGGAAATAGTAAATATTTTTTTTTAAATATCAAAATACTACTTCAGAATTTTTGAAAAAAATCAAAATATGTTTGAAAGCATTAAAAAATTAAAGTAATTACTTTGGTTTTTTTTGTGATCTTTTTCAATTAAAAAGTGAGAAAAAAAAACAAAAAATTCTCAAAAATTTCTTTTGGAGTCCTACAAAATGTGAAAATAATACTTACCTACATCTTAATAAATTGAAAGATTTTTTTCCCGATATTGGATAACTAGAACACCCCCTCCTCCCTGTCTTTCCCCCGCCCAAAAAACACCTCGTGCAATGAAATTTGATATTTTTTTTCTGATATAACAAATTTTAATAAAAAAATATAGCATCAGGTATTCAGCAGAGTGATATTTTGCTAAAATATTTTTTAAATAAAGAACATCATCTTACAAAATGGATTGTTTCAAGTTCAGGAAATTGAAACTAAACGTAAGCTGAGATATGATTTTCAATACATATTTTTAATACTTACCTAATAAGTACCTACTTATAATTCTATCCCATTTCATTTCAGGGTAATAGTTTCCATTTTTGATAAATTTTCTCATTTATTTTACACTCAATCACTCGATGAGTTAGACAGCCTTTTCTAATGACTTGGAGGACTACACATGTTCTACTTTTAGAAATTAGTAGATAGGGATACCACAGATAAGCTTTTCCGAGGTCAAAAATTCGTTCTTGTCTTACTCAACTATCAGCCTGGGACCGATTTTTTTAAAAATATCACATCCGTATCATCTCTGTTATCAAAAAAATTGCTTACATCGATAACATTGGAAAAAAATATAACAAGAAGCAATCCCCTGAGCCTCCTATGCGCCTTATCGGCTATCGATATTATTGCAAGCGGAAGACGGTGGTTGAGCACTTTTACTCCTCGCCACAATAGGCTACTGATAAGCATAAAACGAGCAAATCTTCTTACCACGTTCGTAATATATTTCAAGGTCAATGCTAACGTTTTTTTTTTTTTTTACTGATAACGATAAACAAACACTAGCGTAATTTCAACGCGCCAAGCGATTTTTTTTAATTATCAAACGCGGATTTTTCAAAACGATTTTTATGACTCGATTGTGTGAAGTACACAAGTTGGTAAATTGCCACCGGTGCGATCGACCATGTTGAATTATCGATGAAATTTTTCATCAATGCTCGAATTGTCGAAATTCGAGTCGTGGGTGTGTGAAGAGTGTGCTGGCGATGGCGAGAGAGAGAGGGAGGAAAGGAACAAATAGATCTAGAAGGATTTCATTTTTTATTTTTAAAAATGACCTTTTAACTGAAGAGGAGGAAGTAATATACTCGTATAGTCGTACGAGCTGTATGGATGATATCTTTCGACACGTTACGATAATATTGTTGGAAACGTATAAGCGAAATTACGTAGTATCTCTATCGTGTCACGTGTTACATTGAAAAAATTCATATCAGAAGAAAAACAGCGCAAATTTGATATTGAAACGCAACAGCGAAAAATAAAAAATAAATTGTTTTTGTTTTGTTTTTTTTTAATAATTATTTTTTTCTCCCGCTTCCAAACGATGATTTACACGCGTCATACGTGCGCGTGATTCGAACGAATTACGCTAGAATGCGAAATTTTCAACACATATGCAGTCGATACCAAAATACGCTGTTTTGATAATGAAAAATTACTCGAATACAGTGCACGGTGACGTACAAGAGTATGTTCGTAGCGCAATGTGGAAATTCAGCTGTAAAATTGCGTAAAAAATTTCCACTGTTCGTCAATTTAATATCGACATCGTTTATGCACTACGAGTAATTTTTCGTTTGGCAATACGAACATTTTATATTGCTCAGTTTGAGAGAATTGCTACATTTCGGTTGGAAATTGACTGGGTCTAGAAGATGAAGCCATTTTAAAGGTTTCCAATTCGACTTCCTTCATCAAAATCACTTAACTGAAATTATCGACGGAGAGTGGGTTTAATTATTTATGGATGTGGAAAATACGTACGAGTGTGTTTATGAGAGATCTGATAAGTGTTTATAAATAGATGGGTAACTTGGTATTTATGAACGGAGGGTACCGGATGCTCGATTAAAATAGTTATGAAACGAGATAAATAAATGTGGGCTATCTGAATTTGAAACCTATTTTGGATTGGAATCGATTCGTGTGGTTTTGACTCGACGAAAAAATTGTGCAGAATTATGGATTATAAAGGTATATTCTCAGATAAGGGTATCAGAAGGTGTCTAGACCTACCTATACCAATTTTATTTGAGGGTTGGAGAATCCTGCATTTTGTATGAAAATCCGCCAGAATTTTTATCTTGTTTTGGTAAAGGAGTTCAGATCGAAGGATGATAAGAAACGTTGCGTGGAAAGAAATCTGATCATTTATAGCGATCTGATTATTATATACCATAAATGATGCGTTTTTAGGCTATACAAGTCAATCCGATGAACTTTTACATCATTCTTTAAATGACCTATGAATGATTTCACGTCGAAGAAAATAGGTACTCGACAGACAATGCCTAAAAATCTATTCAAAATATAACAATTATTTTACAAAGTCGAATGAAAATGGAAATGGATTTAATCGTTAAGAAAATATAGGTACCTGCTACCTACAATCCTACATCATTAGGCAAATGGAAATAGAGATGTCAATTTCTATAACCAAGGGGCTATTCATCTTTGAAAATCGAAGTAAATATTCTCCCAAATTGACACCGAAAACTGTATTTATTTGGTTTGAAGGATTATTCAATCTTGAGGGATCCAGATCAGACATGAACTTCGTCGAAATTGGAATTGATACACCCCCCCCCCCTCTGTTGCGAAAAATAAAGGTCTAGAAATTTTTTTAATTTTGAAAATGTCAAAAGCTAGGTGATCAGAATGTGTCATGTCAACGACAGATTCAAACGACAACCCTATAACGTCATTTTCAAGTCCTCAAAACGACAAAGTGACTTACGTCCGTCATATAGAAACTTTCTCCAAATTGATCTTGAAAGCTGAAGTTTGGTATGTACACTATTTTCAACCCTCCAAATTGATTGGAAACGGTTTAGAATTGTTTTGAGTGGATCATGGAGCCTCAGTGAATTTTTAATGTTGAAATTTCCATTCGATTAAATTTTACTCGATGAAGTTCTGCTAAAAACCTATTAAAACTTACTTTCTACCCTAATTTTACGGCACTGAGTTGATTGGAAGTTATTTCAAGTCGTTCTGTAGTCTCCCGCCAAATTTTGAAAATTCCATTTTACCGACTTTAATAGTAATTTTTAGTAAATAAAATGATTAGTTATTTTTGGTGAATTACTCGTAATTAAAGTTGGTCGAAAATTTTGGTAAATTGCTTGGGTAATTTTTGGTAAATTGGTAAAGTTTGGTAAATTGGTAAAAACCGTTGGCAGTAAATTACTGGGGTAATTAATATTCGGTAAAAAATTGGTAAATTAGTGAGGAAATGTCTGGTAAATTACTGAAGTGAATGTTGGTAAATTGCTGGGGTAATTTTTGGTAAAATGGAAAAAGTCGGTAAAATTGGTAAATTAGTGGGTAATGTCTGGTAAATTACTGAGGTAAATGTTAGTAAATTGCTGAGGTAATTTTTGGTAAATTCGTGAATTTTGGTAAATTGGTAAATTTTGGTAAATTGGTAAATTTTGGTAAATCGGTAAATTTTGGTAAATCGGTAAATTTGGGTAAATTGGTAAACTTTGGTAAATTGGTAAATTTCAGTAAATTGGTAACTTTTGGTAAATAGCTAAATTTCGGTAAATTGGTAAATTTTGGTAAATTGGTAAATTTTGGTAAATCCGTAAATTTCGGTAAATATTTGTTTATTTTCCTGTATAACAGAGCAAAGTCGGTTAATCTTGCCTACTGCGCAAGATGTTTTTTTTTTTTTTTTTAATTTGATTTCTATCTACCTAATCAAATTTAACATAGAAATTCATGCACAAATTTCCATATTATGTATCTAAATTGGAAATTTTTTTTCGAGTTCAGACGTGTTTATTGTAAGAATGAGAGGGAATCATCATGAACAAAAATTCTGAATAATTTCAAATTGTAAAAAATTGTGGTTTCGCATGAAAATTAGTAGATATTTTTTAAAAACCACTTTTTCCAGTAAAAATTCAAGTTTCTTAAAATCGAAAAATTGGCTCTCAATTTTTGGCTCATTTTCGTGTTCAGCGATTTGAAAGATTCTCGACTCAAATTTAAAACGAGCCAATTTCAGGAGAACTGTTGAACTGAACGCGTTCATGTGATTCTCGAATTGAAAAAAAAGAACAATAATAATAACAAATAAAAAAACATAAAAAATAGCTAAAAATTCGTCTCTATTTTGATTTTTTCGATTTTTAGAAAAAAAATCGAAATGAAGATGTTTTCTATAATTGATTTGAGGCTGCTCAATTCGAATCTGATGACAAATTTTGAGAATCTTGTCTATTTTTTAAAAAAAACAAAAAAACAAAAAACAAACAAACTCCGGTAAAAACTCAATTTCAAGTATTAAAAATGGCTACCTATACTTGATGCTTGATTTTGAGCTCATCTTCATACTCAGCGAACTGGAATTTGAGGAAATTAAAAGTAAATCTTCTGCAAACGAATTTTCGTATCAAATTCAGCTAAAATGATTTAGGTAAGTAGCTAAGTACCTATTGAAAAAAAAAAAACAACAAACAACAAACTCCCGTAAAAATTCAATTTCAAGTATTAAAAATAACTACCTACTTGATGTTTGATTTTGAGCTCATCTTAATACTCAGCGAACTGGAATTTGAGGAAATTAAAAGTAAGTCTTCTGTAAACGAATTTTCGTATCAAATTCAGCTAAAATGATTTAGGTAAGTACTTACCTATTTAAAAAAAAAAAAAAAAGATTAAGTACCTCTACCTAGTTTGATGAAATTCTGTCTTTCCTCTTTCGGAATAAATTATTTGTCTTGTCGAAAAAACCTCCTGACAAAAATTTCTACTTCGTTCACGACAAATATTTTTTTCTCTCAAAAAAATGTGAAGGCCAACTTGAGTATTTTTATATATTTTTTTTCGTCACTCTTCTTATGTTTTAATTTTTTCAATTAAAAAAAATCGAATAAAAGGTGTTTTCTGACTAATGTGAGGTCGTTGAGTCCGAATTGATCAATGCTCAATTTGGGCGTAATTTTCGTGCTCAGCGACCTCGAATCAGATAAAAAATTTCTTGAAAAATACGACTTTTGAAAACAAATTATGTGATCTCATATTTTTGAGGCTAAAAATAGGTCATTTTCAGTAGAAGAAGGCGTTTTGGCGGAAATCAGCTCTAAAAAATGTAAAGAGTATTTTTTTGACACTTTTTTTTATTTAAAAAAAATTGAATACCTACCTAAATATTTACTGATCAATTAAAGATATGTATTGATGAATCCGAATCTGGTGTCAGTTTTTGGCACGCATTGCCCATTCATTGTGAATGACACATTTTTGTGAAGAAAATTTTTCTCATGAATAGTAAAGCAGCGCTTAATTTTGAGATCATTTTTATGCTCAGCAATCCACAATTTGGCTAAATCTTTGTAAAAAAAAAATGACATTTTTGATAAGAAAATTGTTATAGGTACTCAATTCTGAGCTAAAATGAGCGAATTATTTGAGAACAAGTCACTGTGGTGAAATTCTGCTTATAGGGATGAATTGACGATTTGACTCTGCCATAAATCCGTAATCAAGCTCATAAATTCTTGCCCTATTTTTGACCTTCCAAATTCATTCTTATAGCGGTTTAAAGCCGTTCTAAACTTCTGGAGCCTCTTGTGCATTTTCGTACATATTTTCCTTTAGCTATTGATTTTTTTTTATTTTTATTTTTTAAATTTAACCTAGGAATAAGTAGGTATGTGTCAGTCGTTGAAAAAAATTTTCCAAGTCCATTTTCGCTTGATGAAATTCAAAATTTTCTCTAGTAAATAAGTAATTATTTCTGAAAAAAAAAAAAAAAAAAAAAAAAAATAGAAAATTTTTAGACATTTATGACCTGTTATTATTTTCTCCAATCAATTGATGGCAGTTTCAAACCGTTTTGTAGTTTCTAGTTTTAGCAAGTTTTTGAATTTTATAGTTTTGAATAAATTGCCGCAAAATGAATCAGTTTTGATGTAATTAGGTAGATATGCATTTTGAGCTGGAGAAATCGAACGAATGAATTTTAGTTTCAATGAAACGATGAAACATATTTTTACTGCGTCGTTTTCCGATGCCGTGTCCATTTCAAAAGTCATATGTGCTTTTATGTTCAAGATGCACTGATGAGTGATGAGTGTGTTAAATTTTTTCATTGCCTTTAATTTCAAGATCACAATGATCTATGATCCATGCAATAGATGGAAGTAATCAGCACAAAATTACGGTTTCTTTATTATTTCATAATTTTAAGGCCTCTTACATGCGAGCGTTGATTTTTTCATCTCTCAACTTTCAGAAAGTACCATGATTAATTTATTTATAAAAAGAAACCTAACCCCATTTACGGCACAGAAACGGGTAAAAACTCAAATTTACATCGCGAAAATGAATACCAGCTTACAACCTAATCATCAATCATTTTCACACTTTACATTTTCAATGTTTGTTTGTGAAATGTCTTCGACAAAACACCAAACTCTGGATGCAAGTTTACGAAAATTTTACCACCACCCCTTCATCCACTAATACCTATTAAATCGAACACCTACGTTATTTCGATCTTCCGACGACGACGTAGGTAAATGTTTATCGTCGTTTTGTAATTTGCATTTAAATTTGAAATTCTTATTAATCATCGATGTGAAAATAATTTCAATAAGATTTCACATAATTTGAAAAAGGGTAGGTTACAACGTATAAATACCTATTTCTTTATACAAAATTATTGCAAGCAGCCATATTACACCCAAGTCCGTTCCTTCCAATATTGAAAACATTTTTCGCTAACCGATTGTCTTTGATTTCTACCGGGAATAGAAATGAAACCATATAGTATATGGAGAACTTATTTTCCACGCGAGTCAAGTTTCAAAGGTATAAAAGAATGCGAACAAAGATATTTTAATCATAAAAAAAATTGCAAACGCGACAAAAACAAAACCTGCAAGTAGGTAATAAAATCTATTCTAAGGTGATCAGAAGGACAAAGGTTAATGTCATTTATTAAAATCGCCATTTTAATACTAATATGGTATGGAAAATAACTATTGAATTTTACAATAAACCGAACGTAAGTATTAAAATACAAGATAGGAAGACATACTGCACCATTTAGATACCTATGTCTTGGGAAACTAGAATAAATTACAGCGTTAATTATGCTAAAAATCGTGAAATTGTAGAAAAATTCGTTTCCGTTAGTCGTTGACATGGCCTTGTATAAAAATCAACGCCAACGTAAAAAATTAAAAAAAAAAATCAAACGATAAGTCTATTATAGAAATTGTTAGTAGAGACGAATATTTTGTAATAATGAAGAAGTGTCTGTTTCACAATCAAGCATTTTCGTTAATAAATTAACCATACTGGTAACGTGATCACCACAGGGACTGGTAATTTAGATTTTATTTTATTTTATTTTTTTTTGATATTTGAGTTTTTTTGGAAACATCCTTCGTAATAAGACATATGTTTAAAAATATTATCAACCATTTTAACATTCGAGTTGATATAATTACCGAGTGTTGTAAGTACAAAAATTTCGTGACATTGAAACCCCATCGTCCGAAGGAACATTTCCGTATTTTAGAATTAAAAAAAAAAAAACGTCGCCGATGAACCATATATTTTTCAAATTTGTTCATTTTTGTTGCCAACTTCCATGACGAGATTTCAATGAAGAAAAAAACTAAAAAAGAATTTGCGGATAAGCTCGTGGCTAGAATGTATTTTGATAATATTCAAGGTTTCTTAGAATGGGTTTTCTATTTTTGTAACCATTTATAGATTTCTTAGTTACATGCGAAGCAAATACTAACACTATAGATTTGGATGACTCAATTACCATAAAAATACGATTCGAGTTATTGTTGTGTATGTACTTCGATAACTCACATTATAGGTAGATTTATTTCGTCGTTGGTTTAAATATGAATTTGTTGATAGGTAACTTTAATCTCGTTCAGGTCTTACACAGTTCGAGTCCTTAAACCTTTTACCTTACCGGGTGTCTTTGTGTAATTAGACACCTTGGTAACGTAAACGCAACACCGACACATCGAGCCTCACATGAGGTCAATCTCTTTGAGTTCACTTAACAGAGTACGATTTCACGAGCTTCCTTGAAACATTCTCAACCTATATCGTAAGTACTTAGGTACCTTCAATTACAATTACATACGTTTATAAGGAAGTACGAAATATAATAAAATCACGGAAACTGATACGGCAGCCTTGAGTCGAACTTTATCAGTGTTATGGAAGTTTAAACACGAGCTGATAACGACATGAAAGAGCGCAACGAACGCTCGCAAGCTCAGTATTTTGGGCTCGTGTTCGGTGTTTTTCTTTTCAAGCCACCAAGTCGTCTCTTCACCGACGACCTTCATTTAGGATTAACACTTGGGAGAAGACAAAAGGATAGGCCTACGTTATTACAGTTATATTAACGAATTGCGTAAAGTCTTTGGACTCATACCACACGTTGATAAATGTAAAATAGGAAGGCACCAAGAGCCACAGATGTCGAATTCGAAACCCCAGTAGTCGTCTTTTTGGGGTATTGTGTTCGACGAAAACGCTACCGTCTCGGAGATCAAATTTATTCAGCATCAAAGAGAAAACTCCTCGATCGATTCGGGTCGGGTGGGTGTTCTGCTCCTTTTTTTTTTTCATTCCTTACGTATTTCTCTTTCTTGTTTTCGACGACGATTCGTCTTATATGTATGTGTGGTGGTAACAAAGGTGTGTATGGATCTGTTTGTGCAAATAATAGACTTCTTGAAACGAGCAGCTGCGAAAACCAAAACCAACCGTTTACCAAGTACAGAGCTACAGACAGGGTACCTATACATATAATAATACGTATTCTGACGAACAATAAATTACTCTACGAGCTTTATCGTCGTCAATGAGAAGGATTACCATATCTTGAGACATTATTCATTACGTGAAACGCTTCATTAATACGATAATTATTTAGAATTTTGTCACCGTGGCCGATGAAATCATCGTCGTGTAATTTATCGTATACTTATTCGCAATTCGCAAATAAACCGTAATTAAGGAATAGGATTTTGAAAACAATCGTGAGTGTAATATCTGTGACTATGAGGTGTTAAGTGTTATGAGATAGGTTGTGAGAAATATGTAGGTACTCTTATATTGAAAACTAAGCTTCCTAGAAAAAAACTAACGACATATAACGATTGAAAATTCAATTCCCTACAAATTTTGCCATTTTTTTCGTTATTGATTTGGTTATGTTTCTTGAATTTCTGAAGTAATGAATTTTATTTTTCATTCTTGAAAATTTTTGAAAAATTCCACTGTAGAATTCATATCAGTCCGAGTGACTCGAAAGCAAATGCATTAAAAAAATTAATGATTAGAAAAGTAAATTACCAAACTGATGCAAAAAGTTTAATTTTTGGAAAATGATCTGGCCCAAGCGAAGCGAGGGCAAAAACTTCTGAACATTTAGAATAAATTCAAGAAGTAAAACCCATGGTTTTTGTTAATTCTTCAATTTTTCCTGCTTTCACAAATTTCTTCCCAACTTTCTCAAATTCTCAAATTTTTCCAACTCACCCAACTTTTTCAAAAAATTCTCAATTTTTGACCAAAAATTTTTTTAAGAGGGCGGGACACACTCGCCCTGTCGTTCAGCACGCCTCTGTCAACATTTGCATTATTGTAATCGTCCAGACCAAAAACGAATCTTGACTGACGCCGAGTGGCGAGTGATACGATAAACTTTTTTACTTATTCCAAAAAAAGGAATCAATGGACGATGTGTCTATTCCTTCAGGATCATTCCGTGTCAATTCGACCAAAAAAAATGCGATTTTGAAAGTCATGTCTTTCGGTTTCGCTCAATTTTTTTTTTTACAATTTCTACCCGTCCAGTAAGTAAGAAACCCGCAATCAGTTTGGTCCCAGCTCCCTCAGGGGGCGGGTGGAGGAGGGGCTTCCATTATTTTCACATTGTCTCGAGGTACTCAACTTCAGCAGCGCATTCCTCCACAACTATGATACTTTGATCAAAACTGATTTCACAGTTCGAAAGGGTATTAAATTTTGAACTTTTTAAGCATTTTGAAATTTTTAAAATTTGAAAGTTGAACTTTCAAATTGAAAGTTCAAATTTCAAAATGGCGCTGTAAGTGGGAGCTACCATTTAAAATTCTGAAAAATTTCCATAGATGTACCTTTTGATGCTTTTTTGAAATATTCAACTTTCGAGATGGGATCTCTCAATGGAGAGAGAGCACCCCCACCTCCAATTTTGGGCAAAACTTTCGAAAAAAAAAATCTAGGGCATGTGATGTATTGAATTGTATGTTTTTGGTAACGCTGAACACGAATGTGACGTTAGATTTTTCATTGGATCCCATCCACGGCCCCCAGCACCTCCCCAAATGGGGTAAAAGTTCAAAATAGAAGTTGACTCAAAAATCAGGGATGAGGCCCGGCCCAGGACCAGGACCCGAAACCCGAAAAAGCCCCGATTATTTCCTTGAAGCCCGAATGTCTAAGCCCCAAAACCTTAAAAACTGTAACCTACAAAGCCCTGGCCCAAAGCCCAAAATTTTTTCCTCTGAAAACGAAGCCCCCAACGTGAGCACCAAAACCCAAACTGGGATTAAGGTTTGTATAAATCTTGTAAATTATTATTGTAATTACCATTCTGTGCATCTCATAACTTCAAAAGTCAAAAAAGATGATTTTCAAAAAAACAATTTACCTCGATTTACCTACAACTTCAGCAAAAAGTTTAATATTTTAAGGGGTTTTTGGTAGAGACATTATTTATAAATATAATATTCTGTAGGTAGTTCATTATGTTCTTCGAAAAATGATACTTGAAAACATTTGGACAATAATTAAAAATTCCAAAAAAATTTTAATTCTGATTTGAAAAAAAACCGTTCTATTCAAATAATTTTGAAAAAAACAATCGGAATCTGCCCTTAAAATGTTTTTTTTTTCCAACAGAAAATCAAATAAGATTTTACTTTATTCTTCATTAAATGAGGAGCTTCATGGAAACAGGAAATCTTTCGGGGCCTCATCCCTTAAAACGTTGGTCGAATTGACATGGAATGATCCTTCAGTAAGTATGTCTTCTTACATTATATAAGGGCATCAGCTCTCGAGTTGGAAACTGTGATGTTTTACTTATCTACGTTTTTGCCAACAATCGGTTCCATTTTATTCACCGAAAATTGTCAAATTGAAATGGTCGTGAAGTACCTATAGTGGACGCTTCATTATAAATAAGGAGAAATCAAACGTTCATTGATTAGGTACCTTTTTAAGAAAGTTTAGTTCAAAATCACCCAGGCAAAAAATGTCTTGATCTCGAAAAACAAATGATTGTATAGGATTATAGGATGACATTTTTTTTTAAATGGTTTAAAAAATGGAATTTGGTGAAAAATCTCAAGGTGCTAGTTATTACGCCCAATCTGGCAACACTGAAAAATTATCAAAAATTTAAAACATTATGTTTATGTAAATTTAGAACACGTTTATATTGCATTACTCCATAAATTTTGACATTTTTTTTGACGATATTGCAAATTTCAGATTTTGTGTTGAATTGAAGTTACGATTGCGTGTTATTAAGCATGGGTAATTATTATTAAATTAATTAACAAATTGTCAATATTTCTTATTACACTGCTACGGAATTCGTAAGTTTGTATTGTACGAGTAGATTCAGTTAGAAGTTTTCATTAGAACTAAGATTGAAAATATCATTTTTGATTTCAGTTCAGAGTTGAAGAAAACATTGGTTGTAACGAAGGTGTAATCATTTTGATGATTTGATACGTTAAGCGTTTGCGAATAGCTCATTGAAATACAGTTACAGGTAAGTTAGATTTGTTTTTAGAATTGTGTACTTAATTATACTAAATTATATGTACCATCGTTAGAATTCAAATCATCATTTCGAAATCAAAGTCAAACCTCAACAGTAGAACTTCCAAAGCTATTACTATACTAAATGTCAAATGGATTGATCGATGTTATTATTGTTATTGTGATGAAATGTTCAAATTTTGATTTCCTGTTTTGAAAGATGACTCATGTACTTCCAAGTACAATATTGTGGGCTTGATTTTGATTTACAAAATTTACATGTCTGACTATTGTAATGTCTAATGTGTGTGGTTTGTGGTTAAATGATGTCTATTTTTTGTGTACCAAATCACCCTGCTATATGTAGTTAACTTTTCAACATAGGTAAGTATTTATTTGACGAATTTCAGGTTTTGCTGGAGGAATCAATACATACCTATCCATCTTTATTATCAGTCTGCAAATCTTTCAACGAAATGGCCGATCTTCCAATCCCAAAGCCGGACGAAATTGAACACGAATGGATATTCAGTCCTAAAAAAGTGCATTGTTTGAAAGATTTAGCATCGGATAAACTAGTCCAAATATTATGGCGCACGAAAATTGAAGAAAAACGCATCAAAGGAATTCTCTGCACGATATATGACAACGAGCCGCCAACCATACTTGATTTAAAACATCGGTTCATTGAAATCACCTGGAATAAACCTAACGAAAAACCTGAGACAAGTAACTGCAAAGAAAATATATCCGCACCATTGTTAGCAATCCAATCAGCGATGCAGGAGTACGCTTGCTTTTTGAAAAAGGAATGTCAAGATTGGGACAACAGCTTTGTTTCTTATAAATTTTTGGAACGCCCTACGAAGCAGATTACTGTTCTGGATAGATTTCATGATTTCATTTATGAGAACGAGGGTTTCATCGATGATGTGCGTACTGCCAGGAGTATGATTTCTTGTGGTCGTTTCAGTGTCATCGATCAGTATGCAATTGCTTGCAGTTATTGTTTCGAGGATGAAATCCGACGTATATGGCCGTTGTTATCGAAAGAAATGGACATAGTTAGTGTCTCTGCCGAAGAACATTATCTAATTCACTATTGGACGCACGTTATGATGAACCAGACAGAAACGCTGCATTCTGCTTCAACTATGCTCTTATCTGGCTCGTTCAATGAATCATCTATGCAGTTCTTCTTCGATCAAATCCCAACTTTGGAAAGAAAAGCGCAAACTGTTGAAGACATTTTTAATTTCGATATGTCTACGACGACATTATGTATGCGATATCTAATACCAAAACAAGACGACGAATTTTTAAAAGTTCTTGTATCTTATTTTGGATTTAAAATATTACTTCGATTGATGTCAAAGGAATACGACCGTTTTTATGTTTTACCGTTCTGGATGCGAACGAGAGATTTTTTCAGTGGCGATGCATTTGTGAAAATGCTTCTAGATATCATAGACAATGTACAATTTTACTTGCCTCGCCCTATTGCTGGTACTTTCGAAGAAGAACAGCGTCTTGAACATATCTTTGATATGTACACTAAACTTATTTGGGACAATTCGCCGGTGCAGTTGAAACAATTTGCTACAAAATTTTTTCAATTTGAAAAACCCGATTATTTTGAAGTTTTCAATTCTATCATCACTGGCACTAATAATGGTAATGCATAAATTATTTCTATTCGTGTGTTGTTTTTTCGTTTTACATACTTTGTTTCTAATTATTGTGCGTGAATTTGTTGCTGTTAAGTGTTATGTAGTACTTAGCTACCTACCTACCTATAATAGATAGTACATAGAATATTTATCATAATTACTCTTGATTGGAATTTTTTGTGATCGTGATTTAAATAGATGATTGAATTTTCAACATCGATTATGAATTAAGATGATCTTAAAATAGTTTAGACCCTAAAACAAAATTGTTTTTCTTGTATTTTTGTTAATTTTGATACTCGTATTTAGATTTATTTGTTTCAAACATTTTTACTTTTTTGCAATTTTTTATTAATGCTATAAATTTTTTAAACGATTTTTTCAATTCTCAATTTTTGTCACAAACCACCTGCTACACCTGCTATTTTTTCTGATACCTACCTAAATTTGTTTGAAATTCTTATTGTATTTTGAAACTTAAAAATATTGAAAAAAGTATCAAAAATAACGCGAATGAAGAATCGTTGAATTCAGGAAAAAAACTTCAATTCAATCAAAGCTACAGATGAATTTACTTTTTCAGACCTTTTGTACGAGCCGAAAATCAAATTAGTCTAGACAAAACGACAGAAAGGAAGAAAGAAAAATTAACGACGCAGAACACAATCGTCGCAACGTATTTTATTTTTTTTCTACCATCGCAGCAATTTTTTTAAAAAACAACTGCGCGTTACGTTTATCAAAATCCTCGTCGATGTTTTATTTTTTCAATTTAGATCTGGTCGATGAAGCAATCTGTAATGTACACATCACACAGCGGAAGAAATTGATACAGTTATCGTAATTTCATCAAAATCAAAACATCCAGAAACTGATAAAGAGAAACATCAAACATCATGACACGAATGAAGAATGAAAGGTGAAACTTGTAGACAAGACATCAGACATTCGATTAAACGAGACAAGAAAGTACCTACGTGAAGTGGTAATCAATCAATGACGTCACCTCGAACAAAGGCTGCGTGTGTGAGAAAAGTAATAAATATTTATTGTTTTATTTGCGAAAACAAATCTGCGTGGTAGGGTAAGTGTATTAGGTAGAGGTACCAAGTACGTTTGAAAATTTGAAAATACATGTGGAAATGTAGGCACCCATTCGGCGTAGGTTGCAAAATAAAAGAAGAATGACCGCGAACTGGACTATGCTTATCTTTCGCACGAGATAGGTCTGGGAACGTGTTTTCATTGATGGAAGTGGGATGAAGGAGGAGTGAGGGGAATGATATTGGCAACCGAGATAGCATTTTTTCATTGGGTAAATAACAAACAAAGATTGACTCGTCGATATCCTGACGCAAACAGCAATAGCCTTTGCGGCTTTTGATTCGAAAATATTCTTTTCAATTTAAAAATTCATTCATAAAACATGTAGGTATTTCAAAACTGTGCGCTGTGGATAACATGGTTTGTTTTTCAGTGAAACGAATTTTGTGTTGTGACTATTTTCGTGTCTGCGATAAAACCTAACCTATTTTTTTTTTGGTATTTCCATAACAAAGGCTGTGGCATGTTTTTCAAATAGACATACAAAGGATGTTATTTTTGAGTAAATTTCTCAATTTTTGAAAAAATAACGTCACGAAGAATTTATATTCAAGTCCAAGAGTCGAGAGACGTGGAATAGAATCTCAAATCACATATTTAGGGTCAGAAAGGGGAATTCCTGCGTATTAGCAAATAGCTTCATTTTTTGAAAAAAAAAGCCCCACTTTGGAGCCTCATAGCTTTAGGTACCCATTTTGAACTAGAGGGCTGAAAAAAAATTTTTGAGACACTTTCAACTTAAAATAAACTATCACCTTGAATTTGGTCAAAATCATTCAAATATTAGCCTCAACACCTATTCGACACTCTACGTCAATTTTTTACGATACACACGAATTTGTTTGCAGAGGGAAACTCTCGACGCAGATGTAAATTGTAAAAATAAGCTTTTAAATTGAATCGTAGTTAAATACACGCGCCGTGTTTGCACAGCCATAAAACCAAGGAAGAAGAAAATTGCGACGTGGCATTTTTCACTACTGGGTAAAAAAAAAATCGTCGTTAACACGAGCTCATCGAGCATCAGAGTAAGCCTGGTAGTCATACCGATATGAATATAAACTGACCGGTAGTGAATGGTTTTCGAAGAAAAATCTGACCTTGGCGGGCGATAATGGGTGATAAGAACGTGTGTATAATTGCGACGGTGACGCTGACGTCTGCGACGGACAGACAGACGCGGACGGGACGCTGCGGTGCAGTTGCACATGCATCAATAATGTTACAATGACTTGTCCGTTAGCAGCATAATCCGCTATCAATGGAAGTACCTACCTAAGTTACTACATAAACTTGGGTTAGGTATGTATTACTGGTGAAGATTACGTGGGCAACGTGGAGAGTATTAACGTATTTGTATACGGTTTGTTGTAAACAAACTGCTTAAGCTTAAGCTTTGATACGATATTGTGTGTTTGCTGCTGAATACCTACCTACCTACCTACCTATCTATCCGATGTCGTAAGATTTTATATTTAAGATATTGAAGAAAGAAAAATACACTCGTTTATCATTTTGTGATTAAATTAAGGATATTACGTTATTTTTACGAAGAAGAATAAATACATATCTAGGGTTGGTTCGTGTACTCAGTGAGCAACATGTTATCAAAACATTTATGAAAAACAAAAATAGTCCACAGATAAGTGAAATTAATGGGAAAAGTACACCTAATCGTGAAATGGAAAAAAAGCGTGATGAGATGAATCAACCGTCTTCCTAAAAATAATCTTTCCTTATCATATTCAGTTCCGTTTGGAGGAACAGAAGAACAGCTGTCGAAATTGATTCATTAGGTAATTGTACTGATAACAAACACAACAGCATAAATACCTACGAGTAGATACGTAGATACGTTCAAAAATTTTACGATGGGAAATGAAGGGGAGAGAGAAAATCCTTTGAAACTTCTGAATTGTAAGCTTTGACTTCATTGAAACCCTATGATTTTTTTGAACTGTCAAAACTGTAATTTTAGGGAGCTGCAATTCACAGGTTTCCACGCATGCTAGTGTCACTGTCCACCACCAAGTTGAATGGGGCTGACATTTTTGAAAAGAACATAATCTGAAACCCCTATAATCAAAATTTCAACTGACCAAATCAATTTTCCAATTTTAGTTGAATTTTAAAAAATTCAAAATTGACTATTTTTGACAATTTGTGCTTTGTTTTCTAAAAATAAAAAGTGGACCTACTTAGGCAGGTACTTATATGTACATAATTGTAGGGTCTATCACGAACAAAATATTTGGAGGATTTTGACCAATATAATTCAGTGTAGACCTTCATTTTGAGTTGAAAGTCACTCAGAAAATTTTTTTAGCTCTGGAAATGCCACTGGAGGGGAAATATCAAATATGGGTTTTCAAAAGGAACAAATTTTTGAAAAAAATATTCTTTTTTTACTCTAAGCCTCGCTTAATCTATTTCGAGAAAAATGATGGTAAGCTAGGCCTTTTCCGTCTAAATCCATCACATGAGATGTTAAAAATCTGCAAATCGCTTATTTTCAGGTAAAGTCATGTTTTGAAAATTTTTTCTTCTCAAATATTTCACATTATTCGAGCCAAAAAATCGAAAGATATGATTTTGAAAACTGGGGAAATATTTTGGAACGCACTGTATGACGCCAATTTTTTTTGTTAACATTAAAAATTTCAGAAAATCAGAGAAAATTGCCAAAAATTTTACAAATTATTTTTTTCGATTTTTTGACTTGAATCATGTGAAATATTGAAGGAGAAAAAATTATCAAAAAACAAATTTACCCAATAATACTTGAGCGATTTTTTAAATTTTCAACCATTCATTAGAACCCTAAAACTTGAAAGTAGACTTGAAATTTTATGGGGATGGACTAAGTCGACGCAGAGATGACCCTTTTTTATGGTATATTAAAGAATTTTCATTTTTAGGGTGGTTGAGAATGAAAAATGGAAATATTCATGAAATTTCATGCTTATAAATTTCCGTTGACAAGGCTGCAACTCTCCAAATGAACCGATTTGCTTGAAATTTTGAACAGTGATAGCGAATATGATGTAAATGACCCTTTTCTACGGTACTACAAAAAATTTCCATTTTGGGAGTGTTTTAGGGAGGAAAGAAATTTTCAAATTGGGGAAAAGGGGGTCAAAAAATATTTTCTGTGAAAACTGACGTTATAATATTTCGAAATAAACCTCAATTTATACCACTTTACCTACGAAATTGAACTCATATTATAGTTTTGTAGTATTCTTCTAGTGAGAAACTTTGTGATTTAAAAAATTATTCTAACAATTCTTTTAATACCCGAATTCTTGTTAACAAAGCTGTAGGTCATTTACGTAATAAATATTTAAAAACAAAAAAAACTCGTGATATATGTACATCAAAAATACTTTTGAAAAGCAAAATTACCACCAACCAAAAAAAATAAACAATTAAAGAAACAAAAAGAACTGTCAACAAAAATCAGCTAAGTAATTTTAATGAAAAAATTCAAGATCACTCAGCAGCTGTGATCAGAAATTGATATGTAATTTCAAATCAATCTGGTATGTACTTACCAAAATAAAAAATATCCATAAGTTTGAGAACTGAATTGAAAAACCGAGCCAAGCGCCAGCGGAATTTATCGGTCCGGTTTTTCAATCCAGTTCTCAAACTTATGGATATTTTTTAGATTGATTTGAAATTACATATCAATTTCTGATCACAGCTGCTGAGTGATCTCTGCTTTGCGATGTTAGATTTTTGTTGACAATTATTTTTGTTTTTTTTAATTGTTTTGTTTTGTTTTGTTTTTTTTTGGTTGTTGGTATTTTGCTTTTTAAAAGTATTTTTGATACATAGATTGTAAATTTCCAAAAACTTTTGCCCTCGCTTTAGAAAGCTTGTCAAATTCCGAAGCTATAATTTAAAGATTACAGATTTTAGTTCAAGTTTGTTCCTAAATCGACGCGTTCTTAATTTTTAAATCTATAAAAATACAATAGGTAATGTATTTGATTCCAATGAGTCATCCAGTTGGGTCACATTCGTCAACATTTAATAGGTTTTTTATACGAATTTAGAAAAATTGACAGCGGCACAGGTGTGCAAATGAGTCAAATACCGTACCTACAAGTTTCGTTTATTTCTGGGTGTCTATTATTTGAACAGACTTTCTGATATTTTGCAACTCGCGATCAATTCTTTTTCTTCTTCCTTTTTTTTTTTTTTTTTTTTTTTTAGTTTTCTGGTTTGGTTTTTAGGAATATTGTGATTCGCTTAGAAAAAAATAACAGAACACAGACAGTGGTTCACGATTGTCCGATTGTCATAGTTGCAAATTATTCTCAAACGCAAATATTTATGTATCGATCGAGCTTTTTTCAAATCGACCCAAAGTATTCTTGATACCCATAACTTCAAAAATTGAGTAGGTAAGCCTAAATATTTTCATTTTTTATGATTATTTGATATTTGACTTTTGCATTTTTGGATAAAAAATATGCGAAAGCCAAACTGAAGTAATATTGTTTCATTTCTTGAACTATATAAGTTAACAAAAGCTCTCACCCTTGCCTTGCTCGGGCCAATCACAGCTTTTGGTTCCAAAATAAAATTTTTTGAAACTGATAATTCAAATTTTGAAAATGAGGAAAACAGCAAAATCAAGTCTAAAACAATGTTGTTTTATTTTTCGAATTATAAATTTTTAAAAGCTTCTGTCCTCGTATTTGTACTTGTCTATTCCAAAATTGGAATTTTTTGAAAATTACCTATTGTTCACATTTTTAAAAGAATGTCAAAACCAACAAAATGACCTCTTTATGTCTAAAATGATACCTAGGATCAT
Organism: Planococcus citri; assembly: GCF_950023065.1. Classification (NCBI taxonomy): domain Eukaryota; kingdom Metazoa; phylum Arthropoda; class Insecta; order Hemiptera; family Pseudococcidae; genus Planococcus; species Planococcus citri. The sequence goes on from NC_088679.1 coordinate 33,989,989, forward strand.
TGTTTTCATTCTTGAATTATGAATTTATGAAAGATTCTGCCCTCATTTCGTTCGGGCCAAAGTTGCTTCACTATTCGAAAGTTTAAATTATTTTCGACAGCTCTGGTGTTAATTGTTTTTCATTTCGAAAATTGAAATCTACAGAAAATTGACCACGGAAATTATGAGAATAATATCAAAGCTACTTAAATTCACATTAAGTAATGCTATTCACTCTCCTAAATATTATCAGTTTTCAAAAGCTTTTGCGTTTGCTTCGCTCCGGCCAACAATTGTTTTTGAAAATAAGACGACAAGGAAACTGATTTTTCTTTACTCAATTTTTAAAGCTTTTTTCATCTCTTATTTGCTGGGGCTGATTTGTTGTCATTTCGGTACGTACCTAATTAACATTTTCAGAAAATAGTAGGCATAGGTAACTGAAATTTGAAGGATGTCAAGGCTCAAGCCCCCTAAATTATGTAATTATGAAGATCTTATTTCGTCTTTATGCATTTATTATGGATACCTATGATACATTCTTGATTAAAAATATTTACAGAACATGTGCGAGACTAAGTATACCTACAACTAGTCAGTTTCAAAGAGTGAATAGAAATAGGTACCTACAGTCCTACACACAATAAAATTTTCACACTATCCGAAAAAGAAAAATGGTAACTCAGGCAACTAATGTAGGTATCTTGATTCTGTCTTGAATGATTTTCAATCATTCTTCTTTCTGTTGCTCTGATCTTCTCCCTCAGACTCAGAGCTACCATCACTTTCGGTCGGATTTCCATGATCTTCTCTCTCAGGCTCAGGGCTATCATCTTTATCAGTCGGATTTTCATCATTTATAGTTTGATCATCTTTATCAACCTTTAAATCGAAATCTTCATCATCAATCACTGGACGTTCTAATACTTCATTAACTGCTAATTTCAAAACCAACTGTTCGTTTCGCCTTTTTTTAGACAATCGATCAATTTCTTCCCTCTGTTCTTCTGAGAACATGCTCAACGAAAATTCGCCCACAATTACATCAAATTTATACGTTAATCCAACACCTTCGATCGATTTCTGATTAATTTTACACGCATAAATATACTTGGATGGCTTTGCTCCGACATCGGAAGACGAAGTCTCGTATTTAATTTCCGTCCATTTCAAGATTTCAGTTCGATCTTCGCAAATTCGATTCTTTTCTTGGAAAAAGGGGCTATTTTCTATTACAATTAATACACCGTGCCAACAAACCGATGAGTCCAGACTGCTATCGCAATCATTTGTCTTGTATTTGACGATTTTGTAGATACGATGGGGAGCTCGAATAGTGAATTTCTGGTGCTTGAAGTATACGTAATTATCTAAAAGTGCCAGTAGACCTTTTAAACTGCGACTTCGGGGTAACGCAAGTACACCACTGACACCTGCGACTATTCGTAATGATTTACCGGAAACCTACGCACGAAATGAAAAAATATCGAAGAATTGAAATTGAAAATTACCTAGGTATGTCATAAATCATAATGGAAGATTCCTTATACATACCTGAGTCAAGGCGTACAAATATCGGTCCAATTTTTCTAGGATTTTTTTAACCGTACTTCTCCAAATTGGCACGGTTGTTATATTAGAACATATGAGAGGCGAAGAAGATCCAAATTGGAATTGATCCGTTGGAATTAATGACCATTTTTCTAAACAATCAAATTCTGCTTCGCATTCAGCTTTCTGCAATCCTAATTTCAATTGCAATCCATTAAATGCTTTCTCTTGGCTTTCCTTGATTATTGAAATAGAAAAATATTGGATTAGATAGGTAAAGGGCATCTAAGAACTGAGAAGGTATGCAAAGAATCGAATGCCTAAATCTTTTTAGATAAGTAGCTATGATACCTGTTCAAAAAGTGAAACTCAATTATTTCTACATACTTCTTTATAAAACGAATCTATGTCGGCGTGAAAAAACAATTCCTCTCCTAAATTGTAATTTTGACACGTTGGCATTGGGTTTATATTATCCTTTCTGATTTGGTATTCAATTTTTCGAAGCCGATTCGCTTTAAACCAAACTTTAAATAAAGGTATCCATATAAATTCCTAAAATTATTATCCAATCATTAGTTGCCTAGTCCAAACCATGAAAATGATGTTTCTCTTCATTTAGATATTCACCATTATTGGCTTGGACTCATCCAACTGTAATATGACTTCTTCCTCAGTCTTGCTCATTTCAATCAAATGTTGAAAAAACTTCGTCCATGATGATGATTTTATTTCCAATAGATATTTGGTTGATTCGTAGCTTTCATAATGAGAAGGCACGAATCCTTTCGATTCTTCAACATATATCTTAACACGGTTTGAAAAAAATTGCGCAATTACAAATAATCCGAGATTTAAAAAAAAAAAACAAACAAACTATTTTACCTACTTCGTAACCAAATTCAACAGTTTCTTTGAACCATGCCATAGAGAGCTTCTGAGGATTTTTACATTCATCAGGTGGGAGACTTTCATCCTGCATGTTTTTCACAAATAAAGAACCGTTGGAAAAAGAGAATTCTTTATCAAATTCTCGCTCATCGATGGTCTGAGCTGGGCATACTGTTACCCAAGACGTGTGATATTTCAACTCGGGCGAATAGTTATCTGGGATGGCAATAAGTGAGTTCTGTTCTCGATTGAAGATTAAAGCTAGAAATTCAATTATCATTACTTTTAATGGAAATAACACCTGATATTAAATTATAATATTAAAAAAAAAAAACTAAAGATGGCTGTACCTTTGAAATACCCAGCAAAACCAGCATATACTACAGAATTAAAATACCAAAATATAAACCATACATAAAATTTAGATTCCATTCTTGCATTAAAATTTTGGAACAACTTTGAACCACACGATCACAAATTTTATAAAGTAAGAACAGATTGATCGTCTTTTTTTTTTTTTTTTCAAGATTGATCGTCTGTTGTTAAATCGTGACACGTTTCGCAGAATATTCCATCTGTTTACACAGAAGTAATAATGGGCCCTGCCTAAAAAATACGTCGATTGCTGGTGTGACATTCTTTATAGCAAACAGCCTATGAGAAAAATACACGAAATTAAGTACCTATGTAATTTAGTTACGTATTTTTTACATTAAATCTGAACACCTGAATTTTCAGTCTCATTTTTCAAAAATGCATATCTACCTATTTCTAATTTTCTCCAAAATTTGAAAAAAAAATTTTAAATTTTGGGTCAAAATATCCAATTTTTGACCACCAAAATTGACTGGTGACCCTGTTGAGCTATTGAGATCTTCAAGCAGATTTTTGAATTTTTCAGTTCTCAAAAAATATATATAATAATTATGAATTTTAACCGAAAGTAACGGATTTCGAAAATTTATGCGAAGATAACTCTAGATTGATCAATCAATTCGGCTATTTTTATGATAATTTTTTCGACAGAAAAACTTTCTACTCGAAAATAGGATAGATAGAAACTAAATTTCACCAGCCTTAGATAATTTGATCAATTTGTTGTTTTGTAAAAAATAAGCCAAACTTGACTTTCCAAAAATTGGATAGAACCAAATCGAAAAATGAAATTCAGCATTCTAAATTTGGTCTGGTAATGTATTTTAGGTGCCTTGTCAATTTTTCTTTACTCAGTTCACTGATTTTTCTGCCAGGTGCAGGGGAATACCTACCTATATGCATACTCAATTACTCAATCGAAAATTCCAGGTTCCAATTTGATGTGACCAGATTTAATCAGATCAGGGATTGATAGAATTAGATCTGTTCATTGAGCCTAATGCCTCGCATTGTAAATTTTGTAGCAGGATTAAATGAACTTGTGAAAAAAATTTGAAACTCGTACAAAAAATTCTGATCCAAAATCATAAAACGCAATTTTTCTAATTTTATGAAACTGAAAACAGAAATTTCATTTTGGAAAAAGAATTTGGTTGGATCAAATTGTTATCAAATTAAACCATTTAGTTAATTTTATTGGGGATGAACTTTTTGTTTATGAAATTTAAATTGAATCATATTTCTTCCAATAGAATTAGGTATTGCTAAGAATTTAAATAAAATCAGTAGACGGGACCAAGGGTAAGAGAGGAAATTAACCTTGAACCCTGATTTTTTGGGTGGGGGCTTGAGAAATTTAAAATTGATTTTAAAACTTTAATTTTAATTTTTTTTTCAATTGTTTGAAAAATTTGCAATTTGGAAAGTCTAATAATTGTTGAAAGAATTGAACAATTTTTGATAGTGTGTGTGTGGGGTGGGAGGCAAAATGACATTTCACTCTATTTTTTTTCAATGTTTTCAGGGCGATTCTGATTGTAATCAAATTCAATTGTGATCAAGTAAATTTGAGGTGAATCTGAAATGAGGCAATTCACTTATTTTGCTCTGCAATAACTTTTGAAGCGAAGTTTTGATAAATTTGAACAACATTTTTGCTCGAAATTTAAATATTGAATCAAACTCTTAGCCAATAATTTAAAGCAGGAGAATTTTCAGTCAAAAAATCCAAATTGTTTATTTTTATCCAATTTTTGAAATAATTTTCAACTGTTTAAAAAATAATTTGAATAAAATTTTCACATAACCAATAAAATTGGGTACGTATAACGTATAAGTAGGTAAGTAGCCTATTTTTTATATTTTTAATGTTCAAAAAAAAAATCAATTTCACATAAAATTGATCATTGTTAAGCAAGCCTACAAAATTGCATCCCACGCTTCTTGATAATTAGGGGGTTTTCCCTTCAGAATTCGTATTACAACAAGCGCGATAAAAAGTGTAGGAGTCTTTTATCTATGGAAACCTAAATGGGAAATCTCAAAATTTTGTACCCTTTCCTTATGTATTTTCAGATGTCATTATTCTTCTCCGGTAGAAAATTCTCTCTCTTTCTCGATTCTCTTATCTCTTCAAGTACCATACCGAAAACAAATAGAGCAATTTATCTGTAATTTTTTCCTTCGAATGAAACCTGCCTATTCTACCAAACCAAATATATCACTCGAGCCTAGCGAATAAATTAATACGCCGCCGAATACTCTCTCACAGTACAATACAATGGAATCGCAGAAACCACGCAGCTACTTGAAGACTACTGTGGATGTATTTAAACGTTTAAATTTCGCACACCATTCAGCATGGCATAATTGAAATGATAAAATCACTCTATCTAAACCATTGAACCACATTTATCCACGCTACCTACGCTTTAAAGTCATCTCATGCTTTCATCTGAATTTTTTATCATCTCCTTTCACTCTTCAACCGTCTAGTCTGCTGCTCTTTCACCCGAAAACATGCTCGAGTAAATCAGACATTTTATGCGAATTTTTTTTCCTAACAGCTACCAAATGTCAAAGTCGTAACGTTTAGTAAGTAAACAACAACTACAACGAATACTTACAATTTTATAAGAATTTTTCTTTACGAGTTTCACCCACTCAGTGTTTTTTTATAGGTACCTATGGGTAATTAGATTTTTAGACCTCTGAAAAATTTTTGAAAATTTAAAAAAACTCAAAAAAAGCTGAAATGAATTTTTGACTAATTTTTAAATTTTAAAAAAGTATGAAAAATTCACTTTTGAACTCGCTGTCCTGAAATTTAGCGGTACTTTTTGAGCCTTCGAGAGAGATTTTGAAATTTCTGGAGAAATTTAAGAACTCGTTGGAGGCTCCAGAATGGTTCAAAACAACTAATTGTTGGTGTGCGAGAGTTGAATTGAAGGATTCATTCACATTGGTTCAACTTGCCCAAAAAAATTATATTTCATAAGAAAGTTGAAAAAATTGCCTTCAAAACAGCTTTTTTGAGTTTTTTTTTATTTTTAAAAATTCACCAGAGGTCCAAAAATGAACTTAAGAATCTGAAATTTTGATTCCAGTAGTTTTAGAAGCTGCTCTCTCGATCAAGCTTAGTTTCATTCAAATCAGAGACGGTGAATTCGAAAAGTTCCCTTGTAAGATAGGCTACACCTAATATGTACTTGTTGGTCGAAGCTAGGCGCGAATAAATTTTGCTAATTTGTCCTCTAACTGCCCTGCAGTCTTATTTGGCGACCAGGAAAACACATTTATTCGAACAATGTTCACTTTGTAGTTGTAATGAGAATTTTAATTTCTGCTCGCCTCTACATAACATGATTCATGGGCAATGTGGGCATTAAATTCAGGGAATTGTAAATTTAGTATGCTTACTCGAGACATTTACAGGCAATTAAATTTTAAAAAACCTATCAGCTCTTCCATAGAATTTTTTCGTAAAATTTGTTCCTCAATTAACACTGATATTCAAACCCAACTTTCAACATTGCCAGTCAATCTGAGGTCTCCAATAAGATTCAGAATTTTTGTTACGTACTGAAAACGTGTCTTGACAATTGAAAATTTGAATTTCACACCAAAAAATAATTTCGTTCTTCAAAATTTAGAAACGTGTTCATCTGTACAATATTCTTCTTCACAAATCTCCAAAATGAATCAATTTCCAGAGACGAGAGAGAAAGGATATTAACTAGCCCAAAATTATAAGTACGCTCGAATTACGAAATTCGATTAAACTCCCTTAATCAATTCAACACCGTAATCCTAGCAAAGTTAAATTTATTAGGTATTCTAAAAGTTTATCGCGCGAATTGCGCAGACCCCAGAATGGCAGGCAGCTTTCTCGTATTTAATATTTTAATATTTGTATTTCGAAGAAGTTTTCGAGTGTAGGATGCGATTCATCGGAATTGAAAAACTTCCACAGCTTATTGCGTATCTTGATTATAGAATTCGTTGAGAATAAATTCGGTAGAAAAATTTCAAGTTCAGTATGGGCTCTTCCTCGTAATCTGACAAATTTATCTTAATTAGGTGAAGGGCGAAGTAACGCGGACGCGGATGGTATGAGCAAAATGAAAAAAAAAATGAAAAAACATTGTATCACTTGTTACAATCGAAAAATATTGATCGAAATTTAATTAGATAGCCAATTAATCGATCTCTTCAATGATCGTTGCTTCAAGGCTCATTTGTTATTTTTGCCATTAGCGAAAATTACCTTGACTTTGACGATACAAATTTGCCAAATCTGATAACGATGAAATTTTCACCAATCGTTGAAATGATCTGATAATTTAGCCTCATGGTATGACTATATGAGGCATCGATTGATTGAAAAATATTTCCGGCGAAGGTTGAACTGCTGTGAAATATATGAGCACTTATTGATTGAAATTCAGTAGTAAGTATGTGGTAAAAGGTCATCGTTCTCCGTTTTTCTAAATTACTCTAGTTTTAAAATAACTAAGCATAGTTTCAAAAAATAATGCTTACCCTATATAATAATAGGTACTGAATTAAAAAAAAAAAAAAAAAAACAGTTATCATTTAAATCAACATTGATTCTAATATCTGTTTTTTTTTTTTCAATTCAGTATTATTAGGGAATTAAAATTTTTATCCTATTCTTGAACTAATTTTTAACTGTTTAAAAAATAATTTGACTCGAGTGCCATGTTTCGTTTCTTGATTTTTGTAAAAAAAAAATTTAAGATTCAAGGACTCTTTTAGACTTATCTTAAATGAAAAAGAATCAACTTGAATCAACTTGAAGAAGAAACCTGATAAGTAGTTAGGTTTGTGTCCTAATTTATCGACTTTCTGAATCGATTGTTTGTGATTTTGAGACGTTTTGGAGCCTTCATTGGATATTTGGATTTTTCTGCTTTGAAAAAATTATCATGAAAATTCAGAATTTAGAAACTCAGATTAACTGTAAATTGTTAAAATAAAAATTTTCTTTAGTCACCATTTTCAAAAAAAAAAAAAAAAAAAAAAAGTACAAAAATACAAAAAAATTAAATTAAGTTTCAGCGGTGTTTTCGACCTTCTTGAATAGATTTGCGATGGTTCTATGCTATTCTGAAGCAGTGAAGTCTTCAGCAGGGTTTTTTAATTCAAAGATCTACCTACTTTTTTTTTCAAAAATAATCATTGGAAAAAATTTTGGATTCGAATCAGCAGCAAAGTCGAAATATAACTACTCCGAGGAACCTGAACGACTCTAACAAGACTCCATCTCTGAAAGCTCCAGGATAACTCAAAACTGCCTCTCATTGATTTGCAGGCCTCTGAAAATACTCAAAACGGCTCGAATTGTATTCGAAAAGTCAGAAATAGGGTACAGATCAAATTTTAACTTTCTAGCTTGATTACGAAAAAAATTATTTTTCTCACCTTTGATCCCTCGATTTTTAATAATTCCTCCAACATTCAAGGATTAGATATCAACACAAATTTTACAAAAATTCCTCTAATAAATTATTGAAGTACCAACTTTTCTGCAAGTGATGAGACCTTCATAAAAGAAGGAACCTATATAATAAAAATTGAAACCTTCTAGAAACGATTGTCCTATTATAGGTAAAAAAAATCATAGGCTGAACTTGAACTTGAACTTGAACTTGTTCATTCAGTTTCAAGTTCAACGCGTCAATGGGACATTTCAATCGAAGGTTGATGATGAGAAAAAAAAACGTTTAATATGTAAGCTGAAAATTATTGTTCGCGGAGGAGTAGAAACCCATCACTTTGAATATTATTTACTTCTTTTTCCAAAACAAAATTTAAACATGTGCTGGGCAATTCGCGGAAAAACTTTTCGTCTTTTTCTGCGAAAACACGTTGGTGAAAAATGAATAAAAATGTGTTTACATTGCCAGCATACGATGCATAGTTAAACATTCTTACAAAGTTACTCGTAGTATTATACTATTACTCGGCATCCGTTCAATTTTTATAGCGCTTACTGAGTTAAAATTGAAAACAATAGGCTTCGCAGTTTACTCCAGCCGTCATATGGTATTTTCTTATTACATTGTTGCGAATAAGTTTAAAAATATACTCGTTCATATACGTGACAAGCCCCGTAAACGATACGTGAAACGTTGGAAAACACGTAGTTCGTTTCTAGGAACCCTTCTTCCAAGGTGTAATTTGTCTCATAGCTACTCATAGTTAGATAAGAAAAAAATTCCCGAAATGAAATTTCCAGACTTTAATGCTAAGTACCGAGCGTTACTCGCAAGAGATACTTGAAAGTTGAAAGTTGCATTCTCAATTAAAATTATTTTATCGAAATGACGTCAACAAATCTTCAGAAAAATAATTCACAGAATATCGCCATGCTACACAAATATACTTAGTATCTATCTGCGATTATCATACTCGATTTATTTTCACCCAAGTACGTACCTATATAGTAATACGAACGAATCTAACTCTTAAAAATTAAATGGGTGACCTTCAATTACTCTCAAAGTCACATGTGTCTCCGTTCGCATTCGCAAATATAAAATTAGAAAAAATTGCCCAAAGAATGCCCACTTGTAAAGTAAATATGGGAGGAGGCGGAATAATTGGATGGATTTTTTTTCTTTTTGTCAATATGCAGCTTGGAAAATGATTCGAAGAGATATGCTAGGTATTTTAAAACATCTGTTGCGTGAATTATGCAACAATGCAGACAACGTGGCGCCTAAAGTTACGAAACGAATTTCAAATTTGACATTAAGTATTTTCTATTGGCTCGCCGGAGCTTTGACGTAGGTATTTAGAAATGATATGGTCATGGTGCTCGAGTTTGCGTTATTTTTAATACGAGTTGCGTACAATACAATTTTTTGAATTTTTGCGGAGGTTTTCTCTGAAAAGGGAGGGATTTTCAATGACAGAAAATTTTTTCACTGGACGCATAAAAATCGATAGAGCGTCTGAAAATACACAACCAGGTGACGTCAAATTTCAGGTATTGAATTTTGTGTACCTAATGATTTTTAATAAATTCGTAAGAATTCTCTGACTCATTTTTCATGAAAAAATCAAAATTTCATAAAATTGAGGTAGAAAATAAAAATTTGGTTAGTTCTTAAAAAATTAAGTTAAAGTAGGTATTTGAACCAGCAGTAGTGAGTTAAGAACGTAACTTCAAAACCATCACGAATTCGTTCTAGCAGTCAAAAGTAGGGAATAAAACGAATAAATTTTCGTTTTTTTGTGTTTTCTTTTTGTTTTTTGATTCCGACTGACATGAGCACGTTTTGATAATCAAAGCCTAAATCGATCGAAAAAATCACAAAAACAGAGTATCCGAATTTATAGACACTGAACTTTTATTTTGGCATCTTTGTCCAATTTTATGACAGTTCTAGTTACTGAAAAATCCAAAAATTTGTTAGGAATTCCAGAATTACTTATACCCTAAAGGACCACCAATTGATACATAAGGTCGAGAGTAAGACAAAAACAAATTTTCAGCTTTCTGCCTCAATTTCATTAAATTTTGTTTTTTTTTTTTCGTGAAAAATGAGTCTTTGAATTTTGGCGTATTCCTCAAAAAAAATCTAAAATTCAAATTCAGTAGATACTTAATTATTTATCTTAAAATTTGCATGTGACGTATTTTTGAACGTTCTTTCTATTTTACAGGTTTTTATAAAAGGGGGTTTCTGTTGAACTAAAATTCTGTAACTCAAGTTTCACACAAAAATAAAATTATTGTCTGATCGGGGGGGGGGGGGAGGTCATTCAGGAATTGTAAAGATGAAATGAATTGCCACTCTGCTAGAAAATGATTTCTAATCAATTTAAAATGGTTTATTCAATTTTAAATTTTAATGTTTTTTCTCAAAAAAAAACTTTATTCTTTGAAAAAATGATCTTTGGAAGTATAGAACTCTGTGTCGTTAAAACTTTTCTCATTTTATTTTTGTTATAGTACAAGGGATCCGCAGGAATTATAGCTTTCAGGAAAAAAAATCAGCAGCCCAAAACGAAAATTGAGAGCTCTGCGGAGTTTTGAAAATTCCAAAATAGTCCAAAAATCTTATTAATTAATGAAAACCACTGAAAAGACATCGTTTGTGGTTGAAAATATGATATTAAAAGTGGTCTCTAAAAAGCGTAAATAATTAGAATTATGGCCCATAAAGGAGATTTTTCGAGTTTAATCAAGCTATAATCACAAATTTCGAAATTTCGTAAATTTTTTTGAAAAAACTTGGACTTGAAAATAGAATTATTCACTCATGTGAAAAATGGTCTTAAACAATGTTTTGGTAATCAGAATACACTCTTGAAGAAGATTTTCATATTTATTGCTGCCCAATCGCACATTTCAAGGTTTTGGGTAGTTTTTGGAAAAAATTTAGATCCAAAAATAAGTCTTTCATTCAGGGCTTTTTTTGTGGGGGACTCAGGGGGACTGAGTCCCCCCAAAGAAAAGTTCGAAAATATTGAAAAATTTTCATAAAAATTTAAAAAGTGAACGAATTTGAAAAAAAAAGAAAAAATGAATAAATTTTGGTAACTTTTTCAAAAAATTTTGGATTATCAGAATAGTAAAAAGCGAAACCGAGATCAGAAATTACTTACGATGAAAATTTGGAAATCACTCTGAATCTAAAATTTAGCATTCAAGTTTGTACCTCAGTATCAGAGTATCTACTGGCAAGAAAGTAGCAAGAAAGCAAGAAAATAGTATAGAAATTCCTTCAAAAAGCAAGAAAATTTCCAAAGAATCCAAAAATCTCTGAAAAATTGAAGTTACTCCATCAATTTTGAAAAATGTTGGGATCAGAAAAATCGAATCCTTTCATTAAACTTGATGTTGTTCTACTTTTCGAATTACAAATTTTCTAAAGCTTTTGCCCTCGCTTCGCTCGGGCTATTCAAAATGCTACTTTCAGGCATTTTAAGAATTCAAAAATTGAGTAGATAAGTAGATATAAAATTCCAAAAATACTCGCAATACCAAAACTGTTTGAAAAGTGCAAATTTTTCATTTTTTCTGAACAGAACCACTAACTTCAAAATTTTTGATACTATTATGCTCTGATGAAAATGTAAAATAAAAACATACTTAGGTACAAAATGGTCGTTTTTTCGTTTTTTGGATCAATTTTTCACCAAATTTTTGCTCTCGCTTCGCTTGAGCAGTAATTTTACCTTCGTTTTAATCAAATAATAATTCATTAAGAACGGTTTTCGAAAATTTATCTGAAATGTCGACTTTTTTATTTCTAAGAATTTGGTTTTAATCTCTTCCCCCAATCAAAAATAAAAATGTAAATTCCCCCTATGATTTCATTCTGTAAACACCACTGATGTTCAGCATGTTTGACATGATTTTGATTTCTGTACTTACCTTGTACTTGAATTAACCCAAAAATTGGGTACTTTTTATAATTCCAAAAATATTTGTTTAAACAATATAGGTAAAAAAATAATTTGGCGTGGGAACATCGATTTTTTTCTCAAAAATTCAAATTATGTACAGTACCGTGAGGGGGGGTGTATGAAAATTAGGGACTTGCAACTTCAGTTTAGCGTCCCCCTCAGAAAAGAAATACAAAAAAAGGCCTGCGTTTCATTTATGAATCTTATTGAAATCTGAGCCTCAAAACATGTTGGTGCTTACAAATATGAAATAGAAGCATAATTCCCAAAGTTGTAGCAGCCCAGTCGTTTATTTCAAAATTTTGAGATTAAAAAAAATTGGGCTCTGAAAAGTTAACTTTTCCGCATTATGTTGAAAAAGGTTTCCAAAACGTTTTAATAGTTGAAAATATGATTTCGTTGATATGGAAAGAAGATTCCCATAGTTATGGTTGTCCCGCAGCACATCTTGACAGTTTAAGACACTTACCTAGGTATTGAAAAAAAAAAAAAAAAAAAAAATGAATGAATGAATGAATGAAATAGCTGCCAATCCCAGTCAGCTTAGTTTGAATATGATCTAGAAAGAAGGATTTGAGGCAGGTCAATCGCACATTTCAAGATTTTAGAGTGTTTTTTTGAAAATTATTGCCTCCTTCTCCTCAAAAAAAAATTCTCACTTCGTCACTTACATATGTATATCAAAATTGGACCTCAGCTAAATTGAACCATAAGTTTCCAAAAATCTGAATTTCTAGTACTATAACGTCATAATTGTCATTACAGTAGACTCCCAATTATCCGACTCCGAATTATCCGACTTTCGGGTTATCCGGTACGAATTTATCCGACTTACATTTCGCATTATCCGACCCACCAAGGTCGGATAATCCGAAAAACCCCTAATTTTTGATTTTGGAGTGTAAATAATGATGCAGTATGCAGCATTTTGTATTCTAACGATGTTATTTTCCTTGAAATTGATCCAACTTATCTCAAAAAGTTATAATTTGAGTCAGTATTTCATTGTCTTTCATGTACAAAAGTACATTATTTTTGTTTATTCATCATTTTTTTGATTTTTTGTTCCTGCTTTGAGCCAAAACTTGATTTTCTGAATAAAAAATTGTCTTCTCAAGCTTATGCACTTAATTTCTACGCTTAAAAAATCCATTTCGGATTATCCGACTTTTTTGGTATCCGACACACCTTACCCCCCCGATTAGGTCGGATAATCGGGAGTCTACTGTAATTGTTTTCATCAACTCCAGGGATTTTAGGTCAATTTTGAAAAATTCGAATCCCTTCAAGACATTTCATTTACTTACGGAGCTGAAATTTTTGTAAACTACTCTAATGGTTTCCATTTTCTAGTAAAAAAATATATATATATGAGCAGAATGGGTGACCGAGACGACCGAGAGCTTTCCTCGTAAGTAAACACTCATCAAAAAATAAATAATCGCGATAAATAATTCAGCCAAAAAATTTCGACCTGGAACCCACTTAATTGGCAATCAGAGCCTAATTTTCGCCAGTCCCATTATAGTCACGTTGGCTTACCAGCTCAACTGTGCTGAAAAAATTTCCACTCGAGCCAAGATTATACCGACAAAAAATTCACTCCCCTCCGATAGGCTGATGACTACGGATACATAATATTATACTAATGCTGGTTTATTTCCGGAACTTGGACGAGAGTCGAGAGTCGAGACCGTCGACACCACGTTACGTAATAATTTCTCACGTAAGGTGGGCTGTGCTTGTGCTACGCTGTGAAACCCTGTGGGCACGTTTGGCACTGAGGACGCAATGCCAGCGAAAAAGTGCCAAAATCTGACACTAAGTGTCACATTTTGGCACTCGAGTGTCAGGCATTGACACTCAGGGTCAGATTTTGACACCGGAGTGTCAGGCACTGGCACTAAGTGTCGAATTTTGACACTGGAGTGTCATGTGTCGGCACTCGAGTGTAAAATGTTGGCACTTTCGACATTTTCCGATAACACAAGTCCCAATTTTAAAACTGGAGTGTTGAATTCATAGGCACTCCAGCGTCAACATTTTACCTTCCAAGTTCTTGCACTCGTAGATGGTACCTTTATTATTGTTATACCTATAATTTTTACTATTGAAAAAAACAAAACAAAGATTAAGTGAAAACCTTTTTTTAATTTAAAGCGTTGACTCAAAAATGCACCTACAAACTTCAATTTCCATATTTTTTTCAAGCTTCTCCCAACCTGTTTTGGAAAAAATGGCTCAGTTCTGGAAGATAAGTATTCAAGATTTCGCGTCGATCTAGACCATTGCCATCGAAATCCCCAATCACTTTTAGGGTTCTGCTGAGTATTTTGAAATTTATTTTCACAGACATTTTGCATTAATTATGCCAAAACATTGAAAGTCATTACTCCGGAAATAATTTTAATTAAAAAAATCGTCCAGTAGGTAATTGGCTAATTTTTTTCATTTTTTTTTTCGTTTTGAAGTTGGCGATATATGCTACTTTATGAGCAAAAAATTTGCTCCACTCTATTATAAAAAAATATTTCCTCATTTTCAGAAATGATTTATCTTTCAATTTTCACAAACTTAATGAATTGCAATATAATTCAAGAAGAACATATTTTCAAAACACCAATTCACCCTGAAATACCCTGCAATTTCAAATTTTCAACCGCTTAGAAAGAAAAAATTTGAAATTCTTGTGCTTACCTACTCGTTTGTAAAAATATCTGTTTTCTATTCTTTTAAATAAAACATTTTGATTTTTGAAAAAAAAAAATCCATTTTTAAAAAAAGTTTTCAGGATCAGTCAGCTTTTCAATAATATTTTGAAAAATTTGTTTTTAAATATGAGAAAAATTATTTGTTGTTTAAAACTTTGCTGGAACAATAAACATTGAAAAAATCGCAAAATTTCAGATTTTTTAAGAATTGAATTTTGATTTCAAATTGAGTAAATATTTTAAAAACACAAATTTACCTACTCTAAAACACCTAGAAATTTGGAAATTTGTAATCGATCAGAAGAAATCAATAGCTTTGATCGACTCAGAACCTCAAACAAATGGAGGTCTGGGCTGAATTTTCTCAAAATCTTACAATTTTTTTTCGCGATCCATCCAAAAGAACGTCTAGTTAAGTAATAAGAAAAAGAAA
The DNA here is from genome assembly GCF_950023065.1 of Planococcus citri. NCBI lineage: Eukaryota > Metazoa > Arthropoda > Insecta > Hemiptera > Pseudococcidae > Planococcus > Planococcus citri. The sequence continues at coordinate 34,005,373 of NC_088679.1, forward strand.
TACAAGTTTTAAAATTTCTTCTAAAAAATCCCTGAATTTTGAAAAAAAACTCATTTCCAAAAAAAGTTTTTTTTTTGAGGATTAGCTTTTCAATAATATTTTGTTCTTTTTTTTGGATACGAGAAAAATTTGCTTTAAAACCTTATTGCAACTCTTTTCTCAAAAACAAAACATAATTTTTTGTTGAACAACCGCTTTTACAACAAAAATAATTTTTTTTTTGAAAAATATTTTAAATTGAGCTTGAAAATTTTTATTGAGAAAAAAATTTAAAAATTGGTCCTTACTAGTATTTTTTAGGGAGAAAAATACAAACTGAAATTAAAGATTTAAGCGAATGAAAATTTTGATAATCGGACGTCACTTTCAGAATTGATAGTAATTTTCTCAAAAAGAATTAGGGTCAACAAATTTTGAGCGATACATGCTCAAAATGAATGAGCAAAACCAAAACGCAAATTCTTTTTACAAAAATCAACTAACAGTCACTTTATCGCGCTAATTTATATCTCATGCGGTGGCGGAATTGGTTAAGTAACGGACTGTCACGCGAGGTACCCGGGTTCGAGCCCAGCCGGTGCCGGAAAAATTTCGAAGAAAATCATGGAAAATAAAAGTGTATGTAATGGATTTCTACCAAGTCAACACTGCTTAAAGAAATGGTGATTGGATATGATGCGAAGAGATCGAAATCGCGCGCTCTTTTCAAATTTTTCCATGCTGGCACTGGCACTGGCACTGGCACTGGCACTGGCACTGGTAATTGACACTTGCGGTCCCAGTCTCACTTTGACGCAATGTCTCAATTCTCGGTGCCAATGGCACTGACACTGGCACTCTGACACCGTGACACTGGCACTGGAAATTGGCATTGCGTCTCAGTCTCACTTTGACGCAATGCCAAATTGTGGCACTAAAGTGCCAAACGTGCCCGCAGGGAATATGATGAGAGTGGAAAACAAGGTTAAACAACGTAACAGCATCGACAACCAGCGCAACGGAAAACTGGGTGAAAGTGACACGAATAAATGGAAAACGATAAATGCCACCAGTGATGGGAGGAGAGAGGTGGAATTAGTGAAACAAAATAGGTACCCTGCGTTTAAAACGTTACGTTGGATTAACCCAAGCCAAGCCCAACGGTACATGATGGGAGATGGGACGACGACGAGTAGGGTAAGTTAAGTTAGGTTAAAAAAATATAGATTTTGGCGCTTATCGTGACGTCGATCTCCGGTCAAATTATCTTTGGGAATTAGAGATGATTTTTGGAATTACGAGCAGAGAGCTATAAGAGAGCATTAATTTGGCTGGCAAACTATGCCAGTAGGATATAAAACCTTAAAAGTGTAAGTGACAGTTTACAAATTAATGTGGCCTCAAAGCTCGAAATAAATCGAGGTAACCTTAATACTTTTAACCTTGATAATGAAACCTTCTCGCGTTCGGTAGCAATTGGCGAAAAATAAAAATTCGTACTCTATGTAAATTTTTTTTTCCCTAACGGCGTAGCAGTGAAAGGATTATATACGTTGTATAAGCGTAGAGTAGATATAATTTATACATATACGTAAGAAAATCAGCGCAATTCTGGCAGAAAAAATAAATAACCAAGCACGTGGGAATTAGGTATAGCTAAAAGAGAGAGAGGCGGCCGAGCGGGATAAAAATCGATGAAAATTTTCGCATTCGCGGTCGCGTTGAACGCGTAATTTTTCTTCGACGTGTTAAAAACGTCGAAGGAAAAGCCTATGAATAACACCCCCTTACACTCCAACATCCCCATTCGCCAGCTCCAGGACTCGGGGCATAATTAATGATGCGTCAGTTATAGGCCCGCGTGGAAAACAGAGTGAAAAAAAAATGCCACGCGATGGGTTTTAAAATTTCTGCGTACGAGAATGAGAGAATTGGTGCGCCGCGTGGTGGTTGGGAGGCATGGTGAGGGGGCGAGATGGACGACGTTCGTTGGTCATGATGATGAGGCGGCGGGAAAATGAAAATATATAAGTAAGTAGACGCGGTGAAATGGAGAGTGTACGGTACGTCGTCGGTTATAGTGATAAGAACGTGATCAATAACGACGAAGACTGCGCGATACGTTGGGTGCGAGCGGCCAGGGACGAGGGCAGACGGCGATACCGGGAGGACGACCTTGCCAGACGCGAACTATGATTTAAAACAAGGTCATCATCGAGTTGCCGAGAAAACTTCATTGCCAAGGTCAATGGCAAGGTTAACACGTACTCTCTTCTTCCTTTTGGTATTTCGTATTATACTATACGTGCCATAAACCGGGACGCATATACGCGGTTACGGTTACCCCCCGCGAAATGGCGTTTTTTTGGACGCCGCCTGCGTGCTGCGTGCCGGCGTGCGTGCTCGCTCGCGATTTACGAGTTGACAGGTACTGTTCGACGTTAAATTATCTTTATTATTCGATTGTTCGCCGAAAAAATAATATAGAAAGAATGAAATTCGCGTCTCTCTCGTGCCAATGCATCGATCACCATTTTCAGGGCTAACGAGCCGTACCCTGTGTAAATGTAAATTTTATCAATCGTGATTCATGATCCGTTTCCGTGCTATAATTTCCTACCTTTTTTCGTTCTTTCAATTTTTTTTTTTTTTTTACATTGGTACCTACTTCCTTCGTAATTACATATTGGTTTTGATCACATTCCCTAGCTCGTAGCTCCCTTCAATTCGTACCTTTTTCTTTCTATAAATTTCACCAGAGAAAGGCCAATTTATTTTCTGCTTATTAGATAGGTAGGTAACTAGGTATATACTAACCGAAGGATTCTACTAATAATTTCTCCACAATTTTCTTTCAGATCTCAACTGATGGCTTAAAATATCTTGAACACAAAGTCTTTATGTTCGAAGACCCTCGTAATGAAATTTCTAGATCACCACTTCGCCCCTAACCCCTCCAAAGGACATGAAATTGCTATTTCAGTTGAAAATTTTCATCCTTGGTAGTTTCCAACCATTTTTTTTTCAAATTTCGAGGGATGTTAGAAACGTTTGAAAATTTGAAAAACTGATTTTCACACGATTTTTCCTTGTCAACGTGGTCAATAGTTTTTGTTCTGCAATACATGATGAATCTCCAACTACCTACACCATCAATCTGAATTTGAGCCAAATTATTCAATTTCTTTTGCATAATTTATAATTTTTATTTAAAAAATTGCGTCTCGAAATTTTGGGTATCTTCATCTCTGATATTAATTCTAACAAGGGAACCCTCGCTCATGATTTTCTCCGATTTAAATGAAACTTGGACTGGTGGAAAGAGGACCTCAAAAAATCCCTATCCCCCAATTTTTAGCTGTTGAAGTTGATTTTTCGATTTTTGACGAGCGTTTGAAGTTTTGTGTACACAGGTAAAGTTGTTCTGTAAATTCGGAAAATGACCGGTTCTCCACACCACATGAACTTCAGCAGCTGAAATTTTGGCCGAAGGGTCTATGCTTGATACCTAATCGACCAACACCTACCGCCGGCCGGATCTGGAATTATCATCTGAAATCAAATTTTTTATCCATCTGGTAATTTATGTACGAGTATTATGCCATTGAAAAATTTGAAAAACCAGTTAATGCTCTTCTAATGAACTTCAGGGGTCCAAATTTTGGTCAAACAGTCTGTGCCGAATACCATATCAACTCATACCACCATTGGCCGAATCCGGCCGTCCGTTCAGAAAACATAATTTTTTAGTGTTTTTTCTCGTGTTATAGTAGGTACGTACATTATGAATTCGAAAAATGGCCGTTTCTCCCCGCCACATGAACTTCAGCAGCTGAAATTTTGGCCGAAGGGTCTATGCTTGATACCTAATCGACCAACACTACCGTTGGTCAAATCTGGAATTATCATCAGAAATCGAATTTTTTCACATAACGTAAGAAAAAGTAATAAAATATACACAAAACTTCAAACGCTCGTCAAAAATCGAAAAATCAACTTCAGCAGCTGAAAATTGGGGAATGGAGTTTTTTTGAGGTCCTCTTTCCACCAGTCCAATTAGTTTCATTCAAATCGGAGATTATCATGTGGGAGGGTTCACTTGTAAGTACAACAGGGTGTCCATTTGAGTGGGTCGTTCTTTCGAATTTTGATGCAGGGTTGCAAAAAATCATGGCCAAATGAAAAATTTCAAGTTTTTTGGTCCAACATTTGACCCCCTTGGCTCGAAGCTCAAACTTTTCAAAATTTGAAAAATTTTTGAATGGTTTCAATTTTTTATTTTGAAAAATGTTTTCAGTTTAGGTGGTCTTTTGATGTCATTAGTAAGTACATGTGCATATGATCGCTTCCAGGACATTGGAACAGTTCAAAGTTCATTTTTACCAAATGCAGTAGGGTAATTCTCAAAAAAAAGTCAATTTTTTGATATGCATAATTTTGAAAAACAAAAATCATTTTTTTGGAAAATTTCTAAGGGGAATTATTTGTATAGGTGCCCCAGATCCCTTTTCTAGTGTTGGCCTCAATTCAATCCCCCGCAGTGAACCACAGACCACCCTAAAACGGCGATAATTAGGATTCGACCCGCATCGATGTGTAAATATGTCGATTGATATATTTCGAGGTCGTAGAATTCAAATCTGGAGTTTATTTGGGGTATAAAATCGGATGTACACCAATGAAAGGAGAGGCTAAAAATCTCAATGCCAAATGTAAAATGTGGGAGAGGTGATCCTTCCATGGACCGAAAAAAAAGAATCATGCTAAAACCTATGAGAAATTTGCCATGTACGAGTACACGAATTTTACCTTTTTTTGAAAATCACTCAGTCTTTCTCAAAATATTCATTTTTTCCTTTAAAATGTGATAATTGAGTAATCTACCAAATCATCTGCTCAAAATGGTGAAGTTAGAATTGAACAATCAATTTTCATTTTACGTGATAGGTATGATAGATAAGCAGCAAGAAACGCTGTACAGAAAAATTGAAGTTTTTCCTACGTCTTATTGAGCTTATTTGGCCATAATTTTTACAAGGCTCCATCAAAATTCAAAAAATATGTTGAAAAACGACCCACCCTAGTGTCCATTCTCTAAAAAATCTGGAAAAATTGGAAAATTGTATTCCTTTGGAAAACTCGTAGAAATGTCAGGGAAATTCAAAGTTTTCATCCCCAAAATCAGGGGATTTAACTAATAATAATTAGTAATTCAGCAAACCTGGATTTTATTCCATTTTTCGGATGAGGTTGGGGTTAGGGAAATTGTTTTATAATTCTGACGTCACATAAGGAGTTACTCTACGGTGATCCAGATGGAAAATTTTGCCAGAAAACCCAGAGTTTTGCAAAAAAAAAAAAAAAAAAAGGTGGACAAATGTGTTTCGAAGGGTAGGTACAAAATTGAAAAGTTTCAAAAAATACGACGTGGTATTTGAATATGGGAGGGGGGGGGGTTGAGTGAGCGACATTTCATTTTTGCAATTGAACCCAATTTCTGAAATAGGCCGTCATAATTTTCCAAAAATATAATATGTATGGGTTTAAATATGTGTAGGTTGAAATCAGTCTAGACGTGAATTTTGACACGGCTGGTTACCCGGAAGGAAGGTCAAGGATTCCCAAAATTACATGAACTGAAATGCATAATATCTAAGTGCGAAGATTTTTCAAAACACATTATCGAAAAATAAGCAATTTGTAAATTTTTAGCTAGTTAGTAGAACCCTTTTTGGCCACAATGACCAAGTTTGAAGCAGTTTTGGAACTGCACCATTTCTCTCAAAACAGGTTGAATGTTGGAGCGAAAAAAACATTATTTCTTTCGAAAATTCTCTCCCTTTGGGAGCTACGAATACAAATTTGTGGATGGCTTTCAACTGAAAATGAGGTCTCGTCTTTGAAATATGGTCAAAATTCTTCGACTTTTTTTTTTGTCATCGCTATCGGCCATGTTGTTACGAAATAAAAAATACATACCACTCACCTGAAAAATTCGTTATCGATTTTGAGCGAAATACCTAAATTTAATAAAGGATCAAGGCCAAATATGTAGTTTTAAATTTCATTATTTCTTGGCGAATTTTCAAAAATAGCAAATTTCTTCTCAATTTTTGATCTGCTGCTATTTTGAAAAAAATGGAGGAAAAAATTGCACTGTTGAAAGTACAGTTTGAGCTTTTGAGACCCACTTTCGTCGTGAAAAAAGTAGGTAAACCTATATTTTATGGCTGCCAAAATTGTTAAAACAAAAATAATTTCCCTCACTCGTGTTGAAAGCGCCCCCCATTGGAACGGGATGGTGGATAAAATAATAATTAGACAAATGTAAAAGATTAATACATTGGGGACAAAATTTTACTGCACCAATCTTGATGACGATGAATCATGTGGCGATTTTTCTCGATGACCTTGACCATAACATTCCACCAGTGTGGACAAAAATTCAACTTATTCGTTCAAATTTCCATACATCAAATAAACACGTGTCGAAGAAGTTTACTTCGTAGTAATATTTTACTCAAACTGATAGATCTATATTGAATTTTTTTTTGTCACAATTTGGCGATTATCTACACATACCTACACAAGTGTTCAAAATTTAAAATACTTCTTCCAAATAAAAGAACGTTTGAGTGTCACCATTTTCTCTTTTTAAAAATTTCTGCCAACATTCTTGATCAAAACTACTGGAAACAAAATTCAGAAAATAGTTTGCTAATATTTTTTAATGAATAGATGTCCGTTTATAAAAATAGTTCACTTGGTGTAAAATTCACTCATTCTCCCTTCACCACAAAAAACCCCAAATGATTTTGAACAGGATAGAAACAAAAGTAAATTTCGAATTGGTTTTGGTGAAACTCAACTGATGCCTTAGGGAAGGCTAAGGCATCAATTTCCAAATAGCAAGCTCATTTTCTTGAAAAATTTGCATTTATAATTTTCCAAATTTCATACAAACATAGAGAAAATAAAATTGACATTCGTTAGATCATTTTTTGAAAAATTATTACCAGAAAACTCCCGAGGAATGAATCTCAAAATCCTGCGAATGATTATGTACTTTATCTCACTTTAAACCGAATTCAAAACGATAAGATGGATTACTCATCCTCAAATAAATGATAGGTATAACCTACATATTTTACTTGGTATTTATTTTGATACGTAGGTACGTAAGAACTATAGGTGAGTATGTATTTATAATTTTCGCACCCGAAATTCTAATAATGAATCATTAATACATTTTACGTAAGTAGTAAAGTGCTGCTAATTCGACCTTGCTAACTGCATCTAAATTTAAACCTTATTGTTAGTTCGCAAAATTTCGACCATTCGGTTTACTTAATTTCCACATAAACGAACCCCCTCCTACGCTGCGTGAATAAATTATTTAGCCAAAAAAACACCACGCCATAGATGAGTCAACTATAAATTTTTTGACGAATTGACTTTGAAAACGATATCTGTTCGAAGAACCTCTCTTATCGTCTAGTTGACTTACAAAATAACACGAACTTGAATTTTCGCGCCAAATGTGAACTTGAACTTTTAAAAAAATATGTATTTCCCGTAAACCTTGACTTTACAATTCGTCTAAAATGAGCGAGAGTAAAAAGAACTACGAATCCACCAATGAGCGCACAGCTCCGATAAAGTTTATCAGTGTGTATTTGACTGACGGTCATCGTATATCACTGGTTTAACCTTTTAAGTTGAGTACTTACTGCTTGGTGCTTATTTTGTAGCATAGCAACAATGTTCGGTCTGGTTAATTACTTCATATCATATCGCATAATACCAGCCGTGTAATAAATTTAAATTCATTCCCGCCGAATAGATAACGCGACAGGGAGTCTGGCCCGAGAAGAGGCCATATCGGGAGTATCGCATGGTACACTTTGATCTCTAACTTCTGAGTTATAATATGAGTATTCAAATTACGAGAAAAATTACTCCTCGTATTTTACCCCTGGCGAATCAGCGTAATTTTTTTCGCACCTCAGCTATATTCGCTTTACCTATTGTCATAGTTGTCGTGGGATCGTGGTACATTTGATATTTTTTGTCTAGCCGAAGATGAAATATAATACGCGACATACGTGACAAGGTGCATTAGTAATGAATTTTGCGATAACGTGCCGGATATTGGGTCGTTATATTTGTAGGTCAACCGAGATACCATCTACATATACCAATAGACATTATCAATGATGTCAAGACGAAAGGGAGGGTTGTTTTTCTAAAAAAAAAATCTATTCGGTTTATTCAAAATCAACAAGTGAAAATATTTTCTAGCATTTTTCCTTCGGTAGTCCACGTGGAATCCATTTGCATGGTTTGTTGATAAAGCGATACGGAAAGAATTTTTAATTATTTATGCATTCGTTGTGTTGAAAAGTAGCTTACCTAGGTGCTTAACTAGAACTTTTTATTCCAAAAAGTTGAACTGTCAATTTGAAGAAAAAAAAGCAAAATGAAATAAAAGTAACATAACATTACCTACTCGAAAAGGAAATTAAAAGTGTATACCTTAGGTAGGTACTTATGCGAAATTTCAAATATTTTCATCAAAATTACACCAACCTTGACAAAACAAAAATTAATAATTCAAGTTCAAGTATGTCATGATCAAAGTATTTTTCAACATCAAGAACTAATTTTTGCGAAAATAATATTTTTAAATATTTTAAAAATTAACCTTTCTGTTGCACTGAGGTCATTACCAAGGTAAACTTTATGGTCACTATAAGTATTCTTTTTCTGAATTAATCATTAGATTTTGATAGGTAAATACCTATTTACCTATTTATCTTTTCGGTTTGTATACCATGATCGAAATACGTTCGATAGACGATAATTGGTGAGTGAAAAAATCTAAGAAAATTCAGAGATGAGCTTGAGAAAAGAATCTTTTAATTCCGGTTTGATTTGGTACCTAATAAAAATGCATGCCACAAAAGTTATCAAAATGTGGAGTTTTTTGAGTGCAGATTCAATTTTTAAAGACCATGTAGACTGCAAAATTACACAATGAATTCTTGGGAGGCACCAATAAGTTGAACGAATGCAATTAGTAGATTTTAGACCATCGACCTGAAAACCCCCCCAAAATGGGTTTGTGGGGAGGGGCATCAAACTGAAAATTTTTGAAAAATACAATATCGATATCAAAGTAAAAGATATGACTTATCAAGGGCGCTGCTTTTATTTTTGATGACCATTTGACCTCGAAACCCAAAATGGGCTTCAAGGGGAAAGTACCAAACTGAAAATTTAAAAAAATGTAATACTTTAAAGTAGGTACCTATTAAAATGTGGGGTTTCGAGGGCGCAGATTTCATTTTTGAAGATTATTGACCTAAAAATAAACCAAAATGAGTTCTGATGAGAGATGATATCAAATTGAAAATTATAAAAAAATAATATGTAATTTTTTAGGGGCACTGGCTCCATTCTTTGGATCATTATTACACGCAACCATTGGTTCACACGTTTTTTCAGTGTTTCATTTTAAAAGGTAGAATTTTTTGGCCATAAGTATAGGTACTTGAAACAATTTTTACCAAAGTCAAGTTTTTTGGGATTTTGTCGAGGTAAATTTTATGTATGTAGGTACTTCATTTATTCATTTTTGATAATCTTAATGATTTTAATGCATTTTTTCAAAAAGTATTTTTATGACACTTTTTTTGCAAATCTTGCTTAATTTTTTAAGGTGGTAGATATTTTTATGCCATTTTTATTCCTTATGTTACCGTACAATTTTTATGCAATTTTCGCTGAATTTTTCTATATTATTTTCAAATTTCATCAGTCTGTGATAATTTTTACGAATTTTAATGTTTTTTAGGTAGGTAGAGGTACTTACCTATATTTATTTCTTATTGAAGATGTTTTGACAGCCTTCTCGTGGGTATGTTTTTTTTGTTGAAAATTTTGTTTAAATTTCATCAGATTTGATGATGTTATTTTCATTCGCTGGATAAACGGTTGCGAAGGATTCGAAGTTAAGGTTCTCAAAAACTGATAATTCGATCGATACCTATTACCTATACCCACACTACACTTTTCAAAAATTTTGAATTTTGTACCATTTCTTCTTCCATTTTGGTAGAATCATTTTTGAGGGCCGTAGAGAGCCACTGAGGGCCTGGGGCAAAAATTGAGGGCCCCATGCAAAATCTTCACCCCCCCCCACCACCAATCCAGTACGTTTTTTAAAAATGTATTTATATTGTTATAAAATAATGACTAGTAATGTGATTTTGATGAGTGATTTGAAATTCAAAAATATATATGAAAAGAAAGTTGAAAATATTGCCCGAGTGGAGCGAGGGCGAAATTTGTTTGGGAAATTACGTTTAAAAAATAGTGGTTTTTAACAATTTTTGACACAATTTACAAATTTCAGAGTTGTCAGTTCATCACTGGATATTTGAAATCGTCAAGTGCCAACTTATTAAGCTTTCTCAAAAAATGAGTACCTCTGAAAAACAAGGGCCCGGGGCAAATTGCCCCATTTGCCCCTTCTTCTCTACGGCCCTGAATTACCCTTGTTGTATTTTTCAAAATTTTATATTCATAATATCTATGTTATTTTTCAACCCCCCTACATTTTTTCAAAAACCTGCAAAAAGTGAAAAATGGAGGTAAGAGCATGCTTAGCTATAAAAAAAAATTGGTGTACCTATTTTATTTCATTTTGCACAATTTTTTTGTTTATAGACACCAAATTATCTGAGCTTTTGATTATAATGGCACAAATCCAGGAACTTTGCAGGCCCTTTCTCTCCAAGAAAAAAATAGTCGAATCGCAAAACTAAATGGAAATCCCCCCCCCCCCCAATAAAACAAAAAATGATCTCTTTTGCAGAAATAAGATGCTGAATCTGAAAATTCATTTTGCTCTTAGTATTGATCATTCCTTGAATCAATTTTTTATATTTTCAATCCATTAAGAAGCTCCCAACAAAATTCAACAATTTTCACGATTCTGCAGAAAGTGCTTTAAACAACTATAAATGTTGAAATTTTGTTCGAACACCAAGATGACCATGAAGTTGAGAACTTACTGTTCAGTTAGACAAGTAGGTAGGTGGATATGAAGCAAATCTACTCGTAGGGATGTAAACGGAGAGTAATGAAAAGTTTCAGAGACATGAATGATTCTAAAAAGCACAATTGAGCGAGGTCATTGTCCTCTGTGGTTCCTTTCACACACAAACTCAGACTATTTCTTTCTCTCATAAAAATATAGGTACCTGTTTTTCCTGTGGTAAATTTTTCCCTGCCATTGACAAATTTGAACCTAGATAATCACTCAGTTTAAGTAATATTTTAAATACTTACAATCACCTCGTTCAAATTTTATTATTAAGGAAGTTCTTAGAATTATTGAAGGTTTTACGGAAGCGCCGTGAAGGAGGGAACTAACGAAGGCGCAGGAGAAGGGTTACGTAAAAAAAACAAAACAGCGGATAATATTTTACTTGAAAAAAAAAAAAACTTAGGCGTAGTTCTCGTTTAGGTAAAAATTTCGCGTTATTGCTGTGCGAAAAATCGAGGTCAAATGATTACGTTTCAAAGTTTTAATTATTCGTTACAACGTTGCAAATCGTTTATCGTTTTAACCGCGCCAGGTAACTCGTAGGTACCTATTTTGCATCTTTTATTTTATTATTACGAGTATTTTTTTTTAATCCAATGAAAATAATAATAATGAAAAAAATTCAAATAAATCTGAAAACGACCTTACTTGTCATCACTGGATTAGTGAATCAATAAGTACCTACGTTAAAATTATTCGTTACCGTTATAGAATTTTCCTGCATATAATTTAGGTTTATGTCAATTATATAGCCATTCGAACGTAATATCTAGATATACCACACACAAGGTCAAAGTTACAAAAAATTTCTGGTAAATTTTTTCGTCTGGTATATCTAACGGTGTTCTACGAGTAATATACGTATACTACGCTATTGTTTAGCCGATGGTAGTTTCCGTGTATAACAACGGTGTGTGGGTGTTAGAAGGACGAGCGATGATGGTGGAAAAAAATGCACAATGCACTTGTGTACTTATCTAAAGGAAGAATAGAAACCGTTTAGCAGGCTTTTGTTTAGCCTTGCAACTGTATGCAACTGTTCATTGACTTCCTGGTGAGATGCGGTCAATGATAACCATGGCAATGAGCTCGTAAGTGGAGGTCTTTTTTTCACCGTGACATTCTCGGAAGGACGTGAACCTGTGAAAAGATTTAATTTTTTGTTCGAAAAATAAGGGATGTTGGCGAAGACCGCACACGTGACACTTCCTAGGTTTTGTTCTGTTATCTTGCGATGCTTTACGTAAAATTTGCGCCAGATTACGAAGGAAACTCCATTAATTAGGAATACCAAAATCGAGTCGGTCTTGGCGACTTCCAAGAAGCTATAATTATTTCAACACTGGTCCTCTCAACGGGTAGAATTTCAAGGTATAAATTTACATGCGTGGGTGAACAAATTTTCAGCACGAAGAATAATTTTTTGCGGCGGGGCGGCCAAACCTTGCGAATTTTTTTCATCCATCGATTATCTTCAATGCCACTACCTTCTGTGTATCCGTGGATGAAAATAAATTTAAGCTAGGAGAATGTTTCCTACTTTGTGGAACATATTTCGATTTTCGAATATGTACGTATTTTGAAAATTTGTTGATTAAGTACAATTACCTGATGATTTTTTTGAAATTATAAAAAAAAAATTGTCTTATACATAATATAGTTGTGAAATTTGTCAGCTGTAAAGAGGTGGGGAGGGATTGAAGTCTAAACCACTAAAAGGCGCATTTAGGGGATCCTGCGGATGTACGTACCAGATTTTAGCCTCCTAGGTCAAAGCCATGACACAAGATTTTTCCAAGCAAAAAAAAACACGAAAAAACCGGGGTCTCCCCTCCAAACTGCTCTCGTAAGATGTCATTGAAATCAGAAGCAGACTCAAGATTCTACCAAATTTTAAATCCAGGATCAGGCACCACTCCATAAAAAGAAGCAAAATTCAAAAAAAAAAACCGTTCGCATTTTATTGGTGCATTGGTGCATTGGTGCATTTGAGGGAATGCTGGACCACCATTTTCTTCCTTAATCGTATTTTGTATAACTCAAAACTATGACATTTGCAAAGCATTTTACAACTGAAAAAATTACAAAAATTATGAAAAATTGTTTGTTTTTACATTTTTTGGATATCTTAGGTACTATAGCATGAAACTTCAAGATTTTTGCAAAATGGAGTCTTATTTCTTTATTTTCTACAGAAAAGGACTCTGGTAAAATTTTTGAAAAATGTCATACCTAGTTTTCGAGTTATAAAAAGTACAATTTAGGAAAAAAATGGTGCGCACCAGCATCATACCCCAGTCGTATATCATCTAATTTGATTTCCAATTGATTCAGTCGTTCTCGAATTATTAATTTGTTTCTAAGCGAATCGATTGCAAACAATTCAACAGAAATTTTTGTTTGGGTTCGTAAGGGAGGGGGCATCAAACTAAAAATTTTCAAAAAATACAATATTGGTATCAAAGTAAAAGATATGACTTATCAAGGGTGCTGATTTTATTTTTGATGACGATGACCTCGAAACCTAAAATAGGCTCCAATGGGAATAAAGTACCAAACTGAAATATTCTAAGGATTGATCAAATTTGAAATTACCTCCAAACATCCGCATCCGCAAAAATTTAAGGTGATTCGTTTGTGAACGATTCGCTCAGAAACGACAAATCATTCGAGAACGTCTGAATCACTTGGAAATCAAATCGGGTAACACACAATAAGATGGAACGATAATTATTTTATTCTTCAACCCAACAATGGAAATTGTAGATGATTCTTTCGCGAACGAATGAATCACTGAAAAAGTCGTGTTGGTACCTACAAATAAAAAAAGGTGGTGAAAACACGACCTTATAATTATCCAAAAACTGAACTCAATTCGTTCGCGAACGATTTGCTCAGAGTAGAAAAATCATTCGCGAACGAATAAATCGCTGAAAATGAGAAAATCACATAAGAGCAAATTGAATGAAAGAACTCGAGAGTTTTTTTCCTATTATCAATCATCAAAAATTCAATTCAATTCATTCGCGAACGATTCGCTCAAAAACGACGAATCATTCGAGAACGTCTGAATCACTTGGAAATCAAATCAGGTAACACACGACAAGATGGAACAATAATTATTTTATTCTTCAACCCAACAATGGAAATTGTAGATTATTCGTTCGCGAACGATTTGTTCAGAGAAGGGGTCGTTCGCGAACGAATGAATCACCGAAAAAGTCGCGTTGGTACCTACAAATAAAATAAGGTAGTGAAAAGCTGAAAACACGACAGTTTTAGTCTTGACTATCCAAAAACTGAATTCAATTCGTTCGCGAACGATTTGCTCAGAGTAGAAAAATCATTCGCGAACGAATGAATCGCCGAAAATGAGAAAATCACATAAGAGCAGATTAAATGAAAGAACTCGAGAATTTCTTTCTGATTATTGATCATCAAAAATTTAATTTAATTTATTCGCGAACGATTTGCTCAGAGTAGAAAAATCATTCGCAAATGATCAAATGAATGAATCGCTGAAAATGAGAAAATCACATAAGAGCAGATTAAATGTCAGAACTCGAGAGTTTCTTTCCTATTATCATCAAAAATTTAATTTGATTCGTTCGCGAACGATTTTCTCAGAGTAGGGATAATCGTTCACCAACGAACGAATCGCTGAAAAATCATCATACCTAGATATAAACACGTAAGGTCATGAAATCCCGTAGACTTCTGATCAACTGAATCCAACTTCCAAGACAACTTCATTCAATCTGAAAATTGTTGGAGTTTAGAAATTTTTGGCTAAGTAGGAATTTAGCTCCTAAAATTAAGATGAAAACTCATAAAAGATCAACTGACAGTTTTAGTGTTTCTACTTATACTAGGCCCAATGAAGTAGGTACTAAGTATAGGAGATCAACATCGACACTCTCAAGAATATTCAAACTCGCTGCAAGTGCAAAAGGATTATTTTAAGATGTCAGCAAATAAAAATAAGTAAGCAGCTAAGTAAATACTTAAGTACCTAGGTACATATCCATATCCTATTCGTAATACAATTTTTATCACGCGGTTTTTAACTTGTTATTGTTGTGCTATTATGATATCAACCTTGATGGAGTTCCGTCGCAAACAAGAACTATTTTTTGAACAATCGATTTGTCTGCGTAGTACAAAACAAACTAAGTAAGTAAAGTACCTACACCAAGTATACCTAACTGTAGCATACATTTTTTACCCGTTTTTTTTTTCTCCTAAATTTTCTGTAAACAAATTCGAACGAAGGTAAGGTGCTATAATGTGAGCGTGAATTTTTAATTAAATTTAGTTTCCTTGAACTGAGTGAGGGTATTTTCCACGAAAAGTATTAGGGAGGAGTTATGGATTGAGCTCGAAATAACGCGATTTTTATAAATTTTTAATACGTTCTTAGAAATCGTTTCCAAATAGATTCCGAGTGAAATGGCCAGTGGCCTTTATCGAGGTAAGGAGGTTAATGAGAATGAGAAGTAAAATTTTAAAATACGAGTACGTTGATTTTCTTTATTCTCTTTCCATAATAATACTTAAGACATCATGATTTCATTATTAATGAACTCTAAAGAAGTTGAAATTTTCTAACTTCACGATTTGCAATAAAAACTTCATACTTGACTAGGCAAAGTTTTCTGCTCACGCTTATTCAATTTTAAAATTTTTCTCAACTTTGGAGAATAGGTATAACACTTTTTTCGCAGTTCAGGCAGGTATACCAACTTTGTAATATTTATGCAGGATTCTAGAATTTGGAGTTTGGATATTTTATGCTCTCACCTCTTGGTGGATTTCGTGTGAAAATAATTCTCTATTTTTATTTCTTCTCCGAATTCAAAAAGGTTATACTTCAAAAGCTTTCCATAGTTTTAAAAAAAAATATTAAAAGTTGTCAGTTTTTGTTTCAGAATTCTTGTAAATTAGCTCCATTTAATCAAGAATAACATAATTTTCTTCAACATTTCAAAACATACCTACAATGCTTCAAAGTACATTCCTCAAAATGGATTCAGATTTAAGTATCTGCATCCCATTTCTTAGGCTGCAAAAATAAAAAAAATCGAAATGAAAGAAAATTAATAAAAATTCTTTATTAATTCTCAAGTTAATTTCTTTGTTTGAATTCTTCCAAACTTGTTTTCCAAGTTTCTGAGAAAAAAATTATCTTTGTCTCCTAAACATGTTATTTGATTCCCAAAAAATCAAAATGAAGGAAAATATTCAAAAATGAGTACTTAACTTATGTTGTAGGGATTGTCCAAAGTAGAGAAAAAAATCAAAGTGGGCGAACTTACCTCAAATGTTCTTTGTGTTATTTCAACATTTAAATGAATATCTAATAGTTTGTTCGAGATGGAAAAAGAGAGAAGTGCGTAAATCGAGAGGAATTCCAACGCAAAAATTCAACATAAAGAGTAGAAATTTTCATTTTTTTTTTTTAGGCAAGCACAAAAAAACAGGAAA
Source organism: Planococcus citri (assembly GCF_950023065.1). Classification (NCBI taxonomy): domain Eukaryota; kingdom Metazoa; phylum Arthropoda; class Insecta; order Hemiptera; family Pseudococcidae; genus Planococcus; species Planococcus citri. The sequence goes on from NC_088679.1 coordinate 34,021,949, forward strand.
TAATATTGAATGATAAATACAAATCATCCTAAATAAGTTACCATACTTTAGTTTCATGGAATCTCATGCTCGGCTGGGAAAAAAAATCAAAATGAGGGATTGAATTTTACCAGTTCTGGTCAATTTTTTTATAAAATAAAATGTATAATTTGATACTTACTACCTATTCTTATTCTAATAACGATGTTGTAGTTGTTTTTTTAAATAAAGTAGGTAGGTATTAAGTTGATCTAATTTATTTACATTAATATTTTATGTACCTATTAGGAGTAGATATAGTCGAAGGGTCAAGCCATGAATTTGTTATATAGTTTCGTCGTTCAGTTGCACTCTTGCTACCTGCATTAGCTACATTATTTCAGTCAAGTCCCACTTAGGTACCCATTTCATTTCATTTTTTTTTTCAAACTAGGAAGTTCTCAGAAAATGTCATAAATTATTACCTATTTACATTTTCAACTCTTCGAAGGACTTCTCATAGACTTCTGATTCCAAAGGTAGAAGCTATGTTGAGGAGGAAATTCAATGACAACTTTCAAGTGTCTGCTTTTTTATGTATCGAGGAATATTTTTATTTTATCAGGTTTGTGCAAAATGATAACTCGAAGGTAAAAAGCTGCCCTTCACCTTTACTTTGTTTAAAAAGAAAAAAAAAACAAAAAATAGGAAATTTTTCTACATTTTTAAAAATATATGTAGTAATTAAAATATTTACATAGGTTATACGTAATGTAAAATCAGGTTCAAATGTTATATGTATTATCTATAAATCGATATTATGATCAGTGTCGATCTGTTCATTATCACTTTTTCGACGTTTACATTAAGATCTCAAAGACTACGTCGATTTGTTTTCCTTTACTCGTACGTAAAAATAAACACTCGTAATTACTTTCATTTTATATGAATTCAGAAGCAATATCACGTGGACTTTTGGTTCATTGAACCTCGATAATACGATATGTTTCTTATCACACGTAGATAGAACGAGGCGATCAAGGATGGTTAGTATTCTATATTTACTTGTAGGTATATTATTATTGTTTTATAACACGAACACGTTCTTTGCTGTAAGTAATAGCTATGATAAATTATATGCTGTAAAAAAAACAAGTGTTTGTACGTAATATATACGCATCAAATGTCTATGCATAATCTCTCAATCGAGACATTTTTATTAACTTTTTTGTCAAATGGATTCTTCTCGTCTGGCAGATGGATTTACTTACTTACTGCAGAAATCTGCGTTGTTGTTATTTTTATTTTATGGTCGCTGGTTTAGATCGATGGCGCGTGTGAAAGAATGAAAATATATGCGTTTGATTTAATATAATTAAAAAATATATCCTCGAATTTTATATGCTCGTTTATGGCAATAACGCGTGCCTTTTACAAGGTTAAGAACCCTTTTTTTTCCTTTCTTAAAATAGAATTAATTTTGTTAGGTACGGCGTTTACATGTCCGAGGTATTACTGGATGGAAACGAAAGTTATAATTATTTTGCAATTATGCAATTCTTATCTAAGATTTTTTGTTACCTTCATCCATAAGTAAACTATAGTTGATTGTGTACGAGGAAATTGAGTTTAAAAATAAAATAAGAAAATCTACTCATGTGTAAGTTGACGAGGGTGTTTGCGTTATTTTTCCTTCGCCAATTATTTCATAACTTGTAAGGTGGAGCAAGCTGATACAAAAATATACTCATCGATCGAAGCTTTTCACAAGGTATCTGTTTTGTCACGCGATTGACGAATTTTCGAGGTGATGGAAAAGATCAACACGATTTGGAGAAATAATACATAAATATTGTTATTATGTTTTTGAGGAAAAAATTATGTTCAGAAGGTCGCCTCGACTTCAGTCGTTAATCTATACCATTTTTGGTGGTCATCATCGCGTCGACGTTGACTTTAAACACGATACAAGTATGACCCTAGAATACAAAATGTATTTCCTATGTTCAACACCGATACTCGGACAATAGTCTTCGACTTGGGCGAAGTATTCTCGATTTTTTTTGTGTATTATTTTCAATTCCCTGGCACGTATATGTCAACCGAAATGCGACCTCAGAGACGAATACCTACATTTTCAAGTTCAAAAAGACAGATGATGTAACCCTTTTAAATAAAGTATTACTGAGAAATTGTTCGTCGTTGATTCTCTATAGTCTACATCGAAGTAATTTAATATTTTGCGATAAAATGGAGGTAAAATGTACCACAACGTGAGCACACATTTACGACTAGTCTTCGGTCGCGTTAGGTTAGGTTTTTCGAGCATGAACGAAGGAGCGACGAGGGAAAGGAGAAAAGAGAGGTGTAATTTCTTCACGTGTTACGAATATTACTCGTACAAACGCGATCGACGCGACGACATTGAATGCGTAAATTTCATTCATTTTTTTCTCCAATTCATCAATAACAGAAACCTGAAACGATGACGGTCAATTTTCGCGCCCATACTTCATCATCATCGGTTGATACTTATTTTGTAAGCAGTTCGTTACTTTATTGATTTAAATTGAACCGGACAGTAGCATATTAAGTTATTGTTTTCTAGTATTTATGGCTATAAGAATTGAATATACGGTCGAGATGACCTCTAAAAATACGCCTAATAAGGTTGAATTTGAGTATAATCACGTGTGACGTAAGCATCATTGTAAGTAGGTACTCGTACTCGTTGAAAATTGAAATTAACATGGGTAAAAACGTTTGATTGATGGAAACGTCATCAACTTAAACGTATTACACGAATATCGCAATTTGTTTGCTGATTTTTATAAATTTTCAAGAGCACGCGACATACTTAAGATCAAATTAAGTGGGGATTTACGTTTCATCGAGACGAACTACGAGTTAAAAATGTATCGAACTGTTGCTTATGCTTTGAAATACCGAAAATATTGCAGCAATGGCATCGATTCAAATTTTAGAGCTGAATTTTTGTTTTCGAGTTATCAATAAACCATTTCAGATTTTCATCTTCAATTTGAAAAATTTTTGAGTTTAAAAAAAAATGTGCTAAAATTTAAAAAAGAAATTCAAGACCTAAAATTAGGTTATAAACATATCAGATGCCAAAATTTGCTTGATGATGCGACTAATGGGTCCGAGTCTACAAACAGGCACCTAAATACTTCTTAAACTGCATGACAGGAATGTCCGTCTTGAAATTCAAAGTTTATTCCTATGCTTCCTTCTTTTTTTGGGGGGAGGGGAGGGAGGGAGAACGATATTTGGTTTGCTTCAAATATCAATTTTTATATTATCGTCAAAAACTATCAAAAAAAAAAAAAATGAAAAAATGAAAAAAAATTAATAAATTAAAAAGATGTGATAGGTATGTAGTTTTTAGGCCAAAAAATAGTCATCAAGAAAGATTCGAATTGGTTCGAGGCAAAATTAAGTTGCCTAATGGTATCCTGAAAACTTTTTTTTGCATTGTTCATTTTTTTCTAAGCATCACATAGAACTGCTTCATCACACTCAAAAGCTAATTTGTGAAATTCCCGAAAAAATTGCCCCTTCAAAATCAACATATGTGACCTGATCTGCCAGTCGTATGGGTTTTTTATAGTTGAGTATTTGGTAGGTTGTAGGTTAAACCCAGAAAATTTGAAGTGTTGAATAATTTGAATATCTAGCTGCAATATAAACACGCAAACAATTTCAGCAAGACGTAATAAACTTCTGAACGGGTACTGGAATAAATACAAATACGTAATAAAATACCATGCAATCAAAATTAAAGAGTTTTTCACGAGCTCGCTCCGTCTAGATGTAGTGTTCCTTGTACACTGATGCATATGTTTTGTTTTTTTGGAAGTCGTTCAAGGTGTTAAGGAATGAGATTCGATTTATGGGTGTTTATTATGCAGTTGTTCGTGTGCTCTGGTTTGTGATGTTTCCCTTGACGGTGGAAACACACCTCTGTACTAATAGAGAATTTCTCTTTTTCAGATCAAAAGAAGATGTGATTTGAGGACAGACTTTGATTTATTTGTATGGACTCAAAATCGCTCGAACGACGAGTAACGTGTAATTTCATTTGTACATATGTATGTACTAGTTTGAGAAACATTTAATACGATAAAGAAAGGTCTATCTTAATACGAATTTCTCTTCGTAAATGAATCGCTTCTGTGCTGAAGAGTCGGGCTCGAGGGTGTTTTAGATAGTAAAAAGTTACACAAAATAGTACCCTAAACATATTGAAATTTCAAATTTCTGTTGAATTTACCTACTCACAATCAAAACAAAAGAGTGAATTAAGAGACAAAAATTGAAGAATTTTTCCATCACCACCCCTTCCTATTCCTTTCTTCCACTATCTTAAAAAAAAAACAGTCAAGGACAAAAACTTAAACTTGAAAGGTTGAAAGCATTAAATTTAAGTACGAGTAGGTATGTTAATTTTTTAGTCGACATTTAGCTGTCATTAGACTTTCCCCCCTATCGTTTAAATGATCTCATCGCCACTAAATTTTCCACTGAAAGCGTAACTTTTTTTGGGTCATTTTTATCAATTTTTATTTTCAATGTCAGCACTATCTCATTTGGTATGTATTTCACAAATTTCATGTAGGTACTTGAAAATGATTCATTTTTCGCCATTTTGGAAAAGAAGAAAAAGAATGATAGGCTTACCTTACCTACGTATACTACTGAGCAGTTGGACGTTTTTAGAAGTGAAAGGGGGGGTACTGATCTACTGATTAAAATGGTAGCCGTATTTATCGAATTTAAATCGTATTCTTGAGAGCCAGTAAATGTAATCTTATGTCCCTCTGGTGTAATTATATATTAAAAGAATAATGTTTTTATTAAAGATTAGACTCTCGTGACAGAATTTACTCCCAAATTCTCAACACGGGTAGGTACTCGTACTATAGTCTTTAGTCTTCTAGGATCTAAAACACGATAACAAAATAATCTCATAGTCATTTCGCGTTAACTTCTTAAAATATTCATGTAACTCAACTCGTAACAATGTTTACCATATAGACACCATTTTCAAATTGAATTTAAAAAAATTTTCCCAACGAAGGAAAAAATTGAAGCCATCACAAATATACCGTAAGTACCTACCTATAAAAAAGTGGTGTACGAAAAATACGATAAATTCGGCATAAATGGCAGAGACCCTGAAAAAACATTTTCAGCGACCTTGAAAACGAAGTATCAGAAGGTTGAGTATTAGTGCGACGTATGTATATGCAATACTTTAAAATATTTTTGACATTTATGGCCAAAAAAATCGATAATTTACTCAGGTTTAGGTTTTTTTTTTATTTTCAAATGAACACTTCTTGCGGTTACGTGCGAGTAGATGTCGTCGCACGCTCTGTGCAAAAATTCTGTTCCCTAAATTAGTAAAATAATTTTTTACTGTTTAAACAGCTGAAATGGCTAATTATGTGGGTATACGAGCCGTACGAGGTAAAGATTTTTTAAAAAACATTTTACGAGTTCATTTTTCTCCAAGTAAAGATTACAGTCTGAGATAACCTCGCTTAACTAATATCTGGAATTGAAAGAAAAATTGAAATTTATCGATGTCGCGAAATTAATAAAACGAAAAAATACACATTTTTGTAACCGGCTGTGTGAGATTCAATAATAGGAATAGGTACTGGTACTTACTCGTAGTCGTATCTAACCAAATTTCGTTAATAGGAATTTATCTCGAGTTGAATTACCTCTCAGGTATGGTGAAGAAATAGGAGGAGAGAATCATGATGAAAAGAAATACGACGACCTAGTGCATAAAGATAGTAACGTGAAAGATCATAGAACTCAATGAAGGTGCTAATAAGTGGTTCTCAATGTGTAAACACTCGAAAGAAAATCATTCAAGATGGTATTCCTATTAACCGGAAGGTGGGCTTAGGTTGTTGGTCTCCTGTGGTGAAATAATTCTTGCATATCGCGCACCGAAGGCGTTTAAATTTCCTACCTACGACAAATAACAGGCGATTATTTGGATTTTATTGTTTTGTCTTGGCGATTTTTTTCCCGAAGCAATTTATTTTTGCTATGGAGATTTTCATGATAAGTAATTGTTATTGGAATCAATCAATGAAATAAAATAACTCAATTATTGATCTACTGAATTAAGTAGGTGGATACCATTTCGAATATTTTCTGGGTAATTATTTAGGTAGGTCTAGGTACTTAATTCAATTACAGTAGGTATTGAAAAAATAACTTACATTTACAATAATATGTTAGAATCTCTCGAAGTGTCCATCCTCCGATTTGAAGGGGAACGTGATTTTTAGGAAGATCTTTCTAAAAAATCGGGTTCCTCGGTTCCTCAGACCATATTCGAGCATGGTCTAAAGCTCCCATATAACCAAAATTCAGCTGCCCAAATTTATTTTTTTTGCGAATTTTTCAAAATTCAAAATTGAAGACGTCATAGCAAAAAGGACATAGGTAGGTGTGAAAGTTGTATTTTGAGAAAAAACTGTTTGAAAGTTTGAGTGCTTGTGAAGTTTAGAAATGTGCATATTTGAACATGGTGACGATTTTATCTTATTTTCCCTCTATCTAACTATATGAAATGCTATGCACCATCAGTCTGGAGGAAACTGTGTGTTAGCGGTAAGCGCTCAAACATTTCGAATTATATGTCCTTTTTGAAGCGAAAAATTGGCCAATTTTTTTTTGATTTAAAAATGTTTTTGAGCAAATTTTTGGATTTAAACCAGGTAAATAATGGTTGATAACACAAAATCGACCATGAGTAACCCATTATCTCTGAAAAAGTAAATTTTTAATCGACTTCGCAGTTTTAAAATGGCGATATCTCACTGGTTTTTCGACTTTGTGAAGTGGGGGTGGTCTCATATGATAGAGGAAGGTCTGAAGAATAACAATATGGATTCGTCTCAAAAAGGACATATGTGTCATATATACCCCTTTTTGTTATGACGTCTTCAATTAACAACTTTTGGCCTATTCATTTGTGTTAGAATGACAATTTATCCTGAAACTATGAACTCTCTCAAACTGAATTTTCACCATTTCCAGGAATTCTGCAGCCTCCAGTACGATTTTCGATTTCTCCAGAATTTTAAAATTTCTTCAGAAGATTTGTGGAGGTTGATTTTGGCAACTGAAAATCAAGTTGTGAAACTGGACAGAAAATTGTTCGCAATTGCCCTCAAAAATGAATTCTGGGCGTATTAAACCGCAAATTTTGATAAATAATTCTTTGAAAATTTTCAATTAAAAGAAATTGGTGCCCTCAAAAGCACCTGTAACCTAATTTTCTCTTTTTCACATGCAAAACTATGGGTTTATTTGGCAAAATGTTTCATGTACCCAAATTTGGTGCATGCAGAGTTGGGCCAATTCGAATTGCGTAAAAGAATAATCTAGAAAGAATCCAATTCTTGCAATTTTAATCAGATTCAAATTGGATTCAAATCACGATTCCCTAAAACAGAAGAATTGCAAAATGCAGGAATCCTATTCCTTAATTAACACATGTTAAAACAGTAAGATGCAATGTTTTTAATGACTTTTAGCAATGCATTTTGTAGTTTGAGCCTGATAACATTTCTAGGTCAGTTGGTGTGTGAACATATTGCAAATATGTCATTCCATGCGATGAAAGAATTGCACAATGTAAGAATCTGACTCCCTTTAATGGAGAATTGCACCGTCACAATTCCCTGCCTGTGATTCCCTGCTCATAGCAACAAACAAAAGAATAAAAGACATGCAAAATGATCATGTAGTTGAGGCAATTACCTACTCATTCCATTTCAAAATTATTCGTAAAATTCTTAAGTTGAAAGAAATTATCCCATTGGGAGAAAATCTGCCCCTACACTGAAAAAGAAAGACGCCAAAACCAGCTGGTTTATTGACATATTCTGAATATACACATGAAAAAGCAAAGTTCAGCAGGCGGATTGATGCACTGAAAGAAAAGTCTGCTAAGAAATTCGCTACAAGAATATTTTGTGGCGTATTTTTCTCGCATAAGGCTACAGCGCTTTCAAATTATGTGGCGTGTTTTTGGCATTGGAAGAAAGTTGAAACCAACTACAAAATATATGCTACTAGCATGTTTCTTGGCTTAATTCTTTCACATAATTTGATAAACACATCCGTAAATGTGGTGTTTTATGCATGTGTTTCTGCGTAGTACTGTCAAAACCCCTAATTTCGGACACTTTTTCACGTTTTTCGAAAAAGGCTTTAAAACGAGCGATTCAACTTGGTGTTTGTCTTCACATTCTCATAGAATGTCATCGTGTGAATCGTTTTTGAGCATCAATTTATAAATTTTACGTGATTTTGTTTATTTAATTTGAATCCGAAAAGTGTCCGAAATTAGGTCCAAGGTACCCTAATTTCAGACACTTTTTCTTTAACGTGGGAACTCGAAAATTTTAGTTGAAAAAGAAATTATTTACCTCTGAAAAACAACTCCAATCAAAAACAGCTCGAATCATGATGTGAAATGTAGAGAAAAACGATTTTTCAAGGAAATGTTCAGCACTCTCATTATCCACTTTCTCATTAGAAAAATAAGTTGGTAACATTGAACAATTTCTTATCAAACTCCTTGTTGATGATTTTACGACTCCGACTTTTACTTTTCAGTATGGTTTTTAGGAAAATGAGTGAAATAATAGTACAATATCTTCATCAAAACTGAAAACACTTGAAAAAATACCGTCGAACTCGAAAAATACACATTTGCAAGTGCATCAGTGTTACCCTTCCAAACTCGGTAAAGCGTTGACCAAAGTGTCCGAAATAATGATCCGTTTCGCGACTTTTTCAGTTTTTAGGATTTAAATAATAGAAACAAAACGTGAAATTTGATAAATGAATTTTATTTTTAATTACCAGTGACTTCTTGATATTTTAGAGCGATTTTCGTGGTTATGAAAGCATTTGGATAGACTCTGTGAATAACTTTTTCCCCACACTTTACATGAAGCACTTTGTAAAGTCCATTTTAATGGCTAAATAAATAGTGTAAAATGAAAATTCTTACATCAGGGAGATTGTCCGTGATCTAAACTAATAGAAGAAGTGTTCACTTTTACTTGTACCCTTGGTTCTTATCAATAAAAGAGCAAAAACACTGAGTGTCCGAAATTACGTACCCTGTCCGAAATTAGGGGTTTTGACAGTACTTAAAGAAATATTTGCATTTGATGCATTATGCTCTGGTGGTCAGGTTAGTAGAAGTGGTTGTCTACCAACTCTAGGACCAAGGTTTGATTCTCGGCCGGCACAGCAGTGTCAATAATTTTTCATGGATATTGGACATTGGCAGAATTTACTTCATAAAAAAATACGCATGCAGATTAATGAACAGAAAAGTATTGGTGGAAAGTGTTGAAATTCAATTCCCACTGTGTTTTTTTTGTGGTGTATCATTGGCAGATTTTCACCCAATGATGTAGTATTTGAGTCAGTCATTTCGAAAACCCGAATCTGGTGCTTTTAAAATTTTTCAGGAAATAAAAAAAACTGTCTGTGGGCTGTATTTTTATCGTAAAACCGTAAACTTATGAACTACTTGTAATTGATTGGTCTTATCATTCCAAATACTCCAGTACCTTTACCAGAACTTGAAATTTTGTACACCGCGATATATTCCATTGTTAAATACTTACGTGGAATTATGGGGTTTTCGAAATGACTTTTTTTAAAACCTGAAAAATGACACATAATCCCAGAAAATCCCGTAACTTCAATACCCAAAATGATTGAATACAGATTTTCATTAATTTATTGAACTTATATGGTTATACCTGCAATCTACAATTTAATTAAATTAATGTACCTAATAAAGAATCAACAAAAATTTTATCCATTTTACTTTTACGACATAAATTCAAAAATTGAGTTACGTTAACGTTTATGAAATTAATGTTCTTCGTTTGACTTATAAAAAAATGATTTCAAAAACCCCGTAACTGCAGGAGTTACGCTGAAATAGGCACTTTTGAGCTATCTTCCAACTTTATCCGATAGAGCATGCAACACACCATCAGAATCAGTGAAAACATAAAAATCCCTTAAATGGTGATTTACTGGGTTTTTGAAATGACTGACTCATTTGGGAATTGAAGGGAATTGAAGGGAATTGAGAAGCTCAAAACAATCAGATTCAGAACCGGATTTGCTTTGCAATAGAATCAAGACTGAAGAATTGCAATTATCCCTAGTATGAGAACCATAATTCACAAGTTTAATTCTGAAGAATGGAGGAATCATCCCAACTCTGGGTGCATGCTGAATTGCTGATTACTGTTGGTACACTGTCACACAGATGAAGAATGGGATCACACTTCTCACTCTCATCCCTTCTACTCTGCCTTGTACACTCAAAGATTGTCTGCATTGCATCTGTTCTTGTGACCTAGTCCAATGTGTGTGCCTATATATTTAAATATTTGGCCCTGAATCACTGCTGAAGTGCTGATAGTTGCTTTGTCAGCCCAATTTCTTGCAGTACTGAGGCTTTGGTTCTTTTTGCTGTCCAAGAGTCTTGCAATAGTTTCTTCCAGCCCCACATTACCATTGTGTCAGTCCTTTGCTGATCCCCTTTGCAAATTGTTGAAATGGTTCCAGTCTCTCTCTGGTGGGTACAACAATGTCAATATTAACTGAACGGATGACTCTCTTCAGAAAAAATACCAGGAACAAACCTAGACCAAGGACCTTTCTAAAAAATCGGACCAATGAGGCAATGACCATGGTTTGGACCTCAGTGGTCCAGTTACATCCAATTTTTCAAATTTTTAATGCCAGTTTAGGAAGCCCATTTCAATAAAATTTCCATTATGGTTTATGATTCAATTTCTTTTGAAGTTTTAATATCCGGAAATCAAAAATCCTATTTTTCAACTCTTCTAATGTGTTGGAAGTTTTTTTCTTTCTAAAAAATGAAGACTTGTTTTTTGGACCTGGGCTAAGCCATATAGCCATGAGCAGGATACAAATTTCCAGTCAGAACCGGACTGCACCAACACCAACCTACAAAGACAAAAAAAATCAAACAGAATGACCAGACTGGGCCATTTGAAAGCTCTCAAGTCCAAACAAAGACTTTGATTTTGGAGCGACTGCAAAACCTGAGCAGTCCTACGAGCCTTCCATGTCATATTTATTTCAAACAAGTAATCTCAGGTTCTCACCAGGTGTTAGTGATATGGCTTTGGCTTCCCAATTCCCATCCACCCATGTTTTCACTAAAGGATCCAAGGTAGGAGAATTTCTTCACAAATTTGATTCCATTAACTTCCTGTACAATATGGCAAGTTGTTGGTTTGGTTGGCCTATCAATCATCATAATTTTTGTTTCTGTGATACTGGTCAGTATGCCATGTCTCGCATTGACTTCCTCCAGGCAATTCAGCAGCATGGACATGTAGGACATCAGCCTTAAAACTCGACATAAAAATAATCAGCAGTTGTTCAATGAATGTGTGTGAATTTACCTAGGTATCATTTTATAGAAAACAAATATTTTTTCTGCTCGTTATATTAGGTCTAGGTATTATTTTTTCAATCATTCCGTATCTACGATCACAGCAATACTCAAGTATGTTCATACTTTATTATTTCTCGCTGTAGCTGTTTTCCTTTCAATATATTTTCAACTGGCTTCTGTAAGTAAGTATAGGTATTTCTTTTATACGCGTAGATTCCGAACTTGAAAACAATTTCAGTTGATTTTGTGAAATCGAATCAACCCACATTTAATAATCACCTACGATAAAATGAAATTTCTCTCGCAAACATTTTTATTTATACGTCTATGTGGAAAAATAAAATTATAAAGGAGACCTCGGGGCTCGAAAAAAATTTATTAAATTTCAACTTACGTAACTTGTCGCTTGTCGCGTAGGTGCATGTCTGCGAGAACCATTTTTAAACACACTTTGCGAATGAGAAGTAAGATATTATTACAAAACGAAAAGGAAAAAAATGTCCTTAATTTAATTATTTTTTAATTAAATATTTCTAAAAAAGATTTAAATTTTTTGAATCGACCTTTACGCAAATAAAAATCTTAAAATAGTTGGCAAGATGGAAATTAAATTTTAATGAATTTTTTTTTTTCATTGAGCATCAACGTAGAAAGACCACGTGCAATTTTTTCGGGGGTTGATTTTTCATTGCGAAAGTAATCGCGGTACATGGCAGATGAAATTTTCCAAACGCCTACGACGACTGTTTATTATCGTTCTGCTGACTCGAATTTAACGTGAAAATAATCGAAATGTGGCCTTGTGACAAGGGCTCGACAGAATGAATTACCTAATAGTTATTTACTCTAAAGGGACAGTGCCATTATCCTTAACCTGATTACATATTACATTTAGCGATCGCGTTTAAATTAATTTACGTCATTGAAGAAAATTTTGACAAAAGATGAAAAACTATTGTAGCCCGGTTGCGGTAAACTTTCTCATCGTCGGGTCACAAAAGCATAAAATGTTTTGTTTAAAATGTAATTAACGAGCGAAAGTTTTTGTTGCTTTGTGACCGCGCGCGCTTTCAGCTTGACGAAAGCTTAAATATTTTATTCGTTGCCCTACCGATGAAATTCGATTAACCAACTTTTACTTCTGGTTGAGAAGAATCAACGACTATACGAATGTTCAGAGAGTAAGAGACTATAAAAGCTGTTGTGTGAAAACCGAGGGTGCATATTTTTGCACAAAATTTACCTTATTTATACTCTGGCCATTCGTTTACTTATACATACCTTTCTAGTTTCTTATTCATATGTAGGTAAAAGTGCCTGCCTACCTACTTATGGTTTGGTATTGCGAAATACTAGATGCACACGATTGTGCGATTATAACAATTCTAAGAATTTCGCGCCTGCATTTACGGCGGAATTTGGAAAACAATAACGATAAATGGAGCAATGACACGAATTCACCTTTAATTTAATATCGTGTTACGTACTCGTATGAAGATATAGCCAAGTTATTGAAAGGCCGTAGACAGGAATAACCGCGAAACTAGGTCAGTCAGTTTGGAACAGAATGCAGGATTAAGGCAATGCAGTGTAACGTTTTTTGTCACGAAAAAAACAAAATTAAAAAATATCGTGAATAAAATAGAAACAATTCAGTAAAAATATCGAACGTCGAATATATATAAATATTTTCAATAGAAAATTTGCTATTCAAGCTGTTAAATTGTGATTCAAACAAGGTTGAAACATTTAATTATCTACCTAAGCCCCATTTGGATTGAAGAAAATACAATTTTTTGATACGTAGTAACGGGGAAAAATGGTCGCAAAGAAAAAATTTTTTTGTACCGAATGAAAACAATCGAAAGACAAGCACCCAAATTCTACACCGAAATAGCTAAACTTCAGCATTGATTGATTAATTTTTTTGAAGTCGATCCCCTCTCTCAAATCGATTGCCACCTTTATCTTGCCGATCTAAAGCTTCCAAGCAAAAAGTGACTTTTCTCCAGTAATTTCAAATCGCTCCAGAGATCTTTGTATTGATTATTAATCAACTTCAGCAGCTCATGAATTTAATCCTGTTAGAAGATCGAATTAATACGAGGTGAATTGCGGATCCGAGAAGACAGGCTGATAACATTTTTTCTGTAAATCAAAAGTCTAAAATTTTGAAAAAATTTCAAAATTCCCAATTTTTACAAAAAAAATTGCTCGAACAGAATTAGGAATACTCCCAGGTAAGCACACATTTTTGTATTTTTCAGCTGGAAGGTGAAGGAAGAATTAATTTTCCAATGCAGGAAAAAAACAAAGAAATAGCAAGAGCAAAAGCATATTATTTTTAAACCAAAAAACAAACATTTATTTTTAGGAAAATTTCAAGCTCATGACCTCATGAGATATTTTTTCAGTCGTACAAAAGATATTTTCGGAGAGAGGAAACTCAAAATTTGCAGATAATACTTTCAAAAATACACTCAAGAAGGGTATCCCAATCATGAAAAATTCTAAACCGGAAAACGAGAAATCGAAAGTTCAGGTGCCGAATTACATTTAATATTTTGATCTTTTTTATGACAATTTTTCCGCAGAATTGAAGGATCCAAAAATCTACCGGATGTTCCAACATGACTCAAAACTACATCATATCAGTTTTGGTTGGTCAAAAGTAGGATGAAAGCCATATCTCATCATTTCACGTCAACTCGTTCGTAAATCATAGGGTAAATTTTTTATTATGATACCCGAAGAAAAAATTTTGAACTTGAATTTTGAACCAGCAGAAACAGATTTTTAAAATGTGTGCCTAAGTCGATCTAAATGATCAAAAACAGAATTAAATACATGTTCATAGGAGCTGGATTTCCTTTTGGTTCTATTTATGGCATTTTTTTGAGAATTATAAAACTTGTAACTCTGCTGGAAAATTTTGAACGACTCGAAGACATCAATCTAATTGAATCAGAAGGTCGAAAACAGTATAAAAACCTTTTAGCTTTTCACGTGAATAGTATTATCAATTTTTTTTTCTTCATGGGAACTTGAGCATTTGAATTTTGAATAATTCTCCTAAAATTAGATTCTTGTGTTCAATCTAACACATTTTATAAATAAATGCTAATTTTTAAATTCCTAAAAATATCTTCAAAAATGAATCCAGCTCTCGATTTTTTTCAACGCTTTTCAAAAAACAATCCAACTTTTTCTAAAATTGTTGTCAGAAGTCTCAAATATGTATATATTTTTTTTACTTTTATAGGTACTTGAAAGATTTCTTCTTCGCCTCATGGAGATGGGCAGAAACTTTTGCATCTTTTCATTCTTTTTGGTACAATTCAAATTAAAAATTCCCTTTGTTGCTAAAATTATTTCTTGTTTTGAGAATTTTTGTCACATAAGTATGGATCATGAATTGTACAAAAACCAGTGTTGCCATCTTGTCATCTTTAGGGAGCTAAAAGTCAAAATTTTCATATAGGTATGTAGGTACTTAACATTCTCAAAGTACGAAAAAAATGTTGAAGGATTTCGATTAAATTCGACATAGGCCTTCATTTTGAGTTGAAAGTTATTCAGAAAAATGTTCAACTCTGGAAGTGTTCTTTGAGGGGAAATATGAGGTCCTCGAAAAAGAAGCATTTTCGAAAAAAATGGTGATTTTTTTCGCTTTGGCCTCTACCCTATCAGTTTTTGGGGAAATGACTCAATTCCAAAAGATATTACCTATCACTAATTTTCAGCCATTCAGTAGAACGCTAGAAGTGGTCTTGAATCTTGCTGATAGCCTAGGTCGACGCAGAATCTAAAGTAGGTACTACCTATCTTTTGAAATTAGACCATATTTCCAAAGACAGCTGTTGGGTACACGCACTTGAGCGAAAAAAATACCATTTTTCTGAAAATGACACCTCTTTGACGATTGTTTCCTGCATTTTTTCCACTATCCCTACTTTTTTTAGGCTGTAATTCAAACATAATGAGCACGAAAAATTACGCTGCTCAATGAGCAGTATAATTTTTCGTTTTTTTTAGAGAAACCTTGTGGTTCATGTGACTGAAATACTGGAAAATGTTATCAAATAGTTGTCATTCTCATTTATTCAAGTTACCTAATACGAAAGAGAACAATAAAAATAAGACAAAACCCGGAAACAAAATTACACATTAACATCTACATATAAATAATTCTCTATACAAAATTAACCAATTGCCAAGAACAGAAAATGGCGCGACGAACTTCAACAAACAAAGGACAGTTTTCCATTTTATTAGTTCGTGTTGGTGATTAAGTAGGTGTGAACTTGGTTTAAAAGTATCAACCTAGTTTATTTCAGCCCTGACTTGCTACGTTAACTGAGGTAGATATTAAATTGGGTCATAAAAATGAAAGAAAAGAGGAAAATATATTTATATGCTTGAAAAATTGATCAATCACTGATCCAACGTACAGCACTACGATTCCACTCGAGATCAGGTAAGAGAACAGTTGAGACATTTTGGAATTCATTTTTATTTTGTAAAAAAAAAACTGCTCCATTTTCAGAGCTTTTTCGCTTTTTTGAGAGATATAGACTTAGGTAGGCATCTTCTACACATTTTTCGAATATTTATTTTAAAATGGTCGACAATTGCTTAGTTTCAGACCGGAAATGAATGAATGAATTGCCGACGACGACGACGACGACGTGTTTCACATTATATCAACATCAACTTACTCATCAATTAGCGAAAAATTGCTCGGAGTCGGATGACAAAAATACAGCCTGCAGTTTTAATTCCAAGAATTGTAAATTAGTTTTGCGTATATTCGTATACGTATGAAGATTCGCTTTCAAAACGCCATCAAATATCGCATAAATGTGGTTTGTTTTATAGGCGACGTCGAATAATAGACTTTAATTGAAATACCTAGCTAACAATATTTTAATTTTCTCAGCAAAACGTTACAGAAGGTGTCTTTCGAATGTCCGCTCTTATGTTTCAAGTAGGTAGGTATCTTTTCGCTGCAGTTATATTATTTTCAGTATTTTTTTTTGTCACTCGTATTCTTAATTTCCTAATTCTCACGGCCACGTATATATGGTGTTACCTTCGGAATAATAATGTAAGACGTCGACTGTCCTAATTAAAGAATATTACGTTCATTATGACTAGTTCAACTTTGGCTTGAATGAACTGGCGACAGAAATAAAATGTACATTTGTCACTTAAGGGAGGCTTTTTAACACTACGATGAAAAATTCTAAACGTAGGTGTTCGTGTTTACCGATGAGAATACCTCAGATGACTGTAATCGGTACACTCAGGTAATCAAAATCGAGACTTAGGTAAATATCGCGTATATTAAGACTAAAACCATGGTACGAGTAGATTTCTCCAGAGGAAAGTCACAATTAAAATGAAAAGTACACACACGTTGAAAAAATTCCCCTTCAATCATTGACGTAGGTATAAACTGGGCAGGAAAATCTTGGGTGGTTTTTCTGTATAGGTACTCGTATTCCATTTATTATTTACGTTGAAGATTATAAAAATTTTATTCAACTCGAAGCTGAAAACGTTGTAGAAAAATAATTGTTGGTAATTCTCTGGCTGTATACGAGAAAAGTAGGTAAGTATTTGTTTTATTTTGTTTTCATTTTTACCATCTCGCATCTCCCAAATGATGGATGGTTTGTTATCCTAAAGGTTGTTATTTTTACGTGAACTTGAACTCGTGCTATAAACGTTTTTATATTTTCGTTTTGAATTTTTAAAATTAATTTTAAATATACGAACTCGATGCTCGAACGTAGGTAACGTGTAACGTTACTTTACCTACCACTTCAAATGCGTAGTCGTAAATTTTTTCGAATGAAAGGTCACCCGAAGATAAGGGGGATGAAAATTTTCCTCTCAGCTTATATTTTTCAATGACGACGGCAACGACGACTACGACGACGCGACCTTTAAAATCCCTCTTTTGCCCTTGCACCTGCCTTTACACGATAATACCTTGACGAGCGACGAAATCTGGTTGGAAAAAAATCTCCATCTTATTACCTACTACTACGTACGCCGCCGAGACTCCATTAGATAAACCTGGCTACGGTAACCGAGCATTTTTTTCAATATACGAGTAACTCTCTCGAGTTAATGTTAATAGAAGTTGCGACCTAGATTAATGTTAATTAATTTATTGGTCAATTATGAGCAGTTTGATACAGTTGACATTAATTAATATTCCAGTATACCTCTAAATGGTATCGAGTAATTAAAAACTATTCCGAGAGGAAATCACCATGGCCTTTTGCGTAATATTTTGCCATCTCCGATGTATAGAGCTGTGGCAGACTTTGTATGACGTTTTAAATTTTACTCCCGCGAGTTTATATAAATTTAAAACAATATGATAATTATTACAAATAACGTATTGTTTACGAAGGGATTTAACGTCGTAAAATTGAAAATCGCTGGTTATTTCAATGAAAGGTAGGTTAGGTACCTCTACACCTCACCACCTACTATGCAGTATCTCGTACTTGAGCGGCGAATCATTTTAAAACACTCGTTCTCTCGAATTGCGTCGATTATATTATCAATTTCGCCGCACAAACTTTTCGAATTCATCATTTCGCCGATTTACGTAATAAAAGCTCGACACGTGGTGTAAATTCTCATCGATCTGTTTCAACCAAGTGTATATTCAGGTATTATATAGGTATAGGTACCTACGCATAAATAGCAAATAAAACATATCGAATGACGAGAAGAGAAAATACATAATAAGTAAGGTAGCTTGAAATTAGATTCCTGGTAAAAAATCAACCAAGGCGAGTTTACCAATCGTCTCATTTCCACAATAAAATATGCAAAAGTGAAAACAGCGAAAAAAGTTTTCTACGATTCATTTTTCGGTGGCTACAAAATATGGCGCAAGCTGTTTCCATCATTTTATTTTTTTCATTAATAATCGAGAGCTACCAGGTGGTTTTTTGGTTTGTTCAAAAGGTATACCTAGCAAGTTTTGAGGACATTTTTTTTTTGTGGAAAAATTGGGCTCAAAAATTCATCTTTTCTAACTCATGTTAAATGTGGGTCTTAAAATGCGTTATTTGTGGTTAGAACATTACTTAAAGAAAGGATTTCCTTAGTTGCAGCTGCTCAATCACACATTTTGAGTTTTTGGAAAACTTTTTGAAAAAATTTGGGGCTATAAAAATATATAGGTACTTTTCTTTTACTATAATATCAATAGGGAGTCTCAAAATGCGCTAATACTTAGGTACCTAGCTCAAAAATGCCCAAAAAAAAAATCTACTGATTGAAGACGATTTTTAGTATTTTTTCAAACTTCGACACATTTGAGGTTTTGAAGCATTTTTTAGTGAAAATTTGGGATCAAAAATACGTTTCTTTCAACCCATGTCAAAAGCGGTTCTCAAAATCCCGTTGAGGTTTAAAAAATGACGAAGAAAGAAAATTTGCTGATTTGAAGAAGGTTTTGATTATTTTTTTCTAAAACAGTTTTGGCCTAGGTTTTGAGCTTACAAGGGAGGTGCCCCAGGTGACATGCACCGATTTCAATGATTCTTGCACCATTGGATAGAGGACATCGAACATAGTCTACCACAAAATTTTCAGCTGCTGAAGTTGATATTTCGATTTTTCAGAGCAATTTTTCGATTTTCACATAGCAATTGTGAAAATAGAAAAATCACCCTGGAAGGGTCAAATATCAACTTCAGCAGCTGAAAATTTCACCGTGGGCTACTCTTATCATATGTATTGAAATGCCCAAATAATATTGAAGGTTTCGGTATGCGACCTCCGCCGACTATTTTTGGCCAATTTTTCAAAATTGCAATGTGAAAACCAAAAAATCGCCCTGGAGGGCTCAAATATCAACTTCAGCAGCTGAAAATTTCACCGTGGGCTAGTCTTATCATAAGTATTGAAATTCCCAAATAATATGGGAGGTTTCGGTATGCGACCTCCGCCGGCTATTTTTGGCCAATTTTTCAAAATTGCAATGTGAAAATCAAAAACAAATATCAACTTCAGCAGCTGAAAATTTCACCGTGGGCTAGTCTCATCATATGTATTGAAATGCCTAAATAATATTGAAGGTTTCGGTATGCGACCTGCGCCGACTATATTCGGCCAATTTTTCAGAATTGCTATGTGAAAATCGAAAAATTGCTCTGAAAAATCGAAATATCAACTTCAGCAGCTGGAAATTTCGTGGTAGACTATGTTCGATGTCCTCTATCCAGTGGTGCAAGAATCATTTAAATCGGTGCATGTCATCTGGGGCACCTCCCTTGTTAGACCAAATTGTAGATTTTGAGTCACTTTTTGAAGAAAAAAAAAAAGTCGTAGCAGTCTGCCGCTACGTAAGAGCCAAATTTTTGTGCCAGAAATATTGAGGGCTCTTGAACTACTCGCACCCTCGCTTCGCTCCTGTGGTTCGCCTGTGTTGGGGGGACTTTGTCCCCCCTGCCCCCCTAGAGCTTCGCCCAACTACCTCCTACGCATGTTTTTTTAGCCAAATTTTTGTAAAAAATGATGGCTATTGCGGTAGGCCCAACTTTGGATAAAAAGGTCGAGGATGAAAAATTTTGATAGTTCTCGACGTTTTGAGCTCAAACTAGACGATTCCCGGTGTGTCAGTTTTTATATATAGGTATTAGTATCCAGACATGTCAACTATTGAATGGGTTAATTTTACTATACAAGTGGACTGACCAACTTCTCAACTATAGTTGACAAGTCATGGGTTAATTTTACTATATAAGTCAACTATGAGTTTTCAGAAACTTCCACCAGAGGGCGCATGGCTTAGAAATCAAGGCGCGAGGACGAACGCAGGGTCTACAGTCAATTTGTAGTGAGTAGAATGTGATGTGCTGGTGGAGATGTATGCAAATACATCGATCCTGAGTGTACACGACAACAAATTTGACTTTAAATTTTTCAGTATTTTATTGGCCTATGGAAAATTTAAAAACATCAAAAATTTTTATGTTGTTTAAGCTTTCTTTTGGTGTCTTAACTTTCTCAAAATTCAAATTACTTTGACTCCATTTTCAAAAATTTTCTTCAAAATTTAGCCTAAAAATCTGATTCCTTTTTTCAAAACATAGATTTTTTTAATATTAGACTGAATCTGCAAATAAAATTTTAATAAGGGGTTTAGAACAGAAATTATACCAATTTTAAAATTTTGTTCACTTTTCTGCATATATGCTAAGCATAGTTGACATGTCTGGTCGCAAGCAAATATATATGTTCACGACAGCACACTTATGAACCCATGTATGGGTTAATCTTGCATAAGAAGTGAACCAGTAGGTTTACCAGCCTGGCTCACTTCGTAAAGGCTAAAGTTACATAACAAGTGAGCCACCTGTTTCAAACTAGTTTTGTCAAAGTTAGCTGCGCGCACCAAATGTTTCTCAGAGATGTTCGCTAGATGTAGTACTAACATGAGGCCTATAGAATAGGAAGTACTGGTCGGCATACCCAAAGCCCTGTTGAAATTGGGTATGCACGATGATAAATTTGACTAATGATTTTTCTGCATTTTATTGCTCTATGGGAATACTGTTGATACCAAAAATTTTGATGTGGTTCAGACTTTTTGACAACCAAGCAATTTTCACAAAATTCAATATAGTTCAAAAAATTTTAAAATTTTTTTGAAAAAATTTTCTCCAAAAATTTTTTATTCTGTTTCTTGATACAGATAAATTATATATTTCAATGACTGTGCAATTAGAATTTTGATTAGTTAATTAGAACAGAAATTGAAAATGATTTTAAAAATTTTGAAATTTTGAAAAATTGGCTCATAAGCCTACCGCGATGCCTATATATATATTTATATAAATATTTATATATAGCCGCATACAGGTAAACTCATAACGTTTTGTATAAACAGCAATCTCAAGACCCCTCTGTAACTTCGTTGCTGTGCATACGCTCGACGCGTCACCCCATAGGCCTGATAGTACTCGATGTTAGGCCGCGTTATATTCGTTAACTTGATTTTTGGGTCACCTGTGGAAAGGTATTTCATTGCCAAAACATCAATTTTTCAGAAAAGCTTTTTTTTTAAAGTCTCATACGTCTCTGTTTTTCGCAAATGCTTTTTTAACAAAGCATCCTACAAAAAAATAACCAGCTCTGAGCAGAAAGGAAATTTAATTCTCTACAATTTCCTTCATGGCATTTTTTTCCTAGGATGCATACTTTTCCCATAAAATCAATGTTTAGATTGAAAAACACGAAAATTCGGACCTGTATAATCAACTTCAAATTGAAATTGAGCAGTCAAAAATTCATTTTAGACGATTTTTGACCACGCCATGTGAAAGAGGAGACCTTCAACCACCAGAATCACCAAACAGAACGTAAAAAATGAATAAAATGATTCTTGGCAATAAGCGCCTTTTTCTCATGTCCTCATACCTATTAATTAAGCTATGTACTCATTTGAAAATTGAGTCAAAAGAGAAAGTGTATAAACGGCAATCTCACGTCCCTGCTCAAACTTTGCCAGTAGACTCCCCACACCTTGTAGAGTCATATGGCACCTCATCGAAAAGTCACGTCCTAAAAAGGTTACGAGTTTGTCAAAACGTTATGAGTTTGCTGGTTAATCTAGAAAAAAGTTACGAGTTTACCCCCTAGAATATTTATTTATTTATTTATATATGTTCACGACAGCACACTTATGAACCCATGTATGGGTTAATCTTGCATAAGAAGTGAACCAGTAGGTTTACCAGCCTGGCTCACTTCGTAAAGGCTAAAGTTACATAACAAGTGAGCCACCTGTTTCAAACTAGTTTTGTCAAAGTTAGCTGCGCGCACCAAAATGTTTCTCAGAGATGTTCGCTAGATGTAGTACTAACATGAGGCCTATAGAATAGGAAGTACTGGTCGGCATACCCAAAGCCCTGTTGAAATTGGGTATGCACGATGATAAATTTGACTAATGATTTTTCTGCATTTTATTGCTCTATGGGAATACTGTTGATACCAAAAATTTTGATGTGGTTCAGACTTTTTGACAACCAAGCAATTTTCACAAAATTCAATATAGTTCAAAAAATTTTTAAATTTTTTTGAAAAAATTTTCTCCAAAAATTTTTTATTCTGTTTCTTGATACAGATAAATTATATATTTCAATGACTGTGCAATTAGAATTTCGATTAGTTAATTAGAACAGAAATTGAAAATGATTTTAAAAATTTTGAAATTTTGAAAAATTGGCTCATAAGCCTACCGCGATGCCTATATATAGAAGTTTCACCGAAACTTGAATTTTTTACTTTTTAAATCAAGAGACGTTCTAATGAATGAAATGGGATAAAACTTGGACAATAGGGTTCTTTTGGGAGCTAGAGTTGACCCCTGCAGTGGGGAGGGTCAAAGTTTAAAATTACAGAAAGGTCATTTTTTTGGAGGAGCATAATATGGCCCCAAATGAACGAAAAAGGTCCAAAATCATACCATAGGTCAACACCTCCATTGTGATCAACATATCCAAATTTCAGCTTCCTAAGTCATCCCCACCCCATTTTAAGTGAGAAAAACCACATTTTACCCCTATTTTTGACCCCCTCACCCCTAAAATTGACCTTAGGAGTCCAAATTTTCAGCATACAATGAGAGGGTGCCCCTTGAGTTCTTTTTGCAGGTTTCAACCTTCCAACCCCATTTGACCCCTCTCCAGGGTCAAAAAAGTGGATTTTTGCGTGTTTTTTGACGTTTAGTCAAGCCTACAGCCCCTCCAAATTGACCTAGAGGGTCCAAATTTTCACAGTACATTGGGAGGATGTACCCGAAGTGCCTTTTGCATGTTTAAACCTTCCAACCTCATTTTTACAGAAAGGTCATTTTTTTGGAGGGGCATAATATGACCCCAAAAAGATGAAAAGAGTCCAAAATTATACCATTGGTCAGTACTCTCATTGTGATCGACATATCCAAATTTTAGTTTCCTAGGTCATCCCCACTCTGATTAAGGTGGGAAAAACCACATTTGACCCCTATTTTTGACCCTCTCACCCCTAAAATCGACCTTAGGAGTCCAAATTTTCAGCATACAATGAGAAGGTGCCCCTTGAGTGCTTTTTGTAGGTTTCAACCTTCCAACCCCATTTGACTCCTCTCCAGGGTCAAAAAAGTGGATTTTTGCGTGTTTTTTGACGTTTAGTCAAGCCTACAGCCCCTCCAAATTGACCTAGAGGGTCCAAATTTTCACAGTACATTGGGAGGATGTACCTGAAGTGCCTTTTGCAGGTTTCAACCTTCCAACCTCATTGGAACCCCTCTCCAGGGTCAAAAAAGTGGAGTTTTTCATCAATTATACGGGTTTTTTGAAAATTTTGACGTTTAGCCAAGCCTACAGCCCCTCCAAATTTACCTAGAGGGTCCAAATTTTCACAGTGCATTGGGAGAATGTACCGGAAGTGCCTTTTGCCAGTTCAAACCTTCCAACCTCATTTGATCTGTTTCAGGGTCAAGACAGGTTTGTTACCACATTTTTTGAAGGAGGAAGAAGGGGCTGTAGGCTTGGCTAAACGTCAAAATTTTCAAAAAACCCCGCATAATTGATGAAAAACTCCACTTTTTTGACCCTGGAGAGGGGTCAAATGGGGTTGGAAGGTTGAAACCTGCAAAAAGCACTCAAGGGGCACCCTCTCATTGTATGCTGAAAATTTGGACTCCTAAGGTCAATTTTAGGGGTGAGGGGGTCAAAAATAGGGGTCAAATGTGGTTTTTCCCACCTTAATCAGAGTGGGGATGACCTAGGAAACTGAAATTTTGATATGTTGATCACAATGAGAGTACTGACCAATGGTATAATTTTGGACTTTTTTCATCTTTTTGGGGTCATATTATGCCCCTCCAAAAAAATGACCTTTCTGTAAAAATGGGGTTGGAAGGTTTAAACATGCAAAAGGCACTTTGGGTACATCCTCCCATTGTACTGTGAAAATTTGGACCCTCTAGGTCAATTTGGAGGGGCTGTAGGCTTGACTAAATGTTGAAATTTTCAAAAAAACACGTTAAATGAATGAAAAAATCCACTTTTTTGACCCTGAAGAGGGGTCAAATGGGGTTGGAAGGTTGAAACCTGCAAAAGGCACTTCGGGTACATCCTCCCAATGTACTGTGAAAATTTGGACCCTCTAGGTCAATTTGGAGGGGCTGTAGGCTTGACTAAACATCAAAAAACACGCAAAAATCCACTTTTTTGATCCTGGAGAGGGGTCAAATGGGGTTGGAAGGTTGAAACCTGCAAAAAGCACTCAAGGGGCACCCTCTCATTGTATGCTGAAAATTTGGACTCCTAAGGTCAATTTTAGGGGTGAGGGGGTCAAAAATAGGGGTAAAATGTGGTTTTTCTCACTGAAAATGGGGTGGGGATGACCTAGGAAGCTGAAAATTTGGATATGTTGATCACAATGGAGGTATTGACCTATGGTATGATTTTTGACCTTTTTCGTTCATTTGGGGCCATATTATGCCCCTCCAAAAAAATGACCTTTCTGTAAAAATAGGGTTGAAAGGTTTAAACATGCAAAAGGCACTTCGGGTACATCCTCCCATTGTACTGTGAAAATTTGGACCCTCTAGGTCAATTTGGAAGTGCTGTAGGCTTGGCTAAATATTGAAATTTTCAAAAAAACACGTTAAATGAATGAAAAAATCCACTTTTTTGACACTGGAGAGGGGTCAAATGGGGTTGGAAGGTTGAAACCTGCAAAAGGCACTTCGGGTACATCCTCCCAATGTACTGTGAAAATTTGGACCCTCTTGGTCAATTTGGAGGGGCTGTAGGCTTGGCTAAACGTCAAAAAACACGCAAAAATCCACTTTTTTGACCCTGAAGAGGGGTCAAATGGGGTTGGAAGGTTGAAACCTGCAAAAAGCACTCAAGGGGCACCCTCTCATTGTATGCTGAAAATTTGGACTCCTAAGGTCAATTTTAGGGGTGAGGGGGTCAAAAATAGGGGTAAAATGTGGTTTTTCTCACTTAAAATGGGGTGGGGATAACCTAGGAAGCTGAAATTTGGATATGTTGATCACAATGGAGGTATTGACCTATGGTATGATTTTGGACCTTTTTCGTTCATTTGGAGTCATATTATGCCCCTCCAAAAAATTGACCTTTCTGTAATTTTCAACTTTGACCCTTGAAACTTCGGAGGTCAATTCTAGGTCCTAAATGAACCCCATTTCCCAAGTTTGACTTTATTTGATCAATTAGAACACGTTCCAGGTCATAAAATGTAAAAATTCAAGTTTCGGTGAAACTTATATATAAATAAATAAACATATATACAGGCTTGCTATGGCTTATACAGGCCCGTTTCTGGAAGTGACATCGACTATCCGAGACCCGACGCGACGTTCCGAGGCCCGTTAGCGGGTCTCGGAACGTTTTCCTATTAAAAACTATATTTTCATGATGTACACACTTCAGGGATGCTATAGACAAATTTTTGTCTGGGACTCACAAAGTAGGTATCATACCTACAGTATATACAGCTTACCTTACTTCACCCCACACAGAAACTTCATACTCGCGTCATTCCTGTATAAATCACTCCTTGGAGATCGCACCAACGGCTCTAGACCAGGCTTGATAGCCGCTAGCAAGGCGCATGCGCGAACGAATTTACCAGGCGCTCTTTAAAATTTTTCCAAGTGTCAAAGACGCGGGCCTCGGATCGTCAGTACGATGTACTGGGTCTCGGATAGTAAGCAAGTTCCATATAGATATATATATATAAAAACTGACACACCGGGAATCGTCTAGTCTGAGCTCAAAACGTCGAGAACTATCAAAATTTTTCATCTCCGACCTTTTTATCCAAAGTTGGGCCTACCGCAATAGCCATCATTTTTTACAAAAATTTGGCTAAAAACTTGGCGACTAAAAATACATTTTTTTGTAACTGTGCCGAAAAAGTCCGGGTCACAGAATGCATTGATAGTCGAAAAATAACCGAGTAAGAAATTTCCCGGACTTACTTAAAAATATTTTGAAAATTCAAGTATCGTAGATCTGAAGTTGGGGACATTTTTTTGAAGAAAAAAAATGGAGCCAAAATGTTTTTGTCTTATGTCAAAAAATAGCCTCAAACCGCCTTAGGTATTAGTTAGTTGATAAATAATTGAAAAACATTTCCAGATATCTGAAGAAGATTTTGAGTAATTGTGTTTTTGAAAAAATTAAGAGCATATTTTGAGGTTTTTGAAGCATTTTTGACAAAAATTAGAAGCCAACAGGACCGTCGAGAGGGAGGAGGGAACAGTTTGCCCCAAACCCGCGTTTACTGCAGTACCAAGCAAAATAAGGGGCTTTGATGAAAAAAAAACATAATTTTTCACTTCTCGAAACACAAATTTAAAAAAATCAAGTTTTAAAGCCAAAAAAATAAACTTTTTACAAAAAAAAAAAAAAACGTGTTTATGCCTCTCGAAGTACAAATTTTTAGAAGGTTTTGCCCTTGTTTCGCTCGAGCCTGTTTTCTATTCTTTTTCAAAATTAACTTTCTAAAAAAAAAAAAAATCATTCAAATTCTACAATTGAATGGTGCTATTCAAGAAGGTCCTATCGACCGATAGGACCTTTTTGAGGAGTTCATGAAATTTGAATCTCTGACATTTTCTGCACACAATGGTGCAAACCGCAGCTCACCATGTGGTGTTTTTCACAAATAGCAGCCATATGAATTTGGTGAGGACGGCTCACCACTGACTTGGATGGCAAAAAAAAGGGCGCATGGGGTTTTACAACAAAACTCAAGAGTTAGAAGTAGTGATTTCGTAGTAATTTTCAACGAGGAATTCGAATCCGATGTCCTTTTTTTTTGCCCGACCCCTTGGGGGAGGGGGAGTCGGGTGCGACGGAAATCAAATTTTGTAAAAATGAAAAAAATCGAGTGATTCTGAATTTAATTTTTTCCTCAAGAGTTGGTGTTTTAAACTTGTAAATTACGTACCTAACAAGTTGTCTGAACTATTTCATGTTTTTGGTGGGTTTGAGAAGGAATAAAATCGATTTTTAGGTGGAATAACCGCAAGAAGGTCCTGTCGTTTCAAGAAGGTCCTATCAAGGTTTCTTTTGTAAAGCGCTCCCATGGAAATATTGGCGGTGGAAAAAAAATTACTACGCAGGAAATGAACAGTGGAAAGATGCTTCTGTTCAACAAAAAAAACCGGAGCTCGCTATATCATTGTAAACCAAAATAGCAAAACACTGAAATATAAAAATGTGTTTTTCTCAAAACCAGTTTTTTGGCGATAGGACCTTCTTGAATAGCACCATTCAATTTTAAAAACCAAAAAATAAACTCTTCGTTAAAAAAAACTCGATTTTAGGCATCTCGAAATAGAAATTTTCAAAAGCTCCCAACTTCGCTTCTTTCGGGCTATTTTGTTCTCGTTTTAAAATAAACAAATTTCACATTTTAGGCTTCCAAAAATCCAAAACAGAAAATAAAATTTTTTATGAGACATACGAATATTAGGTATATCAATTGACAAAATTCTCACATATCAGTCGACACCACCCCCTTCCCCTGGTCCGCATCGGCTCTTGACGGTCCTGAAGGCTAAAATTATTTTTTTCACTCAAGTCGAAAGTTGTAATTTTAAAAGTTTGGGTAGTAATATGAATGTACCTACCTTGAATTTTCAAGGCATTTGTGTAAAAAAACTGATTTTTTGACTTACCAACTTATGTTGAAAGTGAATCTCAAAACACATTAACAGTTAGAAAATGGCCTAGAGAGAGAATTCCCGGACTTGAAGAAGATTTTGAATATCAATTTTTTTTTGAAAAAGTTTGGGCATAACGCATAACCTGTTGTGAGATTTTGAAGAAACATTTGAAAAAAATTCGCATTTTTAAAATCCAAGTCGGAAGTTGGTTTCAAAACGTGTTGATTGTTCGAAAATGACCGAGAAAGAAAATTCCCAGATTTCAACAAGATTTTGAGTAATTTTATTTGAAAAAAATTTGGGTTCATGAAATACATTTTCTCTCACTCGTGTCGAAAATGATCCTCAAAAATTCATCATAATCGTTGCAATACGACCTAAAAAAGAGGTTTTCAGATTTCCAGCTGCCCAATCGCACATGTCAAAGTTTTCGGGCATTTTTGTAAACAATTTGAACCCAAAAATATGCAAAAATTTTTGAAATGTCAAAAGTGAGTTTCAAAACGCAGCATTGTATATTTTATTATTACCTACAGAAAGAACTAAAAGAAGATTAACGAAGTTGCAGCTGCTCAATTGCGCTATTCGGGGGATTTTTTTTTGAAAAAAGGAACCCAAAAATAATTGTTTGCACGTTTATAATGTTGGTCATAAAAGGAGATTGACCTGAAAAAAAAACTTCCACCTACTGTTGTAGCTATCCATATCCAATCACATTTTTCAATTTTAAAAATTTAGGGGCAGTTTTTTCGAGAATTTTTTCTCTTCAATGGCGCTTTTTTCTGCACTCTCAAGTCAAAATTAGGATATTTTGTAGAACTCATTTGTCAAAGTACGTGAACTCAAAATGTAGATATGCGTAAAAGTTTTCGTTTTAATGCTGCCAAGAAAAATCCAACATTTCTTCGAGTTCTCATTAAGTACCAGACCAGATCACCACAGTAAATAGTATGTTTTAAACCTTCGACTAATGGTGCTCAAAGTCCTTATTTTCTCTCATAGTAATTTCCACGTATCATTTGTGATTTCACCAAATGCAAATACGAGTAGGTATGTCCTACTTTGACATAGACACCGAAGAAAATGTGGAAAAAAAACAAGGAATAAGTGCATGAACTTGGAGGAGGGGGAGGGGGAGTAGATGAGTTACCCTATATTGTAAAAGTACCAGGCCACGTTTAGTTTTCAGTTTCGTTAAAATTAATTGAAAAATGCATTACGAGGTCACATTGTAAAGAATGAATCACATTTGAAGTAAGTAATCTAGAGAGAGAAAAAAATAACAGAACGTAGTCCAACTTATTTTAATTTTTATTTGTTTACTGCGAAACGTGACCGCGAGTTGATTGAACTTGAAATTCATGTAAATACATTCTAATTAAGTCGAAAGAGTGTTTTATTGGTTATTTTTAATTCTTTTCTACGCATAGTGAAAGTACGTGCCATTAGATATGCTCACGTGGAAGGTATGATTTTACAATTATCATTCTAAAAGAATGTGTATCTAGATATATATGTGAATTTGTTAAATGTGCATAAATTTGTAATTTGCGACGCAAAAAATTGGCCTGAATAATTCTCGCGTCAGTTATTTTCCCTAAAGAAACTTATCCATTGACTCGGATAATTCGTTAAACAGCCGATTTAAAAGTTATACAAAACGTTAAAAGCAATGCCTATTGCCTACTAAAACGACCGTACTAAAGTATATACGAGAATCTTGTAGGCTAAAATAAACACTTTGGTGAAAAGGGCTCGAGTATATTTACTTTTGAAAATTTCAATAATAAAATACCGCCGGATAAATTATTCACCACGAAAGACCGCGAAAATAAAACGCCCACAATTTGAAAACAGTCTAACAAGATAAATTGTAGATAAAATCGGCCATGATCTGTAGGCCTTTTTTTTTCTAACCTACCTCGTGTTATGTGGCATGCATATCGGAGTAAAAATTACGTTTATTAGAATACGAGTAGTTCGCGTAACGTTTTCAAGATTGATTAATTCATTAGAATTTTCGGGAATCCTTTGCAAGTTTTTGTTGCTCGAGTCTGGATTCTCGAGTCAAAAATTAAATATGTATAGACCTACGTTACGCCGAGATATGGCTTTCTCGTACTTTTCTTTTCACTCGAGTTCAAGGTTCTTGATGGTCACCACCGCAAGTTCGGATCATATTGTTGCTGCTTTCGACGAGCGACGCGACGTTAAGGTGCAGAATGGTGGGGTGGTGTTGTTACTTTACTTATGCGTACCGTAATACCTATAGTCTGTTAGATATATAATTGAGAAATTGAATTTTTTATTCTTTTACGTATACGCTGGAATGAAATTACCAGCCTTGAGGGAATTCTGTAATTTTGCTACATTAAGCTTTTCAAATAAGATTGTGTAGGTTTGCCACGTGTGGGGTTATTGTGTTGAAAAACAAACGCGCGGTGCGATATTTTGAAAAATTTATTTTTTCAGAATTACGCGATTTTTTTCATTAATTCACTCTTTACTTTTAGAGAAAAACATTAAATAGAAAAATAAGTCGAGCGTATTTCAGCATCTACCTACCCATACTTATTTACTCAAACTGTACATTATTTGTATTACGATTGTGCACTGAGAAAATTTATTTCATGCCAGGTAAATGTGTTTTAAATAGAAAGAACTTTCGTCATGATGTTAATAATAATAAAAAAATATACCATTTAGCTGATGATAGAGGGGGGGGGGGGTGTGAAAACATTAGAGAACAAAAATTAATATGCATTTTCTATTTTTTATCCGGTAAAAAAAATAGAAAACTGGGCTTGAATATGGCTTGAATCGTACCCTATTTTTTTTACCTCCCTCTAAAAATTTTTACGAAACAATTTGATGAAAAATAACTAGCCCATCTAATAGATTATAGTGTCTAGAATTCAACGATGTACTCACAAACTCGTTTTGATCACACATTTTTTAAAATTTTGTTAAGAAAATCGACTAAAATTCACATCACATTTTTCAAAGTCTCTTGAACCGTGAACAATGAATGGAAAATGCAGCTTTTCAATGGCATTGTGTTCCAAAAGAAGCACAAAACATGTTCCTACATAAAACTTTCTCACCCCTCAAAAGTTGACACTCTGAATTTATCGTGACTACTTTAAAAAAAAATTTCAAAACTTTTGCAATTTTTTTGAAAATGTAAGTACCAATAATTGTTTTTAAAGTTTTTTTCAATTTTTAAAAAAATACCTATCTCTGCAGCATCGATAAAAAATTGTTGTCAGTATTTTTTGAAACTTTTAAAACTGTTTGGAAATGTTCTCATAATGATTTGAATATTTTATCAAAATTTTTCAAAACTTTTTAAACTTGAAAAATTTTTCTTATCAAATACTAAAAATAATTCTCAAGTTTTAGACATTCTTGTCAACATCTCAATTTTTTGAAAATTTTGTCAGTAAAAATCACGTTTTCACGATTTAAACGAAGTAAAATCGACCCAAAATAACTCATTTTTGAATATTTTAGGAAAAATCAAATGAAAAATTATCGAGCACTTGCTAGTGTGTTTCAAATGGAAAATTTTCCATTTGTTTGAAAAAATATGTACTATAAACGCCTTTTTGAGGGGGAGCTCCAAAAAAATGGTTCAAAATTACGAATATACAGGGAGCTTAAATTAAACTTTTTCATCTAGATAATCGTATATGTACTCAAAACGTTACGTTTGGCGCAAATCGCAGGTTTCTAGTTTTCCAGGGGTTCCCAAAATATCCAAAACCCTCCCAATTTCTGCCCCGAGGGTCGAAAATAGAAAAATCACCTTGCATAACGTTCATCAGGTTCAAATAAATAAATTATGGTAAAAAATTTTTTTAAAATAATACCCAGTGGTTCCTAAAGTTATTTTTATATTCGCAACTTTGGAAACCCCTGAAGCCCAAAAAATGGTCATTTTGGGTCAACTAACGGCCACGGATTCGTATTTGGGGCATTTATTACAACATTTTAAGAGTGGTCGAGTCGATAACTGTCCAGCCCCAAAAAATGGCCTTATCAACACTCCTCCTTTTGGAATATTTTTTCAAAATTTTTCGCTTTTTCAAAAGTTTTCATTTTCTAACAAAATATTTCATTTTTTATCGAATTTTTTGTTTTTTGTCAAATTTTTCATCCTTTTCAAGACTTTTTTTTTATAATTTTTTTTCAGAATTCTGAAATTTTTCTCAACATTTTTCAAAATTTTCAAAATTTTCTATTGGTACCTATTTTTTGGAGGGGTGGGGGGTGTTTGTAATTGCATGATTATTACACTCGTATACTCGTGTAAAAGTTTATAATATATTTTTTAATTTATTTTAATATTTTTTGAAATAACCTATTCTTTGAAATTTTTCTCAAAACTTTTGGAATTTTCAAAAAGGTTTTAAAATTATTTTGAAGAATTTTTTTTCGCAAAGGAAAATATTTTGAAATTTTAATCGAATCCCTTAAAAAAAGTGTGGTCCATCATTTTCAGCCATTCTGGAGCCTCCAGTGAGATTTTGGATTTTCTTAGTTGTAGGTACATATTTTCGAATTTCTCAAATAAATTTGGAAATCAATTTCGGCACTTGATCGTAGTGGTGGCTCATTCTCAATTCGTGAACTTCAACCTCTGCAATAAGTCCAAAGTTGAAGCAATTTCCAGTCAGACATCTCATGTGTTTTTTTCACCAGCAATCATTTTCGATCACCTTTTCGCATTTTTCGTCACATACCTAAATAGGCACCATAGGTACCTAAATACTTCTCGAGATGTCCTCTGCATATCACCTCAATTGTCGATAAACTCGTTGAAGATGTAGTAAATCAAAAATACTGGAAAAATAAAATCGAAAATTACGCTGGAGCTGGAGGCTTCAGAATGGCTGGAAATGGTAAAATTCGGTTTGAGAGGATCAATATCAGTTTCAAAACTGAAAAAAGTTCAAAAATATGTGAAAAACTGGAAAATCAATTTGTGCAAGTGAAATTTTGATTATCATAATTCCTGTTTAAGTCGAAGTGTGATATCTCGACTGCTTCCCTCGTAAGTTCAATCAGTTTCAAGATAAGAACTTTCAAAGCTAGACAGGTGAAGCTTACCCCCATCCCCAAGATGCTTAGGAAGGAAACAACGGCGATTATTTTGAAGCATCAAAAAGAACTCTTGAAAAAAATATTGAACCAAAACGGAGAGCCCAA
This sequence comes from Planococcus citri, assembly GCF_950023065.1. Taxonomy (NCBI): domain Eukaryota; kingdom Metazoa; phylum Arthropoda; class Insecta; order Hemiptera; family Pseudococcidae; genus Planococcus; species Planococcus citri. Next base: position 34,055,374 of record NC_088679.1, read on the forward strand.
CTTCATTTTTGGTGAGTGCCAAATTTTTAAAAAATTGAAAAATTTATGGCCCACTCGTGGTTTGTTGGATTTTTAGAGGTGTTGTTTCGAATTTCAACTTATTGTCTTGATCAATAAGCCCCCTGAATCTCACAATAGCCCGTTCTCCTTTTCCCAAATTTCCAAAAAAATTGGAAAATTCGTAGTTTTTCAGTTTTTGGGTTTCAGTTCTTCAGTTTTCTATTCAATTTTTCCATTTCAATCGTAATTTTTGCAAAAAAAAAATTCAAAAATTCGAATGTTCTCATAGCAGTAAATACCTATCCTTAGTGTGCCTCATATAAAAAGTCCATAATTGAGTTATTATAGATATTTTTAATGTAAGGAAGAGGGACCTATCTCTCAAAAGAAAGCCTTTTCATTGAAGAACCCATGTACGTATCTAAGCATCTATGGTATTGAAAGGATGTTTAATTGTTTTCAAACATCGCGAATAGGTATTTCAAAAAAAACAAGGTGTGCGATGACGTAACAATGTGCGAATAAGTATTTTGCTTGTTGCTTCGATAAAATGGGGAAAAAAGTAAACCGAGCAAGTACAGAAAGTATACCATACCTTAAGTGTCAAGTGTCAATAGAAATACGCAGAAGAAGGTGGAATGGGATTATAGTAACACCGATTAAGGGTAAATTTGTGAAAGGGTGTTTTGTTCTCGTAGGTATTTGAAATATAGCCTTGACACGTTTGTTACTTTTTACCTGGCCCATACAAGGAAGCGGAATGGAACGACCTTGGCCTTAAATATAAACGTTGCCGTTATACAAAACAACCCTTCGGCTGGTAGCGTTGTCGAGCTATTCTGTTTGTTTGAAATTCGTCGCATTAATGGGGCTTATTTTTTCCTTCAGACGTTTATTACACATCGTAAACATGTTGATTACCTTGCCCAACTGCTTTTTCCCTTTTAAACAGGGAAATCTAAATTTTTTAGAAATTTTAACTATAAAATGCGCCCATTAAAGGAAAATGCGGTAGGTAGGTACCTGCTTTATAAACGTGCAAAATCGTAATAGAATTTTCTTACGCTGGAAAAACAACAAGCCAACGAGAGATAAACGAACAACGTCAAATTGAAAAATTAGATCGCTCAACCTTAAAGAATTCTACGTTCAAGGGTTAAAATACCTAAAAGAAAAGGTTGCTTGGTTGAACGAAATTTTCATTTTATAGTTATTTTCTTGCGTAATTTTAATCAAATGAATATTGTGTTTTTTCAAAGGAAAAAAAAGCATACTGTAAACGAAGTAATTTTTGAGATAGAATTTTTTGTAGGTACGTTATTTTAGACATTTTTATAAATGTTCTCCATAAATAGGTAGATGTGTTTTTTTTTTCAAAGTGTTTCCAGTACCTACTCTACGTAAGAATTTGTAAATTACATTCCGAATAAATTTATTATCACATTATGAGAATTTTCAATTTTCCCCTGGTTTCTACTCAAGTATCACGACTACCTCGTAGTGTCCACCTTAAATTCTCTTATGGGCGACTCTGAACTGATCACTCATCTCTCTTGGCCCCCTATACATGACATTAAACATATTGTTTCTCGAATGTCATTCATGTAAGCTTACATGATCTCAATTTTAATCATTTCGACAACCTTAGCAAAAAAAATTCCAATAACCTAAATTTTCAACCTTACTCAGAATAAAGCTAGGAAATTACCCAATACGTTGCAGAAAGCAACAAAAAAATGATAACTCGGCCAAAACGCGAATCCACCTCTTCTTATACCCTTTAAAAAGTAGAACAACTCAGAAGTAGTGCAGCTTACATATTCATATTTTTTAATTGTTACAACGTCGTTCGACACATATTAAACGCAACTTCGGCAAAACAATTCGTTTATTTACACTAGACAGCTGCACATTGTGATACCTACTACATCACTGTGTAGCACATACTACGACCAATGTTGCAATAATATCAATCCAAAGTTGCTCAACACAGCTCACTCACAAGTATACCATCCGAAGAAGTATAATAAGTAATTTCTTTTTTCTCTTCGCTGCTTTTTTAATATAAACAAATAAATTATTCAATCGACTGCAAATCAAGTCAACAAAACGTAATTTATTCTCTATCAAAAGATAGCTGTATAACATTATTTCTTCGCTCACCTTCTTCTATAGTTTCTCTTTGGAAAAATAATTTTCTTAAAATTACAGTTTATTTTAGGTGCATGGTGCATTGTTTGCAAACGTTCGAATTCGCGTATTGATTCAACTTCAATAAAGTGTTTACGTTCGTAGAAGTATATAAATAAAGCATTAATTCCGGGTTTCGCTGACGCTGATTCAGGTCAATGTTACTTTATTATTTAGGTCGCCAAAGAATTATTTTTGGGCAGAAAAAACGCAAAGTTTGCCGACGAGAATCCGTAAAAAGGAGTAATCGTCACGAATCTTTAACCTGAAGCATTACGAAAAGCACCGTCGCGTCGCGTCGCTCGTCGAGGATCGAAGGCCATAACGTCACCTACAAGTTTTCCATTTGGGAGCTTTTTTTATTCCTAAAAAAGAAAAAGAAAGCGTGGGAGGATTTTTGATTAGTAATAATTCAACTCACGCGATGAAAATGTCTGAGAAACATGAAGGAAACTGGTAGCAGTACATTACATATATTATGTGAATGGAATAAAGAGGAAAGACAATACTGTAGGGACTCAAACTTTTCTTCAATAAGACCTTAGTATTTTTAAAAAAATTAATGAAAATGAATATCTACATTCAAAATTTCCTTAAATGCATTATTTGATTTTTTTTCCATCAACACTTTTTCAAAATAATGACATTTTTTTTTTACTGAGGTTTCCAAATCTCAACAGCATTTTGTAAATTTTTGAAGGTCAAAATCCTCAACTTCAATAACTTCTAAGAATAGTATCTACATACAATGTACTTAAAACTGAAAGTTCAAAACCATGTTTTGGACTGTGGACAATTGCAGCCTTGAACATGAAGGGAGATGGTGGGAAATAAAACCAGTTGCATAGCGCATTTGTGCACCAATGGCGGATAAAGATATAAAAATATCGATTAGCATGAAAATATCGATTTTATCGATATATCGGAATACTTATACGGATATTTGTTTTTTCAGTTTGAGACTACTTTTAAAGATTCTCAAGTAAAAACGTTCAAAAAATGTGCAAACATTTTAATTTTTGAAAAAAATTGTACTCATTCCACTCCATTTTTTGCTACATTGATGTAGGTACTACAAACTCTGTTTTTCGTCGAAACATCGAAATACACGTTCGCATCGATGCGTAGGTATGGTTTTTTTTTCCATCACTACCGTTACTATTCACTTGAATCTACGAGTAATTTTACCAGAACTTCAATCAAATCAAATTGAGATCGATTTTATTTTATGATGAGTGCACAACACAACCACCAGTGCTGAAAGCATAAACAATCGACATGATATTCGTTTTTAAAAAGGAGCTAAAAAATGAAGAAAAAAGCTAAAAATCAAAGAAAGGAATATTCAAGGAAGAACAAAAAATGAAGAAGAAAGTAAGACAGCCTTAGACAAGAAAAGAAATATTAGAAAACATATTGGAGCGGAGCGCCTCTTTAAAAATGGAAAAGTTTTAAAAAGACAAAAAAAAACTTGAAAAAGAGTTTTGAAAAGAACCAAAAAAGCTGAACTAGAAAAATGAGAAGAAAAGAGTTGTTGGAACTCGAAGAAAATTTTTTTAAGGAGATAAAAGGAGAATGCAAAAAAAGGAGAAATAAGGAAAAACCAAAAAGCAATTTTAAAAATATAGAAGCTAAAATAAATTGTACTAGAAAAAAGAAAGACTTGAAAAATACACTCACATATTTAAAAAAGGGAATAGAAACTTAAACGAGATTTTAAAAAACCCTCATATTCAAAAAAATGACTCTAAAAAAGAAGGAAATAGGTAGCTAAAAGTTTTAAGGAGACTTTAATATGAGAAAGGAGTTGAGAGAAATAAAATTGAGCTAAAACAAAAATGGAACACTAAAAAAAACTATTTATAAGAGAAGATAAAAAAATGGAAAAATGGAACCGCTGAAAAAACTTTTGAGAAGTGGAAAAAACCCATAAAAAGTAAAAAAGAGCTTTAAAAAAAATAATAGGAAACATATAAAGGCGCTTTCTAAAAATTAGTCAGGAAAAAGGAAAGAGCAGTCATTTTGAAAAAATAAAATAACTTGGAAAGTAAAAAAAACAGAGCCTGCAAAAAGAAAGAAAAATGCTAAGAAAGAGAAAAGTTTTAGAAATAAGTAAGGAATCTGCAAAAAAAAAATGGCGTTAAAAAGGAGAGAGTTCAGCATAGGAGGACTCTAACTGGAAAACAACTGAAACCGAAGAAAAGAGAGAAAAGAGCCTCTAAAAAGAGAAAAATTAAGCTAAAAAAATATGAGCATTATTGAAACGAAGAAACAAGCAGAAGCAGAAAAAAATAATCTTAAAATGGAAAAAAGTAGGCCTAAAACTAAGGAAATTGTATTGGAAAGTACAAAGAAAAAAAGTGCTGAAACAAAGGAAGGAATATTTGGAAATAACAAAATGGTACCTACCTTCAAAAAAAAAAAAAAGAAATCATTTCTGAAACTGACAAACTGAGAAAATATTTTGGAACGCAGTGGTGCCATTTTTTGTCACTGTTACCAATTTTAAAAAATCGAGAAAAATAGTCAAAAACTCACCAAATCTTGGTTTTTTAAAATCGATGATAATGACTAAAAAATTGCCAAGAAAAAATTTTCGAGACACATTCGCCAAAAATAAACGATTTGAAAATTAAATTTTTATGAGTGACTTTCAACTCAAAATGAAGGTTACCGCGGCTGAATTTGGCCAAAACCCTTGAACATTTATTTGGCAATCATCCCTACTTGACACGTTTGTGAACGACGATTTTTTTTTTCCCAAAAGAATCAAGAGAAAATTTTTTGGGTTCAAAACCAGTAGAATCAGTTTTGGGTCCTCTAGTGGATTTTCGAATTTTCCTGCTTTATATTTTTGTTTCGAAAGCTGGAATGTCCAAAAATTCACTGGGGGCTCCGAAGTGCGAACCATTTCAAAATCACTACCAATTGATTCGAAAGATCACAGAAAACTAATAACTAAAATCTACATCTTTAAAAATTTGCTAAAAATTGAAATTTGAAATCAAAAGAACCTACAATTTTACCTGGTGGAATATTATTGAATGTTTTCTTCGGTTTTTCTGTATCAAGTAAGAAACTAACATAATAGAGCCATTTAGGAAATGTAATACCTACCCAATTCCCTCCCCCCCCCCCGGTTAGGAAAAAGTTCAAATATCGTGCTCAATTTCGGGGCTATGGTTATTGTAATTTTAAGCGTAATTCTTCAGTATCAAATCCATCCAATCAAACTCATGGATTAAATTTTTTTTAAAAATTGGTAGCTGGTGGTACTAAAATCTGATGACGTATTTTAGTACAGTTCACGTCCCCCTTTTCATCTTTATATCGTAGGTATCACCGAAATGTCGCGAACACGTCGAAGGTCTTCATATTCCCTGCTGAGACCACTCTTGAAATTACTTACGAGTACTCTGGTTAATAATAAAATGCATTTAGAATTTCAATGCACAGAAATAAAACATACCTACGACCTACGCAAAAAATAAAACCCAACGTATCCACTTTTCTGTATTAATTTTTTTTTGTAAAAATAAAAAAATTAACGCTCGCGGCCATTTCAAAAGTCCTTTTGTTTATTTTATCAGCTTTACGATAATTCGTCGAACGTTACAATAACATAATATACCCAGATGTTGTTCAAAGTTCTATAAATTAAATAATATAATTCGGTTTTTTCGCACCATCTCGTTCATTGACTCGCCATTATCGTACTGAAGTCGAGTTCAAATTATTCTGACAATAAGAGATGTAAAAACAACGGATTTTATTTCAGAACGTCATCGATTATAAACAATTAAGAAGAATTTCTGATACATTTTACCGATTAATATATCTAAAAAAAGATAAAATATACGGTTACGTTGTAAAAATGAACATCGAACATGGCTCGTGAACGATGCTACTTTACATTTAATCGTATACCTACGTTTTTATTACGGCAGTGTGTTTCCTCGTTCGTTTACTCCAACTGCGAACGACGGTTGTTGAACTTGAAATGGTCGATAAGATAAGTTGCATAAGGGTGGTACTGCAGGCAAACTTCCAACCATTCGTAGTGTTGCAAAATATTGAGGCCATTTTTTTTATTCTTCAATGAACGGGATGAATGAGTCATTATAGTTGTATTATTTTCTCAACTGTCTGCATAAAATGTATAGAGCAATCAATTTCGATTTCGTTTTTAGTTTCTTGCTTGTTATAAAAGTACTTGGTTAAGTTATGAAATGGTATATCAACAGTTGGACACGATGTTGGTTGGCATGCCATGACCATTCGAGCAATTTCATCTTTAAAGTTGAAATTTTCTCATCAAATATCCCAGCAAGTGGTACGTGACCCGTCCAACAATACTGCAAAAATATATGAGCTGGCTAACGCAGATTTATGATAGAGCCTTCGCAAATTTAGAAAAGCGAGGACGATTTTTTTTAAATTAAACTTTTGACTTCGCGGACAATGAAAGCCGAATTGGCAGTGAATAGAGTATTAGAGGTTGAAAGTATGACTTTAGGTGTCCTTGAGCGGCGAGGACTCGTAGACGTAAGTAAGGGGATCTAAAAGAATTTCTTTTTTAAAATTCTCATACAATTTCGCCGCTTGGTTGAAAAATAACATCTACGCAGTACAATTTTCAATAAAAATTTCCCGAACATTTTTCACTTTCAGTTATAATGGAAAATTTTTATAAAAATCTTTTCGTTTTCTTTTGCCGAGCAGTGATGAGGGGTTACATGTTATACTCGTTAGGGCGAGCGCGATGAAGCTGCTCTTACTCGTGGAACTATTAGGTAAGTACACTGCTGCGACGTTTTTAAAATAAAATATCGTTTTGATTTTAATTGCCATTTAAATTTGTCAAAGTTTGAAGCCAATTCGTGCATGAATTTTAAAAGGTGAAGGTTGGTCGAATAATTTTTTGCGAGTTTTTCTCTCGTTTGTAGTACTTTGTATGGCGTCAAATTAAAGGAAATTATCGATTCGATTTTTTTTAAAAATGAGAGCATCTAAAAAAGTTATGATGTGTCCACTGTCTAGTACGATTCTACGAAGAACAGTTTGTATCAGTTTTTTTTACTTTTTACATACCTATATTGCATTCAGGTTTTTATACCTTTGGTCAAGATTCCATTCAAATCAAATTAAATAAAAATGATAAAAAATGAACAAATAAGGAGCTATGAGAATCACATTTTATGCAGATTGAAGCAAATATTCAAAACGAGGCGCAATACGAGTTATACGAAAATACCGACTCGACAATTTTATTGTGTATACCTACCCATTAATTCTTAATGCGAGTTGCAGATGATATTATGCAAGCATTGCTCCATACGCTTTTTAAAAAAGATCAAGAATTTTTGATTTAAAATACCTCATCATAAAATTAGCTAAAAACTTGAAAAAAATTAGGGTAGGATGAAGTCCACTGACCAAGGAAACTTTTAAATCAGGAATCTATTTTTTGCTCAAATTAACTCGATGCTCACTTGGAGCCTTTTTGAACCCACACCACGCTCTCCAATTCAAACTGAACTTAGCTTGATCAAAAAATCATTTGTCTTAAAATCCTCGTACCTATAACTAAAATTAAAATTTTGTGTCATTCTGCAGAAAATTCATAAATCGCTGGAAGCTTCAGAATGGCCAAAAATTGCTATTAGTCCGGCATATGACAATAGGAGTACCATGAAAGCTGAAATTTGGGATATACCCTATTTTCGACATGTTAAATCGATTGGAAACAGTTTCAACCCGTTTTGAGCAGTTCTGGAGCCTCCAGTAGATTTTTGAAACTCGAAATTCCCACAAAATTCCATCAAATTGGAGTTGCAAAGCTAAAATTTATTCTAAAAACTAATTTCAATACGCTACGAAGTACTGCAGGTGAATTTCAAGTCGTTTTGGAGCCTCCAGCGACTTATTGAAAATGACTGGAGCCTGCAGTAGATTTTTGAAACTTGAAATTTCCCCAAAATTTCATCAAACTGAGGTAGAGAGTCGAAATTCATTCTGCAAACTAATTTCAATACGCTACGAAGTTGACTACTGGTCGATTTCAAGTCGTTTTGGAGCCTCCAGCGACTTCTTGATAGGTTGTATGACGTTTTTTTGAAAAATTGAAATTTCCTAAAAGTAGCTGGAAGCTTTAAAACCATTTGAAACCACCATGTAGTCTGCGAAGTAAATTTCAGCTTGCCAACTCCATTTGATAAATTAATGTTGGGGAAATTTAAAGTCTCAAAAATCTACTGGAGGCTCCAGTAATTTTCAAAAAAGTCGCTGGAAGCTCTAAGATGACTTGAACCCAACTGAAGTCGTCTTCAGAGAGTGTTAAAATTGGAGTGTTAGTAAATTTTGATGAAATTTTGTGAAAATTTAAAGTTTAAAAAATCTGCTGGAGGCTCCAGTAATTTTCAAAAAAGTCGCTGGAGATTCTAAAATGACTTGAACCCACCTGAAGTCATCTTCAGAGAGTGATAAAATTGGAGTGTAGAGTAAATTTCAGCTTTCCATCTCCATTTTGATGAAATTTTGTGAAAATTTAAAGTTTCAAAAATCTGCTGGAGGCTCCAGTAATTTTCAAAAAAGTCGCTGGAGGCCCTAAAATGACTTGAACCCACCTGAAGTCGTCATCAGAGGGTGTTAAAATTGGAGTGTAGAGTAAATTTTAGCTTTACAACTCCAATTTTGTGAAATTTTGTGGGAATTTCAAGTTTCAAAAATCTGCTGGAGGCTTCAGGAATTTTAAAAAAGTCGCTGGAGGCTCCAAAACGACTTGAAATTCACCTGCAGTACTTCGTAGCGTATTGAAATTAGTTTTTAGAATAAAAATTTTAGCTTTACAACTCCAATTTGATGGAATTTTGTGGGACTTTCGAGTTTCAAAAATCTGCTGGCGTCCGTTTCCAATCGATTTGGCATGTCGAAAATAGGGTATATCCCAAATTTCAGCTTTCTTGGTCAATTTGGTGAAATTTTGATTTTTTCCCTCATTTTTGGCCTAAATTCGATTTTCAAAAATTCACCAAAAATCGAAAAACGCACCTTAGCACTTGAAATTTTGACAGGTGATTAATTTTTGCATGATCTTTCCATCTACCTTTGTAAAGTTTGAAAAATTTCATGCGAGTCCTATGTTGAAACTCAAAATCTGCGATTTCGGCTGACCTGTCAATCAGAATGCCGCCATTTTGTAAGTAAGGCCAACTTTTTTTTGGGCAAGTTTGCTTTAAAATGTTCCTTAGGATGTCCCCTTTAAGAAAAAAGTTGTCCCGGAGGATCGGCGGGGGGGGGGGGTGCAATTACTCCTATTGTCATATGCCGGACTATATATAGGTAGTTGCTGATGCATGGAATTTGAATTAATGGAATTGTTCACATTGGTTCGTTTTGCTCAGAAAAATTTATATTTCGTGAGAAATTTTAGAAATCGTACTTAAAACAGCTTTTTTGATTTTTTTTTCTGTTGTCAGTGACTCGGTGTAGCTTCTCCTCTACAAGAGATTGTGTGCATCAGTTGTCTAAATTACTCAGTGACGGGTACATCCGATGGTGTCTTTCACGGTTTTGCAGGGTTAATTTCAGAGACTGGAAGCCGAAAAATAAAGCTTAGCTTTTCGCTTTTAGGCTCTGATAAAAATTATAAAGCTTTCAGCTGGCTTATCACTTTAAAATTTATAAAGCTTAGCTTTCTATTAGCTTCCAAAAAATCTTGAAAATATCAGCTTTTTGCGACTTTTTAGCAGGGCTGTGAGTCTGAAACAATTTTGGGATTGGGTTTCGGTTTCGGAATCAAAATTTATTCATTTCGGGATTGGATTTGTTTTAGTTTTGTTCTTCTAAATTTTTATTTTGGTTTCATGATTGGTTTCAGGATTCAAAAAATTGTCTCCGTTTACTTATGTATTCAGTAAAAAAATAACCGATATATTTTGTTCATTTCGATAATGATTCTAGTGTAAAAATGTTGCTCGATATTTCCACCATCACTATTTCACAGCCTACCTACGCTTATACACATATTGCGTAATTGAAATACACGAGCGAGCGAAATTGAACGCGCAATAAATAGGCTTAGGATGTTTTTCTTTTTTCTTTTCTTTTTTTTATTAATTTCACCAGCACCGAACAAACAGACGAGCGGCTTTTGCGCCGCAAAAAGGTCCAGGGATGAAATTCAAAACCAAGGTCACTCCATTACCTCCTTCGCTTCTCGTGCACGTCATTCTCTCTACGTCTTTCATTCAAACTACGTCACCTGGAGTTTGTATTTTCGAATAAACAGAATTGTACAGGCTCGTCAGTCGGCAAAAGGGAATATATGACACAAATATGTAGGTAAATCGGCGCAGTAGGTATCGTCTTTGGTCGTCACGAAATTTCGTCAAAAACGGAAATCCAATTATTGTTTACAGACTCGCGTACCTCGATGCCTACCTACATAGGTAGGTATCTCGACTACCAATCGTATATCGCATTAGAGATTTTATTGCTTTACTCGTACATATATCGTCGTATTGTACCTGTTACATATGCCTATAGGTACCTACCTCGAGTTATCGTCAAATTGAATAATAAAAGTTGGCCCAGAATTTTCCCAAGTACCTATGCGAGTTTCAAAAATTGAAAATTGGCGTAGATGGAGACATAAATTATTTAATTCGGAAATTTCATCTCCTCTCCAGGTATTGATTTTATTTGATGAAAGAATATGTACGAGTGCCTGCGTTTAAGAATAAGCTACCCGAGCTGGTGAACTTTTTTAATATAAAACCTTCGAGTGGCCGGTTTCAATATTGGATTTACTGTTCGCTTTTGCCAATGTCGGTCCCCCTTTTTCAACTTCACTTTATTCGAGTACCATCTTGAAATTCGATTCATAAATGAACCACGAATTTTTCCAAAAGTGTTGAAATCCGAAGCGAAGCGAAGCGAAGTTCTTGTATTTTTATTTGCTGCTGGAGTCAGATTGCGCACTCAATTTCCGGACTGGATTACGAGCTTTCTTGAATGATGAAAAATTACGAGAAAATTATGGTCTAGTGAAAATATGCATTAGCGTTGGCAGAATTTTTTCTCATTTTAAGTAAGTAGTAAGTATGTCTTTAGATTGGTACTGGTTATACGAACACTCTTGTAAAATAATTATAACTTATAACAAATGAATACCCTTTTCTGTTCAATGAAAATAAGAAAATGGAACGTGGGCCTTACATAGTATAGGTATGCACAGATTTTGAAGTACCTATATTTACCTACCTAATTTTGAGTTTTCGAGAAAATTTCGCTCATAATTTCATTGAATTGTTTTTCTGTTCCTTTCTTTTTGAATGAGATAGGTATAGTTAAGGTGAAACAAAATTTATGAAGTTCACAAAAAATGATAATTAAGCTGTGGCAATTAAGATTTGGTTGGGGTACAAGAAATAGAAAATGTGTTTAAATGTCAACTAATTCTGGTACTTAAGTACTCTAATAAGAAATGTTGGCTGAGATATGGAAGAAATCAAGACTTGAATGGCTTATGCAGAGTGCCTGGAAATCAAACAGTGGACCTGAGCCTCTGAAAGAGGATTATGCACTGCCAAGTGCCACGTATTGGATAGATCTAGACATGTGCGCCACCAATTGTACGCCCCCAGCCCAGCCACTACTCAAATTTTAACGCGCCAATAAGACCTTATTAGCATGAAACTGCGTGGAAAATTGCTCTCAAAAATGAATCCGGCACGCTAAAAACCTTGAAATTTTGATACCATGTCAAATTTTTTGAAAATTTTCAATTCCCTCCATTTGAGGTTCTTTTATGTTTTCAGATTTTGGATCAAGTAATCATCAAAAATAAAATTGGCGCCCTCAAAAACTGGGGTAACTAAATTGTCTCTTTTTTACGTGCATCCAAAATCAGAGCAGTCCCAAAGGGTGGAATTGGAACTAAAAGAAAATGTTTGAATCTAGACAAAGCTCATTTTCAGAATTTTGGATAGGGTTACTAAAAAAATCAAATTTGGGCTGTAGGGGTGAAGGGAATCAAAATTCTATCCAATTGAACTGATACGCTAAAATTTGTTAGGTAGGTATGCTGTTTTTGATCCCATCTTCGATTGATTGGAAGTGGTTTTGAGTCGCTTCGGGCAGTTCTGGAGCCTCTAACGAGATTTAAGTTTTCAGTTCTTCAAAAAATGCATCAAAATTAGTCAAAATGAACTTTGTTGCTTTTTGAAATGATTTGTGTTTTTTTAACTAAATGTCTCCATTTCAACTTTTTTAAAACTATTATTTAAAATTTATGTCTATAAATTATGTTGTACGGATTGTTTTACCAAAGTCTCCAATTCCAACTTGAGAAATCTTAAAAATATGATTAGGTTGAAGTATTCCAAATTTGAAAAAAAAATAGATGTTCCACCAAAAGCACCCGTTCTGACACGATTATTTTTATATGGAAATATTAAAGACATGAAGCAATATTTGATTCAAAATTCAAACTACAATCATAATCAAAAAATTACACTGAAAAAAAATTATTTCAAAAAAGTAAAACGAAAATGTGACAAGAAGATTTAGGAATAGGCCGAAATTCTTAACTTCCACCATCAAATTCTAACATCTGATATGGTGCAAAAAATTATTCACTTTCTTGAAAGTTTCCAACCTATTTAATGATATTTGAAACTTTTTTTCTTTAATTGTTATTAATTTGTTATTTTTTTTCCTTTACCATTGTTATGTAATTTCTTTCTGTATATGTTGGTGATTTTGTTGATTAGTTTGAAAATTTAAATCTGTGTATTCTAATGTATGTAATTCACTGCAGACGCTAAAAGCCTAGATGTTGGGCGTCTTTAAATAAACATTTTTTCAGTTCAGTTCTATTTAATTGCTATCGGGATAAAAAATTGAAAGCGTCTTTAAAATTCAAATAAATAGTTAAAAGACTAAAAATCTTTTAAAAAATTGAAAAACCATGCTTGAAACCTCCTATCCCTTTCAAAAAATTATTTTAATAAAATTGAATTGTTTTCATTTTATAAAAATATACTTAGACCTGCCCAAGCCAACGTAATTCAGATTAAAAAAGATTGAACTACATTTATTTTTTTTTTCCAAAATCAAAAAAAAAAATAACACAGAATTCAGTACTTTTTATGATGACTCCCTCACCTCACCCAATTTGTTGGCGATTGATAGCATAATATAATATAATATAATCACTACCAACACAGATTTTTTGAACTGGTCAAAGAAAAACCGAAAGCACCTTCAAAAACACGACATCAGGCTACATTTCAGGCGGTTTTCAATCTTTAATAATTTTCGAAAAATTTTTTGGAAATCCAAAGACTTATAGGTACCTATTTTCATTTTTTTTTAAATCCATCTTCGATCAAATTGAGGTAGAAATTTGGAATTTGGTTTATATCTACGTTATTTTCAACCTTAAAAGTTGGTTGATGGTGGTTTCGAATCGTTTTGGAGCCTCTACAGAGTATTTTTTTATTTTCTATTTTCGGAAAAATTGCATTATGAACTGTGAAATTTTCTAAAGCGACTGTAGGAAAAAAATGAAAAATTCTTCGTTCACGGTTCAAAAACGTGTCAACAAAGCAACATCTGAAAAGTTTATGTACTCCCACTTTAACCGCCAAAATCCACGATTTGGAATATTTTTGAGCTATACAGGTATATATCTTAAACCTCCAGTGGATTTTTGAATTTTCCAGTTCTCGAACAGTATAGGCAAAAAAATATATTTGAACAAAAAATTCAAAAAATCAGTTTCTAGGGCGCCTTTCGAACTTTTTCCTGAATTGAAATACGATTTTTTTTTAGAAAAATGAATCAATATGAATAATTCCTTCAGCTCAACTCTCGCCCTTATTAAGTATTAGTTTTGAGTCATTCTGGAGCTTCCTGCAATTTTTCAATGTTTTCTAGAAATTTCAAATCGCTCTTAAAGGTCTCTGGAAATATAACAACAAGCTGAAACGATCGAGAGAGTGCCCAATGAGTACCGACCAAAGTTATAGATCTTGAAGTTCATTTTTTGCCCCCTTCAGAGCGATTCAGGAGAAAATTAAAAGATAGCAAGAGGTTTCAGAACGGTTCATTACTAGTGAATTGTAGTTGTGTGAGTGTTGAACTGAAGGAATTATTCACATTGGTTCACTTTGCTCACAAAAATGTATACGTATTGCACGAAAAAGTTTGAAATCATCTTCAAAACAGCTTTTCTGAATTTTTTCAATTTTCAAAAATGTTACAAAAATTAATTTTAAGGCCTGGAATTTTGGGTTACACCAGTTTTATTACCTACAGATTCTTTCGATATGGCCTTAATTTTATACTTAGCTCAAAAGGTTCCCTTTTTAACCAACCTGAGATGAAGTTGATTTTGAAAACAGTCTCAACTAAAATAACGATAACCCTACATCTTTCTCTTGCTTTTTAATTTTTTTAGGAATAAAATTTTATTTAAAAAGTCTAGCATCATTCAAATCAAAATTAGATGCATGCTGCGTTCAGAGTATGAGTATTATGTGGCAACTGCGTTAGGCAGGTAATTGGTTTCAAATTTGTGAAATCATTTTTACTTCGAATTTAGTAGAAAACAAATCATTCTGAAAATTGCTAAAAAATCGACAGATAGGGTATCATTCACGCATATCGATGTACCTAGATTAATAACGTTTTTACATCCTATCACAATTACGAATCTTGCTACGAGTATTATTATCAAATTACCAAATCGAGAAATTAAACTCAACTCGCAATCGAACATTTTTTTCAATAAATGCAAAATATATCGAAATATATTTTTCAAATTCGTATTTTAATTACAGTTCGTTACGATAGAGTATGTATTTTCTATAACGACCTTAAAAGCACATTGCGCACAAGGTCAAGTTTACATGTGTTTATGTTTTTCAGC
Organism: Planococcus citri; assembly: GCF_950023065.1. Lineage (NCBI taxonomy): Eukaryota > Metazoa > Arthropoda > Insecta > Hemiptera > Pseudococcidae > Planococcus > Planococcus citri. The sequence goes on from NC_088679.1 coordinate 34,070,501, forward strand.
TATTGACGTCGGAATCGCATCTCATCGGGGACACGACGTTAAAAGACCTTAAACTTGAACAATTTTTAGACGAGCGAGGATAAAAAATTTTAACATCGGTGATGAGATACTCACGCTACACACACTGCGAGAATTACGTAACAGCAACGTTTATATTTTACCACCAGTGCCGCGAAAATTGAATTAAATCCAAAAATTTTTATACAATTTTATAATTACATCGACGGATATAATTTTTTAACTGCGTGAAAAATACACATACTCGTATCTGCGTCGAGCGAACACGTTACGACAAATTTTTATTTTTACAACGGTGCAAATTTTTGGATGCTTCGATGAAAGTAAATTGAAAATGACGGTCGTAAAATTTAATATGCTCAGATATCGACCTTGACATCTATATAAAGAAAAGGTCACTCAAGGACGATTATATCGTATAAAAAATTTTAACGTGGCATGGCAAATTTACCAATTTTTTTTTTTGGTAAATGTAGTACGTCTGAAAAATTCATTGACAGCATCGATTATTCACTGGTAGGTATTCGTGTCCCCGCTGAGTAATTATCGTGAAAGTTTCCAAAATTGGAAATAATGATTTTTGGCATGGTTTATTGTCTGCCTACGTCGTTATTTTTCTATTATTCCGCCATCAGTGCAGCCAGTTGGATGGAAAATAAAATTTATTACCGTGAGTTATCGTCCTATCCTGAATCGAATTTGAAAGAAAACTGAATGACGTTAATTGAGAAATCGCACGGATATGTTTTCCAACAAAATAACCAATAAGTAGGTACCCCTTACCTATCTTACTATAGAAAATTGTGTAATGTTTTGAAAAAATCGATAGTCAGCTTGGTAGGTAATGTAAGCTGTACGTTAGTAGGTATTAAGAAATTGACGCATTGCGTACGTAATACGCGTGAGTGCACTACTTGCGTAGGTTGTAGGTACTTGACTGTCTTCTTGCGTTAAGCATCGATTATTTAGTTGGACTGGACCAGAATATCATTACTCATTGAGTAGATATTATTGTGTTGGGGTTGCTTTTTATGGTCGAGATCATAATTTACCACGTGTCATCAAAACTAACTTTAAAATGCATTTTCTTTCGCTATTTTTATTTTACTTTTATTTTGAATTAGTTTCATGTTTCAACATCCAATCGTTAGATTTTTTAAAACCTTCTACAGTTTCTATTCATTTTCAATAATTTCTCAGAAAATTACTACCGTTCAAAGAAATGTTTCACGGGGATTCCATCTAATTTTCAAGTAAAATCTGCTTTCAATTCAGGACAAATTTTTTCATAATTTTGAACCAATTTTTCCTAATGAACATTCAAGTTAGTACATACTTATCAAGTTTTTCAAATGCCAAATTTCATCCTTTGACTTCTGACGAATTTTCAAAATTTCAAATAGGATCCGTTTGGACCGTTTTCCGTGAAAAAAATCTAAATTTGGGCAAGTTGATGCAGAATGCTAAAATCTATAAGTAGGGTCATTCCACGTCAATTGGACCAAGAAGTGGTAGGGGGGTTCGGCGATTTTTTTGAAATTTATCCTGTGGAAAGACCTTCCGAAGGGATGACCAATGGCGCAAATCGCACCCCTCAAGCCCATCTTTAAAGGCAGCCAGGGGGTGTCAAAGTTTTCAGTGAACTTAAAACATTATCCATTTCAGCAGTGGATTACTCGATATCCGCGATACCTACCAAAATGGAAAATTTTCCCATAGTTAAGGGTTTTGAAAGGCTTTTTGGTGATATCATAAAAATCAGTGTTGCCACTTTTTTTCATACAAAAAATTAGCTCAAAAATTTTCGAAACGTAGTTTTCATATCGTTCCGACTTTCGAAAAATTCTGAAAAAAATATATTGTGGGCAACTTTTTATGTTGAACAACATATTAAAAAATTGAGATGGTAACATGTTGCAAAGCTGATTTTGAAAAATTTTAAGTTTGCGAAAAAAATGCGATTTTTTGATTTAAAACATGAAAAAAAAATTTGATAGGTGAAGTTGACCCATTTGACCGCTTTTTTACGTATCTGTTGAAAAAGTTGAAAAAACACTTTTACTCGATGAAATGAACTCCTCACAGAAAAATTAAAATTCGAAAAGATTCAAAAAGTGAACAAATTTTTATTTTTCTGTTGTGTGTGTAATTTTTATCAACTTTTTCATGAAATACGTCAGAAAGAGGTCAAAATAAGACAACTGAATAAATTTAAACTTTTTTTGATGTTTGAAATTGAAAATTCAATTTTTTGTAAAAATTCCACAAAAATTTGCAGTAAGTTCTGGAGTTTTTGACATGGATATGGTTTTTGCACCTAGAGGAGAGGAGAGGGGGGGGGTAAATCCAAAAATTGCGTAATGCTGATCCGTGTCAATTTGACTTTTGAAAACTTGGAAGAAAATCTATTGACTTTTTTTGAAAGTTTAGGAAAAAATTCGATAAAGTATTCTGACATAGAATGTCTCATATTTTTTGATAGTTGAAAATTTGAAGAAAATTCTCATGAGTTTTTGATTTAGTATGTCAGATAGGTCAATAACTTTGAAAGTCCAGACAGACAGGTCAAAGAGCTTAGAAAGCCAGAGAGGCAAGCAGACGACCTCAGATAGAAGGGCAGGAATTAAGGGAATCTCAAGAAGGCAGACAGACAGGTTAATGACCTTTAAGAAGTCAAACATACCCTCAGACAACCATGAGAAACTAAACAGATAGGTCAGTGACCTCTTTAGAAGCCAGATAGACCCTCAGACAACCATGAGAGGTTAGACAGATTGGTCAGTGACCTGAGGAATCCGGACAGATGAGTCAATGACCTTAAGTAGCCAGACAGGTAGACTAACGATTTTGGAAAATCAGACAGACCCTCAGACAACCACAAGAAATTAGATAGATATGTCAGTGACTTCAGAAGTCCAAACAGATGGGTCAATGACCTTAGGAGACCAGACAGGAATATAGAGAACCTTCAGCGACCAGACAGATGGGTCGATGACCTTAAGAACCCAGACTGACAGACAGATAGATATTATAGACATTATGAGACAGCCATGAGAGGCAAGACTCGATAGGTCAGTGATTTGAGAAGTCCAGACAGATGGGTCAATGACCTTAGAAGGTCGGACAGACGACCATGAGAGGCTAGACAGTTACATCGGTAACCTTTATCGGCCAGTCAGAAAGGTCAATGACCTTAAGAAGCTAGCACCCTTAAAAACGTAAACAACGAAAATTATTGTTTCGTATGGTAACCATATCCGAGGCTCTTGAGGGGAGAGGGAAGTGAAGGGTGGAAGTGGATACACAAAGATTGGATAGAAAAATTAAGCCACAATTTCAACACAGCCTTCAGGAGCCTTCAACTTGGTAACAATTGATATGTACCTAACACTTTTAGTACAGGAAGAGTAAAATATATTTTAAATTTAAATCAGAATTAGAGGTCCTTGTTCGCAATGAAAAATTAAAATCTCATCTTAAAAAATGGTTTATCAAAAATAAGATGAAAATCGAGTCTGTAGTTACTGTAAATTTTTTTCAAATTTTCAGGTGGCAGATTTTAAATTTTCCATATTATATTTTCTTGAAAACTCCACACAATGCAGTCTCTTAGAAATTCTAAAGATGTTAAAATTTAAAAAAAAAATAATCTTACGAAACTTTAAATGATTTTCATGAAATTTTAAATAAATTTTATGATATTTTTTCATCTATTTTTGACGTCTTGTCAGACTATAAAAACTGGGGGGGGGGATCACAATGTTACGAGTAGATCAGCAACAAATTTTCGTGATTTTTACCAAAAAATTACATACAGGTAGGTGGGTAGTGGGTACATACTCGTGCTTTTAAAATTCTTTCAAAATTAAAGAATAAAAAGCAGCTGAAATTTATAGTTGTTGATTCCAAAGATTTAAGAATATTTTCGTACCAAAAAAAATAAAAATACAATGTGGAAGGGGCTAGAACAATTACTATTGTAATAAATTTCAAAATTCACGAGTTGTTACACTATTTCAACAGATTCAAATTAATCCTACCTCAGCTTCTTTTCTGTGACTAGACCGAGTAATCCAATGTAAGGTTAAACCCAAAATAAGCAATGACATATAAACCTCGTGAAACATAATTACCGAAAATTGAGACACTCTGAGTGATTTACTGGCGTACCTTAAGTTTCAACGCTGAAGTGAATACATTTTACACGTGTATTTATTTGAAATGAAAATGGTAGCACGTTTGTCACATGTACCCATAATGCAGAGATACCTACCTACGAATATTCGTTACATAATCGCAAGACCAGCTAAGAATTAATAAAAGTACCTAAATAATTACCCGACGCTGAGACACTCCATGCGTCGAACCAGTTTTATAATCGTATTAATATTTCACCTTATAGTATATTAAATTGTCAAAGTTGTACCTATGCAATGTGTAGTACGTCTATAAAGGGATATTAATTCAGAAAAATTTTAACGATATTGTTGTCATACGTAGGTACGCGACATGTGACTATACTCTTTACCTTGACCTAGCCTTGAAACGTTAGCGATGATTATTAAAGAAACGTGTTACCTAAAGGAAGTATTACTGTAGAAAGATCTTGTATGTATGACGGAATATCAGAAATTTTCGCCTTAAAGATTCGAATACTTAATTTTAAACGATTTGAATAAATCAAGGTTCGAGCTGCTAAAATTATCCCTCGCGTTCCCACTCCACTTAACACCACATACCTATACTTCGATACTTATCGTTTACCCACGTTTTTTCCTCATTTAGAAAACTCTTCGAAAGAGGGGGAAAATCCCTTTAAATCGCACCTTCGACGTATAGCCTTTTCAAAGAAAATCGAAAGTAATTCAGTTCTCGTCAATGGAATATTATTAATGAAATAGCTTTCTTTGTGATAGTGTTCGCCCTGCTCTCTTCCTATCTCACGTATTAGGTACGTTATCCGGTTCTCGAGTATACATTTTTTTTTTCAAAGTAGATATCTCGAAATCGAAGCTGAAGAATATAACGAGCTACGAGTAAATTCGTATTAATATCAAGGTGAAGGCCATTTACTGTGGGATTTTATATTATACGAGAGTTCGCTTAACGAGGTGTGATCCTCCGCTCCCCCGTCACGCTGCTTTTTCTCGTAGGTATAGGCTACATTTTCTTTTTGGCGAAAAAATATTACTTCGCAGTGTGGTGATTTATTTGGCTGAAATGAATTTTGATTTACGATTTTACACGGTATTTGTATCGGATCATTAATTATGTCAATCATTTTCCAACGTATAGGGTTTTTTCCTCAAACCGACGACGAAAACATTTTAAACGGGACTTTTCCTGCTCTTTCATCGAGTATATACCTGTATAAATTCGATGCCTAAAAGCCACAGGAGCCAGAAAAGAGCAGGAGAGAGGATGGGGGTGCGACGACGATGACGACGACGATGTAATTTTCTGCCCAAGTATTTTGTTATTGGAAAATTTTCTATGTACGTTGATGTGACGCTGACGCTATAAAGTGAAAAAATTTAATTTAAATTTATCTCGAATGAAAATTAAAATTAGCTTTAACAAGTATACTAAAAAGCTTGCTAAATTGTGACTAAAATTGACTCGTAAAGATGAATTTTTATCGCCCATATGTTAATTAAAACAATTCAGGTGGGCGTTTGATAGAACAATGTTTTTACCAAGGTTATCAAAATGATAGTACATCGTTATCTCGAGGATAAAAACTCATTAAAAATACATTAATCATTAGACGCTGTCGTTGTCGTTGTCGTCGATGTCTATCACCGCGACTGCCGACCGCACGTATTACGCGTGTACGTCATCTATACGCCTTTTTAAATCTGAAAATGACAAATGTACCAGCTTCCAAGTGCTTCGTGTAGCCTATTTTCATTTTTTAAAGGCGAAGATGGGGTGATTATTACAATGGGTTGCGAGAAGACTTGCTCGTCTGTCGTCAATGGGTAATTATTTAATCGTTCTACAGTTAATGTTGATTACATTTTCCGAATTCGAATTCGTTGAAAAACTTGATGATCTACATTTTATTGAGAACTGAAAAAGAACAGAAGAAACCAATATCAAAATCTTAGAACCGAATTTTTTTCTCACAAATATAGGTACGCTGGTTTACAAAAACGCACTTGAAGTGTCCGCCTGGAAATCGGTTCAAATGTCGACAAACTCGTTAAATAGGTCGAGAATAAGCCACGACTCGAATTTTAGTCGCCTAAATTAATTACTACGCTTTCTAAGGAAATTTCAAAACTCTATGAGAAATCGAAAATCGTGCTGGAGGTTCCATAAATTCTGGAGAAATTGAAAATCACGCTGGGCCTTCAGAATGGCCAATAAACATAAAATTCGGTTCGGTTGAATTAATATTAAATCCAGGACTAATTTTCACCATTCTTACTAAATTGATACATATTTTTTAAAAAAAAAACGCCGAAAATGGTTAATTTTGGACTTTTAAAAATTCGTCAAAAATCGAAAAATCAATTTGGAAGTTTTCTGTTTGTAGAAATCGCAACCCTGTTCAGATCGGAGGGGCACACTTTTTGTATTTTTTGAATTTTCAAAAAATCCAGATGCTTAATATTTATTTGAAAAATAATTCGTGGTCGTTGAATCCGAATAAGTATATGGTGCTAATGTTTAGCACGTAAAAAGAAACCCATTTTTCACTAAAAATTAGGATTTTTTCAAAATCGATGCAATTACGATCGATTTTAAGATCACTTTTGTGTTCAGCGATCCAAAATTAATCCAAAAACGTGGTTTACTCGAATTTTTCAAAAAAATTTCGAAATACTTGCCCAAATTGAGAAATCTTTTCCAGCAAAATTAACTTTTGGTCACAAATCCAGTGCGTGGCCTGATTTTGTCTAAAAATGGCCACTTATGCGACTTTTTTTTGGTCAATTAAATTTTGCGACAAGCTAGAAAATCCAAGTAACTTCCTTCCCCAAACTCCATTTCCAAAACTATGAATCAACGATCAATTTCAAGTTCATTTTTGGTCCCTGAATTATGCAAAAAGTGACCGTATTCTCAACACAATTAACGATTTTTGGTCATTTTGACTTTCAAGCCAGAAAACTGTACTTTTACTTCTGTTTGAATGGCTTCGTCTGGAAAAATTCTATATTGCCGGAAAATAAATTCACCGGATCATCGGTTTTTAAAAAAATCAAGAACGTCACTAAAAAAATATAACTTGATGAAATTCTTTCTCCTTCAACCCTAGAAGACTTTCCTAGCTGAAATTTTGAGTCAATTTGCGGCCAAAAAGTCCCCTCTCCCCCCAGAAAAACATAAAGTAGCCTCTTTGTACGTATATTTTCAATTTTTTTATATTTAAAAAAATCAAGATGAAAGGATTTTCGTCCAATTTGATCGCTGAAACTGAATCCGAAGCAAGTTTTCAGCGCTTGTTGTTTCTTCATAGTTTTCTTTTTTCTGAAAAATACGTTTTTCTAACAAACAGCGAACTCGTGCATAATTTTAAGCTCATTTTCTTACTCATGCGACCTCGAATCAGTCAGAAAATATTATGAAAGCTATAATTTTGGCAAACAAAAACTTTAGCTTAAATTTCAGTTTAAAACTATGTTATTTTTAGAAGGGTTCACCTTGACGAAATTCTGTCAGCGGAAATGAATCCGCTGTAAAAAAAAAAAAAAAAACACGCCGAAAATTCTACTCTATTCGCAGTCAAGTTTTTTTCTTAAAAAAATATAATTTTTTTCATTTTTTAAATTAAAAAAATTGAATCACCTAAAGGTGTTTTCGACTAATTTTAGGTGCGAAGATTGAAATTAGGGTATCTCCCACGTCCTTATGTCTATTTCAGGTCAAAAAAAATCCCCAAGTTCAGTCACGAAATCACGATACTGCAACTACTAATGGTAAGTTTAGAAAAACAAGTCAAAAATGAAACCTAAGAAAACGATCAATCTGGTTGAATAAAATACCAGAAGTCGCCTTCAAAATATACGATATGCAATTTAAATAACAAAAACAAATTCTGAAGTGCAAGAAAAATATTCAAAAAACTGAAACCTCTTCAAAAATACTCGATATGAAATGTAAAACATGATGCCCACAACACGGTCTCAACTCAATAGTTTGTTAATCGATTCGCTAATTTTTGCAAGGACATATTTTATTGCCGATAAAAAATTTGTTTTAAATTACAAATTGAGCACCTTTGAAGGAGTTTCGATTTTTTCGAACATTATTTTGAATTTAAATTCTAAATTGAATATCGCACACACAGAAATTATCAATCTTACAGGTAAAAAAAACAAGATTTAAAAAAACCACAATAACATTTATTTACCTCTATTTTTCGGTTTATAAGATCTTTTAATTTTACTAGCCGATTTTTTAGATTTATTTTTCGTTTCCTTGTGCACTTTGCCTCTTAAATCTTTCTTCATTCGAGGATCGACAACTTTGAACGGTCCTTTGAGACCCTTCGGACGTCTGACTCGTTTCGCTGCTGTATGTTTCTTCGCTACCAAATATTTGATTTCGGGTTTCTTCGTTGCGATTTTCCTGTACATTCTGTAAATAACAATGACGTAAATATTTTATCGCATTAGCCTATAAATCGTAATTTCCATACGCGAGTTATTTTTTACAATAATTTTACGACACCGGAGTAGAATTTAGAAGAGTTTTATCGGAAAACCAAGCGGTATTGGTCACACGCGCCCTTGTATGCGCCTATGTACACAATACCAATTACGAAAACGTAGTTTACATAAGACTCTTGTTATTGTCAAAACTTACGAGCGTATAGCCTTGAAAAAAAACGCAGAAACGATAATACGACGAAAATAAGAAATGCAAATGCGAAATAAAAAATAAAAAGTTTCTTATTTTCGCCTTCAACCTGGAAAATACACGAACACGAGCAGACACGACGGAAAAAAAATCGCTGATACTAACTGTTTAGCTTGTTTGGCTTTTTCGGCTTCAGTCATATCTGGATTATCCATAACACCTTCCAATTTCTTCTTGAGTTTATCTAATTTTTTGGCGGCTCGTCTTTTATTACGAGCTTTAGCTTCGGCTACTTTTTTTATAGGTCTACTATCGATTTCTTCTCTGCTCTTCGTGTATTCTGTGATCAATTCCTGTAAAAAAAATTCAACGTATTTTTAAAATATCGAAACGTGAGAGTGATCGGGAGGAGGAGGGAGAATTGTAGTACATACAGGAGGCACTGCTGTGTCTTTTCTCATATGTTTTTTCTCGTCATCGACGAACCATTCGGGTAAGTTTTCATCGTTAAAAGCGTATCGGTTCCAGCCAGCGTCGAATAAATCACGTTTGGATTTCTTCGAGTTTACTATCAATGCTCCCATGGCGAGCCCTTCGGCGTCCAATACTTTACGTTCTTTTTTCTTGCGTTTTTTCTCTGCAATAATACGAACGATAAATTAAAATCTGACTTCGAAAAAACTTTAAATCGAAAAAACAAACATTTTAGTAGGAAATTTTTTGAAGCAAAGAAGTATGTACCAACCTGAAGCTAAGCTAGCATTATCAACATCCCATTCATTTATTTGCGTTTCATCACCAACTTCTATTCTAGGAGCTAGTTTCAACTTTTTATTGGAATCATTTTTCTGAATTGGTTTATTTTCTTTTTCTTCTTCTGTTTCACTTCCTGAAGAATCATCATCTTCGCCATCATCATCGTCGTCGTCTTCGTCATCATTATCGTCGCTAACATCATCATCTGCTTGTTTTCGTTTATTGGTAACTTGAGTAGCAGGAGCGTTCAAGACTTTGCCTCCTTTCTGTTGAATATCTAAAGTCATCGTGTCTAGTTCATAATCTTCGTCTTCTTCATTTTCAACATCTTTGAATACGTCCTGGGAAAAAAATGTTAGATAAGTATTTTTAAAAGCCATATATTTAATTAATTTTATTCATTTTTCGAACATTCCTATTTCGAGATCAATTATTACAAAACCTGAACGAACTGTCATCACAAGAAATAAAATTTACCTTATCGAACCACAGCTTAGCTTTAGATAACCGTTTGTCTCTAGTATCTCTAAAATCTAAATCTGTGATTAATGGATTCGAATTATTCTCATCCATATCTTCGTCTGCTTCAGGTTCCAAAAATCTAACTCTTTTGACAGGTTTCTTTTCGGGGGCTTCTTTTTCCAGACCTAAAATTTGAAACTAAACATAGATTCCAAAAGTATTTTTGAAACGAATAATCATCGACGATAAATTTACCGAGCCCTTCAACGTCGCTATCTATTTCTTCGTCTTCGCCTTCTGATTCACTTTCAGCCGTACGGTAATACCTACAGAAGCGAGAAAAAAATCAAACTAAGTAGATATGAATTATAAATTGACGTAAACTGTTTAAAAAATAATTACTCACGTTCCAGTTTCATCGAGATATGATTTTTCAGCATCATACGACACTTTTTTAGATTTCTTAACAGGTATTTGATTTTCTTCATCGTCAGATTCGGCCATAATATCTGGTCTTTGATCACTAATTGAATCTAATTGACGTTTCGAAGTAATTTGAGACAGTTTAAATACATCAGTATCTTCTTGTTCGGTTGGACCAAGATCATCTTTGTTTCTCATATTCAAATTCATTTTCATTTGTAATTTAGCTCGTTCTTTGTTGACTTTCTTCCTTTTTCTTTTAGCTTCTCTTTTTTCTTCATCCTGTAACGTTTCATACGAATTAGAAATAGTCAAAAATTACGAAATTTGCAACCAAAAAAATCTTACTATCATTTCGTCGATTTGCTTGGATACATCGTCTAATTCTTTCTCTTCGTCAGATTCCGAACCGTGTGGAACAAGTTTAGGTTTTTCGGGTTCGGCGGATTTTTTAGGTTCTTCGCTTTTTTGTTTATCTTGTCGGTACGATTTCCACCACGAAAGTAAACTTCTCAACTCTTTTTTACCCAATACTTTGATATCTTCGCAACAGCGTTTTATTTCATCGGTAGTTTTAGGATGGTTTAATATTTCATCGTCATCGAACACGATCTAAATTTGAAAAATATTAGTCAAGTTCGAAAGATACTTGAATGAAGAATCACACGAGTAGAAATCTTACTTCGAATGCGTTTTGTAAAACAGCAGCCGGATTATCACTAGACATGAAAACGGACGCAGGTAACTTCGTATGTAGCACAACAGCATCATCGTCGTATCCTTCGGCTTTGGATTTTTTAGTCGAATCAACGCTTTTTAGTAAGCTCTGCACCGTTACTGGTTTCTCAACGTCTAATTCTTTAAATACGTAATTTGGATTCATGAATCGAGGATCTAGTTTGGCTGGAGCAATGTAGCCTTGACATACTACGAATATTTCAGCTGATTCGTTCCTAGATGCTGGAGGTTTAGTAGCGTGAACCTGAAGAAATTGATAATTTAGTACAATTTCATAAACTTACCAGCTGTAAAAAAAAAACCATTCGTGGCTAATTTACCTTCTTGAATAATTGTTTAAATACCCATAATAAACAATTGTAATCCTTTGATCGGAAAACTTTCGATACGAACCAGCCACCTTCTCTTAAATACGCAGTAGCTAACTTCAGGGCACTTAGTGTTAAACAGTTTTGATTGTATGCATCGTGCAGCCAATTTTTACCTGCGAATACGATTTACTGTAGTATTATATTCTATTTAGATATAAATATTTAGAATTGATTTGTTCAATACCTAAATTTGGAGCACCATCGTGTAATACAACATCTGCTTTCCATGTTTTTAATTCTTTTCGCAAAGATGCTTTGCATTTTTCGGAAGTGATATCTTCCAGAAGAGAAATACAACCAGGGACTGGTTTCATGGGGAACATATCCACACCTGAAGGAATTCTAGAGTTAATATACAATCAAATACTCGCGAAGAAAAACTCATAATACGTCGTACCGATTACGATACTGGAAACAGGCATATTTTGTTTGGCTACTTGCATCCATCCTCCTGGAGCTGCACATAAATCGATAAGAACTCTAGCTTTTTGTAAGAATTCAAATTTTCGGTTCAGCTGTATCAACTTGAAAGCAGCTCTGGAACGATAACCTATAGCAAAAAACAAACAAATTGAAATGAAATTCACTATAAATACGTATCAATCTATATCACTTTAAAACATTACCGGTTTCCTTGGCTAAATGGTAAAACTTATCCTTCCGCTGACGCCCAATCTTCGATTTCTTTCCCATTTTGGCAAAGAAATATTACACGATACAAGCAACTATAAAAAGATTTAACAAATTAACTCTTGAATAATTAAAAATATAATAAAATTCACATGATTTTCAATCAGAAAAATCATTCTTTTGGAGCACGTTGCTGTCGTATCAAAACACAAAACACGTTTTACTGATAACCTGGCCAAGTATGTAGGTTTGATTTTTGTAAGAAGGTTGCAAATTGTTCCATAGGAAGCGCTAACAAACAGCTACATTTTTCACTTTTTTAATTTTTATAGTTTTTTCGGGTTTAGGCTAAGTTACGAAATTCAAGAGCTACGCAAACAGGGGTAGTTTATTTTTTATGAATGGAAAGCTTTCGTTTTTGAGAAGGAAAGAAGGGTTCGTTAGATGTTCGTTAGAGGCAAGGCTTTCGCGTATAAAACCCTATACATACTGAGTATTGATTTATTTTGTACGTTTACTTATCACACATAGTTTTTTAGTTGTTTTAATAGGTTTTTTTTTCATTTTTCACACAAATAAGAACTTGAGAAGTAGGTTTACAATATATTTTCACAATTGCAAGAAATATATAATGTCAAGAACCTAGAAAATTTCAAAATGTCAATCACTGGGATATACTTAATCATAAAAAATAATTTTAATAAATAATCCGAGTTACACTTACACATTAGTCATTCATAAATTAACACTTTGGAACATAAATACACGAAAGTCACTTAAGACTAGAATCAAAATTTTGTTTTACAAATAGCAAGCCAAAAGAAAAAAAATATTGCACTCCAAAAATATTAAAATTTTGACAGAAGCACAACAAAATTCTCTTGGCTTGACTAGACTGTGACTAGTAAAATGAAAATCGTTTCACTGGTAATCAAATGAATTAGAAACTATATTTCTAAAAAACCAGCTTAAAGCTGACGACATGCCAACTAATATAAAAATAATCGCAAAAGAAAAACTGAAAATCGAATTTAGCGAAGATCAGAAAAGTTATTCGGATCGCCGAATTAATCGTAATGATATCGTAACAAAATCTAGCAAATTAGAAAAAAAAAAGGAACATAAATCATAAAAAAAGAAAAGAAAAGGAATCAAAGCTATTGTAGGAAATGTATCATAAAAATCTATAATATTTAAGGCACACCTTGTGTAAAACTGTAATCAGAAATAGACATCCGGCCAACTGCGAACTGATCAACAAGCGTAAGAAATACATCATGAAAATCGACTAATCTACGAAAATAGATTCTGCTTTAATTTCAAGCGTTTTATTAATATTTTGACCATCTTTGCAGGCGGCTGTATGAGCATTATATTTCGATTTCTGCCTAAACTGTCGATTACATCGGTCACATTTGAATGGATATTCGTTCGTATGAACTCGTTTATGCTCTTCCAGCACTGTTTTCGAGCTTAGGCATTTTCCACATTCGTCGCATTTGTACTTGCTATGAGTCAAGTAATGATTCTCGAGTCGGAAAATGGATTCGAACTGTTTGCTGCATTTGTTACATTTCAGCACATTCCTGGCGCAGATATGCTTTTTGAATTGTAACAATTCTTTGAAATTTTTACCACACATACCGCATAGATATGGATTTTTCTTCTTCATGGCGTGCATACGAATATGATTGTAGAATGTTTCTTTGGCGTCGTAGGTTTTACTGCAGTAATGACAACGAAATGGTAGGGTATTTTTAGCGTTCGTGATGGCATTCAGGAGTACCTTCCTGGATTGCTGATGAGACGTTGGAATAGAGCTCGAATTCAGACTGAGACAACGATTACATCTAAGTACGCCGTTGCTAGGTGTGTTTTGTCGATTTAATGGATCTAATTCGATGATATTACCGCAAGCACATAACGTAGGTTTCGTGTCAGTATTCTCGTTATCCTCTGGTACCAAGACGGTGAGAAAATTTCCAGTCGAATCCATCGTAGTATCTGTATCGTCTTCTGGTTCCATTTTAATTATTGTTTCATTCAGCGCAATCCCTTCTTCAGAATTGTTTTCGGATAGGGGATCCATTCTGACGAGTAAAATCTGAAAACATTACAGACCGAATAAGTCGAACGAATGGTATGATAAGTTGAACGGTTGAAACTAGTTTGTACCACACACCGGAAGAGATAAGAACGATGAAATCAAATTGAACTGAACTAAATACCAATTAAACGTTTCAATTTACAATGTACTTAATTTAAGTTCGCAACATCCCAACGTATGAGTAGCAACAATTTGAATGAATTAGAGTAATATGTACGATTACGATACACAAATCCATGCAAATGAAGCAACATTACGTCATTTTTCCTTTCCTATTTACAGATTACTCGATGTGGTATGTGGATCAATATACGTACAATATAATCTAAATTTAGCGTGAATACCATAGACTGGTTCGAAAAAGCTCACGCATACATACCTTCGTTGAACGAGAATTTTCAACACGACACAGCAACCGAACGAATTACGCGTTATAAATAACTACAATACAACCATCTTGCACAAAAAATCGAACATGACGAGCAGAGAGTACCCCTTTCTGTATCTGTAATTTGCGGAGACCAACGGGTTAAAATAATGATTTTTAGTACGCAAACGCGAACCGAAAACAAACGTCGCTCGGTCGTTGCGAGTGGATTTTCAAATTCATTCGATAGTCGGCGAAAAGGAAAAGGGGAGGAACGACATGTTGAAGTTGAATTCTACGTGTACACATGTACTTTACTAGTTACGTTCACGACAGATAGCGCCAGCGGTGCCGATACCGGTCAGACAAGAGAGTGCTGCGTGTTGCATAGCGCATAGCTCCTTTCCTTTACTTCTGCTTTTTTCACAACAGCTTACGCAAAATGGTTGATTGGTTGCATATTGATGATATTGCAGGTATCTGAAGCCACTCACTATCGTACAAAAAATGGCTAAACTAAAGCAATTTAATAATGACGCAGTTAAATCATCTTGAAAATCAAATCTTCATTTTGTTAGAAATAATTTTTGATTTTTTGCGCAATTTTAAACCAATTAGATTGTACACATTTTTTCAATTGGAAAATTTTCGGTTTTTTGATCGCAATATTTTTCAGAGAACTCTCCAAAAATTATGTTATCAAGCTTCAGGCATGACGATTCAAAAATCAAATTTTTCGAAATCCATATTCCTCGCATTAAGGAATGAAATAGATGACGCAATGCGTTTTTATAAAATAAGATTTCAGCAGTGTCTCGCTGTTTACCAGCGATAAATCATAAATTTCAATAAAGGATGCTATGAATTTGTGACATCAACGTATCTGAATCATGGTATTGTATTCGCCCATAAACTTACGTAGGACAACCCAACAAAAATTTTAAAAAATTCAACTTCAAGCTTAATTGTTTTCTTTTCACGTCGTGATGCACATGTGATATTGTTAACTACTGAACCAGAATCAAAAAATATGAAAACAAGTTCGCATATTTTCAAGTTTATAGTTTTATGTTGCAATTTTGCAGCTTACGCCTGCGTCGTCAGCAAATATAATGGTGAATATGAAATTTCATTTCTATACACAAACCTTCAATGTATTTAGCTCTTGAAAATTATAATAAGGTTATCCTAATACACTTTTTCTGATAATTTTATGCAGCTCTGATATTCGATCGCATTAAAAAATCCCTCATCGAAGTACCCTCCAACAAAATTCCAGAAGATGCGAATTATAAACAATGGGCATCAGCATGTCCGGCAGAAGATAATAACG
The DNA here is from genome assembly GCF_950023065.1 of Planococcus citri. Classification (NCBI taxonomy): domain Eukaryota; kingdom Metazoa; phylum Arthropoda; class Insecta; order Hemiptera; family Pseudococcidae; genus Planococcus; species Planococcus citri. The sequence continues at coordinate 34,086,517 of NC_088679.1, forward strand.
ACGAAACTAACAAAATATTCAACGAAGAAAAATCATTGTACAAAAATGCCTTATTTGTACGATACATTTATAGCGAAAAAGATCAGCAGAATTTTGCAGTGAACATATGCGATAAGCCTTTCAAACTTTCAATTGTTTCCTTTAATGAAATATCGTTTTATTCTGAGTTCGGATATGATGTAAGATTTTTCAACCAAAACCAAGCCACTTTTTAAATTAGCTTCCAGAGCTTCCTATACTTATACTATGTCTGCCTATCTATTGTTTTTGTTTATGAGGTTTTACTAAAAGTGCAAATTGATGTTGTTTTTTTAAAAGATTTATGTTGACAAATCAGATGAAGAGAAATTTACACTTTCCGATAAATCGATGTACAGAAAGTTTCAAGATGAAATGAAAGTACTAGCTTCGCCAACGAAATTAACTACGCGATTACTTGGAATACCTTATAATGCAATAAAATCTATATTAAAGTCGCGAGGCAAAGAAACGATAAAACAGGACAAAGAAAAGGTGACTACATATGTATTATAAAACAATTGACTGTATGATAATTAGCTAATTACTAGCTCAATAATTACAAAGCATTTTATTACAATTTTACTAGGGATTCATTTGGATACCTTTATTCAAAGTGAAAATTGAAAGTGGACAGCTTCGAAAAATAAAATACGACATCCGTATGAACAACAGACAACCATTGATTGAATGTGACAATCACAGTTTGGGGGAAGAAATGTTTCACAATATCGATGCTAAAGAATTATACTTGAAAGTACGTTTTCCCCGTTTTCTTCTCTCGAATAAGATTCATCCATGATTGTGAATTTTGTTCTTAGGACATTCAAGAAGAAGCATTCAATGAGGCGGAACTACCCAAAGAATCAAAAGTGGCGTGTAAAAATACGTACGAATGTTTTGAAAAATGGTCATTAATTCCGACAGACCAGTTTCAGTTTGGATCTTCTGCACTTCCTACGTGTTCCAATGTGACAACCATACCTATATGGAGCAGTATTCTGAAACGCATATTACAAAAAGTAGATGATTTTTTGTACGCTTTATCCAGGGTAAGTATGGAACGGAATTTAAAATTTAAAGTACATAGGTATAGTGCTGGGACAACGTAATAAGTTGGTCAAAACGCATATTTCTGATAAGAAAATAATGTGGGTCAAAAGACGTCAAACTTAAAGAATGGGGTTCTTTTGAGATCTAAAATTTGACCTTCGGAGTTGAAAATTATAAAACGGTCATTCAAAGGACCATAATCCATAATAAGTAATAATTCAAATTTATTATAAAAATTGTCAAAAATAATGAATACTTTACCGGGGGCGAGCAGCACATCGGGAAGCACATACAAATTTCAGTGTCCTAGAGTATCCCTGCCCACCTCATTTCAGATGGAAAAAATAATTCTTCTTCATCTTTGACCCTCAACCACTCCAAATTGACCTATGCAATCAGCGAGAAAATGCCACAGATGTTCCTCTTCGGTACATATACCTACCTGGGTTCAACTTTTCAACCTTATTTACCGAGTCCCTTTCCGGAGTAAAAAAAAGTCAATTTTCGAGCAATTTTCAGCACGTTCTTCAATCTTTACACCAGCCTGTCATGCCACCCCTTCACATTCATCCAGAGAGTCCAAATTTTGCACAGCCAATAAGAAGGAGTCACAGATGTTCCCTTTGTCGATTATCTCCTTTCTCTAGGGTGGAAAAGTCGATCTTGTATAGGTAGCTTCTTTTCACGTTTTTTGACCCCATTTTCCCAGCTGATCGAAGGGGTGCAAATTTAAAACATGATGTGCCATAAATATACCTTTGGTCAATTATAGTTCCCAACATCGTGACAACAAATTATCTAAGTATAATGACTCCCATTCATTTTTTGAAAGATTTTGGTCGATTTCTGATTGAAAAAATAATAAATAATAATTTAGTCATTTTTGATAGTAAACACCTACTTATACTTAGTAATTAACAATATGTAATCTTCGTTTTTAAAAACAGATGGCCGAAAAACCATTACATATTATCGCAGGAGTCCATAAACACCTCCTTTTACCATCAAAAACTACGTTGCCACCAAAAAAATTAATGATTTTGAAAAAAGACGGATTCGCGTTATACGTACCAAAAATAATTTACAAAATGGTGAAACTAAAATCGAAAAATACCTGCAAAGAACAAGATCCTAATTGTTGGAGTGGTGTCCTGATAGTGATCCATAATAATCCAAATTTCAAACAGGAACATCGAATTTGCGAAAATAGTAAAACTAATGAATTGGGATGGACAGAGATCACCATGTATGAGACAATATCTACTACAGGAGCCAGATCCAAATCCGAATCCGAACACACGTATGTTTGTCCAATCACGAAAGATACCCTCGAACATATCGGATTGAAGTACATATAATTCGAAGTTATCAACTACTGAACTATCATTGAAAAATTTATCAAACGGATACGGAACCAGAGTTCTTGAACAATTGGAGCAATTGTTTTCAGTTGACGACGAAAAAGTAATAGAACGGCCTCCTTTTGCTGAAGAGAACTTTCGATGAAGTAGGTAGGTATTATACCTATAACGCCGAGGGAGGAGAAGAAAGAGCCACTTAAAAATTGTTAAATTCAAAAATCAATCAATTGCTTTTAATTGTAAAATATGTAAATGAAAATTTACGCACCGAGAGCTACAAAGTGACAAATAAATGATCCTTAATTCGTTGAATTAAATCATTTAAAATTTTAATTTAGGTAATTGGTAGCGCCATAGTATTGCAGAATTCTGAGAGGAGCAGAAACAGCATTTTTCTCAATTTTAGCCCAACTTTGAAATTATAAGAGCTACGATTGATTGAAATTTTCGAAAAATTCAAACGTCTTCAATTTTGAATTTGCTCAAAATGATTGCAATTTGATTTGCAGAGCATTCAAAGTTCCACAAGTCAAGTTGCATTTATTTTGCTTAAACTCAGAATTAAGTTGTTCGATTTTTTTGAAAATTTTAAAATTCTTTCTAATTTTTGAAAGCTCTAGCGCTTTTAATTTTGAGTTTAGGCAAATAATGAATACAACTCGATCAACTGGTATTTTTTGTAAGAAATATTTCTATAGGTAGGTATGGTATTAATTTATCCAGAGATCTTTCAAAAAGACCTCTCTAAAAAAAAAGACCTCACCAACTCTATGAAAAAAAGGACGGAGGACCTCTGAAGTAGCCGTTGACAAGTACACTAGCTACTCAAAAGTGGTAAAATACAGCGGTTTTTTTTCAAAAATGGTTTCATTTTTAGTAGGTAGGTACCTATGGCTAAATCTCTTGTCTGGCTCGAGGGCTCGGAATTTTTCTGAGTAGTCTCTAACTGAAAGTAAACATTCTCCCCGAATTTCGTCAAAATCCAAGAAATGTGTTTTTTTTCTCACTCCTCCCTAATCAGTAAATACATCCCATTGAATAGGTAGGTTCGTAATTTTCATTTCAAATGAAATCGAAATTGGGCCAAATTTTTAATAAAGTACCTACATATCTAAATTTTGAATTTATCGAACACTGAATTTTCACTGAGAAATATTTTTCGCAAACTTCGATCGTGATTTCAAATCAAATAAATTCTTCTACTAGATTGTTAGAAATTGTAGAACCTAATTTTGAAGAGCCCAAATTATTTTTTGATTCTTGGAGAATTTTTAAAAATGGAAAAACAACTCATTGTCAGAAAATGTGCCAATTTTTTCGAAAAGGAAGACCCCTTCCTCCCCCTCTCCATGAAATCGATTGCGCCCGCTATCAAACTAAACTAGTGGAGCCTCAAGCGAGAGTTGACTTTTCTCCATCTCCATCGTCATTCGTCCATAATGTGATGAGTAGGCTAGGTACCTATCAAATAACTCTTGCACTTGCAGCTAAAAATTCAATCCTGACATATCCAAGCTCGACATTGTAAATCTATTAGAGCAGAAATAAATCACAAATTCCAAGTTTTTTTTTTTGGAAAGTTTCAAGTAAGTAGGTAATCTTTCATTTTTCTCTTGAAAAAAAAATTCAGGAAGATTTTTTAGCTCGTAAAAACACACTTTTCAAGCCATCATCCATCGCTTTGGATTTGAGATTCGTCTGCTCTAATTGATTCACAACGTGGAAATTCATGTTCTCGATTGATTCGAAAAGTGGTTGTGATTTTCAGTTCAGGTAGTGGAGGAAATTCCAGAAAATTTTCCAAAAATGGTCGATTATGGAATTTTTTTTGACATCCCAGATTTTCAAGTTGTATAGGTATCTGCATAAGTATGTTAGGTATAGTTGAAATATTTTATCGACCTGATTTTCTAATTCAATTCTTAAACTTTATGGATATTCAATTTCTGCAAGTAAATAATTAGGTATAGGTACATGAATTGAAAATTTTATATGTATAATTTCATGTTCCTGACCCGAACGATCATTGTTCGGAAATTCTTTTTTATCGTGTTTTTTTTGACATGTAAAAAAAATTTCATCATAAATTCATTCTAAGCAATAATTCATTGTCACCTGACATAAAATAACTAATCTTTTCTATTTCAGAAAATTGGAGTTTTTCTTGAATTGAAGAACATGATTATTAATTTCTACCGTAAAATTTTGAAAATTGATCAAAAATTTGTTTTTTTTGTTTATATTTTTTGACAGTAATATATTGTAGAGGACCTACCTCATTTTAAAAAAAATCAAATTCTATTGGGTACTCGTTTGAAATTTAAATTCATCGTATCAGGGAATGAACCGAACAACATGTTTACCTGTTTCTGTTCATCAGCGATAAATCATAAATTTCTATTAAAGGTGTCATGAGTTCACAACTTTGACGTAATAGGTACCTACCAAAATCACACGCATTCGCCCATAAACATTACTTACGTAGGGCACCAAGCCCGAAAACATTAAACTTCGATCTAGATTGTTTAGTTTTCTTCCATCATATCTCGATCTAATGCGCCACTGTGAACCACGAAATGAGAACTGAAAATGAAAATCAGTTTTTATACATCCAAGTTTATCATTCTATATTACAGTTTCGCTGTGTACGCCAGTAATTATAATGGTAAATATGAATTTTGTTTTCATATACGCATAGGCCATCATGCGTGATTAGCTCGACCTATTATATAAAACGTGCTTTCTGATATTTTTTCACAGCTTTGATATTCGATCGAAGTAGAAAATTTCTCATCGAAGTGCCGACAAGTAAAATTCCAAAAGATGCGAAATCTGAGCTATGGGCGTCAGCATGTCCAGCCGAAGATAAAGACGAAACTGACAAGAAATTCAATGAAGAAAAATCATTCTACAAAAATGCCTTATTTGTACGACAGATTTACAGCGAAATAAATCAGCAAAAATTCTCAGTGAACATATGCGATAAGCCATTCAAACTTTCAATTGCTTCGTACGATCAACGTTCGGTTTATTATGAATTCGGTTACGAGGTAAAATTTTTCAATCTGGCTACCATTTTTAAGTAGGTATCTGCCTAGTTGACTTTTTTTAAAGCTTTTGCAAATTGTTATTTCTCTTAAAGATTTACTTCAATAAATCGGATGAAGCAAAATTTACCCTTTCTGATAAATCGATGTACAGCAAGTTCCAAGATATAATGCAATTGACAAGTTCACCGACGAAATTAGGTAAATTCGCATTTAATGCGGTCAAATCTGGATTCAAGTCAGTGTTAGGCAGAAAAAAAATCAAGCAGGACAAAGAAAAGGTGATTATATGACGAAACATGGGCTTAAATTTATCATACGAGTAGTTCCAGCTAATAGAGTTAAGTTATAGGTACCTATATCTTAATGGCACAATATTTTTGTGATGATTTCACTAGGGTTTCATGTGGATACCTGTATTCAAAGTGAGAATCATGCACAGACAGCTTCGAAGAATAAAATACGATATTCGTAAAAACAATAGACAGCCAATGATTCAATGTGACGATTACAGTTTGGGAAAAGAGATGTTTTACAATATTGACGCTGACGAATTCTATTCGAGAGTAAGTTTTTTTCCTAGTAGGTACGATTGGAAAGTTTCCCAGAATAAGGATCCTAGAGATTTGAGACCCTTTTTCATAGTGTTAGCAATTTAAATTTCAAGTAGGTAATATATGGACTTGTTTGAGATTAGATTTCCTATATACTTGGCATAGAAGAACTACACATCACTATTCCTTCAAAGATGGCAAATTTTGTTTTTAGCATGTTCAAAAAAAGATATTCCAAAAGGCTGAACTACCAACAGATTCAGAAGTTGCATGTGAAAATAGATACGAATGTTTTGAAAAATGGTCGCTAATTCCGACAGACCAGTTTCAGTTTGGGTCTTCTACTCTTCCTACGTGTTCCAATGTGACAACTATACCAATATGGAGCAGAATAATGAGAGATATATTGAAAAAAGTAGACAATTTTTTATACGCACTGTCCAGGGTATGAAATTTGAAATTCATAACGATTTTTGTATACTTAAACTTATACAATAATAGAATGATTATTAGCGTAGATTTTTGGTCACAAAGACACATCATTTTCATAAAATGTTCTGAAACAGGTATCTGAAAAACCATTACGTATTATCGCAGGAGTCCATAAATACCTTCTTCTACCATCAAAAAAAGTATGGCCACCAAAAAAGTTGATAGCTCTGAAAAAAGACGGATTCTCGCTATTCGTACCAAAAATAATTTACAAATTGGTCAAATTCAAATTGAATAATTTCTGTAAAGATGAAGATTCCGAGTGTTGGACTGGTGTTATTATATTGATCCATAATAATCCAAATTTCAAAGAGGAACATCGAATTTGCGAAGATAAAACTGAAAAATTGGGATGGACAGAGATCACAATGTATGAAACAGTAGACCTATCTAGGAATGGAGTTAAATCTAAAGCCAAATCTAAGTATATTTACGTTTGCGCAATCAGACAAGATAGCATCGAGCGTGTTGGATTAACGTATAATAGGAAGTTATCCACTGGTGAATTATCATTGAAGAATTTCCCGGGCAAGCCAAAAATTCTAAAAGAATTGGAGAAGTTGTTTTCACTTGACGACGAAAAAGTGATAGAACGGCCTTCCTTTGATGATGAGAATTTTCATATCTAGAGTGATGAATTTTGTAACGCCGAGGTAGGAGAAGAAAGAGCTAGGTACTTAAAAACAGCTGTTAAATCGGAGTACCTAATCAAAAACTGCAGAAGTCAATTAGGTAGTAAGACGACCACCCATCAATAGTAGGCCTTCAGAAACTGGCAGATTGTAATTTCAATGATAAGCCATATCTTGTTATCAATTTGTGAATGCTAAAATGAAAATAAATGTCTACTTCTCTAATCATTCGTTAATTCAAAATGAAAATCTGCCCAAAAAATCAATAAATTTAAAACAGCATTTTCTATGAAGATTTTTCCAAAAGCTTGAAAATCCAAAAATTTACTACAAATTCCAGAACGACTGGAAACCATCGCCAATCTACTTGTACCAATTCTGAAAGGCGAAATTAACCTATAAACTAAATTCCAGCCTTTTGCCTCAATTTAATCAAATCTTCGTGGGTATTTTGCAAGAAAAATTGAACAAATGGGTATTCCCGGGTAAAATAGGTGAAATGCCCCTGTCCTTGGATTTTTGAAATTTTAATGAAACATTGTTGGATACCTTTAAAAAAAAGGTTGTATAGGTAAAACAATTTCACCCACCCCATCCTTTTTGCTCACAAATGGCGAAAAAACTTTTTTTTCGGGAAAAAATTTGTGAGTAAAAAATTTTGAATTCACCCAAAATACGTATATGGAGGAGACACGATTCTAGGAACGTGAATTATTTCAACATTTTTTTTCACCAAAAACTTAATTTTTGGGCAACTCCCTCCCCCAATGTGACCCTCAGGAGTGTCCATACTGCAAATCTAATTTCATATTCGTGTTCAGCGAGTTCGATTAATATTATGATAACGATACCCATATTGTCAATCTTCTTTCGCCCCAAAATTGGGCGAGAGGTGGTGCCAATGACCACAAAATTGGGGTTTCAAGAAGTTGGTTGGTTTTCTATTGTTTTTGAAGGCCCGAATGCAAAATTGCAGGGTAATACATATCACTGTCAGTATCGCAGGTGCCGTCACACAAAAAACGCAATTTTGAGTGCTTTTGAGTTTTTGAAGATGACTCACCATGGAGGGATTTGAAAAAAATACCATTAATTGAACTCATACAGATATATTTTTTAAAGAAATAAAAATCGTGTGCTTGAATTAGGTTTGGAGATACGGCGATTTCAAATGTTTTTTTATCGATATCTATCCGGGGGAGGGGGCAATTTTCCTGAAAAAATCGTTTTTTCGTCATTGTGGGCAAGGGAGATGGAGTGGGGGGGATTTGTAGCTCCAGCCTAATTTTAAAGGTACCCATTACTCAACAATGTTACATCAAAATTTCAAAAATCCAAGAACGGGGGATTTCACCTATTTTATTCGGGAATACCCTTTTCAAAGATTCGCCAAAAATCGAAAAAATAAAATTCAACACCTAAAATTTAGCTTGGTGGAGATTTCCAAAATTCTTTTTAGATTTTTCTTCATCCGGTTTGAAAATGTTCTTTTGGTAGGTAGGTAGGAATACCAACTTCTAGTGAAAGATTGAATCTAGGAATAAATAGACATTTGAACTCAACGACTTTGTTAGAGGCCAGTTGGAGGAGAATAAATATTGAGAGGACGTATCCAGAAAAATAAGAGGACAAGAGTATGAACATGAAGTACCTACATTCGAACTCAGTGGTTTCAAAAACCTAACAAATGACATAAGTACCTCGCATAATTTCCTATTTTTTAGTATTTGGGTCTTTATTCAATGGCACATATCGTTTCACAATTCGGAGAAATTAGCCTAACCAATATTCAAACACTAAATCAAATCATCAAATTAATAACAATCTATTCATTTTTTTAAAAATTTTGATCAAAATTGAGAGTTTTTGAAAGCTTATTTCTTAAAAGGTCAGTAAAAAAAGGCTCATCGATGTATTTTTTTTATTAAATTTCCAACTTTGGTATCCACCGTGAAAAATTGAGCGCGCTTCGCCTTAAATAATTAAAGGTTTAATTTCAATTTTAAATTGAATTTCATTTTCACACATTTTTTGCAAAAACTCACTTAATTTATCTCTGTCAACTCAAAACGTAAAATTTTGCAAAAATTTTTCGAAAAATTTCTATTTAAAAAATTGAATTATTTTTACAACACTTCGTATCAAAAAGAATTTTTTTCATAGTGTTTCTAGAAAGTCGTCACCATGGAAAGCATAGCGCTCACGTACGTTATGAATTCATAATGTAACTCTTCAATGCATGAGGACTGCGCCAGGAGCTGATAATTATGAATTTATCTGGAAATCTTTGTTCGAAAGCGACCTTGAAAATTGAAATTATTTTTTAATCTTTCGTTGCAATCTTAATCGTTTAGTTTAAAATTTGAGATTCTTTGTGAAACTTATTTTATTTAGGTACGTTCAGCATTTTTCTTGTAAGAAAACGACTCAAATCTTTCAACTATGATTGCAAAAAAAAATTCAGTAAACAAGCCCTCTTTTCAGATTTGTAGTTGTTCGCGTGTTTTTTGATTTTCGCAGAATTTCAAAAAAAATTCGTACTTATTGTTAGTTCTACGAGGCATGAAAAAGTATAGTCCCGTTTTTGAAATTACGTTGCAATTTTCCAAAATTAAAATGATTGTAGGCACCTACAACCATTATCCTACCCATCGAATTATAATACCAACATATATCGTAACACGTAGGGTCGTAGGTAACTACACATATGAAAATACAACAAAACATAAGAAAATTTTCAATGTGTAAAATGACGCAGGTACCTACGAGTATCTAGATATTTTTTTTAAATATCATTTTGTCAACTAGATTCCAACCATCCCATAAATTTTGGTTGCAATGAAGAGTAAATGCGAAAATTTTATGACTCTAGAACACCTGTATTTGAATAAGCAACTAAAACTAGGTAGGTAGTGAGAATCTTACAACGACTATTCGTTCGCCATTATCATTACTGTGATTTGAAAATTTACATGTATAAGAAATAATTACTAAAGATGAAAAAAATTTTGCGTTCGACCAGTTTTATGATTATATATTTCATTATTTTCGCTACTGCAGAAAATTTTAATGGTAGGTAGATGAATATTGTAAAAAATTACATTTTCAATGCGGAACTTTTTCAAAAAACATTTTTCATTTTCTTTATTTTCCCGCAGCATTATTGTTCGATCGATTTGGGAAATCGTTGATAGAACTACCAGATGAAATTTCAAACGAAGCGAAATCTGGCCGGTGGGCATCGGCATGTCCAGCAAATGATAAAGAAGGGGATCCTGATAAAGAATTCAACGAGAAGCATTCCTTTTACGGAAATGCTTTATTTATACGTGGCATTTATGACGAAGAAAATCTGAAGGACATTTCGAAAACCATATGCTCACAACCGTTCAAACTTTCAATTGTAATGTCTAATCGGAAACCGTTACATTACGAGTTTGGCTTCGAAGTATGGTCAAGTACCTAGGTATTTATATTTTCGAGCTTATTATTTAAATCTGATCAACTTTTAATCCATGTGTTTAGATCTACGTTAATCATTTGGACTGGAATGCAGACAATTTCAAATGGTCTAATAAAACGAAATACAGGTCACTGAAAACTACTCTGAAAATTCTGAGAGATTCAATAAACCCGCAGGAAGTGCTAGACAAAAGATTGTTTCGAATAACAGCAGGAAGGAAAGATGAGGATAAGGTGAGTAGAAAGCCATCTTAAGTAGGTATTTGACGCTAATTTAAAAACCTTTTACTGACTGCGATGTAATTCGTGCAGGATTTCATATGGATACCTGTATTCAGAGTGAGATCTAAAAACAGACAACTCAAGAGGATTGAATACGAAATCAGAGAAAATAATAGACAGCCAAAGTTATTGTGTCAAGATTATAATTTGGGAAAAGAGATGTTCAACGATATTGATGTAGATATAAATACATTCTATTCAGAAGTGAGTTTGACCTGAAAATACATAGGTATACCTATATTTTACTGCCACTGCTATCTTCAGAGATCATATTACATAGAGAAACGCGAAATGAATACAAAATATCCATGTTTGGGACATAGAGAATTAGGTATTTCAATTTACTTATGCAAATTTTAATATTTTCTAAAATTATGCTCCTATATATGTAGAAAGCTCAAAAAGAAGCACTTCTCGAAGCGCGATACCCAGTGAAAACTTGTGTCCCAAAATCAGAATATAAGTGTCTTGAAAAATGGTCATTAATTCCGGCAGACCAATTTCAATTTGGCACGTCTAATCCTCCCACATGTTCCAACATGACAGCTATACCAATCTGGAGTAGCAAAGTGAAAGACATATTGCAAAAATTGGATGACTATTTGTACCTGTTGTCTCAGGTATGAAATTTAATACTAACAAATATCGCAAAAGGTAATCATAATCAGATTCAGGATTTTTAAAATAGATGGACAGAATCAGATAGTTACAATGTACAAAAAAGTGAAAAATTCTCAACCTTGCTCAATTGAGTCCAACAGATGATAAAATTTGAAAAATTGACATACCTTACTCGAAACATATTAAAATTATGAATGAAAAAATTTATGTCAATTTTTTCTTTGAATTTACGAAAATTAAAATCTCAACAATTAGAGGCACTACTTGAGAAGCAGTCTTACGGCTTTAATTTTAACCAAAATTAATTTTTTTAGAAAAAAAAAACGGTACCTACCATTAATTATTATTTTTTTATTAAATAAAGATTTCAGGCAAACCTTTACGTATAAATGCAGGAGTCCACAAAGTTCTTGAAATGAAGACAAAAAGAACGGAACTGAAAAAATTTATACTACTGAAAAGTGAAAAATTAAACCTTCATGTACCGAAATTAATTTACAAAATGGTCAAATTCCAAGTAACCAATTGTCAAAATGAAGACCCTGGATGTTGGCATGGTATCGTAATAGTAATCCACAATGATCCCAATTTCAAAGAGAAAGATTCAATTTGTAACGATAAAAGCGAGGAATTAGGATGGAAAGAGATAAAATATGAAAATCTATCCACCGATACCGAAGCAACCGAATCCAAACACGTTTACGTTTGTCCAATCAATAAGACAACTTTGAAGAAAATAGGATTAAAATATGATGAAAGTTTATCTACTATTCGAGAACTATCGCTGAAAAATTTCCCCACTGATAAAGATGCTACCGAACCTGAGGATAAAGATATACGATCCAAGATTTTCAAAGAACTTGAACAAATGAAATCACCTCAATCTGAACCTAAACTGGTACAAAAAAGTAACAAGGTGATCGAGCGACCATTCATACAGTACGATAAGTTTAGTACGTTGGAATCAGTAGAGGATGAAAAAGATGGGAATTACATCAATAATGATAAAAAAGACAATGATAATGGTGATAATAATAAGGTGGAATCAAAAGATGAGAAAGCATTAGAAGAAAATGCTGATGATTTCGTACTCGTGAAATTAAAGTAATTACTATACCCTATTATTATTTTTAAATGCACAAAAATAAATTTTAATGCAATTAAGTGTTGTATCCCTAAGATGAACTTTGTTTTTAAGTAAGTACATATATTCAAAAAGAAATAGGTATTAAGTATTTTTTGTCTGCTAATTATTCCTAATAAATTCATTCGAAAATAGTAAAATGAGTACGCTGGAAGTTCATTCCAACACTTTCCAATCATTCTACTGGAGTCTCCAGCACAAAATCACTTTTAAGTACCTACTTGAGGAATTACATAAAAAAAAAGAATCTCCAGAAATGACTAAAAAAATATTGGAAATGGGTTCTGCTCGTCAACTTTCAGTATTCAAATGAAGTTTCCACAACTTTGAACGGATATACAGTTCGCGTTATCAAATTTTAAACATTTTCACGATGATCTAAAAAAACACACATTTGAAATTTCTAACCCTTTGCTCACAAGTTGTTGAAGGAGTGTTATTTTTTTTTATTTTTATTTTTTTTTTGAATCAGTCAAAAGCATACGCGAATAATGGAGGCTATAGAACGCCTATCTCTATAGGATTCGCAAAAAATACATTCGAGAGGTTCACATGCATCAGCAATAATTGGTAACTGAAACCCCAGCTTTTCAACCGAATCATCTACGTCACAATTTAAAAGATTTTAAATTTTTGAGATATTCTGACATTTTTAAAATGTTTTGAAAATTGAAAAAATAAACTTGGAGAGCTGAAATTTTGGATTTGAAAATTTTTTATACGCTTTTTTCCAGCAGCAAAATTATTTCAAATCGAAAAAAAATGTTGTAGGTACCTACCTATCAAGCATTAATCCCTCGCATCGACTTATTTTTTTCAACCGCCTATTTAAAAATCATGACAATCAATTTTTCAAAAGAACATCTTACACTTATACGCTAATCGCATCCCCCCCCCCAATGAAAAGAATGAATAGCTGTGAAAATGTTGCTTCTCTTTTAAAACAAAAAAATTGTGCTTAGGATTGTGAAGGAATGTGGTACTTCTGATGATTCCAATTCACTGAAGACTGAAGTTAGTAATCTACTACACCTGTTTAACAATAGGTAGTACCTACTACCTACCTATACGTTAAACAGATGTGGCACAATACTGTTGAGTCATAACTTGAAACTTCAATGAATTGAAATCACAGTTTTTCACACAGTAATAGGTGTTAATACTTTTAAGCGATGTCTCCATTAGTAACAGCTAACGGCATCGCTTCGGGCTTTGATAGGCACCCAACCAACTGCTTTCCTACGTCAAAACAAAATAAATAATAAAAAATTCAACTCTCTTTCCCTGAAATCAGAATCGAATTTCGCCGAAATTTCAAGCGTCAGTACCTACCTATTTAATAAGTAGATAAGTTATGTGAAAATTGTCCGTTATAAAATGAAGTCCTTTGTGCATACGAGCTTTGTAGTTTTGGTACTGTGTTTTGGTACACATGCCAAAGAAGAAGGTATGTATGATAGCATTGATAGCCTTATTCTCTGCTTAAAAATGAAATGATTCTTTTTATTTACCAGCCTTAATTTTTTTTACAATAATTTCAATCTAATTTTTCATCAGACAGCCTTTTTAGCACATCCCTTGAATTACTTTCAGGTGTGAAAGAGTTAGTTGGCATTTACTGTTTCCCAATTTGAGGCTTTGGATGGGGGGGGGGGGCTTTAAAAAGAAAAAGGTCAGGTTTACTTATATTAAATATTCCAATTTGAAAGTTATCAAGAAAAAATGCGCAATAGGCTATGTAAGTTTAAATACCCTACCTATCTGTTTCAGCACTGATTTTTAACCCAGAAGATGGATCGATTTTTATCGTACCAAACGACAATTCAGAATATGTTAACACCGGCAACAGGGCAATTGCCTGCCCTGCAGAAACGCAAGCAGAAGACGATTTTGTTCGAAAGAATTCGTTCACGAAAAATGCTCTATTTGTAAAAGAAATTAATCTGAAGAATACTGAAGTATCACAAATGAAAACCAACATTTGCGAGAAACCTTATGCAATCTCATTGGCATATAAAATTGAAAACTCGACTTTTCAATTTGGTCACGAGGTTGAGATTAATTGCAAACATTTTTTTCATAGTTGTGACTATTTAATTGATTATTTTTTTTTTAATTCCATTCTTAGATTTATTTTACCCCGAAGCAAAAGTTTCATTTTGACCGATATACGAGTAATTACGAAGACTACGCGTCACCTGGGCAGGTGATTGAATCTACGAAAACAATATTCAGCAAAGGAATATATTACGCTAAACAATATTTTCGTATTATTTTCCAAGCTGTAAAAAAAGCTGTTGGATTTGGCCACAAGAAGTTGTTGCTGAATGAGAATAAAATGGTAAATATCGAAAAATCTGAACAATAAAAATAAGTATACTCTCTAAATTTGAAACAGTCAATTCACTGCTTAGCAGTCACGACATTTTGCCTTTTTAAAGCAGTAGTTTTTTTTTACTGCAAAACAGTGAAAAATTACTGAATTGGTCAGTAAAAAATCATTTTGACTGACCAATTCAGTAATTTTTCACTGTTTTGCAGTAAAAAAAAACTACTGCTTTGAAAAGGCAAAATGTCGTGACTGCTAAGCAGTGAAATTTGACTGCTTTAAATTTAGAGAGTAGGTAATTGAATGAGATAGGCACCGCTTACCTGGACATCTCATTGACCTATAGGTGAGAGGTAGGGATGGTTAGACAGATTTTGGTTCCAGAATTCTGATAAGCCAACCTTGTGGCAATGATTTTGTAGCCAGACCCAGAAAAAAGAGGATGCAAAATTTTACTACACTTTGCGTCCTTACTGCATTATCTACCTCGTATGATTGAATATGACTCCACTTTAATATTGTTATGTATTTTTACGTAAAGAAATTATAATTTTATTTTAGGGGCTGATGTGGCTGTATTTATTTCAATTGAGGTTCGATCTGACAAAAAAAATTTTGGAAGTGACCTGGCACGAGATTCAAGCTACCAATAGATGGACAACAGAGAACAACTGCAGAGATTATAGCTTAGGATCTGAAGCCTACGAGGGCATAGATGTGGATGCTTTATATGTTCGTACTATAATCTAATCACATATTCCTAACGTAAAATGATTGGATCTGATAGGTAGGTAGGTACTTACTTACCTAATATTTCCCCGAATGCATTATACCAAGTGGAAAACTCTCGGATATGCTGTTTTTCCGAAAGATCAATTTCCCGATTCTACTTCCCATTTAATCAATGTTTTGATTGAATTAGATCTGTTCAAACCTAATCAGATACAATCATTTTACTCTGGGTTGTACTTCATTTGTTCTATAGGCACCTGAGTTATAACACCAATACAAATTCTAACTCTTCTTTTTCAGAATAATCAAGCCGAAATTTTTGAAAACTTCGAAATCCCGTCAAATCCATGCGAATCTATTGATCAATGTTTAATGAAATGGTCATTAATACCGCCAGATCAGTTCTATTTCAATTCTTCAACACCTCCCCTATGTTCAAACATTACAACGATACCAATCTGGAAAGGAAAAGCAGAGAAGCTTTTACAAAAACTCGACAAATATCTGTACACTCTTTTTCGAGTATGAAATTTCTCATCTGCAGTCATATAGGTATCAAACGATAATCAATTTTTTTTTTTTTACTCGATAAAACACCACCTTTGTGAATTATAGGTTTTGAATGAACCAGAAGATGCATACGAACCAATCCACGTTCTATCCGGAATCACAGGTGAACACCAATTCACCAATAAAACAAGTTTGAAAAAATCAACATTATACTTAGATTCTAAAAAAAATAAAATCCCCGTACCGAACCTCATTTATAAAATTGTCGATTATCAACTAAAAGATTGCAAGCTACAGGAAAATCGTTGCTGGTACTCGGCTATTATTGTGATTCATAATGATCCTTTCTTCAAACCCAGTGATAAAATTTGCTCCAAAGATGTCACCCAAGCATGGGGATGGGACGAAATAACGAAGGATTCTGAAGGAAATCAATTCGACGAAATTTACGTTTGTGAGAATGTTACAAGAGTACAAAAGAAATTAAAAATGGATGTTACAGAAAGAGTAGCCGGAGGTTTGGATTTGATAAAATTCAAGTATTCGAAAGATGGCAGGAACGTTGATGTGAAGTATATCAAAGGACTTGTGGATGAAAAATTTGAAAAATTCTCCAAGGAAGGAGAGAATTTTGATCCTGTAAATACCAAAATGGTGAAACGAGTTCCTCCTCGAAGTAATGTTTCTGATGATCTTGAAGACGACCATGAGATGTCGAAAGATGAGGAAGCATCAGGAAGATAAAATAGGTATTGAGTGAAATACATAATTATACCTATGAAGTCAATTTCCCAGTTACATACCTACCTATTCTCACACTTCGACTTACTCGTAATTTTCTCGATAACATGTCAAAATTGATAATAAATTTCTGAAGAGGATATTTTGTGAGAATATGTGTCTTAAATCAATCCCACGTCATTCTCTTCAAAAAGTACGATGATTATTTACGCCGTGAAAATGTCAACTGTTAAACAGGTGCGTTGATTATGAGGAAATTTGCCTCTGAAAATTTCAATTTTTTAAGAATTTGAAGTAATACTCGTTAAGCTGTGCATTCACATGACATGTGCTCGTTAACTGAAAAATAACTATTTGTGAAACCAGTACAAATAGCCAAACATTCGGTTAAATTTTTTTTGAATTCAATCAAACATACCTAAACCTACACACGTAGGTATTTCTTAAGTTACGCGAATTTTGTCAGCTAAGAAAAATGAAGTGTGTTAATATAGTTACGAATTTTATCATTTTGCTAACAAGTTTTGCTGCACATGCCAAAGAAGAAGGTAAATTAAATAGAAGGTAAATTAAATAGGTACCCATCAGTATTTCTGCAGAGCTATCTTCTACTTAAATGAGTATTTTACTCGCTTAAATTGGAAAGTTGTAATAATTTGGGACTAACATTTAAATCGAATTATTTTCATGCTCGGAAAAAGTTGGGAAAAAATAAATGTGATTTTTGTACATTTTTTTTCGGAAAACTTTAGTGAAATAGGTGAAGTTTTGTTTCCATTCTACGAGTACTTCGAAAAATTTGTGTTTTTCCAAATCAAATTAGCCCTCTTTCTATTTCCATCTCAACCCATCAATTTCATTGAAAAAATGAATGGATTTTTTTCGAAAATCTTTCTATGTATTACTCGCAAAATAAGTTTCGAATTGACTTCACCTTTTTTTTGGACTCAACTCCAATCTGAGTTTTCATTCAGCACACGTTGAATTATTAGGTAGGTACCTACGGTACCTACTTTCAAGCATCAAAGGGCTTGACAATTTTTAAAGCTTTCAAAAAGTAAAATTTTGGTTTAAAAAAATCAAATTTCGAAATTAATTAAAGAAAAATTTAATATGCATCTATCAGCTATGTACCTATGTTGCAGCATTACTCACTCATCTGCCAAGAAACAACATAGAACACGTCAACACTGGCGATTGGGCAGTTGCCTGTCCTGCAGAAACAACGCAAGAAAGCGATTTCGTTCAGAAATATTCATTGTCGAAAAATGCCCTATTTGTGAAAAAAACGTACCCGGCGAATACCGATCTATCGGCAATTGAAACTAATGTTTGTGAGAACCCTCATAAGATTTCTTTGGCGTATAAAATCGAAAATTTGACTTTTCAATTTGGTTACGAGGTTGGCATCAATTGTACATTTCACTCGTGGTGGCAACTTGAATTTTATTTTTTCAAATTTCATTCGTAGATTTATTATAACTCGAAACAAAAGCTCCATTTCAAACATTGTACAACAAAAAATTACAAAGACTATAAATCAGCGAAGGATGCAATTGACTCCACAAAGACAACATTCAACAGAGGAATATTTCATGCCATACAGTATGTTTTCAGTTTTTCACGAACTTTAACAAACGCGATTGGAATAAGCAGCGACAAGTTGTTCCTCAATGAAGATGAAATGGCGAGTTAAAAGATGGTTCCAGTATTGTTCTAGGTTGGTTCACACAAAAAAATACCTGCATCAACACAGCTAACGGCTAAATTCAATTTTTACATTTTTGGTGAATTTAATAACATTCAAATTTGCTCTACTTCGGTCTAGGTACATATTTTTCATTAAAAACCTAAAAATATAATAGGATTTCGAGCCATTCTGGAATCTGCAGAGATATTTGGATTTTCTAGTTTTGGAAAAATCACCATTTAAAAGGGGAAACCGAAAAATGAAATATAAGACCCAATATATCTCGGATGCTTCGTATTTGAGACCCCTCCGATGGCTGTGAATCTGTTAAGCGATAATTTTTGGAAACCGTTTCTGACCGGATTCAAATCCAAAACTTATTTTAGCCATTATTTTTGAGAAAAATGAAAATTTTCTCGCTTATGAACGTGTCTACTGTCTATTTAGAAAGTTGAAAATGCTCTTTCTGGAGTCTCCAGCAGATTTATTTTAGATCTCCTAGCAGTGGAAAAATCGCCATAAAAAGACCAAAATTGGATTCAATATAGCAATGAATTCGAATACCAACATTATCTTTGCGTTTTTTTCTCGAGTTGGTCAAAACTATGGCATTGAATCAAATTTCAGCTTTGTATATGAACTAAATTTTAGCTTTTCCGCCTCATTTTGAATAAATAGGCCTTTAAACTTTTAAAAATTCTCAAAAAGTCATCAAATGAAATTTTTAACCCTTGAAATTTGCCTGGGGGGAGAGTTGTTTTCCCAATTTTTTTGGTCCATTCCAAAAAATATATTATCAGGATGTAAAATGAATTTGAGAGATATGACGTAAATCCATAATGTATTTAGGTAAGTAAGCTAAAAAAAAAAAAAAAAATACTACTCCGTCTATAAGTAAGAATAAAAACAAATCAAATAATTTCAGGAATTTGTGTGGTTGTATTTGTTCAAACTTCGGTTCAATTTGACGAAAAAAATTCTGGAAGTGATCTGGCATGAAATTCAAAAGAACAGTAAATGGCCAACAGAAGACAAAAACGAAGATTATAGTTTAGGATTTGAAGTCTACGAAGGGACCAATGTGGACGACTTATATGTCAGTATCAACGTTCATATATAATTCAACGCCTAATTCATTCCTTTAATAGGTTAAACCAAAGTAAGTAACTACAATATTCTGACCTTTTTTTCCAGAATAATCAAGCAAAAATTTTCAACAATTTCAAGCTCCCTTCAAAGACATGCGAATCCACAGATCAATGTTTAGTGAAATGGTCATTAATACCATTAGACCAGTTTAATTACGGCTCCCCAGCACCTCTCAAGTATTCAAACATTACCACAATACCAATCTGGAAGGGGAGAACAGAAAAAATTCTGCAAAAATTGGATAAATACTTGTACACTTTGTTTCGAGTACGAAATGCGTACTTTCGATTATCACAATGGTTAGGTAGGTAGGTACCTATTTGTATTACACTTCAGAAATATCTGTTGCGTGCTTGCAGGTTTTGAACGATTCAGACAATACACGAGGACCAATAAACGTTCATTCTGGAATTACTGGTGAAACCCGATTTTTCAGTAAAGGAAGCTCTAGAAAATCAACATTATACCTGGAGTTGGAAAAAAAGGAAATTCCTGTGCCGCTGATTATTTACAAAATAGTCGAGTACAAACTGAAAGATTGTCCGCCAGAAACAAGTTCTTGCTGGTACTCGGTCATCATTGTAGTTCATAATGATCCTTTTTTCAAACTCAGCGATAAAGTCTGTAGACATGCGCTAGATGTCACCAAAGAATGGGGATGGGAGGAAATAACGAAAGATATCGAAGGAAATTTTGATCAAATTTACGCTTGTCGGAATGTTAAAAGTGTACAAAAAAAATTGCGAATGGAAGTTCAAGCAGAAGCAGCGGGAGGTTTGAGTCTGACAAAATTTGTCTACACGAAACGTGGGGATGTTGCGGATATTGAAAAACAAGTGGATGACGGATTCAGAAAATTCTCCGAGCAAGGAGAGACTTTTGATCCTGTTCGTAACAAAGTGGTAGAGTATTAGAAACAGGAGGAGAACACAATTAGATGCAAAAAGAATCCATACCTACACAAAACTCCTTAACAAAATTGGAAACTGAACTATTGTAATAAGGTAACGTTAAACACTCGATTTGTTAATTAGGTATGTTTTAATGTAGGTGCTAGGTATAGGCACCTTTCTTTTAATTAATTTTCTGATAGTGAAAATAAATGATTTAAGGGTAGGTATGTACTTTTTTTACTATTTATGAAAATTTTCCAAAAATTTCATGGAAATGACTTCGAGCCCTCTACTTTACAGGGGCATGGTCGCGTGGTTGATATTCTCCTCAGAAGTATTTTACTGTTTGTTTACAGTGGCCTTATATGAAACACTTGGCTACAAAAGTCAATATGCCTTATTTATTTATTCCTTCAAAAAAAGTTACTTAATAACAATTTTTTTGAAAAACAGAACTCACGATTGAAAAGGAGGATAACATCTTCTACCAAATTCACGTATAAAATTTTTCCATCATTTGAATGGTGCTTTTCAAGAAGGTCCTATCGACCGATAGGACCTTTTTGAGGAGTTCATGAAATTTGAATCTCTGACGTTTTCTACACAAGATGGTGCAAACCGCAGCACTCCATGTGGTGTTGTTCACAAACAGCAGCTATATGAAGTTGGCTAGGCCACGCAAAAATTTGCGTGTACGCTGGAAAATGCGCGCGTTACCTTCTTCTCCAAAATGGTCAATCACGACTACACCAAAAGTCTTAATTAGGTAGTAATTTTCAATGCAGAATTCAAATTTTGAGTCAATTTTGCCCCTCGACCCCAAGGGGGGTGGTACCAAATAAAAATTTTGGGAAAATGTGAAAAAATCGAGTATAGTGTCGAAATCTTGATACTTTGGGCTAAAAACCACGATTTTTGAGTCAATTTCCCTCGTAGCCCCCCAGGGGGGGGGGGGTGGTATCAAATAAAAATGCGAAAAAATCGAGTATAGTGTCGAAATCTTGGTACATTTGGGCTGAAAACCCGATTTTCGAGTCAATTTTGTCCTTCGCACGCCAGGGAGGAAGGGGGTTGGTACTAAATCGAAATTTGGGGGAAACAGTGAAAAAATCGAGTGCGCACTCACACATGCATGGCTAAAGTATGAGATGATACAGATTTCCGCAGGTTTCCGCAGGTAAATCGATCGCAGTTGTTTTACATACCTACTAAAATGCATAATTTTTCATATTCGTCGTTTTGGCGGATGCTGGCGGAAGAAACTTCTGCCCTACAGTATTAAAGATATTACATTGAAGTACACAATTTTTTCACTTTTATCCTAAATTTTGATTAGGTACCACGCCCCTTCCCCCCGAAAGCCGAGGGACAAAATTGACTCGAAAATCGGGTTTTCAGCCCAAATGTACCAAGATTTCGACACTATACTCGATTTTTTCGCATTTTTATTTGGTACCACCCCCCTGGGGGGCTACGAGGGAAATTGACTCAAAAATCGTGGTTTTTAACCCAAAGTATCAAGATTTTGACACTATACTCGATTTTTTCACATTTTCCCCAAATTTTCATTCGGTACCACCCCCCCTGGGGGGCTACGAGGGAAATTGACTCAAAAATCGTGGTTTTTAACCCAAAGTATCAAGATTTTGACACTATACTCGATTTTTTCACATTTTCCCCAAATTGTCATTTGGTACCACCCCCCCCCCGGGGGGCTACGAGGGAAATTGACTCAAAAATCGTGGTTTTTAACCCAAAGTATCAAGATTTTGACACTATACTCGATTTTTTCACATTTTCCCCAAATTTTCATTTGGTATCACCCCCCCTGGGGGTCGAGGGGCAAAATTGACTCAAAATTTGAATTCTGCGTCGAAAATTACTACTCAAGAGTGACTATTTCATGTTTTTGGTGGGTTTGAGAAGGAATAAAATCGATTTTTAGGTGAATAACCGCAAGAAGGTCCTGTCGTTTCAAGAAGGTCCTATCGAGGTCTCTTTTGTAAAGCGCTCCCATGGAAATGTTGGTGGTGGAAAAAAAATTACTACGCAGGAAATAAATAGTGGAAGGATGCTTCTATTCAACAAAAAAAAACGGAGCTCGCTATATCATTTTAAACCAAAATGGCAAAACACTGAAATATAAAAATGCGTTTTTCTCAAAACCAGTTTTTTGTCGATAGGACCTTCTTGAAAAGCACCATTCATTTTTTGATACCTTTTTTTTCATCGTAAAAACCGCATACATCGCTCAACTCAACGGTCGTGTTTTTAAAATACCGGACTGAAATTCGATATTAATTTCTACCAAAATATTTCTACAAAGGTAAAATCACAGTTGGGAAGTTGGATTAGAATGGTCTTTTGTCAACTAGCGTTATTTTGCAGTTTGCACGTGTGCAGTAGAGAAAGTGTCTGGTGGCCTTATATGTAGGTGTCTGCCTTCGATTATGAACAGGAACACGATTTTTGAAAAAAGCTTGGTCTGAAACCCTCATAACCAAAATTTCAGCAGCTCAAATAATTGATTTTTTGATTTTTGACAAATTTTTGAAAATTCAAAATTGATTAGGTATTTTTAACCATTTATTAAAAATGCATAATTTGTTCAGTAAAAATGATAGAAATTAGTCCTAAAAATGATATCAACTTCCCGAGCCAAATTTTAGTATTTCTGACTGTTTTGGGCCTCCAACGTGATTTCAAACTCCAGAATCTTAAACATTCTCTAAAAGGTATGGAAATCAATTTGGGCCGCTAAAAATCGTGTTCTGACTTGTCACCACATTCAAATTTTACTATTACGAGCCATTTTAGAGTTTCCAGAGCGATTATAAATTTCTCTAGAAGGCCTGGAAATCAATTTGGGCTGTTATAAAATTGGATTGAGAATGAGCTTAAAAAATCTCAATTTTTAGCTGCGCAAATTTATTCATGCCCTCTGAAGTTCTGAAAAGATTTTAAGATTCTGGAGAAATCGAAAATCACGTTGGAGGCGCTGAATGGCCAGAAATTATGAAATTCGGTTCGGGGAAGTTGAATATTGGCTTCAGAATAATTTCCATCATTCTTACCAGACATCAATAAGTTTGCATTTGTACAAAAAAAAACAATGCATAAATCACCAAAAACAGTTGATTTTGAATTTTCAAAAATAGAAAAATTAATTGGTAGTTGCAGAAATTTTGGTTATGGAGGTTATAAACCACGCTGTTTACCCTAAGTATTAATAATAGAACATTTTCCGCAAATACAACATTATACCTAGGTATATTTTCCCAAAATAAATCGCATTTTTTAGAAGGAAAATGAAATCGATACCACTTTTCCAAACAGATGTGTTGATTGAGAAAGAATGTATTTTTGACAGTTCGACTCATTAAAAACCCCAAAGCAGATGTGTAGATTATGAGGAACACGTGCATTTTTGGCAGTTCCAATTTGTTGGAAACTCTAAATGTGACTCACAAGTAAAACAGCACATCTGTTTGATTGAATTCCACCAACTAACAACGTCGAAATATCGCCAATAAATTCGACTCTTTTTCTAAATATAGAACTAAATTTTGCCGAAATGCGAAATATACACGTGGGTATTTTGTAAGTTATACGACTTTTGTCAGCATAGTAAAATGAAGTCTCTTGCACATACGAGTACAAGCTTTATAATTTTGATACTGCCTTTTATTACACAAGCAAAAGAATACGGTAAGTACAAAATACGAATATTTATCATATTATCCTGCTACACGGAAGCCTATTTTCTGTTTTAGTAGGTAGATATAAATCCCAAGTGTTCTACTCACATGACGTGGAAATCCTTGAAATACGTAATCAGCATTCTTCATATTTCCTTTTTTAAAAAGTCAAGTTGAAGAATTGACGATTTTGAACAGCTCTACTGAGTATACGTATTATTCTAATCTTCGGAATAACACTATGAAATTTTCATTAATTTCTGACACTAATTTGAGTATTTACCTGGAACAGAAATAACGACAATGATATAAAATCCAAAAGAGTAAACGCTGTCAAAGTGTAATTTTTTCGAGCTAGAAAAATAACAATTTTATTCTTAGTTTGAAAATTTAGGAACTGGAAATCCCTCAATTTTCGAAATGAATCATGAACCGATTGCACACTTTTTTATGGAACTTCAATTAATTTCTTATTTCGGGTTTTCTTCGGAAATTTTTCTTTCATTAAATGAATGTTTATTAGATATTATCACTTGAACACCAAAAACTTGATTGGTCAACTATCACTTACATTTTAAAACTAGGTAGTATAATATAAGTATGGAAATTTTCAATCATGTTACAGCATTAACTATCGCTCTTTCAAATGATCTTTCAAATTACGATAATGTGGCTATTGCCTGCCCAGCAGAAACAACGACGGAAAATAATTTCATCCTGCAGAATTCGTTGGGAAAGAATGCATTGCTTGTAAAGAAAATGTATTCTAAAAAAAATTCACCGTCAGAGGAAACCGAAATTTGCAAAAATCTTTATAAAATTTCTCTCGTATACAGACCAAGATATTCCAGTTTTTATTTTGGTTACGAGGTTAGCATTGCTCACAAGCATTTTGCAAATGGCTCCAACTCTTAAATTTTGTCGTTTTTTTTTTTCAAATTCTATTCGTAGATTTATTATAACTCAAAAGACTCGCTCCACTTTGAGAATTTTGCTAATCAATACCCGTTGAATGACTTCGCATCAGTCGAGGAAGCAATCGAATCGTCTAAATCAAAAATCAGTAGAGGAATATACCAAGTCAAAAGGTGTTTTCGGTTCATCGCACAAACTGTATCGAATGCGATTGGATTAGGCAACAAACAATTATTTCTAAACGGAGACAGAATGGTAAGTCTCTAGATAAAGGTAGATAATTAGATTCATATCCACGCCCAATTAGATAAATGAACTGCCATAAAAGGCTTTAAATTATTTTAAATTCAATTAAACCAAGAAACAAGAATCAATAAAGCACGTACCTACTTAATTAACTTAATTAAGCATCTTACACTGAGCAACACATTGAAAATCCATTTCAGGAGTTTATGTGGATGTATACATTCAAACTTAAGTTCAATTTGACGAAAAAAATTCTGGAGCACACCATGCACGAGATTCTTCCACAAAGCGAATGGAATGTATGGGAAAAGTGCCGAGACTTCAGTTTGGGATCGGAAGTTTTTGAGGGAACCGATGTAGATGCCTTATACGTTAGTAATCTATCAAGTATTTAATATAGGTAGATAAGTACCATGTACATATATGTATAATCGTTAACTTAGCCTAATGCAGTTCATCATTCAACTTGAAAACAACACCTACTGCACTGACGTCTTTCTTTTCCAGAACAATCAAGCAAACATTTTCGAAAATTTCAAATTCCCGTCAAATCTGTGTAGATCCTCTGAACAATGCTTAATGAAATGGTCATTAATACCACTAGATCTATATGATCATAGTTCCTCAGAACCTCGGTACTGTTCCAACATGTCTACCGTACCTATCTGGAAGGAAAAAGTGGAAAAGATTCTGAAAAAATTGGACAAATATCTATACACTTTATATCAAGTAAGGAATTTCTCTCGGCGCCCATCACCAGGGCCGACTAGAGCATAAATACACTAATCTAGTTTATAATCCATATCTTTGGGCGGGGGCGAGAGCGACCGAAGACTCTTTGTGAAGAAGAGTTCAATGATCCTTGATAGATTTTTACCTTCTCCCCTCCTTGTTATTAGAATGGTATCAATTGAATAACATTTCCAGTAACTACTTCAGAGCGGCTCTAGATTATAGAAAATTTTGCTTTTCAATAAAAGTTTACCGAAATTTTGTTCAATGCATCTACAATAAGACCTCTAGATGCTCCTCCGAACACATCATCTTATTGGGCACCGCCTTAAAATATTTAAGTACCATTGAATTGAATTACAGGTTTTGATCGAATTAAAAATTACGTACGAATCAGTATACGTTCAATCTGGAATTACCGGTGAACACCAATTCGCCACTAAAGAAAGCTCATCGAAGAAAGCAACATTATACCTGGATCCGACAAATCAGAAAATTCCGATACCAAAAATAATTTCTAAGAAAGTCCGGTATCGATTAAAAGATTGCAACATAAATGACAGTTCTTGTTGGTACGCGGTCATCATAGTAGTTCATAATGATCCTTTTTATAGCCCCAAAGATAAAGTTTGCTTCAATGAAGACGTAACCAATGAATGGGGATGGCGAGAAATTGCCATGGGTTCCGAAGGATATCAATATGATGTAATTTACGCTTGTCCGAATGTTGAAACAGTACAAAAAAAATTAGGCCTAAACATTGAAAAAAACGAAAACAGAAATTTTAATTTGGAAAAATTCGTATATTCCAAGGAAGGAGATGAAACAAATATCAAAAAACATTTGGATGAAAAATTCAAAAAATTCACTCAAGAGAAAGGATTTTGATTCTGTAGGGATCAGAACAGTACTTATAGATGGAAAGGGGGGGAAATACATATGCATACCTACAAAAAATATTACTAAGGGAACTGTTGTAAAATATAACTTTGAATTTGATTTATTAATTATTTCAATTCAAATTATTAATTGGATATTTTTTAGGTGCAAAGTACATAGGTCCTACACTACAATATTACACAATACAAGTTTCAAAGCCAAAGAATAAACTCCTCACAAAAAAAAACATAGCCTATTTCTTATGCTTCTCGAAAAATACAAAAATTAACTCCTCGTATTAAATAAAATTCGTTTTTAGGCATCTCGAAATGAAAATTTTCAAACGCTCGAGCCAATTTGTTTCTCATTTCAAAATTAACAAATTTCACATTCGAGGCCGAAACAAATGTACCCAGTGTTGATGAAACCCATTTACATTTCCAAAATTTTATGGCATTTTGTTTTTTTTTAGAAAATTTGAATTCCTATAAACGTATGATAAGATATACCTACTTGAAATGAGACAAAAACGACGTTTTTCGAGGTAGACTAACCATTTTGATTTTTTTTTTCATTTTACGAAATTTTTAGTCAATGTTGGAATGTTGGAAAATTCAGAACCCTTTTGTGCCCTCAATTTTTTATTCGGTAGCTGAAATTATGTAAGTACCTACTACAGAATACACCAAATGCATATCTCTACATCTCAGACTATTCGAATTCATGAAAAATAAATAATGAAGTATAGCATTACTCAATGAGATACGAGTATATAGACCACCTGTGTGAGAATTTATAGCCTACATACTTATTTACATTTATGTGTCAAAATATCGTTATCATTGGAAATCATAGTAATACGAAGTAGATACCTACACAATATGAATCTTAGTTTCGGTACGTTGGTTTCATTTGCTAAAATACATACAAACTATGGAATTCACATCAAGTTTCGTGTTCTTGTTGCTGTGTCTCAACATATATGGAAAAGAAGATGGTACGTAAATATGAATGCTGTAATTTTTCATTAACATTATTTCAAATATTTTGATATAACAAAATGCAGAATTACTCACCTAAATTTTTATGTTTTCACAATTATCATTATCAATTTGTAACTTCTAAATTTTACTTTTACTTATTGCTTAAAAGTAGGCGAAGAAGTGCATGCCCTTGAAAAAAAAAGTGAAAAAAACAAGCAATGCATTCGTTTTTCAACTTATTGACGGGGTTTAACCACAACACCATATTTTTTACAGCATTAATTTTTGACCCAGAAGACGGGTCGATTTTCCTTCTGCCGAATGATGATCATTCAGAATACATCACTATTGGTGACCGGGCAATCGCCTGCCCTGCCGAAGCAACAGAGGAAAACAACTTCGTTCGGGAGAATTCGTTCACGAAAAATGCCATGTTTGTGAAACAAACTCACTTCACGAATACCGAAGTATCGCAAATGAAAATCAGAATTTGCAGTAATCCTTATCAAATTTCTCTCGCTTACCAAATAAAGAATTCCACTTTCCAATTTGGTTACGAGGTTAGAATTACCTACCTAAATAAAAATAGGTATTTTATTTATGTTCGCAATTCGAATTTCATTTTTTAAAACTCGACAAATATTCATAGATTTATTACAACTTGAAGAAAAAGGTGCATTTTCAACATTATACGAGCGATTACGATGACTACACATCCCTAGAGACAGCGATCAAATCCACGAAAACAAGACATAGCCTTGGGAACTACCACGCTGATCGTTATTTTCCCATACTTTTTCAAACTATAAAAAGAGCGATCGGAGTTGGCGTGAAAACATTTCCGTTGAATGGAGAAGAAATGGTAAATATGTACAAATATACCTACTTACATACCATCTAGAAAATATCAATAATAGGTATATTTTTATTTAAAACGTCTATGCATTAAAGAATACCAATTGTGATGCATTTTTTTCACAAAAAAATTAAGAAAAATGCGGTGTTTGAAACTCAAACATAACTACGAAAAATAATGGTGAAAATTTTACCCCTTTGACTCAATGTTGATCCTATTTTATCACACATAAGATCCGGCTACATTTTAATACGTGTTTCACAAAATAAAACCTATTGATATCTCTTATCCAACAAAATCATAATTCTTATTTCAGGGGCTAATGTGGCTGTATTTATTCAAACTTCGGTTCAATTTGTCGAAAAAAATTTTAGAGGTGACCTGGCATGAGATCCAAGCAAACAATAAATGGAGTACAGATGACAAATGCAGAGATTATAGCTTGGGATCTGAAGCCTACGAGGGCACAAATGTGGATACATTATATGTTTGTACCAATGATCACATTACCCACTTACATGATGCTATTTCTTTCTCCATTTATAACAAGAGCATTGCCAACCATGCCAACGCTTTATTTTTTTCAGACTAATCAAGCCGAAATTTATAAAAATATCAAGCTTCCTTCAGATCCATGTCCAGTTATTGAACAATGTCTAATGAAATGGTCATTAATACCACTGGATCAGTTTCGTTTTGGTTCTTCAGCACCTCCTTTATGTTCAAACATGTCTACAATACCAATCTGGAGAGAAAAAGTAGAAAAGCTTTTGCAGAAGCTCGATAAATATCTCTACACATTGTTTCGAGTAGGAAATATTTCAGTTTATGGACCTTAAATTTTATTCATCTCTTCTCCGACCTTTGAGCTTTGAAATATTAACACCGTATGCTTGATTGCAGGTTCTGAACGAACCAGAAGATGCACATGAACCAATACACGTTCTATCAGGAATTGCTGGAGAACATACATTTTATAGTGAAGATGCTGGGACGGAATCAGTATTATACTTGGATCCGAAAAATAATGAAATTCCGATACCGAGACTCATTTATAAGGTTGTAGAATACAGTCTGAAAGAGTGCAAACTGAAGGAGAGCTCTTGTTGGTATTCGGCCATTATTGTAATCCACAATGATCCTTTTTTCAAACCCAGCGATAAAATTTGTATTCAAGATGTTACCAAAGAATGGGGATGGGACGAAATAACGAAGGATTCTGAAGGAAACCAATTTGATGAAATCTATGTTTGTCGAAATGATGAAACAGTAGAAAAAGATTTACAAATGGAAGTTAGAGAAAAAGTTTCCGGTGGTTTGGACTTGACAAAATTCGTATATTATTCGAATGATGGCGAAACGTTGGAAGAAATAAATATCAAGGAAAGTGTCGACGTAAAATTTAAAAAATTGTCTGAGGAAGGAGAGGTTTTTGACCCTCTTAGCACCAAAATGGTATGGCGAGTTCCACCTCGAAATAATATTTCTGATGATGTTGAGGTCGACAGTGAGATGTCAAGAGAAGGAGAAGTGTCCGGAAGTTAAATACAAGGAAGGATGAAATACATTTACTAAAATTAGCGGAACATCTGAGTAGGCAATAATATACAGAAATTGTACAAAAAATACATATTAATTAATACCAAGGAAACCATATGCATAGGTACAACAGGAAGAAAAATTTTAATTCAATATCTAGCCTTTATATCGTCATTAAATTAAATTTTATTATAAGTAGGTAGGTACTTTTTTCAAATACTTATCACATCACATGAAAAAAAAAATGTCCTTTAAATGTTGTACATTCATTTATTCATTAAACTTCGAAATTTTCAATTTTTTCATAAAGACGTTGTTAAAAAACAATAAGAGTAGCCAGATATGGAAATCCACGACAAGCAAGGCACGGGCAGTAGACATTCAAGTGTCAGTAAAGATTAAATTGAAGAGTGATATTCCAAAACTCGCTTTGTCCATTTTTATCAAAGTTGGGTTTTCAGTGGTACCTGGTAGATGAAGTATTAACTCACATTCCTACATCATCAACCTACCAGAATGAGGTGTTAAACTCACCTAAATAGCCAATTCACTAAAAATTATAAAAAAAAATAACGTTCCAAAACGCGTTTTGTTCATTTTTATTGAAATTTTTTTCAGCAGTATTTAGTGGATGAAGTGTATACCTACACTCCTACATCATAAATCCACCCAAATAAAGTGCTAAACTCGCCTAAAAAGCCAATTTACCCGGTTAAAGGGAAACTGTTTTTCCTCTCTCCTGAAAAGTTGTGAAAATGGACAAAGCGAGTTTTGGAATATCACTCTTCATATGTACATATTATCCTTCTTTCGAGTAAAAAAAAATCAAAAGTCGTCTGTTTTTGCTAGAAGTTGACTTTAGGAGGTAAAAAAAAGTTTTGAGCAGGTAATTCTCGGTAAAAATATAGGTACCTACCTATAGGTACAATTTTGCCATTTCCTTGATCGCAATCAATTCAGGCGGTTAATTATTTTAATGTACAAACTAACTTTTATAGATTTCTTTTTCTATGTCAAAGGGATATTTCCACTATTTTTAAAATTCATAGATAATCAACGCGTCCAAATTTTGAATTGCCTAAATTTATTTTAAAATTTTTGGCGAACATCCATAGGTAATTACTAATTAGGTAGGGTAGGTAGAGGTACCTACATAATTATATCAACTTTTTATAAAAATAGTAAATTTTGAGTTCTTGAAATTAAAATCTTCCAGTTGGTTTGTATTTAAAGACGATCCTCCGAAACCATACTTCAATTGCATGGGTAAAATAAATTTGCCACCCCTTCCTTCCTCCCCCTCCAAAAAAAATCGTTTATCAGATTTTTTCAGTTTACTCAGAATGTACCCCAAACGCACTTCTAAAAAAATGGAATTAAGTAAACAAATATTATTAAATTTTATCAAATTTCCTTTGAATTTTTAAAGAAAATTTGAATATTTTCTTTTGATGATTTCCTTTAGTTATAATGGATCTGACAACCCCAACCCCCCATTAGAAATTCCGCACTTTTTTCTACGAACGTTTCAAAAAAAGTGGGGTTGTGATGAAAAATCAACACGATGTTAAATCAAGGAATAAATTTTTATTTGATGTTATGTTGACAATTTTTGAAAATTCGAACATGGCTTATGAATAATATCAAAATTTGTTTTAGTCGAGGTGGAGTGAAAGCTGATGTTTGAATTCACATCCTAGGTATTTTTGACCTTCCAAACTGAATAAAATAAAATAGGGGTTAAAAAGCTTTGAAGTCTTTGGCAAACGGAATCCATAGTTTCGAAAAACTTCTTTTGAAATAAAAATTGTGAATGGTTTTCCGTAGAAACGAGCGATCCTAGAATTTCTTCAAAGGGACTGCTAAGATCAGATCGATTCAGATGTGGTTAGTTTTATTCAAATAAGGCCAGAATAAATCGAGTCTTTTCTGTTGAGTCTGATCAGATCTCGTCAGATAAAATTGGATCCATGGAATGTCCGGATCTGATCAGAACTGACCAGACCTCATCCGATCCAATCATTTTCACCTGGGGTTTCCTTCATTTTTCCTGTAATTTTCACCAATTTTCAAATAGGTACCAAGTCCTAATTAAAGGGGGGGGGATTCTGACTAAATTCACTTGACTAGCAAAAAAATTATGTTATCACGCTCAAAAAAAGTAGGAGAATGTGGTCAAAGCCTAGGTGCGAAGAAAAAGAATACAAAAGTTTCCCGAATTCTTCCACCGGAGTAAGAAAATTGAAGGCGTATAAAATGGATTTTCAGCTTTACTGAATTTTGAATTTTGAACGTTCAAATCAACCCAACTACATCTTGCAGCAGTGATTTTTGTAAATTACAACTTTGCGTACATAACACGTCATATCATAATTATGTAGGTATTGTAACCCACAGCTACCTATACCATACGTAATACGTAAAGCCACGTATACGGATTGTAAGAAACAGATTTCATTCGTCAAAAATTTGAAGGTGACACGACGATTTAAAAATTATTATTTGTTTGTTCAATCTGTCGAAACAGCACCAGCTTTCAATTCGAAGCATGAAGTACAGGTTTCAATTTCTAGGATTTAGTTTAATATAGGTGCAGTTAGGTATCGATTCAGAATACGTCTTATAGGTACCTACGTATATATTGAGAATTTCACTCAGCAAAATGAATTCTATCTTATTCAAGAGCTGCACAATCTTATTTCTTTGCGTTGCTGTACATGCAGAATATGAAGGTGAGTATACGAATTAGAAGTTTTCATCTGTCAAATAGATGAGGTGGAAAACAAATTAATTCAGCAAATATCACTATCTACTAATTTAAAAAATCGTTAAAAGTCGTCTTCTCTTTACTCCTACCCTACAGCATTCATCTTCGATCGAGTCCTTCATGTTGTTTTCAACATGGCAGAAACTATTGGCAATGACGAAAAATGTGGTGCTGTAGCAGTTGCTTGTCCAATAGAAGAATCAAAAGAGGCTGCAAATAAGAAATTCCTGGATAACTGCTCCATTACAAACAATGCTCTGATTGTGAGAGAAACGTACGAAAGAGATAGCCCCGCTCATAAAGTGGAAAGGTATATTTGCGAGCAGCCTTTCAAGATTTCACTCGTGTATAATATAATCAAACGCGTCTTTGAATTCGGTTTCGAAGTAAGTTTCAAAATTTTTCCATCGCATTTTTTTCAATTAAAAATAATCTGAATTTCGCTCCTTTTGTAGGTTTTTTACGGCGCGAACCTGCACGATAGATTCAACTCTTCTAACTATAGGAATTATATACCATTTAAAGAAGCAATATACATGTTGGCATCAAAATCCAACATGGCTAAATCTTATGGAAAGAATTTTCTTAGCAGAATCCAGGATATATTGCCTGGTGCTAAGTCCAGAATCAAGTGGTTTAATGATAACAAGAAAATGGCAAGTTGAAAAAATCTCCTATCACAAGATGCAATTTTTTTTTTAGAAGAGTATTTGTAAGAGAGGAAATTATTGTAACTTAATATGTATTTTAGAAATTCGTATGGTTAAATATGTTCAGAATGAAATACGATCCTTCAGAATTGATTGTGAGAAACGTAACGTATGAGATTCGTCGAAATACAAAAGAACAAATCCCGCCTAAATGTAAAGACAACCAGTACACTTTGGGATCTGAAGTCTACAAAGATACTATCGAGGGTACTGTGGAATCGTTATATGTACGTGAGAGTAAACATTTTCCATTACATATACAACTTTTCGAACATCTTTATAATACTTCATATTGTTAGGCCAACCAAGCAAAAATATTTGAAGAATTCAAAGCACCATCTGTGACACCGCCTTGCGAAGGCGAGAAATGCCCACTTCCACAGCCAAATCCCTGTGAAAATAACAACGATTGTTTGGACAAATATTCATTAATACCAATTGATCAGTTCCATTTATTCCGTAATCGGCCTTTATTATGCTCAAACCTATTCACAACCCCAATCTGGAAAGACGCGACCAAAGGAGCATTGGAAAAATTGGACCGATATTTATACGCATTATTCAAAGTATGAATTTATTCTTACAAAAGTATTTTCAGTTCGGAGCTTGAATTTTTTTATGAATAAAATTTAAAAATTTGCTTATTTGTTTTAATGTACCTAGTTTTTGGACGAAAAACGATTGCACGTCATTGCTGGAGTCAGCCCAACTCAGTTAATGCTACCGTTGAAGAATCAATCACCAAAAAAAGAATCAAAAAAAGAACCAGTATTCCTCGATCATAAAAACAAAAAAATCCCTGTACCAAAATTCGTCTATAAGCTGGTCAAATATTATCCAAGAGCTTGCGATTCTAAAGACAAAAGTTGCGAATACGCGGTCATGTTTATTGCTCATAATGATCCTAATTTCAAGCCCAAAGACAAGATTTGTCCTGGAAAGGAAGATTTTACAACAACTTTGGGGTGGAATGCAATAACAACGGATATCGGCGGAAAACAATACAACAATATTTACGCTTGTCCGAATGACAAAAAAGTGTTGAAAGAAATATATTCATTTAAAACTATTCTTCCCTCTACGCCGAGTCCGACGCCGACGTCTAAGAATTTAAATTTGCAGAAATTTCCTGTTTACGATAAAAGCACTAATACTGTCGATGAAAACAACGATTTTGTGGGACAAGTTGATGCTATGTTTAATCAACTGGCTACAAATGGAGAAAGACTAGAATTTAAGGATATAATAACGTGGTACCAAGAAGATAGTGAGAATGTTGAAGACATGGATGAGGATTCAGAGTTAGAGTCGGACTCGCCAAAAGCTGAAAGTCCTAGAAACTGATGTCAAGTTTTTAATACTGTTTATCACTATTGATAAGGTAATTATTTAATTTTATAATTTAGAGTTTACAGCATAAATTAGCGTTTTCGTGAAATTACATGTAGATTAATTTTAATAGGTGCCCAGTGCCCACACATTGTGGTTTTTTTGTTTTTTGTTTTCATTTAATATTAAGTATTTTTCTTTTGTTGAAAATTATAGGCAAGATAATATTTTCAGCTTTATTAGTTTTAACTCTTACATATTATGTACTTTGAGTTTAACCCTTAAAATCGCAACTCATTCATAATTAAGAAAAAAAATTTTTTTTGAGTAATTTGTTGCCTCGGCACCTCACACAACAAGGACATATGCTCAAAAAAAATTTTCAACTCATGGAACAGATTTTATGGAATGTTCACTATAAGGCACATTGCGAATGACGCGACAACCTACTGTTGAAAGATGGTGTTCCCTATAATGCACATCGCGATTGAGGAGAACAATACTATACCCTGCCACACACAACACTGGTCCCTTGAAACTGGTTTCTTTACCTGCTAACATTCAATGATAAGAAATATTCGTATATGTATTTCGAAAAATTTATCAATTACAACAATTTTCATATCAATATTGAGTATACTTCAATGAGTAAATTTGAAGAAAAAAAAAATATACCTACCTATTACCAGTACCTACCTAATGAATATTTTATCATAATTAGGCAAAATAGGTATCATTTTCAAACAATTATAATTATACGTCCTTCATTATTTCATCTTCCGAATCATCCAGGTAATCATTTTCAATATCAGAAACAGGGGGTGGACCAATTATAATATCACTGTTTTTTTTTGTTCAGCTAGAGCCGCTCTCAAAATTTTTTAAGCTTATACTGGACATTATAGAAGCTACAAAAGAAACAAGCAGAATGTTACGACTTCGCTGAATACAATAAAATGAATCACTTTCTTCTAAAATATTTCCACCAACCACCCTACAGACAGTGACCGCGTCATTCTCTTTCGTTGGTTCCTCTATCCTTCGCAATGTTCATTATAAGGAACACCAACTTTAAGCCCATCTTATGAAAAAACTATCAACCTAATTCGTAAACTGATGCGTATTTAATTAATTTCGAACTATTATTTATCAATCATTTTCTTGTCAATATCAAATTTTCATTGCATGTGTAATGAACAGAATTTGAAAATTACGGTTTTTGAAAAATTTTAAAAACGCAGATACACCAACTTTGAACTTGTACTGAAAGCTTGAATATGGGTATTATGGTCTGTACTTTCAATATGTTATCAGTAAAGGTCCACATTGGGCATTTGTAAACAGAAAATTTGCGCGCCTCCATTCAAAAAAATTTAAAAAAATTCCAAAGAAGGTGTTCCTTATAATGGACATTGCGACGTTTAGGGTTTGAATTGAAACAAGTCAATAAATAATTTTCTCGGTTTCAACAATAATTTTGAAAAATGTTGAACTCAAAATATTGGATCATAATTTTTAGGATTTATGAAAAGTGTCAGGCAACCCATCAAATTGGTTATAACTTTGCGAGATATTGAAATATTTCGACGAAAATGTTTTTGAGCAATTTTAAAGAACTTTAAGCACAAAATTGGGTTATGATTTTCGAAATTTTTGAAAAAGTAACCATACATTCTATCGGAGTGGGCCAACATTTTTATCTCAACTTTTTTTTAGCACTCTTGAAAGCTTTTTAGCCCGAAATGGAGTGAATATTACAAAAATCACGATAATTTCTGAAAATTACCCAAATTTTAAACTGCAATTTTTCAAAAATCCTCAAAAAAAGTTGCTATACAGCTTTTCTTGATTTTTTTCGCGAAATTTCAGCCTATTTTAATAATGGCTCCATATGAGACCTTTTTCGAAAATTCTGAAAATCATGACTCAATTTTGAGCTCAAAATAGTTCACAAATACTCAATAGATATTTTCGTCGCAATATTTGAAAGCATGACACATTTTCAAAAATCCTAAAAATTATGACTATATTACCTACACCTCAAAATTCTTTCAAAGAATACTTACTCGAAGAATACTTTTGTGAAAATTTTTGAATTTCTCGCTAAATTTTAAGGCATTTTGATAGGTTGTAAGGTCATTTTTGAATGATTCTACAATATTCCACTTTTACTCGAAATGGGGGAGGAGGGGAGACTCTGAAATTCGACTGCGCCCTCTTTGTACAAACTGGGTTCGTGAACTTTGTTTCAAATAGGCGTGGAATAACAATAAATTGTGCAACTGGTCAACTGAAGTGAACAGCGTAAACAAACACATATTTTGAAAGAAAAGAGTGTCCTTTAAAAACCTGCAAACATTTTTTTGCGCGTGAGCCATTTTGAAAATTGGGGCTTTTTGGTTCCCCCTCCTCCTTGAGCAATGGCAAAAATCCAAAATACGTCTTTTTTGATATTTTAGACCCACCCAACAGAATTTTTTCTGCCGCAAGAAAGCCAGACAAATTTGATTTCTAGAGAACTTTTTGTCAGTTATATGTACTGTGGAGTGTGACTAAAATTACCTTGGAATGCAGATTTTTATTAATTTTGATTCTTCAGAAGTATTTTCTCTTCCCTTCACCTCGTATGAAAATTAATCCCTGTTTGGGTGAATTTTGGTTCAAAGCAATCCATAACTACTCGAGCTCCTTTCTGATGTGTGAGTGACATGAACTTTCAGTGAGCCGAATTTCAGCCAAATTGGAGAAGACTACTAGTTGACAAGGTTCCCTTGCAAGTAATATTTCATGCATACCTATCAAAAAATTTGAAAACTTTTGGATTAAGATTTTTTTCTCCTACCGAATAATCAAAACAAAAAAAAAGGGACACGTGTTTAAAAAAAAATTAAATGTAGGTACCTAATACATATAATATCATTTTTAGCCAACTACCCTCTTTCAAAGAAGATTACGGAATATGTTGCTAGGTACCTATATAACTTTGCTGTTCTAACGACTATGATGATATGACGATCATTAGGAAAGCATACGTATCTTTCGAGCACATACGTATGATTTATAAGTACGTATTTTCGCTAATATGTATTTGTCGACGCTGAAACATTTAATGATGATGAATGAGGTGTGGAAGAGCAATATTTTACAAGTAAGTAGATTCACATATGAGGCAAATGAGAAGTTCAACTAGAAGAAATCATAAAAACGTATTCGAGCACTTACCTATATCTATAACGTTAGCAATTTACCAAGTGCTCGCAGCTCGCTTCACACGAAGAAACGGACCAATTTTTCTAATAGAAAGCAAAGTGAATACTAATAATCATTTTCTACGGTATTAAAATCCTATATCTCTTTAGGGTTGAGTTTATAGAGAATAGAATGAAATTCATATTAGTACTCCTAATTTGTACGATCTGCTTTGTACCTTTTGCCGAACAAGCAGAAGGAAATGAAGGTGAGCTATAAGTAACGCAGTACCTATTTTTTTATAAAGGCTTCAGGAACAGTACGGTATGTTTAATTAAGTACCTATTTAATGAATGAATTATGAATTTTATGTTTACAGCGTTGATTTTTGATAGATATGATGGATCGCTTTTCCTACTACCAGAAAATATTCCGAAAGACGCGAAATGTGAAGCTTGGGCGATAGCTTGCCCTGCAGAAACACCAGCAGAAGAAGATTTCATAAGACAGAATGGATTTACAAATAATGCCATCTTTGTGAAAGAAATTCACGAAAGGGGTAGCAAAGTATCAGAAGTGAAGAAAAGATTTTGCAAGAATCCTCATCAGATTTCCTTATCGTATACACCAGAAAATTCCGCTTGGCAGTTTGGTTATGAGGTGAATACCTACATTTTGTATTTCGTATTGTTGGTGGCACTGAATGCTTTTGTAGGCTACTTTTTTCTTCGCTGATATCAAAAATGTCATCACATAAACCACTTTTTTTTTTTCCATTTTTAGGTTTATTATGAATTGAAGGATGCTCAATACTTCCATCAAGATACTCCAATTGGAGACTATAAAAAGCCTGAAGAAGTTATTACTTTTATAAAAAAATCAAAAGTTCGTAAAGAAATACACGGCTTTAAAGAATATTATCGTGCAATAAAAACCTCACTTGGAATTGGTGCTAAAGAAATGTGGCTAAATAAAGACAAAAGAATGGTAGGTACTTACATAAACAATATTCATACTTAAGGCAAATCAATAAATTAGGTATACCTATTCGTATTACGTATAAGAGCTAGGTTCGATTTGTTTTTATTCTTTTTTTTTTTTTTGAAAACTGAAATACTCGATGGAGGGCCCTAATTTTCATTTACACTTTCTATACTGCCCACAAATATTGGGATACAATTATTACCAATCAGTAATCACATAGTTAGGAACTGAATTATGCAATTTTTTGGTTTTAGGGATTCATGTGGTTGTATTACTTCAAGCTAACGTTTGATTTCTCAAAAAAAATACTGAAAAGAATATGGTATGAAATAGGAACAAGTAACAAATGGTCAGTAGGGATTAAATGTGAGCATTACGGCTTAGGAGCTGAACCTTACAACGATTTTGGAGTAGACGGATTATATGTGAGTATAAAAACTTTGAATTTCTGCACTCCCATTCTCCATCATTTTTAAATTCCATTTTCATATTTTGTCTCCAGGTTAATAGCCCCGTAGTACTGAAAACTTTTAGTGTTACGAAAAATTTAGCCAATACAATAACGAAATGGTTATTAATACCAATAGATCATTTTCGTTTTGGATTCACATCACCTCCAGCCTGTTCAAATTTAGCTACAATACCAGTTTGGGAGCAAAAAGTAGAACCAGCTTTGAAAAAAGTTGACGGATATTTATACGCGTTATACAAAGTAAGTATAGGTAAGTACGTGATACAGTGCCAGCTACTCAGCTTTTTTTTATGCGCTTGAAGTAAAATTCTTTGAATTATATTACAGACTATAGAAGAACCACTACTGATTATTTCTGGAATTAGTGGCGAGCTTCAGCTCCCCAAGAATAAATTTATGAGAGCGACATTATACCTGGATCCAGCCGGTAAAAAAATTCCGGTACCAAAAATCATTTATAAAATTGTCGAGTACCGAGTCAAAGATTGCCCGTTTGAGGAGAAGCTTTGCCTGTATTCCATCATCATCGTGATTCATAACGATATTCTTTTCAAACCTTCGGATAAACTTTGTACCGATATTACTTCCGATGCGCAATGGGAGGCGATCTCACTAAATTACGAAGAACAACACGTCGATTTTATTTACGCGTGTGAAAATACTGAAAAATTGCAGAAAAAATTATCGATAGAATCTAGAACACGAACAGTCTCAAAATTGAATTTATCGACGTTCCCATTTATGGATAGCACCAAAACGGCTTTAAAATTTTTAGATGTGAAACCTGCTATTAATTCGATGTACCGAGATTTACGCAAAAATAATGAAGATCCTCATCAGCAAGATGAAAAGATAACGAAACGAGTTCAGGCTTCGAGTACTATTGACGACCCCGTGATCGAAGATGAATTTTCAGAGGAACAGAAAGGCGTTTGAGAGAACAAATAGCACTTTTTTTAAACTTTAAATTTATTGAAGTACCTAGGAGAATAAATGTGTACCTAGACGATAAGAAATGATAAAAGATATAAATACAAAAAAGTAGAAAATAAAAAATTACCTCCCAAAAAATTTATGCGTAGGTACTCGCATGTACGTATATAGAAACGATTCTTAAAAAATTAAATTTTAAGAAAGTTCCCACAATTTAAGGCGAAAAAAAAATGAAAAATGACGAAAATTTAACAAAATATGGCAACTTTACTCATAGGAATTCTGCTCTGACGCGTTTTACATAAAAAGAAATGTTTGTGATTCCCTCTTACGGTGAAATCGCAGAATATGAAACACCTATTTGCTAAAACTACAATAACTAGGTACCTACTTACTTGTTATACATTATACTTCTGCTTTTTTTCACCCCTTCCATTAATATTGCTCAAATAATCTATTGTTTAAAATTTACGCTTTACATAGAGGATATAAAAGAGAAGATTGATACTCATGGTTCTTACTTATTATAAATTAAAAAATTTTCGACGGCAGTTTGTGACAACCTAACTGGTAGTATATTTAAGGCTCGGATTTCACTTTTTTAAAAGCCCAAGTTGCATAAGTCGCGATCTACACAGGAGGCAATAAGCAACAGCAACAAGCAACTTGAGGAACCAGGCAACATAATCAAAATAGTTTGATTATGTTGCCTGGTGTTGCCTCAAATTTTTTTTGTCTAATCATTGAACAGTTTACCGCTTTTTTTGTGTGACTAGCATTTTGTCTGTTGTCTGTAGTGATCATTTTAAAATTTTAATATAATTAGAATATTTTTTCATTTAATTTAGTTGAAGTAATTTTACAAATTTTGACATTTTTTTGGCATTCTGCAGAAAATTCGCGTCGTAAGTTGCTCTCATTATGTAGGGAAGCTTTTTGAAAAATCACCCAAGTTGCTTCAATTTTGTCAAAATTGCTTGTTGCTGTTGCTCGTTGCCTCCTATGTAGACAGGCACTAAGGAAAGACAAGGTTTTTAAAAAACAAAAAAGTGTCAGTTTTTGCTTGTGGTAGTACCTAATACCTATGATAAAATGACGGCATTCAGCTAAAAAAAAAATCAAAATTATGGCAAAATTGAAAGAAAAAAAAGGAAGAGAACGGGACAAATTTTTAATCAATACGAATGTACGAACACTTATCCACCAAATTTTTCATATGAGGTAGGTACGTGTCAAGTAGTGCCAAGCCATCTGTATTTGCAATGATTCAGTGTTACACATCGTATCATTTAGTTTATGTAAGTAGGGAAGTAACATCAAAATCGCACGAACAGTAGTTGAAAAACTGTTATAGTTCGTCCACACAAGTTTATGATTCATGACGCCAGCTAAGATCGAGATCTGAAACAATAAATACCTGGACAAGGGAACACATAGTAACATCGAAGAAATTTTCACTCATACGAGTAGATACACTTTTTAGTGAAAATCAGATCACAAAATGAATTCCAATCTACAAATTGTCAAATTTCTCGGGTTTTTGATAAATTTATCAGTTTTGATAATGCAAGCAAGATGCGGTTTGTACCTTGGTAAGTACCTATCTACACTTTTACGTTACCTACCTAAAATTATACTTGAATTTTACTGAATTGGTAAACTACATACGTATTTATTTTTCTCGTTCTGTTTCTCTCATTAGCTCTGCCTTTTACTCAAAGAAATGTCAGTTTGGTAGACCTACAACAGAACGTCCGTGATAATCGTCTTACACCAGAAGAACACGTAGCTGTTGCCTGCCCAGCTTTATCCACAGAGGAAAGTGATTTCAATAACGATGTATCATTTGGTAAAAATAGCTTATTTGTTCGGAACATTTTCGGACCTTTTAGGTCACTTTATAACATGGCGGACATAGAATGCGAATTTTCTTACGAAATTTCAGTCAGTTATCACAGGGCTTCCGGAGTGTTCGCATTTGGTTATGAGGTAAGGTAGTAGTGAAAATTAAATTTTACTTCTTTAGTCGTTCGAATCATCGAATGTCTTCATTAAAACAAATGATGTTGGTACTTAATTCATGTGATGAAATTTAATATTGTTATTTTAAATATTAAATACGGCAGGTTTATTTTGACTCTATTCAATGGAGCGGATTCGAAACTTCAAATTACACAGAATTTGATTCAGTAAGTACCTACCTATTGAGAATTAAATTCCAGCTGATGAACTGCAAACGCGGCTAGGTATTCAACAGTTTGAAAACTTTCAATAAACACGTCAATTACTTACTTATTTCCAGGTCTCAACAGCATTTTCAAAAACGAGAAATCTTGCATACAATGTCAGAAAGTCTAAAAAAGCGGAACTAAAGTTCACTAATGATAGACCAGCAGTAAGCATCGAGCTAATTTAATAAATCTAGTTCGAGGAAAATTTTAAACTAAAAGAAATTAAATTTTGGTACTTAGGTCAAAATACCTAATGAATAAATGTCAAAATTTAAAATCATCCTTTCAAATTTCAAACTAGTAGTCTACTTACTTACGGAAACTAAATAAAAACTTTATGTAATTCAACAAGGTCGGAATGAATTACACTTGAATTTCAAACAAAAAGACCTTTTTTGTACTGAAACTATGCTTACTTTGTTGGATTCTTCCCGATTATAGGATTTCATATGGCTATGGATGTTCAGAATGATATTTAATACCGACAATAACCGACCCAGTCAAGTGACTTATACCCCGTCACCACATAGAGACACTGGAATTATATGCCAAGATTTTAGTTTAGGATACGAGATTTACAAGGAAAGGAGTATTGACGTGAATTCATCATACGTAAGCAATTGTCGTACAACAAAATCTTCATCATCGTACCAAATTTCAGACTTGATCTAAACATTGAATATTTAAAAATTTGAATTCTTCTTCAGGAAAATCAAATCGATGCATTCAAAAACGTAAAAATACCAACATCAGAACCCGAAGACGAATACAAAGAAGTAGCATGTGAATCAGAAACCGAATGTTTAATAAAATGGTCGTTAATACCATCAGATGAGTTTCGTTTTCAAGGACCTAAACATATTTCATGCTCTGATTCAGTAACAGTTCCGATTTGGAAGACTGTGGCGAATGAAATGCTGAATGCATTGGATAATGCATTGTATGCGTTGCAGGAAGTGAGTTCATCTTACTCATTTAAATTATTAAAAAATTTATAGGTAAGTAGGTACAGATGTGTGATAAATTTACTTCATCATGCACATTTACAGATTATAAACGGAAAATTACGCGTAATCTCCGGCGTTCATGGTGAACTTGTGATGCCATCGACAGGATTTTTCAAAAGTAAAATGATTCGTATAGGAAGCGGTAGCAAAATTATGGGCGGTGGCCAAATTACGGTTCCAAGTATAATTTACAAAGTCATTAAATATTATGAAGATGATAATTCTGATTCTGAAACTAAAGCTATTATCATACTGGTCCATAATGATCCGTATTTCGATGAAGAAAATGAAGTTTGTTCGAAAAGTAAATGCGAACTATTGGGATGGACTAAAGTAATACATGAAATGATTCCAGTAGCAAAAAGACGATCGAAGTACGTTTATTGTTGCCCTCGAGATAAGGCAACAACTGAAAAACTTGGTATGCCATGTGATAAAGAGTCCGAAGAGCTGGGTTTGGAACATTTTGTATTACATGATGTATCAGGTGGGACCACACAGCAAGATGTTAATGTTATTGATAAAGTGAAGGAAAAGTTGCAAGGGATTCCTACATCAAGTCATGATGATGATGATGATGATGATGGTGATGATAAAGTGTAGGCTTTGTACTCAAGTCAAAAA
The DNA here is from genome assembly GCF_950023065.1 of Planococcus citri. Taxonomy (NCBI): domain Eukaryota; kingdom Metazoa; phylum Arthropoda; class Insecta; order Hemiptera; family Pseudococcidae; genus Planococcus; species Planococcus citri. The sequence continues at coordinate 34,131,321 of NC_088679.1, forward strand.
TAAGCAACTTTCTTACTTCGATGTCCAACTCACGTACATATAAACATGATTTTCTTGGCTGTATATTTTTTAATAGACCCATACTTTTTTTCAACTTTCCTCGATCTATTAATAAGTACCTACCTACCATTTAAAAAAATATAACTGTTCATTTTAGTTTCTTTTCCAAATATAAATTGCATAGAAATGAAATTAATTTCCTTAATTTAAAAAAAAGTTACATAGGTACTTATTTAAAATTACGAGCAGTACAAAATAGTCGTATTTCTGAAGGGAAAAAAATTCATTTTCCAAATTCAAAAAAGGTTTAACATTCTCAGAAACCGACAATCGAATATCACACCATGCTGAAATTCTAATAAAGATGTGGAAATTTATTTGGGCTCCTAAAAATTCATTTTCCTCCTACTTTCTACATTTCGAAGCATCACAGTGTAGCAGTGACACATTCAGTGTGATTTGTAATTTTGTTGACTATTGATTTTTTTTTTTTTAATCAATGAAAATGATCAAATTGACACCTACATTCTGGAAAATATTTCGTGTCGTCCAACCAAACCACGCACCAGGCAGTCTTTCCTTTCTTTCTTTCTTTCTTTCTTTCTTTCTTTCTTTCCTTTTTTTTTTTTTTTTTTTTTTTTTTGTTGGTAGGTAGGTAGGTAGGTAAGACACTTGTAGTTGGTGTAGAAATACGTAAACTGACATTAAACAAGAACACAATTTTTGAAATTTTTTTGACACCTAAGAAGACTGTGAGAATCAATAACAGCAGACTTGTTTCACTTGTGTTTATCATATGAAACAAAATCGATGAAGCTACCTAGATTTTTGCAATCAAGAATTATTTCATTTTAAAAATTCAAGTCTCACTCATACAAACCTCTAGTTCGGAGTTCATAAAGAAAAATGGAGCTCTCAGATTTAAAATCAGAAAATAACCCTCCTGAAATGGGATATTCCTAGTCAGATTTGTCAAAAACACAGCAAGGTGGCGGAGAAGACACAAACTTAATACATACTTAATTATACTTCCTTCAGATGATATTTTTTTAATGTTCCGTACCTTTTCAATTTTTTTTTCATTATTGTAATTTTTTTGCGTGCAAATAAATTGTTTTTTTTTGTTTTAAATTTCAAGGAATAACTCATCAATGTCGCGTCTTTTCTTACGCCTTCATGAATTGTAAGGTTTTCCAACGAGTTGAAAAATATTAGGACCAAACAAACGAACATGCATAGTGCACAGACGAGGGATGAGGGAGCTCTCCCAACTGGGAGAAACTATAATTTTGAAATGGAGAAAGCTAAATCAAAAGAGCATGCAAAAAAAACATCACTAAGAGTCAAAATTTCAGACATTAAAGTGAATTCTTCAATTTTTGGTGAATTTAAAAAACATTTTGAGCCACAAATACTTAAAAGTACATACTTACGTAAAAACAAAATTTCATAAAATCAACCTAGAAAGTTGAAATTTAGTGTGTACCATATTTTCAACACTACAAAATCGATTAGAAATGGTTTCGAACCGTTTTTAGTAGTTCTGGAGCCTCCAGCAGATTTCGGAAAGTTTGAATTCTCACAGAATTTTACCCAATAAAGTTGCAAAAATATTTGGGTTAAAGTAGGTAAAAAGCTGAAATCCTGAGAACGTCCTATTTTTGAATGCTTCCAATCGATTCGCGATGACTTTGAGCCCATTTGAAGCCTTCAGCAGATTTGTAAGATATTCCAGTATTAGGAAAATTTTCGTTAAAAAGGACCAAAATAAAGTCCAGCATCTTTTCAACATAGGAGAATTCAAAGAGATAGACTAGAGTCTTGAAAAAGACTCGGAATCACTACCAGTCGACTTGAGAGTTCAAAAACAGGCTAAGGTAAGCTTGTAGGGAAATCCTTTCTTTCTCAATTGAATTCACCCAAAATTTGAAAATGAAATTCAAAACCTGAAATTTGGTCTGCTAGTGTATTATTGAATGCTCTTCAGATTTGTTTTCATTTGACCAACAAAAATTGTGTCGATTGAAATGCCTATCTTTTTAATGGTGGGAGAGAGGGCGAAGAAAGAAACAAAAATTCACCTGCAGTGAAAAATACTCAAACAAGCCTTAAAATTTCTTTTATATTCGACGGAGCGTATGAATAAACAAGAAAATTTAGGTAATCTTCACAGACATTTCAAAATGCTCTGTAATGGCAAACTTTTCAACTTGAAAAAAGTTGTTTGTGCCAAACCGATCTGGTTACCAACTCCGAGACGAGAGGCAGAACCTGAAAATTTTCAAGGTTCGATGTAAGAATAAAAATGCTGGTAAATAATTTTTCAGCTCATTTCTGATAGGTTTAAATTCAATTATCATTCAACGTTGACTGGGCATGGTACTTTTTTAAACACCTCACCGGACGATAGAACTGATTTTTAAAAATTTTCAAATAATTGCCACGTTTTTTAAGCATTGGATTCTCGTAAAATACATAGAACTAAATATAGATATCAGATTAAATTTTGAACCACCGTTTTCGAACCACTGCAAAGTACTACGCAAGTTCTTTAGACACTGTTTTTTTGTTGTTGTTGTTGTTGTTGTTGTTGTTGTTGTTGTTGTTTTTTTTCAATTTGACTTCATTTTAGGCACGAACATTAAAATCAGAGGTGCCCCCATCAACATCAAGAATTATTTATTCAATGGCTATGCTTTGCTAAAACAGGTGCAATGGTGTATGATAGATGAAATTTGATCTCTATACTACTTCTACATAAGTACACGGGGAACCCCTAAAAATTGACGTCAAATAAGATCATTACGAATCTTAATCGTTTTCTGTAGCTCACACCTGTGTTTACTTAAATACTGCAAAATCAACGAATAATGACGCGCTCATAAAATTATTACGTTTTACATTTTTCTGTAATAAATTGCAAAATTACATTCACTTCAAACCTACAACTTTCATACACGTACCTGGACTTACTACCTAGATACTTTAAATTTTCTAAAAACTTATTCTGAAAAATGCTCAACTTTATGTGCAAATGTTTCTTGACAATTTTGTTATCGTTGGCAATTTCAGATGCAAGTGAAAACGAACATGAAGGTGAGAATAATTTTAATGAGAATTTTTTTTTGAAAAATAACAAAATGAAAAATGGTTTTTCCATTTTGAAGGTAGACCTATTGGTTTTCAAAAAAAAAAATTACAAAAAAAGTTTTTCCATTGAATAAAATTTCTACTCTCTAAAACTTTTCAAGTGAAAAATATTTCAGTTTTGTGAAAATCTATTGCTTAAGTACATGCATTGAACATGATTTAACAAATTTTAAAATACTCCAATCTAGTGAATTTTTCGAGCCAATTTCTGCATTATCACTATAGGGTTAGGATCTTTATGTAAATGCATATTTTTTTTCTCGTTATACCACGCAGATAGCGCATATTATCCAAGTTATCTTTGCGATTCGTGAAATTCTGAATCTATGCATGCAAAAGTTTATAGCGCATATTTTCACAAGAACTGGTCAAAATTCAGTTCCATCACCGTATTTTCGTTTTTAAAATGGGGAAAAAAATCTCTATTATTATTTTCGTCTGTGATTTGTTTCATTTACCACTTCAAATGAAAAAACAAGTTGAAATGAAACAAATCGCTCTTCTGATAGTATTTCAAACGAGAAATCGAATATTTTTGATACGGAATCGTTTAATTTTTTTCAGCATTATACTTTGGTCAACATGTACCCAGAATAATGATCGATCCAAAACAATTAGCAAAACTGAAAGATCCCCTAATAAATGTCCCTATGGCAACCGCTTGTCCAGCAAAATCAACCGAGGAAAGAACATTTGACGACATCGGTTCAATTGGTAAAAATAGCTTGTTTGTACGGGAAATTTATGCAAAAGACCATAGAGCGGATGAAGTCGATCACAAAATATGTGAAGATTCATACAAACTGTCTTTAATTTATAATGCAAATTTGGACCAGTTTGAATTTGGTTTCGAAGTGAGCACCAGCACTTCCTCAATATCATTTAGCATAAAATAATTCAAAAGAGGTATATTAAATACCCAAGTTTCTACTACCAAGTATACTAAAAAACAGCAATTTCATTTCACAGATTTACTATGATAAATCCAAGTTTAAAAATTCAGATTTTGTTGATTCAATTCGAAGTCGATATGACATGGTAATTTATGATTTTTTTTCAATGGTATCGAATCGTTGAATGTAATAGGAAGGTAATTCGATTTATTATTAATTCGCAGATAACCAATACACATTCGATAAAAAACCATGTCAAGACAGCGATTTCTTATATGCCCAATGTACCTCCTGTACCCTTTTTATCGCGTTTATCATCATTTCCGGGAGCATCCAGGATCTTCCAGGAAGCAAAAATATACCTTAATGATACTCGTCAAACCGAATTAGTAAAATTTTATTCATTCATTAATACGAACTTTTATTTTTAATGTAAAAAAAATATATGTAAGTAGGTATCTCTATTCAATAGTACCTGAATATTGTATTGATTAAACATTTTTAAATACCTTGGTACACACACAGGCATTAGGTATAGGTACATCACCGCTTTGCTATTATTAATGAAGACATTTCACTCGTGTTTTGCACAGGGTTTTCTATGGATTGAATCATTCTTCACAAAGTACAACTATCAACAAAATCACGCAGTTCAAACTACATACAATGTACTGGTCCCTTCTATAACTTGGAAAAGTCACGAATGCGATGATTTTAATCTAGGAAATGGTTACTTCAAGAATACTGACATAGTTGATCTATACAACAAATTATATAACGAGGTTCGTAAATAATCACATGATATTTTTTGTTTTTGGATAATACCTACATAGATAGGTACCTAATCATGGAAAAAATTTACTTATAGGATAATCAAAGAAGAATGTTAGAAGGTATCAGAGTACCTACGTCTCAGCCAAATGATGAATATAAAGAAGCAGCGTGCGAATCTGAAAATGAATGTTTCACAAAATGGCTATCTATTCCATCATCGCAGTTTCAGATTATATCAGCAAAACCAGTTTCGTGTTCCAATTTACTTACAGTGCCAATTTGGAAAAGCACTGTAGAAAAAGTGCTGAATAAACTGGATAACTTCTTATACGCAGTATCCCTGGTATGGGAATATTACAAATTTCTGTAACTAATCACATATGTATATTCATAAAAAGTACTAATTTCATCGTTGTAAAAACTAGATACTTGGACGTTTAACAATACATTCTGGCGTTCATGGCACCCTACAGTTGCCAATTCAGTCTGATCCTAATAAACGGACCAAGAAAATCACATTAGGGGGAAAATATATGCCAGTTCCAGACATAATCTATAAACTGGTAAAATATCAAAGAAGCACGTGCACAAAACCTGCAGAGCACAACCAGCATAATGATAATGATGGTGTTGATAACGATGATGGTGGTAAGGATGATGATGATGATGATGATGATGTTGATGATGATGTTGATGAGTCAAAAGAAGAAAAATGTGTAACTTCACTGGGCGCTATGATTGTGGTGATTCATAATAATCCCTATTTCAATGAAGAGACAGACAAAGTTTGCAAAGATCAGTGCGAAGACTTAGGATGGGAAGAAATACAAAAAATTAATTCGGCAGAAGGTAAACCAGAATCAAAATCTTACATTTACTGTTGCAAAACAACAGATCCTGAAGTACGAAAAAAATTGGGAATAAATTACAACTTTCCTGATGAAATTGAATACAACCCAAATATCGAATCAACATCTGCGCTCAGTTTGAAATCCATCCCTGTGTTTAATTTTGAAACCCACCACTTCGATCAACAAAATGTTTACGATTTTGTGTTGTACGTCTATAGAGTCATGTTTGAAGGGGTCAAGTTTGAACCTGAAAAATTTATCCTCATGCAACACAAACATGAAGCATCAACTGAGAAGAAGAATGTTGAATCTACTGAAAATGATTTAACAGGAGCTTCAGTAGTGCAAAATGGCCATAATGAAATAGCAGATTTACAGATAGTAGAACCTGAGAATAAAGTAGATGGACCAGATAACTCTGAATTGCAATTTGATGAAGATGATGAAAAAGAGTCAGAGAAGTCACCTGAACAGGCAACAGACAGTGTGAGTAATTTGACTCAGGAAGGATTACGACAACGACAGCCAGAGCATAGTGATCCTAAAATTCCTAAAACACAGTTGAATGATGAAGGGGAAAGAAAAAATCTGGCAGGAGGCAATGCAGAAAAGAAGATAGAATAAGTACATAGAGAAAATGTCATAAAAATAAAAGGATTGAAGAGGCACAGAAACAATAGAAATGTCATCTTACTTTCTAGGCCTATCCAAAACTTATCATTAAGTTATTATTTAAGAATACCTAATTAAGCAGTAAGAATTGTATAACTACAAGGAAACAAGTTCACCTTTCCAACTTCAATTTTTTAAAAAATTAAGAAATAGTTAGTTTGTAAATGTTGGGTGTGTAATTTCAATTTGTAATGGTACTATGTACATTCATATTACATCGTCTTTTTCATGTTTCTCTCTGGGTATCATTATTTTGCATAAACTTTAGTATTTTCATAAAACATTTACAGTGGGTCTGGATTTTGATTTTCAAATGACTCAAGTTGATGTAGAATCTCAGGGATGCGCTTTCATTAGACAAGGTTTTTATTCTTCACAATATCCTTCTTCAAGGACCAATCTTCCTCCTACAAAAGCACTCAAAATCACAATAGGTGACTTTCAACTGAACATGAAATCCATAAAAGTGTATAGCAGGCTAAAATGTCCGCCACCGATTTGAACGGGACCACGATTTTTGGAAAGAGCATGGTCTAAAACCCCATGCAAAACCAAATTTTCAGCTGCTCAACTTCATTCTTCGATTTTTGGCGAACGTTTGAAAATTCAAAATTGACTGTTTTTGGTGGTTTATGCTTTTTTTCAAAAAAAAGTACGTAGGTACTAGATCAGTAAAAATGATCAAAATAAGCCCTAAAGGCTATAAAACTGATATTACCTAATTCCTCAAATCCAAATTTCACTATTTCCAGCCATTCTGGAGCCTACAGCGCGATTGTTCAATTCCTCCAGAATTTTGAATATTCTCCAGAAGGCGTGAATATGGAGTTAGACAGCTAAAAATCGAGTTGTGTGTTACACTCGATCTGTTTAACGAGTTTATCTATATTTGAGCCGATTCTGGAGAGGACACCTCAAGAGTGAGTTTTTGGTCTTTTTACATAAGGAGAATGGTGAAAAATCAAAAATTTTACTTGTACGAGGAAATTTTTGAAATTTGCGCGAATCATAAACGAAATTCTTGTAGTGAAGAGTGAAAAAACAGCACAATTCAAGTTTCTGCTGAGTCGATTTATTTCTGTAATAGGTATAGGTATGTACTGTATTCCCCACCTTCGGCCGTACCACTTTTTTTTACATTTTCAATGGTCATATACCTACCTAGATGATCAATAAAGTTTTGACAGCATTTTCTGTCCTGTGAATGACGTTGTCATTTTGGTAGAATTTAGTTCAAGTTCAAATATTTTTTTTTCACTCTGACATTTTAAAATTTTTCGTAAAAAATCTACACAGAAAACCAAATTTTGAATAATTTACTTTTCACTCATAAACAATAGACCTATAAGTAAACCTTGAATTCGTATTCAGCAAACTGAACTAGATAATATGTAGTAGTGAATTTTTTTGCTGTGGTTTTTGAACCACTGAAAATATTTTTCATGAAAAATGATGCCTAATCTGTTTTCGATTCAAAAAGCAGTAACCGTAAGAAATTCAACGAACAAACATGCAACATTTCATCCCTTCACCTCTTCATAGAGACAAAATGATTTGTATGAATTTTTCAGTTTATTTTGTACGTTTAATGCCCAGGAATGTATAGGTAGCTTACAACTTTACAGCTGTGTTTGTTTAGAAGTAAGTTCTTAACGTTACCTACGTAAAAAACGACTGATTTCACATATCTTGTACTTTACCTATCTATCTACCTACCTACCTACCTACATACCTACCTGTGAAAAACATCTCGTTTAATATTTCAATTCACTTTACAGACGACGAACTTACGTCAGATATTACAAAAAAATTGTGAACTTGTAACATGGCAATGTTTTTGTACAAATTGTTCTCGGTCATTTTGTTGTTCCTCACAATTTTCATGAAATGCGATGCAAAATATGAAGGTGAGAAATCATACTTCAATAAATATGTAGATAAAGCACGTGAATATTTTTCATATCAAGTCATTTTTAAAAAAAAAAAACTTAATTCAAGTAATAGGTAATTAACTAATCCTTTCATTCCCATTTTTGTAGGATTATTTTTCTCTCGTGATGAAACTAGTGAAATTTATAACATTCCAATGCTGAAGGAAGCTACAGCTAGAACTTTAGACAGTCTGGTATTATCTTCTCCCACAGCAATTGCTTGCCCAGCCAAATCAGGCAATGAAGATGAATTCAACAAATTGCATTCATTTGGAAAAAATTGCTTGTTCGTACGAAATTCTTACGAAAAGAATTATTTTGTAGATGATGATATGGATATTGAAATATGCGACATTCCTTATAAATTGTCTTTAATTTATGACAAAACGACCGACGCTTTTTCATTTGGTTTTGAAGTAAGTCAAAAAAAATGAATAGAGAAGTCATACAAATCATTCAGAACCTGGAACCTGTTTATTTCAGTTGGCCTAATTTAATTACTTATTCAAATCAACAGATGTATTATGAAAAATCCAAACACACCGGTTTCATTAATTCAAACCAAGAAAATTATACTGGGGTAAAACAATACTTTTTATTAAATCCTAATAATAAATATGACAATTCGAAAAAAAATTACTTAAAAAATAAGTACCTAAGTACCTAGTCTAATATACGTCAGGATTTGGCAGATAACCAATTTATACTTACGAACACAAATATTACCGAAGACACCTACAGAAGATACAGAAAATTCAAAACTTCTTTTCTTGGATGATAAGACAGAGCTGGTAAAATGAAATTTATGAAATTCAATATATTATTCATACAAGTTAATGAACAAAACCATCAAATAAGTACATACATATCTTCATTCGTCAATAATTCTATATTTTATGCAGGGTTTCAAATGGATTAATGCATTTCAAACAAAATTCAACTTTGAAGTGAATCGTCTGATTGAAACTTCTTACAATGCATCCTATACTGCTCGAGGACGTCGCAAATGCGATAATTATGATTTAGGAAATGGGTATTTTCGCAATAGAGACATAAGTAATCTATACGACGAATTATACAGCGATGTTAGCGAATTATCTACTTGCATGATTATTAATCTATTTTGAAACACTTGAATTAAGCATAAAATTTTTTATGCAGGCCAATCAAAAGAGAATGTTAGAAAATATCAAATTACCTACATCAGAACTTAGTGACAAAAATAGAGAAGCCGCATGTGAACCTGAACATGAATGTTTCGCAAAATGGTTATCTGTCCCATCAGAACTATTTCATTATCCAGCAGCAGAACCTACATCGTGTTCAAATTTACTAACGGTGCCAATTTGGAAAAGTACAATAGGAGATGTGTTGAAAAATCTCGACATTTTCTTACATGCATTTTCTGAGGTAAAATATAACGACACACTTGATAAGTTAATATATTCGCGTATATAGCCATATAGGTATTTAATCATAATAAAAGGGAGCAGTGAACTGAACTAAAATCAATCTGTATGAAAATTAGGCATTTAGCTACCCATTGGGAAATATAACGATACTTGCCGGCGTCCAAGGTATACTCGAATTACCAACCAATTCTGAAGATGACCAGTCGAAAAAAATGATCACATTAGGTATAAATGATATGCCAGTACCCAACATCATTTATAAAATCATCAAATTCAAAACCGAAATATGCGACAAGAATCCTAACTCCAATCAAACGGAAAACGAAGAATCAAAAAAACCAAGTTGTAAGTCGACTTTGAGAGCCATGATCGTGGTGATTCACATTAATCCCTACTTTGACCGAGAAACCGACAGAATTTGTGAAGATGAGTGCAAAAACTGGAAATGGGATGAAATACAATACAGGAACACCGCTGAAGGAAGAATTAAATCAAAATACATATATTGTTGCTCTGCAATGGACAAAAAAGTACGAGAACAGTTGGGAATAAAATACGAGTACAATAATGAAGCTGAAAAGCTAAATACTGTATCCATAGATGATGTACTTTCTTTGGGACATCTCCCCCTTTACGATTACACAACTGAAAACTTTGAACCCAACGATGTCAGTGGGCTTGTAGTAGAATCCTACCAGCTCTTAATGGAACAGGAGCAGAACCAATCACAGTCTCACCAGAATCATTAAACAGAGCATTCATTAGAATAAATAACGATAGCCCAAAAAGATGTTCTCAAAAAGAATGAACGTGTGTAAGACATAGCCTACCTAAATTAGGTGGGTATAGGTACCTATCTAAAAACCCAGTATTCTTGACAGAGAACGCCAATAAATTAGTATAAAATGAACTGGATTAAACTTCAAAAATAGGTAATTGTAACTTGTCTTAATCCTGATTGTTTGTTTAAAATTTAGTCTAATATTTTCAAATATGTTTCTAAGGGTTTTTATAATTTGAGCCATTTTTAATTGATATTAGCTTAAGACATTTATAACATTTTTATGGACATCAATAGGTAATTCATTTTAAATAAGAAAATTTGCAAAACTCATTTTTTTGTCCTCCCTTTTTAGTGTAATGGAAAAAAACTTGGGTTAGGTATTCCATTGAATTCATAACATTAACAAGTTTACAAATTGACACCACTAATATTTTGCGTTCTATAAGTAGGTACATTACCTACCTGATTTGAAAAAAATATTTAAAATCTGGCTAATCAACTGAGAAAAAAAAAACAAAATTCGATTAAAAAGAAGAAAAATTAGATTTACATGCATCCCACTTGTACTCACTTATTCCCAATTCCCATGCTCTTGAATCGAGTGTAATCAATTAAATGAAAAAATACAAACGTCATTTTGAAAATTAAGACTATAAATGAGTTTGAAATTTGTTTTAAGGTAGAGTGGGGTAGTTGAAAAAATAGGGTAATTGCAAAATTAAGACCTCATGTAAGGAAATATCAATATTCTGGTTGTGCCAACTAGGGGGTGTCGAAGCAACAACCTTTACCGACATATTCACCTAGTCACAACTCGCGGGGTTCAACTTGTCGCTCCGTAGCAAACACTTTTATAACCACTCATAACTCATAAGTAAAGTGAGAGGTGTTTTTTTTAAAAAATGCAAGTGAAATAGAAAAAACTGTCGATTTATCTGGAATTTTCACAATTTAGGGCCATGAAAGATTGAAATTTAAGGTGAGATATCGCAATTTGAATTTTGTTTTTTTCATTTATTGGCCGTAATTTGCATTTTTACAACTGCCCCAGAAAAAATCAACTTAGGGTAAATGCAAAAACGATTTTTTTTTTCATTTTTGCACTTACCACAAATATTTTTTTGCTCTAAATAACTTGAAAATGGTTCGAAATTGCAAAAAAAAAATAAACTTCCACGGTCACATGATGAATTACACGTTAGAGAAGTGATTAACAGTTTTACTAAATTTTAGAATTATTGCTCCTTTTTAATGTTTTACTAATAGATTTGACAAAAGATGTGTTTCTATGACGAGTTTTTCACATAAAAAACACCAGAAATGATCAATAGTTGATTTTTTGTTCATTTTAGCGAGTTTAAAAAAAAATAATTTTTCAACATTTTTTCACTCCCCTAAAATTTTTTTTGGGAAGTGGAAAAGTTATCGAATTTTTAACCGAATCAAGACTACGAATACATCAAAAGTTAGCAAATGACACGTAGAATACAGTAAGTGTGTTGAAAATGCAAAAAAAAAAAATGCAAAAATAAAAAAAATATCGCCCACTATTTACCCCAACATGGGGTAAATGCAAAAGTCGATTTTCAAATTTTAAAATTGCAATTTTCTCCACGATTTGTGGACCAAATTTTACCACTGATAGAGAACCCCCTGAAGTATAAGCGGTACAAATTTCTGCTTCATCCGTGCAATAGTCTTCTCACAGCGCCCTCTCAAAGTGTCACTAATCAAATAGTGCTTTGCAATTACCCCAGTCTACCTTAAACTGAACACTAGGCAATGACTATGTATAGAACTATTTTTTTCAATGTACCTATACATATTTATTGAATTTCAATACCCTACATATTCTATCGCAATTCTACGGTAAAACCGCCTCTAAATATATTCACAAGTAATAAATAAATAAGTATGTCTCATGCATCCCAGCAATCAGGTAAAATTCGTGTTTCCAAAATTTAAAATGAAAATTCGTAAGAAGCACTATCGCCCTATCGCCGTGTAAAAAAATTATTCGTAATTTTGAAGCATTACATTTACGCTTCTTCTGCACTTCAGACCTCCTCCATATCTTGTTATGAATACGTCTTTCAAGTACATATTATAGGTAGTAGGTAGTGGGTAGTAGGTACAGGTAGCAGGTACCCAAGTATTATTCGAAGCTAGAAAAATATGCTGTCGCGTGCAATCAAGATCAAATAAAATTAACAAAACGATTTGCATCAATTCGTCATTCGAACATATAGGTATTGTTGGGTAGGTAGGCATGACGAACCCTAGTCATTTATTCCGAAAAAACAAGTCGTGGCAATCGTTTGTGAAAATCTACGTAAGTTCTAGATTACTCGTCGCAGATATAGTGATTGAAATTTTAAACACTTATAGTAAGACCTACCTACCTACTCGAAAATGGGTCAAATTAGGACGAATTTTCTAATTTTACTGCTTCTTTTCGCGGGCAACTTCAATTTTGGAGAAAGTTTAGAGACAGGTATGTAAAATTTATAAACAAATAGCCTACAGCCCGGTTGGCAAAACGGCATTTTTTAGACAGTGCATCTGAATGGGGATATGACCACATATCAGTCAGAATGTATTTTCTGACTGCCAAAACGGCAATATCTGTCTGTGGTTCTGAGTGTGGATCTGACTAGTCAGATCCACGCTCAGATCTCCACTCAGTCTTCTGACGAGTCACCGCCATCTTGGAATTTCAAAAAAATACTTGTTTCTGATTGGTTGATTGTGGTCAGACTGCGAATCTGACTGTCAAAACGGCAATTTCTGACTGCAGAAATGATTAGTCAGATATCACCAGAAATGTGCCAATCGGGAGGCTAACAGCTAAATTACTTGTAGACCTACCACCGACCAATCACACAATAAAATATCATCAAGGAAATGGTCAAACTATTAAGAAGAAGTGTATTAATTCTTACAGACCTACTCGTAGTTACCTTTTTTCACCTATTTATTATTTATTATCTAGCTTTGCTTTTCAACTATAAAACTAACGCCATCATGAACTCCATGAACTTCAACCAGGACGATACTAAATGTGAATCGTGCGCAACTGCTTGTCCAGCTCGAACATCGTCTTCGTCCGAAACACAGTTCAATGATTCGAAATCAATTGGTAAAAATAGCCTTATCGTTCAGAAGGATTTCTCAAAACTAGAATCGATGAAAGATATCCAATTGGAAATCTGTGAAAATCCATTCAAAGCTTCAGTTATTTACAATAAGGAAACCAAAATACTTGAATTCGGTTACGAGGTTGGATATTTAATTTTTATACGATACGAGCTCCAAATTATTCTATAATGAGGAAACAAAACGTTTCAGTGTTTTTCAATTCACACCTTTTGCTCTGCAGCTTTATTATGGTAATTTTCCTTCTATTCTGGAAGATTCAACAACATTAAATTACAAGGTCTATGGACAGGTAAGTAAGACGTTTATGCGTTTTTATTAAAGGATGATTTTACAACACAGAGGTTACAGTTTTCAATACCCATTCACGAGGTAAAATTTTCACATTAATTAGGTAACCGACATACTGCCAAAATCATTTAAAGACACATTATCCATCAATCTTTCTCGCTCATTATCGATGAGTCGAAGTCGAAGTCGAAGTTTTTCCAGTGATGAGCCTGAATTAGATCTTGATGGTACAGTCATGGTGAGTACCCCCCTACCTACTACCTACACTGCATATTCATCATTGATTGTCGTAATGTATTAGCCTGCATGGTCAATGGTGCAATGTGCTTGATGGATTGATTTTTTCTTCAAACCTACATAATCTATAGGTATTGTATAGTTTACTCGCATGCCTACCCACTTATGATATATATTCGGCGAATTCTAGAATTTTTTATGGATTTCGCTGTTAAATTTGAGCTACAACGGAGAAGTAAGAAGTCCGACTCAAATTTCATATGAAACTGATGATCAATCATCGAACATATGCGAAAAATACGATTTAGGAAAAGAAATTTATGAAGATATCGATATGGAGAAAATGTACGAACAGGTAAGATCAATTTACAAAATGTGATTGAGCCCAATGTAATTGGATGCTAGATTTTTACACCATTTACTAAAATGATCAACATATTTTGATAGAAAAACATAAACAAAATATTCAAGGATAAAGTAATACCCATATATGATGAAGATAAGCCAGACAGAAATTTAGTTCCAGATTTGATTATGGATACAGGACACGTGTGCATAAAGCCATGGAATTTAATACCAGAAAAATATTTTCGTTTTCATTCTCCAACACCTTTCTCGTGTTCTTATTTGACAACTGTGCCCGTTTGGTGTTACTTTGCTGATGGATTATTGGAACAACTGGATCAATACATTGATGCGCTAACTCAAGTAAGAATAAATATCTACATATTCTTAAAGCTACCAACAGTTCAACCTTGATACTTTTTGAGGGGGTATAAAGAACAAAAATGATAATTTTTAGTGATCTTCGGAGTAAATTTTATAAAACAGCATAAAATATCCATTTAGAATATGTGGTCTTCACTTTTCCACATGTTGAGAAATCTTATAAGAATTTCCTCTCATTGAAAGTATCGCAAGATCGATATGCCTGCTGGTTGTGGTTGAACAGAACCCCCAGGCTCAGTCGGACATCTTTGACTCTACAAAAGTGTTAACACCTACGACGAGAGCATGTTTTATCAATTTTTTGTTTTTAATGCCTCGGCCAACACATTACAGATCATTCCAGGGAAAAAACTGCAGATAACTTCTGGTACTTTGGGAACACTGGCCTTACTTCAACGCGAAATAAACCCCAAAAAGAAAATTCTTTCAGCATCCCTAGATTTACTCTCTCGTATCACGGACACCGAACCAGAGAAACCTAAACCTCCTGAAGGAATTTATTTGGCTAAGACGAAAAAGAAAATCCCAATTCCGGCATCAATCTACAAACTCATTGAATTCAAATCGTCGATATGTCCAGATGACCACAGGCAATGCTGGTATTCTATAATTATTGAATTACGCAACGCGCCTTATACTTTGATAACTACAACTGAAAATCACATTTGCAAAAAAAGCAAATGCTTTGATTGGGGTTGGGATTTACTGCATAGAGAAGGTCACACTCGGCTGGATGACTTTCTTTTTTTTTGTTGTGAGAGAACACCAGAAATTAAAGAAAAATTAAACTTGCCAGCTCACGATGAAAGAAAGCCTAGATATGAGATGAATTTGAAAAGAATACCATACATTAATGAAAAAGGTGAAATTGGTATAAAATCATTGAGGGACGAGGTCAATCAGAGATTACTGAAATTAGATAAAGTTGGATCTGGCAAAAGTCAAGAAACTGATACATCTAAGAAAGAAAACGAATTAGTGAAATTAGATGAAGTTGAATCTGGCAAAAGTCAAGAAACTGATACACCTGAGAAAGAAAACGAATTACTGAAATTATCTAAAGTTGAATCTGGTAAAAGTCAAGAAGCTGATGCATCTAAGAAAGAAGACGAACAGTGAAATTTCCAGCTTATCGATCAAGATAAGGCTACTGATCCTACCTAAGTTAATTAGTATAATTCAGAAAAATAAATAATAATACATTATGGCAACTCTGTATTCCTACGTAGTACCTATAGTTTATTCTCTATTTCAAGATTATATCTGATTGCACAGTTAATAGTCGTACCTATGTTTAATCTAGTTAGTTTCACAACTGATTATTAGAATGATAAAACAATAAATGAATATGTAGGTATCAAAAGATGGTATGATGTTATTTACTTATTACCTATGAGATTTGTTTCTGATTGAAATATCGACTCATTGTTGGCATTCAAATACATAGGTAGGTAGTAGACTACATTTTCATCAAGTTTACTTACTGCCAATTTAAAAATAAAATCATAAAAATATTAAATTAGAACGCAACATGAAACAATCATCAGTACTGCAGCATCATAACGTGCAACTGTGCTGAATCAAAAATTTCAGACGTCATCAGCCTTTTCGATTTACATGAGAATCGAACCTCCAATCGCAAGAGAGGCAACCAATCGTGCTAGTCATTTCATGTTCATCTGTCATCTCCCTGAGTTGCATCTTCAGTCAGACTTAGATAATTGCACGTACATGTTTCATGTACTTAATACGCCGTAGGACATTTTCATCAAAAGTTGGTTACCTCGATTATCAGAATAATCAATCTGGTTACCTAACTTTTCCAACTCTTTATTGCAGATCAGGTAGCCATGGCCTAAGCATATAAATAGGTATGTAAGTATTTCTGCAACAATCTACTTTACTGTGCATGAGTAATATTTGTTTGACTAGTGTTGGTGAATGGTAATTCTGTAACAGTACTTTCTTCCTCTTCTGATGAATCATCAACGGTAGTAGTTGGTGCTGGTACAGATTGCGCAACATTTACAGATCCTTCATAAAAAGTATCTGGCGCTGCGCTGGATGAAACACCATTACTTTGAGCGAAGTCATCCGAAATTTGTATGACATTGATAGCAGTACTGGGATTATTTTCGTTGGAAATGATACTTGAGGAAGTTGTAGGAATAGTGAACGATTGAACGTTATTCTGTTCGTGATAATCTTGATCCTGGGAATGTTCGTGGACTGGTATAAAAATAGGTTCGTGCTTCACTATATGAATAGGTACTGGAACTTCAACTGGAATTCGTACAGGTATAGGAACAGCAATATGTACAGGTTTTTCTACCGGATATGGTACTCGTTTTTCGTACGGAACTGGATATGGTTTTTCAACTGGTACAGGTACGGGTCGATCCTGGGGCACGTATACCGGATATGGTACCTCTTTCTCCACCATATATGGGACCCTTTTCTCGACCGGTACGTGAACAGCGTAAGGACGTTCGAAAGGCACCTTGACGGGGTAGAAAACAGGATTTTCCACAGGATAGTTGACAATTTTCTCTTTATGAACTGGATATGGTTTAGGAACAATGTAAGGAACCTGTTTTTCGACGGGTATTTTCACAGGAACAGGTACCTCTTTTTCTACTGCATATGGCTGAGGGATGAATACTTTAACCGGATATTGAAATGGTTTTTCTATCGGAACTGTGTACGGCTTCGGAACAACTACTGGATATGGTTTCTCAACAGGTACTTTCACGTAGTACGGAATCCTTTTCTCAGTTTCAATTTTGTAAGGTTGAGGAATGTGTTTAGTGATGATGACAGTTTTCACATGTTGCTGTTCTTGTAGCGGTTGCTGAGAATATGGCGATTGCTGGTGCTGGTGTTGTTGTTGCTGATATAGGTATGCAGCAGATGACCCATCGTTTTGACCAAATTGTTCTCTGAGTTGTCGCACAATCGAATTCCAATGACTATTATAGTCGAAAACATTAAACGTACGAGCATTTGCGGACGCGTAATCTTTCAAACTTTTAATTTGTTCCGGGTTCCGGTCAAACGAGTAATCTTCAAAATGTTCAAAACTCGAAACAAATCCATTTGTTAAACTAAAAATCACAAACACTGCCGCGAATATGAACATGTCACTGTGCTTCACTCGGACTACGAATTAACTAAACCTTATTTCATTCGTGCATTCTGCTTTATAATGGAAATTTTAATAAAACTTATGATTATCAACCAAGTAGACTTTCGCTGAATCTGTCATGCAAATGATTTTCTCAGATTGATCATGTCTACTCAAGTCACCGTGCACGTCCTAACCGTTGGCTAGCGTCGCACAAGTCATGGAGAAAAAGAGAAAAACGTTTCTCGAAGAAAGTAAAATTAGGTACCTTATTACATGAAGTACCTATGTAAGTTAATTAAAGACATAAGGTAACAGTTGTTACAACTTTGTAAACGTTCATAATGCATGTTATCGTAATACTATTTGTACTAATTATTTTGTTACGATGAGTCGGTTCGATGAACACATTTGTGTATAATTTAATTACGAATGAACCGATATCTACGCACATATTATGTTCTTGAACTGCCCCTACGCAATACTCAATTCAATATTTACGTTTCTTATTCTTACCTTACAATAAATTATTCATATATTGTAGGCAAGGCGGAATTGTCTAGCCTACACATGGCACATGAGGACTGAGATATTTAATCGACGACATGTATACTTAAGTAAGTACCTACATTTGCGCGATTATCTAAACACTATCTATTGATATTCATTGGCCAAAATCGACACTCACCCATGAGAATATAATAAGCTCGGTATAGTTAACCAAATTCCGAATTGGCTGATAGTGATATCGTTCAATCGTTGCTTTTGAAATTTCAGCACCACTTTTTTCAAAATCATCCTCGAAAAAGTAAACAGTAAACTACGTTGCAAATACAGAAAATGTATCTGCTAATCTGATCTGATCTGAAACCAACCACTGGTCAATTTGTAGAGAACTAGAGATACAAGCACCATAATCGCACAAGTGTTTTGATCGCGTTAGTTTATTTTCGCGAATCACACGATCGTCGATCAATAGTGAATAAATAACACTGAGAACTTACATTTGATGATGACTCATTTGACTGATACCATAATCCATGAATTCAATTCAAGGGGTAGATAGCTTCGTACATTTAGGTACATTTCATTCAGAATCAGATGAATTTTGATTGATCCATATAGTACTATAATAAAGTAAAACTTACTCATATTGTAAAAGGGGAAAAATCCAAGCATAACAATTTTCTGAAAAAATGACTGTCAACTTTTCTTTTAATTAAAGTAGTAATAAACATACGAATAAAATAGCCATAGGTAAACGGAATGAAAAAATTCCTAGAAACTTTCATTATTTTCTTATGGAGAATTTCACTTCATTTTATCTTACAGTTAGTTTGCAATTTTGCATCCTATCATTTCATTTTTCTTCAAAAATAAAGAAATGTTCAAAATTTTGCCATTTTTAATAATTTTTTGTAAAAAATTAATCTAGGTACCTACTCAAATCAAGACCTACTTACGAAAGCGCTCTCTACTGACACAAGTTGAAATATTTCAACAATGTTGCCCTATGTCACAAAAAAATAAAAATAAAAATTGAATTTGAAATCAAGGAAAATTTACGAACCAAAACCAAATGCATTTAAATTTCTAAAAAATTCAATGAAAAGCTCATTTTTCGAAAAATTTTATTCAATGCAATGATTTTAAACTTTTATTTACACTAGATGAAAAAAAACGAAAAAAAGGTTGTCAATCTTGGCTATTTTTTCACCTTGTACGAAACATCATTGAAAATGGAAGCATTCAAAATTTGTTGGTCATGGAATGAAATCTACAAAGGGAAAATTTAAAGTCATCATCGAGTTGCTATTTCTTTTTTAATTTTGTAACATAATCGTTGAAAAGTTTCATATTACTCTTTAGTTCTAGTTTTAACTGTGTTAATTCATCCGAATTAAAATGACTGTGGCTACTGAAACTGAGCCGGCTCCAAAGACCACAGAGACTAATAATCAGGTACTGTACATAAACACGAATGTGTTTGCTTCTTACATCTTCAAATATCTCACTTCAATCTTCAGATACATCTTCAATCCTTGAACAACTAAATTCATGCTATAGTTAATAGTTTCCTTATTTCACATTCGTATTCTTATCCTTCGCTTACTTGTAGAATCTCTAATCGATAAAAGCGTTCGAAGTTACTCATCCGTAGTTCACTCTTGATGTGTTTTTTTTGTTACAGTCAGAAGAAGAAAAACGCCTCCAAGAAGAGTTGAATTTGTTGGTCGAAAAAGTTGTAGTATGTGGTGTTTGATTTGTTTTTATTTCACCGACGAATCGATGTTGATTTTCGTTTTGCTTTCAGGGCAATGAAACCGAGCTGTATGTACCTGCTTTGGAAAGTCTCCGTGACTTGATTCGAAGTTCAACCACATCAATGACTAGTGTACCAATGCCACTGAAATTTCTCCACGATCACTATAATAGTTTGAAAGAAGCTTGTAACAAAATGGAAGGCAGAGCTAGAAGTTTATGTTGCAGTATTGTATCGGTTCTTGCAATGGGTCAAGCTCAAACTGGCGAATTGGATTGTTTGAAGTATTGTTTGCTCAGTCAACAGAAAGATGTCGGAGATTGGGGGCACGAATACGTCAGGTGAATTTCGAGAAACACCTTGTTCCGTTTTTATTGGAGTGTGTAATAATTACTTTTATTGGTTGTATCAGGCAACTCGAAGGTGAAATCGCCGAAGAATGGAATAATCCTGATGCCGACAAAGATCAACTCCTTGAACTGATCCAAAGCATCGTTGACTTTGATATGCGTCACAATGCGGAAATCCAAGCTTGCGATTTACTTATGGAAATTGATCAATTGGATTTACTGCATATGGATCAATCTAATTATCTGAGAGTGTGTTTATATCTAGTCAGGTAACTGAATGTTGATTATTCAATTATTAAGATGACAAAATTGCTATTTTAAAAAATCATTTTTGCAGCTGTGCTATGTACGTTGAAGAACCAGAGAGAGGAGTTATCTTAGCCGGTGTTATGAAACATTATCTCCATTATAAGGAATATCCTCGAGCATTAGCTTTAGCTATGTTACTGAACGATACGGAAAAAATGATCGAAATATTCAACCAATGCCCTGATCCGTAAGTTTATCTTGGCCAAAATGCCCGAGTGATTTTCTCCGGCGAAAATGTAATCTTTTTATAATTCTTTTTCACAGAACAATCAGAAAACAACTCGCATTTATGGCCGGCCGCCAACACATTAGTTTAGAACTCAGTGATGACTTAGTTGATAAACAAGATTTAGTCCAGATCATGTCGAATTCGCACATCAACGACCATTTTCATAGTCTCGCTCGAGAAGTACGTCCATTTGTGAGCCATTTCACTATATTTGCAAAATTACTATTTTACGTTTATTTTCAGTTGGACATCCTAGAACCTAAAACTCCGGATGAGGTTTACAAAACGTGGCTAGAAGGATTAGTGCTTAGACCATCGTTCAATTTGGACGTACCTGTCGATTCGGCCAAGCATAATTTAGCTTCTACGTTTGTAAATGCCTTCGTCAACGCTGGCTTTTCACGTGATAAATTAGTTACTGTTGAAGATGGCAGTAAATGGATGTACAAGAACAAACAACATGGTTCGTATTTTTCCTATGGATGAAGTTGAACGTAATTTTGTTTTGTGCTCAATTTTGATATTTTTTTAGGCATGTTGAGCGCTACAGCTTCTTTGGGATTGATTCATTTGTGGGATGTTGATGGTGGTTTAACTCCAATTGATAAATATTTATACACCACCGAAGATTACATCAAAGTACTGAGATTATTTTGAAAATATTATGGTAAATTCGTACAGGAATTAATTAGTAATTTTGTTTTAGGCTGGCGCTCTTTTAGCGTTAGGTATTGTAAACGTTGGAGTACGAAATGATTGTGAACCTGCTTTTGCCTTGTTATCAGACTATGTTCTGAAAGATAGTATCACTCTGCGTATTGGATCTGTGTTAGGTATATTTCAAATCAAAACAACTTGTCATTATTATAATTTGCTGATTATATAAAGCCCGTTTTTATGTTAGGTTTGGGTCTTGCTTATGCTGGCACCCAGCACGCAGACGTTACGTCGCTTTTATTACCGGTAATGTCCGACAAGAAATCAACATCCGAAGTAGTTGCGTTGGCAGCAATCGCATGTGGCATGATCAATGTTGGTTCAGGAAATCACGAAGTTGTTTCATCGATATTGCAAACCTTATTGGATTTATCGCCTTCCGAACTAAATGAAGGAACTTTTTCAAAATTCTTACCGTTAGCTTTAGGGCTATGCTATCTAGGTGAGTCAATTTCTAAAAACCGAGTTGATTCACATCTTCAGTTAACTGATTTGGAAATGTACGTTTTGTAGGCAAAAAAGATGCTACTGATGCAACCTCCGCAGCGTTGGAAGTTTTACCCGATTCTTTCAAATCTTTTGCGAAGATTACATTAGAAATGTGCGCTTATGCCGGGTCCGGCGATGTGCTTGTTATTCAAGAATTACTGCATACGTGTAGCGAATCTCAAAGCTACGTGGTTAGTGCATATCTACGTAATTACGAAGACTTTGCTTTTAGATATATTCAACTGACTTTATTTCCCATTACAGAAAGAAGAGAAAAAAGACGAAAAGAAAGAAAAAGAATCGGATAAAAAAGACGACAAACGAGACAGCAGCAGTAAAAAAGATCTTGTATCGAAACAAGCCATCGCTGCCTTAGCTGTAGCTGTTATAGCTATCGGTGAAGAAACTGGTACCGAAATGTGTACCAGAATATTCGGTCAATTAGTAAGTTTTGAATTCAGTCACAGGATATTTCTCGCTGATGACTTGTTCTTTATAACTTATCAATTTATGGTTATAGGGGCGTTATGCGGAGAACCCAGTAAGGCGGACTGTTCCGTTAGCAATAGCGTTGCTTTCAATTTCTAATCCTCAGTTGAACGTGATCGACGTATTGAATAAGTATTCTCACGATTTAGACGAAGAAGTTGCGATTAATGCGATATTCTCGATGGGTCTAGTCGGAGCTGGTACTAATAACGCAAGGTAATTATTAAGAATCAGATTGGTTATATGAAATGCACATTGGACTAATTTTAAATAATGTTTTCGTTTGTTTAGATTGGCAACGATGTTACGTCAATTGGCCCAATACCATGCTAAGAACTCCGTCCATTTATTCATGGTTAGAATCGCTCAAGGATTAACTCATATGGGCAAAGGAACGATGACTTTATCGCCATTCCACACAGATAGACAAATTTTAAATCCTATTGCAATATCTGGACTTTTGGTCACGTTATTCTGTTTCTTAGATACTAAAAATAGTAAGAATTTTTTCCATATGCTGTGTAATTGATTGGTAAAATCTTAATGCTAAAATGTTGAATTATTTCTCCAGTTATTCTCGGAAAATCGCACTATTTATTGTACACTTTGGCCACCGCTATGTACCCGAGATGGTTGGTTACTCTGGATGAAGATTTAGAACCACTGCCAGTGACTGTTCGAGTGGGACAGGTATTTAAGAATTTAATTTAAGAAACTAATTACAATTCCCAATTATGAAGAAACCACTGATACATTCGTTTTCATTTATAGGCTGTTGATGTAATCGGTAAAGCTGGTACGCCTAAAACCATTGCCGGGGTTCATACCCACACAACTCCCGTCTTGTTGGCTGTTGGTGAACGTGCTGAATTAGCTACTGATGATTATATCCCCTTGACACCAGTCATGGAAGGATTTGTTATATTGAGAAAGAAACCTGCCGAAGAATAATTTAAGTGTTGTGCGAATTCTTATCTTCATTTTTTTTAATTGTAAATGTGTATTTAAAAGTAATTTGTTTATAAACGTTCTGTGTATTTTCTAATTGAATAAAATATTTAATGATTTATGGTCGTGTTTTTGTTTTTTTTTTTTTTTCAAATTGAACGTGATTCTTTGCCTCGTGGAAGTAGACGTCAGTGCCTAAGAACACACTTGAAAAATTAAACTCAAGTTTTCCTATGAGCGAGGCAAACTTTTGGAACCTGGCTCCGATTTATCAATTTCTTTTTTTTCTGAAGAATGCTGAAAAGTTCAGAAGATAATCGCTACATGAATGAAAGAGAAGTTCCTGCATAAATTCAATTTTCTCTATTTCAGTAATCAAGTTAGGTCGAGTAAACCGACAAGAGAGTATGTCTTGAGAGAATTTTTTCCCGCAATTTTCGATTATTCGTCATTTTATCCCAGGATCTTATTCAACACATGGTCACAGCGGAAGGAAAGTTCAACTCCGCATTTTTTGAAGCCTCTTTCACTTATCAAATTTGATCCACCATTTCGAATTCAGTATTTCAATCAATATGACGTTCAAAAAAGATCAGTTTTGGTTACTCCAAAGTCAAAACAGATGAAAATGAGAAAAAATGAAGTGAAATAGTCCCGTACGTCATAGCAGTTCATCAGACAAATTTCTTTCAACACATATTTATTTCGAAAACGAGATTTTTCCATCTACACGATATCAGTTAACTTAAACACGAAGCTGTTCTTTTAACAAAATAATAATAAATGCTAAATTTTTATAAAATTTATTATCTGTAAAAACATCGAACATATTTATATGATACCGATCTTGTTGGCAACATCTAATGCGTCGTAATCTCTTGCTAGTCTGACATAGGCTTTCTTCTTACCATCAGGCCTATAGTTAGAAAAAGAACCAATTAGTTCGACATTCAACAAAAAAAACAAAAGCATCGTAACGTAACAAAATTTTCAGCAAAACAACTTCCTCATTAGAATCAAGAGAGATTCTCACTTTACAATCATCATAACAACCAATATGAATAAGTATCAAGTCGTAACTATACAATCAGTAAAAATTCATCTTCACAAATTTCAAGAGAGATTCTCTTTTAAAAGTCATCATGTTTATAGCTACGACCTACATAATATAAAAAAAATGAATAATTAGCTCACCTGATGAGTGTGTTAACTTTAGCGATATTAATGTCGTACATCTTCTTGACAGCGGCTTTAATATGGTGTTTGTTGGCTTGTAAATGGACGATAAATACCAATGTGTTGTTATCTTCAATTTTCTTCATAGCGGATTCGGTAGTCAATGGATATTTAATGATGTTGTAGGGGTCCATTCTACGAACGAAAAAAAGAACCATCAAAATCAAGTCAGAAATAGAAACAGAGATAAGAAAAAGTAAACTCACCTAGTCCTTTTGGGTACAGATTTCCTAGGGTATTTCGGATTTCTGGGAGGACAGAAGGTTTTCGGTTTACGGAAACGTACCGATGTCCGGATTTTTCTCGTTCTGTGTCCATGAGGTCCTTTCAAGAACTGAAGAAAACACCACGAAAGCAAATATAGTAATTACGATAATATAAGAATAGCTGACAGAATTCATCAACACTCACTTTAACTTTCGTCTTCAAAGCCTTCTTCGCAGCTTCCTTAGCTTTAGCCGCCTTGGCAGCTTTTTGTTGTTTCGGACCGACTCCCTTGATGGGTTTATCCTTCTTATCCTTCTTTACGACTTTGCCCGCATCTTTACCTTTCTTAGCATCAGCTTTACCGGCGGCTTTCTTCGCATCTCCTTTCGCTGGTTTGGCTGCTGGCTTCTTAGCGGCTTTAGCTGGAGCTTTGCCGGGGGCTGCTTTCGCGGAATCCTTGCCCTTTTTAGGTTCTTGTTTACCGGCAGCTTTCTTCGGTTGAGCGGGTTTGGCGGCTTTCGCAGGCTTCGCAGCTTCTGGTTTTTTGCCAGCCTTGGCTGCTGCTTTGGGAGCTGGAGCCGGGGTTTTACTCGACGAAGGTTTAGCGGCTTGAGGAGCTTTGCCTTGAGCAGGTTTAGCTTGTTTGGCTTGTTGTCCAGATTTCGCCGTCGAAGCTTTTTCCGATGCTGGTTTCGACGCTGCGGGTTTATCAGATTTCTTGGCCTTTGGATCTGAAACACAAGCATAGTACTACTGTAAGTAATCGAACATTGCAACAAAAAACACATTACTCAAGAAGCACAACGTGTATCACAAGGAGGATATCAAAAATGTGTTACGAAAATTGAAATTAAAGCAGCTAATATTTACCGACAGCACGTGGCAAGAAGAAATTGATAAAATAACTATCGAACTAGTGACAAAGCGGTTTCCGCATAATGAACTCACCTGGTTTGTCGGCTGGTTTTTTGGGTGCCATTTTTACCGAAATTTATTTCTAACACACTCTGATCAAATTGATGAAATTACAAAACTATCGCATTTTTTTAAAGATTCCACATCAAAAATGTGTTGAGCTTTCATTCAATTCAATTCGGCGAGCACAGTGTTACCAAAGCGACAGACTACACATCGTTCATTCTTAAAAGTTTCCTGCCAATTTTTTATAGCGAGAGAAATATTTAGAAATAAAATCGTATAAAAACAAAAACGCAATTTTTTCTATTTTTCACTTTCCCTGCTTCAAGTTTCGTTTTTTCGAGAAATTTTTCAAAAAAATCAAGGAAGTTCAAGTTTTTAGCAATTTCTTTGATGAATGAAAGTGTTAAACTGATCCATATTTTATTACGGAGGCAATTTGCAATACCAACAAAATTTGATAATAAATTTCACAATTAAAAAAAATAAAAATACTGCATGCTTTATTATCTAATCAATGCCTATCCGCCTAAAATTTTGAAATTTTTTTATGAGAGTGAGAGAGACAGAATGAGTGAGAGAGATAAACGATAAACAGCTCATAAACTCATAAACGATAAAAAATTTAGCGTTAAAATCTGATGGTTTATTGTTATTTCCAGTATTTTTATTCAATTATCGTACTTTAAATTGTAAAGAAGTTTGATTACCTTCCTGTTAAAACTGTGGCGAATATTTTCTATGTACTCGATTACACCGGTTCACTCCGATCAATAACTGCAAACTGTGTTTCCGAGTTTGTGTTTGATGGTAAATTTATTTCATTACGATTTTTGCCAACGATTATACCTACGCAAGTTCCATCTATTGAAGATGATTAATACAGTATTGTTGTTTTAGGAAATCGTGCATCATTCCGGATTCTTGAAGTCTGATGCGAGAGCATTTTAGCCAGTTACAGATACATCACAGTAATATACAAACCATGGCTTCGAATTCTTCAAACGATCAGCTGGGTGTAAATAAAACATGGGAGCTGTCGCTGTACGAGCTACACAGATCTCCACAAAAAGCCATCACCGATGACACGGAAATCGCGGTTTCACCTCGAAGCCTTCACAACGAATTGATGTGTCCAATATGTTTGGATATGTTGAAGAAAACGATGACGACGAAAGAATGTTTACATCGTTTTTGTCACGATTGTATCATCACCGCTTTACGTTCCGGTAATAAAGAATGTCCGACTTGTCGTAAAAAACTAGTTTCTAAACGTTCCCTTCGACCTGATCCAAATTTCGATTTACTTATTTCTAAAATATACCCGAGTCGCGAAGAATACGAAGCTCATCAGACTAAAGTACTGGATAAACTAAACAAAAGTCACAGCCAAGCTGCTCTCGTATTATCCATCAACGAAGGTATCAAGATCCAAAATCAGAACCGTTTACAACGTATAAATAAGAAAAACCAAAACGACGAGAATTCCGGTGTTGTTGATTCCACTGTTTCTGAAACGAACCAGAACGACTCCCAAGTACCTTCTAGTACTTCGGCTTCAACGTTTCCGAAGACTACTCAAAAAAATTCCTCGTTTGATCAAGACGATGTTGAAAGTGTACCCGGTACATCGGGCGTTAATTCGAACCCAGCTAAACCTGAAATCAGCTCGGATTCTGCTGAAAGTATGACCGAGTCTGGATCAGTCAGCGAGGGTAGTTGGTGCGGCCCAACGTCGTCTGATGAAATAGAACTCGTATTTAAACCTCATCCTGACGAGCATAATCGCGAATTGATTAGATCTTTGAAAGAAGGATCCATCCGGTATTTGAAAACTACAGCTAATGCCACGAGTAAGTGTTCATTATTTTATTTATTATTTTCTTTCTCTGCGATAGAATTTTAACTGTTGGCCTATTTTTTTTACAGTGAGCCATCTCAGCAAGTATTTAGAGACCAGAGCGTCCATAGATTTAGGATCCATGTGGAATAATCGTGAAATCACATTCAGCGTTCATATTGCTCCAAATCCAGGTCACTTTATTAGTCTTAACGATAACGAGTCGTTGAGAAACGTTGTCGATAATTATTGGAGAAACAATAAACCTTTAGAATTATTCTACATTACTAAAAAGAAGAGTAATTCCACCAAGTCGTAAAATACTGGATGAGTTGAAGAGTGTATGAAGAACTGAGTAATTTTTTAGTTTTTTTTTTCTTTAATGTACTGTGCGTCTATGTGTAAAGCTAATTTTTACATTTGTAATGTTTTCATGTAAATTGACATTATTTTAAATCATTTTTGTAATGTAATTATGTATTATTGGTGTTCGTAAAAACTATAAATTTTTTTGGTATACAGTTTTGATTTTTTTAATGGTACATAGACAGATTGATCAACTCTTTGGGACTACGCTAAATGAACTAATCTTTACACAATTTAAAACTTTTTTTACTGTATCTGATTTGAAAAAAAAAACTCGCGAAGAATAATTCAAACAAACCTTTACTGATAAATAGGACAAAACAAAATAGGTATGTTTACAAGCGAAAAATATGTAAGCGATGAATACGACGAAACACTAAAAATGAACACCGAGCTTAACAATAGTCTTAGATTACTATCAACAATAAGTATACAATTCTACGAATATCACACGATTCATGAAAACAACATTATCACAGAAAATCTGAAACAGTAAAACATCACTAATTAAAAATCACCATTTTTAAAATTACACATATTCAATTAATCAATGTAAATTACCAATCACATTGCGGAGGTGCGGTACTGAAATAAGGAGCGGAATCTCGAACTAGTAAAGTATGACAAACGTCGCAAACTTTGGAAGGCCTATGATTTGGTCCACTATTTACTACATGAGTTAAACACGACGAACAAAATATTCTACCACAATGTCTACAATGTAACTGAAAAGGATCAATTTCCCATTAATATTCTGCATAAAACAAGTGCATAATGATAAGTATTGAAAAAATTTTAAACTAACTTTTTTCCTGGTAACTGAGAAATTACTTTTACAACGTTTACATTCTAATACATCTTCTTCGTGTTCCCAACGAACCTGAAAGCAGAAAAAATTATCAGTGAATTGATCAATAAATAGGATAATCCTCGAAAACAGATTTTTATAAACCTCATTTTCAGCTTCGCGAATTTTTTCTAATTCTTGTTGCAAGGATTGCGATAACAACACGAAATCTTTTTGTACTTTTTCACTATTATCTAACTCATTTTGTAACGAAGACACTCTTGGTTTCAATTCACCTATTTGCTCCTCCAAATTTTTCTGAAAAATTAATTTAATCGATTAAAAACCTCCAGTGAATAATTATTTGGAACTCTTGTATCGTGAAATAACAGGCCATGTACCTTGGAACTAGTTAATCTATCAACTTTGGCTAATAAATGCTGTATTTCAGCTCTTAACGTGGCATTATCACGATCCACGCCTTGGTACGCTTCTTTATGATGATTTTTTTCTTGACTGATAAGATGAACTTCGTTTCTAAAAAAAAAACACAATTCATCTTCAAGTAATTCTCGATAGTGGTAAATTTTGTATAATTATTTCGGTTTTACTTTACCTTAATTTATTCATATTTTCGGTCAATCTATTTTCTATTTCTATCCTGTTCTGTTCGTCGATTTGTGATTGATCTCTTAAAATGGTTATTTCTTCTTTAAGCGTAGCTACCATCTCATCAGCAGTTTCCTGAGCTATTTTCGCCGAAATTAGTTCTTCTTTCATACGTAACGTGTATTCACGCAATTCCTAAAACGTAATAAGGTAAATTTTCGGTACGTTGGCGAGGAATGATATTTCAAAAATATTTATAAAAAATTACATCAATATCATCCGGTAAATTGATTTTTTCATTTTGTAATTCTAAGGAATGTTTGGATTTCTTTCCCAGTAAATTATCATTTTCCATTTGTAACCTACAATACACCGTTGAAAAATCAGTGCGACGAAATTAAATAATTGTAATACCTACAGCCAGTTTTGTATGACGGATCTGTAAAAAAAAATTCACCTATTCAGTTCTCTTTGTACGTTTTCTCTATCGGCGCACAATTTTTTCAGCTGCTGTGTGACGTCGTCATAAGTACTCGAAAATGATGCCCGCAACTCTTTCAGCAGTTCTTCACTTTTGGCAATTTTCATTTGTAGAGTTGACACCTTCATAAAAGCACAATTCAGATTACTTTTCTTGAACTTGGTCACTGAGGAAATATTGCTTTACTCGTAGAAACACCGACGTTAATGAATTACCTGTTCTTTGTATTCTTCTTTCTTTTCGTTCCATTTCTCTTCCATATCCTTACGAAATGCAGTTTCTTTACTCAATTCTTGTTTGTATCTCTCCAAAGCAACGATATGTTTTTCCAAGTCGTGTATTTTTTGTTGAGCGTTCAACAACTGGGCTTCGTAATTCGAACACATTTCGCAAGCACTAAACGTTCTTTTACCATTCACCGGCGAACTGTCCAGAAGCGATTCTACACAATGCAAAATTACATATTTAGACGACATTTTAATAATCTGCGCTTCGTCCTGCTAATTAAATTACCTACCTTTAGCATTATTAGATCCATTCGACGTTGTTTTACTCTTCTCTAGTATTTTATTGGAACCTGCAACAGGAAATTATTAGAAACACGATAAAATAATACCAGCGAAAGCAAATATTACAACACGTACGACAAAACCAAACTGATAATTCTTTATCAACACACGTAATTTTGCTGGATTTTACAAAATAAATTGCGCATTCTGAATGCATTGTTTCTAGGAGTAGGAGAATAGGTTTCTAACACGCGAACACGATCGATGTACCAAAAAACCAAGTACTAACAGAAATTATTCCTTCTCAATTCTGATACTAATAACGATATTTAAAAAACTGAACGTTATCAATTTTATCGTAATTCGTTTCCCATATTTAGCCTTAAAGTAGAGCATTTAATCAAACCAGTGTAATGTACTTTTTCACGTGATTTTTCATTAAATCTTAGTTCTTGATAACACCATGATATTGAGTAGGTACGGTTCATATTAACTGAACACATAATATTGCAACTTATCGATACACTTTGGTAATGTAATAATCAATAATACGTTACCTAAACTCGTAAACACATTTTCACTCGATAATTTCATCTGAGATGATGGATCGTCATTAGTATCATCGTCCAAATCGATTATCTGTAATTCAATTGAATCAAATTGCTTATTGTTCAAAATATAATACAGCCTATAAGGCTATGAACGGAACAAATAAATCGTACGTAATTGATTTCTAACTTGAAAATAATAAAAATCATAAATATTAAATTTGAAGCTTACTTTATCAACAACCACATTCCCATTACTCTTATCATCTGATACATTCTGGAAAGGATAAAACACGATTACAAGGTGAAACATTAATGTGGAAAAATGTAACATTGAAAATATCGATTAGGTAGGGCTATGAATTTTACGAGAATATAAATGGAGCTTTCACATTGCTTCGCGTGTTTTTGTAAAAAAATAAGCTGAAATATCATAATTTCGATAGTTTAGAAATGCATTAAACTTGCATATGTAAATTTTGACGAACAAGTCTCCACATTTGTCACATAATCTACAATATAGTCTCAAAAAAAAAAAAACTAGAATTTTTAAAAGTTGGATAAGGTGGCGTCGAAATACATAAATTAATTTTGAATCTTTTCCAATTTGTGTGGTTATTTATTTGAGCAGGCGCTTTTTTTAGGTTGCTTAATTTTTCGTAAGTATAATACTAATAGTCATCGAATTAAACCAATCAGCACATCGCATGTTGTAAGCAAAGAGTTTGAAGGAGAGAAGAGACAAATTTTAAATGTATTCAAAAAAATAGTTCAACCTCGCACAATAAATTTCTACTTCAAATTCTTTTTTGAAAATTATGAAATACGATCCAATTTTTCTTGACACCTGCAAATCATTCAGAATTATATAACTGGATGGGAAAGAGAGAGACAATATTTTTTCGGATTTTTTTCATTATTTTTGTTTTTCAAGTTAACAAGAAAAATAATTCGAATTCGATCGAAAGTACTCGTAGAATAGAATCTAAACCCCCCCTCTATCCCCTTCCTTCATCTTCACGAACATTGCGTTTTTTTTTAATTTTTATTTTCTCCAACAAAACGATTTCTCTCAAGTTTTGTGAATCATTTTAATAACTTCTAAGTTGGAAAGTTCAGCATGAAAATTTATTGTGAGGGAGAGGTCATACTATTCAAATTTTTTTCACATTTAAACAATCAATGAAACAAAAAAAAATCAATTTCACTTAACAACACACGATTGCTGAAAAAATCCAAATTCAACAAGTTCTCTTTTTCTTTGAAGAGTCAATATGATCTACAGTGAGATTATAGATCAATATACTCGTTATACTCACTTTATTCCCACTCTGATACTTTCTCACTTCAGCATCCATTTCCCTAAGTTTATCCTTTAATGCTTTTATTTCTTCTTCTAAAGGAACAACCAAGGAACGTAATACTGCAGCATCTTCTTGCGCCTACAAACAGGTTTATTCGGTATAAAGTAAAAATGTTGATAAAATTCAACGAGTCGTTAAATTGTAATCGTCAAATTGTACATTATAGTATTTGTATTAGTATTAGTTGATCATTTATATAGGACGCAGTATCATTGAATAATTCAAAATACACAACACATGCGAACCGTTTGCAGCGTATTCGAGTATAATGAAAGTTGTATACGAGTTTATTCAGCGGATCATTTGTACATACAAGCAACTGAACGTGAATAAATAAAATGCGTACTACGGTATAATAAATACTGATGCGGATGAATTTCTACATTCACTACATTTCATGCAAGCTATAATTATAGACGAAAAATTAGTAAGTTTACCTCAACTCAGTCAGTATTGAAATTGTGAGTAATACGCTTTGGATGATTAACTGATTATGAATAAAAAAAGGTTATGTATTTTACGATACAAATGAAACATTCATTTTTTAGTTTTCAAGGTTTCAAATCCGCAAACAAACGAACCGAATTAGTAAATGAAATACCCCGTTTGGAGGTTACTTAATTACCTTGTCCAATTATCCAACGACAGACTAAACTATTAAGTTAAAAACTGGAAAAAGTTACATGCATGAAAAAGCCGAAAAAATTAACAACAATAAAAGCGTGACGATACGACATTTACGTACATATTTGTTTACCTTCCGCATGCTATCTTCTAGGCTGTCCGATTCAGAGAACTGAGACAACGTAGCGTTAGCCAGATTGGTAGCAGTTGAGGTACTAATGTTATCGTTACTGCTGCTGAGTTGAGTGGTGATTTGATTAGTAACTTTACGAGCTAAATTAGAAATCACCGTACTGGGCATTGATAGGATTTGAGGTATTTCTCCACCGGAACTCGAGTTACTTGTTTTTAATTCGTGTAATTCCGAATTCAGCCTCATATTGGTGTAGCGAAGTTGTTTATTATCATTTTCGTATTTACTATTTTCTTCAGTAGTTTCTGAAAAGAAAAAAAAATGATGAAAATGTTCAAGTCAACAGAAACACTGTTTTTCGTTTTAAAATTAAATGACGAGAAAATTACCTTTGAGCACAAGCTGCAAAGAAGATAACTCATCTTGATATTTTCTAGTTTCAGCGTCCAATTTTGACTGGCATTCCAATGATAAGACGGTCATTTGACTTCTACACTCATCTAAGCTATCTTGTAACCGTTTGATTTCCGATTTCAAACTTTGTTGATCAACCAACTGCTGTTTGAATTCATCTGTAAAAAAATTAACTGTATTTAAAAGTTGCACACAATTATAAATACGAAGCGAGAAGAATATAGAGCAGCACATTTTTAAATACCGCTACCAAGACAGGCACACAAAAACTCACTTTCTTTTTGCAAATACAACTCTTTCATTTTCGCTCTTTGAACACCAAACTCTTCTTCAATTTTTTTCTTCGCTATTTGAAGAGAGTTGATTTGTTGAGCTAAATTTTCAACATTATCTGAAGAAACAAGCTTAAGATAAACAAAGCGATAACACACAAAAGGATTGTTAGATTGCAAACCGGGATGGAAATGCAGCAGAATAGAAAGTAAAAATAAATACCTGAACCTGATACACAGTCAAAAGTAAAAAGCAAAAAGATTATTAAACTTGAGAGAAAAAAAATTCAAAACACTCAAATTTTCAATATCTTGAACATGTAAACCAAATTTCAAGTATCAGTTAAGGAAGCAAATGTTTAAAAAACCTTCTTCCGACAATTATCATGCGATATTAATCCATGCAAGTGCAAAAATTCAAAAAGACACCATCCAAAATGCACATACATAATATTATGTATACGTACCATCACATTCAAGAACACTCAGATCTCCATCATTATTGATCGAATTTTCATCCATTATTTACAAAATTTGATCAACAGAAGATAAGCGATGAAGAAATCTGACGCTTGAGCTTCAAATTAGTAGCAACATTGGAAAATCAACCTGGAGGAACAGATGAACAGATGGTTAAGAATATTTACTTCATTATCACTTTATAAATTTGAAAAAAATACATATACATTTACAGTATTTAAAATTCTATGTTTTTGTTGACTTGTAATGAAACGTGAAGATAAAAATTATGAAGAACTGATATCAGACTAGAGTCACTGAGCAAAAGGGTTGATCAACTTCACATATTGTTAAACATTAGAATTTTTACCTGTTCATTGAAGTTCATTCGTGGCTTCCCCAAAAAGCGGATAAGTTGTACAGATCATTTCTTTGAATGGTTGAGAAATTGAAGGTACTTGACGTAACTTTCAGGAAAATTTTAAAACAATTTCCTTCATTCAAAATGAAAATGAAACATGAATGAAAACCACAATCAACTAATCAAAGCACAAAGCTTCGTCATAATTCTTTATCAACGTCGAATTTTTTTATCGGATGCATCAAAGTCCACCAATCCCAAATGAGTATTCCTCATGGATCGCAAGAGAGCGCCAAAATCGGCTATTCTCAACTGTGATTGGTTACATTTTGAAAAATCGACTGTGATTGGTTAATGGACGGAAACACTTGGATACTTATCCAGTTACACGCATATATCCTGCAATTTTTTCGCGAAATTCTGTCAATGTTTCCATACTTTGCGGCGAAAAATGAAAGAGATTACGAAATTCAGTTTCAGATTTTATCAATTTTAACTTCAATAAAGAGAAACATAAAAATGACAAATTCTTTCAAGATCAATTAAATATTTTTTTCTTGAAAACACGATCGAAATAAATGAAAATATTCATCATAAATCATAAACTCAGCTAATATTTTTACCTCGCCATCGAAGTGTCCACACTTCAAACAATGACCTTTACGCTAATAAGAACATTGGTCAGAATCCAACAATTAAAATTTTGTCAGACCATTGAATGAAATTGAATTGAAAGTGCTCAATATTTTGTGCGATAACAATTTATTTTTGTCAGTGATCAGTGATTTTAAAAAGTTTTCATAAAATCCTTTTAAAATGCCACGACGAGGACGTTCACCTTCACCCTCTTCCAGGTAAACTTCATTTTCTTTCATTCACTTGAAACACATTGTGAAATGTGTTGTAATGACACCACTTCGAAAGTTCGAAACACTTCTTGTCGAGTGAATTTTATTCAAATGCATTCTTATTGAAAAGAAATCTCTGATACAAGTTACATACCTTATAGCTTGATTCTTGATTCCATTTGGCACGATAAAATTGATCCCAGCTCGTCAATTATGATATGATATCGCTGCATATTTCCTTTATAGAAATGACCTTCCCTGAAGTTGAAAGTACCCGTAAATGAGCAATTAATTATTGATTTTTATGTTTTTGTATCGTGTAGGGCTGCTCCCCGAAGAGCGTCTCCTGCTCCAGCTCCCCGTCAAACTCAACCAGTTCCAACCCAGGCTCATCCACCGGCTCCAGTAGCTGCCGCCCCGCAGCAACCTAGTTTATTTGGTCAAATGGCAGCCACTGCCGGAGGAGTAGCTGTCGGATCGGCTATTGTGAGTTTTCATTTTTATTTCTTTTCGTAATTTTTACTATGATCATCATTCATCACACAGTTGTAATCTTCTCATGAAATTATCAATTTATCACAGGGACACACCGTTGGACATGCTGTAACTGGTATGTTCAGTGGCGGTAGCGACCATGAAGCAGCTGCCCCTGCACCAGCTGCTGCGCCAGCCGGAGCTTACCAGCAAGAACAACCTGCTGGAGGAGCCTGTGCATGGGAAATCAAGCAATTCCTTCAATGTGCTCAACAACAAGAAGATATATCTTTATGCAGTGGATTCAATGAAGCTATTCGCCAATGCAAAGAAATGAACCGTGAGTGCTCGTACTTCGTGAAGCTTGCTTCTTATATTGGTAGGACACTAATTCGGTTGATTTTTTCTTGCAGGTATTGCATAAGTGGTAACGAAATACCATTCCTAATTTCGAATCGATGAATTAGGAAGCTTTCCTTAGGAGTTTCTTTGTATCAATCAATGAAGAAAATGTAGTTAATTACTTAATTTCAACATTAAAGCTTAATGCCAAAATTCGATTTGTATTTTTCTTACTTTGTATTGATGTAAAGCCTAAGTAAAATTCTATGTGTCGTGTTTGTTGCAATTGATTGAAATGGTTTTGCTACTATTTCAAAATTTTATCAGATCAATTTTTTCCGGTATAAAATTGCTGATTTTACCAACTAAATTGATATCTTATTTCGCGTGTTAATTATTATTGCGTTGAATAAATCGTATCTGTACTATTTTTCATGTTTTTTACTGTTGCATAACCTAGACCTATACTTCCAAATTTTTTGTGTTGAAAGTGATCGAATAATTGTTCAAGGTGATGAAACTCGCGTAGACAAATTTTTTTTCATCTAGGCATACGATTCGGTGCCAAGTTGCACAATTTGATGATTAAATTTCATCAGTAAATTAAAAGACGTAAGCTGTAATGTAGGTGAAATTTTTTGCCTTCATTTTTTTTTTGTAAATTGCACGTTGTACGTTACATTATCAGGGACGAATTTTCACAGGTGTGCTTCAAATTATAAATAGATATATTTTAAACGATGTAACTCATTGTGTACATATTGTCTTGATTTCATAAGTTTCATCAAGTCAAGTGAAGTCGAATACGAAGGATTTTTTGAACAAAGTATGCATGTATGTAGTTTTATTTTCAAGGCTATAATAACAATGAACAGTTTTCCTCGTGAATTTGAAAATTTATGGGATTGATTTTCCACCTGCACGTTTCGTTCTGTGGTAACTTGCTGCTGAACTTTGATTTTTTATGCGAATCAAATTATCGAGCAGCTTCAGATCATACGATTTTCACCTTGAAAACAGTCTTATTTTCGTTAATCGAATTTATTATCGAGAGAAATGTACGTTTGCTGACGATAATCATTTATGCGGGGAAAAACTTCATTGATTAAATTACCTCATTTGATATTTATACGTATTTAAAACTGTGACGTCTTATTTAAAAAGAACTAGATTTGATCAGTCAACGACCCTTTAAGGTTTAACCTAACTTGAGATGAAAAACGCACCAAAATTAATGTACCTATACCAACGTTCAATAAGTTGCTGGCCTTCAAGCAGCGGTAAATCCAAATACAAAATATTTACCTAATAATTAAATCGTTTAAACGATACCTACGTGTAGTATTCTGCAGCCATTTTTTTTGGCGAGCAAATTTTCCGTTTGATTTCTTCTTTGTCAATTATCAAATAAGTGTATCTACTTACTTAATTATGACATTGTACGTATAGTGTCAAGCAAGCGTTTTAATGTCACGAATAAAATCTTGATTAGGTAGGTATGTGTTTATTTTTGATTTATAAAAAATTGCGATGTCCGGTGATGAATTTGAGCCAATTAGACGGAGTAGAACGATTTCTCAATAAGTTTCAATTTCTAATTCAATTGTACCTATATCTAGGTATGATGTGGGATAAAAATTAAAGATTTATTCTTGTTAACTTGATGTTGAAAATGTTGAAATGTCATCGAGTCATAATCAAAGTCTCTATAAAATAGAAATACCGTAATTACTAATTATGCTAGTTTCAAACTAATTTATTTGTGAATTATTTTGTAGAAAGATTTTTAAAAATTTTATCTTACTCAGAAATACCATAATTTAAAAATTTTCGTTGTAGGTAGGTATATGTATTTGTTATCGATGAAACCGAATTGATAATTTGATGATTATTTTCATTATGTATACTAGGTACCTACCTATTTGAATTTTTTCGATTAATTTTAGAGAACCGTGAAGGCAGATGAGAGATTTGTAGATTTAGGCACCGAATCACAAATTCAGCAATACCTATATTTTTTTTTAGTAGTTGTTAACTATGGCAGCACAATTGAATTGCTCAACTACTTAAGACAACTTTTGGCAACGAAATATTACTTTTCACGTTTTAGATCACGTGCTTGAAAGGTTTTTACTTAACGATATTCTAATATTTTATCTTTCTTTTTCAAATCGAGGTTTTATGTAAATTATCTCTTTTCATTTTAAAATCACAACGCAATATTTTTAAGAAATACACATTTTAATTTCGAATTTTGATATCTTCGCTGGAAAATTACAACGTAAATAAATGTTCAAATATCATGAATTTTTTTCTCATATGTAGAATGGAAAAAAGTAGAAGTGTGTAATAAAATGTTTGCCTATTAAGAAAATCAAAATTTTGATACCTCCCAGCTTAAAATGATCACTATAGCGGAAACATGTATAATATAGATAGGTAGTTTAACGTAACCGGAATGAAGGGCTTAGATCATTTTTAATTAGTGCAATTTTCAACAATAATATTTAATGAAGCGTAAACGCGATACTCATGCCCAAACATGCATACGTTTGCGATAGAATAACTGGTAAATAGCGTCGACTATTACTTATCGTATTACCTAATAAAAAAAAATTATCCAACATAATCGATTCAAATAGGTATACCACAATAATATTCAAAAATTTGACGATTAGTTCCGTTGCGAATCAGGATGACGGTGACCACAGTCTTCATTTTAGACAATTTGATTTCTCGTGTAATCGTAATACGTTCTACTTATTTTATCGTGAGTTAAATGGTATAGGTAGGAGTTTATTCGTAAAATTTAAACATGCATTTGGTCCTTGATGATAAATTTCAGTTTGATCTATGAACTTTCATAACAAATTTAGATCACAGCAATGGTCCATACTTACCTACCTATAGTAGGTAAGGTACCTACATATAGAAATACGGACTCCCAGTTTTTTGTAAACTAAGAGATATATTTTTGGATGCATTTGGTGAAGAGATGAGGGATCAGGATTTTTTTGGTGAACCTTGTTTTTTTTTGCAATTCTTATTCATTTTTATCTGTATCAAGTATATCTAGCTCAAACTCAACAAATTTTACCAATAATACTGTAATATTAACGCATTCGATGAATGTTACTCGCGTACAAAATGTATCGCCAAATAATCCCCAGCCCCGTGGGTTTAATCGCGCCCCCTGCAACAGTTTGGCTCTTTACAGTTTACATAGAATAATTTAGCCTATTTGGTCGCAATAAAATTCCAGTTTTTTCTCAAAAAAGTATAGATACCTAGATAAATATTATACTTTTAATCTTTTATAAACTATATATTTTCAAGGCAAAATTGATTATCTAGTCTACAATGAACGAATTTTATATATAAAAAAATAATGATAATAATGAAGAGAATAGTGGGAAAAAACAAGTTCAATATCATATATGTACATGATGTAGATTATATTGTATATTGTACACCGCACGAATGGAATTTAAAAAGTTATCAAACATTTTGGCACATCTTTGGAAAAAAAATATTCGAAACTGGTTAGAGCATGTTTCATTCACGTGAACGGAAGAAGTTACTAAAGAGGTGAACCGGCTGAATGATTTAAAAAAAAAAAAATCTATTACAAAATGATTGCTTTAAATTATTAAATTTACGTTGTTCTGTAAATATATTGGTACAACAAATCATATTAGGTAATTTTTATGCTACTTATCGATAAAGCATAGGTAAGCATATAGAGTTTAAATTCAGCTCAAACAAAATGTAGATATACCGAGGTATGTCCTTCTGGTGTAAATCATGTAATATTACTTTTATCCGTCTACCGAGACCGAGTTTCATATGAAATTGAAATCACGTGGTCATCATGCTGGAATTAAGACAGCAATGATGTTAAGGTACCTCTACCTACATACAACTTTTTTTTTTGCTTACATAAATTTTTATTTGAATTCTAAAATCATTTAATAAACTTACGTACGATGGAAGATATTTTTAATTTCTCGCATCGTTTAAGCTGTTCGATTTGTAAATATTGACTAAATTTAGATAATCATCTATCTGGTTGGGTGTATGTTGAAAAAGCAAACGCGTAGAATAATTTGAATACATTGTTGATAACTATAGTTTATCAAGTTGAGAAAAAAAATCGCGTGGGGTCTTATTTGTAGATATAGATAATTATACCTACTTAATATTTATTTACATCAAAGACTCGAGGGAAATTTTAATATACGATAATTTGTAATAAAATATTTCAAGATCAACTCACATCTGCGCAGAGATGTGAATAAACCCAACGTCACGTAAAAATTAGTATATTTTATACCTATAGGTAGTGTTATACAGGACACAGGTTAGTAGAATACCTATATCTGCGTGAAAAACGTGGGAATTTACCATTCAAAGGTATCACGAAATGACGTGATCATCTGAATATTTAGCAGAAGCCAAGTATATTACACGTTGACTCATTACGTTCACGTGGAGAATTCCCTAAACACAAGATGATGATTGTGGGGAAGGAAGTTGCTAAATTCGTAGTAAAGGCAACAGTTTCATAATTATTTATTCTTCCGAACGCCGTCGATTACCTACCGATAAACGAGCTTTACGATAGCGTTCTTAGATAAACTGGTTTGAAAGAATCCATAGATAACTTGTTACGTGGTTGAGTATCATTGAAAGTGTAAGAATTTTTGCTGATTTTCAGACTAGAGCAATAGATTTAATGCATTGGTAGTCCTCTTGAATGAAAACCATTTTTTTTCTTTGATCCAATTATTATATGTACAATATTGATAATTTTCACATTTCATTAAAAATCAATAAATACAACCTACTTACCAATGATAAATTCTTCGTTTTACGTGTCATCTTGTCACGTCATTCTTTTATTTAAACACACTTTGGGATTTAATCTATGCAATATTGATAAAAATATTAGATACCTACTCACCTACTTTTGATACTCAATAAATATCCAACATAACGATTACAAACATTTATAAAAATAATTTTTGCAAATTGGAATGATAAAGCAATTTGTCATATTAATAGACTACAGACAGACATAGATACTCCAATTTTTCAAACCGTATTATGCCATAATAAAATGCACGTCAAATTGTACCCACACAATCAGCTCATGACGTATGTACAAACTACAAAGTGCCAGACGTATAGGTAGGTACTTTTTGAATTTATGAATTGAAGGTCATCAGTTTTGTACAATTTTTTTTTACTTTATTTTCATTTGCATTGTTGGCTTCGTTTTCCTCAGACCACTCGTATCACATAACAAAACCAAAATTATTATTAACAATTGAAAAGCTCTCAGTGAATTTGCATTTTAAAGAATAAATGGGTTGAAATCATTCTCGCTGATGTTATTGTTCGTTTTTCTATGTTGAATATGTTGCCTAATCATGTACAAATAGAGTAACATTTGTCAGCTTTTTAAAAATATCAAGTTCTTGTGACCATTGTCATTGTGATGATAAGTTTTCCTCACGTAAGAGTTCGTGTCTTATGGTTTGATGTTTTTCAAAGTTTGAAATAATTAGGTAAATTGTTCTATAAGTTTTCTCTCATCCAAATTCAAAACCACGTTCAGAAGCTGAATTGTTCAAAACACAGATTTTAAAAGTTTTTGGTTTCTGATGAGTGATTATGGGCTCACTATTTTGACCTTTTTTTCGGAGCATGGCGAGAAGGAGGGGGCAATTTATTTATTTCTGAAATTTAATACCTACAAGTTCTTAGAAATTTAAAAAAAAAAATTGCCAATTTTCAATATTTTGGCACAATGCATTGTTTGATGGTCAAAATGTCAAAATCAAAAAATTCGATCATTATACCCACATTTTGAAAATTCTGTTCAGAGTTGGAGTAAAACTTTCTATATAAATTAGAATAGAACGTTTAGAAAGTTTGAGCACGTTATAATAAGCTGATTAGCTGAACGCATATTTTTAATTAAAAACTGATATTTGTTCAAAAAATATACAGTGTCACGGCAAAATTACTGCAATTACTCAAATAGATATCAAATTCTGAGTACTTATTAATAAAATGAAAAAATTTATCAAAAATCAAAGAAGTAGGCAATTCCTTTGAAAACTGATTGACAGAAATTGAATATAAGAATCAAAATCCTTGATAAAAATTTGGGTGACTTAGGAGGAAAAACATGATCCCGAAGTCGCAAATCCTTTTAAGAATGCATGTAGGTAGTAGGTACTTGTATTTTAAAGAAATGTTTTTAAGATTTGAAAAATTATGCTGAGATTAAAAACTGAGTTATAATATTTCATATAAATATTCTTTGTACTCATAGGTTCTTCAACTTCAATTAATTTCTAGGGAAGTAGGTAGAGGTAATTAAATTTTAAAAATTGCAAAGTGTCGATAGATTTCAGATTTTGGAATAATTTACGAAAAATTATGCAATTTGTTGAATCGATATTGCAGACAAATTATAGTTCCGGTGAATCAGTGATTCTTTCATGCAAATATTCTTAGTTTTTAAACTGTAAAATGATCTTCCGATATTAGAAAAATGATTTGTTCTTTAATTAGTAGGTAATTAAACCCTATCACCCTATCAGCTAATTTGACCTTTGACTTTCGTAAGCGAATAAATATTGAGTGAGGAAGAGGATGATGACCGCAACGCTACATAAGTGTGTCAGGTAGAGGTAGGTGATTCGATTCGAGCTTTGAAATTTTCAAAGTAGGTATATGTACTGCATATGTAATTATCACTAGCAAGTACAGAGTGGTACGAATTTCAGTATTGAAAACGTACCACAAAATACATAGAATTTTGTATTATCACTAAGCTTATGTATGTACTAAAAAGCTCGCGCATGAGCATTACACTAGAACAGTCGAGCTTTAGCGATCCGATTCATTCTCATTCATATTTTCTTTACCATTCTAATACGTGCCTCATTTCTAACGAATTTTGATGATAGGAACACGGTGCACCACACGGTGGCGAGTTTTATCATCTGCCTTATACATATTGCCAGACGACTCCATTGCAGCTGTATTTTACCGCGAAACAAGGTAGAGCAGAGGCATGAATGCATGCGACTTGTATTTGGAGGGGGTAATGAAATAATAACTTATCGTTTCAGTAGAAGCACGTTTCGTTTCTCGTCTTTACTTCTTCGTGTTTCAATGTTGTTAACGTGATCGCGTACTTTATTTTGTTACTTTATCGGTGGAAATTGTTTAATTTTTTTGCGTTTTTCTCATTTTCCGCGCCTAAATTTTTATCAACTTTGATGTGTAAAAAAAATTCACTTATTAGTGTTGTTACAGTGTTAGTTATATTTTTCAATGTCCGTAGTGTACACAATGGAAACGATTATTTTACCTCGTGGTTTACTAATGGTACATTCCGGTTCATTA
This sequence comes from Planococcus citri, assembly GCF_950023065.1. Classification (NCBI taxonomy): domain Eukaryota; kingdom Metazoa; phylum Arthropoda; class Insecta; order Hemiptera; family Pseudococcidae; genus Planococcus; species Planococcus citri. Next base: position 34,175,336 of record NC_088679.1, read on the forward strand.
ACTTTTCAAAAAACCAATAACATGCCCCACACTGGAAATTATTTTATGGAATTCATGTTACTTTTAATAGTTTTGTTATCTGGTGTTTTGATTTATATATCTGTGAATTTTCGCAGGAATCTGAAACCTCAGAATAAGCCGGCTAAAATAAAAAGTGAGTACATCTATTGTTTATTTTCATAGTGTTATTTTGATAGGTACGTACGGTTTTATTATCATTTTTTCAATTAGATGGATTTTATTTGCCAAATTTCTCGATTATGTCTCGTATAATTGTAATATTAATACGAATGTGTAATAATTCTTTGTGCTGGATTCGCGCTCGTCGTGCATGGAGACCGGAGACGATGGAGCACGTTGTCTTACTTCCTTACTGGAATCATGCCTTCGTCGTCCTCGTGTTTCTATGGTCCGATTCCGATGTTTCGTTGCGATGATCTCGTTGCCATGTGATTTTTAGTACAAAAGTTTTGTCTGAGTCTGAATACTTGAATATTCGTTCGGTTAATTAGAATACATTGATCGAATGTTACTGAATTATTGTTACAATGATCAAGTAAAAATGTTGTCCGGTGTGTTTACACCTGCCGGAGTAGTTTCCTGATCCTACTCTTCGTGCCGGTGATATTGATACCGGCGTTTCTTATCAAAACAATTGATGGATACTGAGCATTCTCTTTCTCTCGATCAGGTTACTTACAACTAAAAATAGTGTGATTCATATGACTTTCTAGTGTTCCTATTGGATAATTTGTGGTCCAATCAGAATTTTTTAGTGTTGCAGGTGAAAATTTTTGTTTACATTTTTTTCGAAAACTTTAGTAGGGGGATTGTTATTCTCACATATAGTTAGCAACCTTATCTCTTATCCACGCTCAAACTCGTTCCTTTTTTCCAAGCATCAATCCAAAATTCCAAAATGCAAAATCGTGATCATCAATCAATGGATCAACTTAGCAGTTAGCAGAATGTTTTTGGAATGAAAATTTGATGTATGTGATTTTATTTAAATATAAATTGATTACTAGTTGCAACTCCTGGAGTTTATCTAATTTTTGAGGGGAAATAGTATCTGGAAGAGGATTTAACAGGATAATAAAGACCAACATTCAACATCATATTATAATTACGCATATTTTCCAATTTACGATTCTAAATTTCTCATTGAGGATCATGATAATATTTCAGCATTTCATTTCCTAAAGGAACCACTATAGTTCAACTAGATCTACTACTAAGTACTTGTTATTGCAATATTGCTTAAGTTTAAAGATCAGGAGGAAGGTAAAATGCTTATTGTACCCTACAGTGTTCTAATTTCAAGTATTCCACTTTGGTTCGAACTCTATTCATGATCCCAATCATCTAAAACAAAACTTCTGAAAATATACACCCAGATTCTCATCTCTAGTTTATTTGATTTCTCATTTCGCCGACATTCCTCTGTAAATTTATTGTATCTATCTCTATAGTGAATGCAAAATGATAAATGTATGAAACAAGATGACAAAAACAAGAGTAAACCTTGCGAATTGAAACTAGCGATCAGAGTGAAAATTCAATCATCGTGATCATATAAAACATAAAACTTGAACTACATCATCTTCAAATAGTTTTAGGGCCATATTCATAGACGTTACTTAAGGGACACTTGGCTAAGTGGTGAATTTTAAGGCAATTTTTCCAAGCGTGATTGAATTTTTGAAATTTTGTTTTTGAATAAATTGAGAGATTGGACTCCGAAGTGTTGATTTATCATTTTACAAATATAAAATTTTTATTCGTTCGTGAGAAAAATTGCATCAAAATTCACCACTTAGCCAAGTGTCCCTTAAGTAACGTCTATGAATTCGGCCCTTAATTACGTTGCTTCACTCGCAAAATTATTAAATTTTATTTATTCTTATTTATTTTCTTTCTCCAACGAAGTTGGCGATGTTCATCGTAAAGATAACTGATAAGTTAGTGAGTGAACAGTGAACGTTTCATTCAAGTTGATTCGTTCGCGTAGGTTGCTAACTGTATGTGAGAATAACAAATCCCCTTTAGTAGGTATGTGCCTAGATCTATCATGGTGGATTTATTGGATTTGTGTCACGGTGTTTTATGAGGCATGAGGTGCAACATGGTAGCAGAACACTGTTTCAAAACGAAAGTAATCAAAAGTCTCTTTTTTATTAATCAGCTGGATTAGGATCTCGACTGTTCGACTGATTGTTTATTCGTGAAATTTTCTGAAGATTGTTTATAAAACACACACAAGTACACTATTTTATTGACCCATTTTTTTTTGAAAAATTGATCAGTGTCACGAAGCATATTTTCAAGGTTACTATTTTGAATGGAAACAATAATAGGTATTGAACTGACGTAGAAAATTGTAATAAAATTCCTTGTATAGATTACCTATGATGTCAAAATAGGTAAAAATTGTATCATTTTCATTCTGATTAACGTCATAGGTACCCATTGTCATAAGCACGTACCTAGGTAAATTCGTGTTAAAAATTTTCAACAACTGGCATGCCTAAGTAATACCTACCTATTCATTGCAGTCGTGTGCTTCGAACAATTAACAACCCAAATGCTCACACCAACTAGTTTCCTTTTGAGTTTTTTTTTTGTCTGAATGATGTAAATTCTCTTCGCGTTTGTGATGTGGTATTGAAGAAATGCATGCGAAATGATAAATGAAGCGTGTTTCACGATTTGAGCACGAAACTTAATGCATTCTTGAGTCACACAGGAATCGGTTAATTTTTACTAATATTGCATCAGGAAATCATTAGTGGAGTTTTACGACAGACGTATAAAAAATTATTGTTTTGTCTACGTGTATTTTGCAATGTGCTTTAATTGAATGATGTTGCCGTGGTACTTTGTAATATTGTGATTTTATTTTCGGTATTAATCGACAATTCGACATAGATATTTTGTACCTGCAATGTTGATCTGCGGATTTGTATTTAGTTGCTCGGGTACGTTTTGATTTTTTCTATACCTATCTAGAAATACCTACATATATCGTGAGATCCCTGAGTACTCATTTCTATAGGTTTTTATTCACTTTTTTTTGCTTGTAGTAAAGTGAACCATGTTATAAGATGTTGCATAGGTACTTAATAAAATTACTTATTATTAAAGGTATGCTCAAGTTCAAGAACTTCCGAATGCATACGGCATATTTAGTAAATACGTGACGTAATGTTGCAAGTTATTGACATTTTAATTAATGTTGACTTGAGAAAAAATTCATTTTTACGTTGGCAATTGTTTGTTTTGAAAATGTAATGGAATTTTTATGTTTTAAACAAAATATTGAATGGAGTTAGACGTGTGCCATTGGATGAGGTCGAATTGAATCGTTTTATTGAAGCGTGAAGCACTGAAAAAAAATGCAATATTTTCCTACCATAAGCTGGACTAAAAGTAAACTTCGAACGATTTCATGAAAAATTATAGTCACTCGTAAAAAAAAATGAATATATTCGAGCTGGAATTTCTGAACGAATATTGTCGTTGGTTGACGTGATATTTTGTGTTTTTTAATGCGGTGCTGATGCTAATGAAAATTTCAAAATGTTGAATTTTCCTTCGAACGTTGAAATTATTCAGTATTTTGTAGTACTTTCGATTTTGACTAACATAACTTCGTAGAGTCGAAATTCCTGTAATAAAAATCCATACCTATTACCTACTGGTTGACGTCATTATGAAAAACCCCTATAATAGCTTTGACACTATATGAATTTTTAATTGAGTGTATAATTAACCGCAACCCGCAGTACGTGTAACTTGAATACCTGGTTTTGATGAGACAAACGTCGTGTGCTATTTGTAGCTACTTGAAATTACTTTAAGTTAGATAAGGTAATCCATTAATTGTTTCAAATAATGTATTTTAAAATCGTGATTCAATTTGACGTTGGGTTTCAACTTGAGAGGGAGGTTTATGGGTTTTACTTTTCGAGATTTCATTTCCCTCTTGAATGTTACTTCTTAATCCATTCAATGTAATGGGTGTGAAGATCACATGTTTTAAAAACAACTAAGCAGCATTTTATAATTGAAATTTTTTGAAAAAGTGCACTTAAAAGTACACTTCCCTTTTCCTTCCAATTGGTCAATTCATTTTCGATTTTTTGAGATTGAATAACAAATCTAGTTCGGAATTTCTGACATTTAATCAATTGTAGTTATGATAAAGAAGAGGAAATTCATAAATGGTTTCTCCCACCACTTTTTTTGCAAAAAATGAGCATTTTGTTCATTGAAAATTGCCACTTTTTCACTGCAAGTTAATGGACATGTTTACTTATCTCTAGAAATTTGTCTCATTTCAATCAATGTTTACAATGAAGTGAAAATTTCTTGCCTCCTCCCCCCCCATACATGTTTTTTTTCGTCATAAATTGTAATTTTTCAATTTTTTACATAAAAATATATATTTTCCCCCTGAAATAACCACATTTTGTTCACCAATAGTTGACTCGTTTTTACTAAAAATTTATGTCAAATTTTCTCAACTACATATAGGTAAGGTACCTATAATTATAGTTGTCGCTTTTTTCACTAAAAATTGTCACTTTTTTTACTTAATAAGTATTATTTTTGCTAAAATGAAATTGAATTTTTTGCTAAAAATGGTCACATTTTATTCACTTGAAATTGTCACTTTTCCCCTAGTGTAGTATTTTTTTTAAAAAATGAAAAATTGCCATTTTTATTTGAAATTTCTTTCATCTTCTTTTGGGAATTGAATGACATAATTTTGTTGAAAATTTCTATCCATTATTTTATTATTTTTAAAAAATCCAGAAAACAAAAAAGTATTTGGTTCCCTCTTCAAAAGAAAGGCGAGCAATGTAGCTTTGCTGCATTTTCAAGTTAGGATACACTACACATTTTACCGAATTTTTGAGCATTTTTTGAACATTCTTTCGTTATACACTCTACTTTTCTTCCGCTAGAGCATTGGAAATAATTTTTGAATTAATAGTGTTCCTGTGCTCGAGGATGTTCGACGCTAATAACATCTATATTATGGTGCCGACAACACCTGAAGCAATCATTTCTGCGCTTATCAAACGTGTACGAAACCGGCTTGAGATTAATTTCACGTATTAGAAGTTCAACAAATTGCATTATATGAACTAGACATCTAGCATAATTACGAGAAAAATTGATAATCAAACGTATATGCATGCAAACAATGAAAACGTAGACGCTGATAAGAGATGTGTTACGAGTGAAAAACGTTCGAAAAGAAGAGGAAAAAATTGAGGAATTATGTCGAAATCGAAATCAAAATCAAAGTCATCCAGCTTACGAACGATTACGGTGATAGATTCGATGAAGATGAAAAATTACCCATCATGTGTGGGTGATTATAATCGCAGGCTCGCAGCGTGTGTAGCGTACCTGAATACGACTACTCAAATGTGCTGATGCTGAACCTTGAGTCGAAAAGTCTTATAATTCGCAATCAAGCTCAAATTTATCGTTTACGTTATGTCATTTAAGCAATGGTTAATTGAGTCGTTATTTTAATTAATTAATTTTTACGATTTACGGCCATATCGCGCCACTATAGGTAGAGGTACTATAAAGTGAACGAAAAATCGCCTTTTGATATGGCTAAATTAGTTCGTTTGAATGTCGAACGTTCGATGACCAATGTGATGATGATGATCGCGATCAGCGACGCGTAGCTGTGGACAGGGCCGATAGATAGACATGTAAAAAAATATCGTATGGTGCCTGATGCCTTCGTAATTAGTTGTAATTGCACGTGTAAATTAGTTCGGGTACGTTTTCGAAAAGTTTTTAATTATTCAATGGTGAAGGATAAAAGATAAGATTTGGCTATGATGGTTTCTTACGACTTACCAGTATTTTACCATTATCAAGTTCACGATTAACCTTATCGCAACGAGTTACTTATTGAGTAATACTGAGTGAGTGGAAACGTAATATCGGTATCGTATTCGTATGTATTTCAAGCACCACCTATCCCATATTCGTATTTTTGATTCTATATATGGAAAATTTGGTCAATATTTCGCCCGTTTGCGAGAGAACTTTATCTCGAGGCACGTGCACTATCATCTTATACTCTGCAATACGATTTTAATCGTAGAATTTTCACCTTATTTACCTATCTTCTAGCAGCTAGATGCACAACGTAAGTCGTGAAATTTACATCTCACTTTGACGAGTACCTACGACGCGTGTATTTACTGCTTAATTGTGTGAAAATTTCATTCTCCAATTCATACATATAAGCTATATTATAATTCGCAACCTATCTTGAGGTTTGCTTGTTCATTAGTGCGAATAAGTACGAGTAAATATTCACATTTTTTTTTACTCTCCAACCAACGAGGAGAAGATACACGTGTCCTTGGAATATTAGCGTGTTTCATGCATTGTAAGCATAGCCACAAGTTTCAGCAACTCATCTTATACTGTACGTAGATTTTGATGTACGTACGTACGTACCTACTACCTATCTAATTCGCTGATGAAAAGATTTCATTCAAGGAAAGTCGCCTAGAATTTTGCTTTTATGATCAGCTTCCATTGTGTCTGGTTCGATTCAAAAAAAAAAAAGTAAATTAAACGTTTGTTTTGAGAAGCTATTGTAAGTGTATGGACGAAAACACTCCAAGTGGTTGATGGTGTATGCTGTCTACCTGTACTTACGAGTATACTGAAGCTGATTTTCTACCAAGTATTTCGTAGATTTACCTTCGACCTAGGAGAATATTTTGAATATATATTCAACCAACCACCGCCGTGCCTTGTGATGCTTTATTGTCAGCTGTGTGGTCTGGTCTTTTGTATGACATGTACAGAAATACTTATAGGTATCTCGATGAGGTGAAGTATCGAAGAGCCTATGTTGCGAGGATTCCTTTTTCTCTTGCTTACCTAGGTCTTATATCGAACGATATTGTCATAGTGTATTCTGTTCTCTTCTACGGCTACAATGGTTCATTTCGTGGGTCGGCCTATACATATTATCCTTTTGTCAATAGGAATCCAAAGAACTGATATTTTTTCCTATCGGTGATGTAATTTGACAAAATTTTGTATAAGAAATATTTTAGAGGATAAAATTTATCAGGATGCGTTCGGTTGTTTCATTCTAATGTGGGTTCATCTCTGTGGAAATTTCTCAAAATTGAGGATTGTTATCTGTGAAGTTGTATAAGAGGGTTGGTGGAAGTAGAAAATAGCTCACTTGTTTTGATGGCAGAATGGTCCAAAGTAATAGTCGTGAAGATTATGTTTATCATTTGCGTGTGATAGGATAACTTACTCTATATTATTTAGAAAGTAGAGAGAGGGAATTTGAAAGGGCAGTGATTTTAAACTTTTCAGTACGAATTTTTATATAAGTAATTATTTACATGGATCGCGAAAAAAATGTCGGAAAATGATTGATCAACTTTCACAGAGACTTTTATTTTGAGTTGAAATTTACCCATTGAAAAACTTCAATGCTGTGGAGGAGGAGGCCACTGAAAAGGAGATAGGTAATATGGATTTCAAAAAAAGGAAATTTTCGAAAAATTACAAGTTTTTGTTCTAATCCTTACCCAACCAGCATCAGTATACAGGTGTTCCGAAAATCGTCAGCCAAAATTCAACTGTAGATAACAGTGGCGTAGCCAGGATTTTCTCAAGGAGGAGGCAAAACCAGATTTTTAGGCATGAAAATTCGAAATGAGGGGTAATTTTCTGGAAACTTATCATAATGCCTGGTGATTTCATGAAAATTAAGGCAAAATTACTGCTCGAGCGAAGCGAGAGCGAAAATTTTTACAAAAAAATGGGTCCAAACAACAAAAAAACGTCCATTTTAGCATGTTTTCTTTCAAATTTTTGCTCGCAAGGGGGGCATGGCCCCTTTCGCCCCCCTGGCTACGCCACTGGTAGATAATATTCTAGGGACGAACAAAAAACTTTATTACCACTGATTGTCTATCCTTTGAATTTAAGGAGCCACGTGAGTCGCAAAACTCCAAATGATACTAATTTCAAAAAGATCATCAAAAATAAGGAAATGTTTGAATCATTCAAATGGTGCCCATAAGACCATTAACTTATGGTACTCGAGTGGACGAACAAAAAAAGTTCAAATTACAAATTGCCTATCTTCAAAATTGAAGGGGCAAACATATAATTTGAAAATTTGAAATTTCCAAATTTGTCGTGTCCCAGATTTTGAAAATTTTGAATTTTCAAATTGTGTTTGCCCCTTCAATTTTGAAGATAGACAATTTGTAATTTTAACTTTTTTTGTTCGTCCACTCAAATACTTACTATGAGTTGGTGAAGTCACTTGAATGATGCAAACATTTTCTCATTTTTGACGATTTTTTCAAAATTGGTAAATTTTGTTCAAAAATCGTGTAACTTCTTCAATTGACCGATAGTAAGAAAATTTTTGCATCACTGAAATGATTTCAGTAACCCATAGTGCTCGAATGGACGAACAAAAAATGTTAATATGACAAATTGCCCATCTTCTAAATTGAAGGGGCAAACACAATTTGAAAATTCAAAATTTTCAAAATGTAGGGCACGACAAATTTGTAAATTTTGAATCAAATTTGTCCTTTCAATTTTGAAGATGGACAATTTGTCTTAATAACCTTTTTTGTTTGTCTACTCGAGTACTATGGGTGGCATAATTTGGTTTGCGTTTTTTGACGATTAGAAAATCTATTTGAAAAAAATCAATGCTAGACTTGTGCAATTTCATTTGCAATGATTTTGTGTAAGTATGAAAAGCTTGGCCAATTAATTGCTCAATATCGAGATGGCCAAGTTTACATTTTTGAATCTAAACATCTCTTATCCATGGTTGACTTTTCTAATGGATACCTAATTACCTACATTAGATACTTTTTTCCTCAATATTTTCATTTCGGGAGTACCGACGAATGGAAACTGTTCTTTCAGTTACCAATATTTTTGTTGTTCTTTTTTAAACTTGGCTCGTCGCTTCAGGTTGAAAGGAAGTTTCCATTGTTTGTGTTTAAAAACAGTTCGGTTAGTTTCGGATCAATTAAGCATGATGCTGTTTTTCGCTATTAAAACAACGTGGTAAATCAGTGCTGGGCAGGTGGACTTGGTACCTAATGAAATAATCAAAATTGCTCATCTCGAGGTACGTTATCCACCTTCGAGCCATCACTTTCATTTGAATAAAATGACAAAAAAATGTATTTTTAAAAGTTTAACGAAGTGTGTAATTATATAAACGAACCTTTCGCAGATTTTCCGTATTTTTCCTATTTTCTCAGTTACAGATTTCTGGTTATGACAATCAGGTACAAATTTTGGTAAACTACTAAATGCGTCATAGAATATTCCGTTTCACGTTGGTACTTTGTGAGGAGATACAGGAGGAAACCTAGGCTCTTTAATAACAAAAGCGAAAACAAAATCAACTATTTCATCTTTACTTTATTACCTATAGTTGGAGTATTTTCGCTGGTGGAAAAAAAAAATGGTAATACGAAACCTTATCAAATATTCTCCAGCGCGGGTCTAATTGGAATTAAATTTTTATAAATTGAATTTGGAAATTTGATATCGATAATGAAATTGACGTAGGACTGACTGATATTAACTTTCGCCAGAAGCTTGCTCGAGGCGGCCAACTTCGAAGGTTGATAGCTGTGTTGTTGTGCGCGAATAAGATTGAGGGGTCGTCAATCGAATACGATGAAACACCTACGAAGAAAATTTTAATTACCTGCTGCTGTTTCGAATATTATTTCGGAAACCGAAAACCTACTTACAATTAGTATTGAAGAAATTGGAAAAGAACAACTGGCGAAGAAAGTTATCGCGGATGTTGTTTTTCTCAAAGGTCATACTGACGTATTTGTATTTTCGCGACGTCATTTAAAAAACTGAGCTAATTGGTCGGACGAATTAAAAAAGGTGTAATATTTCGCTATCGTATTGTTCGCGCTTTTATGCAATTCATTCGTGAAATGACGTACATACATGTATATTCACATCTGCGTAGATTTTGGACTCGTAGCCAACGAAGAATACGTTAATTTACAAAGGCTATAGGTGGATAAGTATGGTGAATTTGCCCCCGAGAGCTTCAGGGTTGATATTTGCATGGAAGGTTGGTACCCTTGAGCACCTTCCGTCACGAAAGTTTCAGACCCCCAGGACCCCCCGTTTTTGAGAAACCCCCCCTTTTCTAAAATTACAATAAAAATTTTTTTCTCAGCCCCATGTGAACCGATTTTTTAAATTTTTTGGTATGTTGTAAACATTCATAAGAGGCATCCCCACAAAAAATTTCAACCCCCTCCCCTCATATTTTCCCCTCAAAATGGCGTTTTTTAGTTTCGTTTGCCCGTTTTAGCAATGATCATGATTCGGCACAAAAATGTGAATAGCATTTTTAAATGTATTTTTGACTCCTACAAAACATATATTTTTTTCAAAAAAAAATTTTTGGTGGGCCGTGGTCAAAAATTGAAAAAACCAACAGAGGGGGTTAAAAATGGATTCTGGTGTAAATCATTGTTTTTGGTAAACAAGGTGTCGTTTCCATATGAATCGAACCCCCCGAACACGAATATGACGCCCAATCTTATGCTACCCTTATCCGCACCCCTCCAGCGCCTCTGCCCCCTTCTCAATTTTTACTATATCAAAAGTTCAGCTATTTTCGTAATATTGGTGTCGTTTCCAAATGAATCGAACCCCCCGAACACGAATATGACGTCCAATTTTACGCTACCCTCATCCACACCCCTCCAGCGCCTCTGCCCCCTTCTCAATTTTTACTATACGAGTATTAAAAGTTGAGCTATTTTCGTAATGTTGGTATTGTTTCCATATGAATCGAACCCCACGAACACGAATATGACGCCCAATCTTATGCTACCCTCATCCACACCCCTCCCCAGTGCGTCTGCCCCAACTAAATTTTCACTATATTGAAAGTTCAGATATTTTCTTAATGTTGGTATTGGTTCCATATGAGTCGAACACTCCGAACACGAATATGACGTCCAATTTTATGCTACTCTCATCCACACCCCTCGAGTGCCTCTGCCCCAACTCAATTTTCACTATATATTGAAAGTTCAGATATTTTCAAAATGTTGGTGTCGTTTCCATATGAATCTAACACCTCGAATACGAATATGAAGTCCAATTTTATGCTAACCTCAAACACAACCATATACAGTGCCTCCGCCCCCACCTAAATCATAAATGTTTTCACCAACTCTGATCAATCTTCTACAAATAATTACTCGGGTTGTTATTACTTTTAAAAGTATGTTTCGCGAAGGTTGAAAACTCGTAAAACAATGACCATCGCAAGGTTCAAACTTTAACATTCAAGTTTCGAGGTTTCCATTCGTGCCAAAATGACACCCAGCATTATGAAAATAGGTTTAGCATTTCAAATAATAAGAATTGCCGAGCTGGCTGTAGCCTGAAAGGCGATGGATGAGAGTAGAGCTAAATTGGACTTCATATTCGTGTTCGGGGTGTTCGACTCATATAGAACCGACACCAACATTCTGAAAATATCTGAACTTTCAATATAGTGAAAATTTAGTTGGGGGCAGACGCACTGGGGAGGGGTATGGATGAGGGTAGCAAAAAATTGGAATTCATATTCGTGTTCGGGGGGTTCGATTCATTTGGAAACGACACCAATATTACGAAAATAGCTGAACTTTTGATATAGTAAAAATTGAGAAGGGGGCAGAGGCGCTGGAGGGGTGCGGATAAGGGTAGCATAAGATTGGGCGTCATATTCGTGTTCGGGGGGTTCGATTCATATGGAAACGACACCTTGTTTACCAAAAACAATGATTTACACCAGAATCCATTTTTAACCCCCTCTGTTGGTTTTTTCAATTTTTGACCACGGCCCACCAAAAATTTTTTTTTGAAAAAAATATATGTTTTGTAGGAGTCAAAAATACATTTAAAAATGCTATTCACATTTTTGTGCCGAATCATGATCATTGCTAAAACGGGCAAACGAAACTAAAAAACGCCATTTTGAGGGGAAAATATGAGGGGAGGGGGTTGAAATTTTTTGTGGGGATGCCTCTTATGAATGTTTACAACATACCAAAAAATTTAAAAAATCGGTTCACATGGGGCTGAGAAAAAAATTTTTATTGTAATTTTAGAAAAGGGGGGGTTTCTCAAAAACGGGGGGTCCTGGGGGTCTGAAACTTTCGTGACGGAAGGTGCTCAAGGGTACCAACCTTCCATGCAAATATCAACCCTGAAGCTCTCGGGGGCAAATTCACCATACTTATCCACCTATAGCCTTTTTTACGAGTTACTACGTAAGTTATGTAGGTGAGATTTGTACGTAGTAGTGTATTATTGTAGAATTTAATATAGCCAACAAATTAAGTAATAAATGCAGCTCGTTTTACTCGACAAGTTCGGAAATATTTTCACGAGTAAGTGGCGCCTGATTAAAACGATTCGGTATCGTGAACATATACGTGTGAATCGCGATACACGATACAGGAAATGTTTGATGATTTCACCTTTCATTGTGAGTGAACATTAACTCAGCCATCGATTTACACGTACAATTGGTATATTTTGTTCCATTTCCCGTATAGATACGTTTAAGGAGAGTGCAAAAAAAAATGTCGAGTAATGGGAAATTCATTTTTTGATAAGTGTAATTACATCGTCATCTGTAAATTCGTCGCTTTTTTTACACTTCACAATGTCACCGCATATGCCATACAGTCTGAGCTTACCTACATGTATGAAATTTTAAAGAAAAAAAAATGAGGTCTGTTCGATTGTCTCAAATGTGCATTGTATCTATAAAGATGACAGCTGAATGGAGACATTTTTATTCCTATACGAGAATTGGTTGTTGCGGTTGTGTTTTTTAAACACAATTAATACCTTAAGAACAAGGTTATACATACTCGTAAATGAAAAATGATCGTGTACCGGAGACGGAGACGCAGACGTTCCAATGTACGAGATGGTTTTTGTTTTAAGGTCAGAAACCCACGGAAAGATTTTCGATTTTTTTTTCTTCTCCTACTAGAGGTACATACTGCATACGTTTAGTGAGCATTGAGATACGATGATGTACTCTCTCGTATACATACCGAGTTTTTAGTTACGAGTAGATTTGATTATTCTGTGATCGTTTGACCTAATGCGTTAGAACACGAGTTATTTTTAGTGCTGTAGTAACCATACGATTTTATATTTACCATACGATGATACGATACCTACTTGTGATAATTTTATCATCCAATAAGTACGAACGAGGCTTTGATGTTTCATTGACGTTCTATCGATAGGTGCTCGCAATGTCAATTGCGATTGAAATTTCGTTAATTTACCAATTGCGAAATTAATTTGGACGGAGGGCTCGAGTATTAAAATAGTTCGACGATCGTTACGCATCTTGTTTTGAATTCTTTTTAAATTATTCAGCCTAATTAATGAGTAATCGAGGTTTCTTTTTCTTTTTTTTTCCTTTCGTTATCAGAATTGGGGAATTTAACCACTCGTGACCAAAGCACATTATCTATCGATGGAAAAAAAAATCAGCCATCGTACAAAGTGTCCGGAAAGGAAGTGACCATGTTTCATAGAGTTGAAATCAAAATCTTCTGACATATTTTTAATTAACGATCTATCCTAATGTACCAAAATGTACAATAATTAAGCTCGCTTGCATTGTTTACTTTCAATTGTCATTTTTTGAGCACCTAGTATTGGTAACATAATATTTAATTCGTACTGATTTTCTCGTTTGCATCGTTGAAAGTGAAAATTATCCGTAAGAAGACTGGTTTAAAAATTGATTCAGACGTTCACGAAGGCGTCAGTGGAATTTTTTGATAGCTTTCGTATCATTTTTACTGAGATTCATTTGAATATAAAAGGGCGGAGGCAACGTGGTGCATCTAAAGGAAAATGCAAATTGTGAAATTTCAACTGATTGGATAAAAATCATGTGTGCGACTTGAATTGAACATGGAGAAATTATTACAATGTGTCAAAACCAGTTTGCATGCAAATGCAAGTTTTTTTTTGAACAATGATTACCTACATATTAAAAAGTACAGTCTGGTCAATCCTTTTAATTCCATTATCCCTTATTTAGTAAAAGTCTCGATTTTTCCTGGAATTTTCTTCCATTTTTTTGTACTTGAAGTGAGTTTACCCTTTGCCTTGAAGAGATTATTTCTTTGCATTGACCTGATAGGTAGTGAGCTATTGAGAAAAAAATTATTTTATCACTTCCTTTTAATTGTTTCATGAAAACCTCCATTTTCATCTTAATTCAGTGGGATAGATTCACTGAGAAAAATGATTTTTTGAACCCGGTATTCTTTTCTAGAAATCATGTAGTTATTACTTTGAAACTCAGTAATTCATTGAACTAGTGTGTTTCTTAGTAATCATTTTTGTGATTTACAGGACTGTGTCTTTTAAATAATGTAGTCATTTGATCAGATTTATGAATGTTTTCATCGCTGCATTTCTGAAAATTGGTACAGGGTTATTCAGAGAATATATCACATAATTCTGGTACTCAGTACATTACAATGGTAATTTTAAAACATAGAATGAAAAAGCACAGAGTCCGATAATGCTCCTGTAGTACACACTTTGATTCAGGTACTCAGTGCTGTGAATATGGTACCTACTACCTACACATTACATTCCTGGGTTCTTTATTCACAGGTTTTCTGATATCAGTGATGTGTCAGCAATTCTTCTAAATTTCTAAGTAATCTAAAAATATTGCATCATTCGATTTGGTGGTTTCCAGTAGCAGCAATACACATGCCCTGCCATTTAGTTTATAGAAGTGTAGTTTCAGAATTAAAAATATTTTAGTGTCATAACCAGAGGCAAAGATGGGAAACTTACATATCCAGGGTTGTACAAAAACGTGTTTTTTTTTGAATAAAACAAAATAAAAAAATTCTTTTTCGTTGTTTAAGACGTTTTTTTTTTTTGGTTTTAAAACAGTGTTTTTCTCTTGTTTAAAACTATGTGTTTAAAACGCGTTTTAATTACATTTAAAATGTGTTTTAAACTCAAATTTATTTGTTTTGGGTTCACCAGTCATCAATTTTCAAGATGTGACGTCATAAAATAGCCATAAGGCTAAAGAAATATTAAAAAATTGAAATCAAAACAAATAACTTGTCTCTAAAAATACAGTTTATTCAATTCCACTTCTTTTTCAGCAAGAAACTAAAAGACTATGCTTTTTTAGGAAATTGGATTTGAAAAAAAACACGTTTAAAACAACAAAAAAACTGCTTTAAACGTTTTTTTTTTAAAACACCGACCCCCCCTCATCTGTCTTGAACATGTACAACCCTGAAATAAACCATCCAAAAATGAGATTTTTTTGCTTTTTGAGCCAATTTCTTTTCAAAAAATTTTTGCTTTCATAGGAATTTCTCTTTCATTTTGATAGATGTGTAATTTATGAGCAATACAAATTTACGTTTAAAAAATTGTTTTGTTTTTCCTTAGAAAAATTCTGGGGTGGTAAAATGCTTTGAATCTGTGCAAGACTGAAGAAAAACTGTCAAAAAATTCATAACCTAAAAAATGTAAAAACAATCTTGATTTGAAAAGTTCAAATTTTAATATTTTATGCTAAACCATTTTTAAAAAATGGTAGAAATTTATAACCAACTGATGAATTTTGTGGGTATTTCTCTTTTGAAAATAAGTAGGCCTATATATTATTTTGTATTTTTGTACTTTTTTATTTCAGTAAATGTACTGTTTCAGCTGACCACATCTACTTTGCTAGTTTTTAAAACTGTGAATATGGTACTTGTAATTGGGCATTTGTTATTGTGAAATTGCAAATAGAGTCACACAGTTGCAAACAAATATATTCTTTTAATGCCCTATCCTCTACAGAGCTCTCGTGGCCATGTGGTTAGGTTTAGGTAGTTAGGATCCACAGGTCGCAGGTTCGAATCCCAGTTAGGTATAGGAATTTTAGTAGGATATGTTGGGTCTGAAAAATTCGTTGTGGTGCGTAGATGCCAAAAATGTAAGAAAAAATCAAATCTGTGAATGCCTACCCCTCTTTTTTGAATTTTGAAAATTGTATTTTTGAAATGTGCCTCTCCATGAAAAGAGAGTCATTACTGTCCTCTAGGTAGACACAATGCAATAGACCCAGTAAAATAGCAACGAATTTCTGATGGAAGGGAATCAATACATTGTTTTTGTAACCTATGTATTCCTGTATGGTAATGACTACATGAAATGAATGTTTTCTCCTTCAGTATAATGGCAACGTTTTCATACAATGATATGGTTCATCCCTGATATACTCTTAACTTCTACAGATAAATCATGTACTGATTACCTTCCTGAAATGAAAGAGTACCAGAATTTTGTCTTGTCCCAAAAAACCCGGATTTCCATGTACTGAGTCTTTTTTTTTAATGTAATGTGTCCAGGAAATTTTTTTCAGTGTTCCATTCCAATTTTTTATTGCATGTTTTACATGTATTCAATAGCAAAAAGATGAAGTTTAGTATCATCTTTAAGGCTAAATCGATTCAAAAATGATAGTAAATTGTTAAGTAAATAAGATAAATGCGTGTGTCTGTGTATTGGACATTTGAACTTGATCGGGGGAGAGAGAATGTTAATTTTTTTTTAGATATCCTATCCGAGAAATTCTGTATGCTCTTTATCAAAAGTTCAACTAAGGTGAAAAAGGTGAATATTCTTACAAATATTTTAAAAGTTATGTACATGTTTCAAATAGTTTGTTATTCTCAATAAATAATCTACGAGTTATCAATAAATGATTTATGAGGTATTAAAAAAATATTGTAGGTACTAGCTACATAATTTGTAATGTCTTTTTAATTCGTTAAGAAGTATTTTCTCGCCTTAAATTTTTTATTATTTTCGTAATGGCCTGTTCGAACAATGTTCGGTCTTTATAAACTGAGTCGAAAAATGCCTTTAGCAACTTGATTTTAATGTGGAATGGAATTGTCAGTCATCGTAAAATCATTTCTTTGATGAAATAATCAATTTTTTAATCAACAATTTGAGTTCAAAAATCGAATTCAATTTTTTAAAAATTGGAATCAAGTTTTTGATTTATTACAAAAAAATCTCAGATTTTTAAATTAGAATTCTTTTTTTGATAATATTTATAAGCTTTTGAATAATCTGATTTTTATCCTTCGATGGTTTGAAATTCGGCATTTTTTTTATTTACCGACAAAAAAGATGCTAAAGCATCATCCTAATACAATCTTGAAAATCTTTTTTTTTTTGTTTTTTGTTTAATTACAGTTTGTTTATGTTTAATGCTCGCTTATTAACCAATAATAAAATGATGGACGACGGACTAGCCAGAGCTGGCGTGATGAATGAAACTCGGACATTGGAAATGAGATGAAATTCAACCTTGACCACAATTTATTTGAATGTCAATGACTGTACTTAAACGAAAACCTTCTGCATAAGCCAAAAAGCTGTTCACCTTTGGTTATATAGTATGTGTATTCGGCTCGTCGCAGATTTGTGTAGTAGCTTATCGAGAAAGAAATATATAAAATTCTTTGAAGAGAAGGTGTATAACAACTTTTGCAATATGGAAAGATGCATGCAATCGGGATGAATGTGGTGGATCGTGTAACAGCTTGTTGTGATTCAAAACTCACATTGTGTATAACTTTCTTCTTACAGTGGATATAAGATAATCTGTAATGTCTATTTATGTGGATTATCTGTATCAGATGTGATACCTGTAATACCTTCTTACGAGAGCAATTTGCAACACAGTGTATTTAAGTAGGTATCTCTTGCATGATATGATGGATAATATTTTAACTCTTTTTTTTATTCTGGAGAAACTGGGTGAATGAATTTCGAAGATTTTTATAGTATCGAGTTACAATTTTGGACCACGTGGTCTTTTTTTCTGATCGTAATGAAACAGATAAAACTCGAACTACCCTGATGAAATCAAAGTTACCTCTTTTTGAATTTTTTGTAGATATTTATGAATTTTATTTTATTTTTTCGACCAAAAATAATTTCAAAAGTCATTATTTTACAATTTTTTGAGTTCCTAATCCTCCTAGTGATTCACTTGAAAAAAAATTTCCTGTTCATATACCTAACGTGAAAATTATCATCGAAACGAAAAGTTCGTCGTAGAATTTCTGATTTTAAATGAAAATGTATACAAAAAACCGGTTCTCAAGGTTCCTCAACGTTCTAATTCAAGTCTTCAAAAATTGAGTAAAATTTTTGGCTCACGTGTCTTTTTTTCTTGCTAAATAATGTTCTTAGAGGATACTTGGAAAACTTGAAGAAGTCTGAGAAAATCATTCTCAAAAATGCTACCCATCAAACTTTGATTTTTTCCTCTAAAAATTATCTTATACTCCATAAAATAGGAGCACAACTACATACCATGAGCTGTGGAAATTTTCAAACTTCTCATTGGAGGGGGGGGGGATGTGATCTGCAGGATCTGGTTAATGTGGCAGTATGTGGATTGTTGACTGTCATCGAAAATAATAGGGTAGATGTGAGTTTTTTTTCTCAATGACGCGATATACTCCAGAATCGATGGCTCCTACGACATTAATATTATATTATTAGCGAATTGGCACAAGATTCGAAATGAGTTTTAATTAAACAGAATGATTCTCGAAACAGTGGTGCACCACATCGTCATCGCTGCAGGATGATTTCCAAAGCCAACGGTACGTCTACGTAGATTGGTTTTAGTAACATGGACGTCAAACGATTTGCATTTCGTATTAGAAAATTTGCCTAAGCACTTGAGCTAAAGATGCATGGACGACGACGACGTGGACAAGTTAGTCAGCTTTACAGAGCGTTGGTGATGTATAACGGTAGAGGTAGGCAACGAGAAAGCAAATTGTTACCATTTCCCCAAGTCCATATGATGTGATGTTGCAATTAAAATGAGTATAGTAAGATGACATATACTCGAACGCAGCAGTGAAAGTGTTGCCGCACCTTTGCCGCATATATGTGCTTACTGCTTACTCAGATGCGAGGGAAAAAATGTCGCATTGCGTGCTGCGTCTCTCTTCGCTGGCGGGAACAAGGTCCAAAAAAAAATTACTTTTACTAACGAGCTGATTAATTAAGCATATATGTCAAAGTGGTTGTGAAGTTGCTGAACGCGTTTTCAGCAGTTACTTCTTTCAAGAGTATTGACGTAATAGTTCATGTAGTATTTGTGTTCCGCGTGCCCGCCCTCGCCTTACCTTCCTACTTTCAATACGATGTGTATTAGGTAGAAGAAGTGATTTTTACGCCCAAGGGATGAATATAAAAATTGGAGCTTATTTGTCGAAAATTATTATAACGATTTCGTCACCTTGTGCATATGTCATATAAATATCCTACTTACCTATTCATATATAGTGGAGAAGTGCGTTGCTTAGGTACACGAGTTTATTCCCAGTTTTGCTACCAATTTTCACACCATCGAGGTTTTTTCCCATTGTAATCGTCATTTCTGGAAATTAAAAAAACATAGTACGCAATGTACATGTAGTAGATAAATTTAGAATATTTTATCACGATTTTTAAAAAAAATATCCGGTCATGTTGCTATGTGCGTAGTTGATTTACGTCTGTTCGTATTTATTTACAGTGAATTGACAGTTGAGGAGATTGAGGTAAGGATGCTGGATGATGCATTTACGTGGTAATGGTGAATTGAATCATATAATATCAGAGTGAGCTTTTTGTATCATTGTGATGAAAAAATGAAATCATAAGTACCTATCTAACATGACCTACCGCTTTTTTTTCTGACGGAAATCGAATCATGTCGGATGAGAAATTTCCCAGAATTTGTATAGGTTGTGTGTAAATTATTCCTAGATTCGAAATGATTCTATATTGTATAGTTTAACATATTATGTAAAATTATGTTTGATAAAGACAAATTAATTTTAGTAATATGAGTATTATGCTTGTGATATTCTGATACCTAATAAAGATATCTTTAAAGCCTTGGAAAAATCTCAACTTTTCAAAAAATTTCATGAAGTTGAGAAGTTTGAGGAATTTTGGCTTTTTGCTCTGAAATCGTGAGAAATTTTTTTTTTTGAAATTGACAAATAAGTTTGATTATTTACTGTAATATTCTTACCAATGACCAAACAGACTGAAAAGAGAAAAAAACCATGCAAAAAAGTGAGAAAAAAATTTGAAATTTGAAAAAAAAAATTAAAAATAGTTGAAGGTTAATTTAAAAAACATTATTTTGGAATTCAAGATTGAAGATTGTATGAATCTCGTCACATTACATCAGATGAAGTAATCTGGCATTTTGAGTAGTAGAAAAAAGTTTTGTTGTTATGTAAGATTTTTAGCAAATTTGTGAGTTTTTTCAAATTCATTAAAAAAAAGTATCAACTTTATTCATTTTGTGAAAAACACCTAATCAGGTTCAATTTTCAATTAAGTTGAGCTGCCACTCATGTTTTTACTTTCAGATTATATATAAACTTTTTTAAAAATCACAAACTGTCAATGCTTTTACTCTTTTTCCCTCCTAGATTAAGTACATATACATATCTATAATTATGAAGCTCTCAGTTCATCAAAAAATTGAAGAAAGTTACAGATTTTAAAAAATTCCAGCTTTTTTTGTTACAGTCTGATTTTTTTCAAAAATTCTCGATATTCATTTTTTTTTTTTTAAATTGAGAAATTTTCATTTACCTATTCATCGGAACATTTAATTCTTTTTATTGAATGGATTTTTAAAAAAAATGTCTCTGAAATTCTCCCAAAAAGTTGTGGTTTGCACATAGTTTTAAATGATTAAACATTGATTCTGAAGGGTGCGGGACTGCTGGATCAGCTCCTATTTTTTTGAGCTTCGCTCTTTTTTCAAAGCTTCTAGAATTTTGGAAGCGTAGTTCCAGAAGCTGGTTACTTATTTTTACAGCTCCTAAGATTCAAAGAGTATAGCTCAGAATTTACTGTTTTTCTTAGCTCACTTTATGAAAATTGAACAAAATACAATTAAACGTATAACAAAAATAGAATAGCGTCAGAAGACATCTCCATCTCACCCTTTCTCTGTCCATTTTATTTTTCAAAAATGACATTTTAAATATTGTAAGAGAGTTTGAGCTAAATTAAAAATTTTAATTTTAAGCTTAGCTTTTATGCATAAGCTCACAAATTTCAAGAGCTAATCTTTGCTTTTACACTGCTGCATCATTCATCAAATTTCTTCCTCTATGGTAACACATTTTGATTTTTTTGGAAGGACACAAATTATTATCACATTCAACCTTGATCTTTTTTGAATACATACATTAAGTATCACTTTTTTCAGAAATTTTTTCATCGGTGCTCGAATCTTATTGCCATGAATTTTGATTACCTACGTTAGATCCATTCCAAAAAAAAAAAAAACTTATCCAGATAGATGGCTCGTGCCATGTGAGTAAATTTTCTAACAGATTATGTGAAATTGTAAGACGTTTACGTATTTGGTCGAATGAAAGCATTTAAATGAAAGTTGTGTGTTGCACCGACCGTGTACCGTGTTACTCGTTTTTTACGGGTATTTCTCCTTAACGCGTGAATTGCCGGTTGAGCTCTCTTTTTCTATCTCTCTCTGTCTCTCTCCCTTTCTCGCAGTGTCTTTCTATGGTCTGGCTGGAATGGTTAATTTAATTAAAAGTGTATATTCGAATTTAACTCGCATATTATGCACATTTTAGCTAATCATTACTCAACGTAATTTTTTTTTTTTCGTATTCACTAACGTATAGATAGTAGGTAAAGAAAAAAGGCATTGTAAATAGTACTCTTTTTTTCCTAATTTATTGTACAAACCATCACGTTTACTTCGGTCAGTAAAAAGTTGGAAAATTGTGGCGATTCCGTTTTACATAATAATACCATAAAAATAAACGGAGAATATACTACACATGGTGGCGTTTATTTTTTTAATCGCCATCGTTATGTCATTGTAATTTTTATATAATCATTTTTCAGTAACTTATTGTAGTATGTTCTCGTTGTGTAGTTTATTTAATGAGACGATTTGAAGGTGAATTGTGGTATTGAAGTGTTCGATATGTAATTGTTTCCAGCATTTTTAATCTTCGAAATTACACTATAGATGTTTTATTATTAGACTGAACGACTCGCCTGCAACTTGAAAGGTTTTTCGATTAAGAAGTTGGTAGGTATTATGTAGGTAGGTAGGACGGTAGGTAGTATATTCTTTCAAATGCGTTTGAAATTTTCGCTTTGCCTCGATTCTTCTTTACGTAATGGCGAATTGGAATTAGCAAGTACTATTTTCGTAAGTCTTTAATTAACCTTGTACGTACGTACTGATAAGAAAGAAGCTAATACTTCAATAACTTTTAAATACATTTATTCTTCCTAATTTACGACTCATTTATAAACGACGTCTTCTTCGCGGTGTAGTAGTTGATAAGTATAGTTACTCGGATATGTGTGCGTATTCGTATGTACTTTTTTATTAGAGGATAACACAGATGATGTACTTGAAGAGTACCTACACTAGTACTCATATGTGTGTGTATAAGATATTCCACAGTAAAACCAAAGAGAAAAAATGTGCGAATTGAAATTATTTGTGTACTCATCGCTAGAATATTATACATACCTACCTATTAGGTTTTTTTTTTTCTTAAATCGAGTAAACCAGGTTTTCTTATGTACTTCAGTTTCAAGTTGGGATAGGGAAACGGCGTAAACAAAGTGCAATGATTTATTAAAGGTCATTACTAATCGTAACATTTGAAAATCTGTTAACGACCGATGTTTTTTTTCTTATTCGACGTTGCCAACGTTATCTGTTTCTTGAAATGAATTAAACATGAGTGATGGCTATTAACAAAGTACACCTGGAAACCGCTATGATAGCTACGTTGAAATAATAACAATGTGAGAATGAACTACCGGTATAGAGACCATCATATGTATGGTTGGTTTATTTGATGTTAGTTGAATTTTCGAGTTACATGAAAGCATGGTTGAGAGAATTGAAATTATTCAATTCGACTAGAAGAGTTTACAAGGTTAGAATCTGGTTTCATCAAATTGCAAATTTTGGTGTTTATTTGAAAGAAAAAAATATGTAAGTTGAGAGTTGGGTAGAGATTGAGATGGATAACCTGTTGTATGAACTCAAAAAGATGTGAAGCTGAGATCTCGTGTGATAGAATGAATCTTATAATGTGAGGATATCTGGAGTATTCTTACAAAAATAGTTGACGATATGAAATTGTGATGATATCATTTGAAAGCTGTTTTCACCCCCAAAATTAGAGTTGTTCAGAAGAAATTATGAGAATTGAAAAAAAATTAATGTCGTTACTTCCTGAGCAAATTTTTGTTATTCGATGTACTGATAAAGTAGGAAATTGACAATTTTTTAATCGATAACCCGAATTTCTGAAAATATATTTCTTTCGATGTTATAAATGAAAAATTTCAAAATTGAACTTTCAGGGGGTTGAAATTTCCACTTTTTTTGGAAAATGTGCAATTTTTCAATTTTTTAAAAATTTACGCATTTTCATGGCGCACGG
Source organism: Planococcus citri (assembly GCF_950023065.1). Taxonomy (NCBI): domain Eukaryota; kingdom Metazoa; phylum Arthropoda; class Insecta; order Hemiptera; family Pseudococcidae; genus Planococcus; species Planococcus citri. Next base: position 34,198,999 of record NC_088679.1, read on the forward strand.
TAGAATATAAATGGCGTGTGCTCCGCTCATATTATTCTTATCATTTTAATTAATAAACAGGTAGTAATGTCAGATCGATATGATGATGAATATTTTATTAAACTATCAACTGATAATAGTTTATTTATCGAGATTTTATAAAACATTGAATGTATTTTTTTTAAAACCAATAATTAATCGAATTACCTAAACAGTTTATCTCATTCTCGTTTCATTGAATTTTTTTAAGATAAAAAATTTTCCACGATAATATCTATTACAGTGGTGTATTTTCCAACTTTTCAACTGTTTTGAAAAAATGATGAAAATTAGGTATACCGTTATGTTATTCACCCGTTGGTTGGTCGATTGTTTTAAATATTATCGAATTATTTATTAGGGAATTATAGCTCTTAGTTTGTTCATAATTTACGAAAAACGAAAAAGTAGATATAGGTATCATATATTGTCTGCAAGTTCTTTTTATTTGTCTTTTGTAGCGAGTTATAAATACGTAATTATTCCTGGTAAAGTTGTACCCAATTTTTGTTACTTTGTCGATATCGATAATACTGCTTGTTCAACGTTTTGAAAATGAAAAAAAAAAAGAAAATAAAACTCTGGCACGATGATTATTTTTCGAGCGAACTAAAATTATTAAATTTTTCACCAAAACTGGTGAATGGTTTTGGAATAATTTGTATTCTTACATAATGGAAAATTAAACGATTTTTCATCAACTTTCGTTTTCTGCTTAAAATATCAGAATTTTCCATCGTTGCCATTGTATTTTACACTGTTTTACTGTCACAAATTGATTTTACCGGTCCGTAGAAAAAATGTTTATTGCATCATTTTTCGGTGTAAAATTAAAAATTATTACCAATAAATATGATTGCCTACAAATTCGTAGAATCTACAAACGTTCCAGGAAATTCAGCAAATTGGTCAGATTTGCTCACAATTGATACATAGAAAAAGCTCGAATTCGAATGAGCCAGTTCTGCTAAAAAAAATCATATTCTCGTATCAACGCCTATAGCTGATAAACAATATTGTGTCTGCGTTAAAAAAAAATGATACACTGCTTGTAAATTATCAGGATGATGTATGAAGTACCGCAAATGGTGAAAATAGAGTGTAACGGAAGTAACAGTGTAAGTAGGTAGGTAGTAGGTAGGTAGGTACTACATACGTATTATCTACTCGTACTTACACCAATTAGAAAAACTCCTAAAGCACAGGTCTTGTGGAATTTCAATTTTAAAAGCCTTAATTTATGTGGGTAATTTTTTTGTATGAAAAAAAATGGATATTGGTATTTTTGGGGGAGGGAGTGGAGGGCAGGGTTCTTCATCTAAAAAAAAATTGTAGATAAAAGTTCGTGGTAAAATTGATTAAATTTGTGGGAAAATATTTCCAGTTCACAAAGATGCGCGTTTATTATCAAAATTTCATCGAAGAATTTACTGGAAACTGATTTCCGCGTTCTCGGGCATTTTCGACTATTCTCGTACGTCTTCGTCTACACTCGGTTATTTTCGTCCAAACTCGTCATTAATTATTCTACACTTTATCGAACCGTCGATTGGTGATTTTCTCTATATCGACTATTCGCATATTTTCGCACAGGTTCGAGTATATTCGTTTCAAATCGATGAATATCGTTCACTTTGGTCAAAGTTGGATCAATTTTTTCATTTCGCGTAGAATTTTCAAAACAAAAAAATTAATGAAATAGGTGGCCTTTCAAAGGGTTGAGTGAAAAAAATAATCGTTTGTGAAAGGAGAAGAAAATCAATAGCCGGATAACGAGGAAAAAGGAAACTTTCTTTCTGTTCATTATTTTGCAAGGTAGATTGTTTGAAGTTTATCATCAAATAAACATGTAGGCGTGAATTTGTTCGAATATTTGTGTAAACAGACAACCGCAGGCATTGTTGAATAAAAACTCTCACATTACAACGATACATAATATTTATTTTAATTTCCGAAAATTTTCCCAGAAAATAACGTACAGTGAAATTGAAATTTTATTTGAAACAACAGACATCGCCGCAATGACCTGCCTTTAAAAAAAATACTTACTCCTGTTAACGATAAAGCTCGCTCTATTCTGCTGCCGTATTCATTTCTTAATTTTTTATCATTAATTATTCGATTAATTTTCAAACAGATGATTCTTTTCAAACCTTGTACATACTCGTACAAGGCGAAAAATTCCTCGACGATTTTTTTTCTCGCATCGTGATTGTTATTTTTACTTATTATCGAATTATCAGCTTCAGAGAAACCTTTCGACCTTAATTTTTTGCGTGTCGGGTGTGTGATTTTTTTCGCTTTATATTGTGAAAATTTTCATCGATGCGATGGTTTGATGAGAGAGATTTTACGACGACGATTCAGTATTATGGTTTTCGGAGTTTTATAACTTTCTGAATTTTTTTTTGCGAAAGAAAATGTAGGTATAGGTTAGGTACAATACAGGTGGATGGAAAAGTACCTACATATAGCTTAAGAAAGCATTGTAGTTACATGTACGTAGGTACACTCGTGTCATTGTTTTTTTGAATTTTTGGCATGTTTGTGTATGATGAACTCTCGAAGTGCTGGTTTATTTATTGGCACTTGATATTATTTACCTCAACGTACGTAATATTGGATCATTCCTATGTTTAAAAAAAATTAACAATGAGGTAATTGTAAGCTTAAGCAGAATTGGGGATTTTACGATATCATATGTTAGCTTACGACAGCGAATTTTCATACGAAATCGTCTAATAATCGCGATCTCCGCGTGAAATTCTCAAGAACGAGGATCAACAGACTCCTAGCGAACTGATTAGTTGCAATTTTCGAAGAATCGCTAATTAAGAATTCATTATACGTTTCATGTTGATATGAAACAGATAGGTTCAAAACATTTCTACGATTTTGATGTACAATTTTACATATAACCAGTGTTCGCGGATTTTTACCGTCTCCTCTCCTTTCTCCTTCTCTCTTTCGAGTGAATCTGCGATCGATGTTTTGAAAAACCGACATGAAAGGATTTTTCCATGGAAAGTTTCACGATATTATGTGCTCTTTTTATCGTTGTACGCGAGTAGCTTCGTAACTCTTATCTTATCTTCGATTTGGATAAAGTATACTTTGAAAAATTATTACGTCGAGTGTTTCCAGCAGAAAATTTATGAAGAAAGTTGCTGTTGGTTTTTATGCAAATTTTGCTGGAAAAAAGTCTTGAAGTGAATTTTTAGACATCTGTCTACTGTACAAAGTAACTTGAGATACTGAACGATGAATTTTTTCAATTAATTTCCTCATTTTGATTTTTTGAGAAGAGAAGAGAAAAAACTACGATTTGTTTTTTGTTTTTCAAGTTCTGAAAATCGTGAAGAGAGAAGGTTTGAGAACATTTAAATTCAACAAAGATGGTACACTTTTTGGTGAATTTTTTTTAGGTCATCAATGTCATCAAAAAGTCATCCTTTTGACCAACATTTGAAAGTAATTACGAAAAATTAATCGAATAGTGATTGAAATTTATAAAACATTGTAAAAAAAATTGAGCAAAATATCATTTTTGAGCATTTTTGAGATATTATCTCAAAAATGCTCAGTTTTGAAAAAAAGTGCAAAAAATTACGAAAAATAGATCAAGTATCGAAATGAAATAAAAAATTGTGAAAAACATAGCATAAAGAGTGAAAAAAAACTTCAAAAAACGTGAAACTATCACAGAAAAGCCGTCCAAAAGTGAAAATTTGGTCATCAAATAGTCAAAAAACTTTGAATCTTTGAAGCTTGAAGGACTCGTAGGATGAAAGTACCTATAGTGTATACATTTTTTTTCAAAATTTCACTCGATCAAACATTAGAAATGACATTCTCAATGTACTATAACCCCCCCCCCCCCACCACCACCACCGCCTCTCATCGCTTGAGAATAATGAAAATTTGTTTTCTAAATGAATTGAGTGAAATATCTATGAATTTTTTTTTTACGTTCAAGATTTATCTAAAAATATTTCGTTGAAAATGAAGAGGCATTTTAGGTGACGCCAGTTTTCGTTAGAAATTACAGCAATTTAGTCGTTTCCGGTATCTGGTAATTTTGTAAATTTTAACAAAATGATGGAATAATTACTTTGGGTTGTTCGAAACGTGTTTAAAAAATTTTAATACAATTTTATAAAAATTATGTTGATGAAATTTGATTAGCATAATCAATATTATGAAGATGATATAATTTTCAATCTAGTGAGGACGAGTTGATTTTTTTTGTATTTTGACGTCAATAAAAACTCTACCTCGATGTGCACCCTGTTGTTTGACGTCACTTGATCGCTTTACAAGGTAGCTTGGGTAATTAGATATGCCCCACGCGTTTATGGCCGAAATTCTTTTCCATTTGAACGTATCGTCTATTCAAAAAAATATTTTTTTAATCAGGAGAAAATTTCTGATGCTGAGGATGAATGAATGTCTAGAATGAATCTTCTGCATATGTTTTCATTAATTGTCATTCATTTTAGATGTGTACATTATTTTTTTCATAAAAAATTATCTGTTTCGATTAAAATGTTTCAATTTTTTGGAAAAAATTTTTCAAAAATGGGGAATTTTTAAAAGTATTGGAAAAATTTTCAAAACTCACGATTTTTAGTAAATTTTATCATCTTCTTACCTAAGTACCTCTCTCGTTCGTGGCTTTACCCCAGCCAAAAATTACTATTTCAAAATACATAGATGTTATGAAAAAACGAAAGCCTATAGAAATGGATTTCTGTCCTATGAACTCTCTTGTCTCTTCCAGTAACTGAAATTTCGTCCTGCCAAAATTTGACTAGGTCAAATTGCGGTTGAATTTCTTCTCAATAATGAGCTGACTTATTTCTCAAATTTCATCAATTTTTCGAATTTTGCCTCGAAGAGATCCATTGTATCAGCCCTCCTCAGCCCAACTTCTCGAAAAAATGTTTTTCTACGTTCAAATTATATGATAGGAAAGAGGATTTGTGAAAACAATTGCACAATTTTGGTAATCTACTATAAGCATTGAAAGCCCCATCGCAAGGTTCCGCCTCGATCTGTCTGGTGTTTTTTGAAAATGTAAGAAAATCTTAATTACCGGTTTTATCTTGTTTGTTGTACTTTCGAGATATGCGCGGTAATCTGTCAGCATTGAAGAGCTTCGCCAACTTATCACCACTTTAAAATGTATACATGTGTGTGAGTTTAACAATGTCCCAATGTTGTATGACGAACAAAAGACAACGACTGTGTAATCCTTTCTCGAGGTAGTGTGTTGTGTACAATGTACATAGACGTAGTATATTGCATAGGTGAGGTGGAGGTACTCTACGTTGTACTAGGTAGTACCTCAACCTATACATTTTATATGTATACGATGTACTGTATAGAAATGGCGTTTCTCATTTCAATATTTTGACAAATCTTTCATACGTCACCATGTCTTCAATTAACTGGTATTCTTTTTAACGGGGCGATAAATGAACGAGTCACCTTGTATGCGATAAAAGTAGAACATAACATAGACAATAATCATACATAAGCGAGAGTATACCATAAGATAATTTATAGTGGTAGAATTTTCAATGCTTCGATTATACAATTCTTTTAATAGCCTTAGTACGCCGCTCTTTATACTATACTCCTTGTATACTCTCCGTTGTGTCTGACTCTCTGACTGATGTCTTGTGTATCCTCTGTGTGATACATAGTACGAGAGACGAGACATAGGAACAAATTAAATATCGCATATAGTACTATACACAATATACCACACGAAGCCTTATACACGTTTAATTATACAATTGGCCGAAAAAATATACAAATATTATATTTTCTCGGTTAAGGGAACACGCTGATGTGTGCGCAGAAAGTGAGGCGAGGCGGCAGGGAAGCAAAGAAAAACCGTATAGGTTAATTAAAAATAATAATAAGGCATTTATCCTTAATTAAAATTACTTGTGCGCGTTAAAAATTCAGGGCAGGTGCTAAATATATATAGGAATAATTACGCGTTCGTTCGACCTCTATTATGCAAATGATATATAGTAATTTGAAAATTATTTTAAAAAATTCTACGTCTGTTTACCTAAGTACTATAATATTATGTACTATAATGTATAGTGCATTGAATACTTACCTAGGACATTCTTATAGTGAAGTGTATTGTAAAATCTTATATTTTTATCACTTTTTTCCCCCTTTATGTCTGATGTATGATCGGTAAAGTTTTATTATTCGTAGAAGTAATTACGTATATAATGATGATGATTGATGTTAATTGAAATTAATCGATTGTGCAAATTTTGTATTGAGAATAAGATATACTTACCTACCTACCTATGTGTCGAGAGCGGAGGAAGAGAGAAACATAAAGAAATCATTCGAGCAGTATAATTAGAAAATGTATAAATGATTTAATTATCGGATGCTGCTGTAGTAATCACTACTATCTTATCTTATGATAAGAGATTTACGCGACGTAAGTTCGTACATTTTTTTTTTATACTCGGACGAGAATAAGTACGCGATGTTGTGTCGGAATTTATTGAAACTTGGGACAAATTATATTAGTGCGTTTGATATATTTGAAAATTGCTCGAATGTAAACAAATAGCTAATTTGTTCTTCGCATCGGTCAAAAAAGTTCCAGTGAAAAAGTGTTACGTAATTGGGACGAGTGTCCATGTCGTTTGGATGTCTAACACTGAAATTAATTACGGAATACTAGATAACGGTACGTACTCTCGTTGCACTTACGAACAGCTACTGTGTAGCGGTATTAGGCAAATTAGTTTCGAATTGAATGCAAATTGGACTGGTGGTCTAATAGTGGCCCAAGTTTATGTGTTTTTTTTTTTTTTGCTGAATCTTATGGCGATTGTTTGAGAAAAATATGTGTTATGGATCTCTGAATAGGTGTTCTTGGTCAGTATGTTGAATTGTATCGTGCTTGGAGGCCAGTTAAATTGACCTAGGAACAGTTTGTCTCGACAGACTCTGCCTGTGATATAATATAATACAACTGGATATCGAGTTAAACATTTTGAAAGACATGTCACCTTTCATCGTGATACTCGAAAATGTCACTTCTTTAGTCTATCGTGATTAAGATTGTAAAAAAATACAATAGAGTCAATTGGCCCGAGGGGTGAAAAGCAGGTTATTATTCTTACAACAAAGTATATTATAGAAGCTCTGAATTACAATTATTATTTATCTGATTTTTTTCATCTGGCTTGAGTCTGCCTATCAGAACACTTGAAGGTGTCACTTTTGCTGATACTTAATTGGTTAATGGTATCTACGTACGTACCTATTTTTGAATTACAGCTCCGTTTTTTTTTTAAGTATGGTTATAGGTACCTGTACCTATCGTGAGAAGGAGGTGGGGCAAAAAAATACCTTCTACGTACTTCTAATCATTTTAAAGCATTTTTTCTCTTCGTCATTGAATACTTTGCTCAACATGAGGATTTTAGCAACCTCGAAACCCTTCGTTCAATACTGAAAATTTGTCCAAATGTTGAATTTTTATTTTGAATTATGTATTCTACATATAATGTGATAATTTTCAATCAACTAACCGCTGTTTTTTTCCTGTTTTTTAGGTGAGTACAAATTATTTCCATATGAGTGAGAAAACGTGATGTGATAATAAGTAAGTCAATCGTTCTTCATAATTCATGCAGTAATTTATTGGATAGGAATTACTTACCTAAGTTTTCTTACTCGAATTAAGCTAAATGGACAAATTTCCTCCAATAGAGGGGGGAGGGGGTCAAAATGAAAAATGGTAGTGATTTTCGAGTCCAGCAAAATGTTGTAACGACGGCTCTGAACGGGAGTGGAGGGGGAGAATTGGATTAGAAAATTTCAAAACGGAAACATGCTCAGGTGAAAAAATGTATAAACGATTCGGATTGCATACACTGTATGTAAATCCTCAGTATATCGATGTTTTCAGCTTAGGAGATAAAACTCCTTCGAGGAGGGGGGGGGGTGAAATGAAAAATAGCTGTAATTTTTGAGTTCGGTGCGAAATTTTAACCCATTTTGATGGGTCACATCGATATTTTTGGATAAGTATTTCAGTACTGAAATCTTTGAGTGGGGGGGGGGGGTCACAAACCTCTTGCAAGACGTAACTTTTACGTTGTGCAAGTATTTTTTCATTGTTTTTGGCTAGTTTAAGTTGAACTTTTGATTGATCAATTCAACATACCTATTTCGAAGAATGTATTGGTTTCATGCCATACTCGGGTCAACTGAGTCTTTTTTCCTTCACAAATTGCCAAAAATCCATGAAAATCACATTTCAAGTGCAAGAAAATGCCATTATGCCAAGTGTTTCGAAAAAAAATCACTTATTTATGTATAGTATCTTTGCCGACCTCGTCCCTAAAATTATATTTTTAGGGTCCATCCTTTCAGTTGTGCAAGGTGAACATTTTGAAATTGCACTTTTCCTTTGAAAAATGCCAAAATCAACTTCTATGGCACTTTTTCGTCTATTGTGGTCTACCGAATCAACTTCCAACACCACACAAGTTAATAGAAAAGGCATCGAAAAAACACCTCTAGGCCAAATTTCTGTCGCTGAATCTCAATTTTTAACTTCTAAATTTTGAAAAATTCAAATTTTCAAAAAAAAATTATTTGAATTAAATTGAAGTAAAACGTTAAAATTGAGGTGATGCTCTACCTTTGAACTCTCAAATGGATTTGTAGTGGTTTAGAGCTGCTATAAAGTTTCGTACAATTTTTTTTGTTTTAAATAGAATTTTTTCATACAGAAAATCCAAAAATCTTCTGTGGGCTACAGAATGGCTCAAAATCAACACCAATCGATTCAGGGTAGTCTAAAATTTTTATCCTTTTCCCGAATTTGAATTTTTAGAAATTTACAAATGAAATTCATTGCTTGAAATGTGATTTTTTGAGTACGTATATTTTCTTAAATTCTTTCGATTTTCTTTTGTCCAGATGGAAATTTTTCTGTGTTTTTGAGAAATTTGAAGGAAAATATCAGTGAGTTGGTTTAAAAGATGAAATTTACGAAGCACCCATCCAGTTTTGAAAATTAATTTTCACGGGCTAAGTATATAGAGTGGATTTAATGATTCAAAGAATGGAGAAAAAGGATAGTGAGCTGGAAAATAGAAAATCAAAAAAATCATTTTTGAATTTGAGTTGTCTTTTAACTAAAAATATTGACTTATTCCTAGCCCTTTTGGATGATATTCAAATGCATTACAAACACCAGGGGAAAAAATGATTTTCTCCAGCAAAGAACTTATTCCAGAACTATACGAATCGGCCGGAATTGAGCGTAGAGCGAATCGACGACGCGATACGATGTCGCAATAATGAGGCAGCTCAGCAGACACGCCGCCGCGCCGCGCCGCGCCGTGCTCCGTTTCTGTTTCTATGTAGTAAACGGTGCAAAAATTCAAAATTTAAGGTCACTATAGTTTTCTGCTCGAACGGACACACGATGACCTGCAGTGACCGGCATATGGACTCGTTTTGATTACATTTGCGACGGCCTACCGTACTCACTACTCACTGTGTATTAATTGGCGATGAAAATGTTCACCGTTAGAATATCGGAATTTATTAGTATTACAGAGTGTGATCTAGAAATGAGTTCGGGTTTGCAGTGCTAGTGCATTATAGTCGTTAGTCGTCTTCGTCTCGCAGTAGTACGAGTATTTTGATTTTATTGACCGAGACGTGTAAGTATACCTACGTGTACGTTGTATGTAGGTACCTAGATCTGTAACTAACTTACCTACCGTTGCGTTTGGTTGTGTGAAATATAAATTGATCTGTGTATTTAGCTTATAATTATTATCCTCGTAACTTGACTCGAATCTGGTTCCGAGGTTAATATTATACATCTAAGTATTTGTATTTTTCCACGAATCGCGGCTCTTCATCAGAAGGCTTATTATTTATGGTGTTTGATTTGTCGATTCAGCCGGTACGAGTACTTTGTTTCGTACTCAGTTGTTCGTATCGATGCACATTGCACGTGGATGGGATATTCGATATAGGTGACTATCTTGGTACATTTTGATCATTTTACGAGTATAGATGATGCATTCTTCACCATTGTCTTCGATCTTTTTGGGTTGTATGAGTCTTTTATGATTTATTTTGCATTTATAATTTTAATCGCACTAGATGTAGATATTGAGGAGATTCCAGAACGACGTATCATCTTAAATTTTGCGACGTTGATAGATCTTTAAAAATAACATAACATGACTTTATTTTCAAATTATTTTGTTTGTAAATTCAGTGGTTAAAATAAACTGATTTGTTTAGAAAATGATTAAGAGTGAATATGCCATCGTAATAAATCGATTTTTGGATAAAACTGAAGGTCTGCGAGGAAAATGGCGGGAAACGTATCAGAGAGAAGAGGACGAAGAAGGAGTTGACTGTCTAAAAAATTTATTTCATCATCTGAAATTGATTTTACTGAGATTTCACCCCATTTTTATTTGTAAAAAGACGAATGAGGTATTAAAAACGAGTAATTCAAAGTCAACTTACGCATGTTTTTGACCGATAAAAACATTGTTTGTCGACTTGAATCTTGGCTATTCGAAGGCACATTAATCTTTTGTAGATATTTGTGTTCAAAATGTAGCCTATAATAATGTTCTCCTTTGACGGTCGCTGATGAGCGACTATAAATGCTCTCTCAGCACTACCCAGAGAGAAGACATTTTTTTTTTGAAATTTTTTCTATTTATCATCTCTGCTACTTTTGAGCTACAATAGAGTAATTTGTATTTGATTCATTTGTTTTTGCTTATAGGAAAGACATTAGAAATAGAAATGATAATTTTTCGAGGAATTTTACAAATCCAATGTCTGTTCGATAATTCATCATAGGGTCATAACTGTCATAAGGTATTAGTATTCACCTCAGATCCTCCAGAAAATCAAAGCAGAAGCAAGTTTCCCTCTCCCCCCTCAATGGATTTGCTAAAAATCTATTCACAATTCAAGAAGTAAATAATATGCTTGTGAACTCAAATTTTAGTACACTTCTTTTTTATGTAATTGTTTTTGGGCACCATTATCAATCAGTAATTGAAATCCTTAAATTGAAAGTTATACAGTTTCCTTCTTTTTAAAAAATGAATAATAAAACAAACACTTGAATCGCGTCTCATAACGTCCCCTTCTCAGTTCCACTCTTTCATTGTTTTTCTGAACTTCTTTTATCTACCTATTTACATGTATTTCTACACACATATATCACAATGTAAGCATCATTACAACGACGTACTTTCATTTGTCATCAACGAAATTTGCACACCAAATCGCCATAAAAAAAGACCTAAAAAATTACGAGAATTTGATAACGAAATTGACTTCAACTACAACAATGACACACGACGAGTAATTTACTTATACCTGATTTTGGTAACAATTTTGACTGTATTCCTTATAGCATGAGTAAGTAAGTGCTACATTATGTGTGGAGAGCTGTACAAACGAGGAAGTCGTCAGCGTGGTACTTGAATTACATTATGTATATGTACGTGCAGTGTTGCACAAAGTGTACCTGCACCTCCACCTCTATACCCTGTCTGTATTAGTGTCGAAGGTGTTGCGGGATTTGGCAGCTGTGTGTAGTAATGCGTGTCTTATATTTGTTAAAATTGTCGAGAATTTTTTTCTAGAGGTATTTCTTATGGCTGATTTTATTCACCAATTGATTTTTTTTTTTTTTTTTGAACATTCAGCATGAAAGGAAAACAAAAACAATTCAAGTATGAAAAATCGACTGATTTGTTTTTTTTTGTTGTTTTTTCTTCGCGAGATTGTGTATCTACTTGCATTGGTAATTTTACGATTGGTCCGGTAGAATTTTTTAGTCGTGAATTTCCAGATTCCCGCTTCTCGTCTGGCTTCTTTCTTCTTGTTTTCTTTTGTCCTTGAGCAGCATCTCTTTTGGTAGTATGTGGAAATAATTTAATGGTGTAGACTAAGAACATATCTACTCGTAGATTGGTTGATGACCGTTGAGCGATTGTTTATTTCTTGTAAAAACCCCGGTTTGAAAAATTAATGGAAAATTTTCAAGTACTACAAAAGTCGCGAATCTTTGCACAAAAAAAAACTGGCTTTGTGAGAAAATTCAACCTTCGAGTGGTTAGTTTCGGACCATGTAAAATTAATAGTGATGTAATGTAAACAAACTATAGTGAACGGGATGCAAGATCGTATGATGTAAAATGTGAAATTGAGTTGCTTATTTCAAGATGACATTTACGAGTACCTATTTTACTTTACCTACGTTATTCTTAAAGATGAAGTAAACAGATAATAATATTTTTAGTATGTTTTTAAGCGATCGTGTTGGTCATTTTTGGCCGGATTTCCTTCCTGAAAGGCAACTATTTTGATATAAGATAAGTTATTCTTATTATACATATTTTTTCAGTATTTGAAATTTATTTTATTAGGATTTCATCTCATTTCTATTTGGAGACAAGTGAGTGGGTTACAAAAGTAATACAAAAACACATGTTTGAATGATGTAAATGTTTGATCGATGAAAAGTTTTTTGTGAACTCAAATTTTGGCTATTCGAAGGCACATTAATTTTCTATAGATATTTGTGTTCAAAATATAGCCTATAATGATGTTCCCGTTGACGGTCGCTGATGAGCGAATACATGCTCTTTCAGCACTACCCACAGAGAAGACATTTTCCTGAATTTTTTCAGTGTATCATCTTCCACTCCACCTGAGCCCTGAGCTTCTGAAGAGTAATTTGTGTCTGATTTAATTCGGATTGGCTGTGAGAAGGAGAAAACAAAGACTTTAGTTCAAAACTCGTAAAGGTTACAAACGTACCTAATTCAAAAACACGTTTGATCGATGAAAAGTTTTTTGTAAACTCAAATGTTGGCTATTCGAAGGCACATTAATCTTCTATAGATATTTGTGTTCAAAATGTAGCCTATAATAATGTTCTTGTTGACGGTCGCTGATGAGCGAATAATAATGCTCTTTCAGCACTACCCACAGAGAAGACATTTTTCATTATACATGCTACGAAAATGTAGCATTTTACCCACGTTTACACACTGCGAAAATACACTTTTTCCTACTGTGATTGAAAAAATTCCTCTTTCCATCCCTAGGGATGGAAAAGAAATTCTTTTCCGTCACACTGTGATGGAAAAGAATTTACAATATATTAGTCAATGTGAATTCTTTTCCGTCACAGTGTGATGGAAAAGAATTCTTTTCCGTCACACTGTGACGGAAAAGAATTTAGAACATATAGTCAATGTAAATTCTTTTCCGTCACAGTATGATGGAAAAGAGTTTCTTTTCCATCCCTAGGGATGGAAAGAGGAATTTTTTCAATCACAGTAGGAAAAAATTTTCGCGGTGTGTAAACAGGAGTAAAATGCTATATTTTTTCGTAGCATTTATAATGAAAAATATCTTACAAGATAGTAGTCAAAAGTGAATGAATTCTTGTTTCGTGCGTTGGCTCCACTCGCCTTCGGCTCGTTCCGCCAATCTTCGCACTCGACAAGAAATCATTCACTTTCGTCTACTGTGTTGTAATATACTATTCCCGCAATTTTTTCAGTGTATCATCTTCCACTCCACCTATGCGTTCTGAGCTTCTGAAGAGTAATTTGTGTCTGATTTGATTCGGATTGGCTGAGAGAAGGAGAAAGCAAAGACTTCTGTTCAAAAGAAAACTCGTAATCAGTTTATTACCTTTGAAATTCTATGAAGAAATCAAAGAATATTTCACTTATTGGGCGGTTTTTTTTTTCTTTTTGGCCTCTTCGAAAAACAATTGAGAACTATTTTCAAAATTTAATGTTAATTATCACTTCCTAGCGTGCAATGATTGATTCTGATCAGATCCAGACATGCCATTGATCCAATTTGACTTGATATCTGACCAGATCTTGTCAGATCGAAGTTCACATCGGATTAGATCTCCTCATACAAATCCTCGACAGATCCAGTTATGATCTAATAAGGGAAACCTGATTGGATCTGACCACATCAGGTCCAGACATTCCCTGGATCTCATCAGATCAGCATTTTCATCAGATTGATCTTTTCCAACCCGATCCCTTGAGTTTTCAAAGTTCCAATTTCATGTGGGGAAAGCTGGGTTAAATTTGAATCGGTTTTCAAAATCGAATACTTTTTTTGAGTAAAATAATATGGTTTTTGTTAGGAAAATGGAGAAATTGGTATTTTGAGTTTGAAAATTTCAAAGAATTCTAGGTTGAAAATTTTCGCTTCCTCCCCCCTCCTTCTGTGACATTTTTGGCGCGCCACTGTGATTGAAAAAGCTGATAGTTCGGTAGTTTTTTCGTTCTATGGGGGGGGGGGGGGATTCAGTCGCAATGCCTGAAATAATGTTTATTTTGAGATTCAGAAAAAATTGCTGGTGAATTGTGAGGCAAACATCTTCACAAAACGGTGCTGAAATACAATTTAAAGTACCTATAATTCGATTGTAATTCTATGAATTTTTCATTCGATGCAAGAAAAATTCCTTACGCTTAGAAATGAGAGAAAACAAATTAAAATTTCGAAAAAATTGATTGTGCGATAAAAAAACTTCAAACGAGAATTTCAAAAAATTGATTATTGCGTACGGTATAGTGTTTTTATTCTACATATGTAGGTACTTAATTGACTTCTTGGCAAATTCAAAAGAAATTCAAGCATCTCTAAGAAAATTTCAGGGGTACCTAACTATATTTATCCATTATTTTCCTTTTTCCATCATTGGCTTATTTTTTTTTTTAAATCCTAGATGTAGATTTGTCGGAAATTTTATGTAGATTAACCGAGCTGTTTTTCATTGTGAAATGAACACTCACCCTCTACTACAAGAAATGCCTAATAATGAAAACCAGTTTTGCAGAACCCTTTTCTCAAAAAATATTCGCTAGGATAAAAGATCACGAGCTCTCTTGTCTGACAAATATTGTTCAAATCGTCGTCAGGGCTAATACGCTGTTCTACCAATTTGAATGAATTCGTGCGAGCATTTTCGATCTATAGCTTTAAACCGGTTTCTTTGCCTCCCTTTCGAATACATTTTTTGAAAATATTATTCTGTAGTCGAGAAAAATGTTTTCAAGGTACCTCTACCTACTCAAAGTAGTTACCAAATTCTGAATCCAGTTTTCTAAAATTTCCTGATCTAGGATTAAATGGGATGCAGGGTGTCCACAGGTCTGGAAAACCTGGAAAACCTGGAAAAGTCAGGGAATTTGATCGGTCTGGAAAAGTCAGGGAAAAGTCAGGGAATTTCGTAATTTTCACGCAAAATCCCTGGAATTTTGAAAAAACGAATCAATTGAAAATTTTGAATAAGGACCTGTGATGAAAGGAAAACACTGTTTTTCACTTCTCGAAACGCAAATTTTCAAAAGCTTTTGCCCTCGCTTCGCTCGGGCTTGTTTTCTTTTCTCTTTCAAAAACAACATGAAAATTTCTAGATTATAAAAATCTAGTTTTTATGCCAAAAAATGAACTCCTCACGAAAAAAACATCGTTTTTAAGCATCTCGAATGTAGGTACATACAAATTTACAAGAGCTTTCGCCCTCGCTTGGGCATGTTCTGTTTTCTTTTTCAAAATCAACTTTTTTCAAAAAAAAAAACATAATTCAAATATTCTAAAATTTTAAAAGCCAAAAAAAAAGCTACTCGTCCTCACTAAAAAAACCAAACATAATTCAAATATTATTCTACAATTTTAAAAGCCAAAAAAAAAGCTACTCGTCCTCACATAAAAAAAACCTCGCTTTTATGCCTCTCGAAACTCAAATTCTCAGAGGCTTCCGCCCTCGCTTCGCTCGAGCCTGTTCTCTTTTCTTTTTCAAGAGTAAACTTCCTTCAAAAAAACATCCATTCCAATATTAAAATTTTAAAAAACCAAAAAATAAACACTCTTTGCATTCAAAAAAAAAAACTCGTTTTCAGGCATCTTGAATAATGCAAATTTTCGAAAGTTCTCGCCCTCGCTTCGCTCGGGCCAATTTGCCTCTCATTTTAAAATGAACAAATTTCACATTTTGAAGCCTTCAAAAATCAGAAAAAGAAAAGAAAAATTTTCATAAGTTATATGAATACATGTATTTTATCAATTGGCCAAACTTGATGCATTTTTAATTATTAGAAAAGTTAATAATCAAAGTTACGCTGTTTTTTATATCCGAAGAAGTATCCAGTTCGAAGAGAAGCTTATGGAAAAAAATTACCCCGCCCCCCCAATGTTTAATTAAAGTATGGGGTGAGCATAGAAAATTGAGAAAAATAGTCTGGAAAAATAGAAAAATTGGTCTGGAAAACCTGGAAAAGTCAGGGAAAATCATTTCCAGAAATGAGTGGACACCCTGGGATGGTTTTTCCAAAATCACCGTAAAAGATTTCGAGTATATGATACCTGGCATAACTTTTGAAAAGAAACACAAGTTACAATTTTTTGAGATGGCTTACCTCCAAAATTGAAGGAATTGCGAACACTGCGAACAGTCAAAAATCATCGAAAAAATCCCAGAAAAGAAATGTTAATCCAAAATTAGTTTAGGTATGAACGTTACTGATTTCAGTTCATCTTCTGGAGACGAACTAAACAGTTCAACTCGTACAACGAAATCACTTTGCTTCAAAATTTGAAACACTGCCGGGATAACTTTCATTCGATCACATTTAAATCCAAGAAAATCCCACATCGTCTAATTAGATTAGATGGAAGAGTACTTTAGCTCCCCTTCACTGCAAAAATTTTACAGACAAAGTGATTTAGAAAATGAGTCAGTTCGATTTTATGAATGAATAGTTCAAGTGAAACAAATCGTATTTCTACCTGTTCATTTACCCTTGTACATTCGAACATTTGAACCATTTCTTCTCAGTTATCCACAACTAAGGTAATACTCGAGTCGTAAAATTAATCGTATTAAAATAAAAAATACGTATCGTTCAACCACATTGAATCACGAGAGTACCTACCTACGCACCTCTAGGTGAGTTTTAATGCTGGCCATTTAAAATGCGTGAAAACGAGCGATTTTTCTTGGCATTGTTTACAATAATAATTCAAAACTACATACGAGGCGCGGATTTCTTACGGAAATTATATAATTAAAGCGTACTATGTGTAATTCAGTTATACTACATAAATAAATTAACTTCAGGAGTATGTACTTATACATTATAATAACAATTGTACGTACTCGTTTACTTATTTAAGTGTATCGGTGTATTAATTTCCTCGTTAAAATGAAACAAGCGCTGATATCCTATAAGCATGTATCCATTGTTAATCAAATTGATGAAGGGACAGGGCCCCCCTACTCTTTGTGTCTGTTCCCTTATTACTTTGACTGAAAGAACAGTCTCTGAGGTGAATGCATTGTACGAGATCTAGAACTACCTCCTAGGACTGCTGACTGATAGTGTAGTAGGTCTGTATGATTTTTGTGTAGGGTAATTTGTGTACAAAAGTACCTAAGTCTCTTTAAGTATGTCTCGCTTGAACGACGTTCCGTTTGATCTTTTATGAAATATCGGGATTTCACAGTTAGATCTGTCGAATGCTGTGTATTGGTGTTATTGGTTTAAGAATCAGAATCATTTCCATTGTACGGTTATTCGGTAGTAGGTACTTTTTTTCTGCTGATCGATTCGAATTACGAGGTTGTTTACTACACTATAGGTTAGTATATACAATATTCAACTGCTGGGTTGACGAAAAAACACTATCTGGAGATCTTTTGAAATGTCATCGATACAAGTTGGAGCATTATATTATTGAAAGATGACGTTGTATACGATGGTTGACAGGAGATGATGAGACGAAGCGAGCTGGGCTCTTCGAGTAGGTAATACTGAAGATTGCGTTTGGTTCTTTTAATCAGCTTGCGTAATCGATGAATTTAATTATTACATATTATGTGAGATGTTAACAATAACTACGCGTCGATTGTTGTAAGACTTATGGAAAAACTTGGACTAGTTTTTTCCTTGTTTGTTTGCGAATTATAATGTACAACTGAGAATACTATGTAGGCATGTCTATGTACATAGAACACGTGAGCTTTATACCTATGTAGAAAGTGTATCGTACACTTATGTGTATATTGTAGTAAAAATGATACGTACGAGTATGTGGGTACTTGGAACTATACATAGTAGAAGAGGGTATAATACAAGGTATTTATGGTGTTTATAAACAAAAGAATTCGCCATCGTTCATGTCTCTATGTATACCTATAAAGCTCGGTACAATTGGTTAAATTTTTATTGTTACCGATGAGTTTTTAATTTATCACGTTGTGTTTATGTTTCGTAAAGATCGAGTTGGTAAATTATTGTAGTAAAAAAAAAAAGATACGTGCAGTACGAACTACGAAGCCGCGATAAAGCATCAGGTTCAGGCTGAGGCTCGTGTTGAAAAATATTATATCTATGTATGTCGTATGCGCGCACCCGTACAAAAAAATTACCTAAAATAAACAGCCAACCAATTGGAAACAATTAAAAACGTGGTGTTGCGAGATTTCGTTTTCATTGTTGAATGAGCATAACCGAGTGTGAAAAAAATTCCGATTGTTGTAACCGACGATATGAATTTTTCGCTTTGTTTTCTTCGCGATTCGATGTTACTACAGTAGGTATTATTATTGTTTTGAAACAGAGATGGACAAATGAGCCTCGTGTGTACAAGTACCTCTCTCTGCATTACCTCTACCTAGTATGTTGTTGATCGCTGATCGTGTTATTTTGCGATTTCGAACCTTATATGTACGTTGTATATTTTAGTGATAGTGATAATGAATTTTAATTCTACATACGTCGCGAGTCGGTATTTTCGTACGTCGAAATTTTATAATTCGTGAAAAACATTCTCGTATCATTCGATGCATATTAACTTGTTATTTGTGCGATCGTAAGCTATACCTATATAGTCCTCTTTGAAACCAGTTTCTCTCTACGTTGTGCTGCGAAAAACCTAACGAAAATGTTTTTGTTTTCAGAATTTACCGAGTTCCAGAATAATGCAAAAGTCAAAAAAGGTAAGAGATACTCTTTTTTATTTTCTCACCTAGTCACCTTGACCGTATCGATACCCACGAGCTGTATCTGCGCGACTAATTATTGCATCTGTGTGACTGCGAGAGTCTGTGAAGTGATTCGTAGAGACCGTGGTGTTTCGTCACTTTGTATGTACTAGTAGGATGATGGAGTAACGCACGAAAAGGTGTAGAGAGATACGAATATATACGATCCAAGCCCAAACACTTCCGTTATGCTTTTTGCCAACAATCTGTTCGTCTAATTGTTTATCCAACGTGTGTAAATGTTTTATATTTATCAACAGAGGTATTAGCTGTCTACTAAATGGTGCTTTTGTAGGCGGATTTAATAGGTCATTGGTGATTCGGAGCATTTGTCAAATTACGTACTCGTACTTTCGCGTGTTCGTCCGTATAAGTATTTATTGTTTCGATTCATTCGGACTCGACTCGACTCGACAGATAGAGAGAAAGAGAGATCTGGAGCATAAATCTTCGAAAGTTACGTATCGCGTGAATGGCTTATTTCGTTTGACTGCAGTAAATTGAAATTGTCTGAAAATTTTACCATTTATATGGCGTTATTGTGCGCAGAGTCGAGATATATCGGTCGGTTTTGATAAATGATTTTTTTGCTATAACGTGACTAAAATTGAGGTTTTAGGGCTTCGCAGAGGTGTGAAGAAATCTCGCGTCCAATTGGAAGGTTACAGTTTGGTCATAACCTTTCACAAGATTTCGTTTTATTGAATTGATGACTAGGTTGTTGAGGAAGTTTTGTTTGTATATGTGTACGAGTAGGTCCTAGATTTTTAGACCCAAAAGATGTGAAAATAGTCTAAATCTTGGCTGTAATTGCATAATTGGATTCCTAAAATAAATTCAAGATCCCCAAGTCGAAGGAAAGAGAAACTACGGATCTATAAAGAACACTAATTTTTGAAGAAAAAAAAAAAACTTTTGTAGTTACACCTTGTACAAAACCTTACATGTGTAGAAAATGACTCCCCCCCTCCTTGAAAATGTGATTTCTAAGTTTTTGGAATCGATCTACTGGAGGGGCAAGAAGGGTCATTATACAAAAAAATGAGTGGATTTTTGAACTCTGCGCCAATCACAAGAGGAATCGTTTTTCAGTTTTTTTTCCTTTTTGGAATTTGATGAAGTTTGGCAAAAAGTTGTGGCCAAGTGACCTCAACAATTAAGTAGGAAGAATTTAAAATTTTTATTTCAATGTTTATTAACTTCCCTGGCGATGACTCGAATTTTGAAAAATTTGAACATTTTTCAAATTTAGTAGTCTATTGATGTCTTTGGTAGGCCTACTTACACTTACATAATTACATTTGAACATCAAAAAATTAGGTACAATTTTTTGTTTTTTTTCCTGTAGAGGGCATAATTAAAATTGAACAATCAATCTACAGTCATTTATATACGTGATAGTGAATATCAAAAAATCGTCTAAACCAAAAAAAAAAATGGGGAAAAATGAAATGTTCAAATTTGTTGTTGGAGGTGGAGGGAGTCCATCAAATTCTTAGAAACGTTGAAACATCTTACCCATCTGAGAACTTTTGAAAGTTTGATAAATGGTTCGCCAGATGTCATTTTCAATTTGTTGTGTATTGGCCATCTTTGAGGGTGTGAGAGAGAAGGGGAGGAGAGGGCCAGGCTTAAGATGACTAAATTGAAAAAATCTGCCAATATTTGAACTCAGTGCTTTCAATTAAGTAACAATCGACGATGTGTCACTAAATTTTAAAATATTTTCAGATTATTATGATCCAAATTGAGAACCCTTTTGCTCCCCACCCCTGCTCCTTGCTGCAAAGAAGAAATAAATGTGCCAGTGTGTGATTCTTTCGTGATTTCAAATTGCGACTTTCAACTCCGATACTTTCCGCAAAAAGCGTAGCTTTCATGCTTGAAATTTATTACGTAGGTATACTGATTTCGAAATTTCTTTTTATTTTCTTTCTACCCCTGCTAACAGATTTGCTCCTTTTTGATTTTTCACAAAATGAGCCGGAACCCATCACGTCTTATCAATTTTTCGAGGAATTGTCGGTTATAAATACTGTGAAAATGCTCGAGGACCTTTTCAGTTGTTTATTGAACTACATTTTTGAAAAGAAGGTCAACACTTGAAAAAATTATCGGACGAGATATGATTTCACTTGAAAGGTCAAATGAAAATCATCGATAGCAAGAAAATTGTCGCACGTTTGATTTTTGTCTCGAATTTTGAACATTTTTTGCATTTTTGAAACCTAATTAGATAGGTAAATGAAAGTACATAATTTTTTGTTATTTTTGCATCTTTTCTACTACATATTGAAATTATCATTTTTATCCTTGCCACGAAGGACGACATTTTTTTACATGTTCTGTGGACTGTGATCGAGTGGAGTCTACGATTATGTTCTATATTTTTGGAACACCTTCCTTCATCCCAATTTAGATAATTCAGTTTGAGAAAGAAGCTCGTTTTTCATGGTACTTGAAAAAGCTCTCACTAGATTAGGTTCTTTTGTATAGTGTCCTATAATGTTTTTCGTCTTTCAAACGATTATCTATTTTCATTTATCCAGGGTGTAGGATGAGAAGGAGGAAAGCTATGAAAATGACATCCAATACTACATACATCTAATGTATATCACGTACCTACATTACGTTTGTAGTATAAATGTCGGCACCTTAAGCTATCAATTTAAAAAGAGTAAAACCGATTTCTGAAAGCACCGTCGAGTTTCTGCTGATGCTACGAGTGTATGAAAAGTGAAGAGATTCGAATTCAGGTGTACGAGTTTTTATTGGTCACCCTGAATTAATAAACCAAAGCGCGCAGATAGTGAGAGGCCGAGGCCACGTAAAATTACCAACCACATGTAAAAACTTAATTATAATGACCACGAAAAGGACAATAGAGAGGAACTGTGTCATGTGACGATTGAATATCGGCCATTATATTCAATCCGCTGCGATCAATTGATCCGAATTGTTTCATTGTCCACAATCAAAATGAAAAGAATCAATTTTTCAACTTTGAAAAGATCGATACCTATATTTTACGACACCTTGCGACAATGTTGAAATCATCGAGTAATCTTCGAGCTTCTGTTCAGTTGTGCTGGGTGAAATTTTACTCTTCTCAAGGAAATCGAAAGTTGTCTTAGTCATGTATGTATCTACTACGTATCTACGTATCTATACTTGTTGCATTCCTTCCTCTTTGCGGTATCGTTTTCTTCCATAGAGGGGAAAGAAAGGAGGCAGGGTTTTAAAGAAATTACACGCTTTGAAAATAAAGGTAAGCTTACACAACTGCGAAACTTCAAACGTGGAGTAGGTATCTGTTGCTCGTAAAAATTATATGTACTTACATGTGTAATCAAAAGTCGTAAAATTTGAGGAAGTCGTTATAAATTCGTTCACTCTTGTTATAAATCACGATGTTTTCCATGCTTTTATTTGCGGTTCAGTTTTCTTTGATAATGTAGTATTGTGATTTTATAAGTAAAAATTATTGTTCGAATGAAATTGCCATCTAGGAAAATACTGAACATTTTATTGCGTTCAAGTTTGAGGGAATTTATTTTTTTTTCGTGAATTATTTTTCATTTGTGATCTTATAAAATTTTGGAAAAATTAATTTGGCAGGATAAAATTTCTACGTATAAGTTGCATGCTTTGAAAAAATTAATCGTCAAAAAATTGGAAACGATTCAATACTCGTGCTGTTGAGTATATACTTAATGCTTATCAGCTCGTAGTGTTATAGTAAAGTTCTACGCTCCTCGTGTATTACCTTCTGCTCTGTTATCACAATGAACTTGAAACAGCTGATATAGTATAACTTTTAAATTTCGTAAGAACGTGTTTTTTTATTTTTCGGTACCAGCGAAGATGGCCATTTCTACCTGTTACATAGAAATTTTATGACGATAAGAAAAATTGTATACATTTGAGGGTCAGTTATTTTCATTTTCAATGAAACGAAACAAAGAAATGTCGAATACGAGTAGTTTTTTTAAAATTCTGATCAATGTAGAGACATGTGTGAAGGCAAAGGTTTTGAAATGGTTGAATTTTGTGTGTTTTTTTTGTATTTTCAAAATGTTTTTGTGCTGGTTCAAATCCAAAATTTTCTTCAGCGATCAGTTTTGGAAAAAAAATGAATGAAATTCAGTTTGCATCACATCACCGACCTTTCGAGGCAATTGGCGATGGTTTCGAACCGTTTTGGAGCATCCAGCGAATATTTATATTTTTTCTCCAAAAATAATTGCTAGATAACTTAGAAAACTTTAGATTTGGACCGGTACAAAATGATTTTGAAAATATGTGGCTAAATCGATTGAATTTGTCTCAAATATGGTAAATCCGAATTTTTAAGTGCTGGATTTAATTTTCATTCTGCTTACAGTTTTTTTTTTTTTTTTTTTTGAAAACTGGACGGTTCAAAAATCTGCTGGAGGCTCCAAAACGGCTTGAAAGCATCATCAATCGACTTGGGAGGTCGAAAATAGTGTTCAAACCAAATTTCAGTTTTTTTGGTCAATTTGGTAAAATTTTGATTTTTTTTTCATTTTTGGACATAATTTGAACTTTGAAAATTTACCAAAAATCGAAAAATGAGTTTCAGCTCCTGAAATTCTGGTTATTGGTGTATTGTAGAGTTCTCTATGGTTTCCTCTGTGTTCGGTTCAAACATTTTTATGCTAGTTGGGATACTTTCCTTATTGAGTATTTTTATTTGCTGTGTAAATACTACTTAGATACTTATTCTTCGTATTATGATTCCAGTGAATCATACATTTTTAGTTCCGGTTCAGTGATTCTCAACGATGTACCAAAATTTGCTTGAAAATAAAGTACAAAAATGAATTCTAATTGACAGAAGGAAAAATTGGAAATTGAAAACGAACCCTTCAGCTCAGCGTTCTGTTTTGATTTGTTTAGGTACATTTTTTCTGATTTTCAAAGTTTGACTTCACTGGAACTGTTTTGAAGCAAAATTCATCCCTACTAGAAGCCAAACACAACACCCAAAGAGTCCAGAAATAAAATTTTTCGCCCATAAACTATACCTAATTTCCGGCGATGAAAAAAAACTCGTCGCGACAATATCCGCACTTCTCGAAGGGTATCCTAATTCGCCTTTGGGAATTCGAACGGTCAATGCGACCAGAAGAAATTGACCAAAAAAGGTTGTTCGTTTTAGGCAAGGTCTGCAATAAAAGGTCACAGACGATACTGGCAGCAAGGTGCGTCACTGTATGTAAGTG
The DNA here is from genome assembly GCF_950023065.1 of Planococcus citri. Classification (NCBI taxonomy): domain Eukaryota; kingdom Metazoa; phylum Arthropoda; class Insecta; order Hemiptera; family Pseudococcidae; genus Planococcus; species Planococcus citri. The sequence continues at coordinate 34,223,413 of NC_088679.1, forward strand.
GGTGAGTATGTTTAGGATGATTTTACGAGAATAATGTGGTCCGAGGATGGTGCGGCGAGGTGGCGGAGTAGATTCGCGACTCGTGTTATATCCGCGAGATATTTTCTCTCTCGATTAGCTGCATGAATCACGATTTGGATTCGGTCGTTGGTCTCCGATATCGAAGTGATCTTTGCGGTCGCGTGGTCATCGTTACCGAGAATTCATTCATCGCAGACCAATTGGTCATATGGCGCGAAGATACACTCTTATAACTTAAACACGCTGACGAATACGTACTATGAACTTACGTCATCGTCGTTATTTTGGCGGTAAAAATCATCTGATGGGTTTTGTTTCTTCGATTGCGTGCGTGTGTAAAGTGGATGTACTCGTATCTGTTTCTGTATCTGTGCCATAATGTATGTCGAACGTCGAACCAATGATGATGAATTTTTCCCTCGTACGAGTGTCAGCCTGAGCCATCAGCCTCTAGCGGTATTTAAAAAGAAGTAATTTCTTTTCAACGAAAAACGCGGAAAAATACGACACACGGTGTGAAACAATTGTATTTACATTACGTATACCGTATACCGTTTTTCGTCGTCGTTGTATTGGATTTTTCGTACGTATAATGTTGACAGTGTGTGTGCACATCGCATATGCATACACATTAGAAAATGAGCTGTACCACCATATTGAGTTGTAAATTTTTTTTCTGACATTTGTTATGGGTTCTGATGGCGATAGGCAAGGTGGTGTCGAGCTTTTCAACATGTGGATTAAGTCAATACGCGAACAGGCTGTAATTAATGGACGTCTATGTGTTCGCGTGTATTTCGCAGTTAGTTTTGTGACCATTTTGAAAAAAATTATTCCTTAGCTGTGATATCTGCTCTTTTGGTTTGGAATGAGTGCAACCGTCGAAAAAATCTTCCAGAGATGGTTACTCTGTTTAGGGGTCGAGGGTGATATTTTGATCTCCCATTGACCCAATGATTGAAATTGACATCTATTAGATCTCGCATGTCCTTTTAAGAAAAGCCAGATTGATTTGATCATGGAATATATTTGTAGTGGTGGAAAATCGACTTTGGTCTTTGTTTTAAGCAGCGAGTGTCACGGTTTCGATCTTTATTGGGTAAGTATATGCGCAGATATTGCCTAATATTTTGGTCAAATTTATAATTTTTTTTAAATTATTGCTTCCGTTCAACGTTTGGTTCCCTTTGAACGATGCACATTAGCTTCATTGGACTCAAATTCCAGGAGATCGCAAAATCATTTATTGTGCATAATAATGCTTTGGAAAATCATTCTCCGAGGTGAAAAATTCTTGACTTCAAGGACGTGAATGATGTGATTTGCATTAACTTTCCTTCTACTGTAGAAAGTTCAATTTCTAGATTGAAATTAGCAAATAATAAAATCGTATTTTTTTGCCAGCTATGGGTTGTTATGATTTCTGAACCTGCAATATGAGTTACATGACCAATAGTTTTTGGATCATATTATAAACCCACCGTATGTCCAAGTCAAAGACACCCACATTACACATCCCAGTTGTGGTTTCACTCTTTCACTCTTATTCAGTGTCACACCTCTTCATACAGCATCAACATCCTACACCTACACTAGATGATCTTTTTTTTGCATTACGAAAAACATTTTTTACTGATCTCTCCCATCGAAATGTGTCAGTTTTTATGGGGAAAAATCCTATTGGTGTTTGCTGCTTAAATGCTGGGTAGGTAACAGATGTCAAAAGTATCTCTTTCTTCCCTTCCCTGTTTGATGAAGTATCAAAAAAATTTGAGGTTTTTTACCCAAGTGCTGATGAAAAGCTCTGGTCGAAGGTTGAAGCGATGCAGAACCTTCAGTAGGCAAAGAAGTGCTGAAGATGTCCAACGATGAAATCATCAACAAAGTATAATTTCTCATAAAAGAGTTGTCATCTCCCCTGTAGAAGTGCAAAATTTTATCTCTGATTTTTATAACAGGAATGACATGAAAATTGAAATTCAAACCATTTATGCCAAATTTTTCTGTTTTTACGATTGATAATAATTCGTTTTCGATTAGTTTTATCGAGGGTGTCTAACAGTGTATTGTTAATCCTGCTAGTCCTGCTTTTTAAGTCTTCTTTTTTTTTCAATCAAACCTTGAATTTTTAAATTCATATCCTCCTTTCGTAGAATGTTGATAATAAACGTTCGTTTGCCAACTTCTCTCAAAATTTCTCCTTTCTCGAATGGAAAATATCATTTAAAAATCCCTCTGTTATAATTTTTAAAGAACAAGATTGCACTTGAAAAAAAAATTGATAAATCCATTGAAGAAGTATGATAAAAAGCGTTGTTTTGATGTTTTAATCAAAAATTGTTTCTAAAATTTTGTCGCTTCTCTTTTTCAAGAGTAATTTTTTAAGAATCAATTTTTGCATTTTTCCCAGAACTAATCCATTGAAAAAGTACAATAAAAATTTCATTATAAAAAAATTTGAAAACGAAAAACTGAAATGGTATAGGTACTGTCACTCCCCCCCCCCCACACCTTGATCTACCAATCTACCAAAAAAATTGAGAATATCTGGAACCATCGGAGAAGTTATAAGTTTACATGTGATATTTTGACCCCCCCCCCCCACCAACTCGAAGTGTTTGCAAGAATATACATTGAAATAATGAAAGTATTCTTGACATTCCCCCCTCCCCCCCCAAAAAAAAACCTTGTAATTTGTGAAGATATTAAAAAAACAAGAAATTGACGTACCAAAATTTTGACCAGCCTCCTTTCAAAATAAGAAGTCTTGAAGTAGGTATAAATGAAAAAATATCCTGCCTAAAGTCCTACTTTTTCATTTTGACATTTATCAGGTAGGTATACCTTGCTGAGTTTGGCATTTCATTTCTCGAGCATCGATTTGCATGTTTGCTTTCGCTAGTGTTGTCAATGTTATCGTATGCTCTCAATTTACTGACTCATATGGGGACACCCTGTGTGTAAGACGGCTTAAATAATACGTAAGTAATGAAGTATTCGAACATTTGATTGCGAAAATATCGTATCATGTCAAAGTTGACGCGATTCACGTGTCCATGTTATTTTGTCAACTCTCAGGACAACTTTGATTGGTAGGTAGAAGTACCTAGCTAGTAGCTATACACGTGTTTCTTTCGATGACTTCTTTCGTGCGTAGTAGCCCTCATATTACGCGAATACTACGTCGAATCGTACGTCGTCGTTCACTTTTTAATAGGAATCTTATCGCAATGCGTAATAAGTAATTATTGTGCCGAAGTTAATCAACACGTACGTCTGTACGAGTGTTAATGAATTCAAAAATATAAATATTTTTATGTTTATACCGAAACAATCACGCCATATAACGTACGAATATTCGATTTCGGCCATTGAAATGAAAACCAAACATACTTACAGGTATAGAGGGACATACCAAATAAATAATTTAAGCTAAAACTGTACCTACTCCGATTCCGATGGAAACAACGATTGTGGATAGGTATTGTAATCAGAGGGGAGCAAGTGGGATTAAAAAGTAAACGGTACTTGGTCAAAGGAAGAGCATGTACGCCTATACCGTGAACGATTGGCGTATTAAATGATGAATGACATTCAACGGAAAGGTATAGCGTATATTACCGAGCATTTTAGTCATAGTGCAGGGACAAGGTCAAAGCCTCCATTAATTTTCTGTCTAATCAATTTTAATCCGATGCTAATACCCGTGTTTGGAAAATTATCGTAGCCAAGATTTTCCTAAATATACGTTGTGGCTGGCTGTGGCTGTGGTTTACAGGATGAAGGCGAATACATCAGGAATACGACGACGTACTACTACAGAGTGGAAGACGGGATCAGAGGAGGGTATCTCGCGAGTTACCTGTACTTTTCTCGTTTCGAGGTTCATTGGGTGTAATTTTCGAGTAGAATAGAGATGCGATTTGACGTGAGGTTTGGTATCAAGGATGAGATGCTGTGCGAGATGCGAACCCATCCACAATATTGGAATCTTGTGTTTAGATAATTTTACTAGGAAATGATTTTTCGAAAGGGAAAATAATGAAATATCCCGCCATTTGGAAGAATTGCCTAATTATTTCCTGGAAAATGCCGGCAATTGAATAGAATTGTTCTTCTAACCTCATTACAACGGTAATAATGGCAATCCTGGCGTCTTATTCAGAGTAAGTAAATTGACGTGAGTTGAACTAAATGAATGAGTCGGTGCCTCAATACATTTTCTTGGTAGCTAGTTTGTTGTTTTGTTTTTTGTCGAAACAAAATACTCGTAAACTAGTCTTATACGTACAAAGGCACAATGTCCTAACTAGACGAATCTGTTTCAGACTGGCCCCAGTACGCTCATCTTACAAAACTAAAATACTCCAAATAAATTGAAATAAGGTGAAAGAAAAATGAGACTTTCAAACTTGAATGATATCGTCTATTTCCTTTTTAAAAATGCTTGAAATATTACTAATTGGTAATTGCTTCCTTTGAGATACAGATTTGCTCATATTATATTTCTACAGCAGCATTATTCGTAATTTTTTTTTGTAGGATGTCGACGACACTCGTCTTGATTTTTCTCAGGAAAAATGGTGAACAAATGTTGAAATTTCCTCAAGGTCTTTTTTTTTTCTGAAAATCGATTCATTTTAATATTTTTTTTCTTTGAGAAAATGATGGTTTTTTGGGGTGAGTTATAAGTGTCTTGCGAAGGAGAAAATACGACTGGAAACAAATTATTAGGACGTGAAATTTCCTTGTGATAAAAATAGTGTCAGATTTTTCTCGGAAACTTGGTTTTTTTACAATACTCGTATTTGCGGCAAAAGTTCTAAGCTTTGTTCAAGATGAGTTAACAAGGCGTCGACTAATTGGCTTACCCAAAAGAACTACCTAACGTTTCGTTTAGTTTTATGTGATTGTAAGTAGGTCGGTATTAAAATGATACAATCGGTTATCAAAGAGAACCAATATCATTGAAATAAATACATAAATGACGTTGGATGAAAAATCCTCTTCTGTGGCAAGGTGTTCTTGTGCCCATTTTCTGGTAAATTGGGAAAATGCTCTCGCGAAAAAAATTATATTTGGCGCCTGAAATTGATCTTGACAGTGTATTTTTGGATGGTCTACATTATGATTTTTCTTGATCCATTCCAATGAATTTTCTGATGGTGGATTGTTCTCTCGATAAAATTGGGTAGGTAATTGAAGGTTTTCTGACGTTTTTTTTTTTTTTGAAAATGGCTTCTGAATTTTTTGAGCAGTGTTCTGTATTTAAAAAGTTCAAAAAACACGTTTTTCTCCTTTTTACTCCCCCATGATACGAAGACAAGGAGTCTATCAGGTCATCAAAGTCATCATAAAGTCATCCTTTCGACCTTACCAAAAATTAATAAAATATTCTCAATTGCATTATAATCTGTCAAAAATGCAGAAATTTGTATTATAAAAATTATTGTTGAATTGACCTCTTAGTTACTGAAAATTACCATAAATTGATGAGAAAATTGAAATAGTTGAGCAAAATTCTGCAAAAATCGTTTGCAAATTTGTTGAAATGTCATAAAAAATGTTAAAATTGGCTAAAAGTTGATAAAATATTGCCAAAAATTTATCTAAATATCGCAAAAATGCTCAGTTATGAAAAAAAATTCTGCAAAATTACGAAAAATAGATCAAGACAGTATTGAAATGAAATAAATCATGAATCACGAATCATTTTCAAAATTGAAGACTTGAAGAGGTATTGCAATTCAAAAATGTTGTTTTCAGTTTTTTCGATTTTTTGGGTGGCGATGAAGAGTGATACCTATTACGCCTTCGAAATCGAAGAATCCAATTTTTAGTATTTTTATACCCCTGTAAGATTTACTTGATTTTTAAATTATGTACGAAAAATCTCAATGGGTACATCGATCCTGAATAAAATTGGTGATATGATCTGTAGATGTTTGAAAATCGCTGAGATAGGTACCTACTTGTTTTCGACTCATTTCATAAGTCTTCTTTCAGTCGCTTCGAGTCTATTGGAGAATTTCCGATGGCGTGATCGACCATGTTGACAAACACTTTTTTCATCGGGAAACCACAAGTGTTGATTTATAATCCGACTAAGCTGATGTAACTGTTTATGATTTTGCTGTGATAAGCACCCCTCTCATGGTTTCTCTTCTTCACGAGTATCACATGGCATGATTTATCATCGAATGCCCGTAGGAATACCTACGCGTACGTTCGACACTATAAGTCTTATGCTTCTTCCATACCTCATTCTTTTTCATTAAATTCCCAAAATTCAAAACAAAACAAAAAAATGTAAACCTCGATGGTGGTTTACCTTACATGGTCGAAACATTCGTTCGCAACATTTCAACACGATCCCAAAGCTGCCGAACAATTTTGTATCTGGTGATATAGATATACTGTAGATAGGTTTAGACGTTGAAAAAAAAAATACATAATTGGCCATATTGGTATAGTACGCGATTAAATTCTCAACGCCATAAAAAGGACACTGGTGTATCGTGATACTGCTGCATGAGAAAAAAAAACTGCTACGATTTAGTACTTGTTTTGATCGTTTTCTGTGTACGAGTAGGTACCTACCTAGAAAATATTATGCTCGTGTATTTATGATTTTTCCCCGGTCCGTGGATACGTAAATTTAAAACTCGTGTTTATGGCAAAAAAAAAATGCTAAAAATTTTCAATACTTTCGATGGTTAATTAATGTGCAAAATAATCAACGAGCCAAAAGTTAGCCAAATTACGAGTGTAATCGATTAATATTGTAAGTGTACGAACGTAATGTACGTGTTTTTCACGTAAGAGAATAATTATCGTTTAACTATTGGTTTATTTAATTTTTACGATCGATTGCAAATGCACGAGTTGCTTATTTACTACGTTTTATATTTTTCGATCAAAACGGTGCTACCTGCCATGAAAAAGTTTCTGGTCGAAATTTTCAGTTCGGTACCTCTGAGAAATGTAGACTACCGTTTACATTTCCTTCCTGTAGGTATTGTGAATTATTTATCAGGCAGACTGGATATTCTTTTATTTGATTTTGAATAAGATCCAGGTAGTTATACTTCACATTATGAACAGCTGGAGTATAATCAACTTGCGTACATTTCCGTTGCATTTTTTTTCTTCTTTTTATAATACGCAGCTACCCACCCACAGTTATAGGCTAAATGGCACACGATTTCACCTTTTCAGTGTGTATTGCAGACTTATTCGGCCATCGCCAATGAGTAAAATGTGGGTGACAGGATCATTTTTTTTTAGTCTAATTTTGTCACGTTGTGAAAGTATACTGGTTCACGAAGCCCTATACTGCGCTGTGTTCGAATTAAACAAAGCCTTTGTTTACTACCAGGAATGGGTTCTTTTCACAATACCTAATCTTGGCGCGTCTAGTTTAGTTTTGCGACATTGTAAGCGTGCTTTGCGCCACAGCCAACGTCTGGCTACGATTTTGTTTTTCAACTGTCTCCTCTCGTCTGAATGACATTTTTGCTGTAAATACTTTGGCTAGGTGCTTTATTGGGATTGCTGCGACCCTACGGACTTCTGACTAAAATTAATTGCTCCAGTTGTACTGCTGATGATGATGATGTACTAGATGTCTCAACTGACTCGACACTGAAAATAGAAAAAAAGACCTTAACGGTGCATTTATGCATAGTGCTAAAGTTTTCTCTGACGAAGGATTCAATAAATGAAAACTAGACATTATCAAACCTGTTATTTTGATGTTGGGACAACCTTGAAAATTATGCATATTGTACGCCTCCCGTACATTAGCTCGTAATTCACAACTAGATGAATTTATAATTCTATCAATTGCTCCGCATTCTTTGAACTTTGAAGCATATAAATATGCATCGAGCTGGCGGTCGTCGGCTCATGATATAAACACCAATCAAATAGGTAGGTGGAAAATGTTGACAAAGAAATCGTTTGTTATTATGCAGACGTATACCTATAGGTATAGGTGCTTGTAGTTTTGCTGGTCTTTCTTGTCTGATATTCGCGACGATGAGATTTGAATGGCAATTAGACGAAACTAGAGGGTCTAACATTGAATTGAATGGGCAGTATTGAATTTAATAAAATTCAGCGTGATTTCGATGGGAAGAGAATCTAAAATACTGGATAGCGATCTTTTTTGAGTGAATTAATTTTAATCTGTGTACAATTGCAGAGTACATAAGGAAAACGTCGTAATCAGTTTTTTATAAATTTTACAGAAGAGCATTTTAAAAGATTGAAATGTTATTAGACTTGTAAACATTATTTGGCTTGAATTTTGTTTTCAAATGTATTCCAAAGGTCTATTGGAAAAATTCTAGGCCATCCCTCAGAAGTGAAAGAAATACCTCCAGAGAATATTTAAGCAATTTGAGCATAGCCGGTCTAGTATGGTGATTTGGCCCCCGAAACAGGTATTGACCACACCTGCCCCAAAAGGTCAACCATGATGAAAAAAAACTGTGATGAAAATTTTGGACCCCTAGAGCAAGTATTTTGGGGGGGGAGGGGCTAAAATGTGTTTTTTCTTCTTAATTGTCTCATTTTTCACCAAATGCTGATAAATAGTTCGCGTTTTTTTAGATGGGTTCTAGGTAGTCCAAAGAACAAAACCAATTTAGGAAAAAAATTTTGGGCAATTTTTTGGGGGGGTTTTGCCCTTTTTAAAATTTTGAGCCGCCATTTTGTAATGAAGGGTCAAAGTGACAATGGAATTTTTTCAGTCCAAACACGCGTTATTTATCCGTAAACATACCATAAAAATTTTAAAAATTTTGGAGTCGTGGAAGTTGGTCAAAAAAAAATAAAAACTGACCACACCTTGCATTATTCACTACCCATAAGTCGCACCTACTATATACTATACAATACACATGACTACATGTTATGGGAAAACAGCTATCAACTGTTGATTTTTATAAAATCATTTCATTCTGGAGCCAACAGAAAATGTTTTTGTGGGGTCCTAACCTCCCACCCACCTTCCCTCACCCCTCAAATTGTTATTTTTAAGGAAAATCAAGCCGCCGATATGGGAATCGTTTTCATATGAATCGAACCTTCTGAAAACGAATTTGCAGTCGAATTTACGCTTGAACCATTTTTTTGTCAACCCCTCCCCTCCCCTGAATATTAATTCGTCATTATTAACACGAGTAGGTAGGTAAGCATGCACTATGAGTCTCACCTTATACACATAATAAGTTACAAGTTATGGATAAACCAGCAATCAACCATTGACTTTTATAATATCATTTCATTCTGGAGCCGATAAAAAATATTTATGTAGGGCCCAAACATCTCGCCTCACCCCCCCCCCTCAAATTGTTATTTTTAAGGAAAATCAAGCCGCCGATATGGGAATCGTTTTCATATGAATCGAACCTTCTGAAAACGAATTTGCAGTTGAATTTACGCTTGAACCATTTTTTTGTCAACCCCTCCCCTCCCCTGAATATTAATTCGTCATTATTAACACGAGTAGGTAGGTAAGCATGCACTATGAGTCTCACCTTATACACATAATAAGTTACAAGTTATGGATAAACCAGCAATCAACTATTGACTTTTATAATATCATTTCATTCTGGAGCCGATAAAAAATATTTATGTAGGGCCCAAACATCTCGCCCCCCTCAAATTGTTATTTTGATGGAAAATCAAAGTAATTTGCATGTAAAACAATCACTAATGTGACTGCATTTTATTGCCCCCCCCCCTGTACTTCATTTCACCTTGCGATTCCCTTAAATGTAAAGAAAATATTTCACAAAACTACAAAGAATAATGACTATACCTATGTGTGCCGAATACATGCATGCTTACCTACCTACTCGTGTTAATAATGACGAATTAATATTCAGGGGAGGGGAGGGGTTGACAAAAAAATGGTTCAAGCGTAAATTCGACTGCAAATTCGTTTTCAGAAGGTTCGATTCATATGAAAACGATTCCCATATCGGCGGCTTGATTTTCCTTAAAAATAACAATTTGAGGGGGAGAGGGAAGGTGGGTGGGAGGTTAGGACCCCACAAAAACATTTTCTGTTGGCTCCAGAATGAAATGATTTTATAAAAATCAACAGTTGATAGCTGTTTTCCCATAACATGTAGTCATGTGTATTGTATAGTATATAGTAGGTGCGACTTATGGGTAGTGAATAATGCAAGGTGTGGTCAGTTTTTATTTTTTTTGACCAACTTCCACGACTCCAAAATTTTTAAAATTTTTATGGTATGTTTACGGATAAATAACGCGTGTTTGGACTGAAAAAATTCCATTGTCACTTTGACCCTTCATTACAAAATGGCGGCTCAAAATTTTAAAAAGGGCAAAACCCCCCCAAAAAATTGCCCAAAATTTTTTTCCTAAATTGGTTTTGTTCTTTGGACTACCTAGAACCCATCTAAAAAAACGCGAACTATTTATCAGCATTTGGTGAAAAATGAGACAATTAAGAAGAAAAAACACATTTTAGCCCCTCCCCCCCAAAATACTTGCTCTAGGGGTCCAAAATTTTCATCACAGTTTTTTTTTCATCATGGTTGACCTTTTGGGGCAGGTGTGGTCAATACCTGTTTCGGGGGCCAAATCACCATACTAAACCGGCTATGCTCTTTACCTTTTCTGTTTCTCCTTTTCAGCAGTGTTTAAAATTTTTTTTTCGAAACAGATATCGTGAGTTTAAAGGGGTCGATTGAAATTTTGATTTTGAAAAAATTTTCTGGTTCAATTTTTTGCTCTTTGTTTAGACTTTGAGCTGATCACAATTTATAAAAATAGTGAGGAAAGCGAAGTTGATATTGGCAAATTTTCCATCAAGGCGATAGAAAAGCATTTTTCATTTTCTGATTCATTCAATTAAGAACAAAATTTATGAGTGAAAGGGGTACACCCTTCTCAGCTCCTCGCACAATCCAATGACTATGGATTTTTCGTAATAGGTAACTGTGATCATAACATTCATTTTTTTTTAATATTCCCAAAGTTTTTCAAAAAACGTTTTTGAGAGGATTTTTTAAAAACATTTATGTTTTGGCAAATTTTGAGGTTCCTAGTATAAAATGTAGAGTTAGGTATTCAGGGTATTTAACAAGTACTTAGTGAAAAAGTAGTGAATTTAGTCAAAAAGATACCTAATGAAAAAATAAAAAATACTTTGTATGCAATTTTTTTAAAAATTTTCCTGTGAAAAATTTGACTTTGTTGATCAGGGTGTCCATTCTCCTAAAAAGGCTGGAAAAGTCAGGGGATTTTGTAATTTTCACGAAAAATTTCTGCGAATTTTGAAAAAACGATCAATTGCAAATTTTGGATATGGACCATGAAAGAAAAACATTATTTTTTACTTATCGAAATATCGATACACAAATTTGTCGAAGACTCTTGCCCTCGCTTGGGCACGTTTTGTTTTCTTTTTCAAAATCAACTTCCTTCAAAAAAAAAATCATTCAAATTCTAAAATTTTAAAAACCAAAAAATAAACTCTTTTTTAAGCATCTTGAAATAGATATTTTCAAAAGCTCTCGACTTAGTTTGACGAAAAACTTATAAAAAAAATCATCCCACCCACCCCCACTACTTCTGATTTAAATTAAAGTACAGGGTAACAGAAATTTGGAAAATATGATCTGGGAAACCTGGAAAAGTCAATGGAAATGACTTTCCAAAAATAATGGACACCCTGTTAATTTTTTTGTGTGCGTGAAGAGGAGGTCGAGTGGAAAGCAGGAAAGCTTTCTGAAAATTTGGTTGAAAAAAAGTAGTAATTTTTTCAAAAAAAATTCCGTCAGATACCATGGTAGGTATTCGAATTTCGTGGATTTTATAAAAATGGTACATATTTTCTCTCGAGAACATTTAAGTAAATTATCTTTTAATGGAAATATTACGTTTCTGCGGCCTCTCTAGCAAATCTTCGTTGTCATTTCATCTTCTATACAGATATCTACCCTCAAAATGAAAGAATTCGCTGAAAAAAATATAGAAAATATGTGCTTCAAAATTCAATATCAAGGTTAGCATTACCCGTACCAACGATACGTTGTAGTGAATTTGATTTATAGGCGTTCTTTTAGTACTAAACATAGTATTTCCATTTGTATTGTATACGAGCTGTATTATTCAACTTGGTTCAAGAAGGTCTAATTCTTTCTGACGAATTGTACCATACTACTACGTCGATGGCGTGGAAACATTTTACCATATTTTTTTGTTTGAAATTCTTCGATCGAACATCCATTAACATATGAGACACTCGCGAAAACACGTGATTCAGCGAGAATCAATATTATTTATTACGTAAAATCGCATTTCAAAGCCAGATTTTCGATGATTTCAAAAAAATTGTCGTCATAGAAATCGTACATTAAGAAAACCATTAAGAGCATACGTCTGTTTAATTTTTCGATCTTGATTATACTTAATAAAATTCACCACCCGCGAGTTGATGAGTTCTGGGAAACTTGGTAAGTTACTGTGAAAATTGCAGAAGTGTTTTCTATGAAATAGGATGTCTTGCTGTAATGAGAAAGTTGTGATTTAACATTTCCGCGACTAACTCATCAACTTTGCGAGTTCATGGCCACTTTCTTAATACCAAAATTATTATTGGTTTTGAATGAAGTTTATTGCGGAATGAAAAAGGTTGCAATTTGACGAAATCTCAGTTTTTGCGAATAATTTGGTTTTGTTGGTATTTCGAAGAAATGTCCTTTTTGTGTTTTTAATTTCCGTCCTTACAATTAGAAATAATATTATATTATATAGTCTTTTACAAAATATAAATTGTGAAGTGGAGCGAAATTCGAAATTGTCTGTTTCTGTTCACAATATTGCTTTTGTGCTTTCTTATAAAATTTTAGACAGTTCGACTCCGTCAACGACCGAGAAAAATAGAAGTAAACGAAGCAAACATCCTCTCTTATATGATGAAATGAATCTATGACGCTGGTGGAAATTTACAACCATAATTTTAATCTATTTCGGGTGTTTTCTGGAGGTAGAAAAAATATACCGAATTATGAATGTACTCAAGTGCATCGGTTATTGGAAAAAAAACAAAATACTCCGAGTTACCTATCCTTCTCATAAATTTCATTCATGTGCTGAATTACAAATAATTTTCATGAATGAGGTGATCAGTACCTACACTTTTTAATTTGAGACGTTGAGACGGGGTTGTTTATTGTGAAACGTTTTCAATTTTCAAGTGGATCATTTCGATTTTGTCAACTGGTTTGTGTTAGTTCGCTAATTAGACGAGGAGCTAGCTTAAGTGCCGTATGCACTTTGAGGTGCCCGCGGTTTGATGGCTGATTATTGTAGAGGACATCTCCCTTGATTTAAAAAGTGATGTTGTCGCTCCCCCACGTGGTCCACATTTTTGCTAGGGGGCTAAAACCCCCTCATTTTTCAGTTTTTCGCAATTTTCTCAAAAATGGTTGTATTTAGAGATAAAATACCTCAGAGAAAAAATGTAGAGCATCGAATTTCCTACCAAAAATGTTCTATGCATCTTTTCCGTATGTCTGATAGTTTTCGAGGTATTGTTGATTGAAGTTACGCGGCGAGCGCATACACGTGTACACATGTATTAGGTAAGGTCACGCTATATGCGTAGTACAACAAAGTGGTCATTCGATCTCAAACAAATTGCAGTACAAGTTTTATTTTAGTTTCATTTCTTACAAGAAAGCCCACCGTAATCATATTGGGAATTCTACACAATCCGCCCCCTTCCCCCTGAAGTCACTTTTTTAGTTTTTTTAAGAACTCAGCTCTTGAAATCAAGTTTTTTGGTTTCAGTGCATCGGAATTGTTACCTTAATACAAAGTTTATCTACTTATATGAAAAATTCCTATAAATAGCTGTTTACAATTTTTTCAAATGTGCCATAGGAGGGCAGTGGTGGGGTCTGGGAAGAGGGGATCTCACGAAGGGTGTTTGAATATATGTACCTATGAAATATTTTGGTGTGCCAAGACCCTTACAAGCTTATAAACCTCAAAGGTTACGTGCTATGAATTCATGTTTGTACCTGATGACCAAAGAGTCCTCTCAGGGGGCTGGTACCTCTCCCCTAAAATCTTCTATTCGATTACAAAAATGAAGAAGAGCAATACTTTTCTTCTTTTTCTTGTACAAATACATGAATTAACGTTGTCCAGAGGGCAGAGAAGCTAAGAGAAAAGTTTTAAAATTTGTAGCTCTTTTGCAGAAATCTTGGAAGAAGTTTCATACAAAAAATTGTCACGCCAACAGGTCAAAATTCAATGTTATTTCACAGCATTGATTTTTTACATTTTTGAAACAGAACAGAAGAACTAGGTATTCATTTTCTTTCCAGCACACATCTCACAAATCTGTATGATTCGTTGAAACATTTTTGTCTAGCTATAGAATTCATTAAAAATGAATGAAACGGATTTTAAGGGGGGTTTTATTATGTAAAAATTTCAAAAGAAAGGAATTAAAAATCAAGAATTTTCGAATAAAATCGCAAATGGGGGGTAAATGTACCAGCCCCTTGAGAGGACTCTTTGGTAACCAAGTACAAACATGAATACATAGCACGGAAGCTTTGAGATTCATAAGCTTGTGAGTGTGTTGATGCACTAGGTATGTATATACATTATACATAGGTACCTACATGTATTCAAAGACCCTTCGTGAGATCCCCTCTTCCCAGACCCCACCACTGCCCTCCTATGGCACATTTGAAAAAATTGTAAACAGCTATTTATAGGAATTTTTCATATAAGTAGATAAACTTTGTATTAAGGTAACAATTCCGATGCACTGAAACCAAAAAACTTGATTTCAAGAGCTGAGTTCTTAAAAAAACTAAAAAAGTGACTTCAGGGGGAAGGGGGCGGATTGTGTAGAATTCCCAATATGATTACGGTGGGCTTTCTTGTAAGAAATGAAACTAAAATAAAACTTGTACTGCAATTTGTTTGAGATCGAATGACCACTTTGTTGTACTACGCATATAGCGTGACCTTACCTAATACATGTACACGTGTATGCGCTCGCCGCGTAACTTCAATCAACAATACCTCGAAAACTATCAGACATACGGAAAAGATGCATAGAACATTTTTGGTAGGAAATTCGATGCTCTACATTTTTTCTCTGAGGTATTTTATCTCTAAATACAACCATTTTTGAGAAAATTGCGAAAAACTGAAAAATGAGGGGGTTTTAGCCCCCTAGCAAAAATGTGGACCACGTGGGGGAGCGACAACATCACTTTTTAAATCAAGGGAGATGTCCTCTACAATAATCAGCCATCAAACCGCGGGCACCTCAAAGTGCATACGGCACTTAAGCTAGCTCTCCGTCTAAATTATTTGTGAATCACTGAATGTTTACTTTTAGTTACGTTTTTGTGGTTTCTTGGTTTCGTGTGTTTTGAAATACGAGTGGACGACAGTGAGTAAAATATATTGTTTTGTTTTCATATACCTCGACATGCTTCGCGATTACTCAGTTTTAAATGGTTTTTTTTTCTTGATTTAAAATTTTTTATCATAGTTTTCTAACATGTTTTTTGAGTAGTACATTTACCGAATGTAGATTTATCGGTTTTTATCAATTGATTTTAATTTTTTACGTTATCTCTTTAGTTTGTCGTTTTCCTTAAAAGGTTTCCTTTTTCATTATAATTCTCAAACATTTGAATATGAAATTTCTGATGTTGGTTTCAGTTTGTACTCGGTTAAATTATCATTTAATTCATTGAAAAAATTAGTTTCAATATGCTATCTAAAAATTAGAGTTTCTCGTGAATTTTGATTTTGTGAAGGAGATATTTTAATTTTTTAGCTTGTTGCAGTGGGCCACATCTAATTTAATTTTTTGGAAATGAATTCAAAAACCATGGTTTTAAAAAAATATATCAGGATGTTATTCTGTACTTCGTTTTCGGATTGAAAAAAAAAGGCCTCGATGGTAGTCAAGGGGGCTCAACTGTTGTATTGAAAATTTATACCTATGTATGTATTTAGAAAAGAAAAGTACATAATTTGATAAAACTGCCTTTAATGGTTCCAAAAATGCGCGAATGATTACCCAGATACAAGATAATTTCAATAAATGCAGTTTTTTTTTCAAATTTTTCGAAAGCTGGAGGCTGCTTTTTTGTGTTTTTTAACCGAAATAATGATCACAGCCTCTTCTTGAAGGTTGAAAAACTGAAATTTTCGGCTTCACGTTTACTTGCGCTCATTTTTGTTCACCATTGATGCTTCTACATTTTCTAAACTTGAAAAAAGCAACCAAACAAAAAAAATGATTCCTCTGTTATGCATGTTTCAAAAAAATCAATGGTGTTTTTTTCTGAGAAATGTATTGGATTTTTTGTCAATTCGGATGTTTTCTTCTCATTTTTTAGATTATTTGTGGAATTTTCTTGCTAAAGGAGCGAGCTACATCCCCCCCCCCTCCCCATCAGTCATTGGGTATTTAGATTGAAAGGCTCGACTTGATTTAACCAACTTTTTATTCGAACTTCACGTGATGGCAACTCTGTAATTCTTTTTTTGATTTCCAAAATTAATAATAAAATGGCATTTTCTGTGCCAATTTTTCAAAGAAAAGACGATTACAACTTTTCTGAGAATCAATCAGGAGAAAATACGTCGATATGAACAATACTTTTTGAAGAACTCTTGTGTTTTGACGTCATATCAATATCTAGGTAATTCCTGAAACCTGAAACCTTGTGAGAATAATTCTCAAGTTTTCCTTTGATCATTTTTATCGTAATTCCGATGTCAACGTATTATGTACTTCAATAATCCAAATTCCATGATAATCAACTCAAGATAAACCTTGCAATCGGTAGTGATTATTCTATGTACCCATGGTTCATCTTGATGTAGATAATACGTTGGTCTTGCAGCTACGCCTCAACACACCTATTTAAATTCTCATACGCGTCGACTCCATTACGGAAGTTAATGATGGATGAAATTATAAAATAAGTAACTTATCTCTACCTTATGTTGGACTAGAAAAGAAGGAAGACGATTGATAATGAAAATCGTAAACGTGATGCGAAATGATACGATAAAGATGGGAAAGTGAGATCATTAGCAAAAGCATCTCTCTCTTCTGCACCTGGTTCTTAATGGAATTTGAATTTTTTTAAAACTTGCTTTCGCGTTAAAATAAATATCGTAATTAATTCTATGTTCGAAAATCTCGACAGGGTTTTTAATTAATGTATGTATAAATATGTACGACGATTATTATTATTACGTGTATCGTACAACATAATGTAGATATGCTTATAAAATCTCGACCATACACACTAGCGTTTAATTAACGGAAGTCTAACGGAGGAGGGAAAAAAGACTAAGAAATGGAAAATGAAAAAAATTTGGGTGTCAGTGACATGTTTATTGGTTACACTCGTAAATCGCGGCGTATATTTTATAATTACTCGTGGAAAAAACGACAATGTTTTCTTTTTTAGGGTTTTCATTATGATTACCTTTTGTTGGTAGTATACCTAGTTTTCGAATATTCTATTGTAAACACGTTAACTGTTGGCGAAAGTACAACGAATATTATCGCCCTTCAGGCTTCACTTTACCCAAAATTTAAGATAATTTTCAAATTTTTTCAACATTGAAAAAATATAAAATCGCTGAACTAGTAATTTTTATTTTACAGAAATTGCGCCTGCGAATGTCAAACCGATAGCCAAGGTTAAGAATACAGCTAATACGACGAAAAATAACGCTGATAAATCGCCGATCAGGACGACGAATAAGAAACGTTCATCGGCTACACCAGCTCAAATTACAACTCCGGCTCCGGCCAAGAAAAAGACGTCTCGATTAACTTTCCCGCATCATCCTTTGCTAAAAAACGTGTGTCAGCGTGATTCGCCCGAAGACAATAAAACCGTGTTTGAAGAAATAATGCCTGTGAGGAAAGCTGTCGATGGACGAGGTAATTTCATTTTATATAATACAGTCGGCCCCGCTTATTATGGATCCGCTTAATAAAATCACCCGCTTAATGCAATCAAATGGCTTGGTCCCGATTTTTTGTACTTAATTACACAGAAAATCACTCGTTTAATGTAATCAAACTCCCCGCTTAACAGAATCATTTTGTGAAAATATTGAGGTATTTTTGGGAAAATGGCTTGTTTTTTCATACTTTAAATCAAAAATTTTGAATTTTTCAGTTATTATTCTCTTATTTATAAATTTTGATTTCTAACAACTTTCTCTCAAGTGATGATAAAGTCAAAAAGGTCTAAACATTTGAAAATTTGAAAAATAGATATGTTATGTATACCTAAATCGCGAATTCGGGAGTACCTATCGTAATTTTAATCCATCTTTTTAGTATGCATGTACATTGTGAAGTTGTAGTAAATTTTTGTATGTGAAAATTGTGTTTTTTCAAAAGTTCGCTTTATAAAATCACCCGCTTAATAAAATCAATTTGCCTCGGACAAATGCGACCATAATAAGCGGGGCCGACTGTACATTTTTTTTGGGGGGGTATTTTGGGGTAAAACAATATTGCCTAATAGGCAATGTTCATGAGATGATTTGAACATTGTACTTTATTAGGGATAGATATGTTGAGTCGATATGTTTTGTTTTGTTGAATTGTTCAGCGAAATAAATAATATATGTATAGCTAGAATAAATAGTGATTTTGGCAAGTGTCAAGAAAAGGTATTGAATGGAAGTATTCATGTGTGCTGCTGTCTGCCAAAGTCAGCCCTCTGTGCTCAAAATACAGACCCTAGGATTGGCGTCATTATCATACGAATAAAGACGTCAGTCTGGAAAACAAGCCTTTTCTATTGGTTTCGTGATTCGAAAAACATGTCTCTTCCAGGAGGCTAAAAGTAAAAAGTCTGCACCCTCGCAGTTATTTTTTTTCCACTGTCAATCCCAGAAAAATGGTACCTTCATAATAAACTTGAGCAAGTGGAAATTTAATATTGTTTTTGATCATCAAGTACCCACGTAATGTCAATGTCTATGAAATCATACGAATAAGACGTCTTCTGTCTGAAAAACAAGCATTTTCTATTATTTTCGTGATTCAAAAAACATGTCTCTTCCAGGAGGCTAAAAGTAAAAAAGTCACCCTCGCAGTTATTTTTTTTCCACTGTCAATCCCAGAAAAATGGTACCTTCACAATAAACTTGAGCAAGTGGAAATTTAATATTGTTTTTGATCATCAAGTACCCACGTAATGTCAATATCTATGAAATCATACGAATAAGACGTCTTCTGTCTGAAAAACAAGCCTTTTCTATTGTTTTCGTGATTCAAAAAACATGTCTCCTCCAGAAGACTACAAGTAAAAAATACACCTTCGCAGTTATTTTTTTTCCACTGTCAATGCCAGAAAAATGGTACCCTCGTAATAAACTTGAGCAAGTGGAAATTTAATATTGTTTTTGATCATTAAGTACCCACGTAATGTCAATGTCTATGAAATCATCTCTTGGAAAAAAACCTTTTCCAAACAATTACTCACTTCGAAGGACTTTTTACGCAGAACATCATCATTTTCAGTGTGACTCGCTAGTTGGTAATCTTTTTCAAACTTGTCACCGCTGCAGCAATTTATTGACTGAAGAAGTCACGAACTGGGTAAAATTCGCTGTTATCAGCTTTTTTTGTTTATTGTTACTACGTGATGTTTACAATCAGCAGAAAATCATGTTTGGATGGTTCTTTTCATTGCAATTATCAGGTCACATGATGGAGTTGCCGATGAGATGCGATTTACCTGCTTTCTGACGGTGTTTTATTATTGTATTTTTTTTTTGTTTTATTCTGCGATCTAATGCAGGGAGAAGTGTGAGGTGTTGAAAAGACGCGTGTAGAGGTTTTAAATTTTAAATTGATTTCTAATCAATGATGCAGACTGCAGAGTGAACAGTGCACAGTTGATGGTGTGATTGTGAAGTAGTTCGAAGCTTTTCAAGTCAAGAAATTGTTGACCTCCATCCCCAAATCGTAAGTGAGGGACCTTACGAAACATGTGATCATTATCGATTTACCAACTTATGCCTTACTATTCAATATTTTTTGAAATAAGTAGGTCAATTTAAAGTGAAAAAGAGGAGGTAGAAAATTCTCTAGTGATTGAATAGGGACATTAAAAATTTTTGTTAGATTTTTCGTTCTTGCACACCCCTTGGGCTTCGCCCAATTCTCTTACTTTAAAAAGCACATAAAATAGCCCAAAAATCCTGGAAGGGGTAAAATGGGGTAGCACGGTTATAACCTGCAAAAAGCACGTCAGTTGAACCCTCTAGGACAATTTGGAGAGGCTGTAGGCCTTCCTAAAAGTCAAAAGTCAAAAAACATGTAAAATGTCCCAAAAATCCTTTTTTTTTGACGCTGGACATGGTTCAAATGGGATTGAAAGGTTGAAACCTGCAAAATACACTTCAGATACATCCTCCCATTGTACGGTGAAAATTTGGACCTTCTAGGTCAATTCGGAGGGAAAGTCGAAAAACACGTAAAATACCGTTAATACCCCAAAAAATCCACTTTTTTTAACTCTGGACAGGGTTCAATTAAGGTTGGAAAGTCAAAACCCGACAAAAGGAACTTCAGGTACAATCTCCCATTGTATGTACTGTGAAAATTTAGACCGTCTAGGTCAATTTGGAGAGGCTGTAGGCTTTCTTAAAAGTCGAAAAACACGTAAAATAACCCAAAAATCCACTTTTTTGACTCTGGAAAAGGGTCAAATAAGGTTGGAAGGTCGAAACCTGCAAAAAGAATTCAAGTGGCGCCCTCCCATTGTATGCTGAAAATTTGGACTCCTCAGGTCACTTCTAGGGGTAAGGGAGGGTCAAAAATAAGGGTAAAATGAGGTTTTTTCCGCCTTAAATGGGATGGGGATGACCTAGGAAGCTGAAGTTTTGATATGTTGATCACAGTGGAGGTACCGACCTTGGTTGGCCTATCAATTATTATCATCTTTGTCTTTGTTCTATTGATCAGTAGGTGGTATCTTGCCCTAACGTCCTCTAGGCTCTTCAGCAGCACACACGTGTACTCTATACTTGGGCCATCAAATTTATGTCATCAGTATACTGGAAGTTGATAATCTGTTGGCTACCTATGAATACACCTACTGATCCCTTCTCATACAGTTGTTTGATCAGCCATACTAGATGCTTTGGAATAGTGAGCATTTATCCCCAAAAATTTACAAAAAAAATCAGCGTTTACCTGAAAGTAGTTGAATAAGGTGTTGTAAAAGTTTATCAATATTGCAAAAATTGTTGAGAAGTTTACAAATTTTCTAAAATTGAATTGAAATTGAATTTTCAAGATATGTTTAATTAAAATGATTAAATTTTTGAAAATTTGTAAAAAAAAACTCAACTTTTTACTTTAGTACTACAATTTTTTTTTTTTGAAGAAATTTCATTAGTAATGCAGGGGTACAAGCATTCATGTACCCTTCTTCGCCACCTCAACATGCCATACGGCTTTTATTAGAGGGAGCAGTACAACACTGAAAGAAATGAATAGCAAAACAATGCAATGAGTACCGCAAAACGCGGTAATTTTGGTATAGGAATTGAAAATAGAAATCAATCCATCTCAGTTCGGGAATGGTTACCACTCTTGATTCACTTATTACATTACTAATGTAATAAGTGCATCAAGAGTGGTATCAAACGAATTTGAAGTACATGTTACCTATGTAACGTTTCATCCGGATTAGAGATGATCATTTCTAATCTAATTGTTTCCTTCCACGCAATAGGTATACCTCTACACTGCAAACTGATTCATTAAATTGTATCCCATCGCATATTGCGGTGGTTAGTTCAATTAAACGTTCAATGATATTCAAGACGATGCTATAGTACTCGTACGTAATTACATTCAAGTCATTAGATTTCTCACACCTTATGCCCAAAGACCTTACTCAAACGAGGTCGATAACACATAAAGTAAAGTAAATTCTAACAGATGTTATAAACACACACGGATACGGGTGAATGCAGTTTGATAATGCCAATGAAATATAAACTGCCATCTTTCTATTATACCTACGAGTACTTCTACCTATACTATTACGCACTTACAAATTACCTACACCTCACAACACTATGGTATACTTTTATCATTTGAGGGGATGGGTTAAAAAGATAAAATACCGGGTAAGTAAGATTACAACCATACCGACCACACGTCCTCTTACTATTACAGAAAGCTTAATCAGCAGCAAAATGATTACTTTTCTAGGCTCTACAAATAGACCATACATCATACCAATAGCAGAACACATGTTACGATAAATTTTCCAAAATGAGCAAAACGTTTCTTCACATCTCGTTAAAACTTTTCAAGCTTGTGCATTTTATCATCAGTCACTGCAATCAAACTGTGAGGCATTCACCTGTTTTAATAAACAAGACTACAAATATTGCCGCGCAGTTTGTCGCTGCTGTGTACACACACACACACAGACACACAGAATGAAGGTAGAGGTACCACCGACATACACTTCCATATCTTTATACCTCCGCAGAGATACAGATACCGGTATCTCATCAATGGGCTTCTCCACAATGCATTATAAATAAATACCCATATAAAGGAAACTGTATCATACGCGGCGACAAGTTCACCTCTCGTTCTCGTATATCCGAATAAATTTCGCTCATTTACATTAATCGTACATTACGTATCCGCCATTATAGTATTCAGCTCAAGTCACGTGTTAGCCACGTGCGTCGGTATTTTTCCTATATTAGGTAGGTATATTATACTCACGCATTGAGCATATGCCAAAAAATTACATTTATCTATACTACCAGACTTCCTCGCGTAAATTCATTGAAATTTAACAGCGTGTAACGTCTCTTTTTCAATAATTCCCACCACTCGTCACTCGGTTCTAATATAGCGATTAAATTAAAATTCGCAATCGCACTGCGGAGTAGTCAGACGAATTATTTTATTCTTAAACTTAATTCCAATACAGTAGATCTCGTTGTACTTATAAAACGACCGACCTTTCTTATCTTCTCCTTACTCAAACAGAGAAATTAGCGCTTACTAATATTTCAGAAATTTTTTATCAGCTATTGGCAGCTACGTAGTTTGCACTTATATCGCCAAAATGTACTTGAAACAGGTAATCATACGACCAAGGGAATTTCAATGCTTTAAAAACGATAAACGATTCCGAGGAACGTAAAAAATATATAGCGAAAAACGTATTGTACTACGTATAACGATACGTAAGCTTACAGGAGCTTACAGGTAAAAGTATCAACGACTTGGCGTTAATTTTTATTTACGACGTTTGTTTTGGCTTTTATTAGGTATATTTTCGTTTTCAAAAAAACCGAATGATTTTGAAATAAAGTTTGGGCATTTACCAACGAATCGTCTCTAATGTGTGCAACTGTGCATCAAATTTCGCCTAAAAACACCGGAAGAAAGAATGTAACAACTTGGCAATACGCGAACTCGAAGAATGAATTTAATATTCCGAATGAAATTAATTTTTAATCATACAAAGTCGTTTGATGAGACCGAGTACTCTGCAGAAAATGAAAACATTTAATATTTATTTCCGACTTTTGTTCCACTCTCTCGATTCTAAAGCGGAAATTATTACGAGATAATATCGTCTCGGCACTCGAAAATAATATTCCCTTTGAACTCGAATTACTTACTCTTCTTTTGGGAGATGAAAACTTCCTCGTTTGTAGCGGAAAAAAAATCATTTTCAAGAAT
Organism: Planococcus citri; assembly: GCF_950023065.1. NCBI lineage: Eukaryota > Metazoa > Arthropoda > Insecta > Hemiptera > Pseudococcidae > Planococcus > Planococcus citri. The sequence goes on from NC_088679.1 coordinate 34,247,243, forward strand.
GTTGGAATTTAAAATGTGTAACGTAGGTAAATTTTAGAAAAATTCCGCGAGTATTTTCTCATCTCAGAATTTATTAGGTATATATTGTTTTTTTTACAAAATTGTCAAAGTATTTTTTGCTTTTTAGCAAAATGGCTAAAAAGTGTAATTTTTTGCAAAAAATTACAAAAATCTCTTTTTTTTCAAAACTTGTTCAAAATTTAGCTTTTTTTGCCAGAAATTGCCCAAAAGTCCATTTTTTTTGTTGAAATTATCAATGTCTCGTTTGCTGCCAAAAGTTGGTTCCTTTTCCAGAAATTGAAAATATTCTCAATTGTTTACCAAAAATTGCCCAAAAGAATTAGCTTTTCTATCAACAATTTTCTAAATACAAATATGTAGTTCAACCTTTTTAAAATTGAAAACTTCTGTTTTTTTTTCCAATATACCTACATATATTATAATTTTTTGTTCTTGTTTTGCCACTTTTTTGGTTACTTTTGAGAGCTTTGTTAATTACCTACTGAAGTTACTTTTTTTTTTGTTGGAAAAAATCGAGTAGACCTACAAACCTCAAGCATTTGATGAATTTCATTTTTTTTCTGAGTATAAATTACAGTGTAGTGTCTGGAGACGAAATAAAGAAGTTCGATAACCAAAAAGCTCATTATTTTTGAAACTCAATAAGCTATAGGCAATAAAGTTATTGAAATTTTTGACCCATTTAAAAACTCGAGCCTATGCAGGTTTTTGAATTTTGAAAACAGACTCTTTTGATGAATATTGTAGTCAATTTGAAGAATGAATAATGCATAATTTTTTCTATTTTTCGCTTCAATAAATTACAAAAATATGCACTAAATCAAACGCTTCGACAGGTGTACCTGTCATTTTGAGCGAAATCATAGTCAAAATTATGAACTGTTTTGTTTCATAATTTTTTTTATTCGTCTGTAAAAACCATGTACATATATGTACTTCGAAATCCATACTCAACATTTGGTTTTTGGAATGGTCTATAACTATTGTTCCTTCAACTGCCTTACTAGGCAAATTTGGAGAAAAAGTGAAAGTGGGGTAAAAGTCCTTTCTATGTGCTCAAGTGACAGATAAAGTTTAATTTAATCGAGACCATCACTTCTGATTAGGCCTACAAGGCTGTCGACTCGACTCAATTTTTGATTCTTTCTGGTGAAGCTGCCTGTTGAAATGAAATAAGGAAATTTAAAATTTCAACTCACCAAGGTGGTTCAGGGCCCTCAATTTTGATGAAAATTGTAAAAAGAAAAAAGAATGTGAAGTGGCCCATCGACTACATATGCCCAATTCAATGGCGGCGAGTTCAACATATTTTTCCGATTTGACCTGACTGACCCCCCCCTCCCCCTCCTTTCCTCGTACTCCTCATCAGCACCCATTTACTCAACGTTTTAAACGTGTTCATTTATCAACAATTTTAAATGATTGATTTTCGAGGGTGCTGAGTTCAAATATTTACTTATTTTTTTTAGATATGCCCCTTTGGCTTTTGATGACCCTTCAGCTCCCAAATTTAAAAAAAAATCCAAAAATCTGAAAAATGCATTGCGACAAGTCGATGTCTATTAACTGAGAACGCCGATTTAAAATACCTTTACAAGTCCTTAAGATCCGCTGCCCCTTCTCAGCTCGTCAACGTTTCAAGAATTGAGAGGCGAGAGCAAAGACTTTCTCACTAATCGCTGCTAAAGCTGAGCTAGCAAAATTCTTTTCCCAACCTAGATCAAAGTCTACGCAAATGCCTCCTCGAATAAGTAAATTTGACGACTCAAGTACCCCTTTCACTCTCAAGTGCGTACGTTACGAATCTAGCTAGTTCGTTCGAGAAACATTCGAATAATTTTGAATGGCTCGATCGATATTAAATGGGTTTCAGCGGTAGGTATTCGAGTCTGTTGAGTAGGAGCCCACTTAATTTGATTAATGATCGGCACTTAATTATTTATTTCATTGAAAAATTACTCGTTTTTATATGATTTCCTGAATTTCACTCGAATCCACTTAATCAATTCATCTTTAACTTTGACCTACTTCGTCGTAACCAAATAAAAGTCTGCGGTTACGAGAAAGTCATTCGTCAATGCATATTTCGAGGAAGAATCGCGCCTCGTCGCGTCGTTGGTCTCGGTACTCGGCAATTTTTTTCCTATAGTGTGGTAATAGAGAGATAGAAAGGTGCATTTCGAGCGATGCAATTATTGTAGGTAGGCATTTCAGCATATTCATTTTACAAGCGACAAAATTGACTAATTTTGAAAAACTCTGATCACTTTCCATGCTATATGCTTGTACATTGTCCTTCTTTGAATGCAGGACCTCTAATAGTCAGTGCCATTTGAACATAATATCACATCCTAGTCCAACATATTGTATAGTTTCGATCTTGAAACAAGCCTGTAATTTATGTAACCCAAAACTCAGTCATCAATGCATGTATAATAATATGTCAATTGTAAAATGACGATAAACGTTTCTCAATTTCTCATAGAAAACTCCAAATATTGGCATCATATTGAGTAAAAAATCAGGTCGAACGGCGTGTAAAATTCGAACCAGACGAATTTATTACTGTCACCAAAAAATCGCTGCAATCGCGTCAATGAAACAATACTGCAGATTACTTTTCCGTTATACATCGAAACATCAGCGTCGCCTTAACCGTTACTTATTCGTATAGCTGACGTACTCTCGACTCGATAGATTTGGAAAAACTTCAATGCTATTTTGTCTACGTTAAAATGTTGCGTTTCCTCCAACACTCGTCCAATCTGCAATGATGGTAAAATGGCAGGTACACCGAAGCAAACTGCATCATTTCCCGAACTACTGTTTCAAGATTATCTAGATGAATTGGATTCAAATTTCCTGATTGTATTGTAGGGCTAAGCTAAACATTCATTTCTGTAAATGAGCAGAGAAAATATCATCAAAATAAACAGATACCTGTAATTTTTGAGATCTAAAATTTTATATTGGTGCGTTGACAAAATTATTGCAGGGTTAATCCTTCTTTTTGACTTTTTCAAAAATGTTGCAACAATTCATTGAGCATCAAAATACTCAACTACTTACAGATTTTTGAAATTTTCTAAAACAAAATTCAAAATTTTCATGGCTTTTGGAGTAATTTTGCTGAAGCAAGCACATTTAAATTTTAAATAAGTGCTCGACTCAAAGTATTTGAGCTAGAGAAAAATTTGGAAGGATTTAAAATGAATTTTCGAATAAATTTCAAAATATTGATTTTTTTCTCTCTCTTTCCAGTTTGGGTTTTAGACTATACGTTTAATCAGTTCATTATTACTTTCTCAAGGTTATAGGAATATTGAACAAACTTTCTGAATTATTTAGCAATAACGTTATAATAAGATGACTCAAAACTTTCCCACCAAGTACCTACTTAACAAATGAATATTTAATTATTAATAAGCGACCCACGAGTGTTGTTATAGTAACTAATCACTACTACCTATATCGATGTACGTAGGTTAGGTTTACTAGTGAATTATGAAAAAAGTTTTTACCCGAATTTTTCCCATTGCTTATAGGAAATTCTCCAATTAAAATTGCAGTCCCTTTTCCTCCCAACTCAAAATGAAAAAAAAATTATTCAGCGAATCTTATCGCGGAATTACTTTTTATTTTAAAGTGAAACCCGCTGAATCATTCGCGTACTTGATAATGCTTTTCTATCGTGTCCTTGGCATTTTGACAAAAAGTCGTAAATTACCGACCATCTTTATTTTTAGTGTTATGTACATTGTACAAAGCTGTTTTTCTGTTCTTTTTTTTACCAAGGATTCTCAAAAAATTGAATATTGGATTTTATACTGATGAAAAAAATTGATATTTTCTATAATTCACGATGAAAAAACAAAATTTGTTTTTCCTCGTTTTTTTCGTGCTAATTTCTCGAATTCAAAATTCAAGTTAGTGCCACCCACTCCCATAATTACAGCATTTTAAGGCACAAGCGTGAAACCTACTTGAATTTTATACATACTCGTATTTGAGCAATTTTGGCCTGTTTTGAAATACGTAAAACCCAGCTGTAGGATTTTTAAAGCCTCCATTTTGAAAAAAATAATTAGATGATCGATCTCAGCGACCTCAAATAAATAAGAATCGACGTGTGTCACATCATTTTTTTTTTATTATTTTTTTTTTCAAAATTAGGAAACTAAAGGGGCATGGGGCGGATACAGAAAGTGATTGAACATTAACTCAGCATCCTTCAATTTAGACCATGGTCAAGGGCATTGGAAAGAGGAGTAGATTCAAAATTAATGTTTGATCGAAATCTCAATCACAATATGCTTTCAATTGTCAATTTTCGAAATGGGGGGGGGGCTTTTAGGTATGCACCGAGGGGTGTTTGAATTAGTTTGTTAAAAATTGTCGGTTTTTTCAACAAAAAAAAAAATTCTAGAAAGCCTTACTTTTTTGTAAACATTGCTCAAAAGTCTCGTTTTTTGTGTACAATTGCGAAAAGGTCTTACTTGCTACAATTTATGCCTTTATATCAAAAATCTTCAATAAGTTTCACTATTTTGATAAAAATTGCTGAAAAAAAAGCCCTGTCTTTTTCTGAAACTGTCAAAGTCTTACTTTTTACCATAAAATTTCCAAAAAAGGCTTATTTTTTCCAAAAAAATTGCAAAATTTGAGTTTTTTTTGACAAAAATTTTCGCTTTTTTCTCATTTCACTGAGGACTTGCTTTTTACTACAATTTTTGTAGTGTAGCTTTTTGCCTAAAATTGCCTAAAAAAAATTTATTTTTTTTGCTAAAAACTTCCAATAATGCATCTGTTTTTTGCTAAAAATTGTCGAAAAATCTAACTTCTTTCCAAAAATTAGCCAGACGTCTATAGAGCACTACCTTTTGCTATAAAGTTGCTATAATCTTACATTTTTTCAAAAGCTGCTAAAAATTCTAATTTTTTCTCAAAAGGTTTGTTATTTTGATAAATTGTCAAAGTCTTGCTTTTCACCAGTCCAAAAATTACCCAAAGCTTTCATTTTTTTGCCAAAAATTGCCAACGGGGAATATTGCGATACACGAGCGTAGAATATTCAAAAATAATAGATAGAAGACTGCAGTATTGTACGTAATTGTGTCTAATTATTGTAATCGTTTAATAAACGCTTTCATGGCGCTGTGGTTTAATTTCGTCGATATTTGTATTACATAATTAAGAAGAGAGACGAGCAGCCGGTTCACGTGATAAATCAGCTGTCATCTTTTAACGATCGATATGAGTAAAGTTTGAAAGGCTAGATGGTATGTTTTGATTGTTTTTTGCGCGATCGTCTCACCATTACGTACTGTGCTAATTATGCCACAGTGCAGTATAGGTAGATAAATTAGTCTGGTAATCAGCAAATAAGTTTTAACTTTCCAATAAATTAGGCTACATATACGAGTACGAGTATATTTTTGGTATAAAATTTTGTTTTTCACGATTGTATGTATATTATCGTGGTACCTAAACTTGCTAGGGTTATCAATTTATAAATGTATATGAAACCGCGATGGAAAGCGTGCATGCGAATTTCGTAATTTTTTTTTTTTTTTTTGAGTCGTTGTTATGTTGTTTCTTAATGTAAGTACCTCGTAAGTACCTATGTGTATTGTATAGTGTACTAGTGTAGTAGAGGTGTACCTAGATGTACATATAAATGCAGATGACGCGATGTAATGGCGTGGTTACGTTAGCAGCAGGTGACCTTTAACCAATGATATTGGTTATTCGATTAGCAAAATTTGATTTGAATTGAAAATTAAGAAATTTTAACAAAGATTGTGTCGTTACCGCGTGGCCCTACAGATACGATCTGAGTGTAATTTTTTTTTCCTTTAGCATTGAATAGCTAGATTTCAAGGTAGCCTTAGTATAGCCTATGCCTATACAACGTCTATTACCTATATCTCATTAGAGTCGTTTGGCAAGCTGCGTAAGAGTAGGTATCTTGTTGTTGTTGGACGCATAATAAAATCCGCGCATCGCATCGCATCGTTCGAAAGATGATGATTTTTTTCAATTGCGTAGTTTTTGACCGCGTCATACTACATAATACGACGTGGTGTATTCGGTTCAACGATATATCACTTTTATGCAAATAAAACCAGAGAGAGGGAAAAAATTTGTAATGTGCGTTACCAATGAGTCACACTTTTTTCGTTTAACAAGTACGCTAGAAAACCCGCATATAATGCATCAGCAACGTACTTTGGCACTCAATTTTATTGGGATTTTTCGACTCGACTAGACTCTTCAGTTGAAATCTGATGTGTGCATGCGATGAGTCGTTATAGTCGTAGTCGTGTACCTGAAGTTTTACTTTTTAAAAAAATGTAAATCTTATTGAAATCGTCTTACAGTAGTTTGAGATTTCAATTGCAATTTTTTCGCTGTTGTGGAGTTTTAACGCGAGAATTTTTTTCATAACTTATTCGATTGATCGATCAACTATCGATATTATGGTATCGTCGATTAAAATCTGTTTTTCGCGTCGATCGCGCATTGATTTCGAAGATAATACTAAAGGTGTGGTGATTTTTACGGTGTCTTTTAATTTTTTCTATTTTATTTATACGTAATTACGAGCTATACCCGTACCCTACTCGAATTCATTGATTTGATGCAGAGTTGAATAATTTTCAAATTTTATGGTGGCTACACTGACGACGAAAAATTTTTTTGAACGTGATTACTGCGATTGTGAATGATTCATTCCCATTCGCGTGCTTTATTTTGTAATTTGGAAAATCATTTTTTTCTCGTTTGTGTAATCGTGTCTGAAGCAGAATCACAGGTGTAAATTCGGCAACATTGCCAGATAATCTCGAAATTTTTTTTACATTAGTGTAAACTTTGATCCAGTCTTATCAACGTACTAAAATGTGGGATGGGATTTTGATTTAAAAAATTCGAACTTGTACGAAATTTAATTACCTTCAAAATAAATCTGGATTCGTATAGATATGGCAACGTTGTTGAATAATTGCTTGTGTAATTTTTTTTTTTTTCAATTGAAGATTTGTCGATATGTATATGCATGCGTCTTGTTATATACGAGGTCATATAAGATGATGAAAATCATGTTGGATTAGCGGGGCTCAATGAAAATATCATCTTGTAAATCTGGCAACGTGGATTAATTACTTGCAATTTTGTTCCATGAAAATTGAAAACTAACTAATTTTTGTTACATAATTTGACGTTCGGAATGTGTGACTAGTTTTTTAAGATTGAAAACAAATTGAAAATTACACGTGTAGGCCTAAGTAACATTTTCTGAACGCTCGTGATGTGTATAAATTTGGCAACTATGCTCGTTATTGCGAGATTCGAAATTTGGGAATTTTGATTGAAGTGAGAATGCAGGTTGAATATGAAACATTTGTGATAGTCAGTTGCTCTGTGTGGAAACTAAAAGTCGACGTTTAGGTACGTTTGGTTTGAATGAAGGATTAGGGCTCAGTTTGTAAACAAGCAAAGAAAACTGGAACATCAAATTGGGAAAACCTTTACTTATCCAAAACTGAAGACTGAGCTGAAAAAAAATTATGAGTTTTTCCAAAAGTCCCCCCCCCCCCAAAAAAAAAATTCACAACAAATATTATTTCTTTTTCCCTAAGAAAAATGTTGAGTTTCACAAAATATTACTGAAATAACTTGAAAACAGAAATAAAGCATTCAGATGACTAAAAATTGCTAAAAAAAAAAAAAAAGTTGTAAAATTTTAGTGAAATTAGAAAAAAATCTGTAAATTTGGATAATACATCGTTGAAATCTCCCCATTAAAAACACTTTAACCAAAAAAATGATTGAATCCAAGTCAAATTTGCCGAAAGTGCATCTGAAAACCGAAACATCTATTGGGAAAACCTTTATTCAAAACTGAAGACTGAGCTGTAAAAAATTACGAGTTTTTCATAAAAGAACCCCCCCCCCTCCCCGACAACGAATATTATTAATTTTTGTTCCAAGAAAAATTTTGAGTTTCACAAAATATTATTTAAAGCAAAATGATGTCAAAACCGTCATTCCAAAAAGCATTAAATTCCTTTAAAAATCATCAGAAAGTAATGAAAATTGAAAAAAAAATTGCCTTAAAGGATGCAAAATTGATAAAAACATGTTGAAATGATGTAAAAAATTAGAACATTTATTCAAAAGTAGGTAAGTACTTAAAAAACAATTGAAAATGTGTGAGGAAAAAACTCAGAAAATCCTGGTTTCTTGTACTCATGTCTTCGGTTGGAATTGAAATTGAGAAAAATAAAACTAAAAACTGATAACAGAAAACCGAAAAGTTGGACTCAAACTGATGAAGTGGAAAATTTAAACCTAAACTGAAAACTAAACTTCTATTGAGAACTATTGAGAAAACCTTCAACTGAAACCGATAACTCTAAACTTATATTCAATCAGTTCTTACATCTCTGACTGTAAAATTGCCCTAATTGCCCCCTCCTCCCCAAACTTCAAAATAATGATTCGATAATTTTTGAAATGCTCTGTATCAAAGAAGAATTCTGTAAAATTGGCAACATTGCTTTACAGTGTAATGTTTATCTAAAAAGTAGCCATTTTGGGTCGATGGGGGGGAGGGAGGAGGGCAGGAGAAAATTGTACATGCTTTTCAAATCGAAAACTACAACAAAGAAGAATTTGAGTTTTTGGAGAATGCATGTTTAAAACTTGTAGTTTTTGCCAATATCTTGGAAAGCAAGTCTCCTGGAATTAAGAGACTTTTTTCAAAATTTTATCAGTAATGAACAATTTGTTTCATCAAAGTAGATTACGTAAGTAGACATAATGGTTCGTGGCTAAATAAACGAGGATTGGCAGTGAAATTTGCAAACACTCCACCTCCTCCTCTTTCTAATCCCCGGACAAACAGTCGTAAATTGTGATGAGCTGTGAGCTGATATATTGCTTATTCATAAAATGAAAAAATTACAACAAACAATTTTTTGGGGCGGAATGAAATTATCGTTAAACAACATTTGCCTGTGAAAAACGTAAAAAATAAACAAATAAAGTGAGCATGAAAGGGGAAAACAGGCAGTCGATAATGGTTTTTGTTGAGGATATGTGTACTCGAAGTACATATTTTTATGAGAAAAAATAGTCATTTAGAATGCTTAATTATTACAAAAAAATGTAATAAATTGAAGGGCAATTGTGTACCTATAATGGTGAATATTTTGAGTCAGGGTCAGGGATGATGGTTGTGTTCTCACAGTTCATTGAGGCGAGGCGCAGGTATTCCAAAATTCTCAAGTCACGATGAATTTCGATTTTGGAATTCGCAATGTTGTTTGCAGAACCGCCTCCATTCCATTCAGTTTTGAAGATAGAGTTGTGCTAATTTCAAAAGTAGAAAAAAAACCTATTCGAGATCATCGTCTGAGATGAATACGACTCGTATTACCTTTATCGAAAAGCTCTCTATGTAACTTTGAGGTTTGTCGTTCGGATAGCATCGCTGTGTATTGTGTTATTATTAATCTTTCGTAATAAAATCATAACTAGGAGGGGAAAATTGAGGTTATAAAAGAGCATTGAAATTTTACTATCATTGAAAAGGAAAGCATGTATAGTATACCTATTACCCAGCATTACCCACGAACACACACGCACGTTAATATGTAATAATTGAGAGAAAGTCTTCCGCAAGATTCAGATACGTCGTCGCGGCGTCGCGTTGCGTCGTCTCATTCGTCTCCTATAATAAGTATCATGATCTGTAAAGGTATCTCGAGTGTTGATAGACGAGAGAAGTCTATACCTAACCTATACCTATGATACACGAGTAGTACATACGTATTAATTTGTGATACGAGTACGTGGGCAGGTAACTACGTTTAAATGATACGTAGTAGCGATTTTACAATTGAATCGGGGTAAAAAATGGGATTTTTTCAGTTTGTTTGCTCAATTTGTAATATGACTGTACGAACAGATGTGTATAGGTGAAATAATGATTGTTTTTTTGACGTGGGTATGTTCGACACGAACATGTGTTATGGCACATGCTTATAAAGAAACTTTTTAAGAATGTCGACGAATTATTATCGTGAACTGTTCTACGAGGAGGTTCATTATCAAGTACAATTGTTCCACTAGTCAGGTGCCCAGACCCAATCCCAAACTTTTGGTGTAAGTACCTACACTCGTGCATGCCAGGTATTCCCCTATATCTGCATCGTAGTTTTTTCTCTAAATTGTTTTGTGTGAGAGAAGCGCTGTACTAATGAAATGAAACGAATTCTTGGTAAAAAATAATTGATCGTTGGAAATTTACTCGGTCATATTTTTTAGGGGAAATTATCAGTTTCTGTAGGATTTATTGCGGTTGTGTAGTTCTTATTACATGTCTTTCATGATAGTGATAATTTCGAATCAGTATGTAGATTGCATTTTTTTTTTTGGGGGGGGGGCATTTTTCTCAATTACTAGTTTACATAGACTCAGGGGTTCTTCAGAATTTCAATATCAAACTTGCATCTGGATTTAGGGTGTGATGCCATCTCAAGCCTTAATACTTGCCATGGGGTACTAGATGGTTTATATATTTCAATAAGTTGTGCTTTAGCTCAAGATATATGAGCTGATCCTCACGTGATTGAAATATTTGAGAAAAATTATGCTACAACATTCATCCCCTTTATTTTATTTGTGCTTACCTAATTTAAAATAAAAGTTACCTATTGCTGAACCAATGTCTAATCAGTTCTCATTTTTCTTTATGTTACAGGATCACGTAAATCACCTCCGGAGTCAGAACCCAAACCGAAATCTAAGAAGGCTCCGCCACCACCACCATCATCGAAAGAAATCACCATCGTCGAATCCGTGATGCCGAGTAAACCAGTGAAAAAGCGTCAACCCCTGCATCAGTCAAACAAGAAAAAGGAAAACCCTCGACACCAAGAAATACCAACTGTAACTCAACAGACGAAACCACTAAGATTTCTTATGCCCGAATACACAAAGCAGGAGATGGCTTACATAGAAGTCTTATCAAATTATGTGATACCCTATCACATATTACCAGACTGCGGTTACCCATATGTGGTTGCAGATGACACCACGTGTGGTGTCTATCTATTACATGGACCACACCAAAAACGATTGAGAATGGTGGAATGTGAATCAGACCAGTCAGCTTCATCTTCATCATCCGAGGATAGCTACTCGGAAACGAATTCTAGTAGTGATTCCACTGAGAATCTATGTATCGAAGATAGCTGCGTCAGGTGCTGCAGGTGTAGGTCAAAATTCGACTTGCACAACAATAGCTTGTGCAGCTACCATGTTGGAAAACTTTGCAAGTACTCCGGATACCAGAGTTATTCGTGTTGCGGTGCTGATCGTAAATCTGCTGGGTGTGTCGAGACCCCTCAACACGTGTGGACTGGGGTATTACCGGGTGTAAATGGACCCATTGACGGATTTGTGACCACTGAACCATCTTACGTGTTTAAACACAGAGTGGTGGCGTTGGATTGTGAGATGTGTTTCACTACACAGGGACTTGAGCTAACTCGTGTAACTTTGCTGGACCTTCGTGGATGTGTTGTTTACGATACATTGGTTCTACCTGATAATCCGATAGTGGATTATAACACCAAGTTTTCGGGATTAACAGAGGATAGTTTCAAAAAAGCCAACTCCGTGGCTACGTTGCAGGAAGTGCAGAAAACTATATTGGAACTTATCGACTGCTATACAATTATCATCGGACATGGCTTGGAAAACGATCTAAGGGCGCTGAAGATTGTACACTATACTGTTATAGACACAGCCATCATTTTTCGAGAAGTCGATTACGAAGGCGAATGGAAACGTCATTCGTTGCGTAACCTAGTCCGTTGGCATTTGAATCGCCGAATTCAAAACGGTCACGAGGGCCATAACAGCATAGAGGATGCGTCCAGTTGTCTGGACTTAATGAATAACCTGATTTTTAATCTATTTTATTATAATAGAAAGTAAAATTTACACTCTGATACTCATTTCATCAAGGGATAAAGTTCCTATTTTTTTATTTATTATTTTTTTTCTCTTTTTTTGTATTATTTTTCTCCTGGGTTGCGATGTTTTTTTTTTACTTTTTTTTTTGACTAGAATTTGGATTTCGAGTGTCAGAGTAAATGGTTTACAGATTACATGAGTTTGTCGTCAGTGTAAAAAAAAAAGATGTGGAGAGTGGACAAATCATGTAATCTGTAGCCATAATTCAAAATTTATCGGCGTTTGAATGTCAATGGTACAGTGTAGGTGGCTTAGTGAATTACCCCCAAGTCGTCGGAGTTATACAGATCTCATTTTTAATTTTTAAAAATTTCATATTTTGTAAGTTTCATTTTTTTTTCCTTTTGTAAGTTGAAGTAATCTAGGATGTTACTATACGTGTAACTGTGTAGCGAAACCATTTCCTTGTTTTTTTTTCCTGTTTTCCCCATTCGATTTTTTTATTATCATGTTGACGATTTGGTTTCTAGCATTTACTCTTTGTTCTATTTACTAGACTGCGACGTGAGTTGGCAGAATTTGAGTATACAAGTGTATTTCACTTTTTATTTTTGTGATTTTTCCGTGTAAAAATCAGTATATAGTAAGAGTGTAAATTTAGTGTCTGATGAGCTGTGTCGATAATACATACGTGTTGGAAGTTGTATATGCAGTAGAGTTGCGTTGCGAGTTAGTTGTGAGCTGTAGGTAAGATTACTCTGTGTATTTTCTCGACTGTCTTTTTCGTTTTTTATGTTCCTATAATATTTTGTAAGCGTGTTCTCGTAGTATTTAAGTTGTCCCTATTTCCCCCCTCCCTGCCCCCCTCGAATGTATATAATTTTTGTTTTTACTTTGTGATGCATTTAAATTCTTTTTTATCGTATTTGTACTTTTAGATGTAAATATATTTGTTTTGATGTGATTTGACCTGAAATTTTGAGTTTTTAATTATGATTTTATGATTTTACTTTGAATTAATCGTCAAGATTTACTGACGTGAGTAGGACTTCTGTATCAACGAAAGGAAATTGGAGAAGCATTAAAATTTAATCTAATGGATATAACAAACTGCTGGAAAAATTGGCATGATCGATTTTTTTGATTCGAAGTTCTCTATAAAAGAAATGCAATCCATTTAGCTTGAAATTCTCATGGATATTCAAAATCTCAAGAACTGATTAAACTCTCAGTATAGTTTTTAAATTGACTGGGGCTCTTAAAAATTTCTCAATGTGCTGCTTGAGTGTAGAAAATTTTTAAAATTATTCGATTTTGTAAAATTCATTTTTACTTGTGGATTCGAGGAATAAACATCACGGCGCTTGAAACTCAAATTTTTATTTTGAACTGGAGAAATTCGTGATATTTTATTCTTCATTGATGAGTTTTAGTTGAAAATCAAAAGGATTCAAAATTTTACTAATATGTATGATGGAAAAATTTTCAGTTTGAAGTTGGTATCTCGACATTTTTTTGTGATGACTGGAAAAAAAATCATGAAAATCGAGAATTCCATTCTCAGGATAGTCGCGATTCAATAAAAATTTTTTTCAAGTGATGATAACAGAAAAATCAGAAAGATTTGGTGTAAGTACTCTTTCTTATTCAGTTCTGTTGAAAATATCGAACTTTTATGTATGAGCTTTGAAAAAAAAAGTCGCAGATTTAGAAATAAACGTCGACACCTGGAAACTTGGATAAAAAGATGATCCTGATTTTTTTTTAATAATGATAAAATCGAGTCATGAAGATTTTGATCGAATTTCTCAGTTCAATTTGAATTTTTAATTCAAATTTAATTTCGTTCGAAATTTCGAGTTCTAATCTATATTTCTCATTTGAGTTCCGTTCGTTTTTAATTTTAAACTAGAAAAATATCAATTCAGAATTTATGACTTGAAAACATGAATCATCAATTAGGTGTAAATTTTAATTTAACCTCGAATTCGAATACATCATTTCAATATTTATAAATAAATTCATTAATCGTAACATATTGCCGAATAATCCTAAAAATGGCGAAAATGATTTAACGCGATTAAACGTATAAAAAATAACACTGACGTCGTACACATCGTGCGCTGGGATTTTTTTTTCAAAATTTAGACATTTGTGTAGTTAGCGTTATACCTCTACCTACTGGCAATTGTTCCACATATTCGTATATGTAATGTACATAAACCAATACCAAGGTAACCTTCAAATTTTCGAATATTTAGAGGTTTTTTTAGTTTTCCATGTAGGTACTAGGTACTGACGTAGTTATCGTATTTTTGTCATTTTATCTTCTTTTTTTTGTGCCCTGAAATACGTTCGAATGGCGATGATTACATTTGAATGCAAATAATGAAAATAAAACCATTGTATATAAAACGAGGTATTATTTTTAAAAAACGAATAAATAACGAAAATATTATTAAATAAATACTCGCTTGCCTACACGTCGAACCTTATACAAAATATCATCAACATATGGGCGTACTATTGTGGAAAGATTATTTTTGGGTTCGGGGTCGCGAGTAATCATTCACACGAAGCTAAAATTACAGCTACCTGTGCCTTGCACCTGATGGATATGTTTTGTAAATAAAATCAAGAAATTGTTTACTTTGGAGTATTTTTAAAATGAATTTTTAAAAACAGAAGCGTCGAATTTAGAAATAGAATACATTACGCGTCAAATTTTACTCGAATTGTATTACCTAATCAATATTGTGCACCACGTTTCGATGAATGATTCATTCTTTGTTATATTTTTATTAATAATGAAAACGAAAATGAAATCGTTGCGTAATTAAGATTTCTGTGAGATGAAAATTCATACAGAAAATTATCTTTAAAGATTTCGGAGAATACTATTTTAAAATCTTTGAAAAATACTTAACGAAATTAATGAATCATTTTATTCAAAAGAATGGATGGATATTATTTTCAAATGTTAGATTGGTTTAGAAAATGTTCAATGGGTAGGCTTGTAGATATCAAGTCTGACGTCTGACTTTCGAGAACTTGAAAAAAATCAACAAATTTTTAAAATATTGAATTAAAGTTTTAAAAAAACTACTTTTGATACTTTGTCAGACTATTTTGTTTATTTGGAATTCTAAACGTTAAATCAACTTGAGTAAAAGATTTTACTCATGATTTGAGTGTTCCTTGAAGAGAATACTTTCCTTCTACTTTTTTTTTATGGTAAGCTTTTACTAGGAAAAATCGCTTGTTTGCCGAAAATTAGTTCAACATGGTGTTTCTTAAATTGTAAAACACTCAACTGGATGTCTCACCGGCGCAGCTAAGCTTTGGAAATGGCAATCTATCAACAAAAGTCCGGCCATTATAGTCAATAATCTTCAAATTTTCTTAAAATAAAAATAAAATTCGGTTTCATTCTAGAAATTTTTGAAAAAATTCTGTAATTGCCGAAAGCCGAATCTTTTGATTTGAATCAAAAAATGATCATTTTAAAATCACTTACCACGAATAAAAAACACGATCGAATGTATTAACAATCTGATTCATTTAATGTAAAAGCAACATGATTTTTGTTTGAGGAAATCCTTCATTTAGAAGAATTTTATGCAACTCAAAAAGTTTTTTTTTTGTCAAGAAACTTATGTTTTTGTTTACGTATCTTAGTTTAAAACGTGTAAATTTCCAGGTCTTTTAAACGAGCTTAAAACACATTTGTAATTCGTTTCAAACGTATTTTGAACATTAAAAATAAAAATAATAATTCGCAAAAATGTTAAATTTTGCAGTAATTTTTTTACAATTAATTTTGATTTAAAATTAAGCTCGTAATGACGTCACAAATCGTATCTTTCCTTTCTGTCTCTTTAATGTTCAGAAGTGCCAAAATTTTCAAAATCGTTTTTAAAAAATGTAAATAAAACACAATTTATTCAATTTTTAAGAATTAATTGATTAAGTTTTTCCCTTGAAAAAGATAATTCTTTTTTTTTAGAAAATCGAAGTTGAAAATAAATGTCTTGGTTTAAACAAAAAAAAAACATATTGAAATTTTTTTGAGAAGTTATACGACTACAATTTATTTAGGAAATAATATTTCAATTTTCTAAAAATTAAAACGAAAAAAAAATGGATAAATTTGTTATGTAATTTACCTAATTAAGTATCCGAAAGATAGCGTAACGTGCTTACCTGGCTAAAATTCCACGATTTTCAACAAATTTTATGTAATAATTTCTTCTTTTTAACCCCCCTTAAAATTACCTATAATTAAATCTTATCATTTTCAACTTTGAGACCGAATTGATTGTGTGATGGGAAGTGTAAAAATTGAAATTTTTTGACATGTGATCAGGATTTTAATGGCGAAAAGACCCTTGAAAAATTCAAAAATCCTGCTGATTAATTGAGTAGCACCGCAAAATCGTTATTTTTCATTTAGAGTAATCAAGTTTCAATATTTTTAATGCCAAATCGACCACGCAAAAAATAAAAATATATGGGTTTTTCAACTTGTGGAGTTCAATGACGCTATCATTTTGAATGTGTGCATATTGTATGAAAACAACTAGATATTTTTTGAATTTAAAATTTTTCTTTGTTCACATCCTAAATCACAACGGTAAATAACCGCACGCCTAAATTAAATCAAATGTTAATACGTCATATCGCGACTTTCGCTACGAAACCGAAATTTTAAAAATATCTATCCTATTACAAAATTATTATCAATTTTTTTCCATACGTAGATTTCATTTTGATCAACAAAAAAATATAAGGTGAAACAAAAAATTATTTGGTATTGGTAGTAATTTCGCGTTATTTTGCTTTTGGAGCCCTCAAAAGATTTTCCAATCTTCTAGTAAGTAGTTAAAAAAAAAAAAACAAGAAAAACAAAAAAAAAATAGTTTATAAAGGACCTAAATGAAAATTAGCTCCTAATAATTCAGGTTGACTTTGAAAATTTGTGCCTTGATTTGATCACGATAGTGTTAATTTGAGTTTTCACTTTTCAGTTACTGCATTTTATTTTGACCCTTTTTATAGGGGTTAATTTTGAAACCATCTTTAAACCTGCATTTTTACCTTTCTGATATAGGTACTCCGTTACCCGAGCGGTACTCATCGCCTGCAATATTTGATTCTGCAACTTTAGCCATATTATTTTCGAAGAAAAAGCATAACCGTGAGGAGCAAGGCGTTGTCAGTCCAACAATAATTACCTTATATCCATCTTTAATTTTGTTCATATTTAATTTAAATGACACAAGGAGGCATTCACCATCGAAATGTGATTTCAAAAATGATGAAATGTTTGATTAAAAAAATTATCCAGCTCCAACTAATAGGAACGGTTCTACTTGTTTACTCATCAAGTAATTTATCGATAGCAAGTTGTTTTGGGCACTAGAAAAAAAATAGATTTCTACCAATTTAAGTAGGTAGGTAGTAGGTCTAGGTACTTATAAATGTGCATTAAAAATACAAAATCTTCTCCAGTATTACTATGTTATCTCATTGAACCTGAGTTTATAATCGTTATAAGGAATCTGGTTGGTAAATTAACATTAAAAACAGCGAAATAATTATGGTAGTTTTGAAACTCATTTTCTGTTTATTTGAAAACTATTCAAACAGTTTGATTTTTTTAATAATAAGTAAGTACACCGGTTTTGATGACTAAGTTGCTCTCATAGTATGAACGAACAGATTCTACGAGTATTTACGATGTAGAGGGTAATTACAGTCATATTGCACTGAGATAATAATCGAGAGAATAAATAATTACAACGTTAGCAATTAAGTATACGGATGGATATGTTAGAATTTTAAAAAAAAAAAAAAAATGCATCAAAATATTATGCACACAGTGGCGAACATTCTCCAAATGATATTAATTTAATCGTCTCGTTGGTAAATTAAAAAAAATACTAAAATAAATTGAAACAGTTCAAAATCAGAATATCAACTACATATTAAGTAGATTTATTCATTTTAAAAATGTTATCGAATAAAGTCGAGTACTACGAGCACTAATAATAATTTCAAAACAAATAACTCAAGTCGTAGTCGTAAACTGAGAAGCTTAAAGAGTGTTGGTAATGTATTTTTTTACGACGCTCGATCACTTTTTTTGCTTCTAAGTATTTACTTAACACAGTCTTGAAAAAAATTGACTCAAAAATAACATCTACGATTCTACCAAGGCGTACCATAATACTGAAAAATTACCTACAAATAATTAAAACATTGTAACGAGCAAAATTATAAATTACAAAACTATTTCCGTCGTCTTTAAACGACAGTAAGAATAAAATTCAGCACAAGAAAACAAACAAATTCAACTAGAAATAAAATAAACAAAGTTGATAAAATAAAAAGGTAACAAAACACAAACATAAAAAAGCATAGAATATAGGTAAAATTTTTAAATGCAACATTTTATTTAATAAGGTTGGTTGTCTTTTATATATGCTTGTTTTTTGTATTCGTATTTCTGGCATTTCCCTGCCGACCACCACGACTTCTTTACACATATCGGTTCTGATTTTATTATAAAACATTTCGATTGCACAACGTTGAAAAATAATTTTCCAATGAAATCTGCGGCGCTTGTATCGGCCATTTTTAAACAGGAACGAAACCTGCGAATCAAAATGCACAATGTAATAGAAATGTTAACAAATTAAAGCCGAATTGAATGTACATACAACACATTTGCAGATATATTTCGCTTTCGCGGATTCAATTCTGTGATGTTTTCGTCGAAAAAGCGCCTCTATTAATCACGATTATTCGCGTAGAAGAGATAGACACGTTGGTAGGTACCTATATTTACTATTTGTTATAAATAAAAAATCGTTCTACGATTTATCGTCGAAATGTTATTTTTACTCGGAATAGCCTATTTTTATTTCTTATTTATCATCTAGGTACCTATTTTCCTCACAAAATTGCTTCCCTTTCTCGCCATTAGACTACACACATGAAGGTAGGCCATATTTTTGTAGTAGGTGTGAGATTATACGTCGGCGTGTATTTTTCTCCGTAATAATAGGTAAACTACGAAGATATCGTAAATTGTGTATTTATGTTTATTCTTATTTCATTCAAATGCTCACCCTTATGTTTACCTTTGACAACACACCCCGGCTCATTGTACTCATAATATAAATAATTTCATTTTCGTCGATTCTAAATCCAGCAATGATTTGAACTCTCCACTTATTCATCGATAACAATATTAATCTCCCAGTACGACTTCGGTTCGTACAGTTTCAATGTAGCTAAATGTTGTAATTTTAGTTCTTAAACGTCCCTTACAGGTAATAAAACCGTCAAACGCAATTACAAAGAAAAAGTCCCTATCTTTTTTCCATTATTATTTGCGGTAATTTTTCAATACAATGAGTTCTATAAACGAAAGATCTGACCGTTTGGAAGATGTGTAATGTAGAAAAAACGAAGAAAATCTTCGACCAGAAAATAATCCGCCGAAAAACTACCTGTGCGGGTATTATTATCAAATTTATAATACTAGGTAGTATTAAGTTTCGTCGATGACTTTAAATAGGCAGTTTGCAATCAAACATGGGGTAAATATCTATGGAAGGTAATTTCACGTACCTCATCTGTACCTACGATGACATAAAAGCAGCTTATATATTGATGCATAATTACTAATTAGGTATTTACAAATAGATGTACAGAAAGATAAAACCTCATATCAAAACGATTGATCAGAAAATTATTTTCAAAAGTGCATTGTCATTGAATGCAATATACCTAAATACAAAATCATGAGGTGCAAAACTCTCGTGTATAGTTTTTAATCACTTTTTTTCATTGGTAAGTACTTAGCACGTCTGTGTACATTTTAATTAAATTAATTTCTTACGAAGATGAAGCATTAGATATCAGACGATTATCAAATTGAATAAATTTAATTAACTGAGTACCTACTTTTCACTTTCAAATGAATCGTGTAATTTTTTTGCAATTAGAAAGTTCATCCAATGATAATTGGTCAGTGAAAAAATGCCAATTTAGTAGCATCTTAGTGAAAATTCTTCAATTGAATAAAACATTGTTGAAATAATGTTGGAAATGACATTGGAACACTTCTTAAATGCATTAAAATTATTTTAAATTCCTAAAAGACTGATGAAATTTCACTAACGTTTAATAAACTTGACAAAAATTGGACAAAGTATACAATTTTAGGAAAATAAAAAATTTTCGATTTTTTCCTATACGGTGGGTGCATTTTTTTAAATTGGAAAATAGGTAATCACATCTGATGAAAATGAGTACCTAAGTAGGTACCTACCTATGAAAAAATCAATGATTTATAATTTTACAGTAACACTGCATTAATAAGATGTATTTGAGTTGAGTTGAGTTGACATTAGTCTAGACATTAATTTTAGCCCCGTAGGTCGCTCGAAAAGGGCCGGAGGGGGGTCAAGGGTTTCCAAAATGACACCATTTACCTAATATGAAGGAAAAAATTAAAGAATTTGAGAAAAAAAATCGACCAATTTTAAAGACTTTAGGTGGGAGAAATTATGAAAAAATATTCGTTTTTTGCACATCATCTGCATAAATAACGTAATACGACACCATACTGATCATAATATGTACGTATTATTCTTTTTGCGACTGCACCTCTGAAGGAAGTTAACAAAAGCACCATTGAAAAATTAAAAAGTAGCATTTTACCAATTCGGTTAAAAACTACACAAGAAAGAAGTTTTTAAAAAAAAAAATGTGAATTTCACCTCGTGATGAGATATTATGAAAAATTTCTCAAATTGTAAACAAACATAGGGCGAAAAAAGTGATCGTGGTCGTGGGAAAAATTGGAAATACTCTGAGAAAAACATAAAATTTAAACATTTTTTCAAAAAAAAGTGAAAAATAAAAAAAATTGAAGTTTTTACCAAAAAATCAAAATGTGAAGAAATTTTTAGATTTTGAGGGGTTTTTCTCTTTAAAAAAAAAATCAATTATCATCACTTGTCATTTCCTTTCCCAAAAATTTTAAAATAGCAGTTTAAGTTTTTTTCGCCTTTTTTTTTTGTTTAAAAAAATGCTGTCGTAATTTTACTGTTTTTTTTTTTTTTAAATAGGTAAGTACATTGAGTCATTTTCTTACAAAAAGTTTAGAATCAGAAATTGTAATTTTTTCTACATTTTAGGTTATTGCTTTACAGACTTTTATTTCCAATTTTTTGTTATTTCGATATCTTGATTCTTGCCTGTACCACGTTTTGTTTTTGTCTAATTTTTTTTCCAAACAGTGAATAACACAAAAATTTTGTTAAGCTACCAATAAATAAAAAAAAATTTTAAAAATTGGGGAAACGGCAGAAATGGGAAAGGGGGGAAGGAATTTTGCGCCTCCAAAATCAATTGTGGAAAAAATGCAATTTGATCAATGTCTAAGAGGTGTTAGTTTCCAAATTCCAGCCGGGGGGGGGGATTCACCTTCTTAAGCCGCTATGCTCTTTTAGAGAAAAAATGAAAAATGCACAACATGTCGTTAAAACATGTTAAAAATTATATTAGAACACTCGAAAAGCGTTTTCATTCAAAACTATCAACACAACCAACGAAATTTAAGAAAATTAAGAAAAATTTACATTACACGTAGGTACATACGACGTAAATGTTTAAAACTCTTTTCAAGACATCATTAAAATTATTGAAAATTATCAAAAAGTAACGAAAGGCTAAATTTAGTAAAAATTGTATAAAATATTGTTAAAATGTGTTTAATAAGTGATAAAAACATCAAAAAGAGAATTAGATATATTATTAATAATTTGATGAATTCAAACAAAATGTATCAAAATTCAGCAAAAACTACGTGAAATATGGCTTAAAATTTTTACAAATTATAGGAAAACACAAGAGACTTATTTTTTTTCTTTTTAATAAAGACTTACTTTGTATTTTTAAGGCAAAAAATTTTAAAACCAATTTTAACCGCTATTTGGGACAAATGTATTTTTTCAGAGATTTCGTTTTTGTTAAGATCCAAGTCGAACATCTCACGTATATGTTCATTTCGATACATTGTAAATTCTCGTGATGAAACAATGATTGGAAATTTGCTTTAAAATCTTATTCTATTTTTATTTTTTTTTTATTTTTTTTTCATCTTGGCATGTTAATAAAATAGCAGACTAGTTTGTTTCTTTACTTTTTCCTCCTCTATCAGTGGAAAGGTATTTTTCTATCTTGTTATAAATGAGAACAAATCTGTAGAGTTGACACGAATCAGACTCTTTGTATAATTGCATATCTATATCTAAGTATAAACAGTAGGTAGTTAGGTACAATATCTTACTTACAAGAAATATGCAAGCATAAATTACTCAGATGATTATTAACGCTGATTTTTGTTTTGCATCATTTATACCTACCTATCAACTATCAAGTAAAAGAAAAACTTCCTCAGCCAACAGCCATTCTCAATATCAAAATATTATTTTTTATATCTTAGGTGGGTACTTGTTATTGCAATGAGAAGGATTTTTTTTTCTGAGAATTACAATACCTTGTAAACTATTCCATTTTACATGATGACTGTGATGACTACTCATTAATTCTTGATATTCTTAATACACGATGAGAAACGTTTGCAAAAAAAAATTGACTGGTATATAAACATAAACACGATGCATATCTAATTATAGCAAATTACATGAGAAAATAGTCGAATGTAAGTAATTAAATATTTTTTTGAATAACGTTTTCGCCAAAATATGTATGTAAGTAGGTACCTATTGTTAAAATTTGGTGACAAAGATACGACCTGACAACCTTGCATCGTACAATGTTGTCATTTTTTTTATTATTTAAAAAAAATGTTACTCTCGTAGATACCTATCTTATGAAACAATTGACATTCTAAGATGAGTTTTATCACGTATACGATAAAGAGTATGTATTATCGCATTTCATTTCACCCTTAATACAATACCTACATATCGCAATATCTATCTATAGATGATAAATTTTAAAATAAAAATAAAGACTCGTATCAAGACTCCCCAAAAAAACCAACTTAGCTAAGTTTAAACTGATGAAGATCAAAGTGGCGATTCTCATGAATAATAAACGGCTAAAAATGCATTTTCACTCGATGTACCGATGCATATCGAAACCAAGTGCACTTTGAATTAATTCTCGTCAATTAATTCGATATAATAACCAACCCTCGTGGTTTTTAACCCCTCATGTGCCTACATACGAACGTGTAATCCTTCACACAATCGTTTTTTTGTTTGTTTGCACTATATCGTAGATTCACGATAATGAAATAAACGAGGGATAGATATTCTTAAAATGCCAACGTAATGAAATGTTTTCTTTCGCATTTTATTGTACATCTGGTACATAAGTCTTAATCCTTTTACGGATTAACCTGCTTAACTGCTCAACATCGTCATCAGGTGAGAATAGTGATGAAGTAACGGATGTTCGGGGTGTTACAGTGAGTCATTAAAGATCGTTCGATGTTCGATAGCGATCTGTAGTTGTACATATTTTGTATTCAGGTTGGGCAGGTTAGTTTTTTTCTTTTATTAATGGTCTAGTGTGGATAGAAGATTCGAACGAGTATCGAGATTTAACGAGAGTGTGATTGATTTACCTACATACTTCAAAACATTTGGTTATTATTGACAACTGTGATAAGGTGAATAGGATTCGTTACGTTGGGACATTAGATTATCGATTATCATAGCATTTAAGTGATCATTCATGCTGTGTTGAATTTCCAAGTACCTACACTAAGCTATAGATCCAAAGAAAATGCTCCAAAACCCTCCTAACTCAAATTTAAGGCACTAAAACTCATTTTTGAATTTTTGGTAAATCTTAGAAAATTTAAAAGGCTGTTTTATTAGGTTCCTACCAATCCT
This sequence comes from Planococcus citri, assembly GCF_950023065.1. NCBI lineage: Eukaryota > Metazoa > Arthropoda > Insecta > Hemiptera > Pseudococcidae > Planococcus > Planococcus citri. The sequence goes on from NC_088679.1 coordinate 34,271,197, forward strand.
ACCATACAACGAACCTTTCAGTTTTAGGCTGTATTTTTATCCAATTTCGCAACAATTAGTCAACCTGATACGAACAAAACAAGATGTGGTTTTTTTTTGGGGGGGGGAGGACTAAAAATTTGCCATAAAAAAAATACCAATTTTGCCGATTACAATGACAAGTTTTTATACTGAAATAAAACGCGATTTTTTTTGGGGGGGGGAGGGAGGGAAATTCATCATACCGATGAAAACAATTGTGAGAATCCCCAGTTAGTATCAACTTGGACGGAAAAATTCATTTTTGACCTGCCACAGTAGTTTAAAATTCCTCCTTTATTTTTTTTCCTTCTAAAAATTGCACCTTATAACGCAAGACCATGCGCAAGACGTCTCGTTGAAAATATTTTATTTTTTAGACTCGTTTCCCGTCCCATCTACGTCCACCTTTCTATTTCTATCGCGTACTGAAAAATGAAAATGAAACTAATCATTACTCATTTTCATAATACGACATTAATTAATACAATATCAGGTGAAAAAAATTCCAAAGGTCGTATCTTTGACCACCATCGATGAAAGGAGATCGGTACTCGTACCAAGAAGCCTTCCGCGCACGTTCGTTCTCAATTGTTATCGAACTCCAGGGGGCGCGATTTTCCTAGTCCAATATTTTTAACCAATACTTGATTAGAGATGCGGCGTTATGTTGAAAAATGACTTTTTGATTTACGGTACCTTACGCTATAGTACGAGTAGAGGTACATAACGAGTAAGTAACTATGTGCGATGAATGCTTAGTCGGGTGTCGAATGAGCCTCTCGTATAGTATAGATTCAGGCATAATGTCATAAAGTTAACCGGTTTAACGTGATTTCCATTTCACTGTCCGGTCCGGAAATTCTCATTAGACCGCTGGGTACGCGTAAGAAATTTTTTCCGATATTTGGTCCGAATTAAAATTAATAGGGTAAAGTCAAAGTCAGCTCGCGAGAAAGTTAATCTAAAGAAAAGTAAAACAAACGCTATAATTAGATGAGTACCTACCTAATTCGTTATGAATATATCTATAAGAAACCGAGTGTGGAGATTTAAATTAATCGTCTAGCGTTTTGTTTGAATTAGAAAAGTTTTCAATCTCATTGCGGCGTGTTTTAACAAATGAATTTTAGTCTAGAGGCGAATTTTTTGTTTATTTAATGTGAATAAGTAAATCGCTCTTGTCGGTTACGGTTATAAGGAAGATTTCACTTCGGGCTGAAGCATTAAACATAGGTACCGAAATAAAACGTTGCAAAATGGTTTACGATTCGACGAATATTATTATACGTAGGGCTAGACCATTACTAGATTGCCTTTTTTGTGCAGAAATCAGAGGCTGAAGATGGTTTCATGAGTACCTAGGTAAGTGAGTAGGTATTCAAACGTCTAAATTACTGAGCAAAGCTATAATGAACAGGGAAAAAATTAAATTAATTTGTGAAATTGATCAAAGAATTACTCGCCTTAAAAGCTTGTAATTTGTCAGTGAGTATACGTAAGTAATTAACTCGTGATTAACGACCGCAAAACTGGATAGGTACCTTACCTACCTTACATTTTTAATTGAAGCATAAGTAGGTAATTCAAACAAGAAGCAACAAGGCAATTCTCTTCTTTTATGTCTTAAACAAGTAATAATTATTAATTTTAAATACATTTTTATTCCTTTTGATCTTTTTTCATCGCCGAAAAAAAAAAAATTCAACACATTAAGTGAAGAAGGCTTAAAGCAATTTCTGAACCCGAGCTATTTAGCTATATTCAAAATGCAGCGTCTAAAATCGCTATAATATACCTAACCATACTTTTAGATGCTAAAGATGACTATCAGATTTTCAAAACTTTCAGAAATCCAAAAAATTGCTTTTAAGGCAATTTTTTAACTTTTTCATTTTATTATTAGTTTTTTTGAACAAATAAGTGAACCATTTTGATAAAAATAAAATAAGTTTACTTATGGGTCATACCACGTCAATTGGACCAAGAAGTGGTAGGTGGGTTCGGCGATTTTTTTGAAATTTTTCTTGTGGAAAGACCTTCCCAAGAGATGATCAATGGCGCAAGTCGCATCACTCTAGCCCATTTTTAACGGCAGCCAGGGGGTGTCAAAGTTTTCAGTGAACCTAAAATATCATCCATTTCAGCAGTGGATTACTCGATAATCGCGATACCTACCAAAATGGAACTTTTTCCCATAGTTAAGTGTTTTGAAGGGCTTTTTGGTGATATCACAAAAATCAGTGTTGCCACTTTTTTTCGTACAAAAAATTAGCTCAAAAAGTTTCAAAACATAGTTTTCATATCGTTCCGACTCTTAAAAATTCTGAAAAACATATATTATGGACAACTATTTATGATGAACAACATATTAAAAAATTGGGATGGTAACTTGTCGCAAAGTCGATTTAAAAAAATTGAAAGTTTGCGAAAAAATGCGATTTTTTGATTTAAAACATGAAAAAAAGTTTTGAGTGGTGAAGTTGACTCATTTGACCGCTATTTTTACGTATCCGTCGAAAAAGTTGAAACCCCCCCCCCCTCTCTCGATGAAATGAACTCATCACAAAAAAAAACAAAATTCGAAAAAAATCCATTTTCAATTCCAAACATAAAAAAAGTTTAAATTCATTCTGTTGTCTTATTTTGACCTCTTGCTGACGTATTTTATGAAAAAGTTTATAAAAATCACACTCACAGCAAAAAAATTAAAATTTGTTTATTTTTTGAATTTTGATTTTTTTGTGATGAGTTCATTTCACCGAGTGAAGGGGATTTTTCAACTTTTTCGACGGATACGTAAAAATAGCGGTCAAATGGGTCAACTTCACCACTCAAAACTTTTTTTCATGTTTTATATCAAAAAATCACATTTTTTCGCAAACTTTCAATTTTTTTAAATCGAGTTTGCGACAAGTTACCATTCCAATTTTTTAATATGTTGTTCAGCATAAACAGTTGTCCATAATATATTTTTTTCAGAATTTTTGAGAGTCGGAACGATATGAAAACTACGTTTTGAAATTTTTTGAGCTAATTTTTTGTACGAAAAAAAGTGGCAACACTGATTTTTATGATATCACCAAATAGCCTCTCAAAACCCCTAACTATGGGGAAAAGTTCCATTTTGGTAGGTATCGCGGGTATCAGGTAATCTACTGCTGAAATGGATGATATTTTAGGTTCACTGAAAACTTTGACACCCCCTGGCTGCCGTTAAAAATGGGCTAGAGGGCTGCGATTTGCGCCATTCCGCCATTGATCATCTCTTGGGAAGTTCTTTTCACAGGAAAAATTTCAAAAAAATCGCCGAACCCACCTACCACTTCTTGGTCCAATTGATGTGGAATGACCCTTATGAGATTTTTTTTGGAGCTCGCACTCTTCAACGCAATCTTTTTCTAAGTACAAGAAATTCCCTCTCTTTGAAAAAAAAATCACTGATTTAAAATCAGATATTATTTTAATAAAAGGATGAATGCACGACAAAATTAAGATCGTGTAAAATAATAGAAAATTGAAAAATTGAAAAATTTTCCAAATTTAACAGAATAGCAGCAAAAAGCAAAACTAGCGAAGAATTTATTGAAAATATTAAAAAATCAAAATACCCTTAAAATTAATCGAAATCATTGGGAATATGGTTAAACTATCAACTACATGCCTACAATATAGTCATTCATGAAAATTAGAATTTCTTCTGTATTCTCTTAAAAACATTAGGCATGCTTTTACTATCTATGTACATTGTAATTTGTCACTACATATTACTCCTCTTGTTGTGGTAAGACCTGACTGTTGTTCACACCACCTTTTTTATAGTGTCCAATGAGTGTCTCTTCTACTCTGGAAAAAATATTTTCGAAACAGAGCAAGCTAGCGTTTGTAAAGGATTTTCAATAATAGACCATGTACGTACCATCCACCAACTAATAGTTAGAAAAATCAAGGTAATACCAACTCAACCTCCACCTCACTTTCATAGATTTCAAAAAGGCTTTTGACTCAATCTCCCATCCAGATATGTACACAGAGCTCCTAGCAGGAATATTCACTAATACTGGAAGAGAATACAACATATTTTGAAATAGGGCAGAAGAGTAACACACAAGGAGACCCTTCATCTCCCATTCTTTTCAACAGGGTTTTGAAGCAAATATTCAGAAAAATGAACTTGGTAAAATTGGGAATAGAAATTCATTGTAAAAAATTGACCAATCTTAGATTTACAGATGACATGGTGTTAATTACAAACAACTGGGAAGATTTCATAAAAATGATTAGGTAAATAGGTATAGACTACTCACAAAAAAAGGGCTAAAAACTACAATAAAATCAATAATTTTTACCTGACCATGGCAAGATGGCTAAAATAGGTGAAAATGAAAATGATAAGTATAGGAATTTCTGAAGATAGGCCCATCATATATTTAGGACTACTAATTTCTTTTGAAAACGAGGCTGAAAAAGAGGTATGACGAAGATTCGGTCACCTTTAGGTGGAAAAAGTTCTAGACTCTAAAAATCAGTTTCCAAAAGCCCATGAAAAAACAAATCTAAAATTTCTAATAGTTTTGTCTTTCTCACAATCACCTATGGCTCCCAAAACTGTGATCACTGACAAAAAAGCTGGAGAAAAAGCTGGAAATTACACAAAACTCAGTGGAGAGATCCACGCTTGAGATTAAACTAAGGAATAAGGTGAGGTTATCAAAATTAAAAATACTTTTGAAAATATTTTGAGAAATTGTGCCTATACAGGTACAATGGATAAGAACTTGAAATTAGGCTGGTCATGTGGAAAGATTAATAGAGGAGAGATGGGACCAGAGAAAAAGGCTGTTATTGGACCGCATATAATCGTAAAAGACAAACAAAAGGTGAGTTGGAAGGATCGAATAGCAAATTTTATTTAAAACAAACTACATTCTGTATAATTATCTACATATTATCTACCTACAAGAACGTGGCACAGGCTGAGTGAGGCCTTCGCGTACTCGTAATTTATTTTAAAAAATAGGGAATTAAAAAGGGCTCTAGGTACATTTCTGTTTTTTTTTTTTCAAATTCATAAATTGTAGCTTTCAACTTTTATACTCATTATATTAGAAATTGAGCTTTCAAGCTTGAAAGTTCTATTTCGAGCTTTCCAAATTTAAATTGAATAGGCACTCAATGATTTTGAATCTCTCATTTATTTTATTTAAAACTTAGCAAACAAATTTGTTCCAAGTTGAACCACTCTCGAGACACGAGTCTTCAAAGTTAGAGATTTCCAAATACTCCTCTGAAGGCTTCAGGCATGCTTCAGGTACTTAAGCTTGAAACTAGCCAGTGAAAATAAAAACTCGATATTGGTATCGTTTCATATTTTCAAATCTTTTTCTTTGACCTTGAATAGCAATGTGTTCGCTAATCATCACCTATATGTTTATCGGAAATGGGTTTATGACCGATAGATTTCATTCCGAAGGGTATTCCTGTTCAACAAAACGTGGTGAATACCGGTATAAAATTTTACTTTGAGATTTTGCCAATTTTCGTTACAGCTTTGTAGTTTGTATCACACTTGACCACCGACACCAAGCACATGACGCGAGTTCAATACAACGTACAAGCATGTAATAAATTCGCGATCGTTGAACGATTTGGCATTAAATATAACTTAAGTATCTATACAATATGTAACTGAAAGGAACTGCTTTTTTTCATTTTACAATTACATACATTGTAGAGACAGGTACGGAGTTGAAATGTATTTTAGTTCAAAGTTCATCGTATGTAGTATGAACATGTAAAACAAAAATAGGTAAACGAAATATGGGTAATAGGTGAATTGTTTACAAAGGTGTTATTATAATTTTGGTAAATACACCGAACAAAAGATGATTTTATCAGTACAACACCCGTAGCAAAACCCATAGTGTGTAAAATGTGCGTTGAACAACTGTTAATTAAATGTAACTTAACCATACGTAAAGTACCTACGGTGTAAGTAGGTATAGATAAAAAAATAAGTATGTACCTATACGTATTTATTTCTACCTAAAAAAGAAAAGATACACATAAACCTACTTAATATTCTGGAACAAAGTAGGCGCGTGCGTTTCTGTTAAGGTGTTCGAATAAGTCGCGAGCATTATTGTGTTTATAGAGACTATGGAGTATGGAGGATGAAAAATAGTGAAAAACTATCTAGGTGAGTAAATAAGTCATTTGACAAGGCGTTAAGTGTGTTAATTTTGAACGATAGTGGGCTAACTCGCACATGTTGGCTACTCGTCCATTGTGAGGAATGATCAATGGGTTGCGTAAGTTCAAGGGTACCATGAGAAAAGGTGAAGAGAGATTTTGAACTGTGTGTGGTGAGTGGATGAAGAAAAAGAAACGTCACAGTCTTTGACTCGACTGTATTTTCGACTTGCGAGTTGAAAATTGCTCTAAAAAAAGTTAGAAATCCATTTTTGTAATTCGAGACAGGCAGTGATTGGCAATTTGGCAAAATGAAACAGAAAACTGAAACTGTTTTAAAAATGGTAAGATGCAACTTTATCATTTATGTAACCTAAAAGAGGTGGGGTGGGGGGCTGAGAAGTTGAAACCAAAAGGTCAGACATAGGATGTTTTCATGCGTGAACAAAATTTTAAACCACTCAGAATGCAAAAAATAAAATTTGTTTAGCTGTAAAGAAGCAGAAAGGGATTGAGTGTCCAAAACCGCCCGGAATTACATCTACAGGACTTCCGAAATCGTATGTCAAATTTTAACCTCCAAGTTTAATGGAAAAGTATTTCAAAGTTTTGCCCAATCCCCTTTTTTTGTTCCTGAAATGGTGGTGAGGTGGGGAGGACATGAAAAGTCAAAACTTTCAAAAAGTATATCCAGAAAAAGGATTTTTGAACAACAGTACTTTTTCAATGGGCCAAAAAAATGACAACTCTCGAAAAAATACAATATGGCTCATTTTTCATTTTAAAAAATCAGGGGTTTTAAGTTCAAATTTGGGTTTTTACTACACTTTTGACCCACTTGAATCAATTGATAATGTTTTTGAGCCACCATGGAGCCTCTATAGTGAATTTTCAGAATTTGAAAATTTTGAGAAAATTGTCATAAAATTGGAACTTATTGTAAGAGCTTTGATCAATTTATGAATGCAAAAATTTCATTGGAGGTCCTTTGCAATTGGAACAGTTCTGGAGCCTCCAGTGTAGCCTCATACCCACCATAAGGGAGACCTGGGCCAGAGGAAGAATTTTTTCTGGTTGAAAAAACTCATCAATTTTTTCCTGTTTTAATCCATAAAAATAAAATAAATGAATAAAAAATTTGAAAATTTTGACAATTGAAATAAAATTGTTTTAGTTGAAAAACAATTTAAAATGTCAAGAAAACATGTAGGAGTGTAGCCTATACAAAATTTAATTGATTAAGATGATAAATTCGAGTAAAAATTGCTCAAACTTGATTAAACATGATTTTTTTACTTGAAAAAAACTTCAAATTTTGGATTTTTATACAGAATAGGTAAGAAATGTAGGCAGTATTTGGTTACTTATTTGATTTCTAAAAATCACTGAATTTAACAGTCGAAAATATAAGTATCCCTCCGTTCATTTCTATCCCTTCAATCTTTGTTCTCGAATCTTAGATAGATTTTTGAATGAGGGAATACCACAGGCCATCTACAGTAAAAATCCCAGTTTTTCAACCGATGATTTTCATAGTCCTTGCTCCTTGGAATCACTAAAATTGAAGAGATTGGAATTTCCACGCTAATTTTTTTTTAATAAATTGAAAAAAATTGATTGAGTAGCTAGAATTTTGCAATTTTTTTGAGGGGGTGGCGGTTCTATTTTTTTGAGATTCCCCTCGACTATGATTATTCATTTGTCCTGGGTAAAAAAATCGTAGCTGAAGAGCTTACTCCCGTAATTTTTTTTCTCACTTTTCAAAAACAAACAAATTTAAGTGGATTCAAATTGTTCGAAATTTATTAGGTATTTTTTGAAAAGTTGTTCATAAATAACGATTGAAAGAGCATCAAAGACAAGGTCATAGGAGATGAATTTTGTTTTAGTGTTTTTTATGCCAATTTACTTAAAAATGGACGTTTTAATAAAGTCTACTGGAGGCTTCAAAACAACTTGAAACTGAAACTAAATAATTTTAGAAGTCAAAAATAGGGTAGCTGTATAAACCAAATTTCAGTTTTTTTATGTGAGTGGGGCGCAAAAGAGAAATTTTTTAATTAAAAATAAAATAATAATCCTCGGAGAAAATTTAGAATTGGAAATGGCAGAAATGGATTTGATGGAAGGCGCTTAATTCAATTTTGGGTCTTTTTATGGCGATTTTTCTAGAACTAGAAAATTTGAAAAATTTACTGTTAGTCTTCAGAATGGCTCGATTCGAGAGGCCAAAAAGAGGATAAAAACCTAATAATTTCAGCTTGCTAGCTCAATTCGAAAAAATCGATTTTTGACAATAAAATATGTACTATGAACCTCGGAACTTTTTTTTAAAAAATCACCAAAAATCAAAAAATTGAATTCGGCTTTTGAAAGAGCTGTTGTTGCTGTTCTTTTGATTTTACTTCGTTTGATCTTGAAATTTTTCCACCAGAGGCCAGAGGGTACCTTTTCTTGCAAGGTTTGCATTACCTATTTTATACTCGGGTCATAAAAAAAATTATTTCTCATTTGGTTGCAATGATTCAAAAAATTTGGCAAATTCAATAAAAAAAGATCTTAGGTAAAATATACGTAGATAGCCTTTCAACTTCATTGCATCATAAATTCTTCAGTAAGATTGTGAAACTAACTCTAAGATATGAATTAGAGGTAGCTGTAATGCGCAATATTTCGGAGGGCAATTCCATGTCTATCTTCTACTTATATGTTTAATTTATGACGAAAAGTATGCAATCACAGATTTGAAACTTTGATCTTTGACTGAGGAATCATACAGTGGTGAATTTATTTACCTTTTGTCACAGGAACAATGCATTAGCGTATTAAGTCGCCAATTAAACAATCCGTATTTCTTCTCCATACTTCCAATCCACATTGGACAGGTTGTATCGTGAATACGGCAACATTTATCGGCACTACCGAAGCCTCCTAAATGACTATATTTCTTCGCCGTGAAGCCTTTACCGCACCATTTGGTACCAGGAACTATGAGTAAATCGGAAAAATTCCATCTGTAGATCATTCAACAGGATTAGGTGATGGCACATCGATGTATAGATGTATTAGATAGGATACGAAACTAAATCTTTCAAAAATGAGTACGTAAGTATGTATACATTTTAATGAGAACATGGTCAAACTTACGAAGTTTCTTTAGGCGGTTCTTTCGAAGTAGACTGCACCATTCTTTTAGTTTTATAGATTTTTTTATCCTTTGATATATGATGACAGTCTTGCTTCAGCTTATGGTACTGTAACCAAACGGAAAATTCTCGGGGCATTGGCCGTGAATCTAAACTAGTTAAATTTTTACGATTCAGGTGCACGCTTAGTTTAAATGACTTGAGAAATTTGGCAACCTTTCGCCGGCTGCGAAAGTATTCGCAATTCATCAGTAGATTATTTTTATCGTAAATCAGCTGCATTAGGTGTTTATTGTTGGTCACTTGTCGTAACTTATAGCCTTTCCTGTAACAGAAAAAAAAATATTCGAAATGTTAACTTACATATGTAGAAGTATAGGTAGTTAAGTTTTGGCAAATTATAGGTTGGTACAATGTCAACATGATGAGTTTACTTCGGTGTCGTAAATAATTATTTATTAAACGTGTTTAAGGTAAGTAAAAAACGCCTATGAAAGACATTTTGGCCGAAAATCTCCTACGAGAGCATTGTTAATGGGTGATTTTTTTCACTACTTATTGGCAAAATTACAAGAATGTTTTCCCCATTTCTCTTCCGGATTGATAAGTGTACCCTAACTGAAATTGTTTCATAGTGGGCTTAAAATCATCGTGTGATCTTTTTTTTCGTCGAAAAAATATGAATCAAGATCACCAGCAAAAAATATTCAGAAGGTTCATTCGTCACTGAGCAGGCTACCAAACAAGAGAACCTATCACTGACCGGTAAATTCAGAAATCTAAAAGGCTCATCACGTCCATTATAGAAGAAACTTGACAAAATGACACAAATATTAGTCATGTCATGATGATGATTCAAAATAAAATACTGGGAAACCAAAAAATTGCAAAACCAATTTTTTTAGAAAATTTTTTTTTGGCAGCATGAAGACCAATTTATTGTAAGGACGTTTAGGTACATGCCTACTAATTGATGCAATTACGAAGAACAAAATTTTAATTTTTGAAATCGATTCAAATGGTTATCTGCAGTCAAAAACGTAACGACGATCTGATGTGTAATCAGTATAATTTATTTAAAAATTGAGATACGAGGTAAGAGTAATTTTCGACTATTTTAGGAGACTATGACAAGTTTCAGTAGCCTGGCTTGGGTATCAACGACAGAATCACTTGAGAATTGAGATATCATCCGATTCTTATTTCTAAAAAAGTGGAATTTTCAGGAAAAATATGTTCCACAATTTCCAATGAGTAAAATTACAACAGCCCCGAATCATTTTTTCATGTTTGGCTAAATTTTTTGAAAAAATCGTTATTTTCATTAAAAATAAGATTTTGAAAGCAAACCTGCAAATTGGATCTGATCATTGTCTGAACAGATCTAATCCGATCAAAAGTCTGCTTCAATTAGGTCTGAAAGAGATCTAACTGAATCATAAGATCAATTCAGATCTGAATAGATGCAAGCAGGTCTCCTGTATTAGATCCAGTCATTTCTGACCCCTCCCTCCCAAAAGATCACCACTAGTTTCCAGCCAATCTGGAGCCTCCAGTAAGTAAAGTTGACTTTTCTTCGGCATTTTCAAATTTCTCTTCAAGGCGTTCAACCAATTTTGACAGCTGAAAATTTAATCCTGTCATAAATTTAACATTTGAACTATTAAGATAAGGGCTGGTGAATTGAGAAACAGAGGTGACGAGTTGAAAAATGCTCTTTTTTACAAGTTGAAAAATGCATTGTTTTACAAGTTGGAAACATGCATTTTTTACAAGTTGAAAAGTACATTTTTTACAAGTTGAAAAATTGCATTTTTTACAAGTTGAAAAGTGCATTTTTTTTACCAGTTGAAAAATGTATTTTTTACAAGTTAAAAAGTGCATTTTTACAAGTTGAAAAGTGCATTTTTATCAGTTGAAAAATGTATTTTTTTTAAAGTTGAAAAATGCATTGTTTTACAAGTTGGAAACATGCATTTTCTACAAAGTACATTTTAAAAAAATGCAATTTTTTACACAAGTTGAAAAGTACATTTTTTTACAAGTTGAAAAATTGCATTTTTTACAAGTTGAAAAGTGCATTTTTTTACAAGTTGAAAAATGTATTTTTTTAAAGTTGAAAAATGCATTGTTTTTAGAAGTTGGAAACATGCATTTTTTACAAGTTGAAAAGTGCATTTTCTATAAAGTAAAAAAAATGCAATTTTTTACACAAGTTGAAAAGTACTTTTTTTTGCAAGTTGAGAAATTGCATTTTTTTACAAGTTGAAAAGTGCATTTTTTTACCAGTTGAAAAATGTATTTTTTACAAGTTGAAACATGCATATTTTTTACAACTTCAAAAGTGCATTTTTTACAAAATGAAAAATGTATTTTGTTACAAGTTGAGAAATGCATTTTTTTTACCAGTTGAAAAAATTATTTTTACAAGTTAAAAAGTGCATTTTTTACAAGTTGAAACATGCATATTTTTTACGAGTTGAAAACTACATTATTTTACAAGTTGAAAAGTGCATTTTTTATCAGTTAAAAAGGTGCTTTTTTCAGTTAAAAAGTGCATTTTTTACATGTTCAAAGTGCATTTTTTACCAGTTTAAGCAACAAATTTCTGAAAAGTTGTTTCACTTTCTGAAAAAAAACATTTTAAGAAATTTGTAACAAACATTAACGATTTTTTTTTTTTTAATTTAGATTTTTTATTTTGTAAAAAATACTGTTTTTAAGTCGTCATCTCGAATTTGAAATTCACCAGCCCTAATTCATTCATAAGATCGAACTTATGACTGGATAACATTTTCAATCGCCAAAGATGATTATAACATCTTCTGGAGTGATTTGAAATTTCTGGAGAAAGTCAACTTTTGCCGCTGGCTCCAGATCAACCAGAAAATAATGGCAATTGATTCAGCGGATCGACTTCGGAATCGAAACCCAGTTTCAGATTTTCATCTTTAAATTTACGTACTCTTTTAGTAGAATTGAAATAGGTACCTGTACCTGTTCCTAAGGTTAATTCCGCTCAAGTAAACCAAATTTCAGCTCGATTGGAGTAAACAAATTGTGAAAGTTTCACGATTTTCCCGAGTGGGACCTAAATTAAGTTGCAGGTACATATATATTTTTGTCTCGAAATGATGTCTTTTTCCAAAACAGACAACTTTATACGAGTGTTTTTCATATTTGAATGAAATAATCGCATCAATTTATCAAACGCCTTGTACCTACATGGAATATCCTAATGTCGCAGCTTCATAGGCCTATAATACATACAATGATTAACCTACACACATTATGAAAAATTACACCGGAAAACAATCATAATAAAAATTTTAACACGCGGAAAACTTTCACCTATTATTAAAATACACCCATGTAAATCATACTAGCTGGCTGATGTAGGTATACTTATTCATTTTGGAAAGTCGATGATATCGAAGAAACGCGATATGCGACTTGAAAATCACGTTGTCACCTCTTTAACAGCATAATTTGATCTAAGATGTAAACTTCAGTACGTTAATTAGGCCTACCGAACCACGTTCAAATAAGAATATCCGCGCAAGAACTGGAAAGCAAAATGTGGAACGGTCCTGACACTGAATAAATTCTTCGTCGGGATCTTCCAATTAAACTTACGACCCTAACCTTACTCCTTGTAACTTGGTGACATTTTTTAACTCTGTATAAGATCACTCAATTTATCGGCGCAAGAATGCACTATTTTACACCACCTTCGAACTACCCAACTGCATGATAATCTTAAATCAGCAGGTGGTTATGTCGAGATCACCATACCAAAAAGAAAAGCAAAAGCTACCTCTTTATAAGCATTTTTTACATCCGAGGCTAAGGCTACGTAATCTCGGTTTATCTACACAACGATTGTCCACGCTTACGTTGAAATCTGTAGGATTCGTGATGTGGAAAACCTTTCACTCGAAACATTTGTACACCATAAGCCAAAACAAAAGCAAAACCGTGGCAAAAAAATAAACATTTGTATGTACATATAAGATTAAAGGATTGACGATAAAATAAACTGCGATGCAAGCATCACGAACTTTTCGAACAGGGAAAACAGAAATTTAAAAAAATATTTTAATCAGAAACAGTAAGACTTTTCATCATCGAGATACACGCGTAGAAGGCTCATATTTTTTCAAATTGTCTCCCGAGTCCCACTCAAATTAAATTTTCCAAACAATTTTCGTCAAAATCCAGTATTTCTCTTCACTCCACCCTAATAAATCATATCCTATCGACCCCCCTCTCTCTATGAAGATGAATTAAAATAATATATTTTCAATTGTTGAACGAGCAATTTTTTAATTGGCCAAATCAAGTTATCCGAAATTTTTTCCAGTCCATTGCTGGAAATAGGAAACAATTGATTTTGAGAAAAGATGGTTCATGAATTCTGAAGACCTTTTAATTTTTTGCGGGGAGGAGGGGGCAGGGAAGCTTACGCTAGGCTAAGGCTATTTAAAATCTTTCTTATAATATGTTGTTAAAATAGATAGAATGAGGTATTAGTGTGGAACATGGGTTTATCATCATTACTCAGGAAATATATTGCTGGTTAGAGAAGATTAAATATAATAATTTGTTGGAAATGCGTGCACATAAAATTACCGTTAATTTATGGCAATTTATGCACCTGCCATAAAATTCGTATCAACGTGTCTGCCTTATAAGAAGTTATTAGGTATATTTCGTCTTATATTAACTCCTTATCCTCGCCATATATGTAGATGTTCCTAACTTCCATAGAATATGTGAAGTCTAATCCAATAAACGTATTGAAGGGTTTAATGTTCTCACCTTCTGTGTAGCACAGTTTCCTTCCTCTACACCGTAATATAAGAGCTCTTTTTCAACCAAATACGCGAGCCCTTCAGATCGTGTTCATTTTCCACAACCCCCTGCAGAAGACAAACGCGCATCTCAAACACTCACCTTTTCTCACAAATTAATTAAAATACCGGAAAAGCTGTTGTACGCGTTTTTTAATCCTTTACGCGTTTAGAGAAGTTTGTCTGCTAAGTTTTTTTCCGTACGAGGAGGTACTTGAAAACATACTCGAGTACGGCTTGGCATTTTTACTAACCGGCATGGTGCCATTTTAATGCTGGCTTTCGACACTCCGTATGATCGGTTTTGTCATGGATTGTGATTGGTGTCTGTGGCGGTGGTTAGTTGTAGGCATGGGTTTGATTTTGACGGAGATGAGGGCGTTTTTTCAAGTATAAATGATTTAGGTAGGTTAGGTACTTTCTCGTAGTAATTTCGTTGCATTGAAGGGAAAATCCAATTAACATAAATGTGAACTTGTATATTATACGTAGTATGATGATTTTTGATGAAGTCATTAGAAATAAAGAAAAAAATTGATGGGGCAATTTCGCAAAAAAAAATGGAAAAATGTTGGCACATAAAGTTAGATTGAAAGTAAAATTATCGAAAATAAATTATCAATTTTTCAAATTGATAATTTTGTGGAATAAATATGTACTGCAAAATTGCAAAAAATTTACACCAAAATAAATAGCATAGGTAACACTGCACAAAAATAACTTGCAAACTTTTACATTTACATAGAAACCAAAAATTTCGCTCGTCTACCCGATAAACTGAGAATCCTATAGGGATTTAAATTTTCCGGGACACTTGGTCGAAATTCAAAAAATTACATATTTGATATTATTCGATGCAAAATTTAAATAACCAGGTATCCTGAATAACACATTTCTATAGTCAAATCGGAATTACAATCACATTTAAAGAGCGTTTATTCTAATATGAATAAATGGATTTTGAGAACCCAAGTTTTACAAAAAAATTCCTCGAAATTGAATTTCAAGACCACTTTTGATGTAAGCGTAAGCAAAAAATTTATATTCTTTGTACTCGAATTTTTCAACAAAAAATTGGGATTGAACAGGTTGTCCGAATGCCTGTGAGACTTCTTAAAGTCATCGACCCGTCTGTCTGACCTCTCATAAGGTTGTCTGAGTGGCTGTCTAGCTGTCCAAGGTCGTATATCTGTCTGTCTGGCTTCTTAAGGTCACCGACCTGTATGTCTGGCGTCTCAAGATGGTCTGTATTTCTGTCTAGCCTCTAAAGGTCATTGACCCATATGCTCGGACTTTCAAAGTCACTGACCTACTTGTCTAGTAGTAGCTTCCCAACGTCGTCTGTCTGTCTGGCTGGCCTCTTAGGCTGATTAATCTGTCTGACTAATATTCCATGGTCATTGACCTATATGCATGGCCTCTCAAGGTTATTGGGCCATCCGTCTGGATTTTCAAGGCCATTTACGTACTTGTCTGGCTTCTCAGAGCTGCCTGTCTGGCCCCTTAAGGTCTTTGATCTGTATGTCTGGGCTCTTATAGTCACTGACCTGCCTATCTACCTAGATTTCTAAAGTCGTCTGTCCGTCTGTCGGTTTAGAGTCATGGACCTGTCTGTCTGGCGTCTCAAGGTGGTCTGTATTTCTGTCTAGCCTCTAAATAAGGTCATTGACCCGTATGCTCGGACTTTCAAGGTCACTGACCTACTTGTCCAGCTGTAGCTTCCCAACGTCACCTGTCTGTCTGTCTGTCTGTCTGGCCTCTTAGGCTCATTAATCTGTCTGACTAATATTCCAAGGTCATTGACCCATATGTTCGGACCTTCAAGGTCACTGACCTACTTGTCTAGCAGTAGCTTCCCAACTTCGCCTGTCTGTCTGTCTGTCTGACTGGCCTCTTATAGGCTCATTAATCTGTCTGACTAATATTCCAAGGTCATTGACCCAATGCATGGCCTCTCAAGATCATTGCGTCATCTGTCTGGACTTTCAAGGCCATTTACATTCTTGTCTGGCTTCTCAGGGCTGCCTGTCTGGCCTCTTGAGGTCATTGACCTGTATGTCTGGGCTCTCATAGTCACTGACCTACCTATCTACCTAGCTTTCTAAAGTCGTCTGTCGATTTAGCCTCTTCTATAGTCATGGACCTGTCTGACTGGCTTCTTAACGTCACGGATCTACCTGTCCAGCCTCTCATGGTCGTCTGTGTGCCTGTCTGACCTCTTGAGGTCATCTGAATATCTGTATAGCTGTCCAAGATCGCCTGTCTGCCTTCTTAAGGTCTTCGACCTGTTTAGCTCTCAATGCCGTCTGTAGTCTTGTTTGGTCTCTGAACGTTATTGACATGTACGTCTGGACTTTCAAGGTCACTAACGTACCTGACATAGATCAAAAATTCATGTTTTTTTTTCAAGTTTTCAAAAATCATTGAAAGTATTGCCCAAGTGTTGGCTTAAAAAAAAGGTAAAAGATGTACAAAAAACTGAAAAATAAAATAATTTGAGTAAAACAATGGGGCTAAATTATGAACAAAACCAATTCAAAAATTACGAAAATTGAGTGAAAGCACTGAAAGCAGTGAAAAAGTTTTCAAAGGTGCCGAAAAAATGGGTAAAAAGTCATCAAAGTTGTGTGGAATTGGAAAAAAAGCCAAAAAATGTCACGTACAATAACTAAAAAGTAAATATCCTAAAATTATTGGAATGGCTCAGAAATCGCTCAAATATTATCGATTGAATAAAAAACAAACTAACTTAAAAATTGATTTCAATGACCCAGTCATCACCCAGAAATCGACTGTTTTACTTCACCTTTCCAATTGCAGTCCCAGGGGAAAGTGGTTGATATGATTAGATAGATCCAATCTGATTAAAACACTGATCTGATGAGTATAATCAGATCTAAGTAATTGGTCTGGAGAAGTGTTCAAATCTGATCGGATTTGATCTGTACTACTCAATCAGGACCGATCGGATCTATCTTATTCAATGAGCATTTCTGAGAAACCCCTATCTCATCGCGATACCTAGTTTTTCTAAAATTTTGAGCACATGAACCTGCATAATGGTTTGAAGTAGATACCCTGTTTTGATGTAGATATGTTTAAGAATTGGTTTTTCGTAAAGAAATTTCAAATTTTAAGTTTTTAAAATTTAAAAAAACCGAAAAATATTTTGAAAAAATTTTCTACGAGTATTTCAAATTGTTTATAAATTTGAGAATTACGTATCAGTTCACAAAACCTTCGTTTGAATCGAACAAATGATCAATCAAAAGATTTCCACGTGTGATGCTCTTAAGACGAAAACCTTTAGATAGAAAATACCTTTTCACAAAAAAACAAAAAACAAACCGCATTAGCCTACATAAAAATAAAATACATAAACATGAGAATTGGTAGGTGAGTAAGATACCTACTTGTATGTACTAATTAATTATAATTAATAAATAATGTATCATTGGTATCATTTACATAAAATCTTACGTGTACAAATTACAACATAAAAGTAATTAGGATCTTTCAAACTTCATAAAAAATTTCATAGGCCTGTACCTATGATTCCTAGATTTAAAACGTTCATCAATTTAATCGCGGTTTTATATTAATTAATCATTTCGCAATGTACTAGGTACATGATAGCAATTGCGAAAAATAGGTATAGCTCAACTTATTTATTTTATACATTTATACATAAATGGGAATCCAGTACAGGTACATAACTTGATTCATCATCTTGATTCTCGAGCTTTTCGCTCGTCAATGAAAATTACCAACCGCTGTACCGCCAAAAAATCCTGTACGTTTTGTTGACTTATACGATAATTAAGTTTTAAACACCTCGTGTGAATACATAGTCTCGAGACGACGAGTACACACTACACAAGCAAACATTTCGGAATTGTATTATTATCGCAATCCAACTTATTTATGGGAACATTCGCCGACGGAAAGCTTTTTAAGCCAAGAAGACGAGACGAAGCGAATACCTATACAGTGAAGAAAAAGCGATGAAAAAAAAGAGCAGTGCAATTCGAAAAACTTCTTAACTGTTGGAAATTGCTCGAAAAGTATGAAAAGGATTTAGAGAAAGAACAAGCTTTAAGACTAATGCGATTAGACCAACAGTTGAGAAAATGGTTTAAATGTTTACTTAACTCGACGCGTCGTTAGGTAACACAGCCTATGGCTCGACGTAGTCGCGCGTAAAACTAAAAATTTTCGTCGCCTTCGCTCAAAAGGGGTGAGAGGCAGCGATGGGGGGTTACTCGATGGGTAGGTATAAGTATATGTGTAGCAAAGTGTGAGAACTAGACACATTTTGCGTTTTAACTGCAAATGGTGATTTTGTGTTTACTTTAAAGGGCAGAAATTATTATGCATTCGAATGAAAACGAGCACCCATCACTCTCATCAGTGCAGTGGAATTTGAAATTCGGTATTTTCAAAATATATACGAGGATCAAGCACCTATAAATTACCTACCATTCAACACGATGAGTACCGTTTAATAAGGGATTTCACGGTGGTATCTATTGTGCGGTCGTGGGTCGTACACCTTCAACTTATTTGAGAGATTTTCAACGTGCATCGTCGCCGCCGCAATTGCTTTATGTGCTGCTAATGGTTCCAATGCACCGAAAAACAAAGCTCAACACCCTAATGACAGTTTTTTCCAACCAATTCCAAAGTAATCCCCGTAAACAGTTGCCATTTCCTTTTTATCCCCCTTACATTGCCAAAATATCGCCACCAATCGAATTTATGAGAGTATGACCCTACATATGTCTTATACGAGTATGTCCGGATTACTCAGCATGGTTATAGGTATACTTACCTACTATGTATCTTAAACTTATGCACTCGTACGATGGTGAGCACATACATACGCGTGTCTGCCAACGAGTTTAAAAACCTCGTTCGCTTATAAATTATTAATTATTCGTAATGCTTTCTGACATGTAGAGATATTTATACCATTACGGGTATTCGCACATCAACTACCTGTTAACAATGTTTACCCGATCCGTTGAAAAATAAACCTATTTATAATTGTTTTGGCTTGATTTCAATCGATTATTCGATTTCCGCCTTCGATTAACGTATTTATGTACGAGTAGCCTATTCCTTGTCATGATGACCGATGAAATGTTTCTACTTGTATTTGAAAATTTATACACATTTTGTATTTGCACTCGTAAATCCTCTCTTTTTTTTACGAGATTTGAAGAGTGTGAATTTCTGCATGCACAATCCCCTTTCCTCATTTTCCTGGCATGAACTCTGAATGACCTCTTAAGCACATAACTGAAATACGTTATAGGTATGGTGTAAATTTTTCGGACGAGTAAAATTAGTTTCGCAGAAAATTTCAAAATTTCAAGGTCTCGCATGGAAAGTTCAAAAGTGCCTGAAACTCAATTTCCTATTGAAGGGACATGGTGGTGCCTGAATTTGCGAAAATTGACATTTCTAACCAGAATCTTTGGTCTAAATTCTCTTACAAAATAGCCTATCTCTAAAATATGATTTTTTTTACTCAAGTTTCTCAAAATATTTAAAAATTGAAATTTGTCAACTTTGGAGCGTCTTGATACAAGCAAAAAGGCAATAGACACACCATGTAAGTAGGTACCTATTCAAATTTCAAGTAATTTTCTAACCAAAAAAAACACACTTTTCACCTCAATAAACGTTGTTTTTCTACTTCTCGAAACTAGTGTTTGCTCTCACTCTGCTCTGGGCCTGTTTGCTTTTCATTTTCAAATTTGAAAATTTAAAAAAACGGCCATTAAGTTCTAAAATTTTGAACTAAAAAAGTGAACAAATTTTTCAAAAACATCGTTTTTGTACCTCTAAAAATACGAATTTCAAAAGCTATTGCTCTCGCTTTGCTCGGGTCAATTTCTATCTCTTCTCTAAACCTAAAAAAAAAACATTTTTGAACTTCCATAAATTCAAAAGGAAAAAATAGGTAAGGATTATTCGTAAGCCCAAATGCGAATTATATCCATTGACAATATTGTCAATTCATCTTTTATTTCATTTTAAAAACTTGTCATTTTATTTGGCAAAATTGGTATTTTTTTCTTATGGCAAATTTTTTGTCCACCCCCTCTCAAAAAATCACCGAAAAAAACAGAACGAGAAAGATTGTTAAGGAGGAAAGGAAACATTTTGGGGGCCTCATTCGCTGCATACGCCGAGGGTCCCAAACCGACCCAGTCCGCCTCTGTCATTACCACATTGTTACGACAAAATTGGGAGGTGGGAGGGTAGTAGTTTGAGGTTAAAAAATGGTGCTACGTGCGTAAAAAATTGGGACTTTTTTTACTTGATAAATCCAGGTGGTGCTACACCCGGGAGAATTCTAAGCTGCCACCACTGTACTTGATCCAAAATCTTGGACATTTTTCCGCATTATGAGTGTGTTAAGAACTTTGTGGATGATTGCATAATTGTTTCGATTGGTTTTTGAAAGTGTTTTTAGAAGTTTTCTAGGTTTTGAAAATAGATATCAAAAATGAATTGATTTTTGCCTGATGATTATATTGAACCTTTTTAAATGAAAAATATTTTTTCGGAACCAAAACTTTCCCCTCGTTCCTCTCATTTAAAAAAAAAACAGTCAGATCAAAAAATTGACCGTATCCGAAGAAGTTTGATCAGATCTAATTAAATTTGAGCGAATTCAATTAAATCGGGTTTTAGATCGCAGTTTTGCAGATGGGACTAGATCTGACGAGATCACATCACATCCAATTATTTTTCCCTGGGATTAAAAAAAAAAACTTTTTAAAAATTGTTTATTAAATTTTGTGAATTTTGGGGAAATGGGATTCGAAGGATTGAGTATTCGGGGAATTAAATATTCGGGGAAATGCCCGTTCGGAATATTAAATTCGAGGAATGTCCGGGAACCCCTTAAAGAATAACATGAGGTCCAAAATTTTTAAAACTATTTCGTTGAGGTATTGGAATGTCGGAATTATTCGTGATATTTGAAAACTAACAAAGGAACCACTCGAGATGTCCGCCCCCTATTCGAATGAGACGACCACGATTTTTGGAAAGAAAATGGTCTGAAACACTCTTGTCCAAGATTCCCGCCATCGCCGTGCCATTCGCTCCTCAAGTTGGTTTCTCGATTTTTGAAAATCCAAAATTGACCATTTTCAGTGATTTTTGTTTCGGGGGGAGGGGGGAAATAGATAGATATTTATTCAATCAAAACGACGAAACGAACTGAATTTCACCTTTTTTTGGTCATTCTGGAGCCTCCAACACGATTTTAAATTTGTTCAGAATTTTTTCAAGTCAACAATTCAGAAATTAATTTGGAGCTTGAGTAAGTAACAGGCTGTATTTTTCATTTTTTTAAACACGAAACGCCAGAAATAGTCCATTTTTGAATTTAGTCAGAGGAAATCTTGGATAAGGAGGAGAGAGGCAGGAGAGATCAGACAATGCTTTTTCCAAAAATCGTGCTGTTGTTCAAATCGGAAACGAAAATCTCCAGAGTTGCCTTGGGAATAAAATGAAATTCACCATTGTAATTGATCCGGAAAATATTTTCTATGTTAAGCAGAATCGATGAAAATGGCATTCGAGTGTCATCCTACGTTTGATCAGAAAACTAAAGTGAAAGAGTTGGTAATTTTGAAATCAAAAAATTCCAAAACATTGAAAGCATAACACATTTTTAGCTAATAGGTAGGTAGGTACCTACCTCAATTATTTTCCGCCTCTTTGAAAAAATTTGAAAATTACGAGGAAAATGAAATCTTGCTAGAGAAACCAAATTGGCTGAATCCGGCGACATTTTATATTCAAGAAGTACGTAGGTAGATAGATTAGGTACCTTCTTAATTAATAAATCTAGAAGTTCCCTCTAAAACAAATTTTTCATCAATTTTATTGCAAATCCAGGAAAAAGTGGATCTGATTAGATTTACTTAATTGATTCTGGAGAAAGACCAAATCTGTAGATCAGATCTATTCAGATCTGGTTCTCAACTGTAATTATAACGTTTAGTTTTCTTGTTTATTGTGTAATTTGGTAAGGTTTATGTAGGGCTGAGATATTTATTTTCTAAAAAATGCTAAAATATTCTCTATAAATATTTCCTAAAAAACGTGAACTGAAATATGTAAAAATATGTCCTAAAAATCCGAAATACGCAAAAAAAAAATGCCCTTACAATATGGGTATCAACTATCATTTAAAACTAGCATAGTTTTTAATTTTTTATAAAACAAATTTTTCATTTTTCAAATTTTGATTTTTTGATTAAAAAAATTTTTTTTTAAGTTTTAAAATTTCGCTTGTTGTGCGAGTTTTTTATAAAATATTCTCCAAAACCAGTGAAAATTGCTGAATAATAGCCAAATATTACAAAAAAATATGATATAAAATATTTTTCTCAGCCCTATGAGAATCAATAGGTATTTATAAGTTGTTCCTTATATTGTAAAATAAATTTCCCCCGCCTCCTCGTAAGGATTTGGGGGCCTTTAAAAAAAAGTACCAATCAGGTCTGAACAGATCTAATCCGATCAAAACATTGATCTGACCAGGCCTCAGGCATAATTATGTCAATTTCTACGTAGGTATTCAAAGTCACTGAGTTCAAATAGGTATCTGTGTGTATATTTTGGATTTGATCCCTCAGCGTCTCCTCAATCCCCCGCCACCTTTCAAAAATGTTATAGATTTGAAATTATTCATTTTGAAAAAATTTTAAACCTTGGGTCCACGCTTTGGGTTTGGGTAGGTACCTCAATTGTTAAACTTCAATTTTGAATTTAGGAATGGCAATTTTTGCCCGAAGTATCAGTTTTAAAAGGAAACGCTCGTGCATTACTATAGATTCATGAAACTTTCCATGAAATTTCCATTGAAACAGTTTAGTCTTTGTACCTATGTAAGCAGACTTCAAGGTACGAACTCACTTTCAATTAACCTGTACATTCATCGAATAAGTATTTCAATTTAGATACCAATAACGAGTACTTATAGGTATGCGGAATACTTGTCTATAGATGCGAAGAGATAACAAGATACTTACATATTCCATGGGTTTAAGGTTTCGTGGACCCACTCGCGTGATGATCGTTAATATCGCGTGGATACAATAGAGAAAAACCAACGCATCGTGGGGGCGAAATATATCATAGTTAGAGGTACACAGTTACACATCTACATAGTACAATCGTCCATCATCCGGGAACACTTTCAAGTTCAGTTTCGATTAGCTAATTCTAATATACTCGTACCTATACTTCTGTCGAGAGCTTCGAGCTAAATTAAAGCATGATGAGTGAGAAAATAAGGTAATCGAGTTAATAGGTTGGGCTGACGACGAAGTGACGACTTGTAATCGAATATAGGTACAGAAACTATAGGCAGAAAAAAAAAAGATACCGATCTGGGTAAAATTTGAAAACTTTACATAATCCGGCCATAATCGGACAATTCAATTAAGTCGAACGAAAATTCCCAATATAAACCACACCTGTCTAAACTGTACAGATATATCGAACGAATAAAAATAAAAATAGAAAAAAATTCAACCACGAAACAGGTTCGAGCGAGAAAAAACAGACGAAAAATTATACCTACGATTGTCAAAACGATTTTGAAATGAAGATTTCTTTTAAAATACGGTGCACCCAACGCACCTTCGATCTAACGAAGAGAAAAAGAGATGGAGGAAAAAAAAGGGTTTAATTGAGCGTCAACGGCGATAATAAATTTCCAAGAGATGTAAATGACTTTGATACATAGTGCGTGGAATAGAGCAAGATTGTGGTTAGATGAGGGGGAGATGTAAAGCACGATATTTAACCCGAGCAATGAAAAGAAGCGATTCGATGTTTGCTGGCAGCTCTTTGACGGGGTAATTTTTTATCGAGTGCATTTTGTGATCGAAATAAGTAGCTGCGTGTACGAATAGACGCACGATGAATAGAGCTAATGCGCGAATTATATTCGTATTAATGGATTTAAAATCATACAAGTGTGTGGCGGAACTTGTGAAAAAAACACTATTAATTTACGAGAACATATTAAAAAACAATACGAATGAAAGGTAGGTAGGTAGGTAGGTAGGTTACTTTTCTGAATTACGTGCACGAATACGAGTACAATGTCAAGGTTTCAATGGCACGTGGTGTGATTTCCTTTCATCGCTATACATCTGAATCACGTTTCCTATTCTTACTCTTTAGTTGGCGCATTCCTGAAGGGTATTTTTTTTTTCGCATTCGATTCTACAATTTAAAAAGAACTTCGAATAAGAACGTTTCAATTGATGATATACTTATTCAAATCGTAGAAATTCGCCGGAATTCACTTTGTCGTTTGTTCAAACCGTTGGGGGTGGAACAGGTAAACAACCCGATATCGTGATCAAACAATACTTTAAACAGGTGTAAAACTACCTGTTGCCTGTTGGTGATTTTCTGATGAACTCGACCAGTTCATAAATCTGTGATCTGGCGCGTCAATGGGAAGTGCCTTATTGGGGAGTTTCGCGCCTTCGACATCAAAAAGGTGGCTTCTAAAGAAGGTACCGAGCCAAAAGAATTGGTTAAAAATAGTTTTAATAGAAGAAGAATAATTTTTGCACGTTCGAAGTTATGTTTTAGGAATAGTTAAATTATTAAAGAGGTGTAAAAATTGGTCAAATTTACAACTTAGTACGTGAGTATGGTCACGTTGCGACCTCTGGAAAAAATTCACATAAATAAAATTGCGAATCGTGAAATTTTTCACCTTAGGTAGGTATCTAGGTATCTGGATTTTGTTTCGTGGGAATCTCAGGTAGGTATTACGAGCAAAAATTGAAAAGATCAACTTTGAAGGATTTTTAATTAGAACCTTACATATGGACCACCCTGTATAAGATGTAATTGCATCACATGATGATCAACGGATCCAAATACCTACCTACGACGCCATAACTTCACTTCCATTTTGAACAGGTGCCTGATAGGAACTCGTGAATTTGTTGAATCATTTTTATCTCTAACACCATTTGTGATTCGTACTGCGCGAAAATTTAGATTTATATTTAAAAATTCGCTTATTTAATTATACGTTTGTTAACGAAAAATATACGACTTTTAAGCATCGATCGCAGCCGAAGTAATTTTCTAACTAATTAATTCCGCAATTTAAACCGACACGAATAAATTTCGCTCTAAGAAAGACATTGAAATTGAAAAATTCACGAACACGCCTACATCCATGGCTATCTATACTCACCTTCGACATCAATTTTAATTTCATCCCTTTACCGGAAATTATTATGAGTAAAAAGTTGTTCTGTATAAATGATGTGGGATCTTTTGGTTCGCATCTCGATTCTCGAGGTACGTATGTATTCGCTTCGCCTCCAGCTATGGTCTACTTCGAGTAGATTGGTTTTTAAAAAATGTGATTCGTTTGTATTCTTTTTTTTTCATCTTAAATTGCATCTGTATTAAGTTTAAGTACCTCTACCTACCTACATAAACATAATAGTGAATATGTACCTACATAAGAGATTAAGACGTTATCATATGGGCCAGCTTATCAACTTGCGGTTTGGCTATTGATGCATAATTAGTCATGTACAAATTACAAAGCATTCGTTATGTTAATGTTTGGTTTTTTTGATCAATTTGTTAACTTTTTGTTTGATGTCTTCAGAAACTGCTATATTAAGGGGGTAAAGTTTGCGAAAATTTATTGCTATGATACGAACGATGCTGATAACTGAGGAATTGATGAAACAGATGAACATTAATGAACAGATTCAAAATCCTCTTCTCCACCATTGAAAATAAATCAAATAGAGGAGGAAGTTATTTTTATATAGAAATAAAAATATATAATATATTGATAATTCACCGATTTTGAGAAAACCATTCTTGAAAACGGTCACATTAACTAATTTTTTGACACCTTGAGTGTGAGAAAATTGTCTCTTCGAACCCAAATTTCACAATTTTTAATTGATTGATGACTCCAGCGCGATTTCTCAAAAGAGCTGAAAGTGGAAATCACTGGGTACCTTTTTTGAAAACATCGACAATTTCTAAAAAAAAAGCAACTTTAATTTAAAAAATGACGATTTTCGATTTAAAAAAAATGACTATTTTTGATTTCAAAAAATAACAGTTTTAGAAAAAAAGAAATCGTTAACTTTTAAAAATTTTTGGAAAATAATGACAATTTGGAAAACATTGATAAGTTTTAAAATCAAATAACATTTTTTTGAAAGGAATGACGATTTTCCAAATTCTTTAAAAGAATTAAAATTTTTGAGAAAAAAGATGAATTTTAAAAAAAATTATATGTACTTTTTGAGAGAAAAATGGCAATTTTTTTAAAAATAGTGGCAAAAGTTCTCAGAAAATTTTATGTTTTTAAAAGAAAAAAGAATGACGGGTTTTAAGAAAAATAATGACAATTTTATTTTTAAAAAAAAGGATGTTTTGTGAAAAAAAATAATGACTTTCTGAGAGAAAAAATAAATAAGAATTTTTTTTAAAAATACATAGTAAGTTTCTAAAAAATGACATTTTTCTGAAAAAATTGGCAATTTAAAAAAAAAGTTTTGAAAAAAATAATTACATTTTTAAAAATACGATGTTTTACGAGAAAAAATGATAATTTTTGAAAAAATAATGACAGTTTGGAGGTAAAAAATGGAAATTTTTGAGAACAATACAATTTTTTGGAAGGAATAAAAATATTTTCGTTATTTAAGGAGAACAAGTGCTACTTTTGCTCCCGCTTCTGATTTTTGGAAGTAAATACTGGCGTTTTTCTCCCTCATAACGAAAAATAAATTATTTAACCCGGGAATAAGAGTGATATTCGACGATTTTGAATTACCTATTTCCCTCGTTGCTTGGCTCGGGTAATAAAACTCAAAATTCGTCGAAAATCACTTTTACTCCTTAGTTGAATAAACTACTATTAATAAAAACATAACCACACATTCTTATTAAATAATGGCATTTTTTTGCATAAAATACTCCAAACTTTTTATTACTTACAGAAGAAACAGGTTACAAAAACTTGAAGTTTTAAAATTTTAAACAATTGGTCAAAATTTGGTCTCGTATCTATGTATCTGGAATTCTGGATAGCTGAAATTTTAAGTACCTACAGCGTCTTTAAAACATATTTCTTTCCAAAATTAAACTGTGGTTCAATTCGGAGCCGGAGATTTCAAAAAAATTTCTTAAAATCGTCTTCAAAAAATCAAAAATTCATTTAAAAAATTGGAAATCTTCAAAAATTGCAGTAAAAGTTTAAGACACAAGAATAATTCAAATCTTGGGTATAGGCATTCGTCGTGAAAAAAATAAGTTACCTACTTACTGTATAAATTCAAGTATTACAATGAATTTAAAGAAATTCATCTCATTGCTCATTTATTTCATTTTCTACGTAAATTTTCATTTTTCCTCGAAGAATACCAGAATTGCATGAAATGGCAAAAGTGTAATTAGCTGCAATTATTTTTGGAAAAATGCTGAAAAAATGATAAATTAAGTACATATCTGATAAAAATGGTTAAAATTTTAGGATTGTTATAGAAGAAAATATAAAAGATCAACTTGATTTTTTGACATTTTTCCAGAGACGTTAAATTTTGTAGGTACCCTATATTTCCAAACTCCATTGGGCTCTATAATATTATAAATCGATATCTATAGTATGGTTTCAAACAAATTCTGGAACCTCTGGCGAGTTTTCGTACTTTCCAATATTGAAAAAATTGCCCTAAAAAAAAGTCGAAATGATATTCAACAATTAAATTTCAGCTTTTTACTGACAATATTTCCCAAACTTCAAAATGCAAAAGTTTTCTAAAGGTGAAAATGCGACCCAAACTCGATCACCATACCTACTTAAATTGATTCGAGAAGTAGAAAACAAGCTACATATAAACCAAATTTTAACGTTATTAAGCAGGTATAATTTCGCCAAAAATCAAAAAAATTAAATTCAGTACCTAGTACCTACATAAAATTTGTCCTGGTGGTATACATTTGGACCTTTTTTAATTTTGTTTTGTTTGGTTCAAAAATATTCCTATTCAGCTAGGTATATGGTATGTATTTTCCTCCACTCTCATCAGCCCATCTCAAAATCATTCTCTTTCATATCACTAAGTATAGATCAATGTGAACTATTTTTAGAATAATATTTACCTCAAATTACTGTATCATTCATCCTTGACATAAAAAATTCCCAATATTAATTTCTCAACTCAACTTATAATGAAAGGAGATCATAGGGTCAGCGATACACACTCATGACATATTGTGACACCTTTGACTTCGGTTCATCCAGTCACTGAATCGCTGCACACAAATCCTGAATACCTTATTCAATATCATACACATCCTCGTTAATCGAATCATGGAAAAATTCAGTCTCTGTTTACTCTTTTGATTGCCCCCTGCTCTCTCGTAAACTCTTCCTATTTACATAAACATTATTTTAAACTTACCTAAGTATTCATGTTTTTAGAAATACATGTAGATTTTATAAAATATATTTAATTGCACATTTAAGTAGGTACATACATGGAATAGATGGTATGGAATAGGCTCATATGGACCTATCTAAACACAAGTTCGCTACACACAGCTCACACTCATCATCGTTGTAGCCTATATGATTATCAGAATGGCATGAATTCTCTCATAGACTCTCAATAATAGTAATAATCGGTAGTTAATTATATGTACATACGAACATTACACATTTTTCCAAGTAATTTCGCAATAATTTATACGAATCTATAACATATCCTAGATCCTACAGAAACCTATCTGTATGCTTCGGTAAAAATAAAAATTGCCCATAGTCTTGGCGTTCGGTCCGACTAGTCATGTTTATGAATGACTTGATTTTAATCATAAGTCATGATGCAGACCTACAGTCGGTCATCGGTCACCAAGTTCTTTAACAAAATGTATGTAGCTATATTTTAATTAAACAGTAAGTAAGTATGTTATTTTCATATTATTCATATTGTATAGCGAGCCTATGTGTTAACCGGTTCGTCGTACGAATACTCGGCTGCGTAATCACGTTTCAATACTATCGTCGTATCACTTTTATAAGGCAATAGCACTTGTAAGATTTGATTGATTATTAATATCTTGGTCGGCATCTTCACTTTGCATATCCCATCCTGAGTTATGCTTTGTACAAGGCACAGAGACAGACACCTCTGTATGGATAGATATATCAGGTGAAATTCAAAATAGGCAATATATAATTATAAGGTGTATACAAACGATTATCTTCAGATATACGAGAAGGTACCTCCGGTGAATACTACCACTTATATAGGTACACTGAGCTACTCAATTACAACGTTTGTACACTTCCCGGTTATGATTATACGGTTCTGGTAGGTATTGAAAAAAAGAGGAACTTTTACAGCCTGTGTTCCGCGATCATCATTTTATTAATGCAGTTTCAGCCGAGATGAAGAAGAAAAAGCCGATTGTCGCAAAGGAAATGACTTGTTGCGAAAATATTCCAGCACCGTGTAAAAACCAGTTGCTGCTGTGGTAGTTTTCGCGATACCATTTATTATTCACGTCTGAGATCTGGAGAGAGTTAAATCGTGTTTTTATATCCCATTTATCTACGTATGTATACCTACCTATATGCTGATTAATTAAAATGGTCGACTGTGTTAAGAATTACAGAAGGTAATAAGGTTAATGGATGAGAGCGCGGTCAAGATGAAGAAAAAGGAAAAATACAGGTACCTTATCTATCGTCTGGCATTTTTTTTTCTAGGTATCGTGTCGAGAGAAAAATTATTCGGATTGAAAATACGAGTAGTGACGCTAGTCTTCGAGAATGCTTATAACTTTCTCGAAAAAATTATCAAAATATTTGACAATACTGGCAGTGGTTTATATTTACGCTACCGGGGTTTTTCTAGCCATGGGAAAAATCACCCATTGGCTAAATCTGACTTGAGGAATCATAGGTAAGTACGTATCAAAAAATCGATGCTGATTTTTGAAAGGATCGCTAAAAAAGAATGTTAGCTGAATCTCAGAAAACAATTTTGAGCTGCTGAAGGAGATTTTTTGTGAATTTTTGAAAATTACTAAATAACCAATTACATTGGTAGGGACCTAAGTGCGACAATTTTTTTCAAAAAGATGAATAAACCTTGAGATAAAACATTAGGTAGGTACCTACCTACTTTGGCAGTCGATTCACACTGACGTTGATCCTGATTCCCCCTCCCTCCCAATTGATTTTTATAATTTCCAAGCCGATCTGGAGCCACTAGAAAAAATCAACTTTTCTGCAACAAATTGAAATTGCGGTTCGAAAATCAAAATTAAATTTTCATCTCCAGATTTACCTACTTTTTTTTGCAAAAGATCAAAAGATGGAGCAGGAGTTCTTGTGCATTAAGCAAAATTTCATGCTACTAGTTGTTTGCCATTTGATTTTACCTACGTTCATTTTTCTACGTTTATTGAGGCTCAAAAATGAAAAATTGTCATTTAAATCACGTTTTTTTTTGCAAGATTTTGTTTTTTTGAGCATGTTGCATCGATAAATATACATAATGTTATACCTTAGAGTGTAACTAAATTTTTAATAAAATTTCGCAGAAGGCTCCCTCCCCGTTTTTTTCTACGAATTTTATTGTCAACCCCCTCCCCCAAAAAAACCAAATATGACATTTTTTTTTTGAATAAAATTTCACACACGCACCTACCTAGTGACTATTTTTTTAATGAAAGTTTCAAAATTTTTGGACCACCCTCTCCCGAGAACGAGAATTTTGAATTTTGAGCACGTATGGGCCCATTTCTCGGGTTGGGGTAGGGGGTCAACTCAAAAAAAATCGAGATGGTTTTACACATAAACTAACATCTCGGGTGAGTTTCATCAAAATTGGAGAAAGTGTGGATTTCACCATGTTATCCTGAAATAGGCTCTTTCATTTTCATTTTCATTTTCATTATTATTTTTATTGTTGTTTTAAAAGTCTCACATAATGTCAGGAAAGTTTGACAAAATGTCGAAAAATCATTTCTGAGAATTTGACATAATTTTAACAGTCCATTGTTCTTTCTTCTCTCGAAGTTCTTAAAAATCCTTTTCAATGTCTCTGGAAATGTTAGGAATGGTTTTTTTTCAACTTTTTAAATCTGACATAATGTCAAGAATTTAATGTAAATTTTTTCAACTTCTTAAAAGTCAAACAAAACATTGTCAAATAATATACGAGTACCTACCTGTACTCTAAATATTGGAAATTGATCAATTTTTACCAATTTTCTAAAAGTCTGCCATCATACGCATTCATCAAAGATTTTTCTCAAGTTGATGAAAATCAGATGAAAAAATTTTGCGAGCTTTCAAAACCCTTCGCAGGATTTTTTCAAGTTTTCAAGAGTCCGACAATGGAAAATTATATTTTTGAAAATTTTAGGTATACATAATTTTATTCATAATTTTTTTCCAAGTCTCAAAAGTAAAACTTGACGTCCAAAAGTCCACTTCAAATTCAGTGCAACTGGAAATGTCAAAAATATGTCATTTTTTCAGTTTTAAAAAATCAAACAAAATTCAGCATGACGCGAATCTGGTTTTCAAAAGTTTGTCAAAAATCCTCAAATCAACATTTATCTACACCTACATACAACTCAAAATTTGCTTCTGACGTGATATACTCTTTCATTGAACCAAATTCCAACTCGATCGAAGTCTACTGGTGGTTAAAAAACAATATTTTCAATATTGGATTTGAATCCACCTCCATGAACCTGACAAATCCATCGAAAAATCATAATAGGTACGTGCCTACCTGGTATCTACTCGTATCTACCTATCATAATATTTGAAGAGACAATAAAATTCGTACAGAATTCATTGAATTTTTTAGAATTTTATTTTAGTAAAATCACACATCATAAAAAAAATGAAATTTTCCCCATTGGAAAAAAACGTTTAAAATCTTCGATAGGTTTTAACTTTTAAGGTGACTTTGTTTAACCCTTTAATATTGCATATTGCTTGAAGTTTTGAGGCTTATAACATTTGGAGTGAAACGATTCTCATTTATCTGCTCCTAAAACTACAGCCGATTTCTATTTTGATTTTGGAGTCCTCAAATTCGAGGTTAGAGATACCTAAAATGAAATTTTATTTTTCTTTAATTTTACACTGTATAATGAATATGGTTCCATTCCTATGAGAAATTTTTTCAATTTTATATTTTTCTCAATTTTCAACTCGAATGCCTGGATCTAAAAAAAAAGAAAAAAAAACGATTTTTTAAAACCAGAAAAATTTTTCCATTTTAAGGTTGTTTGGAAAATCTACATAATATGAAAACTCGAAGATAATGTGATGATAATGCATCTTATTTTACTACCGAGTGCAAATGAAAAATTCATGATGAGGTGCCTAAAATAAGTGAACTCAATTTATGAAAAAATTAGGCCTTTTAGTTTTAGAAAGAAAACAACTGATGACATGTAAACGATTAGAAAATCAATTCTCTACAATTTTGATTCCTATAATTTTCATAGTAGAACCCTTTGTTCGGTGCTTGGAGCGTCCTAAAGTTTCAAACGTTCGATTCAAATTCCC
Organism: Planococcus citri; assembly: GCF_950023065.1. Taxonomy (NCBI): domain Eukaryota; kingdom Metazoa; phylum Arthropoda; class Insecta; order Hemiptera; family Pseudococcidae; genus Planococcus; species Planococcus citri. The sequence continues at coordinate 34,304,055 of NC_088679.1, forward strand.
AAATTTGCAATTTTTTTACATACAAATTGTTCAAAATAAAACCTCCTCCAACATATAAAATTGCTAATAGCATAAAATCTAAGAATTGAAAAATTAATTATAACCACAAGAGTAGGTATACCTAAAGTGTAAGGAGTATCTGACAAATACTTAGGTACACTTAAGTGAATTAAAGCTCGTAATCGTAACCTCAAATTCGCAGAATAAACCCAAAAATAGTGGCATGATCGTAAAACCACCTTCGTCGAGATAATAATTTAAATATATTTTATTGATATTTCGATTCTAAACTAGTTTTCCAAACGTGGTGATAAGACGAGGTTATCTCAGTTCGCAGGTACACGGTAATGGTAATTAAACGCGATCGTACAAATTATAAGATTTTCAATAGGTAGTCGGGTAATTAAAATTATGGCGAGAATTGGCCATCGCCGTCGTTATTGCCGGTGCTAAATCGAATGCGAATTTTTTCACGTACCTTTCACCGGGTGTCTTGACTAATGACTCTTTGGCCGTGATATTCTTGTAACGAATAAATTTCTCGACTTCACCCTGATGGGTCACACTTATGGCGAAAAAATTTTCAAATTCTGTATAATTCTTGCAACGATACGAAACCCAAGATATGATAAAAATGAAAAAATATAAAGTCACTTTCATGATAAAATAAAATTAAAATTAAATTTAAAAAAATCAATTATTCAAATAAAATTTAAAAAATAACGATAATGCAAGGTATTACGCGAAATCAGCATATTTTATTCGTCAAACTCCGAACAGCCGAACGAATCGCGAAACACTTTTTGCCGCCGAAAGCCGAACACGTAAACGCATCTCACTATCGATATGATCTGGAACGTTGGTTTGATTCTTAAATGTAACTGTACACATGTAAGATCCCTGAGTTTAAGTCGTTTTGGTGGCGTGATCTTTAAACTTGTTCTAGCGCGCTCTGCCATTACCGGCAAGAAACCAATGACTTGCGATTGTTAGTAAAATTAGCGTAATTTATAAATTCGCCGGTTTTATATTTCAGATGCTGGAGGAAAATTAACACCTGTGGTTAGACTACGTAAATTATCACGGTGAGCCCGACTGCCTGTGCCTGAGACTATAGAGCTTGGTGGAAGCGGAGATGATGAAAATGTACACGTTATTCGATCATGATCAGGTGATCAGTCAGCGGGCGAGGTGAGGTTGTGACGTGTAGATTTTCACATGTGATTATCTACCTATCAAGTCGTGAAAATTTTTTTTTTCGTGAAATGTTGAATTGTTCTCTGTTTGCAGTGACCTGCAGCAATTCCTACCTACCTAACAACAGTCATTCGCATGTTTTTCAAAAGTTGAAAAAAGGAAAGCAAATTCTCTTTAAAAGAGAAAACTCTTTTAATCACATTTTTAAGTACCTAAGTATTCTATTGAAAAAAAAAAATAGGTGAATTTGTAATTAGAAAAGAGATTATCAAATCTATTCAAGAGTTTGTTACCTATATTCCTAATTTTGTCTTTTTTTTCAAATATTTTAATACATAATAATGAAAAAATGTCATCCCAATCTGATGATTTTACTTTGTTCGGTACCCATAAAAAATGTTGTAAATATTCTTATTTTATTATTTTATTAAATTTAAATCTCACACGACAGGTGTAATAATCAAGTAATTACAAACACCCCAAAAAAATTTCAGTTTCTCAAAAAACAGTTTCATATTTTTAATTTAAAAAAAAAATGATTACCTACCGACCTACTCCATTTTTTTGCTTCTTATTGTGTGTTGGATGACCTTTTAAAAAAAATTTGACGTTTGAGACTGACTCATTTAAAAAAAAAAAAAAAAAAAAAAAAATAGAGAAAGAGATTTGAGTAAAAAGACTTTTTTAAACTAGGTAGGTAAATTGAATAAATTCTTATGAAATTTTTGTCAATATTCAAAAATTGACAGATAGATGATCTATTGATCATTTGAGCAGCAATGATTTGTTGTATTCAGCAAATTCGTTCATTCATATTTTGAGCCAAGTTGTTAATAATTGAGATTCGGACTTTTTCAAAGTACCAATCACTAAGTAAACACTTAAAAATGTCCTAAGAATATCCTATGGAAATGCATATGCGATTGGGCTGAAATTTTCGGAATTTTCCCATCAGATTGACGTTTACCTGCAAATATTCTTCGAAATCATACTCAATATTTTTTGAAAAATTTCAACTTCCAAAAAGTTCCCAGTCAATTCAACGACAAAGCTGTAAGTATATAAATGGGATAATTTAAATGTGATGAGAAATAGGATTAGTTTTTCTGGAGTAATAACCAGTCATTCATTTTTTTTCATTGGGTGGAATAGGTTTTAAATTTTTGAACAATAATTCTTGGATTTGGGGGTATCATTTGCATTTCCATGTTTTGGCATAAAAAAGAGCAAAATCGGTGACTGAGAGGTCCTCTTGTTAGTCAAAGTTGTTTCCAATACTCAGTGATGGATAAAATATGACCAAAATAAAAATAAATAATTCCAGGAGTCGCAGCTTCCTGATTGCAATTTTCGGAAATTTGGTATAGTTTTTTTTTTTTTTTTTTTTAACTTACCACCCTAGAAATTTTATTTTCCCAACTGGTAGGTATCAAAATTGAACCTGGAAACTTCTGTGTAGGTAGTTCAAGCACGACTAGAAACAACATTATACGATTATGATTCGTTACCTATTTGATTTTTTTTTTTTCATCAGCAAAATATTTATGCAATTTATAACTAAGTATGTATGTTGGAATTTTTTTTTGTTACATAGAATTGAAATAAACTGCTGGTCAGTGGTTCGTTCATGAGAATTTGACACTTCCTCGGCCCCTTGAGTAGATTTTGAACGCAGCAGTCCTTCATTTTATGATTAAAGTAATAAGAAATCGAAAATCTCATCAATACGCGAATAAACCCCTAAACAAATTATGGAAAAAGTAATTCATTGAGGTGAAGGAGACTCACTGTCAATTTAAGTATTATTGTACACCTTAGTTGATATATGTAAGTGAGTAACTTGAATGTAATAGAGTGATCACGATTTGATTATTTAAATCATTTTTGGAATCGTTGACCATTTGTGGATTAAGTTCCTACGTCCTATCTGATGCATATTACTTTGATAATCACCGAATACCTAATTAATTTGACTACCTCTACCACTACCTGTGCCTCGTACGATCAGTGTTTGTCCATTCAACTTCGTTATAAAATACTTAAATCATAAAAAAGAAAGAAGTAATCGAATAAACAATCCAATTTACGTAATAAGATATAAAGTATTACATATTTTATTGTATAAATTTCGAACTCATTCGTGTATATAGGAGTAACAGAGGAAATGACCTATCTTTAATACACGACACCTATTTGTATACTTTGTCTTTGTAAGTGTGCCCACCTGCAATAACTTACAATACTTTAGTAAAGGTACTCGTACGTGATTTATTCCCACAGAAAAAAAATTCAATAGATACATTTTCTCGCCATTTAAACGACGATTGAGATTGACAACACTGTGTAATAATTTTCGAAAGCAAAACATATCGTTCGTTCGAAGCGCGATTTATGACGAAAATTATGTATCTGTCTGCGTCTGCGTCTGTCTCTAACAGTGAATCACCGATAACTTGATCATTTTATCACGTGATTTTACAGACACGTAGGTAAAAATATGTCGTAAATCTTACTTAGACAAGTACAACCCGTTTTTTTGTATTTCTCTCTCTCTTATCGCAGATTTTAAATCAATTGTCTTCTTTTTCGACAGTAAAGATACCGCTTGGACATTCGATCTTCAAGTCATCAGGTCGTGATAAATAAGTACCGGTGGTTTATGAATGAGAAGAGTAAATACCGTTATAAAATATCTTCGTTACATACTGTTTATCTTCTAGTACCTCTACCTACACAAAATACCTCTGTGTATCTATAGTGATAAACTTGAAAATGCATGTAACGCGTACCTATATTACTCAATATGAGTAGATACCTACAATTACAAAGCACCTATGAAATTTTTGGCAACAATGCGCAAGATTTCATTGACCTTGGATTAATACCTGTGAGAAATTCTTCTTCAGCTATGGAAAATTTTTTAGACAAACTCGTGACGAATGCCCTACGTACAAGATACGAGTATACATACTGTAGGTGCACCTAGACTACCTACACTTTTGTGCAAAGACAATTGAAATACAATATGAAATGTTTTCACGAATATGATGATCTGGCATCTCGCGTCACTCGACGCCAATCTACAAAATTTGCTTTGGTTGCAAATAGATAATTTTTTCAGTTTCATAAAACACGTAGATCTAGTATAGGTAGTAGGTACACACTACACATAGGTAAGTGTAAATTATTCTTTTGAACTTGGTGAGAAAATTGAAATCGTACACGAATTGTTTGCGAATTAGACACGAATGATTGAGCAGGATGATCGTTGAATGTAAATTCAGCTATTTGAAGTGTATTATGTTCTTCGCCTCCGGTATGTCGTCGAGCTGTATAGGCCTGAGTATGTATTCTTTAATCCCAGGCAAATATGGTTTTTTGATTACTTTGTATAAATATTGTTGAGTATTTTTTGCACGGAAACGTATGATGTTATCTGAGAGGCCTACTAATGCGAATAAATTATGGAAAATTCCACTATTTTATTATGTAGTTTGAGAACAGGGGTGACTCAGCGAGCTGGATTTTGGAAAATAAATAAGTATTATAGGTATTTCGGAACTTGGGAATTGCAAAGAATTTCCACTAGTAAAAAATTTCGATCGAGAGCCAAAAGATCATGAAAGAGCATTCAAAGTACAGTACCTCGTACATAGAATCACCGGTAGAGGGAAAAAAGTGGTAGATATTGAAATTCAAAGCTAAAAATCACTTAATCTGAAAGCATTTGCCTTCCTTGAAAACCTCTAGTAAGTAGGTTAAAAATTTTCAAATGGTATTTTGCTCGAAGTAAACTTTCTCAGTAAATTTTTATCAGAATTCAAACCTAGTTTTTCCCCCTTTTGAGGTTACTAGTGAAAAAATTATAAATCGGGGAAAGAAAAATCGAGATAAGATAAAAGTACATAGGCACATCACCAGCCCAAATTTCTGGCTTTTAAGTGTATTTTTCGATTTTAAGGAAATGTTTGTAATCTTAAAATTCTACCCAATTTTCCAAGAAGAAATCACAATTTGATCAAATTGACATGGAAAGCTGTTCATGTCCTATTTTCAAAATCTGAGAAGAAATCCGAAATTTTCCCAGAAGATTATTTTTGAAAATACAAAAAATTCATAATTTACAAAAGTATCAACGTAAGAAGCTTTGGTTGTTTGGTTTATAGACTATTTTTGATCATCCTAATCGACTGATAGTAGTTTAGAGCCGTTCTTTAGAGTCTTCAACTGATTATTGAACCTTTAATTATTTTGAAGCAATTGCTAAAAAAAAAAAAAAGTGTTCAGATAATAAGTTTTTTGAGATCTTACGTACAATTGATTTTGGCTCACATTTCAATATTTTCTTCCGTCAGTTTGAATTTAAATTTATTCGGCGATTATTGTTGAAAAAAAGTGAACTCTGACGAACTAAAATAACTATGTTATGTACATATTTCAAATGAACAAAATTGGAAAACATTTTTTGCACCGAAGTGGACCATCCTTAGGGTGAAAAATGCAATTCAAAAATTCTTACTTGATCATTTATGCAGGTTTGATCCCTTGAAAAATTCTGAAAATTTGCATACAGTTGGGGAATGCCTACGTTGAGAAATATTTGCAAAAAATAAAATTTTTGATAACTCATAAAGTGATGTTTACTGCCACAGAAGCCTTTGACTAAAATATCTACCTACTTTTCTATGTCCCAGATTGAGCTATAATAATAATGTGAAAAAAAATGTCATACTTTGAGGTTACTTTTTTCTAGGGCTAGAGGATGGTAGAATATGTGATGATGGGTTCGATGGCTCTAATACCTTTTACTCTTATCACTGAAAATAGGACACTGGAAAAATGTAGATCGATTCTTATCTTACCCAGCTAAGGCCTTTCAACGATCAAAGTAATTTTACAGATTTTCAAGTTAATTTGAATAATTCTCACATTATTATGATTTTAATTGGTTGGAAATTCAACTTCGATCAGTTTTTTATCATCAGTCTAATTCAAATCAAAAATACATTCAAGTGTTAAAAATCATATAAACTTTCTTTATTCATTTTGAAACGCTGCGCCGTTGATTAGCTGGATAGGCAACACACATTACACAATAAACGTATAATTTGCAGATTTAGTGTTATCAAGGAGTGTAAAAATTAAGTAGTATAACATTTTTTTATTTTTTTATTCTGTTTTCATTTTTCTCCAATTCTCCATATTTGGCGTATAAATTTATAATTACCGACTAAAAAATGACTACTTATTCGAAAAAAATAATTTGATTCGTCTACATTTAAACACGTAGTGAATCTATTAAAATTTGTAAAATCACAATATGATTCGAGAAACAGAAAAGTATTTTTATTTTAATTTTAAATTTTTAAATAATAGCAGAACGAAAGTGATGAATAATAAAACTGATTAGATAGTGTAACAATTTGACATTCAACACGTGTAATTTTTTTTTACCACTGGTTATTCATTTCAATGAAATGTAAGTAGAGGGTACATATCCAAAAACATTGCAGAATTTCTACCTATATCTATAGAAATTTCCCAATGCCTATGACCAGCAGCTTTTTCAAAATAAGTATGGCACCCTCTTAGCAGGTCACCGGAACAACGACGCGTTCACAAGTGGAAAACGATAGACTTTAAATGAGACTATACTTGGCACCGGTATTAATATAAAAGAAAAAAAGGCTGTCTTCGAAACAGGTACCATATATAAGGAAACATTTAAAAAAATATATTCGAACAAAGAATCGGGTAGTGATTTTGCGCGGTCAGCAGCATGATACAAGAATGCAATATTGCTTTTCGGAATTAAATCATTGGCAGAAAGCCAATTTAGGGAAGTATTGCTTTTTGATAGTGGCTTTTTTCCCGTCGTTTTTCTTACCTTTTTCTACTTTTTTTTTTATTTTGTCACATCTTAGGTGGACTTTTCCTTAACAAATTGAATTGTTTTCAAAATGGTTCATGTTTACGTTTATGAGGATCATTGTATTTTGAGAAATAGAATAATGAAAAAATTCCTGTGTAATGTTAACAAACACTTGAATTATTATCTCGATTCGAAATTGTAGATACCTATTACGGTTATTAAGTAATACCCGAGCAGTGGGTCTCAATACAATTTTACTTATAACATTGTGCCGAAGCTTCCGTATTAAGGATGCAATGTAATTCATTTACATTATACGATGTAGGTATTACTAATTTGCGGTGATGAATGCGGTTGCAAAAATCACTCTTGGATGCTTTTCAAGGTTTAAAATATTAAGACAACGACCAGAACTTTCGTTCGATTTCCGTGAATCGAATGTACTTAGTACTTTGCATGGGTAATCTGCGAATTTGTGTCTAATTATCGCAAAGATAACAATTTGACAGACTGCATCGCGAATGATGACATTAAATTGATTTTGCCCACTCGGGTGGTGAATTTATTTTTACAGTACGAGCACGCAGTTTAGTTATAGCCTGCTGTGAATGATCGTACACTCGCCAATATTTTTTAAGTACTCAGTTTCACTAACTGTGGTTAACTGAATAGTTACGCGTTGCCGGTTATTTTGTTTAGTTGTTCTGGTGTATTCGAGTTTAGAATTGCTACATTTTCAAGATGTATAAAAATTATCCAGTAAGTGTACCTATCTAATTTTTAAGAAATATCTTATCGAGATAATCGGTTTATTATTCGATTCGTATTTTCGAAGTTTTAACCGGCGAATTACAATGAACGATTACGTTTAACAACATACCGAGTGTTCGTGATTTACCGAAAATAGTTCTAATATTAGGTTTGAGAAAATTGGCTAGTTTCCTGATGACATGGTTTTCTAACGAATCGCGTGATTTTTTAACGATTTAAATATTCTAAAAAAAAAAAGTAAAAAATAATTATTTCATCGATGTAACCGGCTTCGTGAAAAATACTCGATTTTTTATGCGCCTGTATACTCTTGCAGTCTACTCTACACCTGAACCTATATTTAAATGAATTTTGTTCTCCTTAAAAATAGGCTACAGCTGTTGTAAGTTGCATTGTGTTACCGAATGGTGACTAAAGAAATTGACGTTATGCATACAAATTAGCTTAGCGAAACTATTGAAATCATTTATGTGTGTGATGTATTTCCGACATTTTTTGAGCGTTATGTGCCTGTCTAGCTGTAGTCTGTATACCTACTTGGTACATTTTTCTTGATGTAATGTACTAACCACGTAGTCTGAAAGTTCAGAGAGGAAAAGGATCAGTTTGATTTGAAAATTACCAGACTAAGAAATAATGACTATCATATTTAAAATGTGATAAAACTTGAATCGTCATTCAACATTTTTTTGTTAATTTCAGGTCGTGGTGTTATAATGTGATAATGAATAAAACATTTTTTTTTTTTTACAAAATTTTACATTTTATGTGAGAATTTAACTGTTTGGTGTTAGATATTGTAGTACCTATTCAATTTTTTTTTCTAAATAACTCGAAAGCGAAACCATTTTGTGAAACATGGTAATAACTTTGTTTGATAAGGACTGAAATTATTTTTGAAACAGTGTCATTACCTCATTACTTTTTGAGTTTACACAAGTGACTAATTCTGTTGCGAGGAAAATATGCTGTGATTCATAAAATCGTGCAAAATTAAAAAATAATGATAATTGATAAGTACCTATCTACCTATAATTTGAAAGCTGATTTCAACTTCCTTTGAACAATTTATTACCTATAGTTTTATGTTAGGTACATAGAAAAAAATTACAAGAGTACCCTTATTTTTAAAAAATAAAGTAAAAAAGTGATTAAAAAAACAAAAATTTGGTTTAAAAACATATTGTGATTTTTTTTTTATTCAAATAATGTAAAATTCATCATCAGTTTAACTTTTGGTGCTATTTCGAAATATCTGCTCTTTTTTAAAGATGGGTATCAGTACATTCAAATTCGAGAGGTTGGTTCCCCTTTCGCCAAAGTGCTCCGAAGGGTCAAAATTTCAGAAAAACGACCGATGCTGTCATTAACTGAAATGTTTTCAGAAACTCTGAATACGAATGTGGCTTTAATTTTTCAATTAGGCACACAAGGCTCTTAGCACTCCTTTTCCTTCTCCTAAGTGGAGTAAAAATTTGCAAAAATAGCCCCAGTAGTATGACACATTTGACATTAATTATAGTATATTATTATTATGGATGATGAACTTGATATAACCTATAATTTTACCACCAAAACCTCTCAAAAAAAGTAGGGTCGAGCGTGGGTTAAAATATGTATCAACAATCTTTTTAGAATTTTTTTTTATTCTAAAATTTTTTATTAAATTGAATTTACTTGAAAATAATTTTTTTAAATTCTGTATTCGTCTAAAAAAGTTATACATTTATTTATTTTTATTCAGTTTATTCCTCTCTATACGCATACAAGTAAATATAGGTACCTAGATTAAAATAAGTCCACAAATTTTTGTTTCAGACTGTTCCAACGGTTAAAGCCAACCCCAATTTTAACGTTCCAGAATCCGGAACCATTCTCAGAAATGCAATGAAAGGTTTTGGAACAGACGAGGATAAAATAATTGCAACTTTGACCAGTTGCAATCTTAAACAAAGACAGGAGATCGCTAAATATTTCGAGCGTGAGCTCAATAGAGTAAGTTTTCGACCTTTCAGATCATTCAGATGAGAATAGTAACAGTCCAAAATGATAATTCCCAATCAAATCAACCAATTTCGAAACGATATCTACTCAATGGGTTGAAAAGATAAGTAAGTCTAGGTAGGTACGAGTATAGGTAAATCTCAAACTCAGTTGTATCAAAAATCTGAATTTGGAAATCGAAAAAGAACAATTTGAATTTGCAAAAATGAAATTTTGACACAATACACCAAGAAATACCTGCATTTGAATTTCAAAGAAAAAAAAATGAAAAAAATAAGTACCTACCTACCTACCTACTTTTTCTAAAAATTGTCCAGTTTTTTCTTTTACAAAACGTGTTCTTTTGTGGAAGGTATTTTGATTTGTTATCAAAAATTGAGGCATACTTACTGCTGAATTTTTTGAGCAAATATTACTCTTTCAATTTTTGAAATGGACCATTTCAAGTAATAAAACTTTTTTGTTCACTATAAAAAATCATTTCAATAATTTTCATGAGTCTGTTTCTTCAATTTTAAAAGTGGGTATATCTTCTACACAATCGTTCGGCGATGACCGTCCCCTCTGAACGTTCCCAATCCCATTCAAATAGCTAATTTAAATCTTCAACTTTTGATTAGGTATCACGAAATTTTATATGTTTTATAATAATGCATAATTTGAAACAGGATCTTGAAAAGGATCTCAGAAGCGAATTGGGAGGAAATTTCGAAAGCTTGATAGTAGGATTGATTACTCCACCAGTTGAATACTTAGCTCGACAGTTGAATAAAGCTTTCAAAGGTGTTGGTACGGATGGTAATGCAGTGATTGAGATTCTCGTTACGAGATCCAACGAAGAATTGAAAGAATTAGTCAACATGTATGAAAAATGTAAGTCGCCAAAGGATGTCTATAATGGTTTGATTAAAATACACGCCTTTTACTCAATTATTGCAAAAACATACCTAGATATTATATAGATATAGGTAGGTACGTGTCACGCGTCTAATTTAGATATTTAATTTTTCCAGTGTACGATCGACCCTTGGCAGAACATTTGGCCAGCGAGACCTCCGGCGATTTCAGAAAATTCTTAACTTTCATTGTAACTGTAAAAATCTCCTGCTTTGTTTTCATTGCTTATTTATACGTATCTTTGTTCTTTGCATAATATACCTAACTTGTTTTTCTACGTAATTTCTACGCAGGGTGTACGCAATCCGCCTGGAAAAGTTAACGCTGATAAGGCTCAAGAATTAGCCGAACAATTATTCAAAGCAGGTTGATAGAGATACTTACTTACTTATATACTTCCTAATTTAATTTTTAATGAAGAATCTACACAAGATGACGATTTACATACGATTATTACAGGCGAAGGAACAATCGGAACTAAAGAAGAAGTTTTCAATAGAATATTATCTCACGAAAGTTACGATCAATTGAAACTGGTATTTGAGAAATATAAAGCTGTATCCGGTCACACCATTGAACAGGCATTAAATTCCGAATTATCTGGAGACCTGAAAACTGCCATGTTGGCTATCGGTATATACCTACCAGAGCTCGAACCGGGACAGAGTAGTACCCGGGTATACTCGTATTCGTATTCGGTTGAAGCGAATACCGAATACTCCCGGGTACTCAGTTTGATAAAGACGAACCCGGGACCAGTACTATCCTGTCCCGGGTTGGCCTTTGACGACGTACGCATCAGCTATGACTCATTTCAAGTTTGGATCGAATGATGAGAATTTGTATGCGTGTGTGTGTTGATTAAGCGTTTGTGTGATGTACATGATAAGAAATGAATGAATGAGTGCATTGAGTGACGTAATTCACTAGCAAGAGTACCCGGGACTACTCGGTTACCGACCGTATCTGTCAGCAAAAATTGAACCGAATACAAGTACGGTATTGTACTCGGTTAAAGCGGATACCCGGGTAGTACTCGGTCCCGGTTTCGCCTGACTCAGGACCGGGTATATTCGGTATTCGGACCGTTTCGAGCTCTGATACCTACTCATTAAATGCATGATCTTAACTGTAATCTTTTTAGTGAAGGGTTAAGCACTACACCTGTATAATCAATTTAAATACCTACTTTCAGTTGAATGTGTCCAAAGTCCACCGACATATTTTGCCAAACAACTCAATAAGGCCATGAAAGGAAATGGAACTGATGATCAAACTTTGATCAGAATCATCGTTAGTCGCAGCGAAATTGATTTGGAGAATATTAAAAGAGAATACGAAAGACTTTACGATAAAACTTTGGAAAGCGCCATTAAAGTAAGTAATTTTTAGCCCAATTAAAAAAAAATTAAGACGAGACCGTGCACAAAATTTTTTATTAGGTATCTGGGGATTGGTTCATTTTTTAATTTTTTATTTTGTTGCAGAGTGAAACTTCGGGCGATTACAAAAAAGCTTTGATTGCCTTACTTGGTGGAGCTTAAGAAGAACACAGATTTAAAAAAAAATTAACTTTAAAATTTTTACAACAGTTTACCTACTTATATTTTATAATCTTATTTTCTTAGATTCTATACTCGTGCATTTAATTACATATCTTTATATGTATTTCCATTCCGATTTTTTTTTTCAAATTTGAAAAATCACTTTGCTAATAATAAAGAAGCTTATTATGTTTATTGTTCTAATATTTTTGTAGTCACCTTGTTGATATATGTACCTGTTACCTACCTACGTGTGCTATCAAATAGCGAATTTCAATATACGAGGAAAACAAATTAGAAAAGTGCTTCCTGCCGAATTAAACGTAAATTTAATCCAAACCATTAGCAAATGAACCTCGTATCACGCGAATTTTGTACACAAAAGGGATAAAAACTCTAAATGAACGCGAAAATAGAGTGAATTACTCGACATACTAGTATAAAACCACTAATTACCACCTTGAATTTATCGCAACGTATACAATGTGAATGCGAATACTTCGAAGTAAGTATAACTATTTCGTAATGAGGAAGAGGCTGAAGATTTTTATTAAACCGGATTCACTCGAAGCTCTGTATGACTCATATGCTCTGGTATTGAAAAAATTCATGCTCTACCGTCGCCGAAAGCGTACGTCCCTTCTTATTCGGCACATCATTCATCACACAATGTCACTGACAGAATCACGAGATACGCTCCATACAATACGAATTATTCTCTATAAAACTCGTACAGTATATACGCATATTTTATAACCTTAATAAACTCGTATACAGTTTAAGATGAAAATAAGTAAGCAAACAGAGTTAAATGCAATTAAGTGTGTAAAAAAAAAAAAAAAAAAAACTCAACAGTCAGACAAACGCGGCCGGCAGATTGTTGAAAAAAAAATACAGAATAAAATTGTCTTCGAGGTCGATGTAGATGTAGGGAACTACGTCATCTCATCCGGATGCTCAAATCATTTCTAGACATAAATTTACGTACCTACCTATCGGTTTAGCCTAATTTTTCATCTCTGATTTTTTTTCTCAGACCCCCTTAGGCCTTTATATTTTATCTACTATGTGTAAAGCTTTTTTTTTATTGATTTTCAAACCTCGACATTTTCATTAAATAAAATTTTATGGTACGCAGTTTTGTCAGCACGTTAGAACATCATCGGACGCAAACAATTTCCAAGGTTTTGCTCATACTGTAAATTGAAATTAGTCGCGTTGCAAAGCCTGTTTGGTCAAGTCGTGCTCGTGTCTGTACAATTTATCTTCCAGTGAAATACAGCAGAATAGATACAATTTTGCAAGATGATTCGAAATTACGTTGTAAGTACGCAAATAAGTACCTACTATAGATTCCATAGCGTGGTTATTTTTATACTCATATGACCTTTATTTCGCTTTATTGATTTTCGTCGTGTGCCGAAATTCGTCTAAGCTTATTTTGAAAGCTGTTTGTTTACAATTAAAATTGTTACGATATCAATCGATGAAAGGGACACGACGGGGTATCAATCGAGATCCCTATTCCCTGTTGCGATGAACAACCTATCTAGATATTTAATTTAGTTAGGTACTATGTATTTAAGGATGTGGGCACCACTGTTCTTTAATTCGAGTTATGATAAAAAATTGGAAAAATCTGTTACACTTTCTACGATGCTCGAGCCACGAGTCTATATTTTAAAGAATAAAAATTCGTAGATGATGCGTATGAATAGATACCTTACCTACTAATGAACATTTTTTTTTTTTTTTTTCGTTAGTATACCTTTTGCTCATTAGGTATTCACTAATGAGTAAGTATTTCTTGTTACTTGAACAAAAGATTTTTTGGAATTTTTTGACATTTGTCGTTTCAACGGTAGGCCTCTTTCTTTTCTTCCATAAAAGCGATTCCGACGTATTGGCGTCTCTTTATGGTCGATTTCTATGGTTTTGTTGAATGTATTCGTCTTGTTCGCACCCCACGATGGGCGCAGCATGAGTAGTCCGAATGTCTCACGAGATACGAATTTCATTTCTCTGTTTCATATCAAATTTGTCGGAAGTACACGTTCAGTGTTCTAATTGCATTTTTCATAAGTACATTAAATTCCTATCCTATTTATACATTTATAGGCTTATCTCATGAAAAGCACGCAGTTGGTTTCCATTATTTAGTATTTTTGGGTAGGCCCCTGTCTATTCTTACAGAAATGCCAGTCGTGACATATGACATATTAACTGTGAAAAAACATAGAACTGTGACATTTTGAAATGAATTTGGATTTTTTAAATTACTTATGGACCGTCCTCGCCTTGTCATTCTGGAATGTTCAGCAGTACCAGTAGGTGCCTATGAATAAATTAGCATGAAAAGGGGAAAGGAGAATTATTGTTCTTTAATAAATTTTAAAAAAATATTTAGATAAGATATGTACTTAGGTACAAACATTTTAAATTTTCTTTTCCAGAAAATTATCGTTCAGAAAACTTGCCCTTGTTTGGTTACAAAATAAATATTAGCTAGGTCTAGGTATCTATCACTTTTTCAAAAAATGTTGTCCATTAAAAAAAAAAAAAAAAAAAACTATCGGTACAAACGTTATAAATGTGCATAAGTAATTTACAATAATTTTAAAAATACATCCAGTTGAAGGTCATCGAATGTTTTAAAATTTGTTCAACTTGAACATTCCAGAGTTTCACAACGAAAACAACATCTGTCATCTCCTAGGCAAAAGTCGTGAATAACTCGAATAAATTAATTTTATTTTTATTTTCAATTGAGTAATAATTGCATCTTTTAATTTCAACACAAACAGGAAAACACACAATTTGTGATCGATGATGATGAATTTTTACTTTCTCGAGAAAATTGATGTTTTTAACATAATTGCATAATTTCCATTCAAATAATTGTGAAACAAGTACCTAATGAAACTACGTAATTGTCGATAGCAAATTACTCAAATGTTGGGTTCCCATTTCACCCATTTATTGAGCATTAAGCATGAATTTATAGTCCCTAAATGATTACTTTAATCACTTAAAATATTTCATTTTCATCACTACACAACAAATTTAGTTTCAATAAAATTATTTTGTCACAACGTTCTCTTTAAACAAAAATTTTCAACTTATGATCAGGAAAATTAATCCCATGAAGTCTTTTTTTCCATTTTTATCCTTTTCTGTATCTTATGCAACAGATAGCATACCTAACGAAAGCAGGTACCCACCTAAATTACATGCTTATGATTATAAAACTATATCACTGTTTTTTTCTCTCATAGGCAATCCCAACAACTAAAAGAAACCCAAATTTCAACGTAGCAGAATGGGGAACAACTTTACGAGAAGCTATGAAAGGTTTGGGAACCGATGAGGATAAAATAATCGAAGTATTGACGAGCTGCAGTGGCTCTCAAAGACAAGAACTCGTACAATTTTTCGCTCAAGAATTGGGCAGAGTAAGTAATAAATCTAATAAAACAATCATCATAATTATACACGCCTAGGTCTAGTATGTAGTACGATATACTAGCTACTTAACTGTCGAAAACATTGTGTTTTTTACGATATTTTACATTTTTGAACTTACGATTTTTTGTGCAGAACCTTGAAGATGATCTGAGAAGCGAATTGGGAGGAAAATTTGAGAGTTTAATTGTCGGTTTGATTACTCCACCGGCGCAATATCTCGCTCGACAATTAAATAAAGCCATGGATGGTCTGGGTACTAATTCGAACGTTCTTATTGAAGTTATATCTACCAGGACTAACGAAGAAATGAAGGATGTAGTTGAAGCTTACGAATCAAGTTGGTATCTCATTTGATCGCTTACTTATATATCTTCGCAATATACTGAACCGATTTCTAAAATATAAAAATCCATCTATTAACATCATTGAAAAATATAATTATTTTTACAGTGTACAATCGACCATTGGCTGAACATTTATGCAGCGAGACATCGGGAGATTTCAGAAAATTCCTCACTTTGATAGTAACGGTAACGAACTTGTTAAAAGTTCACATTTGTACTGAATATTTTTTATTAAACTGTCTAAAAACAAAAATATTAATTATTTACTTTTCCATTCAACAGGGAGTTCGTAATCCTCCGGGTAACATTGATGAAAGCAGTGCTCAAGCATTAGCTGAAGAATTATACAACGCCGGTAAGAATGAAATCTTCGCGATTGATTTTTCAAGCTTATTTGATTCAATGATTTGTCGACATGAATTCATTTCATTGTTCAGGTGAAGGAACAGCTGGAACTAAAGAAGAAGTGTTCAATAGAATATTATCTCACGAAAGCTACGATCAGTTAGCGTTGATATTCGAGAAATATAAAAGTGTATCAGGACACACAATTGAACAAGCTTTAAATTCCGAAGTATCTGGTGACTTGAAAGAAGCTATGCTGGCAGTTGGTAAAATATAAAAAATATTCTCACCTTTCTATCCATAATAATACAACATATATACCTTTGTATTAATCCAAATAAACGTACTTTGCCTTCGATTAGTCGAATGTGTCCAGAGCCCACCGGAATACTTCGCAAAGCAACTCAAAAAAGCTGTAGAGGGTGCCGGAACTGATGATTCGTCTTTAATTCGTATCATCGTTAGTCGTTGCGATATAGATTTGGAAAATATTAAACAAGAATACGAAAGAATTTACGATATTACTTTGGAAAGTTCCATAAAAGTGAGTAATCGTGACTAACCCTAGAATTAAGACACTTCGGCTTCGATTTCACGACAAATCAACACCGCTAACACGATCTGATCGCAAAATTATCCAAAACCCAACATTCAAATTAGTAGTTTAGCGAGCTTATTACAAATTATTCTTTACTTTTTTCCAGAGCGAAACATCGGGAGATTACAAGAAAGCGTTGCTAGCCCTAATTGGAACCCCTTGAATTTAAACCTAACTGCAACTTTTGTCAATTTTTTTTTCAGAGTGAAATAGAAGGAGATTATAAAACCGCTATTTTGACATTAATCGGAGCAGAACCTTGAAGATGAGCTTAATTCAGAGTTGATATTCATTCCAAAGTTGAACCATTAATTTAGCATCAAATGCATTTATGATCACGCTATTCTTTTTCAATTTATATCTACCAATTTTATTCATTTTACGTGGTACTTTTTACTCTCATGTTTCAATCACAATATAACGTAAGAATTATATTTATAGCGCTGCAAAGTATTTCGTAATGAATAAAGTTATATTTAGCGGGAAAAAATTCATTTTTGTCAGAGTACCTGAAATATGGAACAAACAACACTATAAAATTATCAATGCAAACATTTTTATTTCATTTCTACAATAATTTCTGATACTTTAGCGACGCGTGAAAATCGAAAACAAAAAATGCAAACGAAAAAAGTTAAGCGGAACATTGTATAGAATAAAACGAAAAGACGAAATTAAAAATGGAATAACGCGAATGATTTCGAGTCGACTTAATTACCACCACGAAGTCTCAATACCAAATGCAACGTGGATTCTTTTTGGATATTGTAATCCGAAAGGGTCCTACCGTCTTCGAGTTGTTTTCCGGCGAAGATAAGACGTTGTTGGTCTGGAGGGATTCCTTCTTTATCTTGTATTTTGGCCTTGACGTTTTCGATGGTATCGCTAGGCTCGACTTCGAGAGTAATAGTCTTGCCGGTCAAGGTTTTAACAAAAATTTGCATACCTCCTCTCAGACGTAGGACCAAATGAAGGGTCGACTCTTTCTGGATATTATAGTCGGATAACGTACGACCATCTTCGAGTTGTTTGCCGGCAAAAATTAGACGTTGCTGGTCAGGAGGGATTCCTTCTTTATCTTGAATCTTCGCTTTAACGTTTTCAATAGTGTCGCTAGGTTCGACCTCGAGCGTGATGGTTTTGCCGGTTAAAGTTTTGACGAAAATCTGCATACCTCCTCTTAAACGAAGGACCAAATGTAAAGTTGATTCTTTCTGAATGTTGTAGTCAGATAAGGTTCGACCGTCTTCGAGCTGTTTACCGGCGAAAATCAAACGTTGCTGGTCGGGAGGAATGCCTTCCTTATCTTGGATTTTGGCCTTGACATTTTCGATGGTGTCACTAGGCTCAACTTCGAGTGTAATCGTTTTACCCGTTAAAGTTTTCACGAAGATTTGCATACCTCCTCTCAATCGGAGAACTAAATGCAACGTCGATTCTTTCTGTATATTGTAGTCAGAGAGAGTTCTTCCGTCTTCGAGTTGTTTGCCAGCGAAAATGAGACGTTGTTGATCGGGAGGGATGCCTTCTTTATCTTGTATTTTGGCTTTCACGTTTTCGATCGTATCGCTAGGTTCAACTTCGAGAGTGATTGTCTTTCCGGTCAAGGTTTTTACGAAAATTTGCATTCCTCCTCTCAATCGAAGTACTAAATGGAGGGTGGATTCTTTCTGAATGTTGTAATCCGAAAGAGTTCTACCATCTTCGAGCTGCTTACCGGCGAAGATAAGACGTTGCTGATCAGGGGGGATTCCCTCCTTATCTTGAATTTTTGCCTTTACGTTTTCGATCGTGTCACTAGGCTCGACTTCCAAAGTGATGGTTTTACCAGTCAACGTTTTTACGAAGATCTGCATACCTCCTCTGAGACGCAGGACTAAATGAAGAGTCGATTCTTTTTGGATGTTGTAATCGGATAACGTTCTGCCATCTTCGAGTTGTTTTCCGGCGAAAATAAGACGTTGCTGGTCGGGAGGAATACCTTCCTTGTCTTGGATCTTCGCCTTGACGTTTTCGATGGTGTCACTTGGCTCGACTTCGAGGGTGATCGTCTTACCAGTCAAGGTTTTCACAAAAATCTGCATACCGCCTCTCAATCGCAGAACTAAATGTAAGGTCGATTCTTTTTGGATGTTATAGTCCGAAAGGGTTCTGCCGTCTTCGAGTTGTTTACCGGCGAAGATGAGACGTTGTTGATCGGGTGGGATGCCTTCTTTGTCTTGTATTTTCGCCTTAACGTTTTCGATCGTGTCGCTTGGCTCAACTTCGAGCGTAATCGTTTTGCCGGTCAAGGTCTTTACGAAAATCTGCATACCGCCTCTCAAACGAAGAACCAAATGCAACGTGGACTCTTTCTGTATGTTGTAATCGGATAAGGTTCTACCGTCTTCGAGCTGCTTTCCGGCGAAGATGAGACGTTGCTGGTCGGGAGGGATACCCTCTTTATCTTGAATTTTTGCCTTAACGTTTTCGATCGTGTCGCTGGGCTCTACCTCAAGGGTGATGGTTTTACCAGTCAACGTTTTTACGAAGATCTGCATTCTTCTGAAACAATAGAAACGAACGCACGATTAATTAAATTACACACAGGCACGAACTAAAATATTAATCATCAAAGTACATAATGAATACGTCATGTAAATATTAGTTCAACTCTCACGATAAAAATTACGAGAAATTATACGATGGCTAAAATGAAAATAACTTATGACTCGCGATAATTCGAAATTCATTATCATAACACAATAGTAGATTAAAGGTAAGATTTTCGAGAACTCTTTCCAATATACAATATACCAACCTGCAATAGAAAACCTATCTAGAATTCACGTATACGTTTCACGTTCAAGTTCAACGAAAAATAATTTTAAATCTCAAACACGAAAGTTAAGAACAAGAACTACACCGATTATAATTTCAATGACTTATGAATGCAATTTAAATGGTTTCGTTTAAAAGAAACCACTATCACGTGATCAGCTGTTTACTGTAAGTCTGTATACGTAATGGAAATTTACTGAGCAACATTCGATTCGACAACTTATTTCATCATCCAATGGAACATTCTGGTATTTAACGGAAATACCAGCTGATAGCTCACGAATCCCTCAGCAAATCTGTAGTTCGTTACATATAGCAACATGAAATTCAGATTTCATTCCATTTCATTACTGAACAAAACCCAATAATACTCAAAGCCTAGGTTTTCCCAGTTCTATTCGAAGTTTAGGCCCTTGGATGGTTCCATTTTTAAACACACCATAATGGAAAAACATAAGTACCGTTAGCTTTAGCCTAACGTAAAGAATGCCAAGCAGCGGAGTGACGTAGCAGCTGATACCGAGAAATGACTGCGCAATATGGCGTACGAGGTGCGACGATGATGGACAAAGACAAAGGAAATATCACATTTAACACGCGAACAATAAATAATTAGGAAATAATCGAATTAATAATACCTGAGAGGCTGAGAATGAAAATCAACATGAAAGTACTGTTAGTAGCGCATTTCAGACATAGAAATGAAGGAAATACACTATATGACGCAACAACGCATTGACAAGGAATATGATCAAAAATTTAACTATAATACGTGGAATAATCGAAGGATTCGAGAAAAACTAATATTAGATTGAAACTCGAGGAAATGAAGACAAAATTATTGTTATACAGACCATTATTACTAATTTAATGATAATCTTATGAGCCTACTCGCAGTTCAGAAAAGATCGCGGAACAAAGGAAATTGACCTCGGGACCTCGAATACAGCTAAACTATCTAAATTTACAACAACTTTGCAGAATATTTACCTTGATTACGATAACTTGTAGAAAAATTGAATAAATGTAAAATTTTACTAAAATAACGAGAAACAATTTCGGTTCTTTCACAAAAACTACAAACAAACTGCAAAATTAAAACGCGATAAGTACACTTCAACGGTCAATAATTCTTTGTTCGTTGTTCGAAAAAAATATTTCTTTTGCGTTGTGTTTTCTCTTTCTTCCCCACTCTACCACCACTACTACAACTTTCAGCTGATTTTGTTTTTGTTTTGTAGAATATTGAGAGTTTGCGAATTGGCACTTTTTGAATCGATGAAGCATCAAATTTCACTTTTTTGAAATATTTTTTTGCAACTCTGGTAATGTGGTATTAAAATTCATTAAATCATGTAATGAAAAATTGTTTTTGATGTTAAAATTTGTATCGAATTTGATTCATTTTTAAAAAATTGAATTTGTAAAGGGAGGAGTCTATTCTAGTACAATGTCAATGAGAAAGGAGAAATACATTATCCTAGAATAGCTTCTTCTACATGTTTTCCTTTCAAAAATAAACATCAAACAGGTTTATCAATTTTTCGTTAAAATTTTGGCGATTTTATGATGTAATTAATTACGACTGAGTCATTTACCGTAACTTTGAACCTGTTATATAAATCAATATCTATTCACAGTCGCAATTTTACTTTCTATGAGTAGATTTCGTCAACATCTTGTACGTTTTTTTCTCAACCTTGACCATGAAAAGGTATTCGAGTAAGGAAGAACCACTCGGAAAAATTTGATGAACATGGACAGCTTGATTGTCTATACGATTGCAGCATGCGTATTTTATGGTACCATTGCTTGGTATGTCATTTTTATTGCTCAAGATTCTAGTATACTGTCGATTAAGTTACTTACAATTCGTAATTCTTTCGAACAACCTTCAAACTCGATATGCTATGATCCTATATCGTTCAGTATCTTCATTCGTCTTTATGGCGTTTTAATTGTTACAGGGTTCTACCCAAAGTTTTGAGCTGGATTATCAAGAGGAAATACCACATAGAAGCCCAAATCGGCAGAATCAGCTTTCCATATTTCACTTTACACGATGTTTTAATCAAGAAAAATGGATTTTCGATTGTAAGCGTTGTATTTTCAAATACTAGTCGTTACTCGACGGTTTTTCAATGTGGGAATGTTTACAGCACATCGACAAAATTGGGTTTCGTAGCAGTTTTTTAAGCAGCGAAGTATCGAAACTTTTATGCTTGGTCATATGCGATGTACGTGTGAACAAAGATGTCACCTCTAATTCTTCCGATGATTTCGATCAACAAGTTGAAAGCGTTTTGCGTCGTAACGATATCTCATTTCATAATCAAAAAATTCCCCCCGTGATCATCACTTTTGCCCAAGTACTGAGCTGTTTTCATCTGCTATATTTTTACACAAACTGTACGATATTGATGTCCTTTTTTTTTTTGGTAGTTTTTAGCCATTCATATACGCAGCATTACAGCTATGTTGTTGAGACCAGAATCACCAGAGTGGCTTCTACATGCGTCTGCCAATGACGTACAATTGGACGGATCTCTGGTGCGAAGTGCTCGAACATTGTTAGTAAATGTTACAATGACCTCTGCAAGTGCGAAATTACTCAGACACGCGCCTACATCTGTCGGCACCAGACCTACAAATCCTATTAAAACGCAATTCGCAACTTGCCTCGCTGAAGTTTCGGTATCGCTTGGCATGGAGTTGACTTTATTAGCTCAGGGGCCATTTTCTGTAGAGGTATGTTGATTTTAGTGTGGAAAAATATAACAATATTGCAGTTGATGAGCTGCTTGATCGTTTATTTCTTTTCAGAAATTATGTATCGCTTTGGAAAATATGAAAGCCGTAATCAACGATGGTTTTTATGGGTTTGTCGAGCAAAGATATCAAAATATAACTGGAGTACCAAATAGAAACATATCTGCTAAGAGGTTCACCGATATCTCCGAAGCTTACGAATTACTTCATAATCTATCTCCCATCATTCCAAAAGTACTAATGTCAAATTACCTATGGCTAAGATTCTATTGTTCACCGATTAATGCGAAATGATTCGTAGATTGCATTGCTAAAAATGAAAAAATCAATATTGACCGGAATGAAGGATAATATAAATACAGAAATGAATGCTATGTTTCAAAAATTTCAAATCAAGACTTGTTTCATTCCAAATATATCAGCTTATCGAGAATTCAGTAAGCTTGGGGTTTTTGATTGAATAATTCAAGACTAAATTAAGGCAGGTGGAATTTTCTGTTTTTTTCTTATTTTTTTTTTAGATGAAAAATCATCGTGGCCTCATCTTGCAGTGGATGTTATGATCGATGGAGTAGATATTAGAAGCAGTAAAGAGAAGATTCTAAATTTACAAGAGCTTAAATTTGATGCAAAAGTGAGAAACTATAATACACAACATTTTAACGCCTGCAAATCGACCTATGTAACTTATTCATTCATTTTCTTCGTAATATTTTATAGATGGAGAAAAAATTTATGGCAGTAAGTGCATCTCTGAATACATTCTCTTTCTTATACAATCACAAAGAAATACACCATTGGCTGACTACTAATTTTGGTTATTTATCTTCTACGAATTCGGTAAGTTTTTAAATTCTCCATTTTTAATTAATTGAGAATTCCAGTTGATGAATTCATTTTTATGTTTTTCAATCAAACAGACAAACACTTCTAGTCCATTGAAGAAAAAAAATACTCTAGGCAAACGATGGTTCGATTATTTCAACATCCAAATCGAAATACAGTTGTGTAACGTAACAACATTGATAAAACTATCCTCCGATTTCTTATTAGGCTTTAATAATGTTAAGTTCCTATTAAACTGTGATACTGTTTGTGATGATGGTACGTAGAACCCTTTCAAAACACTGCCCTAGACATTGAGATGATTTTTAATTGTTGGTTTTTTTGCAGAGAGAGGCGACGTTTTTAATACAAATAAATATTACTCTCAGTTACCGTTGAATTTACGTCAGAAAAATTGGTCCTGCGAATTTCAATTGGATTCAATTTGGGCAGATTTGAATTACGATCACGGCGTGGTTGGATTGCCGCAATTCCAAAAATATCATTATTGGGGTACTCCTCTTTGGCTCGGAGCTGCGTTGATTAAAATGAAAGGCTGCTTACCTCCGAAAACACCTCGTTTGCAAGTTATGTTCGATAACGTGCAATTGGAGTGGAGTCCTCCGCTATCTAGTTTTTTAAATCAAGTGTATAGGTATGAATCAGTCCATTCTTAAGCTTCTGAGAGAAGATCCACGTTGTATTCATATTCTAATTTTTGAACCTAGTTGCTGTTGTGATTATCGA
Source organism: Planococcus citri (assembly GCF_950023065.1). Lineage (NCBI taxonomy): Eukaryota > Metazoa > Arthropoda > Insecta > Hemiptera > Pseudococcidae > Planococcus > Planococcus citri. The sequence goes on from NC_088679.1 coordinate 34,328,253, forward strand.
TTAGTGAAAATGCCTGTGACGAAAGACAAATCCAAGTTGAGATTAGAAAATCCGGATGCAATTTCCGCAGTCGCTTGTAGCGTCAGTGTCGCCAATGTGAATTTATTTCTCATCGCTGATAAAAAAAGTGATTACTTCGTGTTTTTTGTTTTTTTTGTTTCAAGTCATTGTTTTTCTATCGATAATCTTATTTCAGTTTGCATTGCTGTGCGCATTGATTCTATTTCTTTCATGAGTGATGCTTCCAAATTATCTTCTGCGTTTGAAGGAGTGAAAATGGCTTCCATTATTCCCACAAAGCATCATTTTGTTTGTGTTAAATCTGAAGATGTGAAAGTAAGTTATACTCGTACGAGTGTTCAAAACGTGAACAAATCTGAGCATTTCGAGTGACTATGTGAATGTTTTTGTAGAATGCTTGTTTTTCTTTGAAATCTGCAATATTCGAGTGGAGAAACCAGAATAAAAAAATTGAATTGACTGATGAAATTGATTTTTGTTGGAGCACCAATCTGCACCTGAAGCTGTTGACCTTGTACTCTGATATGAAAGAAACTTATTATCGAATTGCAGGTAATAATCATTGTTTCAATTGGGAAATAATATTTAAAATGTCATTTTGAAACATTCTCACTTACGTAAATTATTGCTAGGTCCATCGGAAATCAAACATTTTAACAACGAAGAAAACACCACCCAGCCATCTGCATCTTATTTGAAAATCACTGTAAGAGGAAAATGTCGCATCGGAGTAAAAATATCATCAAACCAGCAAATATTATTTTCCAGTGGTTAGTGAAAATAAGCATTGAAAAACGATTGTTTATGAATAACCACAATTTGCTACTGAATTTTTTCATCGTTTTTATAGAAAGCATCGTGCTGCGAAAAAATGTCTCTCAGCTGCGACTGGAATGCCCCTCTTTTAGAATAGCTGTTGATAACCACAACATTTTTACCGTTGATGGCTTCCTCTTGATTCGTTTACTAGATAGTGAAATTTTGAAGGCCGAACGATCAAACGCCGAAGGATTTGTATTGGCTACGAATACTGTTTGGTACGAAAATACGTATTCTTAATTTCTTTACGGAGATCAGAATGAAAAGGACGATTTTTGTTGCAGGGAAGTGAATATATCTTCATTGAAAGCAGTATTTCCCTACGAGCATAATTTCTGCGTGACATTTCACAGCGAATTTCTCACCATTGTCAAATGGCTCAGACTTCTTCATAAAAAGAGCAAAAATGCGAACAAGATGTTACCAGGCGATATTATCTTCAAGGTTTGTCACACATATTTTCTTTTCTGCGATCATAATATATCGAATAATAATTGAAAAATTCGTTTCAGGTGAAAGATTTTCTATTTGAAATGAGCGACGATCCATTTGAAGTGAGCTTACGTGATAATTACGAACTATTGGCTGACGAGTACGAAGAAAGCATTAAACGTGAAAAAATGCTCGACGAGAGGGTAAATTAGACCTTTTTTAAAATCATAATTTAAAAAATAATTTCTCTTATATGATTTTCTTTTCTGATTCAGCTTGCTAAAATGTACAAAGAAAAGCCATTTTTACCTGCTGGAAAAGTCGAAGAATTGCACGCATCTTTACAAAAGATAAACGCTCAGATATACGTACAAAGATCAAAACAAATGAAATTACAAGCGCCAATTCGAACCAGGCTTTTCGCTTGGTTGATAACAGACTTGGAAATTAATTTTATGGCTGATCCTTCCATCATGGGAAACGAAAACGTGGTTCGAATTTTAGCCGAAATTGATCCAGAAAGGCGAGTCCAAGCTCTCGAATAATTTTCCTATCTTAATTTACGTGTGAATTTAATTTTCTTATTTTCGTTTCTCAGCCCATGGCCAATAGACGGTATAGAATTTACGACTCTGTGGTGCAGATTTATCGCAGCTAGTTGCAAAGAGTGGAAATTCCAATTGCGAGACTTTCCTCAGCCTTGGGTCGATATAGGAGAGTTACATTTATGGGGAAAACTGGTAGGCGCTGAGCAAGAAGCCACAAAAAGAGCAAAACGAGATGCTGTTATTGAACTCGGAGATCCTTATGGTGAAGTAACCATCGAAAGGAGTATGACGTCGTTGAAATATTATCACGATTTCAATTGCGAAGTTGATAGGTTTAGTTACGCATTTGGACCATGCTGGGAACCTGTAATATCACAGTGTAACTTAGGTACGAAGCTTCGCCGTGTGTTTAATTTTATTTTAATTTTTCTGTTTCATGATTGACCATTTTGGTTGCAGCTTTTTCGAAAATCATAAGTTCGAGTAAAGATCCGAGTCCTCCTTTGCCATTTTGGGATAAAATTCGTTTAATTTATCATGGCAGATTGACGATGTGTATTCGTCAATTGACCTTCTTATTGCATGCTTCTTTAGACCCTTATAATACGACTGAAGAGATGGAAGTGACTTGGAATGATCTCGTTATGGATTGGACAAACGGTATGGTCTAATACAGATCAAGTTATCGAGTTTAAAAATTATGAAAACTTATATTTTTGTTATTGTTTCCAGCTAAGTTCATTTTCAAAGGCAACCTCGAAGTATACGTAAGGACAGCTTCGAAATACGACGATTGCAGATTACTTTACTTACCGAATTTGAAATTAACCATGAAATTGAAATGGAATTGTAACGGCGATATTAATGATCATCATTCCGTTATGCCCTGCGCTCCTGATAAACTACCCGAATACTCGAGTAACCAAGAACACGACTCGTTTCGAGCTTTTCGTTCGCAAAACGTAAATCTTACATTGAACTTGGAAACTAAACCCTCTGGAAATGCTATTCGAGCTTCAGAGTGTCCGGTTGCCTCGTTATTCAGCAGCACATTGAGGTATCGAATTTCAAACTTCTCTTGAAGTGTTTCTATCCGACGATTTATACTGATGTTTGATTAGATGGTTCGAGAGCTTGAAACTAATTTTATCTGGAGTTACCAGACCGACCAGAAGAGGACTTGTGTTTAATAACCTACGTCCTAGGAAATTATCGCTGAATAGGCATTATAAAAAAGTCAACTTATATTTTTCATTGCATCGGTTCCAAGTTCATTATTGGATGTCATTTTCTAGACAGCGTGGCTTGGAATTGGTTGGACAGAAGTTCACTTTTGGATCAGGTTTGTATCCGAGTTTCAAATTTAGTTCGAATATACAAATTGGCATTATTCTTCATTCTTGTACGTAGAATACTCGTTGAACTTGGTGGCCATTGATGATGGATTACGTCATAGACCAAGAGCTATGTGGTCCATATCGTATATGAATTGCGAACTCAACGACGCCGAGGTTTGGCTCAAAAGTGCTTTACAAATCGAAGATAAAAAAGAAGTACGCTTTGTTTGAATCTTTCTGTGTATTATCTCAAGGCACTAATCTTACTAATGTTGTAATTTCCGCAGCAAACCCTACACCTGCAACAACCAGTTGAAAAATGCTATTTTCTGAGCGTTAGTAAAGTACGTTATGGCAGAGAACCAGCTTTACCTAATTCGTTGGCTAGTTTTGGACCAAATCGTCAAACCAGTAAAGATGACACACCAACTCATCGACTCGAAGTCGTACTTTTAAAAGGCGCTTGGACGCCGAGAAATCGCGATATTATTTTCGCCTTGTACGATTCGTTTAGAAAAACTCAAGTAAGGGCTAGTCCATTTCACGTATAGAGTAACATAGAGTTTCGTAAACATTCGAGTGTTTTTATGTTCAGCAATTGAAGAAAAATTTATCAACGGCTGCTTTGAAAGGATTCCGATGTCCAGACTCGTCGACCACACCGATTAAAACTAGAAGTCGTAGTATTGAAAGCCAGGTTCCTCCAGGATCTCCCATCCAAGTACGACAAATATATTTTATCATAAAACTGTTCCAAGTATGAATATAATGCAATATTTTATTTTAGCCTCAAAATCCATCTGTTATGGTGCAAGAGACACCTTCACCTATGAGTAAATTGCAATCTGGTCACGCGGCCTCCATGCTTCAACAATTAATCGCCGAAGCGGAAAATAAAGCAGTTGTGTTTAGCGACGATTTATCAGTCCAAATGAGAGAACAATATCTACAAGGACTGGCCTCCTGTCAAGAAGATGACGTCGTACATAAGAATTGGTCAAGTACGATCGAATTCTAAAAACACGAATGTTGATTAATTAATGGTTTTAATGTACCTGGGCATTTCATCTTTGCAGTTAATTTAGTCAACAGTCAGGTTTTATTGAAAGGTTGTGAGACGAAAGGGTACGTTATTATGAGCACAGCTAAGGCAGAAATTTTGAAGAAAATACATCGCCCTGTATGGAAAGATAGAACTCTTGTTTCAAAAACTAGCTGGGTTGGGTCGTTGGAATGTATGCAATATTATGCTACCGTCAGCGCTAATGATACTTTAGATGGTGAATATTTCATTTCGACGAATTACAAAACTTTGCAATAACAGCCGATTTATTCGATTATCGCTTTATTTTATAGAAAATATAATGTGGCTTTCTGTGGATAATATACAAGAAAAAGAAGCCGGATCAACGGTTATCGCTGATTTACCAGATCTGCCGCATTTAGTAGGTAGTGGCCAAAGTGTTGGTGGAGTTGTCAGCGAAACAGTTGGAGCTGGAGGAAATGTAAATGAAAATTCACCTCTACAGGTAGGTTTTCTAGCGGTCCTGAGTCTCATTCCCTTCTAAAATTTTAATTCAAATTCGTTGTACTCAAAAAGTTACGTACAAATTTATATTTTTGCATATTCAGTAATAAATTAATTTGATTTTATTTAGTTGCAACGTATCGTATCGAGATGTAAATGCGAATTTTTCTACGCCGGTTACGGTGAAACGAGCTTAGATCCAAGTATATTGGATGAAGTACCCCCTCCTCCTGCTGAAGACAGCGGTACTCCTTGGGAACGTCAAGATAAAGCCGTAGATGCGTTCACTCTTATGCATCACGATTTGGATGTTTGCACTAATTCTCTCCAGGTAGATAATGTTGAAAATATGAGGTCAAAATTGAAATGAAAGATCATAGTTTTTTTTTACCTGTTTTCAGTACGCAATGATCTTGGATATTGTTAATAATTTATTATTGTACGTCGAACCACGCCGTAAAGAAGCTTACGAAAGACTGCAAAGAATGCGTTTCCAATTACAATTGCAAAGTGTTCAAGACCAACGAAAACCAATCCAACAATTACAGAATTTAATTAGGTAAATGCATAAAATATGTCTCGGTTTGAAACTCGAAAAGAATGTTATCTGTTTTGAATATAACGATATACCTACTTTTCTTCTTCAGGAGTTTGGTTGCGAAGCTGAAGAGACTCGAAAAAGAAATATACCTCGTTCAGAAAACTATTATCGAAGAAAACAGCGTAGATTTATTTTCAGAAATAGAACACCTGGAAAGAGAGGTACACTTATATCACATTGGTCACTAACCCTTGACGATGTTTTATTACCGATGCTTTTTCATTGGTTAGATAAACGAATGTAAAGAACAACTGAACTCCAATAGCGAAGAACTAGACATGATGTTATCGTGTTACAAAGAGACTCAACTAATGGCTAGTCAGAAGGTGGATACGTTGAGAGGTGATAAACAAATAATGGCCGTCCGAACTAGCGAAATTTGCTTCAAACATGCGCAATGGCGATTGACCGAAGCCGATGGACAGTTGGGAATTGCGGATTTGGTCCTCAGTAATTTTCTGTAGGTGGTTGATTATTAAATTCCCCGTCTTTAAAAATACTTGAACGAATGTCATTTTTATCTTCAGGTATACCAAGGTATCCAAGAATGACGACTCAGTTGAACATTTATTAGAACTAGGATACATTAGAATGACTAATTTGTTAGCAAATGAGCCTTACAAAGAAGTAATTTTTCCCACCGAAATACAGAGCAACATGCCTGTTGCTAGAAAAGTAGGTTTGATTGTGATTTGTAATTTGAATATTTGAATCATCCATAAATTATGATTTTTTTCACGATGCAGAGAGCAGTTCGTATGTTTTGTCGAGAAAAGGCTCCAGTGGGAGGTATTTCGGTCAAAGAGCATTTTGAAATCAACGTAGTTCCTTTTACAATAGGTAAATCAGTACTTGATGTGTTGTAAAGTTGAATTATTCAACTTTTAAAACGTAATTTTTTTTTACAGGCTTGTCTAAAAAATTCTACGATACGATGCTGAAGTTTTGTTTCCCCGAGAGGGATACGGATAACATAGAAGGTGATGCATCTGAAGACTCCGAAAGTTCAGGGAGCAGTGGCGGTAATCCCAGTAAAAGAAAATTGAATAGCAACGAAAAGCAAAAAAAATGGAAAGAAACTAATTTCTATGTTCCAATGATAATGAAAGACGACGTAGAAAAAATGAAGGTAAAATCAGAAATCGCTCAAATGTTCGAGGATTTTTTTATGCATTTTGATGATTTTTTTTTCAGGAAAGAGCCGAGAAAAATAAATTATTCATTTATATCAAAATCCCAGAAGTGCCAGTCAGAGTGAGTTATAAAGGAAATAAAGAAAAAAATATCGAAGATATTCGTGATTTTAGTTTGGTAATACCTACTTTGGAGTACCACAATGTTACATGGACTTGGCTAGATTTATTCCTAGCTATGAAAAATGACAGCAAACATGTTATTTTACCTCAGGTAATTTTAATTTTACACAATGCAGAAAAATTGTAATTTGGTTTACAAGATATTTATCAATAATTTTCGCAGGCAATAAAACAAAAATTACAAATCAAAGTGAGAACGGGATCTTGCGAAGAAGGATCCTCTCCCCAGGAAGAAGATAAGGCGAAATTACTCTTCGGCACTAGAGTGATGGTAAATTTAATTTTACGTTACTTACTTACTAACAAGTACATATTATTGTAATGAAAATTTTACTGTAATCTCGTTTTTTATTTTTCAGCCTAATGAACCAAAAGGTACCAAAAAAACAGGGATTTTTAAATTACCGAAATAAACATATTTATCCCATCATACTTAAGCTGCACAAAACGTTTATTTACCATCTACTGATTATCACCGGTATCTTTATTATTTTATGTTCGTGTTGAATGCGAATTTTTTATTCCGTCGCGAAATTTACGTTAGGCCGAACGAATTCATTACCACTAATTTTTATCGTTATTGTAAACGCTGCTGGAACGGCAACTTTCAAGGGAAAAAGTCATTGAAACCTGATTTTTTTTGAACTGTGTCAATTTTTTTTCATGTTTTTAAGAAACAGAGAATGTATTGGAATATTCAGCCAGTTTTTAAATTACTTAGTATTTATTTGAATGAAATCATCTTTTTATAAAATATATTTGTTCACTGTGTTTCATTTTATAATTTTCGCGGCGTCTTTAATTTTTATAAATTCATTAATGAAGTACTACAAGCGTACACAGTCTAGGCTTCGCTAACGGTGTCGTGTCGACCGGCCAGTCTATTCTCTTCTACAAACTCGCTTTTCAACCTGTCTTACTGAATCATTACCTAACGCAGTAAATTTTGCATCGCAAAATGTTACAATTTTCCAGGTTCATTTCAGAACATTTTTATCTAAAACGTTGTTAAAAAGGTGACCTTCGTTAGAAGAATAAATCGTTACCGATTCAATGCTTCTTGAGCTGTCAATGTGTTTTATGTTTAGAAATAGATAAATGAATAAGAATAATTACTTGGGATTTGAACAGTATTTACTCATCGGTTGGGAAAAATTTTCGTTCTGCGAATTTTATTTGCGTCGATTTATCATAAAGTAGGTACTTCTGAAATTTTCCATCATAATGATTATTTTTTTTATCGTTTATTCCGTTGGAAATTTCAAACAGAAAATTAAACGATCTTGCAATTCATGTTTATGACTTACGACCGTGAAATTTAAGGGTAGTGTTTTTGATCCAATTTCAGCATCGAGAAAGAGAATACTGAATCATTAATTCTTTGCATTTCAGCTGCATTACATAATCGCATATGGAGCTCGCCTAATAGGTAGGTAGGTACTAGGTAGTCATTCTTTAGACCATGATAGCGACTCATACATATTCTGTTTAGAATAAAAGCAAAATGGATTTAATATTTAATACATTCGTTGCAGTGAAATTCAATCTGCTATCGATTTACGCTGATAAAGTAAAAATGTAAACATCTGCAGTGGTGCGTGCTAATCTATTAATTATCGAGCCACGTAACATTGTGGTAATCCTTTTCATCATTAAAAATAATACATTTCGTAATTTTCAAACCAATTTCGCGACTCTACGTGAGAATTTCTTTATTTCAAATCTCTCACGAAGAATCTTTGCTCAAATTCGAAAACTGACTAGAACGTCTTATTACAGTTTCAGGACTACAGAATGAATGAAATCAATAAGACTTTTTTTATTAAGTAACAAGAAATATAAACACATTATAAAATAAATCCAACTACATTCATTCAAATTGTTAAAAATTTAAATATCACCCCATGGTGATTCTTGAGTATGACCCTTGTATTTTTTCTTATAATTTAAACCAGTAACCATAGTAGAACTTTTAGGAAACGCAGTTACACCACCAAACATCGTGTCAGTATCAGGATGAAATCTCATATAATCTTGAATAATATGAAGATTCGGAGGAAGGTCCATATCTTTTAAATTTTCATATGGAGTTACATTGGTACAAGGTGTATGGTAGAATTCGAATACATCACCTAAAACATTGACATACATCATTAAAATTTCAACACAAAAATTGAAGATTAAGCTCTTCAAAATTTAAAAAAATCATACCCAAAGTTTTCATTTTATACAAATTGGAATTCGGTACAGAATGACCAAACGTGTCGCTACATTTCACCAGCAACTTGTATTTCTGATCAGTATCCAACTGATGACTCAATTCAGAGGTTCCAACCACTTCGTTGAAAATTTCACGTATTTCATTTGTCACACCTTGCGGTGGATTGTAAGGAGGAAGGTTTCGTAAAAATCTGACATGAAACACAATTATTGGTAAAAACGCTCATCTTGAAACAAGAAATTTCATAACGTGAATTAATTACCCTCTGGATTGCAACGAGTCAACTTTTGGTTGAAACCCTGCTTTCCTTATGTAATTTTTCGGATTTTTCTTTACTTTTTTGGTACAACCACTCTTGGAACGGACAGGGACCTGCAAAATGAAATGCAAGACATGGTATCACAATGATCATCAATATTCTTTATTAAAAATACAACATCTCAATGTTTTCAACGTAATGTAAATGGTAGTTTAAAAATTCAATTTTTACCACAAAAAACCAAACAGAGGTGACTGCTGAATGGTGGTAAAAACATCTTTTCGTTTTTGTTTTTGAAAGAATTGAAATTTCGTCAAGATTAGTTATAAAATGTTTGGTTTCTAAAAATAATGTTCTTGTTTCGTTTAGCGTTTTCTTTCGTTTCTTATTTTTTGAAACGAGTTTTTGGAAAAGAGCAACATGAAAACAATTCAACACATGAAAAATATGAAGAAATCACCATAAAATAATAATGTTCTTAATGTTTTTTTTTATTTTTTAAAGTTCAAGACTCATTTTCCTGCATTTTGACACTATTTCTAGTGTTTGAAGAAAAAAATGACAATGGAAAAAAACGAAAAATCCATTTCGTTCAACGTTATGATTCGATTTTTGATTTCAACATTTCAAAGTAATAATTAATAACGTTTTGACAACGCTGTAAGGTAATCCTATTTCCGTGCATTTTTAATAATTATAATTTCACATAAATTCAAATTGCACATTCAGTTATTGAAGTAGAACCAAAAACAAAATTAATTAAAATTTAAACGATTAGTCGATCAAACAAAAAAAAAATGAAAAATATAAATCGGCAAAAAAATCTTATCACTTTTTCATTACCTATTTGTTTATCCTATCAATCATTATCAAAAAAATCGTTATCCCTGCATTATTACGAAGGCACTGCACTTATCGATCCAAAATTATGCTAAAAATTCATGAAAAATCAAATTTTTGAAACCATTTCTGATCAAAAAACACTCAAATGTGATGTAACTCACTCATTTCCTTAAAATTTACCATAAAAAAATCACTACCAGCGATAGAATAACGTTCGATCTAAAATGATGATATGATTTCACTAAATTTGTGATAAGAACATGAATGCCGAAACTAAACCGTATGAAGATTGGATCGCGATTAAAACTAATTAAATGAATCATAAAATAGATCATAAATGAGAAAATTCCTCTTACCGTTAATATTTTGGAAGAATTCCATAGTATTTTGGAAAAATTCGAACCAGCGGTCGATAACACATGTCCTATGTACGCCGCCATCACTCAACGTTACTAAATAGAAGAGGTTCTCTCAGTTCTCTCGCGCTTCGATCTTTTCAGATGCCGCGTCCCAGTTCCCTTCTTGCCGCACCAGGATGTGTGACATCACTAGGTGGAGTTCTACTGATTTACACGCATTAAATGAAACTAATGAAAGAACCTGGTGAATTTTACAAATCATTTTCATTTTCTTCCTCAAAAACAGTGTTATGTACAAATTTTTAGATGAATAATTTTGAAGAAGATAATGAATCCTACATAATAAAAAAAAAGAAAACAATTTTTGAGTGAAAATTCATCATTTAACGTTGTTTTAAAATAGGAAGTAGGAGTGGTCCCTTGGTCAATGGTCCCGTCCCGTTTCAAAATTGAAGAAACTACATTTTTCAGAAACTGAAGAATGCCACACATAAACATAATAAGTAGGGCTAGGATTTTTAAGCATTATCAAACACGTTTTAAGCACTATAAAAAGGCAATAAAAATGTGAGAAAAAAGCTAAAAAATGTACATATCAAAATGAAGGTTTTTTCAAACCCAGCAAGATACCTCCCTTAAATATTTATGTGCAACTTGAACCAAAATGAACCAAAAGAAGAAAATGAAAAAAAGGAAAAAACTAAAACTAAAAGTTGAAAAAAATAAATAAAAATTGAAAAATGAAAATGGAATCTGTTATTTTTCAGTTTTTCTTCTCTTGTTTTTTTTTGAACTGATCTTTTTTCAAAAATTATTATTTTTTTCAAAAATATGCAAAAAGTTGATAAATTTTTGTAATTTTGGAACTAATTGCTCCAATTTTACCAATTTTTTACCTAAAAAAGCGCTAACGACGAAAAAAAGCCCCAACCCCCAATAAAGCAAAATTTCTTCCGTTTTGGGCCAAAATAAGCATTCTAAAGCATTGACGCAAAAAAAAAGCACCATCATGCAACTTTCACCATTCGCCTCAGAATGCAATGAATCGCAAAGAATATGTATTTATGCCGTATATGGTGTTGCTACATGCTACAAAAAAAAAGCATTATCATGAAAATCCTAGCCCTAATAATAAGAAAAGAAGAACTCGAATAATGAATTAAAAATTAAAATCCAGCATTTTTCGTCTTAGAAATCAGTTGTATTGAAAAAAATTTTCTCGAATATAGTTAAAGACTGAAAGTGTTTTATCTTGGTGGATGAAAGTTTAGTGTACGTTCATTGTTTTTGTTCTTGAAAATATACCTAAATAAAATGTACCTATGTGCAATTGATTTATTTTTTTCGAAGGAAAAACGAAAAATTGCATCGCTCAATGAGATGCTTTCCACAATGTTTGCAATTTCGAACATTTCTCATTTATTTTTTACTTCATCAATTTGTGAAAAATTATAATAGGTAAGTAATTCCCTGCCAGCAAGAAATATTATGGAATTAAAAATAATTTGTGTCGAAAAAATAAAACGCCCTCATTGGTACTTGATATTAATAATCTAGGCCTATTGTTGTTATTTATTATCAATTAACATAAGAATGGGGTTGATTAATTAAATTGATCGTTTCGAGTTTTACATTTGAAAAAAATGTCGTCTACACGCAGCCAGCAGCATAAAATAGTATAAAAACAATATTCTAAGAAATCGCATTGCTAGAGATGGAGAATGATGTCATGATTTTAGATTTCAAAGAACAATAAAATTTTTTTAAAAAAACGGATGCGGTAGAAAATGAAAATAAAAATTGAAAATACCAGATTTTTAAATAATGATGAGATGAAAGTTCATTTTCGAAATTATTATCAGTTTATTCAATACAGCTTGAAAACAAATTTTTATTTTTAAAAAGTGATTTGGTGATTTCCAATTTGGTGTACGAACCTGGCTTGGCTAAGTAATCAACGATTTCGAATTTTTTTTTAAATGATGAAAAGAACCTATTTTTCAAAAAAAAAGTAAATGTTCATAAATTGTGCTTTCTATCTAATGTAGATTTTTATTTTCCAAACAAAATTCTGCTCAAAATTTCACAATAATTCACCATCACAAATGCGTTCATGTTATGAAAAAACATGCATTGTATTTTTCACATTACCATGGATATTGAATTTTTTTACGAGCATGAGCATGAAGATTGAAGAATTTCACTCTCTAAAAATTGAATAATTTTTCAAAATTTTAGTACACTTCATAGTTCTGCCAAAAAAAAATGAAAAGTAGTAAAATTTTACATTATTTTTTCCAATTTTTCTTTCATAAAATTAAAAATGCCGCGTTCAAATTTTCAAAATATGCGCTACCTACTCCGTCTTATGACGTCACAAGTCACAACAGTCGATGGACGCCGCAAAAAAACGGGAACTACCTACGTGCTACTAGCGCCGTGTGAGAGAACCTCTTCTTCAGTAACGTTGGCCATCACTGTGTTTAAGTCACGTGACCACCTGTACCCAATGGTGTATTTTACGTTCTCCGCTTGTTGTCGTAATCCGCCATTTTACGCGAGCCATGAAAGGTGAAATCTTCTTTTGCGATACGCGAATTTTAATAGTTTTTAGTGATTAAATTATTAATTTTTTAGTGCAAATGGTGTAATTAGTGTATCGAAAATGGATAAACCATGACGCACCCCAGCCATGAGACCAACGGTGCCAGTTTAGAAGACTGTCATACGAATTTCTACGCTTTAGTAAGTAAAATCGTTATACATACACGAAACCGAACTAGTAAAATTCGATATCTTCGTATAATTGTTCCATATTCGATTTTATTATTTCAACGTCTTTCCTTTATCTCGAATTTTAATCCTTTCGCCGATTTGAGAATTACTCCATTATCGACGATTTTGCTATTTATCTGCAAGTGTTTCGATCGTGGATATTTGCCAACGTCTAATAACTTATAACAATCTTATCACTATTAAATTTCGAAACTTTTTCGAAATATTTTTCTCAATTTTGTCATTTTTCTCTTCATTAGTGGAATTTTGTTCGATATTCGTTTCGTTTCCGAGCATTTTCTTAAAAATGTTGATTGTTTTGTTTTGAATGTCCTGATTTCGTTTTGTTAGTGCAGTGAACACTGAACACCTGTCATATTTAGTTTTCTAATTATACCATTTTTTAATTTGGTATTAATTAACGGTCTTCTCGATCTATTTTGTGAGATTAATTTCTTCGTCAATTTATTCTTACGAGTATTCTCATTCTTCCCATACTATAATCAGTCGACTCGTAAGCAAGTATTTTTCAATGGTACCTAATTCAATCGTCGGTTTTGCTTCGAATATTTTTCTTTCATCTTGAAACACTAATTTCTCATCGATAGTGTAATGTTTTTCTTGTTACATCAACATCGAGAAAAAAGAGTAGTTTTCCAATCGTCCAGTTTACTTTGTTTTGTTATCTACTCTTTGTTCTTGCTTTGTCTTTCTGTGAAATTGTTTACGAAAAATTTTCATATTCGGTACTCCGGTGTGATATAAAATTTATAAATGAATTCGTCTATAAACTACCATGTAAAATACATGTTTTGAAAATAGTTTCTATTTCGAGTATTCCACCAGTACAGATTTATTAAGTGGGTCAATATTTTACCCACGAAAGAGTTCATATTTGCAATATTGAAATTTGTTCGGTTTTAACGTATATGTACATCTATTTTGTGGTTTGTTTTAATTCTAAATCATTTTGTACGTTGATTTATAAACAAATTATGTTTTATTTTCATGTTATCGTTTCACGTGTCCCACATACTCGGATTTTTTTCCTGTTCGGAGAATATTTGTGGATGTTCTAACCCTCAGCCCGAGCAACGGTGCAAAATAGATGATTAAATTTTACGCAGCGATTAAAAATTCGCACAGATTTCATGTAAATGTATAAACAAGTATCGACGTAACGATGGTATTGTGCCTAGAAGGTCATGAGCTGTAATGTTTGTGTAGCTTCTCGTAATTCAACCTCCATTTACCAACGATTATTTCTTTCATCGGCGAATTGTATTCTTGAAAAAAATGTCATGATTCCCGATCGCATTTCGTCGTGTAATTGTAATTGTTAAAGCGGTAATTTATCAATTGTTTATTTTCATTCGCATACTTCTAGCGAGATGTTTATACGGTGAAAGGAATTCATATGCTTTCTCTGTACTGGTTTACGCGTCCCAAGCCAAGCCGATCCGTGTAATCGCCGTCCCGACGTGTTTCCAAGTACGCGGATATTTCTCTAGCCTTTCTACGAGGGCAACACTGGAACACATTGCAGTTGTTCTTTTATTATTTTGGTTACGCGATTTGCGTAATTTTATTTCACCTGAAGAGATATTCATTGTCTCGAATTTTTTTTTGTTTTTTTTCGAAGTTGAATTTTTCTTCGGGAAAATAATTCCACCTTGGGTTATTAGCTTTGATTTATCAATGTCGAATATGGAACGTATATTTCTTCGAATCGATCCTTTCATTGTTGGAAAATACCGTTTTTCCGTCGTTCTTGCATTTTCGTCGAAATAAAACGAATCCGAAGTTCGTTGACCTGGAGTATATATGTATCATAATGTGGCTCCTACATAGTAAACTTCTATTTTTTTTTTCTTCCTTCGTTCGATATCGTGTGTTTTGTTCATTCCTGTGACTATACCTATAAACTAGTTTTATTATCATTATTTTAATTTTACAATTTTGCACCCAGTTGGCAACAGTTGAATTGATTTGCGAATATGTTTTTTTTACTACATTATGTTAATTATGCAATAATTTCTTCGTATTTAGAATTTGTAAAATTATTCTGACGAAACAACACGTACGAAATTTTCGCTGAAAATGACTAATTTTCCACCCGCACGCGTATCGATTCTCATCTGTGAATGGGCAGTGTTACCACCTTGGCGAAATTAAATTGAGAACTTTTGCTTCGTACGTACGACGAATTTGAGAATATCGCCGCAAAATTCTAGCCAAAGATATCGAAGCTGTGAAATTTTCGATTAAATTGGCATGTGAGATAATTGACAAGGCGACGTTGCCAATACTACCGTCGACTGTATCGTATTTTCGATGCTAAAAATATGCTACTGGGTAAATTGATTATTACTACAGCTGTTTACTTATTCGATTCAAAATCGAACGAATTTCTCGGAATAGAATTTTCTACTTTGGTAAATTATCGTCGCGTGGAAATTTTTACACCCTAGGATCCGTTGTTGTGCGGTTGTGACCTTGATTATTTTGTAATTAGTTGCGATATTCTCGTCTTTGCAGTACTGCATTTTAGGTACATTGCTAGGTACATCTGGATGTTCTTTCGTGAAAAACTGTGTGATGATTCAGTCGTATTGAATACAATCCTGTGCACACATCTCTTACACTGTGTTGCCATTTTTACTATAAACGTTGCGTTCATTCATAAATAGACGGCTCGTTTGAACTTTCTCTTTGGTGTACTACGAGTTGTATCTCGGTTTGATTCATTTATTCTGGCTGCCCCCTCTTCGTAGGTTGTAACCAGATACTTGGAAATGATCAATGACAGGTCCGATGAAGTGTATTTTTCACGCCAATGTAAATATTTGAATTTGAAATTGACGCGAGGGAGTCTGTAAATGAGTGTATTACTTTTGAAGAATACAAATCTGCTCCCAACAGCAAAATGTACCAGTCTGTACAATATAATTCGTCAATGAAGAAATAACCAAAGTGGGTTATGTTATTCTCTCTTCTTCACTTTCCTTTATGCACGAATTCTTCGACCCAGTTTACCACTACACTCTGTCGTACGTATATGAACGTTTAAAAACTATCCAGCACACACGACATATTGTGTGAGAGAGTATTGTGTGTGTGGTGCGTAAGGAGAGCATTTCTTTCTCACTCGGGCCTACGTTGTATTGGTACATTTTGTTGTTGTGTACTAACAGTAAGGAAAAAGACAGAGAGAGCGAAAGGATAGAGAGATATGGGAGAATGATGAATGCGTGTGCGCGATTATACGCCGTGTTTCGCCTCAACCTCGTGTTACGATTCTCTGCGGCCGTTCCGGGGCTAGAGAACGAGTAAAGCCGACGAGGTACGTTGCGGTGTGTTTGGTTAAAAGGCCTGCTGCAGATAGTCACTTTATCTAACTCCATCGATTAGAATTTTTGGAAAAATTCAAAGGTATGTAACGGAAAACAGGGTCGAGAACGGTATGTACTGGACGTAGTCAGGCTGTAGCCGGCCTAAATTCGTGGGTGTGATGGGCATGAACGTTTCGTTGAACCCCTTGAACTCTTCTGCTCCTCCCCAGGTCTCGTTTATAGTCGGCGTATGGTATATTTTGTACTGAAATCAGAGTAGTGTTGCTGCGTTGACTCATAGTATATAGAATCAGTCGTTTAATAACGTTCAACATTTTGGGATGAGATGAATTTGGTATTAGGGGAGATTTGGTTATTTAATGAGGTTAGTTCTTGATGTAAAAAATCGTCCAACAGGTATTTCAAAACATCTGACAGTGTTTGAAAAATTGTTGTTGTTGTTTTTGTTGTTGTTTTTATTTGTTAGATTCAGTTCTGAAAATGTTTAGGATCACTGCTATGTTTACCAAACAGGTGGTCAATTTGCTGTAAAAAATGCGGTGAAAATGGCAAAAATACTTTGAAAGGTGGAGGAGGTTCATTTAGGGCTTTCTCCTGTTGAAAATTTTTCGAGGGAATGTGAAATTCATCGAAAAAAGTATAACGATTTGGTTTTAAAATTGAGAATTTCCCAAAGCAGGTTGTGGAAACCCAAAAGAGAAAAAATTCAGGGTTGTGAAAGAGGGAAGGAGAGATCAAATATTGATTTCATCTTGGATTTTGAAGAATCCTCATTGTTGATTTTAAGACGAGTAAGACCAGCTTTGTGCACCAAATGAGATGGATGATGGACACAATTGTTCTGAGAAGTACAATAGAAGAGGCTGAGAAAATTTTTGAGTCTGTGACTAGAGCTCTATTTTCATTCCTGGGTTCAAATTTCAAAATTTCAAAAAGTACGTAAAAGGCTCGTGTTTACAATTTTTTCATTTTTTCAAGGGTCGTGCATTATTTTTGTAGGAAGTCAATTTCGCTCGTGCTCAAAAGTGGTGCGATTACTCCTAAAAGAAAGGGGGAAATTGCTATCAAATTTTTCTCTTGATTAATTGAAAATTTTCAGTCAAAGATTGAGAGTTTGAGCAGAGGTTCAAAAAATTTTTCATGTTTTTTTTAAATGAAATTTTTGACGAGTATTGCTGTGTCTGTTTTCGAATTCACCTTTTTTTTTCTTCAATAAAATCAAAAACGATCCTACACTACCCGAAAGTGGCAGAAATTATGTTTGTTTTTTTTTTCGATCTCATTGTGAGGACCCCTGGCTTAGCAAATTTTTCAGAAGAATCCTAACTAGTTTAAGAATGTCTCCAAGGGAAGTTTTTGGTTTGAACATTTTTTCTCTTTTTCCACCTCTTCCTTCTAGTTTTTTTCTTTCACGTTGGGTAGTTGGAATGGAGAATTCCTTTGATTCCTTCGCCGGTGCGATCTCGCATTATATCCCAGTATTTCGGTCTACCAATTGATTCAAAAGAAAAATAAAAATATATGATGAATTTCGTTGCAAAAATACCACTAATTTTCAATATCGATTGTACCGGTATATCAGTGTTTGTATTAAAATGTAGGTATCTCGGAATGATTTATCGCGATCTTGCGCTCGTCACGTACGTATACATTGCCAACGCTCGTTGCTATACTTGAAAAATACGTATAATATTCGTACGAAGCAGTGGTACGTCTATTACATAGCATGGTACATTGATACATACATATACACATGCGTCAACCAGCAAACGTACTGAAATGAGGAGAGAGAGAGAGAGAGAGAGAGAGAACAGAATAAACATTCCATCGGGTACATTGAAATGAAACTTACGTAATTCAGTTTCGTTTAGTCGAGTTTTACCTACCAATACCTAGCTAGAATTACTTACGTGAGTACGTGTAGTATACATATGTACATATCGTATTTACGAGTTTTTATGTATGGACTGAAGAAAATATAATAATAATGGAAGTAAAAACAACTGCTTCCATAGTCGAGTCGAGCTACATAAATTACATGTGAGTAAGGTACCTGATGACAAAACCAGAGTGAACGAATCGCGAGGCTCGCGAATCAGACGAACGAAGAAAAGAGCTCGAGTACGAACCGATCGACAAAAGGTGGATGGACGGTCGGACGCGACGGTTAGCCAGCCAGACTGAGAGAGAGGACGGGAAATTTGTGGTGCTGGTGGTGGAGGAGGAGGAGGAGGAGGAGAGAATAGTAGTTCAAAATTGAATGAATTTATATAGGTAGATAGGTACCAGGTAGATGTAAGTTTAGGTACCGTGTGTACAAATGTACGAGGCACCAAGTCGATGTCCTTGAAAAAGCACCAGCCTTCTCGGATATGTCATTCTTTATGTACGTATATATTGCGATAACATGTAGCGTATGTTCGTCGTACATGTATACAGTCTTGTTACACGCTGAAAAAAAATTAGCTAAAAAACACCTACTAACACAGACGTAGGTACGATGAAAAACAAATGTAAAATAATTGTAAAATGGAAAGAAAAATCATAAACGGACCGCGCCCGTCGGGTTTTCACACCATCACCGTGCAGGTTCGCGCGACAGATTAGACGAAAATATCGCGACGAAGCTAATGTAAGGTAGACAGACACGCGACCAAAGTCTACCTTTACGAACCCCTGAAGTAACCCATATTCTGTCGGACGGACGCGACGTCGTTGGAGCGGGGCGAGGGCGGTGACGGCGTAACGCAGCAGCCTAAGTCTTGAACCGTATCTCGACGCTCGCGTATTGTAGTTGATTATGGTTTTCTTCGTCACCTTGTTGCAATTTCAAATGCACTATGTCTCACTGCATTCAATGTGAATGTATACTATGTTTGTTGAAAGATTATACTCGTGTGATGTGGTACTTTACTTACTTACCTTCGTATCTTTCTCAGCTTCGGTTTAATTGCTCAAGTGTCACTTGTAGGTACGGTTCCTTCCTCCTATAACACTTTATGAAAGAAGTTTTATGAAACTGTTGGTCGCTGTTTCATTGATGAAAGTTGACTGGTCTTTGTAAGATTATAGTACGTCGAAGAAAGGAAATTTTCTATAGTTTTAAAATGGAGTAAGACATTCATAGGTTGAAAGATATTGGACGATTTTTTGGATTATTTTCAGGAAAGTTGACTGACCGTGGAAGAAGAATACTGGGGTGTAATTCTACTTCTCCTCTTTTTCTCTTTGGTGCTCTGTGTTCCTCCACCTGGGTATTGTTTCGAAATTTTAAGAAGAAAAAGGTACAAATATATTTTCCCCTTCAAGCAGTTTTTTGGTGCATTTTGGAGTTTCTGCAACTTCAAATCTATGGAAACTGAACGAAATCTGATTTTATGGTTTGGATATCGAGCTTCTCAACCTCCAATTCGTGCTCTTTGATCAGCATTTTTCTCGAATTCCTGTTTGTTGTAACACGCAGATCTTATTATTCATTCAAGTTCGAATTTTCGAATTCATTCAACTTCAGTAGCCTTCAAGGAATTTCAAAATTTCTCGAGTGGTTTTTGAATATAAGCTTTTGACCCATGGTAGCGTGTGTCATCAACCTTTCCAATAGAATAGCCTGCAATTTCTGCTAATCGGCAGATTTCTTTTCAAACGTGCGAATTTCATTCGTAATTAATTTACTGGCATGCGTAAGAATGTTTGAAAATTCGCCAGCAGTTGAGAAGGTGCGATTATAGAAGCTGAAAATATGACCATGACCTCGTGCGGCGCGGCGGCGATGCGTTTTTGATGGAAAAATTTCAAAAGGGAAGAAGATGTGACATTACTTTTCGTACGGTCGTTGTACCCCTGTACTTAGATAATCAAGTTTTTGAGATTTCGCCAACATTCAATGGACGAATATTTTATGAAAATTAAGTACTTTTTTGAGTTGAACAAGTTGCATGTTCGGTATTTGGAAGTCGCACAGATGAGACTTGGAGGCAGTCTGAGGAAGGAGAAGGGAAATAGCCTAGTGATATTTCCTATAATCGCATTTTCGATCGAATAAGGAAATGTTGAGAAGTTCGAATTTTGTCGAAAAATTGTAGACTTGACTGGTAAAATCGAGGTTCATATTGACATTTTTGATGTGTGAATTGATTACTGACTCGCTGGGACTAAAATGTAAATTTTTTCTCGATGGAGCAGCAGTAGGTACTCAGATTTTTGGCCACCTTGCAGTGAAAATACCCCTATACTTTGGCAAATCACGTACTTGCTTAATATGTAGAAGCACATACTCAGTCATAGCTGTGGCTGTAGCAGTGTAGTTGGATGGGTGTAGGTAGTAGGCTGTGGGTCTGAGTACTCGCGTATGTCAGTTTATAATCGAGTACGAAGAATGAGAGAAGTACGCGCGAGTACAAGGTATGCACATGGAAGGCGCAAATACTCGTTGTTATAGGTACATTTTACAAGGATGTTATATTGCGAATGGATACAGCGGACGGTGGTGAACGGCGTCGACGAATGCCACCACATATACACGCGAAATGAGAAATTATTTATTGTAAACGCGAGAGAGTGAGAGAGAGAGAAAGAAAGAATGAAAAAACAACGCGACCGCCACCGCCGTTTAATCGCAGAGGTCATCGACCCGCCGCCGCTGCACCGAGACCGGCGTTAATTCATTCGCGCGTGATGATGGTCGCGATTTTCGTTTTCTTCGCGGTGTCGTACGGGGGGGTTGTTCGGGGAACGTTCATTTTTGGGATTTATTACGAATTTGGGACGATTGAAAGTTTTCACGAGCGGAGGGTTTGTTTTATTTTTCAAGGTCACGTTTTGCCTAGAGTTCATTGAACTTTGCTGCAGAGTTCTGTACTGTGCGGTTCGTGTTGGAATATTTTTCAGAAAAATTTGGAAAAATGTTCTCATCTTTGATCTTTTTACATTTTTGCTAGTTTGATATTTTACGTGCTCGGTGGTGTTACAATGTAGTATAGTGTCTTTGGAAACTAATATTTGGGGGGGGGGAGAGGGGATTTGAAAATTGAAAGCGAAAAATTGTTTTTCCCGAAAGAGTCATCAGTAACACAGATGAGTCTGTGCGATACGATAAATCCAGTGATGTTTTTTGCTCGCCGGAATAAGTGTTACGAGTGTTACGAGCGACGCGACGACAACAGTAGCCGTAGCTGCGTGGCTAGAGTGGGGATGGCAGCACAGCGATGACGGCGTGAAATGAAATGAAATGAACGTTTGAAACAAAAGAATGTACTAATTCAGGAAATCGTATCGAGATTTGAAAATTGCTGCGATTACGTTAGCAGCGGTAACGCAGTCATTTGTTCGTCATGATTCGCCAGGGTTGCCAACTTTGACGACATTTTTTTTCTCTCTCATTGATGACGACGCGATTACGAACTGCGAAGCGATTGTTTTGGGTAGTGAAAGAGTTGAAAAAAAAAATGTGTTTACGAGATGTGATGGATTTTGTGGTATTTCTCTTCGTCCACCTCCTCCTCATTCTTTCTCGTTTTCTTATTCCGTTCATAATTTTACGTAGAAGGGAAAGAGATGGGAGGATGTTTGCTTATGTAGGTAGATGTACGACTAACCGTGAATAGAGAGGAAAGAAGTGAAGGGTTATGGCACAGTGGCGAACTTTCGATGTAGGTATCGACTATCGAGCTTTTGAAAATGAAGAAAGTGGAATAATGATTTTGATAATGGAGTGATTAAATGTTGTTGAAGATGAAGTAATCGAATCGTAATTCATTCCATGTGTGTCGGATGTATGCGGACACATGATCGTAGAAAATATTTCGAGGTCAAGGTCAAGTGGCGAATCGAGGCGAGGGGAAGGAATTTTCAATATTTTAAAATGTTTTACAATAAAGTGTAGTGTATTACGAGGGTATCTGCCTGTAATTGAGTTACATTGTAGTTCCGACTAGAGAAGTTACACTTGTCGATATTGCTGATTGTTACGTAATTAGAAGACCTTATTTTACGAATACGTGAATTTACTGTGGCAGACCAGTTTGTTCATGCCATTTGAAAATTCATCTTCTAATACATATTTTCTGTAGTAGCTTTCTTTTGACCTCACAATCAGCTGTATTTTCGTTGAAAAATTGACGATGTGAGGTGTGGTAAGGAGATGAGAATTTTGAAAAAATGATCAGCCCATACTCTGAATATTTTTGTCAAAACATCTTTAATCTAGCCATTAAGGACTGAGTCAAGTGTACGTACTGTTTGAGAGGAAAGGTGCATTTTTTTAAATAAGGGAAAGCATATTTTTCATTACCTATTTTTGGTCAATTTTTTTCAAATTAGCATCTCCATTCATTATACGATGTTGAGATGACATTTCTGTATTGTGAATTGATTGAATAGAGAGGCAGAGCGGCGGAAACAGCGCAGTGCGGTGTGATGTGATCGTAGCTACCAGTCAGCTGTGCGTTGTTGACCAACGAAACGCAACAATTGGAGGGGGAAATGCACATGGTGGAACGTGTTGAGAAAGCACGATGGCTAACTTAAGTATGTTGTGACCGGGTTCGGGAAAAAGCTGTTAGGTGTATATGTGGTTGTGTACGTATTTTGAATACCTACGATGAGCTTTTTTGCGCATATTTGTTTGACGTAAAAAAGTCGAGCATTTCTGTTGAGAAATTCAGTGTGATGGTAGTAACAAAGTTGGTAGTTGAACTGATGATGAATGTAATAATGTTGTGACGATACCGTACTGATTGATGCCCCTCTACTCATCCTCCTTCATCAATATTAGTCAATTTTGAAAAGGTTGTGCAAATTGAAGGTGAAAGGAGAGAAATTTGGCAAAAATTTCTGTACAAATCAAAATGCAGTAAAGTGGAGATACGTAGTTTAAGAACAGCTCTATAACGTAAGAAGTGAAGGAATCAACAACGCGACGAAGCAAACAGCCAAAAGGAAGAAAGGGGCAGGGAGTAGAGAAAAGTCAGGATAAAAGCGTATGGGAATAAACGAAGGAACGGGGTAAATGAGAGAGAAAAGTAAAAAACCAAAACAACGCACACTCGCACACTTATGCAAGCAGAAGTTGGTACTATCCGTTTGTACGTATATGTACTGTGTATTATATACATATACAAAATATTCGCGGTAATAATCGATAACATAATACGTGAAAATTGCGCGCGAAGAACAACGACGACGACGACAACGACTACGACGGCGATGGTGGCGGCGTCGATGACGACGACGTCCACGGCGCACGGCGACGACGCGAACCCCCTGAAGATGAGAAGGGAAGAAAAGCCCAGCGTCGGATGAAGGGTTGAGGAAGGGAGGCGATTCGAGAGTACGTACACCGGTGTACGTAGTGTTTGGTAAATGGAGCCGTAAATTTGACAACGTCGCGTCGTTGGCCGCGTGTAGTTCTATCAATGATAGGGCAAGCGGGTCGGAGTATCAATAAACGGCGACGGAGCACCGGTACTGACACCGGCACCGACCAAACGACCGACTGATGATGGTGATGGTGATGGTGATGGTGTATGGCGATGAAGACTATGGAGGTAATGGGTGCTAGAGTCGTCGAAGTTTCGCCGATACCGATACCATAGCGTGTGCTGGATACGCTACCGTCTGTCCATCCATCGGTCCGTACGTACGTACGTCCGTCCGTTCGTCCCGTCGCCAAGACGAACGACGACGCGACGGCAAGTGAAATTCATTTCCATCTCGCGAGAAAAAGAAGCTGGTGCCGCCGACTGCCGAGAACAGAACTGAAAAGCGTCGTAATCCGCGCGCGCGCTCCCCGCTTCCTCATCCGCTGCGCCCATTTCCGGTATGTGTATGTGTGACTGTGACGAGTTGGCGGCGGCCGCACTGCGTCGTTCGCGCTACGGTGGCGATGACGATGGCGGCTCGATGGTTCTTGGTCGGTCGTCGTCGCTCGTCGCTCGGATAAAATGTACTCGATACTTACTCGGTGCACTTCAAGGCTCGGGCAAATTCGTACCGTGCGGTACAAAATGTACGCCGCGTCGCGCCTTGCTCCTTACTGTGTACACGAGCGCGGGGGCCGCAGCATCTTTGAATGAAACTATTATATTCCTCCGTTTTGTACTCGTTTTCTTTTTTCGCTTCCACATCCCGCCGCCGTCCCATCGCATCATCGTCGATGCCGCCTTGCGAACGTATATTACAAACCGAGGCAAACCGCGAGCTTACCTAGCGGCTCTTGCCCTCTCCTTTATATAATATCGCCGCCGCCCGCCATCCAGGCCATGCCATCGTCATTGGCGAACGAGCTGAGTTGACTGATTCCGATCGTGTATATGGGCATTGTCGTCTCCATCCGCCAGCAAAGGACGGATGGCGGGCCAGCCGCAGGCGAAATGAGTATCATCTTTTTGCCTCGCGTGGACCAGTACGTACCTATTGCGATTGGTGGTGGGAGGGCGAAGGCGGTGGATCGATCAACCGCGTTGATGATGCTGGTATTCGATGTAGTGACTGACGATTTCTTATCGATGATAATGATGACATTTACGAGCGAAAGAAGTGTGACATTCGTGATGCAAAATGGCGCTAAATATGTAGTGTTCAGATTGATCAATTGCATGGGCTGTCCCTTGTCTCATGTTGAAATGATTACCTCACTGCAGATTTGTCGTGAAAAAGTTCGTAGACGAACTAGTTGCCTGCTTCGAAATGTGAAGGAAGAGGAATGGGAACGACCTTGCGGCGAAATCGCATATTTTTGGTCTATTGTGGATTAGGTATCTGAAGAGAAATGAGAGTGGACAAAAAATCGATACCCCCAAATGAGAAAGGTAGAATTTTTTCCAAATCATGGTACATTTTCGCCCCTAAAATTCAAATTCTGGCATTCTACAGATAGAAGGAGGACATAGCCTTCAGGCTCTCGTTTGATTCAAAACTGAACCTAATCCAAGGTCACGAGCTGTTTCAAAGTTTTTATAAAAACAATTTTCTGCTTCACTGTTCGCTAAAATTTCAAAAATTGTTGTTTTTATGTACCCAGTGGCCTTTATGAGTGACTTGAATAATTATTTTTGACAAAATTTCTAAAAATTTAAAGAAAAAGCTCGAATTTTAGATTCGACTCCCGAGTGTGCATCAATTTGAATGGCATAGAGCTACGGAAAATCACTTCACTTCAGGTGTGATATTTCTTGATAAAACGTACTGAAAATTTTCAAATTTGATAAAAAATGTGTCGTAGCAGGACGAAGAAAATGAAAGCTCAAGGTTGGCTATGGATTCCCAAATTTTTATTTCAGACTTAATTTTTCATCCTCGCTATGACCAATCAAATCGTTTTGCAAATTTATTCAACTATGTAGTACATAGAAAAAATAGCAATGGATTTAGTTTCGATTTGGAGTGTACAAAGATGATGTCAAGAAACAGTAGATAGGTAGGGTGTATGCGACGTTGTCATTTACACAGCTGGCAAGGCGAGGAATGGATAGATGGATGGGATGAATGGCGGTGGCGGCATCGACATCGACATCGCTACACCTCAAACGATATTATTAAGGTAGCGCAGGGGACGACGAGGTACGAAGTGGTTCGGCGGCGGTAAATATTTAGTAAGCAGATCTTTGACGATGATGTAATATGTAGTACAGCGCGATCGCGGTCTTGGTGGGGTGGCGGCGAGGAGATTTGGTTTACTCTTGGATTATGGTATGTTGTTGTTTCGCGTGCTATGTGTATAGTTTGTTGAATTCATTCGTAGGAATTCTCACTGCTGCTGGTCTTTTTTTTCCTGCAACTTTGTTACTTATCAGTGTGTTAATCGATGATGAAGTTGTTAGCGTTTATTTCAGTTGTGTTTGTATTTATTGGCGATGATTATGATTATGATCATGATCATGATCATGATCATGATCATGATGATGGTGGTGATGGATACGAGTGTAGCGTAATAAAGTGATTACTCTATTGTACTGCTCGTAAGGTATTTAGCATACAGTAGAGTTGCATGTTTGAAAATAGAACAGCGAAAAAGAGAAAGAGGGCAGAGGGGATGGTAGCGAAGGAAGATGATACGTATTACGTACGTAGACACACAGTACGATGTACGGTGCGTCGAGGTAACAGGGTTGTCCGTAGTAGCAGCGTCGAAGAGTGTGCCCGTGAAAACGTTGTGTACGGTGCGTTGAACTTTGATGATGATACTGGTGCGATGTACGTAACGTGTTTATACGTGTATGCGGTGCCTTGTGATTTTTATTGTTATGATGGGGTGGCGATTGAGGGAAAATTTTTCATTCTTGTAAAAGTGGCAAAAATACAGAATGACACGTTTTTCTTTTTTTCATTTTATTTGAAATTTTATTGTTTTATCTATGTACGAGGGACTGGACGGTATAATCTTTGGCCTTGATCGATCGATTAGGGGATAATGACTTCTTCTGTGCAAAGATATAGGCACTGAAGTGGATCGGTTTCCATTTTTCGACTACAGACTGCGTAGAAATTACGTTCGATTTCGAAACGAATCAAGTTGAAGTTTTTCTTCGTCACCGTCTCCCAATTTTCAAATTTGAAAAAAAAAAGAAATTCTGGTAAAAAAAGTCGCAAAAATTGAAGCTTTTTTTTACGAAACTCATGAAATTGAATTAAAACGCCGAAATAAACAAATCTGTGACCGAAATTCAAATCGATGTTTGCAGTGATGATTTTGCAATGTCCTCACGGCCATTTTTTACCAAATGACCATCAAGGGTTAATTTGCTTGTGATTTGATGACAATATTTTACTAAAGAGTTTACGACCGGATGGATATTGTATGTACCTACAATTCTATAATGCTCATAGATATAGACCCGAAGTCTGCTGACAACAAAAACCAGGGCAAAAGCGCAAATTAGCGCTGAATGATCTATGCAATTGCATATTCCACTCATTAGGTATTTTTGTTTTCTCGTACACCACAAAAAGCATTCTTCTCTTTGCTGGAAATAGATGAAGGGAAGAGAAAAGGCAAGCGAGATAGAGACTGAAAATTGGCGAAGGCTTAAGATTTTTCAACCATTTGTTATGGAAATAGTGGCGGTGGCAGTAGCGGCAGCGGCCAAGAACCTTGACTGTATTGTGCAGATCGGTCGTGTACTTATTGCGTCAAACGGATGTCGAATTTAATATATTGATAGTTTTTTTCATCTTTTTTTCTCGGTGGATTAGATTTACGTTGGTTAAACGCAGTTCTTTTATTTTCATATCTTACAAATTTCATTCGACAGAGGAGATGGCGCGAATAATGCCGGTTTTCTGGTTAAATTGTCTAAAAAATCGTTCTGCTGTTAGTTTCGAAGAAAATATCTAGAATATCTTTCATCTTTCGTATATTTGTCGATGGGTCAAGTTTTTGTCCGTGTGCAAGATGAAATGTAATCGATTTCAGGTGCGATGCGACCGAAAGCTTGAGAGAAAGTTCTAGAAAACTTGAAAAGGGCATAAGCAAGGTGACAAGACTAAGGTCAGTGTTTACGAGAAACGGCGAAAACTGAAGAGAAAAATGATATCCTATTCGAGAAGAAAAGAAAATGAAAAAATACGAAATTTTTTTGCATCGTGTGAGAACAAGGGTTGGGAAAGGTGGTACGCAATTTCTTTCAGGGTCACTCACCACCGACCAAGTAGACGCAAGGGAAAGAGGGGGATGGAGTGAGCACGCGCGGCAACGTGTCCGTGGCGGCGCACTATACCGTTGCAAAACAACAACAACGTGTTGATCGATAACCCCCTACCCCGACGACGCACACCACTGTAAATTTTAGTACCAACGCAGAAATACGTAAAAATGTAAGACGTAGAATGATTATTTCATTGGGATAATATGGGAGACAAAAGTGACGGAATTCGATTAAGGAAATTACAACGCCGTCGTCGCCGTTCTTCCCTACCCCCCTCCCTCCGCCGGTCCTTACTCAAAAGGGATGAAGGTTTTAGTTTTACTCTCTTGCGTCCAGCGACACGGGACACGCGTCCTTTATTGTGTTACGACGAAAGTAAACGAATGCTCAATTGTGAAGCAGGTACAGTCACTGAAATGTGATTTTTTTGAATAGAAAAATACCTTATTTTCTTCCATCTTTTTTTATCGTTAATTCCTCAAGTACAGAAATTGACGAAAAAATCGTCAAAAATTGGACCAGAATATCTAGAAAGCTCAAATTGAAAAAATCAACATGTAAACAGGAATGTCGAATCGTAGCTACGACAACTTGAACCAACGTTGATCAAAATTTCGTCTTCTGCCCACGAAGCTACATGGATCGAAGCTCGCTCTGAACTACTCGTAATATCGAGCAATTCATTAGAAAAAAAATCGGCCATCGAAAAAAGCAGCAATAAGATAACCACGAAAAGCGTATAAAATGACGCGTTATCGCGCAATTTTCCGATTACCCGATGTTCACTTTTTGGTGTGGTTTGCAATGGTGACGGAGTCTCGACCGAAAGGGGTTGTAAAAGGTAGCAGGCTGTCGGGCAGGCGTGAAAATCACGCATGAGGGATGGAGAGAACGAGATGTACGAGGCGAAGATGACGGCTGGCCGGATTCAGCCCCCTTTTAGCGTATCGTATCTGTTCTGTGTGGTATGTTGGTACATTATTACGTCGTGTACGGGGTATGTTTGGTGTGAAACGAGTAAGCATATTGTAATACGACGAAGATTTCTAATCGGCGATTTTCGGCGGAATTCGCGTTGTCGTTTATAACGCCATACCAAAGTTCACATGCGTCAAAAGTATCTTACTCTTCGACTGTTGTATGGCTCTTTTCTCCGTGTATGTATAATGGACGTATAATATACCGAACATTTATGCAGCCTATGTACGTCTACGTACGTTCGGGATACGTCAATGATGGCACCCTTATTATTAGTGTGGTTGCTGCTGTAGAAATCGTAAAGGTGTTCCTCCACTATCCTCCTTCCTTCTTTGTCCACAGCGCTATTGCCTTCGTCGGCATGCTTCGGCACCACGAGCTCAACATGAAACTTGAAAATTTGCCCAGAAAGGCAATGGGCTGCTGCGGCAAGTGTCAAAAAGAGAACGAGTGGTAGAGATGGCTGGAGGTGTGAAGCGGAGGAACAGGACGATGGAATATTGGTGTGCTTTTCTTCGTGCGTCAAGAATCCTTTGAAGGATATTCGAGATTCGAGATTAGGTATCGATTTTTCTCGATCTGGCGCTCTCTTTATGCCGAATACGGCTATGAGAATATGCTGCGATATCTGGCAGAACTCTTTATGGAGTTTAATAGCTCTATATTATGACCGTATGAATGCTTATGGAGAGTACGGTGTACGTAAATATACGTATAGTGTATGTATTATGTACGTATATTACACTATACATATACACGCCAACAGAATCGATATCTCGTTTTTCTTCTTTGGTCGTTGGCGCGCGTTTAGCTTTAGCCACCGCCGCCAACGACGCCGTCGCCATCGCCGCGGAGCCGCGGACGTCCCCTACGATACGTCTTAACTTACCCTTTATGTGCAGCACTACTTGTCATCGGTATCGTCGCTCTTTACATGGCCCTGCGGCCTCGCCACC
Source organism: Planococcus citri (assembly GCF_950023065.1). Classification (NCBI taxonomy): domain Eukaryota; kingdom Metazoa; phylum Arthropoda; class Insecta; order Hemiptera; family Pseudococcidae; genus Planococcus; species Planococcus citri. Next base: position 34,358,241 of record NC_088679.1, read on the forward strand.
GCTGCCTGCCTGCATCCCTTACCCTTCCACTGTTATTTGTGGGTCGCGATGTCGTGTAGCGATGTATAGGATATGGGGTTTCTTTTTAAATCGAATGTTGATTTTACCTGTAAATGAAAATTTGTCTGTTTTTGGCACCGGTATTTCGATAAATAATTGGCGAAAAGAAAAGGAAACCATGTTTTCGGTTTGATAAGGGTTAATGACCTTGAAAGTTGCTGATTATGGTCGTGACTGGATTGTCTTGGGCCATTTGAGTACTGTTCCTGTTAGGGGGAGGATTGCTCTCTAGCCTCAAAAACACGTTCTGGTCTCTCCCCTCCCACCTCCATTGAGAACTAAAATGTTCAAGGAGGGCGAAAAATTCCAAAAAACAAATTTTCGCTGAAAACTGCCTAAAAATCTTGTTTGTTCATAAAAAGTTTTGGAAAAATCTCGTTTTCTCGACAAAGATCGAGAAAGAGAGTCACTTTTCTGCCAGTAATAACCAAAAAGTCGTGCTTTTCGCCAAGAATTAGAAAAATTCTCTTGTTTTACAAAGAATTTCTGAAAAGTTTCGCTATTTACGTAGGTACTTGAAATTGCGAAGCCAATGTCTCACTTTTCGACCAAAACTGGCTAAAAATCCTTACCTTTTGCTAAAGTTGTCATCGTTTTTTTAAATATGTAGATTTCTGCAAAAATTTCTAAAATTGTCCCAGTGGCAACATTTTGCCTTCTTTAAATAGTGAAATTTGACTGTTTCTTTAAAGAGTGTTTCTAAACCTTTATTCAATCGGTTTTTCATTCCTGACCTCTTTTCAATTTTCAAATTACTGCTGCAGTACTAAAAAATCCAGCTTTTGAGTGGAAAGAAAGCCAGGCCATGAAGTTGAAAAACTTCATCCCGTATTGTGTTGATTCCCTCGCTACCCTTCCCTTCGCCCTTCTGTCTGCGAAGAAGAAAAATGCAGTAAAGGTAGCACGACGAACGAAACCGCGTAAATGTTTTGACAAAGTTTGCCTTGTTTTTTGTGATTTATAAGCGAGGGGAAGTTTACCCATTTTTGCAAAGTTTAGAATGTGTATGTGTGTATTTTAGATTTGAATACAAGAACGAAATGGTCTAGAAGTGAAAAAAAAAACCTATCTTAATATGACATCTTAGTGTTGAAATATTTACAGATATCACTGCTTCGTATACGAACGCAAGTTTATGTGTGAGCAAAAGGATATCACGCTCGAACAATGGGATTCCTTTTTTCCTGTTGTCTTTTTCAAGTCCAGTTATCGAACTTGACCCTCCGTTAAGGCTTTGTTTTCTGTTGCTGCTGTATCAATACGATGCAATGTGAAGAAAGGTAGAACAATATGAAACAAGGTTGTACTGAAATGAAGCGAATATTGTGCTGACAAAATGTTACAGTACGACTGGATACAGGTAGCTACGTCTTCCTAGTGGATGCGAGTGAGTGATCGAATTGGAAGTGGAGGCGACGATGGCAGTATTCGTGTCCAAATACCTTTAGCTGCGCTTGTTCGTTTTGTTGTAATTGTAGGTATATTCCTTCGAGTTTGTTGTTTAGTGAAACGATGAATCGTACCAGTGTCTGATATCTATTCGGTACGGGGTGGATATTATTGGGTGAATTTGGCACAGTGACGACGAACTCGGGTAGTTCGGCCGTCGTCACCACCATCGCCGCCACCCTTACGTCAGCAAGGCAAACGAATAGAGTACGAGGATATTGTGTAGGTACGTGTATTTCGTGTACGAATCGATTTTCTCACGCAGCCAACGTCGTTGTACACTTGACGAGTGTTGGAGCGAATTTCACTTTTTCTTCGACGAGGTCTGCGTGCTTTTCTGGTGTACGACTTGGCGACGACGACGACGAATGAAATGAAGCGATACGCGCGTTTGCCCGAAAGAAAACGCGCCTTCGAGATGACGGAGGTGCGGTGGGGTAGCCCTATTAGGTAAAATTTTCGCGTGCAAAAATTTTCCTTTTCGTTGAAAACGAACGTAAGATGCGCGAGATCGAGCTGTTGGCTATGTTCGTGGGTGGTGATGGTGGTTTACCCGAAACGAAGATAGATGGAGAAGGGTGGCGAAGGGAGTTTTTTTTTCGCCCGCGTGAATCTATCTAGTTGGTGGAAGATTTTCAAAAGAAGCCGATGACCGTCGTCCGACAAATTTTTCGCGTCGGGATTCTTGTACATATGTGGGAATGCGGGATTTTGTTGTCGAAGAAGATAACCGTGTGGTGGAGGAAACAAATGGTACCTGATGGTGCATAATCTCGATGGAGTGTGCATTGCTCAAGGCGTCGTGAGAATCCCAAGCAGTTTGGGATTGTTTTTTTCCCCAAGTCTTTGGTCGTCGTCGATCGGCGAACATCAAGCACCCAGGTCTGAGAAGCCAGAAGGACGCACGCGAGCCTTATACTATTATGTGCTGTGGTAAATAGAAATGGAAACCACCTGCGATATGATGGTATATTTTATGCGCTCGTTTGTGTATTAGTTTTTTTTTTTTTTTGGAGGAATACATTGACGACGACGGCGATGGTTGCTGTTGCTGGTCTTGACGCAGCTTGGCTGGATGAACAGATGTTACATAAACGTCGTGTGTGGATGTCGGTAGACTACACGCAGAAGTGTACTATTCGATCGATTATTATCGATTTAAAAAAATTCATTTTCCCCGTTGCCATTTCGAAAGCCGGTGCGGTATCTCGAGACCGGTTTTACACGGAGGATGATTTTCGCGCGTAGGATGTCACATGGTTGTTTTCTGATCTGAAGTGGCCATCGTCGACGTCTTGCACCCTGTCCCCTTACCATAAACCTTTACCATTTCCCTCTTTACCTCTGCAAGAATAATACATACACTTGACGTTAGCAATAGCTTGTGCTACAACGATCATCGATAACGAACCAATTTAACAATGGCTTCTCTCGACTACGTGTTGCACATTTTATACGCGACCGTCGTCATAGCCAACTCGTGCTTGTGTCGAATGCCACGATACCCCCGTCGCGCCACCACTGCCATCAGAATTTGGCAACAATATAATACCCGTATAAAGCGCCAATACTTGCGCGAAAAAAGGGGTAGTAGCTCGTGTACGAGGGATGAAGCGGTGCACCGGTCGCCAAATTATCGCGTATATGCGATGAAAATCCGCCAGGGCGAGGCGAGGGGACGAATAATAGATTGGTCAATTACGCTAGAGTGCATAATCGTGTCGCGCGTTTAAGCAATGTAAAAAGGGATAAGAAGACAGGGAGTAATTGGCCAGCTTCTTTTTCTCGATGTACCTATTTTTTAGAATTTGAGGAAATACGTGTAACTTACGTATCAACTTTTTTCATTAGGTTCAGATTTTTCTCTATAGTTGCTTCGAATCTGTTCGTAATAAATCAATCCTTGTGAAATCTGTTGAAAAAAGTATATGCACGTTTTAGTTTCTCTTTTTTTTCGAAATTTCCCACGTACGAATACATTGATGCCGAATGTATTTCGAGTTTTCTTAGGTAAATAAAGGAGGGGTGGGTGGCAGGCAGTGAAGAAATGTGAAGATTGGCAACGTGTGGCGTGGTAGGTACATCATTTATTTGGGTAGTATAGTACACACAACACGAGTATAATATAGTGTATTTTATTATAATAATTGTTACTAGAAGGTTTTCTGTATCACGTGTATTAGTAATAGGAAAAAAAGGGGATATGAAGCGATGAAGAATGAAAGAAGAATATCCGGAAGAAGACCGGTTCTAATAAGGGGAAAGACTGATGGTGATTGTTGTGCATATACTCACACAAGCGCAGACACTGGAGAACGTGTGCGGAAACAAAAAAAAAAGAAAAAAAATGGGAGCTGCCGCCGTTGTTACTTATTTCTTCAACTGTTCTCTCGTATATATTCGAATGAGATGTTGCCAAGAATTTTTTTCTTTTTTATCCGTATTATTGGTGAAAGAAAGATTTTGACTGTGGTGTCGTATTTGGATGTAGATTATGCGATGGTGTGTACGTGTGGTTCGATAGCCAGTTATGTGCGGGAATATGTTGACCTTGGGTGTATCTGTAGTATCTGTATCGTTGAATTGCTGGATCAACAGATGGAAGGGTAAAGGTGGTAGACGATTTTTTCCACCGAGGGTGCTGCCTGGAGAATTTATTGAATGAAGAGGTTTACGTACCTCTACGTGATGTAGCTTTAGTGTTTGGCGAAGAAGGACGAAGAGGAGGGAGGGATGTATTGAAATCGGCGTATGTGATGATGATCTGTTCTCACGTGCGTATGTTTCTGAGGGATAGGTAAATTGATTCGAAAATTTTTTACGATGAGGAATTTTGATGGTATTTGAATGCGGATTGAACAGCGTTTATTTGGCAAATCATTCATCAGCGAGGGGGCAGGGGGTCAAATCAAGTATCTTTGGTTTTCTTTCGTGATGGAAAGAATGTCGCAAAAATGCCTTGAATGGAATTGTCAATCATACAGCTTCAGTCATCGATTTTTTTTGTTGAAAAAAAATCGTACCTATATCGTAATTACGTAATCTAGTTGAATAAAATTGAAATTGAAACAGCTGAAGTCTCTAATAGAACTACTCAAAACGGTTCGAAACGGTTTCCAATTCATTCGGAAGTGGGAGGGGGTGGAAATAGAATGTATCAAATTTCGATTTTCGGTTTTTTCTGCTTGCAGTAATTTTTCCGATGAAAATGAGAAGGAAAAAATCGGAAAATTCTAATTTCTTTGAAATTGCAATATACATAATACAGTGTAGTTTGAGTAGTTTAAGCATGAATTTTAGGCACATTTAAAAATCATCCGGAAGGGGCGTCAGCAGTTTCCAAAATGGCACGATCCAATTTTGTGTATAAAAATTGTAAAACATTTGAAAAGTTGACGAATTTGGTTCAAGTTTAGTTTGATGATGTAGTTTGACGTCTCTGATGAGATATTGCGAGGAAAACATTTTTCAATCAAAATTGATCACTTCAGGCGGACAGAAAACCCCGCGTTTCCTAATACGTAGTTTTATGAAAATACCGAAAAAATCAGTAGTGATTGAAAATATGTAGTACTATGTACCCTGAAAATGTAAAAATAATTTTTTGGGCTTTTTTCCAGATTTTAGACTCTACTCTACATCGATTTGAAATTTCCAAAACTATTTTAGGGTCGTTATAGGGATCAAAAAAATGTTGAAAATATTCAGGGTCATTAGTTCATTACCTTCATGTATATTGACCTTCACATCAAGTTATTAATAAATCGGTTCAAAATATCCGGATACAGCGTTAAACTTTTGAAAATCGTGTTTTGGGGTTACCGCCTCCCTGGGTGCAGATGGAAAACCGCTTATCGCTCAAATATCATCATTCGGTAGTACATAAAAATCAAAATCTGAGTAAAAAGCAGTTTCGCCACACTTATTGTACCACATACATTATTTAGCCTTTGCTTTTTTTTTCATGTTACGATTTCGAGACATACTATTTCTCCCCCCTCCACTTCTCGAAGATGGCCATACGAAAAAAGTACAACTTTTTGTTTCTCTGGAATACTGTTATGTTGATTTTTTAAGTCAATTCGAATTTGTTCTTTGTTATTACCGAGCTGAGATGTGCTTTTTATGTAAAATTCTTCTTTCGGTTCGACTATGCATGTAGCAAATTTGACGTATTGTACTACAATATTGACCTCAATAATATTATTCACGCGTGTAAAGAGTTATGGAAATTTCCACTGATGCCAGCCAGTAACGCATCATAGTGATTGTGATGTTCGAAAAAATTGGTAATCCACTCGAATATCAGAGCGAAACGTTGATTACGCGAGTATCAAGAGTGAAAAGAAAACCTAACAGCTGGCAAGGGAAACAGCTAAAGCTCGAGCATATGAGAATTAATGGAAATAGCTTCGAGTTAGAATAAGAAAAACGAGTAGGGATTAAAAAGCGTGAACTTGTGATTATGTACGACATGGTATAGCAGTTATTGTGCTAATCAGAACGCAGACGGTAAAAATTTGCGGTATTTTTTCGTTTTACTATGTTTTATACGTATGTACAAGTACCTACTATGTGTACTACGTATACGTATGATGGAGACGACGACACACCGATGCATACGTGTGCGTAAAAGCGTCGTCGTTATCGCGGCGAAGAGAGGTAGACCATAGAGAGCTACTACGTGTACGTACGTACATAATATGGAGGGGTGTGTAAGTTAACTCGCGTATATGTACGTAAAGAGAGAGAAAGAGAGAGATGATTTTACGCATTGGCGGTGGGATAGCGTCGTTTTTAAAGGGTCGACCTTGACCTGTTTATCCACTTGGAGAATACATATAGTACCTACAAGTGACTCGTACTGTGCGTCGACGACTACCACGATTATGATGACAGTCGCGTGCCAGCATCATTGGACCAAGTGAGAAGTGAAGATCCGATGGATGAACCCTCTGGAGTAACTCGTATCTTTGAATGTTTCAACTGTCTTGACTCTTGATATTATAAATTCGTAATTGAGATCGATCTCAAGTGGTGGAATACAGAGAATTAGATATCTTCGATCTAGTGGTCATTTTCTTACTCGTCCGATCGCAGTTGAATGGTGAACGGATGTGGCCGTGTGGCGTGTGGTGATTTTCCGGGATAAGAACGCGCGGAGGCGAGACTTCGCGCAGCGTGCTTCAAGGTCGCGTGTGATATCGTTCGCGAAATCGATGCGAGATAAGGTGAGAGTGGGATGGAATGGGGAAATATCATGAGAATTGGGAAATGTATCATGTACGAGGAATACCGATTACTGCACACAGCTATGTTTGATTTCCGTTTACAAATTTTAAGGCTCTGGAATATACGATGGTTCGAGTGGAAAGGGGAGGGGTTGAAAAGAAGACGATCAATGGAACGTATAGGTAAAAAATAAAACAGGTATAGCGGTGTTGAAAATTTCGCGATTTGTTGAATTTTTTACTCGTACATGCGCGAATTGAATACGTTTTATATTTTTGTCGTCATCGTACAGCAGTGTTGTATGATTTACTCGAGGTCATCGGTGGCTAATTATTGTATTTGGTTTGCGCGAATGGAGAAATGAGGGTGTAAAAAAAAATTCAGCTCGATGATACGAGCTGATAATTCGATCGAGCGTCGTCATTGTATTATTTTTTTTTGTATGCGACGACGCATCGAATAAAAAAGAGGGACGCGACTTTGATTGAACTTGAGTGACTTGTGTACGCGAATGTTTTTGTTTACGCCGGCCATAGCCAGAATTACACATATTACATTATTAGTATATGTGTAGAGTCATTACCGTTACTGAGGACGAAATGAGTGGTAGAAGAGGGAGTAGGACACTCGAGCGTAGAAAGAGGATCCCCCTGGTCACCTCATACGTAAGGTACCGTATTCGATGAAGGATGACGGCGGTGGTAGAAAGAGGGAAGTACCATAAGTAAGTAGTGCGTATTTGAAACGAAAGAGAGAAAAAAATTTATGGTGAATTTTTTTTTTCGCGAGATTGAAAGAATATTGCGTAGCGAATATTTTCCCTGGCTTGGGGAAAAGGGGCGGCGAGGTAAAGAAGCGCAGGGATGTCGACGGTGGCGGTCGAGCCGAGCGTCGAGAGTAGCCCGAATGGATTGCAGGGGTGAGGGGGCGGTTAGTCGTCGTTCGATGTTGCGAAAATATCGAATTTTAGGTCAGCGTGGTCGTATACAGTATATTTTGAAGGAAATTGTGTGTGTGTCGGAGAATAACGTATTTGTAGTAAAATATTCGGTAGCGCGAGAAGGCTCTCTGAGTGGCATGTATATAGGTTTAGGACTTTGATTCGAAAAGTGTGATATGTATGAAAATGTCGGAGGATTTCGATCAAATTCAGTGGGGACCTTCATTTTCAATTGAAACGTGAAAGTCACTCGGGAAATGTTTAGCTTCGGAGGTACCTCAGGACAGAAGATATGGGTCCTCGAAGAGGGGGCGCATTAAAAAAATAGTGGTTTTTTCACTCTTGTCTTTAATCAACCTGTTTTGGAAACAATGGTCCAGTTTTAAAAGGTGGTGTGTATTTAAGAAAATTAGGCAAAAATTCATAGATTTTTTTCGTTGAAAAAATTGGCATCTTTGTATTCCAAAATATTTTCCAAGTTTCAGAAATGATATCTCTCTAATCTCTATGGGTTGACATAATTAATGCGAAATATTTGAAAATTTGGGAAAATATTTTCAAAACACGAATTTACCCTAAAATAAGTTTTTTTTTCATAATTTATATTTAATGCTTTTACTGTTAAAAAGAATTAAGAAAACATCTAAAGCATAGTATCAATGGTATAAAATTTCTAAATTAATTCAACGAATTTTTTTCTTTTTAAATGTGATTTGCAAATTTTTAACCGTTCAGTAGAACCCTAAAAATGGCCTTGAATTTGATGGAAAATGTTAGGTATTTGATTTTTGAAAATGGGAGCGAGTTATTGTGTAGTTTGGACAATCATCGAACGGCAGGGGGATGCTCATTGCACATAATCATTGCCAATCTCTGCATCATTTTGCCCAGTCTTTAGTTTCTTGAAAACCCCAACAAGTCCATCACAAAGTAGTCCAGTTAAATTGACGTAGTCCCATCACCATTGTAATGAATTGAGGAGGGGACTGGCTGCGGAACAAGTGGTCCAGATCTGACGAAATATACATAGTACAGCAACGAACAGAAGATGCGTGAGAGAGCAAGAAAAGTATTGCAGGCCATTTACCTCTGCAAACGGAGAGCACCAGCGCACCGGTGTCGACGTTGCCAGAAGAGGAACGATAGGGGGACACGTGGATGTTTGTAGTACTGTATGGAGATGAGTACCGAGAGTTGCAAGCAAGAATACGAGTACGAAGCACAGTACAGTCGGCGACCATCTTCTACCATCTCCATCTATTATACCTAAGACTTTCACTGAATGGGTTTGGGGATTTTGTTACGACGACCAATGAGTTGAGCATTCAGCTTTGTGCTGCTTTGCTATGGTCTTGGCACTCGCATTTGTGATTTGGCTATTGTGAGGTTGCATTGCTCAAAGAGAAGTACGATCACTCTGTCTTGCTCTGCTATCGATAATGGAGATAAAAGAATTTGGCGTTTGGTTTTAATGACGTTGAGGAGATTAGGCGACGATCGAGTTTTCCGCCGCGACGTTCGCTGATAAGGAAATTAAACGATTTGTGGTCTTGTGGCTTGTGGCAAGATTCACGGTATAATTGGGGATTTTGTATGTTCGAGGTTTTTTTTTTCATCTTTCACGATGACGATGAAAGGGGGGCAACGTGAAAGCTCGATATGTTCTGCGATTATGACTATTCGTGCAGTATTATCTTACGTAGCTTTAATGTAATTATTTTTCGTCCATATTATGCGTAGCTTGAAATTTACGAATCGAGATTAATTTGAGCTTTTTTCATTTGTTTTACAGACGGACCTTTGCGGCATAAAATGGCGTAAGTGGGTGTGGGGTGAAGTTGTCAGTTACTCTCCTGATCCGTTACAAGATCCGGTGCTATCGAGTTATTCGAGATGTCTAAGCAACGACATATTGTGCGTTTGGCGGCGTATCGGCAGTCCGCCAAATTCGCAGACGCCCGGCGTGCCACCCGGTGGACCTTTGTTCGATCCGTTGGCTGGACTTACGACGATGGCGGCCCCTGTAGCTCCGACGCTCTCGTTGACGGTGGCTAAGGAATTATGGATATTTTGGTACGGCGATGAACCGAGCTTCTCCAACGTGATCAGTCCGGAGCTGTTGACATCGAGTGAGTACCTCACCTTTATACCTACACGAGTACATTATGGATTATGCACGCGATTATCATACATACAACGCTGTATGATTTGTATCTTTACTATACACGTGCATCTCATTCTATTGCCAGTGGAAGAGAGGAGGGTTAAAGTACATTGACCTAGTAACGGCGACTTTGAAGATTCAGATCAAATCAACGCGAAACGTTTCGTACCCGTATATTCTACAAATACAAATTGAATTTTCCAATCTAGAACCTACAGTATAGGCGAATTCCGTTACATTTATTACGTTTTTCCCACCTGCGTGGACGAGGGAGGAACTTTCTTTGGCAACTGTCTTCCTTACGTGACCCGTATTAATACCTTGGATTGTTTTCATAGGTATCCATATCAGTATCACTTGTTTTTGAATTCCATGTAGAGTTGGGGCAGTTTTCAAGAAAAATTAAAAAGACGACCTTTTTCACGCATTTTTGGGAACTTGAGGAAGGAAACAAAAAAGTATGAAAGTTTATCGCATGAAATAAAAATGACTAGATTATCAATTGATAAAACGCTTGCATGCAATCGACAGTAGACGAGAATGATATCAAGGTATTTGTATCTCGTATTCGATGACGACAAAGAAAGGAACGTGTACGAAGAGAAAGAGATACATAGAATGATTGTGGAGTAGAATTCTCATGAGGTGTACCGCTTACAATACTTGCACATGAAAATTAATGATATTTTTTGGCAAAATTTACGTGCATATGATTGTCGAATACTTACGGAATCTAGTTGAGACAAAGTTAAAATTCGAAATCTTGTTCTGTTTGTGTAACGAAGTAATTATAAACAAAAACCCCTATTCGAAAGAACATTCTCCGATGAATTGATATTCGATTTTTTTTGTATGCATGCAACAGGTGTGAAGGTGAAAATTTTGCAGGTTTTTTTTTCAATTGGAATTTCATGGTGGATGGGTTGGAAATTATGAGCTTTCGTTTTGGAATAAATGAGTTCGTTAGGAAAGGTATTTCTCGTATCCATTCAAGATTTGATTTTTTTTTCTCATGTAAAGGTGAAGATGAGGGGAATTATTCTAGCATGTGGGTCTGCGAGAATATCAAAATTCTGTAGGAATTTTTGAGATCTCAATCATTGAAAGTAGTACTATTTGAATCTGTGGTTCACGCGTGGCCCCTCTTCGCCCTCTTTTCATTTAGCCCCCCCTATATAGGAAATCTACAATCTACTTATACATTCGTACGAATCACTGAATTTGCTGTTGTAGTTTGTACATCTACACGTTGGCGTCGATTACGACAGAGCGAGCGTACGTATATCATTAATTAGATCACTAATGTTGTTGTTTTGTTGTTGTTATTTGACATTACAACGTTGCCATATGCTGTCGTATAGGCTCGGGATGCGGTGGTAGTCGCCGGTCGGTATTGGAAATGGTAGTGGCCATCGTCGTCTTGGCCATCGCCACCACCGCCCGCCGTCGTCTTCTTAGGTCTTCGTTGTCGTTAGGCTACCGGTGCGGTGGGTAATATGCTAATCCCGCTCACAGAGTTGTATAGTTCTATTTTCTTCTTATGGTTCGAAGGGTATATTAGGAGAGATAGAGGCGAGAGGCCGAATGTTAGGAAAAAACACCGGAATCAATGACGTATCGAATTAGGCCGACTACGATGACGGTTTCCGTTGCGTCGCCCGGTCTCTGGTTTTTCTATCAAGTTGTCGTCATCATCGACATCAACCATCCCGTTTTCAGAATTGATCTGCGGAATTTCATTTTGCGAAAAAGAAAGCAAAATCGTATCGCTGTTGGCCGATCGATGGGGTAATTTTTTTCCAGTCGAATGTGATGTTTAAATGTTGTATAGATAGGTGTCTCTGTGTTCTACGTACCTAATCGATTACTCGCGTAGGTTACAGTTGAGATAGAAAGGTCCTATATAACTGCCTACTACCTATCTACATTTATACGGATTGAAATTTTTTCCCTGTACTGTTTTCTCGTCCACCGCCTACGTTGGGTGCGAAAAAAAACTCAAGCTACGCAGCGTTGCGTAGAGTACGCAGCGAAGATTTCTAGGGGTGGTTTTGAAAAGCGAGTGTACGTAGAGTGGTATTTCGAAGCGCCCATCGCCCGCCGCCGATACAGGGTTATATACGCTATTTTGTATAATAAAGTATACTCTGCAAAGATGCGGTGGAATGCGCTGCGCCACATCGCGAGGAGGTGGATATTCGAAGCGCGCTTTGCGCGCGTTGACGAAATAATTTACCGGCCGGCGTTCTTCCTTCCCCTCGGTATTCCTACGACGAGGTAGCGTTATGGTTACTTACGGTTACGTTTCCCGAATATCCGTTAGGATCGTTGCTCGGTGTCGATGCGACGAGAAGAAAACAGAAGGGGTTAAATAGCTTATGGTTAGCGATACTCTCTCGTATCTGGATTGTCGAATGTGCTGTGAAAAGGCCTTTAAAAATCATGTTGTTTTTTTTTCGTTTTACCACAGCTTTTACGCGGCTGAGGTTTTGTCAAGGGAGTGTTAAAGTGTTGCAGCAAGGACGAATGTAGGTGTTGGGGAGTAGGGTAATTTAGGGGAGGGGGTTGCTTTCTCTCTGGACACGTGAAAAATTGATTAGTTCGATATTTCTACCGAGATTATGTTACAGGTCATGCAGTTGAGCAAACTTTTCGAATTTGAAACAGGAGTTGAAATTTTTTATAGGAGTCTCATGGTCAAAGGTAGCGTAAAAAATGCGTAAATTTTCTATAAAATTTCGGAAACGAGTATGCTTCTGAGGGTAGAATTTATTCTATGATGCGGTGTGCGATTAATTTTGTTCAGTTTACTGGTGTAATAAATTGGGTCGGAGTGTGGAAAAATTACCGAAGGGTTTTAAATTTGATTAGTTTTTGAATAACGGGTTCAGTTGGAGTTGAAATTTTCTCATGAAAAATTTTAATCTCTTTTAGATCAATAAGAAACACGTCTTGGAGTGGGATCATTTTTGAAAAAAGTGGGTTTTTATGAAATAGGCACGAATTTAGATGTTGAGTTCATATGATAAAAAGATAATTATTATGTAGTGTAGATTTTATATTGATAAATATTTACGAATTGAGGTCAGAAAGAGGGGGGTCGGAAGCAATTTAGGGTGAAAAATGTTCAAAAAAATAATGAAAAATACATGTATGTTCCAAGTTGAGGAACAACGGAAATGAAACTTGAATCGAAAAATTACCTCAGACACCCCCCCCCCCCCGGTCATCAAACCTCAGTTGCTAAAATTGATTTTTCGATTTTCGGCGAAATTGACAAAAAATACTAGGAGGTTCCTATTTTTGCACCATACAAACTTCAGCAGCTGAAATATAGGCCGCATCCGGAATTTCGATCTAACAAATTAAAAATTGATAGGAAATTGCTTCGTTATTTAAAAATGTCAAATGCTTCGTATTTTGCATGTTTCTGTTCATTTTCAAAAAACTGTCTCCTAAAAGAGGGAGAAAAATGAAAAAAAAAAATGAATCGTCAAAAAAAGGCACGGGTATTAGGGTGGATCGAAAAAAATACCCACGATTTTGCCAAAAATGTCTCAGGAAATTTACAAATTTTGAGTTCCATAGCCGTACCGGGTGGCTGAATCAGAAGTCCTCATAGGCCACACAATTTACAAATTAACGCCTTCGAAAATCTGTAAATTGATACCCACCATCGTTTCATAGTCGATTTCAAATTTATTTCCATCTCTCTCCCTTCAATTTACGTAGATTAGGTATTAATTTTTTTTGAAAATATTGGTAACATTGTTTTTGGTATTGTTAACGGTGATTGTGATGATGAAGATGCTGCAGGATGAGGGACTAATAGTACCGGTGTGAGAGGGTAAAGAGGTGAAGAAATCGGCAGTAAACCCAGACGCGAGGAGTTCCCATTATACAGCGTACGTTGAAAAGAAACGTAATGCGCAAACTGTTACGTAACGTAATTTCAACCTCATCTTGCGTTTCGCGACTACGACGACGACGGCTGTGTATCGTTTTTACATCGTTTAGATGTGCTCATACTTCTACATCGGTATTTACAGCTGACGCGAGCGATAGAGCCGCGCATACAAGGTGGAAAAGTGGGTAGTTTTCGGGGAAGAGAACAGGAGATAGGGCAAAGGAACCGATAAAGGCGTCCAGTCCATGGTTGCTGCCGAAGCCGAAGCCGAACGCCGGAACAGAGCTGGATGGCGGCAGCGATCGGTGGTTGAGTCTTGCGCTTGCTCTGTGCATCTACATGTATACTGTATTTTCGCTCGAGGTGAAGAAGCCGAACGAAGAAGAGATATTTGAGGAGGTTGTTGTGTGTTTGTACAAAGTATATGCGCGATTGTAAGTATATTCAGATCGGGAGTCGAACTCAAAAGAGGAGGGTTGTACTCATACGTGGAACGTAGCGCGATTATTCTGATCTGTGTAGTGAACCGTGGGCTGAGGAGACTGTAGAGAAAAGGCCGGCTCGAGGTGCAGGATGATAAAGTGGCGAGGAAGACGTGGAAGACACTGCTTTGAGCCGGCAGATCTGCCGGGTACTTTGTTGAGTTTGGAAGAGCGTAAGCCATAATGTCTTCAGATTTTTTTTGCGATTTATCGCAATATAGCGTATCTCCGTGAAAATGGGGTAATTTTTTCAATTTTCGAAGCGGCCCCCGATTGATTGGGAGTTGTGGGAGCTCGTCGCTTCGATAAAATCGAAAGGCAATATGGCGTACGCATATGCCCGCTGCGTAGACGTACGTAACGTAATGTAGTACAACACACTACACGTACACAGGCACACAGACATGACCGCGTGTCTGACGTAACAGAGAATAGCATTTATCGAATAGTGACGTCATGGTATTCATAGTAGTGACGTAGACGAATGTGTGTGTTTTTCTTCAATGTACCTAGCGAAGTGTGAAGAGGCGACGCCGGAGGAGACGATCAGCGGAGTTGGTAGATACATCGGTGGCCGCGCGGCGCGGCGCAGCGAAGCGGTGTGCTTACGTACGCTTCGGATGTATGCGTGTAATTGTGCGAGTATTACACGACGATTTCATAGGTAGGTATATTGTACATAGTATATACGTATGTAAACGTATACGTACACTACAAACACACCGACGACGATGACGACGACGACGACGGCGGCGAGAGCAAGCCAGCGAGAGAGACCCCAACGTATTATTGGCCGATGATAATGGTCGTATTGGACTGCGAGAATGTGAGGGCGCGAGCGGGCAGCGACGCGAGGCGCATCGGCATCGCGATCGCGGTTCCATCGTGGTTCTTGTGTAGTACGCCGTCGCCGCCACCACGTTTTTGGGACGCGTGAGCGGCACCGGTGTTTGCGCGGGGCGATGGTGCGGCGAACGTGTAAATCGCCGCCGCGCGGATCAGGCGACGTTGCCAGATGCACCGTGTAGCTAGCGATTCCGATTCGTCGATGCTCTCGTTTCACGTTCGGTTTTTTCCTTTCATTTCGGAGATTTTTTCGGTCTGTTGTGTTTTTTCTTGGAAAATGAGAAATTTTAATTCTTTTATGGGCGAGGAAAGGATGAAAGCGTTTTTTCCCCCGAGAATTTGTACGGTCTGAAGCTCAGAAACAGCGTCAGTGTTACCAACCGACCCTCGTTTAGAGTTTTTTGATGTCGAGATTTTTTTTTGAGACTTCGATGCAGACATTTTTTGGGAGAAAGCTGTGAAATCTTTTTTCCTATCTGCCGTAAAATAAAACTGATTACTGTTCAAAATTCCCTCACCGTAAACATTTTTCGTTTCTTTTCGAGTGAATTTTATTGCTTCATTGAAAATTACGAATATTTCACAAATCTCGAGATATTCTGCATGAAATTATCGATTATCTTATCTCAAAATGATTATTGAAAGTTGGCAACGCCGAATGTGTCCGGTTGTCGGTGATTTTCCTTCATCACGAAGGAATTTTTTTCCTCATCTCTGTACCGTTGTTGAAACGCTTGCGCAATGCTCTAAACGAGAATAAGAATGCATCGAGAGAACGACGAGACGAGAGAGTATGGGAAGGAGGTGACAGATTTGAGATCGAATGTGAGATTTGGCGTCTACGAGTTTACGTATGGTCGTATTATAAGTTGCGATTTGTGAATGTTTGTATGTCATCATCATCGCATCGAAAAAAACGGAACAGAACGGTGATTTCGGTTTCAGTTTTTTTCAATGCCATTGCATTCGTGTGTAGATGGACTTCGCCTGCTGGTTCCGAGTGCCAAAGTAGATCAAACATGTAGAGGAAGGGGCAAGTGCACAATTGAGATGTTGTAGTCGCGAGTGCAAGCGTATCATGCGACGATGCTGACCTCGCGTTCTTTCCTCTGTAGGTTTTTTCGTACAGGTTTTTGGTAGATTTTGACCTGTCTATGGTGTGATGGATTTTTTTTGCACTTTGGATCTTCACACTTTTTTTCGTGTGCTGATTTGACGCGAGGAAGGGGTGCAATGAGCATTGCCTATGGTGTATTTTAATGGCGACTGAAATTGGTTGGAAATGACGGAAAACGATGAGTGTGGACGACTACAGTGGCTGGTGCGTCAACCGAAGCGACTCTGTAGTCTGTACCGTTCGGATAGGCCGGTCAGTAACCTGTGTTTTGGTATGTCGGGTGGGTGGAGGTAGGGAAAGACATAGAGCGAGGTGTAGAAATGATGCGATTACCGCGATGAGGTAATATTAATCGGTAGCGGTGCCTCCGGTGCCGTTGTCGCTACCAATACCTGTGTTGATGGCTTGATGCGGCTCAAGTCGAGACCTTGAAATGAATTCTTTCCAGCTTTTTGGATAAATTGAAGGTCTTTCGCTAGTGGCCTATGGGTCGAATGACGATTGATAGGAACATGGTTGTGAAGTGCAAATTTGAATGTAGGTAATTTAGATGATTTCAGAAAAGAGTGTTATTTTTGTTGGCTTTGGAAGGATTAAAAATTATTATCCACTATGATAACATTTCTGAAGTAGTTGATTGATGTTTGTTGAACCGTGAACTTGTACGATGCCGATAGATTTTGGTGAGGGGAGGAGAGTTACACGTGTGACGAACTTTCGATGGTACTAATTACTAACCTACAATACGAATGTCAACGCCAAAAGTCTTTTGGGCAAATTTACCCGGCTTATCCACCTATAGCCTTGAATTTTTTTGTATCACTTATTTCACTTATTGCAATTATTTTAATGCATAATGTTGTAGCAATTTTCACGTCTATTTGGATAATTTTTTAGTGGACAGTGAAAAAGTAGAAATCCCTGAATGTATTTTTTCCAAATTCCTCAATTCGATGTGAATTCTTTACTTGCAATTTTTTTGACAAACGTTGCTGATATTGAAAATTTTTCCACCTCCAATTTTTATTATTTGTATTAATCCTAAGGCGTATAGATAGTGTCTATCTTTCCATCCCTCCCCTTTTTTCGATCCAGTTGCGGATAGTTCAAATTTTGAAATGCTCTTTCGATTTCCATTGAAGGAATCTTCAGTCAAAAATTCTCTCGAACTGATTGATGCATCAACTTTCGATGAAATACAGAAGTTCGTTGTCGAATTGATGCTTGAGCGCATTCGTGATAAAGATAAGTTGGTGGTATTCTCGAAAGATTATTATCATACCTCGTGCCCCCCCTCTTCTTCTTGTCAATACTCGCGGGTTCAGTCAGATATCTTATCGTGGCCGAAATTCATCGATCGTCGCTCTCCTAGATAAAGATATCATCGCACAGTTCTTATTCGCTTATCGGTGTTACAAAGTTTTACGCTACATTACCAGTTACCACCATCGAAAGATAGAAATCGGAAAGTAGAATTTTTATCAGTTACAAAACAATGTACAAGTAAAACACCAGAAGAGAGCGAGAATGAATGTTCGCTTGGTGTTAGGAAGGGGGTAATGGGAAGGGTTAAGAGCATACGTACGGTACGTCTACGTATAGCACAGAACACACGCCATAGAATAAATTGAAAGTATTAACCTTCCGATAAAAAGTTTGTGTTTAATTAACCTTGTACACCAATAGTCTAACGTTCGCCTTCGGCAAAACGATTTTTTTCTTCTGCCGTTTACGGTATTTTTTGGGGTTACGAGGTATTGTATCGGGCGTTGAACGACTAGATAAAAAATTCTCTTTATTTTCGATTTTTCTCGTAATTTCTGTTTTTTTTTTTCATCATGCTCGTACATCTTGACAACGCCGCGTCAAGTTAAGGGGTTGATGAGGTTTTTTTTTAGGGGAAAAATGTACATATCGTACACCATATTACGTACTATAATAATACGTAAGTTGGTGTATGTATGTGTGTGTGTAGTGTATGCAGAGCTTCATGTACAGTGTACCTTACCTACTCGTCAAAGCTGCCATGCCGATGAAAAAAAGGGGTTGATGAAGCTCGTGTGCAGTGCGCACCGTCGCCAGACTTTCGAAATCGCCATCGCGTTTAATATCAGTTTATCGCCGCCTCTTTTGTTGTTTCTTCACTTGCGTATTTAGAGTTCGTTATTGTAGTAGAAGTAAATAGCGGGCGACTTTATCTGTGACCTATATACATTGGCATTACGATTTCTCGGTGGCGAATTTTCCATTCGGTATTCCACCGCACAGCGTTAGTTAATTCGATTTTTATTTTACGGGGACGCAGCGACGATGGGCGTATCTTTCATGTGTTAATTTTACGTTTGCTTTTTGACTTCTTTTAGTCTGCGATGAATTATTTGTTACGATAATATGATGATGAGAGAAGAGAAGAAGAGGGGCGAGTTTGCCCTCAGTTAGCCTCGTGGGTTTGTAAGAAATTCATGATTGGTGATCGATGGTATGCGAGAATAATTCATTATAAGTAGATATTTTCGCAAAGTTTGTCATTTGGGTTCAAGGGTGCTTGAAATTTTTTGGGTTGATGGAGCTAGTAAGTGTTGACCTGTCAAAAAATTGAGACGTTCGAGATGAGATACCATATCGAGTGAATTAGTGAATTATGATTCATGTTGATCAGCAATTGTCCCATTAAGCCTACCTTTCTCTCCCCATATCATTTAAATATGCGTCTGCTGATGTACTTTGTTTTTTGTGATGGTGATTGACTCGATGGCTCAACTCATCTAATCGTATGATGACAAATTAGTCGTGAGCAGAAATAGACGGGAAGCGTCAAGAGATGTGATGCTGCAGACATTCGTGTCGCAGATGACGAGATGGTTCAGGCGGGAGAACGAACTGAAAATCGAATAAAATGTACTGTAGTGTTGCGTATATAATGGCCGTGTGATGATCATCGTCGTCATCTTGATGATGAGGGCTGTTAGCGAGACGGCAGCGGCGCGATGATAACACGATATACAGGACGCTTCGATGCTAGATAAACCGAAGAGAAGAAGTTGAACCAGACGATGACAGTAGGCGACGGTCAAGATTATTGAGAAGTGAAGATCGCGGGGTCAAAGAATGAAAATGGAGACAAGAGCGAGGATTGTGACCGTTGTTGTACATCGAGCACCTAATCTTCGTCGTTTACGAGGGATTATGAAGTATTATCGTTTGTGTTGGTAACATTGTTGCTGCTTTCTGCCTACACTTGTGCCTTCCGGTAATTCCGGTGTTGAGACACCTCACAGAAAGAAAATATTGACATGGAACTTTTGAACGTATTTTTGGGCGAGAAAACCTGAGCAGGAAACTTCGAAAATGTAGGTAGAAGGGAGGGGTTGACGAATCTAAGGGTTAAAATACAGTTTTAAACACGTGGCTTTGGTTTTTGCTCGCAATGGGTCACTGTTACGTAATCAAGATTTGATTTGCTGTGAAAAGAAGACACTTTTTGGAAGAAAATTTTCTTAGGTTTGTTTCTCGAGAAAGGAAGGACGAGAATATATTTGCAAATTCTTAAAAAGTCTGATTGAAATAATTTTCGATTCGAATATCATAAGACTCTTTGTTACTGTAGTAGTCTAGTTTACAGAAATTGAAATACCCCAAATTTCCTCCATGAGGAGTCAGTGATTAGAAAAATGATCGATTTTGAAAAGTACTTTTTCACTTTCAAATTTGGGGGAAAATTTTAAATTTTGCACAAAAATGGATTTCTGAGGTGTCGTCAAGTCGGGGGCTCAAGAAAATTCATATCCATAGCAAAAATAAGTTCGTTCCACGCCCCTGAGGCCAAAATTCGCAGAAAAAACTGGTTGCACAATAGGGCACAGTTGAATTGCAAAGTCGCCCCCTTCAATTTAGAGTAATTATGAACTGTTGTAGAATTATTCAAAAGTGACTTTTCGACCTATCGAAATGGGCTAAAATTTCGCGAGAAATTCAAATATCTCCTCAAAAATGTGTTTTGAGCACTTTTGAAAAATTTTGAGTTATAAGTTGGGTGATGATTTTCGGGATTCGAACAGTAAAAAAAACTACATACAAAAAAAACAAATGAGTTTAGGTACTTTTC
This sequence comes from Planococcus citri, assembly GCF_950023065.1. Classification (NCBI taxonomy): domain Eukaryota; kingdom Metazoa; phylum Arthropoda; class Insecta; order Hemiptera; family Pseudococcidae; genus Planococcus; species Planococcus citri. Next base: position 34,378,543 of record NC_088679.1, read on the forward strand.
TGAAGGTTTTGGTTGCTCATCCTATGTCCTTTTTCATTCTGTTTTGAGCCCCCTCCCCCTCCTCAATGGTATATTTCTGACTGGTTTTCTACATAGTATGATTGACAGAAATCCCTACCTGTCTTCGAGCCATCGATGCAATTCGTTTCTTTATTTGAAGTCGGGTCAGCATGTTTGAATGGTGCTTTTGCCCAATCCAAGACCCTAATTTGAGATAAATGGTCGTATTCGTCCATGAACATCTCACCTGATGAGATTCCCTTATCAATTTTTGTAATACATACTTCAATAATTGGATACTGTCTTGTGAACTATTGAGATGACGCTCATTGACTGAAGAAATGCGAGCTACGTCGATCTTGTAGTGGGTACTTATGGTGAAGAGTGTTGTTATAACAACAGTCGGCTCATTGTATGCGTTTATGTATATTGCTACGCGTACCTACCTCTGTACAAATATTATGTATGTGTTTTCAATATACATTATACGCGTACGCGTACGCGATATGCTATAAAGACGTATTATAATGTAAGTAAAAAGTCTATCAACAACGACGCGTTATTGTGATAACGGGTTTGGACGCAGGAATTAGCGGCGGCGGTGGCTACGGTGGCGGTAGTGGTAACGGCGGATCGGCGCTATGTTGCCAAATATACGCGGGCGTATGTCTGCCTCTACTTATGGTACAAGCGCCGCGATTTTTAATCGAACTTAGAGAGAGCTGAGAGCATGTATTAAAAATGCGATGGCATTGCTGTGTTTGTTGTGTCATGTCAGTTATTAGTTGCTAGTATCGTGCAATAAGTACAGGCAAATTGAAAATACGACCTGTATAAGCAGGCACGGTGCAATGTTTTGGAATTTGGCATTATATTTGTACGTAAAGTTCTCTTTTTTGGCTAAGAAATTAGAAGAATCGAGTAAAAAATTTGAGTCAGAAAGGAGTGAATTTTATTGTATGTACACTCTGATCGTGAGGTTGATCGGATTGTATGGAAGTGTGCGTGTGTAAAATGTACTCTGCATAACGGTATTATTATGTGTATGCGATGCACTGCGAGTATTTACGTATTTGCGGCGTGAACATTGTATGTATTATTCGTATTTCGTATCATAGACATGCAGAATAGAGAAAATCAGAGAAGTTCCTAGACCTACGAACTTTCGTACGCGAGCTCGCTCTTTCGGATTCACGTAACGTAACGTACGTAGAGAGGCAGAGGCTTGACGCGATTCGGTGCACGGAAAAGCCGGCTGAAAAGCGTGCGATGTATACTGCGTTTGGCGGGTGGGAAAACTAGGTCATTCTACCGATTAGCCGGTAGTTCCAGTTCGTCGCTGTGACGAAGTGAAGAGGAGTACACGTGAAAAGGAGGTGCCAGCTGCGTGAAGAACTGAATTGAAGATATGTCGCTCGCTCGATCGTGCTCGTCATTTGATAGGATTTTTCTCTGTTTGCCCCCTCGGAAGATAGAGTGGAGCATTTTGGGATCTGTGTTTTTTGCTTTCAATAAGTGGAGGTAATCTGGATAAATGACTTCAGGATGAGGAGTTGGATGTTGTATGGTTGTGAAAAATTGATTTCAACAGTGATGGGGCTAATTTTCATGACCGGGTGCTATGCAATTGATTTTTTAGTGCTTACACGTGTATCGAAAGTGTGCTCGTATTATTGCACCGAAGAAGTGAGGACTGATTTTCGATAGTTACTCCCTGCTTTCGATACTTTTGATGTGAAAGGACTTCAGTGGATGAAATGAGGATGTCGAGACGATTTTTGAACATTTTATTACCATATTGACTTTTTTTAGGTCCAAAACTGCACGGGAGGTTGTGTGCCTCAAACTTTGAAAATTGATCACTTGCAAAAATCTCTGATTGATGAATTGAAAATACGTAAATACTCTGATTTGGAGCGCTTGGGACTTGGAATGGGTAGCAAAAAGGGATTAAAGTGCTCCCAAATATTTGCAACATTTTTCGGGAGCTGACCAAAATCAACGTGCCAAAGTGCTGATTTTTGACAGTCAGAACAATTCAAACCACTTCCTCTCCCTTCCAATTTTCCATCGCCTGGTTTTCAAATTTCCCTACTGTCTTTTCTAGCCGAAGCTTTTCGCTGTTTACAGAAATTTTGGTGCTCTTAAATCCCTTTTAATAGGCCTCGTAGAGTCAAAATTATTTTCTGAGGTTCATTTAGTACATATTTGGTAATTTTTTGGCCCCGAAGAAGCAAGTCAGTGCTATGCAATAATGCTCAAAAAATACTGATAATCAATTTTTGAAGTTTTCGAGACATTTACCTAATCTACCTCCCCTTCAGTTCATTTCGAAGTATTTCAGCGTAAAATATAATTGGAGTGCCTGTTCAATTTTCAATTCCAAATAATTCTCAAACTAGAATAATTTATGCATTTGAGGCGATAAAAAATTCCGATTTTCAATGTAAGATGCTCTTTGATTTCTTTCTCCAGATCCTAGCTTCATTAACACCCTGCAAAAGTTCGTGAGTTGATCGATAAAATTCGCCTCTGGTGATATTCGGAAAAATTTGACACCCCCTCCCCCCTCATTCATGTTTTGATGTACCTAGTTAATTGTAGAGAGATCTGGAAAATTTGAAAAATTGTAAAATTGATGTGGGAAGCTGGAGAACGTAAAGAAAAATAAGAAGGTATCCCAAATTTTGAAATTGCATTTTTTTCAAGGTTTCTACAAAGTCATCCTTTTGGCCGAAAATCGAGCGCAATTTCCAAAAATTCATGAAATATTCTCAATTAACCTTTCTGTTACTGTAAATTACCATGAATTAGTGAAAAAATTAGAGCAAATTAAGTAACCAAAATTTTGAGAAAATTTCTTGCAAATTTGTTGAAATGCCATAAAACTGCTTGAATTGACTGATAATTGATGAAACATTATGAAAAATTGAGCCAATTATTGCAAAAATGCTCAGTTATGAAAAAAAAAATTGTACAAAATTACGAAAAACAGACCAAGTTTTATAATAAAATGAAATATTGGGAAAAATCACATGAAGAATAATAAAAACCGTAAAATTACATATTATAGAAATAACTTAAAGTTGCCAAAAATTGATAAAATTTCAGTGATAATAGTGTCATCAACTCGGAAAACGTGAAAAATCCTGACGTGATTGAATTTTTTCATCAAAGTTGAATTTGAAACCTACGTAATTTTTTTTTTTAAAAAAGGTCCAAAAGTCATCAAAATGTCATCCTTTTTCATTTTTTCGATTTAATAGACATCTTGGCTCTTACTCCCCCTTTGTCTAGCCGTGGACTAAAGATCGATTCCGGGATCATTTTCTCGATCGCTTCGCTTGCTTTATATTCGAACAGTGTAATTTTCTATCAATCATGAAATTTCCCATTCTACGATATTCTGATTACGCATCTTTTTTCACGAATATTTTATCATTACCTCGTTCACCGGGGTATTTTATAAAACCACATCGCTGTTTCTGATTTGTGGCTCGAGAACCGCACCACACCACACGTCGGCGGTGGCACAGCCACAGCCATCGTGAAAAATGGAAGGGAAAAATCATCGAATCGAACACGTCACCTCGAAGGAGCCTCCGTACTTACGTATATTTTACATTGCAGTTACGCACCATTACATACACACATGAGTGTATGTATATTACGTGTACGTACGTCTACGTACAGAGACTTACGGAACTAACATCTGTGTTGTATACGGTGGTGCTGTATACACTTCATGGAGTCGGCGACAAATAATCAATTAATATAGTATCGTTTTCTCGCCCTACCTCCAGTAGCGAGAGACCGGAGAGACGACAGTTCATGTACTATTTAGTGAATTATGAATAACGATAGGTAGCTCGCTTCAAGTCTGGAGAATGAATTGCTGCAAATGTATATGTACGGTCGTACGATATGATATACCGTTATGTACGAGTACGTATGTAAGAATTAAAATTCGAACGATTTTCTTTTTCTTCTTTCCGTCTCGGTCTCGCGTTGTCGTAGTCGCTGATCGGGAGGCAACCCGATGCATTGCGACGATCGCCGCCATAATGGAATGTTGACGTATATGGACTACGATGGCTATTACGGCGAGGACATCGAGCTGCTGATCGGCGTCGTCGTCGCATTCTATTGCATCGACTGCACGAGCTAGCATACGATATTTGAAAACAAAAAATGAGGGAATTCTGTGTAAATTATATGACTGTTTAATGAAATCGCTTTATTATCATACCACTCGTGTGGATGCTGGTCCTAGGGGATTATTATCACGAGAATGATGATAACGACGATGTTACCGAATAAGATGTAGGTACTCGGCGAAACGTAGCAAAATTTAATAAAAGATTATTCAATTCGTATGCAGAAATACGAACATAGTAGATGTGAAATTAAAGCTGCTCTGAGCTAGATACGAGTACATCTGCAATTCTACGTACTTACTTACCTGCCGAATACGTGATACGTAATTATTCGAACGTACATATACATGTAAATATCACGTAAATACGAGAGAAATGACACATCGAGGAGAATTCTCTCGTCTCTGCGAGTAGCATGAGAAAACCATACGCGATAACTGTTTCCTTCGTGCGGTTTCCTCTTCTCCTCCTCTCCTCGCGTTCCTTCACGATCTGCAACGAGTCACTGGAGCAATGGCTAACACAATAACGGCGACGGTGGCGATGGCGGCCTGTTTCACCGTCGATTTTCGTGCTTCTTTCTTCCTACTCGTATGTATCTTGCTGTAGCGATTTCTCTGCGGCAACGTCGTTCTCGACGTGAGAATCGTAGTGAAATTTTGCCCAAAAAGCAGCGGAAGAATTTCAATTCTTACTTACGAATATCTCGAAACAATCGTTTCAGAAATTGGAATCGATGATCGTTTTGAAAAATCTATTTGATCGATTCGTTACGTAATCTGTGGCGATGGAAAACTGAAATCGATGTGGAGTAGATATTCATTCTCAGAATTCATTTGTTCTTCAATTTACTAATTTTGAATCGGAGAAAATCGATTTGGTCTTGAGAATTCTAGAATAGCTCAGTTTAGTGAACCAATCATGATTTCAGTCATAGAGTGTCATCTTCATCTCGAAAAACTCCTGCAATCGACTTCATTCGATATTCGATTGAAAACTGAAAAATGCTGGGAACTCTGTTCACCCGCCCCTTCCCCCTTCCACTGGTATCTGCAATAAATTTACTCGTGTTTAATGTTATTAAATTACGTTTAATTATAATGTAATTTTCAATTACCTATTTGGCACTAATTTCATTTTTTTTTGTGTATTACAGACAGTGGCGAACAAGGTTCGTGGGAAAGTGGTCTCAGTTACGAATGCAGATCTCTACTTTTTAAAGCTTTACATAATCTAATAGAAAGGTAAGAAAATGTCATAAAATTCTACATTTCGATGTAAAAATTGAAAATGTCGTTATTTTTGAAAAATTATCTAACCATTGTGTCAATTTTCAGGTGTTTATTATCTCATGATTTTGTTCGACTTGGCAAATGGTTTGTTCAACCGTACGATGGTTCGAAAAAGTTGATCGAAAACAGGTAAAAAAAAAATGAAGCGTAAATTTTACGAATGTGTTCGAATATGACGATTAATTGTTTTACTCGTTTGAATTCGCAGCAGCACACATCTGTCCATATCATTTTCATTTTTCGTTCACGGAGAAAGCACAGTATGTACGAGTATCGACGTACGTCAACATCCTCCAGTACGTACGCTGGTCAAAGAGCATTTAGAACAAATGCAATCTGGCGCCCAGTCAACTCAGCCGATTCAAGGTATGTTTTTCTTTGAAAATGTGGACGAAAAATTTGTTAATTCGATTAGTCCGAGGAGTGAATATCGATATGACGAATGTTTTATTTTTGCAGTGATCCTGGCACCTTTTGGTTTGGTGGGTACGTTGACGGGGCAGACGTTCAAAGCGGAAGATGCGCATACGAAGAGATTGCTAGAAGAATGGAAACAATTTTATCCTATTAATATTAATAGCGTTCATACCGTTGAACCGGTAGTCGAAGTAGTTTTATGTAAGTTCAGAAACCATCTCTGTGGACAATTGCCGATGATTTTTCTGGATATTTGAAACTGACGAAATGGGTTTTGCTGTTTTAGCCGGCGTCAAAGCGAAATATCCATCTTGTTATGTGTTGGTGACGGATATGGACGACTCGACGGCGAATTTTTACGGTAATCCGGGACCCAGTGTTAAGAATTCCAATCAGCCTGTTTCGGGTAAGTTGAGGAAAAATTTGGTCGCCGGTCGACGAGCTCTTTTCCTCTCAAATTTTTCACTGGCTTGGAAGGTGGCGTGTTTAATTTTACGAATGTAATTTAATACGATGCAGGTGTGCCCGTTACAGTTGTTCCGTTACATCAGCATCATCCAGAATCGATGGCGCATCCTTATTCGCCAGCTACGGTTTTGCCTGAACGTGCGTGGCAAGATAGCATAGTTTCGTTACCGGAAACGCCGCCGATATCACCTTGTCACACTCCGTCGCAGCAACAACAACAACAGCAACAACCAACGCAGCAGCCGCAACAACAACCCCAACAGCAACAGCAACAACCTCAGCCGATTGCTGGTCCATCGAACGAGAATTTGCCAAATTCAGAATGCACGTCGTCTTCTTCGGGGCTGTGGAATTTCAACGATCCGACCAGAAAGTCAACGTGTTATTGTTTCAAGTAAGCGGTGTTTTGGTACCTACGAATTTGTCGTGAAAAATGAATCACGATTGTAATTCTGTTGCTTTCTTTCACAGACACTCGTTCAACTCGAAACAACATCCGAACAGCGGCCCGTTCTCATATCAACAATCCAACAGTTTCGCATCCTCGCAATCTCAAAATTCGTCCGGTAGCGCCGCCGGTAGCGGGGTAGGCAATCTTAATGATACTTGTAATTCGTTACCTATGAACACACCGCCCTCGATTACACCTTCGCCTCTACCAAATCCGAATTCCTCTCAGCCGTCGTCGGTGCCGACTATGTCCGATCCGACGATGCCTACCCTTAGTCCGCAGCATCCATCCTCGCAACCGCCACCCACGCCGCATTCCGATGATAAAATACCGCGTACGCCGTCTGAATTTCAGGGACCCAAGTCGGTCTCGTCTACGTCTAATCAGGTGAGTCTGATGTTCCACAAGTGCTCGTTTGATTTTTGACGCCTTTTCGGTTCGGTGAGAATGTTGCATGTTGCATTCTCCAGCGCTTTTGGCTGTTTTTTATCGCAGAATGTCGATTGGTATTGATTATGGCGAATGAAGAGATAATTTTTCGAAAATTTTCATTTAATTAATTGATTCCACGAAATCACCTAGTTTGAATGCAGGCGATTTCGATGGATTTTAGATAATTTTGGAAATCGATCATGGAAATACGAAACATCATGGGTCTAGTCCACCGATTGATTTGCTTTTTCCTCCGAATATCTTTAAGATTTAGAAGCTTCGCTTTAATAAAATGCCTCAGATGTACCTGATGACGATGTGTATTATATTCGATGTACTAATCGACGATTTTTCGTTTCATTTCACAGATTTACTCGCCGTATCCTTCGGCGCCAAGTATAGAAAATCAAGGCAGCGTTAAACCAGATATCAGTCGGCCTAGTAGTGTACAATTAGTGAATACGTTACCGTCGCAATCTACTCCGCGTCCCGAAACGCCTTTAATTTCGTTGAAACGTCCACAGCTGGCGTCTAAAGAATACGAAAATGCTCTCTTGGACGACGAAACGCCGTCCACCTTGTTGTACGATTATTCGTTATTTGATGCTTGGTGAGTACCTAAGTCGAGAATCGATGATTTTCTATAATTCGATGTATGGAACTGCGAGAGAAACGGTGACGAACAAATGAGCTTGTTTGTATCGTCAATCTTTTGCTCGCTAAAGTAACCACGATGGAAAAAGTGTGTCGATGTGCGAAAGCCGATGGCTAACGAGTGCTTTATGGCGAGCCACGATAAAGCTATCAAATAGTGACAGACTTTTACAATTCGCTAAATAGATTTATGTACGGATTAATGAACGTTGTTTTGCGTCGTTTTTTGCAGGTTAAACCATCCTGTTAAGAAATTCAAAGTAGCCGAACCTAAAGTCGAACCGGCAGATAGGAATCCGATTAGGAAACTGATGTCGCAAAGCTCGAGTTTCGGTTATAATAATAATAGTAGCAATAGCAGTAGCAGCAGCTCATCGGCGTATCCGGCTCGAACCTTGAATTCACCTCCGGAACAATTATTCATCAAGCAGGAGCCGAATGAGGTGAATGCTGCGGATGTGGCGAGTAGTAGTAGTAGTAATAATGTCGCAAATAGTGCAATACGTTTCAAAAGCGATCCGTTCAGCTTCGAGGATGGCGCCGGATTGAATATAGATACCTTTAATAAAAGATCTGCGTCACCGTTGAATAAGGTAAGATTTTCGTACGAGACCGATCGATCGGATGATTTATCGAACGTATGTACTCATAAAATTTTGCATTTTTTTGTTAGCAGGAGGAAGATAAAAAATTATTCGAACAAGTTACTATCAATGGCTCGAAATGTACTCCGAATAACCTATATACTAACGAAGGACTTACCGCCTCGTACAAAGATCTCGATCAAATTTTCGAAAATTCGGACGACACTTCGAGCGACGAAACAGCCGTAAGTACATATTATCGAGGGACTCGTCTCGATCCCGCTTGTATTTCGGCTACCAATCCATGAAATAATATAATCTTGGTGTGTACAGTTACAGGTACAAACGCCTCCTGGATCGAATAAACCGGCCGGTTCGGACGAATGTTACAGCAGCACAGCAACGCTGTTAGTGAGACCTCCAAGAGGTAGTGGCGGCGGCAATAACGGTATCCTCAGGCCGGAAGAGTTATCTAAAATGTTCCCAACACCTCCATCGTTGGAGCATAACCCTATAGCGTCGCCATGCGGTGGTCATCTTTCCGATACCCCCGGTAGCGATCCGGCCGACTACGTTATGCCGTTGAGTAATACTCGATACAAGCAGGAGATCTGTCCCAGTATGGGTAGTCCTCACGACGAAGGCATCGATGTAAGTTGCAAGATTACCTGTAGTGAAAATGAGAGATACGCATGAGAATGATGCTAATTTGCTCGATGAAATCGTGCTTTATAGGATTGGAGTTTCGTTTTTGTTCCTCCGGTTTGCGCCAAGATGGTGGGATCGTCGAAATACGCGCCGCTGACTAATTTACCTAGTCAAAGTTTACCGCCTGTTACCTTACCGTCGAACGCCGTCTATAAGCCGACGTATTATTATAATCAGCATCAAGAGAAATCTAAGTAAGTTATCGAAATTATGTATTGATTTTATTTTATGGATATTCCGTGCGCTTGGCTCCATTGATGAAGGTTGTGAATGTGTTGTGGGTCGATCGTTTTATTCAAATTGATCGTGATTTTGAAAATGAATGAGTGAGAAATCTCATGATCGTGTACTAATTTCTTTTTTTTTCTGCAGAGCACCGAATAACAATTCCATGAACGTCATTCCGTCGTCATCGAACGCCTCGTCGATAGCGGCCAACTCGGCAGCGGCTGCAGCAACACCAGGTCCGTCCGGTGTCGGTAGCTCGGGCGCCGGAAGCAGCGGTCTGCAGTCTCCATTACGTCCGCCTAGCGCGATGATGTTACCGCATCAACCGGGTACGCCGCACCATCATCACATACCACCGTCGCCGCACCACTCTCATCACTCGTTAGTACCTTCGCCGCACAACGCGATGCATCCGCACGCCGGCATGCATCCGCGCATGGGCCTATCGCCGATCAGTCCAAGTCCAGGTCCGTATCCGCCTAGTCCGATGATGCCGTGGCAGCAACAGTATCGCGCTGGTGGCGTACGTACCCCGTGTCAGCCTCCTCCACCTTATAGTCCGGCCAGCTCGGCCGGGTCGTCGTATTTGAACAAGAACGCAGTCGGCTCAGAGCCGGGTAATTCGACAGCCGCAACTATGCTCAGACCTCCCGAAGCGAATTCGCTCGTCGTGAACATCCTGTTGAGTGACACGCTGTTGAACATATTCCGCGACCATAATTTCGATAGTTGTACGTTATGCGTATGCAACGCCAGCGCCAAGGTAGTCGGCAATATCAAAGGAAGCGACGCCGGAACGTACTTGCCGCAATCGATCAGTTCGAACATGTCGCCCTATCCTCCTTATTCGCCGGCACCGCATCATTTCGTCGACGAAGATTCCATCCGGTGCAGCTGCGGTTTCAGCGCTGTTGTGAACAGGCGGCTGTCTCATGCGGCTGGTTTGTTCTTGGAAGACGAAGCCGAAATTACCGGTATACTGGAAGAACCGTACGAAAAAGACGATCTGAACGGAGCCGCGTCGGGCGTCATTGATCTGGTACGCGAGCAGTGCGTCATCGTACATAGTTCGTGCAACGCGCTATATCGAGCTGCCCGACAGTACAAGCAACGCGTCAATACTCCGGTTATCAATATGCTAGAATTCCGAGATACCAACGAGATCGCTTTGTTGGCCTTGGAGCAAGGCCGTATCGCGCATCTGGAAGCGGCCACTGTCTCCATGTGTAAGGTGAGTTGTGTTGCCAAAACTTACGGTATACTTTTTGCGATTTTTTCAGCATTGAATTTGATGAAATAAAATTAGGCGATTTTTTGATTCCGAAAATAACTCATTATTTTCTTGTCTCATTCGCACAGGTCGACGATATGGGTAACCGACAACAAATGATGCAGCATTGCGGCGGTGTTAACAACAGATACCATTGTATCCATAGATGGCCGTTCTACCGCGCCAAAGGACCTCGGTGTAATCAAGATATCATTCGCGTCATGAAAATACTACAACCGTTGTTGCAAGACGCCATACAAAAGAAGTGTTCTACTAGGCTGTGGGAAGCACCGTATACCGTTACCGGACCATTAACGTGGAGACAATTCCATAGGCTCGCTGGACGAGGTACGTACACGAGAAAACGCTGGCTGGTTATACCCAGAAGAATACATTGTATTCGTTTTTTTCGTATTTTTTTTTTTTCGATGCAGGCACCGATGATCGATGCGAACCGCAACCTATACCGCCGGTTGTGGTGGGTCATGACAAAGATTGGTTATCAGTGTCACCGTATACGTTGCATTACTGGGAGAAATTATTGCTAGAACCGTACTCGTACAGCAGAGATGTGGCGTATATTGTAGTTGCTCCTGATAACGATTTTGTTTTACAAAAAACCAAGATTTTCTTCAAAGAGCTTAGCTCCTGTTACGAGGTTAGTATTGTGGACGACGTTGTATCGTGATTATAAGAAAACGAATTGTTTTTAATGTTTTGGTTGGGATTCTGTTTTAGATATGTCGCTTAGGAAGGCATAGTCCTATATCTAAAGGATGTATCGATGGTATACTGCGCGTAAGCAAAAATGCGGCTGTGAAATTACCAAAAGAACCAGTCGATGAATGGTTCAACATGTTAGCGGATAATAGTACGACTGCTATGTTAAGATTATATACTCACGTAAGTATCTATTTGCTGAGAATTCTGTTCAAACTTGGTAAAGCCTTGGCAGAGGTTGGAATTTGAAATAGACCGCAAAGATCTGTGTGGCTGACAAGTTTTTTCAATTTTTCGATTAACCGATTACTTTTCCGAGATGAGTAAAAGTTAACATATGACGTGTATTTCTCTTCGCAGGTGTGTAAGCATTTCCTAGTATCGCAATTGAACGGCGTCACGCTGGATTCATCGTTGTTCGACGGTCCAGATAGCGGGTCCAAGAGCACTTCGAGTAACAACGTCAATAGACCTACTCCTTCGCCGATGCCTCCTCCGCCGTCAACGACGCCGGATAGTTCGATAGGCAGCGTACAAAGTAACTCGGAGAAACCACCTACGACACCGAAATCCGAGCCAAATGGTGAGTGTCGTTGAAATTGGCGTATTTCTTTTAGCGAGAAATAACTTGCAACGTTTCGTTACGTCGAGTTCGTTTTGAATTTTCAGACGAATGCAGTAGAAATGAATCGACGCCGACTTCGAACAGTTCGTCGTTTTTGAACGATTCAACGAGTCATGACGATGACGACGTCGATCCTCCGGCCATAGTCATTTATTTAGTGGAGCCGGTATCAGTGAGCAGCGACGACAGTGATACGCATCGATTAGCTTGTTTGGCATTACTGCGGTGCTACAATAACGTGCTTTCCGTGCTACCCGAACAAATACGTAGTAATATTACGGTCCAGGTGAGAAAAGTTGATGATTAAGTTGACGAGTGGCAAAGCTTCTCGAATCTAGAACGATGGTATTAATCCTGGTTTTGTTTGGCGCAGATTATCTCCTTAGAAAGTATTTTAGAATTAGGACGAAGCGGTGATCGAAATCGTCATTGCGACGAAATGAGAGCGCTGGCTTTATCGGTGTTCTCGCAGTGTCGTAGATTGCTCACACATTCTTCCAATGTTAAAGCGTTGACCGGATTCGGAACGGCAGCGATGACTGATCTCTTTTTGAAGAGCAAAGACGTAAGTGTCTCGTGCTCACCCTTTTAATGATATGTGGTTAACGATATTAAAATTTATTGTATTGAAATTAATTTTTATATTTTTTTTCGTTCAGGAGAAAAATAAAGCGGCCTATAAAGCGTACTGTCCACCTTACATATTATCAAAAAGTCGTGAAAAATTACGAAGCGGCCACGAGAATTCAGATTGCGGCGGTAATGGCGTCGGCAACAGCGTTCTGTCTTCCGATCAACAATGTTCCATTTTATACGTTACCTATTGTTTGTCTGAAGACCAAAAGTGGATCCTCGTTTCGGCTATCGATAGTCAAGGTATCATTTTGGAGACTACTACCATCAACATTCATATACCAAATAGGTAAGTTCAAAGTCGTGAATGATGCGGATACGCGATAGATGATGAATCGATTGTTAATTGTGTATTCTGCTTCGTAGAAGTCGCAGAAGAAAAGCACCTGCTCGGCGGATAGGCTTACAAAAAGTGATGGATTTCATATTGGGCGTGATGTCGCAGAGCGTTACACCATGGAGATTGGTAGTAGGTCGTGTCGGTAGATTAGGTCACGGAGAATTGAAAGGTAAATTGATGGAAAACGCTAAGAAGAAGGTTGCGATTTCAGCGAAATTGGTTTGAAATGAAAACGACGTGCTAACGATGTCTTCGTTCGATTTGCTAACAGGCTGGAGTTGGCTGCTGAGTCGAAAATCATTAGTGAGAGCTTCGAAGCAGCTGAAAGAAATCTGCGGCCAATGCAGTCTGCTGTACCCGACGGACGTACCGTGTATTCTGAGCGCTTGTCTAGTCTCATTAGAAGCGGATTCGACGTTACGTGTGATGCCGGATCAATTCACACCCGATGAGAGGTTCAGTCAGACTTCGGTGAATTGCCAGCTATCGACGCCGCACGACGTCACCTGTACTCATATTCTAGTATTTCCTACATCGGCAACTACTCAGGTAGGTGAACTCGCAATGATGATCAAGGTGGTTGATTCGATTTTAAATGAGGCGTGTCTAATGATTGCTCGACGTGTTTCTCGCGTAGTCCTCACAAACTGCTTTTCAAGAGCAACAAAACAACGGACCAGATTTAGGCGACGAAGATATTCTGATGGCGTTAAATGACGATATGCCGGATGGGATGGGCGATTTCAATGATTTCCTCAGTTCATGGCCCGGTACGGATACGGCTGCAGTCCGTAGTCCGACCGGCAGTCCTAGAGGTGCAGGAAGATCACAGCCCGGTAGCCCGTGCGATCTCGGCGATCCGAACGATCAACGTAGTCCGTTCCCGTGCAATGGTGATCCGTTACGAGTGAGTTTCACGTTGTTTGTTTCTTTTCTCACGTTAGTTTTGATCGTACAACAGATACGAGCGTTTTTTAAATGTTTACCTACTTTATTTCTGAACCTACATTTTGACGTCGGAACATTTCTTCTCTCTCCTCTCTTTATTTAAAAAAGTATTCATTTTTTTCTTAGTTTTCAACTGTTTACAGTACTTTCTCAACGTTACTGTCACAAAGCCTTACCTTCGGTTGGAATTGTCGAAATCTCGCTTTCTGTCAAAAATAACCAAAAGGCTCGGCTTTTGTCTAAATTTTGAAAAGTGTTATTTCTCGCCAAAAATTTCTGAAAATTGTCGTTTGTTATTTAAAAATCCCAATTGTTTCACTTTGTTCCCAAAAATTATTCAAAAGTATTGCTTTTTGCCAATTTTTTCAAAAAAAAAAACACTTATCAAGAAATTGCAAAAAAGTCTTATTTTTTCGACAATAAAAATGCAGATTGGTATCACTTTTTATCATTAATTTTCAAACAGTTTTATGTACTTTTTGTTGAAAACTGACAAAAAATCTCGCATTTTACCAAATTGCTATAAAATTTTGTGTTTTTTTACTTAAAATTGTCAAAAAGTCTTTTTATTTGCTAAACATTACCAAAAATATTGGTTTTTTGCGAAAAATTCCGCTAAGTTTGAATTTTTTTCAGAAATTTCTTGAAAGTCTCGCATTTTTGCTGAAAATTGTAAAAAAATGAACGGAATTTCGCTAAAATTGTCAAAATCTTGTTTTTTTTCTTACCAGTAATTGCCAAAATTCTCATTTTTGTGTCAAAAATTGTGAATTAGTCTTACTTTTCTGACAAAAATTTGAAAAAGGTATTTTTTTTGCCAATAATTGTCGATTTTTTTTAAAATTTGAATTGTTCTGGTTTGTTTGTGATTTTTTGTCTACGCTAAAATTATTTTTCTCACGTCTTGTAACTTTAATAGCTACTAAAGTTACTCTTTTTAAAAAAAATCCAGTACAAGTCCCGTAAAAATAAAGAAAAATCTAATAGAATCTGATTTACCTACTCATAATTTTGAGAATTCATCATTTAATTTTATTCCGAGATTTTTAAAGTTTGACTTTATGTTAGCAATTCAATTTTTTTGTTTTGAGAAATAATTTTTTCTTCAAATTATTGAAAGTTGGAAATATTGTTGAGAATTTATCCACATTTTTTTTTTCAAAAGCCAGCACCAAGCAGATCAGTATTCAGTTACCCTTAGCCCCGAAAAACGTATCCATGTCATGTTTCATAAAGGGCAAGTTCACCCTCCCCCCTTATCACCAGAGGTTTCATATGTTCGACTGTTTAAAACGATTGGCATCCGTGTTGGGCTCTTCTCAAACTTTCAGAAATTTTTTGGACCTGAACATTTTCGAAAAATCTCATTAAAAAAGTTCATATTATGATAATTGACGAAGTTCACTGTTCCAGCACTTTGAGAAATCCTTTTCTAACGATTCAAATCCTCATATTTTTTTCTTGTGAACAAATTTTGAGAATTTTTAGGAATTCAAAAATGTTTCCGAATTTATAAAGCCTGCATCTCAACTAAAAATTAGAAGGGTCATGAGAACAGTTGGACGGAATTTTTGCTTTCTCTCCTCTCTTTTTGCAACATTGATTCGGGCCGAGCACTGTTATTGTGCTACAGTTTGCGTCCTCGTACCACACACTGATAAGATAAGGCAAGCGGGAGACCGCTTGAATTTTAACATTGCTTCTTATGGGACATTACCGTTTCTGTTCGATTTTTAATAAAATGCTGAAGAATGTTAGTTTTTCAGCCAATTTGAGTAGAAGTTTTGTATTCCTCGTGAAATTTAGTACCAGAATATGTACTTACTGCTTTGCTTTGTTTGTTATGAGATGCGTAATCGTTAATTATCACTCGTGATTCGTGATATTATTAGACTTTTATCGCCATTTTTCATCACATTTATGATCAAAGAAACATTCAGAGCCCATTAAATTACAATTACAATACGTCATTTTAAAGGTAATTTCACGAGGAAAACAAAAATTCAGATGATTTTCTTCCAAAAATCAACACTTTTGAAGATTTTATCGAAAAATGTATGAAAACTGAGCTCCTTCCATAAGAAGCAATGTTAAAATTTTACGCGTCTCCCGCTTGCCTTATCTTATCAGTGTGTGGTACGAGGACGCAAACTGTAGCACAATAACAGTGCTCGGCCCGAATTTAGAATATGTTGAAAATTGAAATTTTGATATTTTTCACGCAAATCTTCGAGTTTTCCAAAGCTCATTAAAATACTGAAAATGAAAATAATCGCTTGAAATTTTACATGGTGGCGGTTTTTTTGAAATTGAATGTTGTGTCGAAAGGAGCGTTGCTCGTCTTGATCAATACTTGAAACAGTTTGTAATTTATCTCTATTTTGTTTAACAGAATGGCGCTGGCGGTGCAGATATGCAAGAAGAAGTTGGCACCTTATTACAACAGCCGTTGGCTTTGGGTTATTTCGTTTCGACGGCGCCTACCGGACGTATGCCGAAATGGTTCTGGTCATCGTGTCCACATTTGGAGAACGTCTGTCCGGCTTTTTTGAAGAGTGCTTTACACATGCACACGACGCAGCAGAATTCCGACGAGTTACTACAGCAGTCGTCCGTTTCTGGTCATCCGTTAGATTCGCAGTTTACTACAGATGTTTTAAGGTTAGCATTTCCTCTACGATCTCGATCTTTGATTTCTTCTCATTCTTCTGAACATAGATTTAATTTAATCTTGTGGTTTTTTTTTTGTTCCTCTAGATATGTGTTGGAAGGTTACAATTCTTTATCTTGGCTAGCCATCGATTCCAATACGCACGATCGTCTTTCATGTCTTCCCGTACATATGCAAGTACTGATGCAGCTTTATCACATGATGTCGGCCCTTATATGACGAGATCTACTTAGAAATATCTACAATTACTTTCCTCTTCACTGGTTTTTTATTCACTTTTTTGGATTTTCCTCTCCTAGTTTTCAAATTGCCCAAAAATATTACTCTTGTACAAAATGTATACGGTTTTTCCTTTCCGGCGAAAGAAGTAACGACGTGATTTGGTTTGATTTCCAACGAAACAACGGATAACCATTCAAAAGGATCGGATAAATCAATTGCTATAGTTGTGTTTGTTTCGTCGATTGTCTTCTCCTCCCTTTTTTTTATTCGCTTTTGTATTTCCTCCTTACTATTTTCCTATTTTGTTACGTTAGTTTTACGTACCTACATAAATATAATTGTACCTAATTAATCTCTTCGAAGGAGTGATCGCGGATCGCGTTTCAGTGCAATAATGGGTTTTATTTCTATTACTTCCCAGTACGTGAATTTTTTACCTAAAGAAAAAAATACAGAGTGTGATTTGTATAATTTTGAATATTCGCCTGATTTTTTTTTTTTTTACTTTGAAACGAGTAATTCGTTATTTTGAACGAATTATTCCGTTATGTTTTTTTTTAAAAAAAGAAGAATTTCATGTGTAAAAAATAATAGTACAATAGTGCGAAAAAATCGATGGATTTGTATTTTTTCACGTTGAATATATTTTACATATTTTTTTTTAAAAAATGAAACACTTTTACACCATCACAAATACACACATTCGTACAACGAATAACAAAAAGCATCGTGTGCCGATGAACGTCGTTCTTATTTTCCTAATTTTTCCATTGTATCATTTAATATGGGGGCCAATATTCTTTTGTACAAAAGCCAGCCTTCCTCTGAACGTGTCGAGACGCCGAAAGAGTGAGGAGTATTTCTAGTAAAAAAAAGTTGAATACTATTTTTTTATCGCGCTGTTTTTACGATGTATTATTTTTGTATGTTAATAACGTTGTATCGCCGTTTATACGGTATTTTAATTTACTTTTTTTTTCTGCGGACATTATTCAGGGTGTTAATTAATTTTTGTAAAAAAGAAAAAAGAAACGCCAAAAAGACGGATAAAGAAAAACTGTCGACAGTATTTTCGAGCATATTGACTGAATTACGCGTTTTACCGGAGAATAGGTCTACTTATTATATATCTGAAAGACGTACGTGTATCTCATATATGTCTTCCTTTGAAAAAATATTTTTTTAATGGCGCTTCTAGTCAAAATATATAAGATAAAATTGGCCGATTTCATGAAAATTATAATAGCAATTTTAATTCGAAAACCAAACCGAATGAGTAACACGTTGTTTTGTTTTGTTATGTTTTTTCTTCTTTATTTCTCTGTCTTTTGAATAATTACTGAAAGTTTACCGAAGGTGCTAACGAGTATGAGATGTGTATAAAAGGCGGAAGTATTTCAACAAAAGTTTACTTTTGCGGTTTTTTTCTCGCCTTTTGTTTAAGAATTTGAAAGTTTATTGCATTATTTTAATTTAGTGTATATTTACGTGTAATGTACTGTGTATTCCAATGTACTACGAAGCTGAGGAAAGAAAAAAATAAGGTGAATTTTTAAATTCGAAAGGTAAATACTACTTATTTAGAACCAAAGATTTAATTTACCTTAAGGGTTCGTTTATCAAACGTGTTTTTATTCGTTGTTGATTTTATGCACAAAATAAAAAGAGAGCTTCTCTTTTTATTTGAAAAAAATAGCTTGTTTTTTTTTGTATTGTGAGAAAAAATTACACTCGCCGTGTATATAGTCGTAAGTTATTGTATTATTGTATTATAAAGTGAAGAAAAAGGGTTGTATAATTTATTTATTTACTTTTTTTTTTTAGTAAATTACCAACCATTTTTTTGTAATGTAAATGCGCTAATTATTGAGATTATTATTGAATTATTTCCGTAATTGATGAAGTACAAACCCATATTTATTAATGTTCTTTTTTTCTCTTTTTTGTTTTTCATCGTGAATGTATATTTTATGTAATTTTAGGTAATGAATTTTAGTAAATTGTTGAAACCATGTGTAGAAAATTTTTTAGAGGGTTGTCAAATTTACGATGGTGTATGTATGTACGAAGTTGCGATATGTATACTGTTTCGTTTTATTCGTTCGATTTTTTTTTTGTTTTTTTTTTCTTGAATGTCTGCTCGCCTGTGTATATAGGTATGTTAATGTTAAGCGAGTCGGACGAGTTTAAAAAACCTATAGTAAATATTGATACTTGTATTTTTAATTTTAAAAGAAAAAGTGGAAGAACTGATTCATGTTTGTACATTGTATTGTTTTATTTTACTATTAAAAAAATTATGTTTACGTGCGAGTTTTTATTTTTAGTGAAAATGATTGAGTTTTGGACTGTCAGTTTTGCTTAAAACCTGGAAATTGAAAAAAAAAAAAACAGAAATTAGAGGTTGAAACGTCTGATCCGAGCATTCGAGCATATTGGAATTGAAATAATTTTATGTTTTGGCACAACGAATTTCGATTTCTCCTCGTAATATTCATTATTTTGCAAAAACTGAGAAACCCCATCTTTAATGATCGTTTGTTCGATCAATTTAGCTTTAATAAACGAGATATAGTCGGAATAAAAAATTTTTAGTCACGGTCGAAATAGTTGCCTACGTGATTTTTTGCTGGGGTATTATTAATTTTTCACCAGACAAAAATCCATTTTTATTAGGGCTATTTTTGAGATGGATTTTTAGTGAGTATCTTGAGGCCTCTGATCACGGTTTTGGTGTTGATATTACGTTTGGATGAGGTTTTATGCTTATTTGAGTAACGTTAATTGCGAATTTATGGTGGTTGCGGTGTTTTGAGGAAGTCAAATTCAAAATTATTCTCTGAGGTCGACTTTTTATGAATTTTCTGGTTTTCTGAGTTGAAAAAGTCAATGTGGTGACAAAATGTGCGGATTTTTAAATATTTTGGGTCTTTTTAACGTACCTTCCTTTTCCTCATCCCCTCACTGATCGGCTCAAAAATATTATTTATTTACTAAATGTCTCTCAAAAGTTGAAAAAAAGCGTGTTTTGTAAAAAAAAAACAAAAAACAATAAAAACAACATTGATACCTACATTATTGCTATTGACTGAATTTTGAAAAAAAAAAACAATTTCAAGTACCTATAATTTTCTCAAAAATGTAATTTTTTCACCAAAATGAAACCATATTTTGACTTTTTGAGGAAAACACTACTCAGTTTGAAGCTCATCAATTTTAAAAAAATAAAAAAATGAAGTAATCATTACAAATTTGAAGTCATTTGGTGTTAATGAGGAACAAATTGGGAAGCTTAGCTTCAATATTGTGTGAGGCATCAAAATTTACATGTTTTTGAACCTTCTCAGAATGAATCTGAGGAGGAAGTACTCAATTTGGAATTGAGCTAAATTATCAATCATATGACAACAAGAATATATAGGTACCTATTTTGGAAACTTCTCATCACGAATTCAATATCATTTTGGCGCTAAGATCGACAGGAGCTTTTACTCTAGGGAGTACGAAATTTAGATTTGAGCTCAATTATCATGTAAGATGGCAAATTACACATTTTTGAACCCTCCCAGCACGAATTTGATATCACTTTGACATTAAAACCTGACAGTGCTTCATCTATGAAGAAGAAAGAAAACAATAACAGAAGTTACTTACCTAATTTATAAAATTAAAAATTGAAAAAAATTCATCGTAATCACTCAAATTTCAATAAGAAAAAAAATCAATACAAAATAATTTTTTTAAAAAGGTATAATTTGGCCAAATTAAAAAAAAAATTAATGCAGAATAATTTTGAAAAATTTCAATTTAACAACAAACAAAATCAATTTCAAATAATTTTTGATTAAAAAAAAAAAAAAAAAAAACAGTTGCTTATAGAGAATAATAATTTTTATTTATTCCCCCCTCCCCCCCCAAAATGAACGCTCAAAAGGAAGACTTTTTGTCACTTAATGAGCTATACCGTGCAGCAAGAAACAATTATAGTTCACGTACTATAGTCGTTTTAAACGAGGTAAGCCGCAATACATTTACCAACTTAAGAAAAGTGATGTCATATCACATTGATCTATTTTTAAATTTTCAACATGTAAATATGTAACTCGTATACTTACCCCATAGATTGTTCATCAACTATACCGATGAAAGTTTGTTTAATTCTACTAAATTTGAAATGAATCTTCAAGCTTCGTCTTTCAAAAAAACATTCCCATCGAAGAATATATATATTCGATAATGTGTACTTAGTAATTTTACGATTATGATTTTTTACGTAAAGATAGTGATCTCAGATTGATTTTTTTACTCGTTTTTGTGTTATTTTTAGGCTATGAAAAGCTTTACATACCTACCTACAGTTTATGGTGAGTAACTGTAGCTTATTACATACTCGTAGAATAACTTTTAAAACACCTAGTCTTGTAACATAAATACAAATATGAAATGTGTTAGATTATTATACATGCATTCATTTTTAATAAATTATTTGCAGTTATATATCGTGTTTGGATTGGTTTTTAAATATGATTGAGAGTGCCCCCAAATCGATGCTCGATGTATTCATGAAGTAATAATTTTTAACCAGTTATATATGCACCTAAACCTATACTATCTATCTATTTATTGAGTATTTTCGTGACAGATATTGTATATTATGTATTTGTAATGGTTTTATATACCTACTTGGGTAGTCTAGAAGTTTTCGCATCTTCATCGTGAATAGGTATTTAATACGGGGTTTTGTTTTATATTGTTCACAGTAGCAGCGACGATGAGGAAGATGATCATGATCAAATTTATCACTTGCGAAAAAGTATGCTTGTAGTGTGTATGTTAGTAATGATGATGATGGCAATTTTGATTACTCTACCCCATATCGACGATTTCATTTATGAAATGTTAGTTGGTGAATACGAAGATGAAAGTGATGATGAAAACGAGCACCGTCAGCCTCAGCATTGACTCGAGCATACCTACAAAATGATAAAACATCTCGGAAGGTATAGGTATAGGTAATACGCTGAAAACAATTACCTAAAACACATTGTTACCGCTCTTCACTTGAAAAAAAAGTAAGCGGATTTCTCTGAGCAGTAAGTAACGGATTTGATCTGAATTTTTTTTCTTTTTTCAAAACCAGGAAGACTCTTAGAATAGTCTACCACAAAATTTGTAGCGGTCCAATTCCAAAACTACGGGTACCACAGTGGTTCAAAAGTCTCAAAATCTCAATTTTTGGTCAATTTCACAAAAATAAAAAAAATACTAGAAAAAATGAAAAAATGTACCTGAATGATTGATTTCCATAATATTATTTTAAGCATAAAAAAGTCATAGGGTCCTAGGGTATTTTTTGGCTTCACAAAAAAAGTAGGAAAGTCTCCTCTTCTAGGAAAATTTTATACCATGGATTGGATAAGTAAGTAGTACATATGTTTTTTGTTCGAGTTAGAATTCTGAATAAAAAAAATAAAATGAATAATTCTGAAAAAATATCAAAATTCAAAATGTTATTTTTGAAAGTTTGACATGAAATCATTCTTTTAATTAATGTAATTTTTTAAAACCCAGATTTATTATTATTTTTTTGACATTTTCGAAAGTCCGACATATTAATTAATCAATAATTAGGTATAGGTACCTATTACGAATTCGAAGATCGCTTTTCTTCAAGTTTTCAAGAGTGATATTATGTAAATCAGAATGTCAGAAATTGGCCATTTTAATTTTTTTTGTTTCCGAAAGTCTGACACAATGTGAATAAATCATCGTATTTTTTTGATTAAATTTTTTTCCAAGTTTTATGTAGAATTCAGACATTAAGAATTCAACAATTGACGGGTCTCTTTGAAGAACAACCATTGTCCATGAAATGAAAGGCTGAATTCGGGAAATTGAAATTAGATTCTGGTGCTGATGATTGTTCTCCAAAGTCCAAATTTGCTAAATAAAAAAAACTTCAATAAGTAAGAATTTAAAATTTTTTAAAAATATTGCTTGTTTGCCTTTGAAAATGTAGACTATGAATATTCTTTAAACAAAATCCTTGTTTCACGAAAAAAACAAAAAAGGTTCAAATTTAATTTTAAAATGATATAATTATTTCATCGTTTGTTTCGTGAAATTTATTTTTTAAAAATTACACTTTTAAAAAAATTCCTAATTACTTAATTTTTAACTGGTTTTGACAAAAAAATTAAAAAATTAAAAAAAATAAAAAAGTGTCTAAAACAGTGAATTAATGATTCCTATAATTTTTCAGAAATTTTCCTGCCTAAAAAATTCTATTTTGGACGCACAGTCTTGAAATCGTGCCCCAACTCCGAGAAACTCAAATTCTGACTAGAACAGCCAATTCCCATTTCCCAAATTTGTTGCTGCCTCATCGCATTTTTCGATCATTTTCGGGATATAGAAGTTAAGGTTCAAAAAATACCTAGGCACGTTATTTCAACTTTTTTCTCACGGAATTGGCCAAAAATTAAAGTTTTCAGACCTATGGACCCTTGTGGGACCCGAAATTTTAGGATTGGACTACTACAACTTTTGTGGTAGACTATTCTAAGAGTCTTTCTGGTTTTGAAAAAAGAAAAAAATTTCAGATCAAATCCGTTACTTACTGCTCAGTGCTCACTCTCGAAGTTCTCTTGTCAAAAAAAGTGAAAAAAAAAAGGTATACAATACAACGATAACGAACGGTTTTTTTTGGCAAGATGTCGTCGTCAACACAATCACTCGACTAGAAAAAAATCACAACTTGATTTTTTTGAAGCATTCAGCGAAATTTTAAATCGCACTGGAGGGGTTAAAAAAATAAACTCCTATAGGACGCTATCTCGACCATTATGGGAAATTATTGTGAAATTCCAGAAATGTTAGAATAAAAATAAACTTTGTACCTCCAGATAACGATTTTAAATTCCTGAAGAAATTTGAAAACTCGTTGGAGGCTTCAAAATGGTCAACTTGCGAGTGTTTTTGAGTCCGGTATTTACGTAGATCTGCTAGGCAATCTTTCCAGCAAAAAAAAACCACTCGTTATAACCTTCTTCAGAAATTTTATTTTTTTTCACTTTTTTCTGGAATTTACAAAATTTGTCAACAATTTACTTTTCAACTATATTTCCTGGAATTTCGCTGTAACCACCTAAAATGATCTAGAGGGTGCCTAAAAAGCATCGACCAATATTATAGGATCCAAAGTTAATTTCCAATCCATCGAGTGACAGATTTATAATTTTTGGAGAAAATTGAAAAATCATTCGAGGCTCCAAAATGGCTCAAAACTAATTGAATCATGTGTTCATATCGGTTCTCTCAGCTTAAAAAATTTATATTTCATGAAAAAATGAAAAAATAAAACCTTGCCCTTAAAACTGTTTTTTTGAATTTTCAAATTTTGTTTAAAATTTCAAAATGAACTGTAGCATTAGAAATTTTACTTACGAGGGTTTTAGGATATGCTTTTTCGATCTAGCTCGGTTTCGTATTTGTTTAAATCAGAGGCCGCCTATTCAAAAAGTTTCATTCATTTAGCATCAATGGTTGGAAAAATGCTAACTATCGAACCGAAGTGAAGATGAACATGAGAAAAAATGTCACGCTAGCTTGACCTTTTCCCTTGAACTAGGAAAATCAGAAAATCAATTTCTTTCAATGTAATGTTTCTCATGTTTTCTTTACTGCTGGAATTCTATTTCATCTCCTATTCTGTCCTTGAATTTCAAAAAAGTATTTTGTAATTTTATTTTATTCAATACAGGCATATAAACGCACAATTATACCACCAATACTAGACGCGAAAAGTGCGTTTTTATGAGCGACTAAATGAAACGAAAATAATGTTCACATTATTGTCCTAGGAAAATAATAAACATTCATTACGTGGCCGCACTGCTTGAATCCTATTGTTTGGGATGACGCGGAAGGTGACGAAGTCCGATTATTACGGGGAAAAAATTGTAGCAGAAACAGGAGATTAGCGTTGTCGAATATCCGGATACTCGGAAATTCGGATTTCTCCAAAATCATCATCCGGATATCCGGATGCATCCGGATTGTCGCTATCATTCCGAGTTTTCTCTTGCGATGAAGTGATAAGCGATTTTTAAATTTTGAAAAAATTCATTCTGTGGATTTTTCACAACCTTATCTTTTGTATTTGGCATATCCGAGTGCAATCCGGGTATCCGGATACACTTCGGATCCGGATTAATAATTCGTTTGTATCCGGATGCATCCGGATATTCGACATCGCTACAGGAGATCCTCCACCTCCACGCCCTAAGCTTGTTTTCCTTTAATCATTTCGGCTACACACTTTATCTGCGAGTATGCACTACGCATACTTCGGTTGTCGTGTCGACTCATAAAAACGCTTCTTCACGTCTAAACATTGATGGTATAATTGTGTATATTTATATGCATGTATTGAATAAAATACATTACACACACAAGTTCAAAAAATGTGGGTGATTATAAACTCGTACGCGAATTGCAGTCCTCGCCTTCGGCTCGTCCTGCAATTCGCACTCGTTTATAATCACCCACATTATTGAACTTGGTATGTAATATACTATTACGTAATACACACTCGTAATCTCATCATTACACCTCTGTCACTAGATGCAAAATGTACGTCATTATGAGCGACCTAATGCCGGGTCAAACACGTACGTAATAGCCGTATTATGTACGTGGTGTTATGTGGCAACACCGCGAAACTCCTCATTACGTACGCGTTACGTTTGGACATAATTTAACTGGTGAAGTTTGGTTAGTTTGGTCACTCGTAAAGACGCACATTTTTTGCATCTAAACAACAGAAGTGTAAAATGGTGAGGTTACGAGTGTTTATTATGTAAAGCACCTTACATTACGCGATTAATAAAGTGTGTGATTATGAACTCGAGCAAAGTTACAGCGCTCGTCTTCGACTCGCGCAGTAACTTTGCACTCGTTCATAATCACCCACATTATTAATCTAGTAATGTAATGTACTATTAGACTCGTGCAAGACGAATATTCCAATGTGATTTTATATTGTTGAAAAGTGTTGAGCTCAACGTTGAGTGTACCTTGAATTGTATTTTCTCCAAGTACTTTTGAGTAATTGAAAGCAAATTTTGGCTCATGAACTCGATAAATTTTACGTGATTCATTTTTGTTTGTTTGTTTTTTCTTGTATGTATTATAAATGTACTTTACCTATGTATTTATATTTTGAATTGAAATAATTGTTTCGTTTCTACTGAAAAAAATAAAATAAAATTTCAATTTACGTGTTTCATTTTTTAAATAACCAATAAAATACCAAAGACGCGACACTCTATCAATAAAATCCACATCGAAACGAATAAGCATCTTTTCGCCATAACTTTTTATTCGTCTAAATAAATCACAAGCAAAATATAGTAAACCATGTAAGATAATACATATTAACGTCGAGAAAAAAAAGCAACATTCACAAAAGAATATTCTGAAAACTACATGCTAAAAATAATAAAACAAATCGTAATAAGAAACAACAAAATCATACACGTTTCAGATATTTGTAATATAGCGATAAAAATAATCCAAAAAAGAAAAAACAATAAAAAAATAAAACAGTTCGGATGGCAAAAATATGGCAATTGCGTTACATCGAGTATAAATTAATCTAATACAATATATAAGGAGCATTAAGTATTATGACGCTAATTGAGATACACAGTTGCAAATAAGGTTGAAAAAAAGGTACGTAAGATTTTTAAAAAATATATATAACGCGAGTAAAAAGTAATCAATAAGTTCGTTCGATAGCTGCTTATTCTTTCCGTAAAAACAAAGGCACATTAGGTTCTCTATATAGATTACTTATTTAATCGATTTCGTCATTCCTAAAAAAGAAATCCGAGTATAAAATGAACGCAGTTATTTTTGTAAATTCAACTGTACTATTTCGATTGAAAAATTGCCACGTACAAATTCATCACTCAACAACTCGGCGAAAAATACTAACAAAAAAAATAAAAAATCGCGCAATAGCGAAGACAGCAATCTTTACATTCTTCATCTTTTCACTGGGATTTCCTCCGTCTCGCGTACTATAAAAAATATCACCGAATCACGAAGCTCGCAAAATCTAAAAATTCTAATCTTACAATATTAATTTTATTTCCGTTCGAGTTTAAAATATGTACTTCTGTACGAACGGGATAATAAGCTCAAAAAATCAGCAATAAGCTCTTACTCAATCACTACACTCGTCTCGTAATGCAAATTGGCTCGTTTAAATACGAAAGCTCACCAAAAGGACGGTATCGTGTTGCGAATCCAATAGCCTAAAAACACGAAATTAACACGGCGGCGTATTATTATAGCAATATCTTCGCCAATTTCACAAATTTTCAATAGAAAAACCCCTCTAAACTGGCATTAAAATACAAAATTTATATAGTAAATTCGCAAGCAAGAGCAACAGCGAGGGCGAGCTCAAGCGTAACAGAAGCCAGCTGTTTAATCGTAAGTATGTACTATATAAACCCTTATGATACGAATATCGCCTACATAATAAACCTAACCTAAGAGACAAACTTAATTGAAAATGATATAGATTATGTTCGTAAATACACAATTTGTTTCCGCCGCCTAATAAAAACACACAGCGTCTCTGAGAACATTGTACTTTCAATTAGCACCACGTTCAGGTAAAAAAAAAAAAAAAACATAACGTTCACGAGATCAGGAATTGAAATGAAACAGAAAGAGAGAGAAAGAAAAAAAACACATAAAAAGGAATACGCGATCTTCCGATATGATAAAAGATCACGTAAAGATGTACGTACACTCACATACACACACAATTACACGCACACATCCACGTAAAAATATACCTATACATAATGTAGTATGTACCACCTTCGATTACTCGTAAAAAAAAAGGAGAAAAAAAATCCAAGCTTAATAATAATAAAATGGTAATTTGAGAAACTGTACTCGCTACGTTAAGCTTATACACAAATCAGCAGTAAAATAAATAAATCAAAAGAGTAATATGTATATAAAACTTGTCGTTCGTCTCGTTGCCGCCTAAAATTTGTATAGTTATCTGATGGTGGTTTTTTCCACGTATGTTTGTTTTTATATTATTTAAGGATTGTTTCACTCAGTTTCACGATACAGACGATATCGGATTAGTTGGCGCTCCCATCTGAGTCAGTACTTTATCTAACCACGTTAAAGCTCCGTGTAGATGGATCTCAATCCAGCACGGCGTCGAAGTCACGTCTTGCCGGTGATATTCGGCTCCCCAGCCTTTGACGAATGATAATCTGAAAACAGCGTCGAACGAACGGATATAAAATGACTGAATTTAACGATAAAACTATTTTTCAACGAGGTATGCATTAAAAAAAAAAATTCCGGACTTTTCCAATTTTTCAAAGTTTTTAATATCAACTACATACATTGAAATAGAAGGGAAGGAAAGGGAGAGGTCAATTTAGCGGAGATCAGACTCGATTATTCGAGCCAGAATTTTTTTGGGGGTCAAAATGTTTTTATTTTTAAAGAAAATTTGGAAAATACAAGAAATGAGGAATTTTTGACAATATTGTATAAAAGTAAGAGGCACTTGGAGAGAAAATGAAGCCCATTTCAGAAATCTTGTCAAAAAAAATAACTTTTTTGGCTGGCACAGAAAACAGAATTTTTTGCAGTCAAGGTAGAAAACAGTACCTTTTGTGGCATTTTAGACAAAAAATGTTTCTTGATAATTATGGAAAAAGTAAAACTTTTTGGTCAAAAATTACAATTCTCTGACAATTTTGACAAAAACGGAGACATTTTTTCGACATTTTTGGCAAAAAACAGAACTTCTTAGGCAGCTAAAGCGAATATCAGTACTTTTGGAGCAATGAAGCAAAAAATTAGAAATTTTTAGAAATTTTGAAAAAAATGAAGACTTTTTGGCAGTTTTGACAATAAACCAGCAAAGATTGTGTCGGAAATTCTGAAATATAAGAAAACTTTATTAGCAAATAAAGAAAAAATTGGCATTTTTCTGAATGTTTTGGTAAAAAACGATTTTTTTTTTACCAAAAAAAAACGAGTATTTTTCGACTTCGTAATTTTTGGATGTTTTGGGTAAGAAACGAAACTTTTTGGCAATTTTAGTAAAAAAAAAAAAAGGAACAGGACTTCTTGACAATTTCGGCAAAAATTAGGCAGCACTTTTTTATATTATTTTGGCAAAACTCTGGACTTTTTTCACCAATCTACATTTTAAAAAACACAATTTTTTGACTTATACGTACAGAAAAAACGACTTTTCACTGCAGTTTTCGTAGATCGAAAGCAGGACATGGCATTTCAAACAAAAAACGGACTTTTTGGCACTTTGGCAAAAAAAAACAGCACCTTAAAGGCAACTGTGGCTAAAAGCAGGTCTTCTATCCGCCAAATTTGGGAAAAAACAATTGACTTTTTTTTTTTTTTTTTTTTAGAAAATTGAGTTTTGGCACAAAGTAGGACTTGTTAGGCGTCAGGAATTTCGTAGCCATTTTGATAAAAATTAGCACTTTTCAACAATTACAGAAGAAATGTGAATTTTTGACATAAGAATAGTTTAGTTTTGCTTGACAATTTTGGAATAATTATTATTAACATTTTTGGATGCTTCGGTAAAAAAAAAAAACACAATACAAAAGTAGGGAAAACAGGATAAGCAGAACTGTCAGAGGTGGTCACCCTGTTCCAATTATAAACGTAACTACAGTTTGATGAATTGTTAAAAATCCAACACAGCAAGATTTTCAATTTAGTAATTCAAAAATCATACAAGCAATGAAAACTTGGGCCTGAGCTGAGCTTTAATCTCTTTAAAATAATTATCTGATCTTCTATTTTTGTATTATGCTTCCGTTTCTCGTTGAAAAAAAAATAAATAAAAAAAACTGAACGTGAAAATAAAAGAGAATGTGTTGACTCTTCGAAAACGAACACTTTATTCCAAGAACTGATTATTCATAGAAGTCATCCACTCGAATAATTTAGATGACTCAGTCATGTTTTGTTTTTCTTTAAAAGGAACTCGTAATTGATTGGAGCGATAATATAGAATTATCGACACGCGAGAATAAGATGGTTTACAGCATTAGCATTCTCATTCAGAAACAAATTAGTAAATGTTCAATCACAAAACATCTTAAAATCATCTGAAGACCACGAAAACCCAATTTCAAGACAAAAATAAATGAAAATCGAATACGATTATCGACGAGGCAGTCACCAATTCAAAGATTGCAAAATTAAACGATTTGTCAAACCCTTACCTAATGGTACACATTTTGGTCAGCTCGTACACAGCTTCAAAACCTTCATTGGCAGATTGCATCAACAAATCGGCAAACTCCTTGTTGTTGAAAATCTTCAACGAACAGCCAGCTGGTATTTTGCATACCGTAGACGGATGGAAACCATGGTGATAATTACAGTTTCTCGATTGTACAAATATTGCCGAATCTGATAAGCATTCCGCGAATACTTCTCCTCCTACGTAATAAAGTTGTACTCCTGTGTAAAAAAACCATTTAAATATTAATTTCGTGCTGATTTCTAATATTTCGAATATCGAAACGCAAATGAAATACCTTTTCCTATATGCCTTCTAGTATTCTCTATGGTGGAATTACGATTGACGTTAGACAATTGACCAAGGCAGAAACGATTTAGATTGTGACTAGTTGGATTTGTGAAACCATCTACGATTATCATTGGAGATTGACAATGAAATACTTCACCGACGCGACAGTTGAGTTCGTAATAAGCGATACTGGCCCAATATTGTTGCTCCTAGGTAAACGAAACATAATTATTATTCATAGAACAACATCTAAAATCACGAATACAATAATGAAAAAAAAAAGGGAAATGTAGTCTGAATTCGATGCAGATATATGCGATAGCAAAATCTAAATTCGAACTCGAGACGTTACTTTAGCGCTGAATTAGACTCCGCATTAACTCATGTAATCGCATTATGGGAGAAAACCGTCAGCGCAATGGTAATGCATCAAAAATGAACTACTCACTTGATATGGGATCGAACATACATCCGCCATCGGCGACTCGATCGATGTTGAATCACTTTGCGTCGACGTAACACCATCTTTTTCCTCGCTAGGAGAATAAGCTGGCGGAGGAGTTTCTGTAAAATGATTTTACAATTAGATATAAACACAACGTCGAGCAATTAAGCAATAATTAGCACAGCGAAGCGAGATAAAAAGCGGCAAATGATATATCAGCAGGGATGGACAGTAAATTGTAATCCATAGTACAAATACAAAATCCGTGATACTGCTGTCTGCTCGTACTG
Source organism: Planococcus citri (assembly GCF_950023065.1). Lineage (NCBI taxonomy): Eukaryota > Metazoa > Arthropoda > Insecta > Hemiptera > Pseudococcidae > Planococcus > Planococcus citri. Next base: position 34,409,722 of record NC_088679.1, read on the forward strand.
TGTTGGTTAAAACGTAAAAGGTGTTAGTTCTTAGTATTATTATAATACTGTTAAAATGAGACGACCATCCCTGCTTACCAGGCAAGCAATTCACTTGATAGGGACTGTGCGCAACGCTCGAGCTAGCCGGACTATGCGGAGAATTTGGAGAAGTATGAGTAAATCCATTACTAGAAAAGGATACGTTCGCAGGACAAGAAGTATCGCCTAGAGTAGGCTGTTGCGAATACTGCAACATGGCGTGACTTGGCGCGAATTCGCTATGACGCGGTACTAAAACAGGCGGTAACACTGAAATACACATACATATGTATCGAATTAATAACAACGAACGAGTGTTTGCATCCAAAACACACACTGAAAAAGAACCCTAACCTGGACTTTCGACTCTTCGGTAATGATACGGATTGATACACACTTCTTTCTGCTTCGCCGAAAACGGATATTGACAATTTTCCATAGGCTTGAGCTCATGATGCGATTGCAAATCAGGCCATCTCCAAACTCGACAATATATAACATGAGGTAAACCTTTACGATGAGATACCTAAAGCAGAGATACAAATGTTTGAAATATAGGCCTCCCATCGAGAACTGATTAATCAACTCGTATCGATATTTACTTGTAATCTTCCATCCAAACTACGAGGAATCGTGACACATTTGCTAGGCTGTCCTGGAAAACTCAACGCTCTGACTAATTCTTCGTATCCGCTTTTATTCTTTTTCAGCTTTTTCACCAACGATTCTACAGCTTTCTCAGCCCATTTTTCTTCTTCGTCTCCTTGTTTCCATCCTAATAGTTTTTTCACAGCTGGACTCGTGAATGAGAACAAACTGTTCAAAGTGGACATAGGTCCGGAATTACTCGATTCTACATCATCTGTTTCCATTCTGTTCGCTTGATACTCTGTAACACAGTAAATTTTGAAGGTTACCGAAAACACGCCATAGTAGAAATCGTAAATTGTGATTAGGAAACACCAAACGGATAAAAACACTACCATAAGAGTACGCGATGCACGTAAATGGAATTAAAATTAGCTCGCAGGTTAGTCATTTCAACATATCTATAGCGTTTCAGATATTCGCATAAAATCAAACACAGTTGAAGACTTACCAGTTACATTCAACAATAATGCATCGTAATCACTGAAATAAAATTATTTCTCACATAAACAAGTACTATGTGACTAATTCCTCATTACTACACGATAACAATAAAATACGACATTATTTTATTCTATTCGTCTTTTTCTATTCACTTTTTAGTTTTTTATTTTTCCATGTCAGTAAGTACTGTTTATTCGCGACTGGAAGGCGACATGAAAAACTTGCCAGCTCGAACGTCGCGTTGATTTGTGCACTGCTACATAAGCGGCAACTCGGCAACTTAGCAACTTCGTTTCGCGTCAGTGGAACGAAAATGATAAGAAGTTGCTCGGTTATTGGCTGGAACTAGGGGGTTTGTTATTCTCACATACAGTTAGCAACCTTATCGCATATCAATGCTCAAACTCGTTCCTTTTTTCCAAACAAACATCAATCCAAAATTCCAAATGCAAAATCGTATTATCAATCAATCGCAATCAATGGATAAACTTATGGAATGTTTTTGGAATGAAATTAATTGATGTAATAATTTTATTTTAATAGTAATTATTACTAGTTGCAATTCGCAGCTATGGATTTTATTTAATTTTTGATGGGAAACAGGACCTGGAAGGAGATTTAACGGGATAATAAAGATAAAGATCAACATCAATCATCATATTGTCATAGTCATATATGTATAATTCTGCATATTTTCTGATTTCCGATTCTAAATTTCTAAATTAAATTTTTCATCGAGGATTACGATTATTAGAATAATACTTCAGCATTTCATTTTTAACTCTACGTTTTCTACTCGTCAGTCCGTCAGTCGTCATTCAACTTGTGGACTTGATCTACTACTACTCGATATTGTTTCAAGTTGAAAGATCAGAGCCATCAGAGAGAGGTAAATGCTTGCCGTTTTACCCTACAATGTTCCAATTATTCCACTTTGGTTCGAACTCTATTCCTGATCCCAATCATTTAAAACGAATAAAATTCTGAAAGTGAAATTATACTTAGACATATCATACACCCAGATTCTCAATCTAACTGTAGTTCCTTTGATTTTTCATTTCTCAGACATTCCTCCGTAAATTTATTGTGTCTATACTAAATGATAAATTCATAAGTGTATGAAACACGATGACATACACAAGATTATAAGAATAAACCTTGCGAATTGAAACTAGCGATTGTGATTATTCAATCAGAAGTTGGGATCATAAAACTTCAAACACATCATCTTCAAATAGTTTTAATTACGTACGTCGTCTTGTTTCAGTCGCAAAATTATTAAATTTTAATAACTTAATATTAATACTTAATTCTTTTTCCAACGAAATGGCGATTTATCACTGATTTATGTTCATCAGAAAATGATAACTGATAAGTGAGTGAACACTGAACAGTGAACGTTTCATTGTTGATTCGTTCGCGTAGGTTGCTAACTGTATGTGAGAATAACAAATCCCGGAACGGGCAACCAAATCAAAATTTTTTGATTTGGTTGCCAAGTTGCCAGTTGCTGGTGCTAGTACGAAAGTTGCACGCGAAAAACAGTATGCCGTATGCGAGCGCGTACGCGTACATGTATACGCGCGTGGGGGGGTAGTTTTCGTCGCTGTTTGCCAGCTTGTATACTGAACGAAAACGCTACTCGGCAAGCAGCGTTCGTGGCTGGGTGGTGAAAGAAACGGATTACGGTGCGGGAGGTCTAGAGATCGATCCCCGCCGGATCCGGAAATTTTGTAAAATTTTTTTTCGATTCAAATTTTTTTCAAATTGATTATTGAACGATCATGTGAATTTATTTTATTTTTTCCTTCTTTTTCGTCACGAATACTGTTTTTTTGGAAAGTGTGCGCATTAGGCGAGGCCAGAGATGGGGCGATTCGAATCGCGGAAATGAATCGCGGATCAATTTTGAATCGGATTCAGAATCGGATTCAGAATCGGATTCAAAATAAAAATGAATCGTGAAAATTTGAATCCGATTCACAACTTTAGCTGAATCGCACTGTCGCGATTCAATTTTTTGCGATTCACCAATTTTTTCCAATTTTTTATTTTTTTTCTTCAAGGAATGTTTTTGACAGGGATGGAAAGCTAGCCGAAAGCTAAAAGCTGAAAGTTGAAAGCCAAAGGAAGTTTGGGATTTTTTAAAGCTAAAAGCTATAGCCAAAAGCTTTATTTTTTCAGCTTTCTTTCAGCTTTTTACCTTTTCTTGCAAGTTTCTCTGGTTAAGTTTCAGTTTCAGTTTTTTGTAATTGTAATATTAGTCCGGCATATGACAATAGGAGTAATTGCACCCCCCCCCTCCCCGCCGATCAAACGGGACAAATTTTTTCTTAAAGGGGACACCCTAAGGAACATTTCAAAGCAAACTCGCCCAAAAAAAAGTTGGCCTTACTTACAAAATGGCGGCCATTTTGATTCACAGGTCAGCTGAAATCGCAGATTTTGCGTTTCAACTTCAACATAGGACTAGCATGAAATTTTTCAAACTTTACAAAGGTAAATCGAAAGATCATGCTAAAATTTATCACCTGTCAAAATTTCAAGTGCTAAAATGCGTTTTTCGATTTTTGGTGAATTTTTGAAAATCAAATTCAGGCCAAAAATGAGGGAAAAAATCAAAATTTTACCAAATTGACCAAGAAAGTTGAAATTTGAGATATACCCTATTTTCGACATGCCAAATCGATTGGAAACGGTTTCAACCAGTTTTGAGTAGTTCTGAAGCCTCCAGCAGATTTTTAAAACTCGAAATTCCCACAAAATTCCATCAAATTGAAGTTGTAAAGCTAAACTTTATTCTAAAAACTAATTTCAATACGCTACGAAGGACTGCAGGTGACTTTCAAGTCGTTTTGGAGCCTCCAGCGACTTTTTGAAAGGTTGTATGGCGTTTTTTTGGAAAATTGAAATTTCCTAAAAGTAGCTGGAAGCTTCAAAACCATTTGAAACCACCATGTAGTCTGCGAAGTAAATTTCAGCTTGCCAACTCCATTTGATAAATTAATGTTGGGGAAATTTCAAGTTTCAAAAATCTGCTGGAGGCTCTGGTAATTTTCAAAAAAGTCGCTGAAGGCTCTAAAATGACTTGAACCCACCTGAAGTCGTCTTCAGATGGTGTTAAAATTGGAGTGTAGAGTAAATTTCAGCTTTCCATCTCCATTTGATGAAATTTTGTGAAAATTCAAAGTTTCAAAAATCTTCTGGAGGCTTCAAGAATTTTCAAAAAGTCGCTGGAGGCTCCAAAACGACTTGAAATTCATTTGCAGTACTTTGTAGCGTATTGAAATTAGTTTTTAGAATAAAGTTTAGCTTTACAATTACAACTCCAATTTGATGGAATTTTGTGGGAATTTCGAGTTTCAAAAATCTGCTGGAGGCTCCAGAACTGCTCAAAACGGGTTGAAACCATTTCCAATCGATTTGGCATGTCGAAAATAGGGTATATCCCAAATTTCAGCTTTCTTGGTCAATTTGGTAAAATTTTGATTTTTTCCCTCATTTTTGGCCTGAATTCGATTTTCAAAAATTCACCAAAAGTCGAAAAACGCACTTTAGCACTTGAAATTTTGACAGGTGATAAATTTTAGCATGATCTTTCGATTTACCTTTGTGAAGTTTGAAAAACTTCATGCAAGTCCTATGTTGAAACGCAAAATCTGCGATTTCAGCTGACCTGTCAATGAAAATGGCCGCAATTTTGTAAGTTTTGGGCGAGTTTGCTTTACAATGTTCCTTAGGATGTCCCCTTTAAAAACCACTCTTGTGGTGTCCTCCCCAATGTTCAATAAAAAAATTCGCTCAGGGCAGCAATAGAGTAAAATTTGCAAAAATAGAAAAATTGAATCGTGAATCGCAATTTTTGAATCGCGAGTGCATTTGAGTCCGATTCAGAATCGGATTCACTTGAAAAGTGAATCGCTAATTTTGAATCGGATTCGATTTTTTGGGCGAATCGCGCCATTTGAATCCGATTCATTTTTTTTGTGAATCGCCCCATCTCTGGGCGAGGCGAAGCCGAGCCGTTTAAAATTTATATTTCACTCGATGAGCATTACTCCCCTTGGTGAGTTCAGACGGAGGCTGGACATTTACCGTGTATGTAGCACTTGCGGTTGTTTATAAAAAAACTGTACTCACCGAGGCCGAAGGCCGAGGGAAGTTAACAGACATAGTATGAACAACAAAGCGACCCGCGCAACCGAGGCGAAGCCGAGGTGAGCGGACACAACGCCCCCCAACACTGAAAACAGCTATTTTACCAAAATACAAAAATTGCAATGAAAAAAATTTTAAATCGAAATAAAATACGCGAAAGGATGCTCGTAAAGCAGTGCCGTAATGTGGTTACACTGTTTTTCGCGTGCAACTTTCGTACTAGCGTTGCTGGTTGCTAGTTGCTGCTGAAGTGCTTATGTAGATGTCGACTTTCCCACGGTGATCGATTTGGCAACAGTGACGTGTTATTGGATAATGCCTTCGTAGTATTACGATACTTGAACTTTTTCAGATAGAAATAGGTATTTTCAAATTTGAATTTTTACATTTTTAATTTTAACCCTTTCGCTCCCGCCGTGCCATATGTGGGACACCACCAAAACGCTCCTCTGGTACCGCCGTGCCATATGTGGGACGCTGACTACCCATACGTAAATGGATGTTTTATCTGTGCTGGGCAATGTAAACGCGTATGTAGCGTTACCATCGGGCTAAGTATACACTAAGGGCCATATTCATAGACGTTACTTAGGGATCACTTGGCTAAGTGGTGAATTTTGAAGCAATTTTTCCAGGCGTGATTGAATTTTTGAAATTTTGTTTTTGAATAAATTGAGAGATTGGACTCCGAAGTGTTGATTTATCATTTTAAAAGTATAAAATTTTTATTCCTTCGTGAGAAAAATTGAATTAAAATTCACCACTTAGCCAAGTGTCCCTTAAGTAACGTCTATGAATTCGGCCCTTACTAATAATTCTACAGCTTGGGCCGGCACAGTGTTACCAACTTTACATAAAAATCAAAAAATTTCCCAAACATTTTTTTTTAAATTTTTTTTCTCATCAAAACGCAAATTTTGTCGGAAATATTTGTGTTTGCTGTTGTAGCAACATTTCGTCGGGATAACAAAGCACCTGAAACATGAAAACGTCTAATTTACGAGTATTTTTACTAATTTTTCTATGATTGAAGAACCAAACAAAATATCACTTTTATGTGCAAAAAATGAATGTTTAAAAAATTTTCATGATGAAAACATGCATTTAGATACGTAAATGACCAATAAAATTTGTTTTACCTTCGATTTTTGCATGATTGTAGGTTTTTATTCGTACATGGCCCATGCGTCCCATATATGGGACATGGATTTTAGTAAATTTGGGCGTTGGTGGCCCGTGTGCCATATATGGGACATGAGGTAAACTGGTTTCTAATGCCCTGGTATACCCATATTACATTGATACCTGATGTTCTAAACAGTTTTCCCATGTTTTTAGATCGAAAAATTGGCTGGGCTATGGGTACAGTTTTGGTGGTGTCCCACATATGGCACGGCGGGAGCGAAAGGGTTAAAGAATAAATAAAATAAAATAATGAACGGTATATGTACCTAGTTCTTAATTTGAAATTTCAATTAATTAATTTATTTAAATTTTATTATCATATCATTTTCAATCAATTTTCATATATTTTTGAATTTTTTAAAAAGGTTTGGACGGTTTGGTATCTGATATTTTCATTTTGGGCCGTTTTTCTTTTTCAGTTCATCTTCATCAGTTCATCAGTTTCAGTATTCAGTTTCAGTTCACACTTCACACGTCACTTCATTTTCTTTCTGATTTTCAATTTTCATGCAGCCTTCAGATTCAGATTTCATGCCTTCATTTCACACTTCTTCAGTCATCACTGTCATCAGTGCCTTTGCCTTCAGCCCTTCACTCACTTCACTGTTCACTGTTCACTTGTTCAGTGTTCAGCTGTTCACTGTTCACTTGTTCAGTGTTCAGCTGTTCACTATTATTATTTATTACATTATTAGTCTATTAATTTCCGATTTCATTCATTATTCAAATCCAAATCCAATAACAAATTTTAAAATTGAATAAAAATTGGATTAGAATAAAAACTTGGTAAGAAATGAAAGAAAAAAGAATGAAAACGAGTAAAACGACTTCTGTCGTTTTTCATATTTTCATTGTATCTTGCATTGTTTTCTACTTTCTGCTGCTGCTGGGAATATGAGGCGGGTAGAGAAAAGCAGTTCTAGCCTTCCCCTTCCATTTCAAACAATGATTATCTTAAATGGGAGCATTGGGAGCTGAGCACAGCAAATTCGTTTTAAACTTTTAAATTCTCCAAAAAAAAGAGGGTGCTTCTTCTAGTCCTGAGTATTGAATAATTGTTTACTAGTGAGTAAATTTTTCTAACGGTGATCAAGATCAAGAGGTCAAAAAGTTCAAAACTTCGAAAGGATCACAAGATTTACTAGATTAGTAAATTAAACGATCACGATAACATAACTACATTGAAGTACCTAAATATTGAGATAGTAAGGCTTAATTAGGCATAATTCCGCATAAATATATTTCGTTCCCCTTTTATTCCGTTTAGAAAAAACTGAAATGAAAATTTGGAATAAATACCTTGGCCTGGGCGGCTTATGTCAGTTATGTCGAAGGCTGTCAACTCATCATACATAACTATTGGGAACACCGAGCTCATTATTAACAAACTAATATTTCCTCACTACTAAAATTCAAGTTAGCATTAAAGATGAAAAAATTTGTTGAAAAAAAATATGCGTATCAAATCCTCAATTTGCCTACCTAAAAACTCACAACCTTAATTTCAAGTTCAATTCAAATAATCATTAGCGAAATGTTTTCTACTCACAAGTCATAACCTTTACCAACATCACTGTTTTGATTAGGTACTTGTAAGTTGTACTTACAACTCCTATTTTGTGGCCATAAATTGATCCGACATCCAGGCACAGTGCCTACCAGTTCAATACACTAAGCTAGGATTGTAAAAGTGAAATTTATTTATCGTTACGTACGAAACAAAATCTACCTATCACAAAATTTCAAAGGCAGTAGTATCTTCGGCACTTCTTTATTTTTAAATTTGTTACAACAAAAACAACTCGATGCAAATGAAATATTGAGAAATTGCGCGTTACATGAAATGCCTATTTTCTACCGTTATCGGTAATATTAAATTTCGAAACTGAAACTTTCAAAAATTGCATTTACCTAACAACCATGCAGCGTATTCAAAAAACTTTGGCATAAACAGAAAGTTTCATTTCCGCTATAAATAAATCTTGTCATTGATTAACGACGTTGAAATTGACATTCGATTAACGATCCCTAGATGCATTTCAGTTCGTGATTGTTTTTAATCGTGTTAATTACCGTGCTTAAGTTTTTAAATTTTTTTTATATAATTACAAAAATGGTTGGTGGAATTAATTTATAATTTTTAATTTTTTTAAATGAATGATTTTTTTTAATTCGTTGTTTTTTACCTTACAGGAGTTGTTGAGTAAAGATCAGATCAGAAGTAAGTAATAATATCATTTCTTTCTACCATGCTTCATATTTTCGTGTTTTAGAACTACTTATTCAAAAACCTGAGAGTTAGTTGGAAAATTCAATAATTTTTTTTTCTTCGAATTTCCAACCTACCTCTGTTGTGGTAGACGCTTCCTATGTGTTTTAAATAGGTAGTTATTCGTGATATTGTACTGAGGACATTCTGAAGATCATTATTTTTCTAGATGATCTGAGAGTGAAAGGAAGTCTTTTGTCTCAAAGATAAAATTCACTCAAGTAAATTTGAGAACAATTGATTTTCTAATCGTTGAAATGCCATTAGTTACATTCTATGTTTTCTTTTAAAATGCATCGTTTTCGAAATGGAATAGGTACCTATTTATGAAAAATTTCTGTTTTTGAATTTATATCTAGTTTCTTTGGATTTTACCTAATTTTGTCATTTTTATTTTTTAAAATTAAATTTCTATCAACTTACATTTTGATCTTTTTCTTCGAGTTTCGATATCATTTTTCTTTAATTTTTACCAGTTTCCCAAATACCTACTTGAACCTTTCAGAAAATTCTTCAGTTAGTTTTGATTAACAGACCTTCATCAAAAAATCAATCACGTAAATAAAATACAAATACACGTGCGCCTCAGATATGCATTATTATTTTTTTTTAATTTGCTCATTGTCTTAATTATGTATTATCTATTATTTACAGTTTTAAAAAGAGCGTTCGAAACCCTTGATACATCTAAAAAGGGTGTCATATCGGTAGAAGATCTTGGAAGTATTTTGGACACATTAGGCCAACACCAGAACGATCAAACACTGAAAGAACTGGTAGCATCGGTCGATAGAAACGGTAATTCATTGTAAATGAGTTAGTTCGACTGAATTACACAGCTACACCTACCTATGTACCTACTTCATAATTTTTTTTTTCAGGCAAAGGTACTTTGACATTTGAAGAATTATGCGAATTAGGAGTCAAGTTTATGGGCGAGGAAGAAGAAGATCTAGATAAAATGCGCGACGAATTGAGAGAGGCTTTCAGATTGTACGATAGAGAAGGTAGGCATCAAGACCGAATTTTTAATCAAAATTTTCAAATGTGGACGCGAATTCTCATTTTAAAATGCCATGTGATTTTGCAGGCGATGGCTATATCACTACAGAAGTCCTCAAAGAAATTTTACAAGAGTTGGATCCAAATCTAAGTTACTCGGATCTTGAACAAATTATAGAAGAGGTCGACGCTGATGGATCGGGAACTGTAGATTTTGATGGTGAGATACAAATACAACTTTTTAATTTTTTTAATCATTCCGTTAGGTGCTACATCTAATGAAATAATTACATTTTGTAGAATTTATGGAAATGATGATGGGATAATATCGACAATAGGTATCGTAAATCAACGGAACAGTTGCTCGTGAGAATATTTACGTATTTGGTGCGCTTCTTCGATTTTTTACACAAACGAACATGTTTTTAGTCATATCAACAACACACGCTTATAATAAATAGTCGTGAATTATGATACTGTGATGCATGTTATTGATGTCCATCGTGTCCAATAAATCTTAGCATATTCAATGTGGAAACGCACAGATTGCTCATCATAGTTTGTTTTTTTTTTTAACGTGTTGATGAAATACATTGAAACATTGTATTTTCAAAGTTGAATTGCAACATCACGAAGATGATTTTCACTTTTTATGAGTATGTTCGTATGTGAGGTAATTTAGTCCAGGAATTGAATAATATGTAGATAAAAATGATCATCATTTAAATGAAGATATTGATAGGCAGTATCCCAGATTTTTTTTTCTTTTTCAAATTGAACATTTGAAGAACATGAATAGATACTTAGTATAAATAGCTGGGCAATGGATTAAAATAGTTTGCTAATAATTTACAATCCTGATCTGAGAATTTTTTATTCAAAATATTACTATGAAATAATAGAATGCATTTTCGAGCCTCAAAGCTACAATTTCTTTTAAGTATAGTCAATTTTATGGAGAGAAGGGAGTGTATTGGGATTGGGATGGTTGAAAATTCAATTTTTAAAAATCAATCATTGTTGTATCATTCCAGTGAATTCCGGTCTGAAAAATAAATTTGGTACGGTTTATATGTTCTAAATCTGATTTCAAATTTTTTGTAAAAATGTTGAAATTAGTTATCGTTTTTCTCAACCCGAAGTTTCGGATTTTTCTTACAATTAGAAAATCTAGCAAAAAAAAAAAATCTTGAAAAATTGAGCTAAACAGTTTTCGCAAAAAAGTGCATTTTTAGGGTACCTACACAGTTCTGCTTGCATAATACGAACTTGAGATTCATATGACGACTTTTTTGAGTGGAAAAGTAAATTTTTTGTAAAAAGAGTAAAAATCTAGGTAAATTTGACTCGATGAATTGAAATACCTACGGCGATGAAAAAAAATATCGATCGAATGAGGTTGTCCCAGTGTAGGGCGGAAAATTTTGTCATATTTGCAAAAAATATAATATTTTTGGCTACCTACGCATAACTGAAAGTGAAGAGATCATGAAATCGAAGGTGAAAAAAGATTTCAAAAATTTTTAGGACAACTTATTGAGTAAGAAGTGAATTTTTTGAAATTGGATTCTCAATGAAAATTTTTAGGTTTTATAGGATGAAGATAGAGATATTCAAACTTGAGTTGAATCATCGTGAAAAGAGTGAACATCTGAATAAGAAACCTAACTCGATAAATCAAGTGGTTGGTAACAGAGTTTAAAAAACCACCTTAAATATCCGGATCAAATTCACTGGAATTATTAATTTTCGAAAAATTAAAAATATTGAAGAGATCCTTCTGTGCCGCGGGAAACATGTAAAAAGTAGGTACGCAGAAAAATCAAATTCTTACCAAAGGCTTTAAATCGACAACAAAAATGGTTAAATTTGGTTTAGGAAGGCGAGATTTTATTTAAAATATCATGAATGATGAAATCAATAATAAAAAAAAAAGTTCGCAGACAAAAATCCTTAGGAGAAAAATCACGTAAGATGTTTTCTAGGTGTCCAACCCCAAATTTATTCGGAACAAAAATTTAAAAATGATATTTTTACTGTTAAATTTATAAAAATTTGTTCTCGACAGTACAAGATATTAACGAACTGACAAAAGGATAAATTCACCGAACGCGAACGTCGGTTTCAAAAATTACTTCGAATAAACAACTAAATATCACAACAAACCCACTTTGCGAGTGATGGATTTGCTACAAGTTAAAGTTGTTTTAAAAAAGCGCCTCGAATGAGTAAGTAGGTAGGTATCTAAATAAAACACCGAAACTTAGTATTTGAAATTGAACTGTTCAATGTTCATGTTTCATTTCATATAATTATGTTTCTATTTCAAACTTCGAAGAAGAGCGTGTAAAAAATCGTTCATTTTCCAACTTGAAAATAGCCCAGAAAAAAAAAAATTAAAATGAGGAAAAAGTACATCCGATTTATGATTTTAAAATTTTATTTTTATAATTCCAAGTTTCTATTGATATTTTTGGGTTGATGGTGAAATTTCAAATCTAAAAAATGACACAAGTTTGACTGACACATTGCCTCAGACAAGAAGAAAAATTAATTAACCTTGTCCAGTTATTTGATAAAAAAATAAATGAAAATACATACGATGAATTTTTACTTCCTTTCAATTTTGATAGTAAAAATTTCCTTTAAAAGATAACGATGAATTGATACCCAGATGGATGCACATTAATTTATCGAGATTCCAATAATGTAATGTAACCAACATACATTTTAAAATTTTCGAAAATATTTTCCAACGAAATACCTATCTACCTCTCTATAATAATAGTTCGCTACGCACATATTCTTCCTCAATACGCAATCCATAATGAAATGATCTAATTATTACACAGTCGCTAAGAAGATTTACCTATCATACAAACACGACATAGGAAAGATTTTCTTTTCAATTTGCACATATCGGAAACGTACACACGCGATTTAATAAAAATGCTTTTTTAAATAATATTGAAATTTCATGTGATGTATTTCTGCTCCAATTACTCGAGCCGACGGACGGATTATTCAATGTAAGTATATAAGAATTAATAAACCGGTTCCTCGTTTATTTAGTTCTGTCAATATTGTGAATTCTTTTGGAAATATTTAATAACACGTATCAAACATTCGAACCAAAAATTACGTGGCAATGGTTAAATTACTTTGTATATTGTTAGGTCAGTAATTGGATGTTATACGAGTTACGTTTTTAGTAAATATAGATCACTGGGTAGTCTATAAGCCTAATGTAATAGTTTCAATTCTCTAAAACTCTGTATACCTACCTATAGGAATGTGTATAATTTTTTTTCTCTTTTTCAAAACTAACTAACTAGGTAGAGAGGTACACGAAGTAAACGTCTCTATTATTACTCAATGTTACAGTTCTATTATTTGTTTCAAATGAAATATCGACATCGAATACACCACACACGTTTTCGACCAGTGTGTATCACTAAAGAATTGTTCTGGGTACATGTAGAACATGATTTTTTTTTTTTTGAAATATGTGTAATTGTAACAAATAGATAACTTATCGTTTATCGATTGTACGACCCAAAGAATTATTGTTACGAAAAAATTACAAGTTTGTACAAATTCAGTATCCACCCGAAGATTTTATTACTCTATTTTAAACTACGAGTATGTAGGTATTTATTGTACCTAATTGTACCAAATGGCTCGAGTTATTCTTTCAAAGCAGAAACAAAAGTTTCACGATTATTTATCTAACATGAACTAAATTCACTAAGCTTCCTATAAGTTATTCTGATAAATTGAATCTAATTAAAAATATTAGAAAATATAATCACACGAAAAACAATTTACTTAATCATGCATAAACAATCAAATATAGGTACCTACGTAACTAAAATGAAAAATATTTCGTATTACTTACGTCCATTCGTAGGGTAGGAGTAGGAGTAGGACACATCTTCTTGACCGCGATCATAATCACGAGACCCATAATAATAATTATTGGCATTATTATTATCATTATTAAAAGACTCGGTGACGAAAAAATTATGTATTAAATCTCCGATCGACATTTTTGCTAGTGTAAATCAACTAAGTAAACACGAAACGAAAGCACCAAAAGTAAAATTATAAAATCTTATCAATCGAGAAGTGCACCATAAGAATCCATCCGCACTCTTCGAATATTTTGACTGAAGTGTCTTCGGATTCAGTCTACACTTGTACAGCTCTAAACGTGCTAAGGCTGAACAAAAGATACGTTAAATAAAAGGAAAGGAAATGAATCTTTTTTCGAAGAAATCTCGCAAAAAGAGGAAAGCCGCGGTGATATATTTATTAGCCTCTCTCTATTGTAGGCAGGATTTTAACCTTATACCTGAGACTGAAACCACCCCACGAAACGTTCCCAAAACTGGTTTCATTATCACCCTCGCTTCACTTCGAGACAGTATAGGTAGGTATTGTGAGAATGGTTGGCGTTTAAACCGACACTGAAAGAAAGAAATGCACTACATTAAAGCGTAGTTTAGTTGACACGGTTTAGGTTGTTTAGGTATAGGTTTTTTTCACAGATTTTAAAGAATTCCATCGTTAGTATTCTTACTTGTCTTATTCACACACAAAAGCGGTTGAATCTTGAAAGAACGATTCCAGGTTTTTTCTTTTTTTTTCTCTCTTTCTTTTTTACGATTTTAATTATTCTGTACTTTTCCTCGAAATGCATTGAAACTGCCCGAGCCTGCTAAGAATTCTGAAAATTGTAAAATTTAGGTACAAAAGGTGCACCTGCCACTCAACATAGTAAATCACTCGTAGGTATTTTACCGCCTTTTTTTTCTACACTGAAATAATAGCTAAGGTATATTTACAGACTATGAGACTATACAGTTACATTGTGTTTTGTTGTATCTTTTTCGACTTTTCTAACAAGTATAACAATTGCCAAAAATTCTAAAAGACTGATTTGCGATTCGAACAATGTCAACTGTAGAGTCACTGAACTCGAAGATATACCTATGTTAAATTAACGCAATGACTGATGAAAATACCACAATAGGGATGTGTTTTCTTAGCATGCTTCACTTTTTATTTTTTCTCATTTGCCCACCAAGAATTCAAAACATTTATGAAAAGGAGACCTCCAATATGCATGCTGTAAGTCGCCGTTGGAAGGAGAGGCGATTAAAATATTTAACGGATTTTTTTCCAATAGAATATGATCTGTTAATGTTACCATGTTTTACAAAACATGGATATGAACAACGACTAGACTTTCGCTTGAAACAATCTATTGAAAATACCTCAAAAATCCGAGTCTTCAATTCAAATTGAAAATATTACCTATACATATTTCGTACCTATAATATTGTTTTTTCGAGTTAAGAAGGCGCATGGGTATGCAATTATTTAAACTCGCGAGCAAGTATAAAAGAGAGGCACGATTCACGCTTTGGCTACTTTCGTTCCCTAAATAAGACGTAATCTGTAAAATATCAAACTGATTATTACCTACGTAAGTAGTTCTCTAATTATACCGGGGAACAACGAAACGAAAAATTCCCAAAAGGCAGGAAAATTAAAAATTTGAATTACATGAAACTACAAGCTAATAGGTACTTGTAATTGAACGGTCAAATCATTTTTAAACTAGCTCCTCGAATCCGTCCGTGGTTTGCAATTTCGAGACATTCTGGAGCCTCTAGCTTAATTTTCGATTTCTCTAGAGAGCATAAAAAAAACCAATTTGGACACGTAAAAATCGAGTTGTGGCTTATTCTCGACCTATCTAACGAGTTAATCAACATTTGGTTTGATTTAGAGGCGACACATCCTTTGTGTTTTTTGACCAGTACATTTTCAATGATACCTAGATGAAGAATATGCTGTTCAAGAAATACCCTCAATAAAAGAGTGCACCTGAAAATTAACTGGGAAGGGGTGGGTGAGTGAAATCTTCCTTCATGTTGTATACCGAGTTATCTCACTTGGTTTTATTAAAATCTGAAGTATGGCGTATGAATAATCGGTATGTAATTGTAATTGAACATCAACATAGCCAAAAACTTATGAAATTTTTTCGATATTTTGAAATAATTGCCGAAAATGATCAAAAAATTGGCTCCACTGCGTTTTAAAATATTTTCCCCGTTTTAGGAATGATAATATGTTTTAATATTTTGGTTAAATTAATGCGAGATATTTGGCGAGAAAAAAATGTTTAAACACAAATTTATCCAAAAAGAAGCGATTTGCAAATTTTTAACCGCTCATCAGTGCAGCTCGGTTGAAAAGTCTCGATTTTTTACGTGAAATTGCCATGAGTAGAAAAGTAAAAAAGCTCACTTTTCGAAAAAGAAATCATGAAAAAATGTACTACTTAATTTCTTATTCTTAAAAATAATTGTTAATTTTTTAATAAAATTACCAATATTTTTGCTTCAATTTTTTTTTTTCAAAATTATCTAAAATCCCGGCTTAGGTACATATTTGCTAGAAATTGCCAAAATATCACTTTTTGTTTTTGCGAATAATGCTCACGAAGTTCTTCTTTTTGCTATAATTGTCAAAATCCTGCTTTTTGCCAAAAATTATCATAAAAATCATCGTTTCTTAGCAACATTTCTGAAAATAAGTAGGTAGTCTTTTTTAAAGAAAATTTTTAAAATTATTTTTCCAACAATTGCTTTTTTCGTCAGAAATTTCCAAAGCCCTTACTTTACTGCCAAAAAATTGTCAAAAAGTCTCGATTTTTCGTCAAACAAAATTAAATACATTATTTCAATTCGTATTATTCTATTTTTTTTGTGATTTTTTTCTGAATCAAAATATTATTTTGATCGCATTTTGTCACTTTTTTGGCTACTTTTCAACTTTTTGTTGGGTACTTTTTCGGGGGGGATGGGGGAGGGGGGGTCATTCCAGCTCAATTCGACCGACGTTTTTGAGCCATGTCTTCCGGTTTCGCTCACATTTTTTTTTACAATGTCTACTCACCCAATAAGTAAGAAACCCGCAATCAGTTTGGCCCCAGCCCCCTCAGGAGGCGAGTGGGGGGATTTTCAGAATTTTAAATGGTAGCTCCCACTTTCAGCGCTATTTTGAAATTTGAACTTTAAATTTGAAAGTTCAACTTTCAGCTTTTGAAAATTTCAAAATACATTAAAATACAATGCCCTTTCAAACTGTGTAATCAGTTTTGATCAAAGTATCATAGCTTTGGACTGCTGAAGTTAAGCAGCTCGAGACAATGTGAAAATAATTGAAGAACTCCACCCTCCCCCTGAGGGGCTGGGACCAAACTGATTGCGAGTTTCTTACTTTTTGCGTGGGTAGACATTGTAAAAAAAATTTGAGGGAAATCGAAAGACATGACTTTCTAAATCGCATTTTTTTTTGGTCGAATTGACATGGAATGAACCGGAGGGGGGGGGGAGATTGAGTATGAGCCCTTGCCCTGTGCTTGCTTCACTCGAGTCTGTTTATTTTTCATTTTAAAAATTGAAACTTTCAAAAACTCGTCATTAAAATTCTAAAATATGGAATCAAAAAGAAATAGGTAAACAAAATATGTTTTCAAACATTGCTTTTTACCTCTCGAAACTCGAATTTTTGAAAGCTTTTGTCCTTGCTTGGCTCGGGCCAATCCTTATATCTCTAAACTAAAAAAAGGTCCCAGTTTAAAACTTCCATAAATTCAAAAATGAAAATTGAAAACAATAATTTTTCAATGAACTTAACTTAATGTGAGTACCTACTTTACGTAAGTATATCCAGGCCTTTTTTTGTATTTCTTTTCAGAGGGGGACGCTAAATTGAAGTTGCAAGCCCCTAATTTTCATACTACCCCCCCCCCCCCACCCCGGTCACTGTACATAATTTGAATTTTTGAGAGAAAAAAATCGAAGTTTCCAACTTTAAATTTTTACAAAATTTCATCAAATGGAGATGGAAAGCTGGTTAACACCTTCTGAAGACGACTTCAGGTAGGTTCAAGTCATTTTGGAGCCTCCAGCAACTTTTTGAAAATTACTGGAGCCTCTAGTAGATTTTTTTGAAACTCGTAATTTCCACAAAATTTCATCAAAATGGAGTTGGAAAGCTGAAAATTATTCTGCAAACTAATTTCAATACGCTACGAAGTCAACTGCAGCGGGATTTCAAGTCATTTTGGAGCCTCCGGCGATTTTTTGAAAATTACTGGAGCCACCAGCAAATTTTTGAAACTTGAAATTTCCACAAAATTTCATAAAACGGAGATGGAAAGTCGAAATTCATTCTGCAAACTAATTTCAATACGCTACGAAGTCGACTGCTGGTTGATTTCAAGTCGTTTCGGAGCCTCCAGCGACTTTTTGAAAGGTCGTATGGCGTTTTTTGGAAAATTGAAATTTCCAAAAAGTAGCTGGAAGTGTTCAAAACCATTTGAAACCACCATATAGTCGACTTCATATCGCATTGAAATTAGTCTGCGAAATAAATTTCTGCTTTCCATCACCATTGATGAAATTTTGTAAAAATTTAAAGTTTAAAAAAACTGCTGGAGACTCCAGTAATTTTCAAAAAGTCGCTGGAGGCTCCACAACGACTTGAACCCACCTGAAGTTGTCTTCAGAGAGTGTTAAAATTGGAGTGTAGAGTAAATTTCAGCTTTCCATCTCCATTATTTGATGAAACTTTGTAAAAATTTAAAGTTTGAAAAATCTGCTGGAGGCTCAAGAATTTTCAAAAAATCGCTGGAGGCTCCAAAACGACTTGAAATTTACCTGCAATACTTCGTAGTGCATTGAAATTAGTTTTCAGAATAAATTTTAGCTTTCCAACTCCATATTTTGATGAAATTTTATGGAAATTTCAAGTTTCAAAAATTTTCTAGAGGCTCCAAAACTGCTCAAAACGGTTTGAAACTGTTTCCAGTCGATTTGGCATGTCAAAAATAGGGTATATCCCAAATTTCAGCTTTTTTGGTCAATTAGGTAAAATTTTGATTTTTCCCCTCATTTTTGGCCTGAATTTGATTTTCAAAAATTCACCAAGAATCGAAAAATGCACTTTAGATCTTGAAATTTTGACAGGTGAAAAATGTTTGCCTGATCTTTCTATCTACCTTTGTAAGGTTTAAAAAATTTCATGCAAGGCCTATGTTGGAACGCAAAATCTGCGATTTCGCTGATCTGTTAATCAAAATGGCCGCCATTTTGTAAGTAGGGCCACTTTTTTTTTGAGTACAAGGGCTAGAAATGTTCCTCAGGACTCCCCCTTCAAGAAAAAAGTTGTCCCAGAGGATCGCCGAGGGGGGGGGGTGCAATAGATCCTTGAGCGGGCTCCCCGACGTGCAAGATAAGTACTGAGGTACAAATTTGAACGCTAAATTTTAGATTTACGAATTTTCATCGTAATTCTGATTTTGTTTTCGCACTTTACTATTCCGATAATTCAACATTTCTTTTAAAAAGTTGCCAAAATTTATTCATTTTTTCATTTTTTTCTAATTCGTTCATTTTTTTTAGTTTTTATGGAAATTTTTCGATAATTTCGAACTTTTCTTTGGGGGACGGCGTCCCCCTGCGTCCAGCCACAAAAAAAGCCCTGAGTATATCTATCGATTGGAAAAATTGTGATTTCATCTTTTATTTGTATTTTATCTTACAAACTCGTCATTTTATTCGGCAAAATTGACTTTTTTTTTCTCATACTGCTCGGCAAATTTTCAGTCAACATCTCTCCCCCCCACCACCAAACTCCAGTTTTTTCTCGTCGAATTGACTTATTTTCGCAAAAAAGAATAAACATTTTTTTAAACAATCGCACAACTCGCATTTAAGAATCCGAACCTGATAAAAAACAGTAGGAGAACGATTCTGGAGAGGGGTTAAAATTTTGAGGGCCCCATTTGGTGCATCCGCCAGGGGCCTCACCGACACCGACTCAGTTCGCGCCTGCTACGATCAATAAACCATTATCGATAGGTAATCACTTGAATTACACAGTCAGCTCCTCTCGATTCCATGTTTTTTTCTACGAAAAACACACCAATAGCCAATAGGTAACTAATAGCCAAAGAGACGAAGATACCATCACCGCAAATGCAATCAGGTAGTGAAAAAAATTTCAATTAGAACTAATTTATTATTCAACTGTATCGAGGTCTACGAGTACATATACCTAACGTGATATTTAATAACAGTTTGCACAAATCTAGTTGTGAATCGTTTCGTATGAAGAAATATCAATGTTGAAGAATGTATACGTATAACTAACATGTCGTCACTTCGAAGCTTTAATTAACAAGCGTGTGTATACATATAGTACGTTGTTTTAATATACAATTAATGATATATAGACCATCATTGTATGTTGATATCATCTCGCAGCGTGGTTACTATCTTTCTATAATAATTAAACATTTGTTATTAATACGATCACCACGTGGTATAGGTAGCTATGAACTATAGGCACATAAATGTACCTATATACCTACGTAGTGTACATATAAAATATGTTAGATTCGACGTTTCTGTAACTCGTTTTTCACACGATATTGATCCACATTTCGTTCCATTCGAATTAAGTATGGTAATAGCAATGAGATTATTTGTAGTATTTATTGACACACATCCATTTTCATTCCATATTGTACCCACGGTTAATTGGCGTGTACATGTACACTTCGTACATGTTTAACGTGGTAATAAGAATAGATTTATGTATCCGAACTATAATAAAAAAAAAAAAAAAAAAAGGTAAAGGTTTCGGTTTTTTTATGGATGGCGGATAGAACACCTATCCTACATGGACATAGAACAGCGGAAGGGGGTGGATAGTACACGTTGTGGTGTTTTAACATAGGCGTAGATCGAGAGTTTAGATGCGTGTTATGTAGTACATTACTCGTACATTCGATTCGTAGGTACTTACTTGAGATTCTTCAAAACCAACATATATATTGCGTACCAATGTACGAGTAGGTACCTAACGACCACTCCAACACTCTGTGAAAAGATTAAACCACTGACCCGAGTTCATGTGTCAATATCCCACTCATAAATTTGTTGAGTAACACTCTCTAGGTTTGTATGTATTATGAACTTCGCTATCATAATTATTGTTTAAACACGCGCTCGCACAGGGTAACCATTGGAGTATACGCATACAGACAGTAACAACAACATCAACATCAACAATACCTAACCCAACGGTGGAAAAAAACAAACAAGCGTAAACGTGCGCACAGTGCAGAAGTATGCGTATTAATTAAAGTGTAACTAGTGCCCCAATAATATCCCAGTAAGGAATTAAACGGTAGGTATTAGGTTTATCGTCGAAGGTTAAATGTTTAAAATATCTTATTAACAGAAATAGAACAACGATAGGCAGTCACTGTATACCTATAACCTACACCTAGGCTACCTGTAGGTACCTACTGTAAGAAAAGATATACTACAATATCCACCCGATTACAACATAAAAATCAATTTAAAAGATAAAAAATAAACGCACCGTGTATCGATCAATCGGAAGAGGGAGGCGATACGCTCTTTTGCGACAGGTAACTACGCTTTTAATTGCGGAACATTGTATAATACACCGTTTAATTTTATGTATTATTTGTTCTTTAGTATGTTCGACGAAATACAATCTTACAGACGTATGGCGTGCTGGAGATGGCGGAGGGCGCGGTGTTACGTAATTAAAAAAAAAACCTTCAGAGGTTAAATTGTATGTAATATATGTATAGTCTGCCTATGTGATAATGGTACATTTTACATTTTTATTGATCGCATGTATTGATTGTTTTTCTCAAGAATATAGGTATACATCAGGTGTATCGTACAGAGACAGACTAGAGATAGACTTAGGATAGGGCGCCCTATTTTAAAATGTCAGTGTAACTTTGAACAGTAGGACCTACTTTTGTTGCTGTTTGCTTTCTGATTTGATCTGAATGACCTTTGCAAGAGATCTTGAAATTTTGATACAAAAATCCCGAGCAAGCCAGAAAATTAAAGAAAACTTGTTCATTTTGTATGTACTTCGTTGGTTAATTATTCTCTTTCAATTTTAGTTTGGAAAAGATTGAGAAAAATAAAAATCTGAAAAGCATTGTAACACCAGGTAAAATTTCAACAGCTGGATTTCATTTTTCGTTTTTCGGCGAATTTTTGAAAATTTTTCAGAAAAAAAAATGAAAATTTTATAAAATTTGGACAAACGCTGACATTTGGTTTGTACTTTATTTTCGATCACTCAAATTTTCCAAAAAAGAGAAATTCAAAATGCCACGAACTCACGAAGGTTCTACAATACAACGGCTTAAAACCACCACGAATCAATCAATAAAAATTCGTTGAAAAATCGAAAAATTAATTTCAACACCCGATTTGACCTATTCTTGGGTGCTCATTTGATGTTTCTCTTCCTTCTCTCGATTGGTCGAAAAATTTTCATCATCTTGCACCCCTAGCAGTACGAAAAGCTCCTTTTCAGTTCTGAGAGAAAGTGACATGATAGGTATTGAATTCTGGTGCTTCGAATTCTCTCTTCACTTTTCTCCCCCATGTGTTTGTAGTATTCTTGTACAAAAAACTTCTTTTGAACTTCAAAATGGTAACAAAATAGCATTACCTTTTGAAATTGGACCCTGTACCAGTGTACCAAAATCTTCAACTTGTCGAATCCCTCAGAGCCTTCAAAGGGCGAATTTTTTCTCCACAATTTTATGTAATTTACTTGTTATTTGCGCAGGTTGCAATTATAATCAGGTTCAGGTTGAAAATGCGGGCTCGAATATGATTAATTTTATTTTTGTTTTACCATCATTCCATGTGTTGGTATTGAATAGATGCAATATTCTCGAGGCGAATTTTTCGATTCAAATTGTTGCAAATCATGTTCTTCCACTGTCAGGTACCTAATCATAATTCTTACTATAAGTAAGGAGTGTCTATGTTTGTGTACAGAACTACTTATAAGCATTTTTATAAGAAGGTACTCGGATATTTCGATTAGGTACCTATATTTAAGCAGTATTATCCACGTACAATGTGTTATATGTAATAAGGCTACTTGAAGATTTAATACTCGTAGGCATAAATACATTAAAATTCAATGAGCTATAATTGAATTTTATTTACACATGTTCCGATTCATGTTGCTTAAAATGCTCCATAGAGTAGGTAAAGGTATCCTTGTTCAACGAGGCAATGCTTAAGTTAATGGATTCAAACATCATAATCAACGAAAATATGTAGAAGCACAAAAGTTGTAACATTTTGCGGATTGTAGTAATTATTATTTCAATAAAAATTGTCTGACACATGCTCGATTTCATTAAGAATTAGATGACATTATTGTACGTCTAACCATTTTAGAAAAAATTAGCTTGAATTAAACCAAGTTGAATAATGAGATAAATCTAGTGTACTAGAGCGTCTAAATTTTTGTTGAAGGGGGAGGGGGGGGTTGAACATGTTACTTGACTCCAACAACCCTCTCATCGCTTGTGAAGTCAGTCCATGGAACATTTTGCATTAGATTACTGAAGTCTGAAGCTATTAACTTACCAACGCCTTTCAAACTTCAAGTAGGCAACTTTAATAACGCAAGATCGTTGTCATTTGATTGAAAAATATACTATCATACAGTGTGACGAGGGTGTCCGGGAGGTGAGCGATCAAACTGAAAGCAAGGCTATTTACCTACCTATAACCGGGCGAATTGAAAATCTCGTCAAATGAGCATTATGCCCATTTTGAAAATAGAGAAGCAAACGATATCTGACGAAATAGTAAGTCGATATAATTTTTTGGTTATGGTATACGGCAGACGGTACCAACATATCAAAAAGTGAGAGTACCTAGCACTTGATAGATAGGTAAGTTTTTGTCTGGTTTCTGAATTTAAGGGGTTACAAGACTAGAATAATGTGCATGCTTATTCTAAGTGGGTATATTATTTAAAAAATTTCCAAAATGACAACGAAAAAATTAATTTGAAATTGCAAAAAAACCCCAAATTAAAATACATTTGAAAAATTCATTCGTAATCAAATCAAAAAATTCATCAAGAATTCAACTTCGAAAACTCATTTTAAAATCCAAAATAAAAAATGAAATTTCAAATCACTACCGCGTGCAAAATCTATCTTGAAAATCACAAAAAAAAGTTCATAAAAATCCAAAAAAATGATTTATAAAAATTCATTTGAAATAATAAATAAATTTTTAATCAAATTTAAAAAAGGAAATTTCAAATCACCAAAAAACTTTATCAAAAAATCGCCACAATAAAAATACATTCTAGCTATGTCGCTTCAAAAAAATATTTATTCGGAATTTTCACCAAAAAAAATAATCATCCAAAATTATCACGAAAATATAAAATTCATGCAAAATCACGAAAAAATTCCAAACCAATTAATTAGAAAGCTGAGATTTTAAATAACCGAGAAAGTTTATTCTAATAATCGCACCAAAAAATTCTTCAAAAATTTACGAAAAAAATTCGTTTGGAATCACCTTGAAAAAATTTCAAACCAAGTCCCATTGGAAAATTGTACATATTTGAAATTCAATAATCATCATCCAAAAGGGGAGAAGTCATTTAAAATCAGCATGAAAACATTGATCCATCATAAAAAAAAAAATTTGAATTCACGAAAAAAAATTTAAAAATCGTTCGAAAATTCGAAATCACCACATAAAAATTCTTTTCGAGGCCGCGAAGAGAAAACCCGGGCCTCGGGAGATGAAGAAATACAAGTCATGCTATTTGAAGGTGCCATTATTGCCGACAAAAAATTGTAATCAAAATTAACGTGTTGAGCACTGTGTTATGAAAAAATTTCTAAAATCTGAAAAATTTGCAATTTTCATATGCTTTGAGTACCTATTATGAGTATTTCTGTAATTTTTCTGGTCAATTTTCATATTCTTAACATACTTATGTTGAAAGCAGCATCTTGAATGGCCGGAGCAAAGCGAGAGCAAAAGTTTTGGGGAATTTGTGATTTGGAAAGTAAGTGGAACAACATCAATTTTAATGGAAGAATTCGTTTTTTTAATCTCAACTTTTTCTAAATTTGGCAAAAGCTTGTCAAAATTTATAGTTCCAAGAAGCAAAATAGCAGACAGCAGTATAATTTTTATGTGAAAAGTCAGTTTTTCCACCACTGACATTTCTAAAAGCTTGAACAAAAAATACTTTCCATGCACAACCTACGAATAATTTGAGAAACAGAAAACAACAAATTAGCCCGAACAAAGCGAGGCCAAAAGCTTTTGAATTTGAAAAAAATAAGATTTTTGAGGATAGATTGGTGATTTTGTTGGCAAATTAACAATTTTGAATTTTGTCAGAGGGCCCGTTAATTTTTCCAAGGGCCCGAAATGCGAGCTCCTAAAGGGGGAAATTCCCCCTCCCCCTCTCTGGGTGGCCCTGATCTTCCCCAACTCAAAAATTGAATCCTCAGTATCCGTCAAAAATTATTTTAAAAATAAAGATTCTAAAAATTTTTTCGAAATCGCCACAATAATTTTATTCGAAATAATTACAAAAAAATGCAGTTCAAAATTACTGCAAAAAAATGTCATTTGAAAAAAAATCATTTGAAATCACCTCGAAAAAATCCATTCAAAATTAATTAGACACTTACCTACCATAAAAAAATAAATTTTTTGAACCATTTCAAATCAAGCTAAATTTGAAAGAGCACAAAAAATGAGTACCTACATCATCCGTCAAAATTTCAGCTGCTATTTTGCTAAAATACATTTTTCGATTTTGTGGTCAACTTTTGAAAATCTTTGGGCCAAAAATGGGAGAAATTCACGACCTAGAGGAATGAAATTTGATATTTACCCCATTTTCAATTTCCCAAATCGATTGGAAGCATTTCTGAAATGTTTTCAACAGTTCTGGAATCTCCAGTCGATTTTTATTCAAATTTGTTTCCCCAAATTTGACCCAATAAAGCTTAAAAGTCTAAATTTACATTGTAACTTTAACTTCAACAACTCTCCAAGTCGTAATTGAAGGTGGTTTCAAGCCATTTTGAAGCCTCCGCAACTATATTTGGAAAATTCAGATACCTATTCAAAAATTTCAGAATTCCAACTTCAATGGGGTAAAATTTTGTAGAGATTTCAACATTTTCTAATCGATGGGGGGGGGGGGGGTCGAAAATAGGATACATACCTAATTTCAGCTTTCTAGGTCAATTTGGTCAAATTTTGATTGTTTTTCCATTTTTAGCTCAAATTCAATTTTTAAAATTCACCAAAATTGAGAAATGCACTTTGGCAGCTGAAATTCTGACTGATGATGACTTTGCACGATGCCCTTTCGATTTAGCTTTGTCCGGTCCAAAATTTGTTCTGCCACTTGGGATACCCATCTAGTAAGCCTAACACATATGTATGGAGAGGCACCTCTGCCTCCATAAAGTCCCAAATCATTCCTTAAAGTTCATAGGTTGGTCTCAAACACAAATGAGTAAATACATATCAAGCACAAATAATTTGCATTACATACCTATATTATACTCGTACATTAGCCCACCCCTACGGATTAAAATAATTACAAGTTGCATGACCAATTGGGCGGTAAATCGTTACAATGACAATCATGTAAATTTAAACGACGACGACGACCGAGTTTAAAGACCTACCAACATTGATGGATAACGTTGCGAAAAACAAAACAAAACAAAAAGGTGTCAAATAATTAAAATTTATAAAAGTGCGTATAAATATCAGCTAAGTAACCAAGTGTGTATCTATACATGATTTACTGATTCGTGTGTAAAATTAGCAAAACTAATTGCATATTTTTATCATTCATTAATGCTGGAAACTATTAACCATTTCGAGGGGAATATTTCCATGCAGACAGACTTGGCGCGCGAGTTCGCACGAAATAGAAATACCTATACCTATACTTAGACTTACACTACTCGCGGTATTTGCCAATTACCTATTGCGCTTTGCGTTTAACCAAACAACGATGAAATTGCAGTCTGCGCGGTACAATAAATCACACGATGAGATACTTCGTATTCTCGCGCGGAATAGTTGAAATTAGATTACTTCGGCGAACTTATCGATACAGATAAATCACTTCCTATAATACAGAGCGGTTGTGATTTTCACCTCTAAGGCATAGACATTAATCAACAAACTGTTTTCACGTATTCGGGCGCTTTTCGTCTAGTCTGCAGCACGAGCACCTATAACTATACATTATTTAATGAACCAACCAAAAGGTAGAGTTCGGTTTTGGTGACGTTGTTGCTATTCAGCTATTGCAAGTAAGATCTGGTTACGCGTCATAAGGCACAAATATGATGTCGAATATGTTTTATATACAATATAGGTATTCGTATGTAGAAATGGTTAATAATTACGAGATCATTTACACCACGTGAGTTGATTCGCGGTATCTAACCTTCGTCTTTATTGACATCAGACATTGGCCAAGGTGATTTCCATACTACACACGTATTGTTTTCCAACTGCCTACTGCTGGAGAGAGCGGCGCGAGAGGCGACGGCGACGGGTTGAAAAACACTATTATATCAAAAAATTGACACTCGAAAGTCACACCGCGTTAATTTATTAAGACAAACGGCATCGTGAGCTGGCCAAGTAGCATATAGGCGCGCCTTTGAGGAAATTGTATCAAATACATTCGAGCAAATCCGCAAGGTGAAGGATTTGAAAGTATCCAAGGTGACAAGCTACAGAGGTACGATAGGTTTTTTCTCAAATGATTGGAATTACTGGTTAATCATTACGATTTAACGCATAGGTACAGCAATACATAGAGGATATAACTGGCCAAGCACGAGGTATCCGAAGGTGAATGTTGTACCGATTTCGTCGTGTAATTAATATGCGCCTATGACGCGCGGACGCTCACTTATGTGATAAAATTTATCATAGGCATATATGTATGTACCTTACCCCGAGTTTACGCGTGTTTTTCAAGTTGTAGGTGGAATCCTTTTTTTTTTCGAAATTACACGTATGTATTTCTGTCATTATATTCTTCATCTACAACACTCTTAACACATACTGTGTATATCTAGGTCGTTTTATGAGTCGCCTACGGTCGTATTGTAAATCCGCATCCGAGCCAGCCCCAATGCCAACGCAAAATTCTGCTCGATGCACTTTTTTTCTTCTTCTTCAAATATGCATACAAGAAGCGTTAAAATGGAGCGAAAAAATAACCAACACATTTTTCAACGCTGCATCCACCTTTGCATTCTTTCGAGGTGAGATACTATGTTATAGTCAATGGTGGTAATTTTTACTCTCAAACGTCATAGATTTTCGTTCCAGATATACCCACACCGGTTCAAGGAAATTACAATGTGTAATGTGTATCATTGGATCGCGGTGCTTTTTACTACCTTAATGTCATTTTATTGAACGATATATACGTATATGTATGTACTTGGCAAATACTGATTTTATATCGCACATTAAAGGAGGTACCTAATGTGTCGGTCAAGTTATGTAATTTATACAGGTGTAATTAACGCCTATAGCTCTGGTCGTATAAAAAAGATTACGAAATTTGCCGAAATTGAAAGAAAATGTTACAGAAGTTTTTTTTTTTTTGAAACTCAATGTCCGAATGGTTGAGCGTGATTAGTTTTGTTGATGAAGAATGTTCCTATAAACTAGAATACCAATAGGATAAACTGGAGTGTGGAGTGATAATGAAATGAGAACCGATTTAAAAATTGCTCGTCTCCTTCTCTTTATACAGAAAATCTATAAATTTATACGTAGTAGGAGACCGGAGACCATGACCAAAATTCTTAGGGGATGAGGAGAAGTAAGCTTATGTTGAACATTTACTCTGAATAATGAAAAGTTGAAGGCTAGCATTTGAAAATTGTGAAAAATTGTACACTGTAACATGGCATACCGAATTGTTGCTAATTCGAAGGTGATGAGTTCAAATAGGATTCATTTATTTTTTCGATTTGACTTTTTTCAAATACCCCCTTTCCATGCGTTCAAAATACCTATGATGAAAATGTACGCGAAATTTCAAAATGACCTTTAGCGAATCGTTTGTTTGCTTTTTGAATGCGCTGATTTTGAAAATCCATTTATTTTTTCGATCTGATCCCTCTGTTCCTCTTCTTAAATAACAGTTTTAGATGATTTTTGATCACTCCATGTGAAACAGGAAGTATCTTCAATTGCCAGAATCTGCCCTTCCTCCCAAAAACCGATTTTTTATACAATAAAAGCTTCCTTTTTACACGGCCTTTCACTAATAATATTAACTCTCTAATGTTATTGGCCTCGAATAATTCAACAGACAAATTACCTATGAAAAGTTTTAATATTAGAGGGTCAAGTAGAAAATTGAAACGCATAATTCAGCTATTTTGGGTCAAATGCTGAGATTTTACTCTTCGAAAAAACGCTAAAATTGCGTTTTCACGATTTCAACAAAGTAAAATCTCAAAATTGCCCAAAC
Source organism: Planococcus citri (assembly GCF_950023065.1). Lineage (NCBI taxonomy): Eukaryota > Metazoa > Arthropoda > Insecta > Hemiptera > Pseudococcidae > Planococcus > Planococcus citri. The sequence goes on from NC_088679.1 coordinate 34,438,925, forward strand.
AAGCTCAATTATGAAAGTTACAGGAAAAATCAAATGAAAAATTATCGAGCACTTGCTAGTGTGTTTCGAATGTAAATTCTTCAATTTATTTGAACAAATATGCGTAAATGCCTTTTTTTAGGGGTACCTAAAATGGGGGAAGAGGGCTCTAAAACAAGGGTACAAAATTAAGAATATACAGGGAGCTTAATTAAACCTTTTCAGCTGGATAATTGAATATATACCTCAAAACGTTACGTTTTGCGCAAATCACAGGTTTCTAGTTTTCCAGGGGTTCCCAAAGTATCAAAATTACGAAAAATTGGAAAATTGTATTTTTAAGTATAGGTACATAAGCGCAAAATTTTATTGTGCTGAGAATTTGGTAGGATGGAGGTCTTTCAGATACAGGGTGCCCAGAGATATCGAGCACACCTAAAAAAGTTTTCTACTAAAATACTTTGGTTGGTCACAGTGAATGATAATAATGATAGCACATGATTGGTTGTTGGACTGGAGAGATAACATTCCACAATTATATGCATCTATTTCACGTTGCCAACCTATATTTTTAATGGAAAACTTTCTTTGGGGTGCTTGATATTTCTGGGCACCCTGTACTAATAAATTGTAAAAAGCTTTTTAGCAGAATTCAAAGGGATATATGTAGGTTCAAAATTATGGTTCCAAAATTTTCCAATAAATAACCCCCCCCCCCTCCTCCGCCCAAGATGGTCAAAAATATGAGAATCACCTCGCGTAACGTTCATGGGGTTCAATTAGATATTTTACGCTAAACAAGTTTTTGAAAATAATACTCAGTGGTTTCTAAAATTATTTTTTAATCACAACTTTGGGAACCCATAGATCCCAAAAAATGACCATTTTGAATTAACTATAATCACAGATACATATTTTAGACGTTTATTACAACATTTTAAGAGTGTTTGAGTCGATAGCTGTCTGGTGCCAAAAAATGGCCCTATCGCAACTCCTCCTTTCTGAGTGTTTTCAAATATTATGCAACTTCTGAAAATATTCAATAACGTTTCATTCCACCTGCTTCTCCTCATCATGGTGGTATATGGGAGGCAGCTGTGAAAAGTTTCAAACAACATTTGATATCCATAACCCGAGGAAATATCCTGAACATTGAGGAATACCGAGCTTTATTCACTCATATCAGTGGCATAGCCAGGATTTTCTCATGGGGGCAAAACCATATTTTTAGGCATGAAAAATTGAAATGAGGGGTAATTTTCTGGAAATCTATTGTGATGTGTGGTGATTTCATGAAAATGAAGGCAAAATTACTGCTCGATCAAAGCGTGAGTGAACATTTTTAGAAAAAATGGGTCCAAACAACGAAAAAAAAAGTCCATTTTTGCATGTTTTCTTTCAAATTTTTGCTCCCAGGGGGGGGCATGGCCCCCTTTGCCCCCTGGCTACGCCACTGACTCGTATTGAAGATGTTATGAATTCTTGTCCTCTCTGATACAAAAACTCAATAGAGCAGGGTACCGAAATCATCACACCTAGCCATTTCCTGATTGGCTGAAGCACCTTCTTGATTCTGGCTATTAATACGGAAGTTGTTACACTGAGTCACAGATTGCAGTTGGTGCAAAACATTTTTAAGGGTTTCTGGCTGGTTGGGTCAAAGGATTATTTAAACCAGTTATAGCAGAAATCAAAATGGTAACAGAAAAATCCAAATGTCAAAATCGGTCAAGTTGTTCTTATCAAAATCCCAAATTTGAAACCCTTTCGTTGGCTCAAGGGCATCGTAAGAAATGTGTATCCTGATAAAAAGGGCATTGTAAGAGTCATTGATGTAGAATTTAAAGGTGAAATTCGCCAACACAGCATTAATAATATTGTAATTCTACCTATCGATAGCGTTAATGATGATTAGGTATTTTAACCTTATTTCTATAGATTTCATTTGTTTAAGAAATTTATTTCTTTTTTGTTTATTTTTATCATTTATTTTATTTTACTTATTGATTTTTGTTTTTAAAAATTTATCAATTACATTTTGCAGCTTCCTCTGAGACCTCTGGTCTTAGCAGGGGAGTTTGTTAAGATCATTTCCATTATGGTTATTTTTTTATTGTTACCAAGGGTTGGAAATAGGGGTAGGTACTTCGCGGTGCCACTGGCAAACTGCGGAGTCCCTCCCACGTTATTGCCTTAAAAGTTAGAATACGTTACTTTTTAATTCAGTTTTTTTTAAAAAAATGAGTTTAAGATGTTTTCTCTCTAGATGATGAAATTTTTTAGTAAAATGATTTTTTAATCAATTTTACAGCATCTTTGTTTTATTTATTTTTTTTAAACATTGCCTTGGATTCAATTTTTGTTTTAATTACTTTGTAACACTTAACATTATTGTGGTCCAAAATTTTTTTTTAAACAGGATTTTTGGGAAGAAATATGTTAACCTATGCTAGCATCTTGTTCTTGCATTCCAAAAAAAAAATATCAAAACATACAACACTTTTGTTGTTGTTTCTTCAAAATAATTTTTTTAGGTACCTAGGTACCTATTCAAAAATTACAAAAATTGAAAATCCTGATTTTTAGAAGTTCTAATTTTTGTATGTAGTTGACCTCATAAAACTGAATGTGAGGCTGCCAGCAGGATGAAAATAATATTATTGAGCCCTAAATTTTGAAAATTTATGAGGAGCTCAATTTTTATAAAACAATACTTTTTGCATTGCCAAAAAAAAAATATGTTTTTGTGCTCCAACGTAGGAGTTGGAAAACGCACTTTCATGACATCAGTACCTACCTAAGTGAAAATGAATATTTTTACCTTACAAAAATTTTATCTTTTTTTGATGTAGGTATACTAAGCTACCTACATATGTTGAAATATACCTACCTATTGTTTGAATAGAATCAATTTATGCACGTAATCTTGGCATTTGGGCTGATTAGGTTATTTACTCACATAGTTGTACCCAATTCACGTTTCATAATTAGAAATATTATTCGATTCCATAAAATTTATAATTGGGTAGGTCGTAGGTATTAGAATTCAAGGTAGGTAATTAGTAAATCAAACCGTTGAAATTTTACTTTTTGCTGAAAATCATAATTTAGTTTTGCAAATTGCAATTTTGTATTACATACTCGTACACGTACGTGCCTTAGTGTGTCATACAAGTAAAATGCGTTCTTACGTAAAAATTTTCGTTTATATTCTGTTGCATTTACTTCATGTAAGGGTAGATGGTAAATGTTGCTATCCTCTGTGTGAAATTGAAGCCTATGGCTTTAAAGTTTCATGGTATGGCAAGTTTGTCCCTGTTGGTAGATGTGGTGACGGCACTCTTAGTACTCCTTACTGTGGATATGGAGATTGTGATCTTTTTGGATGCTATTGCGACGGTGGCTGTCGTATTGGTTCCTATTGCAAGGGTAAAAAGCCGCTCAAGATCGCGGGTATAGAATAACTAACATAATAAGATAGTATGTAAGTAAGTATTTCTTACAGTATAGCATTAGTTAGGATTCAATTCAAGACCAAAAGGTTTCAAAATCAAAATCATATGTATTAAGTAGGTACCTATGTATAAAACGTGGAAATTTCGATTGAATTTGTTACGAAGTAACCCTCCCTGTAGGTAAGTTATTATTATGACTCTTTAAATTTCAGTTTTTTAACCAGTTAAGTGAAGAGCATTTTTAATCGTTGCTTTCAATTGTTTTTAATAGGCAAATATGAAATTTCTATGTTTTGGTGACTTTCTGATGGAAGATTCACCAAAAGTCACCAAGTTCAAAATCGATCATAAATGCGATCACTGCTGGGTGACTCTGTCACGAAGAAGTCACCAAATAGGCAAATATGAAATTTCCATGATTTGGTGACGCTCTGGTGACAGATTCACGAGAGCTCACCTAGATTAACCAAAAGTCACTTGTTTCAAAATCGATCACAAATGTATCACTGCTTGGTGAATCTGTCACCAAGAACTCACCAGATAGGCAAATATGAAATTTCTATGCTTTGGTGACTTTCTGGTGACAGATTCACCAACGCTCTCCAAAATTCACCAAAAGTCACCGTTCAAAATCGATCACAAATGCAATCACTGCTTCAAATTAGTTTTTTTTTTTTTTTTTTTTTTTAAATCAAACATCAATTATTAAGTAAGTAGGTAATTATTGTAACGTAGTTATAGGCAATAAAAAATGAATTAGCGAAAAAATCCGCCAATATCACGATAAAATGCGGTAGGATTTTTTTTATCATTGCATCTCATACAGGATGTGAATAATATATACCTACAATATAATGCAATCAATGCTGACCAGACAATATAATTTAGAAAAAAAAATATCGAATCGCCATATGCTTTACCCTTTCCTCCTTTCTCTCTGTGCAAGGCTATTCAATTACTATTGAAATCCTTCATTCTTTCGTTTATTTTTATAACTGATACAGTTTTAAATGCTCAAATTCATACCTACCTATTTTTTATCATTTATTTTCGCAAATACTGAAACAGCACATGTGAAAAAACCCATTATCGATACAGCTTCAGGGCAGAAACTCTTTAAAGGAAGCATTATCTACTTAGGTACCTATACTTTGTATCCATTGCAATTTTTAGATACCTAACTATTTATTAAGTTTATCGAGTTGCTATTTTCTTCCTGGCTTTTTGTTTTAAGTACCTAGGTACGTTTGATTGACGCCCACAAATAAATGTGAGATACTTAATAATCAAAACTGTACCAAAAATACCAATCTATACCTACTTATTACGCAAAACTGTTTATTTTTCATTTTTTTTTTTTTTTTTTGTCTTATGAACCTTCTTCTATGTTTGTAGGTATCGTAATTTTTCCAGAGAATTAAAGAATTTAAACAGATTACTTGTCAAATAGGCTTATGAGAGCACGTTATAGCAATCGTTACATATTTTCAATTTTTTTTTCATCACGTGACAACCACGTGTTGTCATTCCATCACTGATAGGCATTACTTTCCATGAACTTTTTATTAAATAATTTTTTTGCTCTAGAAAGCAAAAAAATATAGAGGTAAACTTCTTGATTCATTCATGAAACCGATCTGCCGACATATACTCCACGCCTCCGTGTAATATAATAAATGATAATTCAATACAATTTAATACGTTCAGATTGTACTACTCGTACACAATTATGAAAAATTTCAAAATATTGAACTGATAATTATTAAACAAACTGGTATAAGTAAGTATAACTGACATAACCTATTCTCGAGGCAATTTTATATAATAAACGTCAGCTTGTGTATTTTTTTTTCTACCTCTCTCCGATTCCTTTTGGAACTATGTATGTATATTCAAGGTATCCTGGTTTCCATTTCCAAAAAATTATTGGCCCGATTAGAGTCGTCGGTACCTATACGATACCTAACTACTAATCAAACCTTGCTCTGATTTATTCCTATAAAATTACGTTATTAATTATATTACGATATATGTATCTATTAGCATGTTAATTCGTCGTATTATATGACACGTTATAAATCTGCTCTAGTTGATGATAAATTTTATGGATCAAGTTTAACACATGTTTTATACTTCGAGCACGACACATATTGTTCAATTTTACACTCGAATCAAAATCATTAAATTGCGATAGGTATATTAGGTTGTAGGTATCTTGGAAAATGCAAGTATAATGTCAATGGCAAAATCGGTCTGTTTCTTATATTGACTTATTGAAAAACAAAACAAGAAAAAAAAACGCAATCACTTTCTAGTACTTGAGACATGTCTGGATAATGCGTCCGTAGATAGCTAATTCATTCTTTAAAAAATGAACGTAGGTAATTATTACCGAACATGCAAACATTATAATCGACTGGAGTATTTTTTCATCCTTTATGACGCGTCTGCTCAAGACGAACGTGCTCACATTAACACCATAGTTTGAAAATTTTCACACGATGAAATTCATCTCCTTACCGCACCTGTAATTAGATGTGAAATTAATTATTCCGAAATGTAATATGCTATACAGCACTTTCGGCCTGTGAAGTCATACAATTGCAAGCGAGCTTATTAAAAACAGGTTTTCTCTAATCTCAAAGAATATACCGATCGAAAAAAAAAACACCGTAGGAGCGCTTGATCTCAACCGTCAGTTAGGTTCCTCCAGGTGGGCAAAATTTTCGATCTACTTGTAATAATTATTTACTTTGAGCAAATATGTATTACGTCATTTGACAGGAAATCGTTGTGAAATTTTAATTTATTTTTTCGTTTTTGTAAAATGTCACGAAATGCAGAGAATTGCAGTTTTGTGGGAGTAAAATACCCGAACCCATCGAGTGAAGAAATTTTAAAAATTAATTGAAAATAAGAGGCTCGAGTATTGTTTTTATTATAGTCGAACATATGAAATAAATCATAATCGTTGACCAGATGGATTTCATAGACAAGATTTCTAAAATTGGAAATATGAAATTTTATTAAATTATAATATCTGCATAAATTGCGTTGGAGTAGGTACATGATGTTGGTAATGGTGGTAACGTTTGGTCAACCATTTAAAAGTAGAGCAAAGATGTAACTTGTAAGATAAAAATGACGATAAATTACCCATTTAATATAGTCCGGTTAATGTACTCAAAAATCTGGTGCGGAATGAATGAATTTCATTCCCGAAGGAAGTACGATAGGTAACTGAAATCATAGATGGCGTACCTGACAGTGACTACCTACCAGCTGAGTTGGATTAATCAACCCATCAGTTTGCAACTCAAAATATAAAGAAATGAAAGTTATTTTTGCAATAAAAAAACTCACCTATAAGATTTTCAGATCCAATTTTTTCAAGGATCAATCTCATTAATTTTTAAAATATTTCTGATTGAAACGTTACCTATACTTTTCGTTGAAATTCGAATTTGCGCGTTTTGAAGATCTCATTTCGGTATTGTTCTTCGAAGGTGCAATAATCAAAAAATTGTTTTTGCAGAACCATTTGAGCTGATGCTTTTATAAAGAAAATGATCGTGGTGTAAATCGCTAAGATAATGCTAGACTGGCAGAGGTGGCCAAAACTCAAAGCTGAGGCTAGACTGCACCAAGTGGAATTAAATAAGGGAATCTTCAACTCGTCAACTTCGATCGAACTGAAATTTGGATAACTGAAAGAGCATGTCAGTCAGACCTTAGAACCAAATTTTCAGCTGGCGAAGTCGATGTTTCGATTTTCTGGTGAATTTTTGAAAATGGGGGAATTGACCTATTGGTAAGTAGAAAAGAACAATCTGAAACTCAGATTATAAGGTATGCGCAAATACTAAACTGAAGTCAACCTGCCGAATCGTTTGTCACCATTTTCGGGCTGAAAAATGCAGCCTCCAGCAAATTTTTTCCCCGTCAATTTTAAATCGCTCAAGGAGGCGTTTTAATCAACTCCGACAACTGAAAATTTAATCCTATCGTAATTGTGCAATATATTCTGGATTGGTTAGGGTCGGCGAGGCGGTGAATCGCAAATCCGAAATGATGATTTTCAGAAGTGTATTTTTTTACAAGTTGAAAGTCTCAAATTAAAAAACAATCAAAATCGTCAATATTGCCAATAAATTACCTACTTAAAACTTCGTTTACCAACTAAAGTCGACTCTCCCAATCAATTGCCATCTTTTTTTGGCCGATCTGAAGCCTCTTGAAAATTTTTAAGTCATACTATTATATAATCAATTTTGGCAGCTGAAAATGTAATCCTATCACATCAAGTTCAATATTTTGAATCAAAATTTCAAATCATTAAAAACCTAATAATGTATCATCGATTTTGTAACAAATTTCTCAAAATGTTTTCAACCCCTTATCAAAAGTCAACCTACTGCCACAATTAAAGCATGGCTCAAAGGCACATTGATACAGGATCAAAAAAATGAACGTCGAGTGAATGGAATTACCCAGTTGATTTTTAGGGGCAGTAACTATTGTGAGCGATTTGAAATAATGCTGCAGAAAAGTAAACTTTTGTTGGAAGCTTCAGATCGACCCAAAAATGGTTGAAATCAATTTGGGGAAGGAGGGAGGGGGGCTTAATACGAAGTTTTTAGAAATTTATTGCAAAGATTGGATTTTGACATTTTTCCCCTGATTTAATATTTTTCAACTTGTAAAAAAAAAAAACAAGCGAGGTCCGGGGGACCAGGCTTCTCCAGATTTGGATAAAAAAATCCTCTATTTTTCAAGAATTTTGTATTCTTAAGTAAGTATAACCAAAGTGATTAATTTTTTTCAGAATAAAATTAAAGTAAAAAAACTATTGGAAAACAAATTACTTACTTAGTTGAAAAATAATGGATAAATTGAGTAGGTGTAGAGAAGGAGACAAAATTTAAAATGTTTGCTTGGCAGCAAGTAATAAACGGAATGGGGAGGTTTTGTTATTGGAAATGTTCCAGTGGGTGTGCTCGAAATATTTTTGTTCGACTTGATATTTTTGTAGCAATGTTGGCTATTTCTCTGTTTTACCCTACACCGGAATAAATACAAATCAAAAATCGTTAATAAGATTTTTTCAAAAATTCAAAAAATTGAAAGCAAAAATTGAAAAAATTAATATATTTAATTTGGACACTTAGTTTTTTGGTTTTATTGTCTTCAACATCGTGGAAAAGAAAAGAAAAATAAGGAAAAAAGTTATTTGTTATCGTGAATAGATAGATATGTATTTGAATTTATTTTCCAAATTTTTAGGGTTCACATTTTGGCAGATTTTCAGCCACCGAAATTGATTACAACAACGCCTTCTGAAGCAATTCGAAATTGCTTGAGGTTCCATAAGTATAATCGGCTCGAAAATGGCGGCAGTCGGTTTGTGTGTAGGGGCGGGGTGGTTGTGGTGATGGTGGTGGTGGGGGGGGGGTGTATTCAGTATAAAAACCGAGTTCCAGGTTTTTTAGCTTGATATTATTGCCCGTTTTGTCCACCATTTTCAAAAATACGTTCGTTAAAAATCGAAAAATAAACTTTGCCAGTTGAAAATTTTGTTCTGAGATCTGAGTGAGACATGCTTTTTTAGTAAGCTAAATTTCAGCTTAATCGGAGTTGACAAATTGTAAAGGTGTTCCCTTGTGAGAAGAATTCATGGTTCTGGGATGTTTGAAAAGAGCATGTTAAGAAAAAAAAATTCATCTGCCTTCTCAATTTTTGGAAACATTTTTTTAAAAATGTTCAAATAAATAGTTGAAAAATTGATGAAAAAAAAAATTTTGAATTGTAGCATAATTTAGTAGAAAAGCTGAAAAATAGGTAAAATGAACTTCCCAAAACCATTTTTCGAAAATTTGGAACGTTCTGGAGTCTTCATTGTAAAATAAGTGCTCTCCAAAAATATTGAAATTTCTAGAATAGTTGAATATCAACTCGAGAGGCTATAATTACTTTTCGACCAGTTTAATCGAAAAATGCACACCCAGCAAATTTCACGTACTTATTCAATTATTCCGCTTTGAGTTTTTTCATAGGATCGACCATCATGTCCAAATTCACCATCAATGAAGTAATCCAGGGTTGTGGAGTATTTTTCTTAAAAATTGTTCCACTTCTTGTAACTTTTCTCGCCTCAAAATCAATTAGCTCTTCATCGTTGCAGCAACATAAAATTTAGTCTTGTATGATCTATTACATCATTTTTATACCTCATTTTACAGAGCCATAGGTAGACCTATACTGATTTCTGGAAATTTTCCATCGAGGATACATACATTAGTGCGTATGTACGTATTAAAAACAGAAGTCCTAATTGGTAATCCCATCACACAACAATATTGTGATTTTTATTGCAATCGCATTCCTTATTTTATTATTCTTATGTAGTTTTCAACCATTGTAAACTCGAGCAACTCAATTAACTAGGTAGCAGGTAATTAATAGATCTGGTATAGTATCTTCATCAACTCTAGCAAAGGTATCTACAATCTACATACTTATTATCAGTAGAGCGCAGTAATGCAATATCTATCTATAGGTACTTACTAATTAATCCTACATCGCCGATCTAATAGATTACTAATGGCGTTATCACAGACCAATTCTTTATGCACTGCAGTGTTTCTTGGTAAGTTGGTACGAATTTTTTCTTCAAAAGAGGCGGACCTACGCGAAATAAATATTTCTAAGCTCAAATAGCGTCATGCATTGTTTCATTTCCGCCCTCGTACATATTTTACCCCTTAGAATTTCAGATAGATCTATACTCAAGTTTAGGAAACGTATATGCCGTTCGTAATATTTCAGTATAGACTACGTCCATACAACCTTGAACTATTTTATTCGCGAAGTGCTTCACGCAGTAAAATGGTACATTACGTTTCTATTGTACAATACATGTACAAAGAATTGAATATAATAAACATTGTGTAGCATCTAATTAGTTAATAAATTCGCTATCAATTCATTAGCCTACTACAACCGAGTGCAGGAGAGTGCTTAAAATATGATCTCTCATTTTAACATAATAGACTCTGGAGCACCCACGCATCGTGCATTACCAGTTCGTTACCTATACCTATACATGCCTTTGCCTATCTACTGGACTTGAGCTTGATCTCAACTAGTTCAATTTCATCATTCACTCGTAATATTTTTTCATTTTAAATTGCACAGTGAGTACATGCGTGCGGATTTTCTCTTAGTAGTTTACGATTTGTAGTAGATTGCAGATCGTTATCACTTTGTTAAAAAATGATTTTTCAAGATTTTTTTTCTTTCGTTTTGATACGATAATGGAATTTTGTTTTATTACTAGAACACTCCTCGATTCGGTTGCAAAATTTTTCAGCATTACGCCTTTATAATCATTAAGGAACGAGGATAAATTGAAAAAAGGGCTTTCTTGCAAATTCTTCGGTTATCTACCTACCTGATCTCTGAACCTACCTATATACTTACATGGAAAAATAAAGATGATTTTTTGACCTAAAAACCTCTATACCTATAGTTGAAATAGAAAAAAAAAACAACAAGTCAAAATAATACTCGTAGTTAATGAATCACCCTTTTCGATAACCAGTTACATGACGTGCAGCCTATGTTGTCGACTAAGTTCACATTTATTTGAATAATGTGTACGTTAAGCGGTTTTAAAATATCATTTTTGGATTATTTTTTTCACCAGTTCCGGTTCCATGATGGCGAATTTGCTACTTTTTGGCCAACTGCGTTCGTCACATTACGATGGCGAAATTGGAAATTCTCGTTCGATTTACGAGTAGCAACGATATACGAAGATAGGTACCGGTTATGGATGAAATTTACATTGAAATTCTTCTCGTCGTCGATGGAATAAGTAGCTGTACGTATTGGAAGAAAAAAAAACAAAGAGGAAATTCATCATTTTACCAGAACTCAGAGTCATAGATTTCAACACGACGAGACAAGATCGTTCGCTATATTTGTTCATCAGTCTACTTTTGTAACAGAAAGTTATACATGCTCCAATTTATGTGCTTTTTTCATGTACCTATAGCCTACCATACTTTTATCTCGCTATAACCACATACTGTCGTGTAGTTTTTTAATTGGATGGTAATACGGTATAATAACGCGTGAAAAGTGTACATTTATGAAGTGCAGCAATAATCCGTGGACTAGTTATTTTTTTCCTAAAAGGAATTTCGCCCTTGAGTAAATTTTTAAGAAATTAGAAATGGATAAGAGTAAACCCGAGGCTGCGTCGTTCACACGCAGCTTTTTCTAAATACCTTAATGTACTTTTTAGGAGGACTCAGTGTAGTAAAATATTTCCCTTAAAAAATTTCTATACGTCTCGAAGGTCCTGTTGTATTTAAATTTATTACACGATTATTATGACGCGGACACGACTATACGATATAGTGTAGTGTACATTTAGCCCGCAGAAATATTACCAAATAATTACCAACATTTTGCATCATTTGCGGATACAATGAATACCATAGCCGGAGAAAAAGTAGGCACGCGTGTTCATTTTTTTGACCTTCATTAATATGAAACAATCGAGAAGAAATATTAAAAAGACGTGACTAAACCATTGGTAAAAAAAAAACACTCAGGCGTGGTCAGGTACTCGGCCATATAAGCCATCCGAGATCCGACGAATTGTAAATATCCATCTTAGAAAAATAGAAATCATAATTCACCTAGGCTATAGTAGGTATATGTTTACAAGGAAACCAAATCGATGGAATTGATCGTTAAAATATACTTACGATTATTCGATGTCACAATAATCGTCTGCATCATATCGAATCGACTACGTATAAAAGATTTTAATTACAGGTTATCCTAGTGCATTAGCCAAGTTTTTTTTTCATTTTTAGATTCGATATTGGAACTTTTGGCTCGACCGCGCACTAACATATATACCTACAGTTTCGTCATATGCTAGGCTATATAGGTAATTGATGCGATATCGATACTCAAAAAGAGTTTTAGCATGACGTTGACCTGGTTATACAATGCTAAAACAGTCTTATATTCTTCTAATTGCATTCGGTACTTCGCTGTAGGTTCCATCAATGTGCTGCATGACCCCTGCGAAATATTCTCATGATGATATTTCATCTCGAATCATTAATTAAGCCGCCAGTTATAATGTGTTTTTAATCATTTTTTTTTTGCTTATGTGATATATATTATGCTCACAAGTAGTCGTGTAAGAGTAATTATGACAGCTGGTCAGTATTATATTGTGACGGGTTCGAGTGTATACCTGGTACAGATTCGGTGATGGTGGCCTATGACTGTCAAGATATAAGTATGTACCAAGGTATATAGACGTTTTGTCAAATTTGACAACTGTGTTTTTATCTAATCAGAGATTGAAGGATTATGATTGAAAGTTTTTTGAAAGGAAAGGAGAGAAGTATAAGGGGTAGAAAGCACTTTCAATTAATACATCATTACCTTTTTATGGATATGTAATAGGTAGATATTTCATATCTCACTTCTGCTCAATAATTAGTGGAAATGTCCATTCAAGTAGGTATTCAAGTAGATAGATACCTACCTAATGTATGTGTTGTAGAGTGGATCACGAAAGGATTTTGACCAAATTCTGAGAAAATGTACATTTCACGTTTAAAATCACTCTCAATTTACTGCTTCAACTCTTATAAGAGAACTACTCGAGGTAACCGCCCTAGATTTGAGCGGGTATAGGATTTTTATTTTTCTAAGGAACATGATCTGAAATCTAGGACAACCATAACTAGAATTTCAGCTAGTGAAATCAGTTTTTCGACTTAGGGTGAATTTTTGAAAATCCAAAAATTGTGATTTTCCTGAAATTCTATTTTCTTTTTTACAAGTTGCTTTTTTAGTTAAAATTATGAAAATTCGGTTCTCAAGCTATAATAGCTATTCCTTTAAACCGAATTCCAATACTTTCAGTACCTAGGTTTTTTCAATCAAATTCCAAGAAACACTTTTAGGGACTTACTAAGCGCTTGAAAATATGCAAACCGCCTTGCAAATCCTATGGTTTCAAGATATTCCCTTCTCGACTACTCGAAAAATGCCATTCCTGAAACTGGTGACATTTTGGAATGCAGTGGTGCCAATCTTTTTGAAAATAATTTAAACCAATTTCAAAACATTTAAAGCAATAGACAAAAGTTATTTATAATTTTTTCCGAGTTTTATTTGAAATGGGCGATTGTTATAAAAAAATTAGCACCACTTGTATTCCAAAATACTTTATTCAACCACACTTCCCAAAAATGGAACAAATTCGTATTTTTTTCAAAAATGGTTACACTTTGAGAACCCCTGGTTCAGCTCCCTGCATGGAAAAAAGACTCACAAATTTTCCTGAATGGTGTCCCACTCGATGTAAACTTCCTTATCAATTTTGATCAAAATCTAGGATATGTATACATTCAACCACTCCATTCTAATGATGCATAGGTACGTACGTCGTACATACTTAGGTCTACATGTTTTACTACTTTGTAAATATAATAGTCGCCCTCCTGTTTCACGTCAGCAAGCTCTGAACTTTGAAAATTTTTGAAAAGGTAATAATTGAATGTTTGGAAATGAAAGCCTCGATTACATGATACTCGTAGTTTGAGTATTTATTGATGAGAACACGAGGAGAATAATTTTTGCCATTAGGTACCTACCTAAGTATAATTTTTCTTCTGTCAAATTTTCATCTTTGAAACCCAAAATTTTGTTAAATTCTTCATGAAAATGTCAATTGTTACGTAGGCCTACAGATAATTTATAACAGTCAAATCCGAGCTCGATTTTGTGCAGAAGTACATCGAGTTCTTGAAAACCATGCCTCATCTTCCACTCAGCCAAAACACGTAAAAAAAAATGAAGAGTTCTTTCAAAATTTTTCAACTTTCAAGACCCAAATCCTCCAATTTCTCTTCTTTACTTCTCCGATTCGTAATTTGTAAAGCATAAAAATATACTCTCATATCCGGAGATGTTCCTTCTAGTCGTTGGATTAATCCACTTTCATACCTTCCCTTCACCGCGCTCGCTACCGACAAAGAGAACGAGACTAAGTTACATAGACACTGTCAACAACACACGAGTACCTATTTCAGATAATAATCAGCGCAGTGTTTAGCATCGTGCTCCATTCATCGAAAAGCAACCTAGTAATGTTAAGTATAAATTTTATTCAAACGTTGCATTACCTACGAGTAGGTATAGGTACAATAGTACTCCGTATACGTAGACGTACGTACGTAAACCCCCCTTTGTACACTCACCCTGTCTTGCAAACCGCACAACATGATCTTCCGTGGTAAAACAAAATGTGTACCTATAGCAATGGACATGGCACGTCCAGACAAATATTTCAATAAACAAAAACTCGAGCAGCAATTACTAAGAAAGAGTAAATTTTACCTTATGTAAGACCTACTACGAGTATAAGTAACTGCAGGTAAGGTATAGTCTACAACACTGCATTGGTATGTAGTGAATTTTCAAAGCATCGTACGTGATTCAAGTTAACGCATGCTTCCCTCTCAACGGTAGTTCACCACACAGTTAACGCTTTACTATAACTAGTAATTTGGTCTGTGTTACATGAAACACGAAGGTATAAAACGTGTCCTCTATGGTACCTAGGCTTCTCTCCCTCATCGTTGAAAAAATACGAAAGGAAAAATTGCTAGTAGGTATTTTATCTAGACACTCGATCGACTCAGTTACAATGTAGTGCAAGTAGGTAGGTACAAGGTACATCTTGGCTCAGGTAGCGTTAAAATTTTTAAATCGCTCCGAAATATACTCTTTTAGGTAAATGAACAAAATTCTGAGCACGATTCGTTTTAACGACGTTTAATACCTAATAATGCTGTCGGTACCTCTACCTATACAACCAGCGCATGCATAACGATCAATGCTCAATGCTCAAATTGCAACAACTTGTTCTATATAAACAATTCACTGTCAGAAGCACCTATCATTAAATGTATGTATCTAACACATATTTATGTGTATCGTTGAGTCTGCATCTAATTGAATTTCATACCTAGAGGCATTCTAACTCTATTGGAAATTAATTAATAACAATTATTTCGCTGGAAACTGCATAATACCCGATCGATGTCGATTTCATCAGTGGTTTTCCTACTCGTAAGTATGTGCATACAACGAATTGTTCACGTCCATTAGGGTGTTTTAATTTGTTATATACAATTTAATCTAATTCCTGTATCGTGCATCGATATACTTACGTACTTACACATATGCATAGGTACATACATATATAGGTGGTATGCAATTTATTAGAGGAGGTTGGCAGTCAAGGTGATCGAAAGAAATCAATCGATAGGTTACGGTTAGCGTTATTTTTTTATTATTCAAACATCGGATACGTATTTTGATAATTGACGTCACGCCACACGCCCTATGTACCATTTAATTCGCTGTTTTTCAGCCTTAAAAATATTGACTTCTGTCGATTGATAGATCTTTTTACGGATACCTAGATCGAACGTAAACAGGCCTGCAGTCAACTGTTCTGTTAAAAGTTCGTAACAATTATTTTTGAATGGCACGCCCTATATGTACCTACCTATAGAGGAAAAAAGTTTGTTACCTATTCGTCCACACTATCGCACACTAATCATTTTTGACACGTTTGTCGTTTAGATCTAGCTACATATGTATTAATTGTCTTTTTATAGTATATGTACATCGTATAGAGCTTCGAGGTATATAACATCTTTTTCTCGAGAACCGGATTCATTTTTACACAGAAGCTCTAATTATTAGCGGTTCTTCGAATTTCGTTGGTACTTTACTAGTCCTATGAGGATATCGATGGTGGTGTTACACATGTTGTGCAACAGCGAACGTGTTTTTTACTCTAAACAGTTCCTTCCTTATTGTAGGAAACTTCTTTTTGGACTTTCTCGCCTCGAAAGACCGTATTACACCTGTATAGGTACCTACATAGGCAACAGACATCATTAGCGAAAGTCATAAAATAATTACTAATCAAAATCAACCTTTGCGTAATTATTAAGTAATTTTTCAATTTTCAAATCATGTTGTTTTTTTTTTACCAACAAAAAAAACTTGGAACAGTTTTAAGAAGAGGCAAATATCGTTTGAAAAAAAATGTTTAAATTGAATCGGTGGGAACAGAAAGGGGCTAAGTCCATTTTCGCACTTTTCAGGAATAACAAAAAAATGATTTATTTGAAAATAAAAAAATGTTTGGTAAACATGTTCAAGGTCATTGAAAGAGGACCCCAAGACACAATTTTTAGCATTGTTCAGAAAAAAAAATATTCACGTGCGCCGGCGCTGTTGCTGCCTAAACAAATGGGACTTAGACCCTTTCTGCACCCAATCGACAAAATTTCTTTTGAAATTGCTCGGGCACGAATGGGGCTTGATTCTACATCTAAGTACATCATTTAGACTGCTATCTCGTTTAAATTGACCAAAAACCCCTTGAGGTATAAGACTTTTTGCCGAAAATGTTAATTTTTTCATCATTTTTCAGTTCAGAAATTAACTTGAATTTCAAAAAATGGGCTTATCAAAAATGTTAGTTATTTTTCAAGGAATTTAAAAAAATTTTATAAAAAAGTTATAAATGCGGATCCGCCCTTTTTCTGTGCCCAAATACCACTTTCCCGGCAGTTTTGCGGAAATCTGACATCACCAGTCTATCCGCCGTACTTTGAAACCCCTATATCCGTGAAAATTTTTTTTTTCAAAAATATGACTTGGTCCCTTTCTGTTCCCACTGATTCAATTAATTTATGATCATGAAGATGGATTTGGAGTGAATGAATCGATTCGTTCGCGAACGAGTCACTCATACGAATGAATTCGTTCGCGAATGATTCATCAAAAATTGAGTGAATGAATCAATTTGTTCACGAACGAGTCACTTATACAAATCAATTCGTTTGCGAATGATTCACTAAAAATTATTCAATTTGTGGGCGAATGATTCATCAAAAATTGAGTAAATGAATCGATTCGTTCACGAACGAGTCACTTATATACGAATCAATTCGTCATTCGTCCGCGAATGATTCACTAAAAAATTATTCAATTAGTGGGGAATGATTCATCAAAAATTGAGTAAATGAATCGATTCGTTTGCGAACGAGTCACTCATACGAATCGATTCGTTCGCGAATGATTCATCCAAAATTGAGTTAATGAATCGATTCGTTTTCGAACGAATCACGTCTACAAATCAATTCGTTCGCGAATGATTCATCAAAACTTGAGTAAATGAATCGATTCGTTCGCGAATGATTCAGTAACTATTGGTCAACTCGTTCGCGAATGATTCACCTAGAAATCAATCAATTTGTTCAATCGCCAATCGTTCGTAAATGATTCTATTCGATTGTAAACAGATCAATTTCTGTACAAGTGTTTCGAAAAAAGCGAATCAATTTGTTCGTAAAATGTTTTTATTTATAGAGAAAAGTCCGTCTTCTCACGCTAAATGCGTGAATGTTTTTGAAAGTTGGAATTTTTACAAAATTTTACCAAATGAAGCTAAAAAGCTGTAAGATTTATTCATTTACACCCTTTATTTCAACATTCTGAGTCAATTGGAGCCTGGAGGAGATTTCAAGCCTTTCTGGAGGCTCCAGCCAACAGCCATATTTTGGAAACTCTTATAGATTTTCAGAAAGTGTCATACAAACTGTCCAAATCAACATTAGCATGTATTAAACACAAATTGATACTTACTTGTTAGTGACCCAATTGACTGATTACACACCACCTTTCCAAAATTGTAAAATGAAAAATAATAAGTATAAATACCTACTTAAATTGAATTAAAATTTGAAAGTTTTTGTGGTATTTTTTTTGGGAGGGGGATCTGAAATTTCTAAAATATGGCTTGGCTTGAACTTTCTTATAATAGATCAAAACTATCCCCAATCAACTCAGCAAGTCAGCGTGTTGAAATTGAGGATACTTAAGTATAAAGTAAATTTTAGCTTTTTGACTTCATTTCAAAGGGAGACGATTTTCAAGAATGATAATTGGATTTAAATCATTTTTGAATACAGAATGTTAAGGGAGGGATAAAATCGTGAATTTTCAATAAAATTGATGTTTTCCTCGCTTAATTTGCACTTGGTTGGTGAATATTCACCCATATGAATCGTCTGCGGGACCAATTTTTCAAGTTGGTTCGTTAGTTAGTTCTCTTTTCATGAATTCAGAAGTTAAACTTTCGGATTTTTTGCAGAATCGGCTAAGTAAGTTTTTCTAGTTCGCCATTTTCAATTGTAAAATCAGTCTTGTTGCGCATGTATTGCGAATAATTTTTCAAAAATCATTACCTACAAGGGTTCATGGACGGTCGTAAAAATGAACCAATCCATAAAGAAGTATAGCCTAAATCGTAAAATAAACAGTACACTCAACACGATATAATGTATTTAAACACATGGTGATTTATTAAAAACAAACCTTTGGTCGTTCACCTACTATGTCATTTTCTTAATCGATATCTCGAACCGCAATTAACACATATATAGCATAACTGTAAAGGTGATAATTACATCAATGACCCTACACATGACACGACTGATTATCTATAGTACGTCCCTATATACCTAACTACCTAATACCTATACAAGAATATGCGCCTGTGTCTATCTCTATCGCCTGTATCGTACCAAGACCTACGAGAAGACGCCGCATCAAATCGTTGATTTTTATCTCACAGACACTATAAATTGAACTGGTTAGTGCACGTTGCGCACAACCGCAGCGACGTATGAATAATAATTATACGATATTAATGGTCAACGTTGCCCCAAACGAACGGTCAATTTATTATTAAGTTTTTATATTAGGTATACGTGAAATCCAAACACCTTTATTAATGGGAGCTAATTAATTATGTTCAAAGAATAAGTTATATTGCAGTGTATTATCTATAGGCACAATTTACTCGCTTCGGTGGCAGGTGGATGTATACCTAATGTGAATACTTGTAGCATAATTATGAGTTATTTCACGTTGCCAAAATTTTTTATTTATTGCATGGGAAGTCATAACGCATATTTTTCTGCGTGTAACTGAAATGCCGACAAATGTATTAGATTTGCTCTAATTAGAAACTAGGATTTTGTCTGAGATAAGTTTGGTTGTCCCGTAGGAAATATTGATAAATTGAATTTACCTACGTACCTCGTGGGGATGCAGACTCATTTCACTATTTCAGATGGGTAACTATAATCTACACGTTTAGAAATTCCTGTCGTAGGTACCTGAGTTAAAGTAGGTACATCAATTAATCGCGAAAAAATAGTTTTTTTCTGGATTAAATTCCTGCTTAAAATCTTTTCTACGATTTTTTCCAATCAATTTCTGGTTCTTTCAATGGAGGCAGAAATGCCTACTTTGAAAATTAATCAATTTTTCCAGACTTAGAAATCGTCTCACCGACGCTGCTCAACATTACCCCTAATTCACAACTATAGTGAGCAGCCTAACTATAAATCGTGCAAGTTTTACCTTACGAATTCCAACATTTCTGACAGATATTTCTCCTCAAATGGTTTTTCCTCTAGTGAGTTGGATCATATGACAAAATTGGCTAGGTAGTCAAAAACAAACACCCTACTCTGTGTTTATACTCGTAGGTACATTCTTTCTATGTACCTTCCCTAGTAGGTAGGCTAAAAAACTGAAAACATTTACTCGCGATGATAACGATGAGTGAGACGCAGACGTCTAGATACTGCGGATTTGACGACTTATGTAGTAGAAACGTCGCGTCGCTCGAATATAAATACTTACCTACCTGATGCGATGAACACAGTGAAAAAAAAACATTTTATACCCATACACGTTATAGCCTACCTTTATTGTACGCTTTGTTGGATATTCAACGTACGAATCCGTAAATTAGCTTAGATCTCGTGTCAATTTTTCTGACATGACGTTTTAGCTCACAATGTATACATACGTATATAAATGACGAATATGATATACGTCGTCGTGCTAGGTAGGTATGTGTATTTTACGAATATATAGAATACCTACATACGAAAAGGGTACCATTGTTTGGTGCAATCAGTAACCATTAAATGACAGTAATTGGAATTATCCGTAGAAAGTAACAGGAACCGTTTGAAAGGTTGATGAATTTTTAAATCCGTAAGTCCACATTCGGAATATCTCGACGCGAAATTATTCTACTCGTACTTCCGTATCAAATCGCGCGACAACAAAAACCAATTAACCACAATCGGCGTAGTATTTAAATGGCTTAGCGATGAAACTGAATTTTTAAATCATCCGCGTGGAATATGTTATGAGCTTCGTTTTAATTCTATTATATTTGCATATCGAATACCAACCAGTTAGATTTTGAATTTGAGTGCAGCCAAGTACGAGGATATTACTATGTATTAGCTTTGAAGAAGCTCGGATTTTCAAAATTATCAGCAAAAAATCACTTGAAGTGATTCAAATTTTTTCAAAGTTATTGGTAAGTAGTAGAGTAGGTAAGTTGTTTTTCAATTTAAAAAAAAAAAAAAAAAATGATGGAGCCAAAAATTTCAGGTTTTTAGATCCATGTATAGGTATAATCTTTACAACAGAATCTCAAAGTTGGTAAAATTTAGAACTTGAACAAAAATGAAAAACAACCCATCCCAGTACCTACATCAAAACGCATGCAATTAAAATTTCATTTGCCTCAATTAATTTTCCAGTTTCTTTCTGAAAAAAGAGGGAGGGGGGTTGAACACTCCGCCAAATCACCCTCTTCCCATCCTATGGGACTTGGCGATTGCCTTACGGGCTTGAAAATTTTCTTTTGGTGTCCTTGTTCATCATACCAAATTTCAAAGCTTTATCATGATTTGCCGTTTATTTCTCAAAAATACATTTTGCCACTGAGAACTAAATGCCAAATCTACGATGGACTGATGAGACACTCACATATTTCATTCACTTAGATGTGACGTTAGCTAGGGTTTAAACTATATTTTTTTCATTAAATAGGCATATATTTAAAACCATAATTATGCTTCAGTTAAGGAGATACATAATTGAAAAAAATTAATTTCTCAATGCAAATTTTTGCAATTTGCAATCTTCTTTAAAATATTTTTCCTGATTCGTGAAATATTACTCCAATATTTGATACAAAACGTAAAACTATTGTTTCCTTCATTCCTTCACCTGCGTGTATATTGAAATTTATATTCATCAAGTGGTCGAGATATTGAAATAATTACAGATTATTCAATAATAAAGGGAATTTCCAATTTTTATAATGAACATCAAGGTGTCTACGTAATTTACCGCAAGCTCGACGTAATGAAGTATGATTACAAGGTATTATATAGTATTTTCACTTTTTTTTTGTTTTTTTAGAAAAAGGCGCTCGCTATACGTACGTAGTACGTACCTATGAAATTTGAAAAAAAAATTAGAACAATTAAAATAATTACGACGAATTCGAGCCTAGAATACAATGAACCGTGTGAAGATTACGAATTCGTTGAAGAAATTCTCAGCTATTCGCGCGTGGACCACAGTGCAAAATAATGTGAGAATTTTTCACAAAACCGACGTCGCATCATCGCGCAAACTATGTGCATACTTTTTAAAGAAAGTACTCCGTATATACGGTGAAAAAATTTGAGTTAATAAACGAATTATATCGATATAACGCAATATTATGCTTTCTCAAAGATTACGCCACGGCGGGGCGCGGCGATGATACGAAAAAAACCAGTGCTTCGTAAAATGCAGGTGATCTCGAGTTTACACGCGCCAAAGGCGAGAAATTGAAAGTGCATATGTGTAAGTTGTCCTATAATGAGTAATTACTTGCGCGGTATGTAATTAAATAGCGGTAACGAATTCCGGTTGCATTAAAAATAACATCAGTGGTCCTGCAGGAAAAATTGTCAGGTGGTATAGATTAAGGTAAAATGTACGCGTATGATGCGTTTGGTTCGAAAAACGGTAGCAAATGAGATCTGACAATTAATTAATGGGTATAAAATTGCGCATTGCGTCATCCCGACACACCCCTGTTCTGAGTTCGAAAATGCTTTTACATCATACACGTTGGTTCGGTAATTAATTTAAAATAAATATAGGTAATTGTAACTAGAGGCCTTTTTCTTGCTTACTTTTTGAATTATCGTCTAGCTAGATTTTACATTTTATTAGTTTGAGGTTAGATTAGGTACTTACGACCGTAAGTGTACAGGTATTTATGCATCTGTATACGCATACTTACCTACATAAATTTGTTCAACGCAGTTGCAATATTTACCTAGCTATGTATTTGCAACTGCTCTATTTTTCCCCTAGGTTTTATGGATGAATTTTCTCTTGAACAAATCTTCTCACTCAAAATCAGTCACAAGTAGGTACATAAATTACAAATAATTATTCTGTTTTCTTTTGTAACCATCTAGTGGTATCCTTTGAGGCTCGCCTCAAGTTCCTTTCCAAATGTAAAGTTGAGTAGGTACCTACGCCATTTTTCTAAAAATTGGAGAAGTGGACGTAAAAACCTAACAAACTACTTAAGTACTCATGTGTAAAATTTTTATTTTTTAATACATAAGGAAGTTTCATCCACAAATTAAGGAGTTCACCAATGCTGCATACTGTCTTCTCTTCTATTCAATATCTGCAGAGAATACGCCATCTGGGAAATGCTGCAAAGGATCCTCAGATAGAGCTGGTGAATGGCCAGGAGGTGTCCTGATAGGTGGTAGATGGATTAACACCATTTTGGTAGACTCGAGTGTTGAGTACCTACAATCTACATGTCAGTGCTGCTGAAGTGCCTGGAAGAAGTCTGTGTAAGATGCAGCCTACTGATCAACAGGACAAAAACAAAGATGATAGATGATGATAACTGACAGGCTGTCTAACAACTCGCCAGAGATCCAGGAAGTCGACAGAATCAAAGTTGTGAAGAGATCCTTGAATCCATCATTGAGAGTACCATCAGATGTGAAGATGAGGTACCTACATCACTGCTGCCAGCTCACCTAAACTGTGCTGACTCATTTGAAACAAATATGGAGCGATTCAGTGATAAGAAGGACCCTTAAAATATGACTGGTCAATGCGCTGGTCTTCTCTGTGTACCTGTAACTACACATCAGAGACTCGGACCATTTGCAAAGGGGATTGGTGACAGATTGCACAATGGAAATGTGGTGCTGAAGGCGACTGCTTCAAGAGGGACAGCAAGAAGAACTAATCACTCGATTTTGAGTGAAATTGGTGTGACCAAACAACCATCTACGGGGGTCCTTGGTTAGATACTAATTTGGATGGCTCACAAGACATGAGTCAATGCCATGGAGACAATATTTGTGCGAGGCAGGATAGAAGGAGCTAGAAGACGATTGTCAACCCAGTGGACTGACACCATTTGCAAAGCAACAGGCCTCAGCTTTACCAAATTCCTGAGAAGTGCACAGCAAAGAAGCAGCAGTGCATGCTTACCTGCAGGATTACATAACTGGAATGGTCACAATACCCCGCATGGGGTGATACATTTTGATGATGATGATGATGATGATAATGATAATGATTTTGACCATGTTAGAGGACAGATGGATAGAATGGAGAGGGGGTGTCATGCAGATGGGATAAAAAAATAAGCCAATATTTGAAAATGTTGATCAATTAGTAGATTTTGTATCCTTGAAGGCAAATACTATCAACTAACAATACTGGTAACTCCATTTAAATTACATTGAGCGTTTTTGTCACAGCAAAAGCGCGATCTGAATGGCCTGGACTGAAACTAACTCTTATCAAAAATGCGCTGATTGATTGGTTCATAACTGGTTTGAATCTCGCGTGTCTGTGAGATTCAAATCAACAAATCAGATGCGTGTGTAAAATTTAGTTACATGCCAGGTCGCTAGGAGGATAAAACGCCATTTTTTGATGGAGTTGCCAGTATTGTTAGTTGATAGTATTTGTTGAAGGATATTAAGGTTCATCGTTCATTCATAAGATTGCTGGTAATCAAGTGAACAAATTTAGTCATACTCATGTCCCACGACCCCCTCCCATCAGAACTTTGGGCAGAGATTTCTCCGTGAACTTTCAAAATTCTTTCAATTTTTTTTCACCAATGCTAATACTTTATCATTGAAAGCGAGGGTATGTAGCCATATTTTCTAATTTAGCTTTTTCCAGCGGAGATCTGAGCATCAATAGTACCTCCATTCAATTCCCAATGACAGCCACAAAATGACATAAATCAAAAATATCTTGACATACACTCGCTTTTGAATGTTTTCTGAGTAAAATAAACCAAACCCCATTAAAAACCGTCCAATAGTTTTTGCACAATCCCCAACCAAAGTTTGTAGTTTTCATCAAAAATTGCTACTGATAACCAGAGGGTAGAGAATAGCCTTAAGATTCTAATTTTTTAAAATAAATTTGTTGAAAATAAAGGTAAAAGCGTAGTCTTTACTTATGGCAATTTCATCAAAGTTTTAAATTTAAAATTTAACAGTTAAAGCTCAACAAACAAAATTTAAAAAACTTCAGCGAACACTTAGGTACCTATTTTTATTTTTTCATGTAAAAGAATAAGCTTATCATCAAAATAGAATCTCAACACCCTGAGTAGGGTGATCTTTCAATTTTGATCAACATAAGAAAAATATGGAACATATTGCAATTTAAAAAATTCCTCAAAAGTTCATAAAAATGAAAAATTCTGGCAAGGAAACCTATTTGATTGGCACTCTCTGATTTGAACAAAACAACAAAAGACCATGTTATGAAACCTCCGCAACTAGAATTTTAGACACCGAAGTTCATTTTTGGACTTTTGACGAATTTTTAAAATTTTAATACCTGGGTCGTCGTCGTGGTTCCTTGTCCTATACAGGACATTGGAAATCGCATTTTTGTGGTACCCTAACAGGGTGAGGCGAATGCCTATTGCCACTGGTAGCTTATAAAAATTGTTTCAAGTTGAACTTTTCAAACTTTTTCATGATTTTTTCTAAAACCAAAGTTAACCAATATGAATAATTTTCCTTTGATTCAACTTTCACAAATCCACAACTAGGTACTTACTAATTTTGGGTATCATTCTGGAGCCCCCAACGATTTTTCAATTTTCTCACAGAATCTTCAAATCACTCAACGGCCAAAAATGAACTGACGCCTGTAGGTTATCCCAATAGTAGAACAATTTGCTTTGAAATGTTCAGATGGCTTTTTATGCTTTCATCCCTTCAATGTTTTTTGGAGAGATTTTCTCAACAATTTATAAAAATTTATTCAACAACATTTCCATTGAATTATATTTTATAGCTATTACGTATTCATGCCTCTTGCTTTTCCCGAAGAATTCCGTGTTATGTCAATTGTCTTTGATCATTTCTAAGAAAAGTCACAGACCCATTCAAACATTTTCTCGCAGGTACCTACCGATTTTTAAAAAATATAGGATAATTAGGCAACATCCATCAAACAAATACGTGTCTACCGCATCAGATTACATCCTAGGGCGACAAAATTCTTCAGGGAAATCTCAATGTAGTATAATTTCGTGTGTAAGAACGAATGAATCGTATTGATGATAATTTCAGACGACACGATGAATATCGTAGAAGATCTCGTCGTATCGGACTGAAATTAGCAGCACTTTCTCGACTCAATTGGACGATAATCGAACGTCTGCTGGAGCAATCGAAGGTGTATGAATGTTTTGGACGAATGACAAAGTTTAAGAAGAAAAAAAAGAGAGTATTTTAATAATATCCGTAGATATACGTGCGTTCTTACGGTATGTCGTCGCTGAGAACAGCGAATACACTTTGCAGTGGTCATCAACGTGAATGCATATACGTAGCAGAGATTCGTGATGCAAACCTTTTCATCGGTACCTTATACATGGGAAGCTTTCTCAATATTGAGTACCATTGTAACGGATATAAAGCTTAAATAAGACGAAATAACGACGAAAAACTAGAAGAAAACTCTTGTTTCTTAACGAAAATTGTAACTACGTGCATTTCGAATTTTTCTAATTGTGACGTAATAATTCTAACGAACACGTCGGAAATGAAATTATATATAATGTAGATAATAAAAGTGCGCAATAGGTTACGGCAATTTTTTGCTTATGTTTGTGTCTGCGATAATTGATCCAAAAGGTGTTACTAAAATATCACGTCTTTGGTAGTATTTATTATAGTGATCCAGTTTATCCATACTATAGGTAGGTACCTACCTATATCCAATGCTACCTATAAGATTCTGGTTATTTTGAATTAACGTGCGATAAATGACGAGAGAGTGGAGAATAATACTACGAGAGAAAAGAAATCGTCGATCTTATTTTGACCTGTGTATTAGGCACCTTCTTTTATTGGCTACTTGGTATGTAAAAGTTTGTAGGAAAAAAAATTCAAATTTTTCAAACGATAGAAGCTCGTATAAAAATCATAGGCCTATTATATTTTTTTGATCTTGCCCTAATATTATAACTCGACCTATGCCTATACCTACAGATAGACATACGAATAAAGGTACACATAGATAACCTTATAGAGATTAAATTTAATTATATCGGCTGTGACAAGACTAATTCCGAAATAACTTAAGCAGTTGTTACTTTGATCTTTAACCAATTAAGATGATATGACTTCGCAACCGTTAGTATTCCAGTCGTTGTTTAACGTAGTAAATTACCTACCTATCTGTAACGGTTTTAGTTTAATTAACCGCTTTATTTCTATATGGTTTTATGAATTCTGTGAAGTAATGCCGTTTTTAGCCACGATGCTCGAATCGCTCACAGCGAACTAGATTTTGGTTGCGATATCCGTAAGTCATCGTAACCTTTGGTAGCGTTATTTTTTCGCTAATTCAAGGTCAACGTGTATAGTACGCGTAAACCGGCTGCACCTTTGTCTCGAATGGTTCCAGTGTCCATGTGCTTTGGTCAACTTTACTGTTTCAGTCATCGTCAGCTCTCAGTGACCCCTTAGGCACATGCCTAGATCGTGTCGTTAATGCCATCGAAGAACGCGTTGGAATTTGTTCGTGGTACATAAACGAGAACGAGAGCGATACTTAATTTTAAACTAAGCCCTCCAAGTTCAGAGTTCAAAATCTAAAGCATCTAATACCTCAGTACATGTGTAACTTATACATAAGTGTAAAGGAATAATAGCCCCCCATGGGCCTTTTTTTTATTTCCTCCCTGACCTCTGCAGACATGACTATAATATAGTTGATGTGTGGTGTTTGCGTGGGCGACCTCTAAATATTTTCATGGTGAAGTTCCAGAAATAATGCCTGGACCAGTGTCCTTGGTTCAGATACAATAAAGGCTGCCATGTTCTTATAGTACAGTGTCTTGATAAATTTTAGGGGTTCTTGCAGAGTTATCACTCAGTATCATTAAGTTGATGTGAGAAGACATGGACTTATGAGGTACCTAGATGATTTTGCAATTGTGAGCTCATCTGATTTTTTTAATAGCACCATAAATGACTTTTTCTCATGAGGGAATTTTTTGAACTTCCATTTTCCAATTTGAACGAAATCAAGCCAGATCAAAAGAACATATCTGAAAACCACAGTACCTGAAATTTCAGGTGCTAAAGTTCATTTTTGGCAAAGTTTCAAAATTATTGTAAAAAATTCAAAAATGTTGTTTTAAGGGCGTTTTTAAAACTTTCTCATAAAATGTAATTTTTTTGAGTAAAGTGAACCAATGTGAGTAGTTCCATCAATTCGACTCGACTCCTAAACATCAGTAACTCTATAGCTTCGAGCCCTGGGATCTACAGCGATTTTTTAATTTTCTCCGGGATTTTTAAATTATTCTAGAAAGGCGAAAAATGAACTTTAGCACCTCCAACTTTGATCGGTGCTCATTGGACACCCTCTTGGCCGTTTTAGATGATAACCGTGAGTGGCCTTTCCACATAAATTTGCAATTTCTTGAGAAATTCAAAAATTTGCTGAATCGATTTTGATCAAAATGATCAAATTTGAAATTTCACAACTAGGCTACTTGCCGGACATTTCTCCATCATCATCAAGTTTCAAAAGCTCAAAGCTTCCAACTCTCTAAATTTGAAACAGTTAAATTTCACAGCTTAGCAGTCACGACATTTTGCCTTTTTAAAAGCAATAGTTTTTTACTGCGAAACAGTACAAAATCTACTGAATTGGTCAGTCAAAATGATTTTCTAGTAGATTTTGTACTGTTTCACAGTAAAAAAACTACTGTTTTTAAGGGTGTACTTTAGCTTCCGATTTCCCGAGAAAATAGGTAATGAGTAACTTTTATTGAAAAATATTTGGCTGCCAAATCGAGAGTGTAAAATTATACTTTTTAATTTTATCAGTAAACAAATTACTGATTTGTTCGCGAACGAAAAATGAATAATTTTTGTGAATTTATTTTGAAAGAATTATTAAAAATTGTGCGTGCGCATTTCTGCATTAATTGTTGCACTCACACTCGCACACATTGTTATTAAATACGTTGGAAGCGTTGCCAAATCGAATTTTTCGTTTAATTTCGAATAATTTTCCAAAATAATTCCGACTTTCGATTGTCACGAATAACAGAATTTCCCTGGCCCAGCGCGTCACCACTTTTTCTCCACGACGTTGTCGTGGAAAGTTGTAATTGACGCGCTCAGCCGGAGAATTATACATATTTTAATTTTCATTTACTGCATTTTTAATGTGCTATGATATTTGATGTCTGGGTTCACGAAGTATTTTTAACGAATGGCGGATTTGTTTAATTTTCAGAATGATTTTTTAAAATTTTCAGTACACTGAATACGAGGATATTTTTTTCAATTTTTCAAAATTTTGACATGATTTTTTATGGAAATTTTTTTTTTATGGGGGCCCGCAGTGCCTCTAAAGTAAATTTCAAAAGTATCAAAACTTTGTCATAAAAATTGATAGAAATGAAATTGGGGAGAGGGGAAATGAATAAGCTTTCGAGCAATTTTCTGAGAAAACAGCACTTGTTAGTTGTTCGGAAAACATTAAAACAAAAAGAGGACTTTTTAGGCTGGCAAAAAAAATGATTGCTTTTTGGATATCTTGGCCAACAAAGCAAAATTAACACTCTCTGACAATTTTGTAAAAAAACGAGAATTTGTTGACAATTTTGGCAAAAACAGCATTTTTTTGGTGAATTTTGACAAGAACATGAAAGTTTGACAATTTTGGCAAAAATTATCCCTTTTTGACAATTTTACCAAGAATATTTACTTTTTGACAATTTCGACAAAAATGGATACTTTTTGATTATTTTACCAAAAATTGATGCTTTTTGACAACTTTTCCAAAAACATGACACCATGACTTAGGAAAATTTGCTAACAAAAAAACAGAACCTTATAAGTAAGTTCGCCAAAAACAGGACTTCTGATTGGCAAATTGTGAAATAGACAGAGGAATTTCAAAAAAGTGTGGAGGTAAAACCCATTTTGATAGATCACATGTCACATTTTTCGAGCACTCTGAAAAACATGATCAAGTTTTTGGGTCAAAATTCTTCTGAAATGCTCAAAAAAAGTTTTGTTTGTAATTTTTCCCCATATTTTAACCCATTTCTGCGCGTTGCATGATGCCTTTTTCAGAAACTTCGGAAATCATGACATTCATGACTCGATTATGAGCTCAAATAGAGTCTTTCAAAAATGCTCAACAAATTTTTTGTCAGTGTATTAGAATTTCTCGTGAAATTTTATTCCATTTTGATAGGTCACATGACATTTTATCAAAAATCCCAAAAATCAAAACTTGTCCGCCTCTAAACTTTTTTTAAATGTACAAAAACATTTTCGGCTAAATATACAACAGTTCATTTTTACTCAAAATTGTATGGAGATACGGTGCGTATTTCACAAAAACTGAATCCAAAATTGAAATATTGAAAATTGGAAAAACATTCAACACTACCGTTGCGTCGGCCAGATCTGGAATTATAATCAGAAATAATATTTTTTGTCCATCTGGTTCTTTATGCCTGTCATTGAAAAAATTGAAAAACCAGTTGAACCAGCTCATCTTATGCACTTCCAGTGCTCAAATCTCGGCCAAACAGTCTGTGCTAGATACCAAATCGACCCATACCACCCTTGGCCGGATCCGGCCTTCTGCTCAGAAAACAGAATTTTTTACTTTTTTTCTCATATTTTCGTTGAATTTGAAACATTACCGTTTCTCCCCACCACATGAACTTGAGCAGTTGAAATTTTTATATTCGGCGGGGAGAAACGGTCGTTTTTCAAATTCACCGAAAATACGAGAAAACAAGTAAAAAATCCGGTTTTCTGACCAGAAAGCCGAATCCGGCTAATGGTGTATGGGTCGATTTGGTATCTACCACAGACTTTTTAACCAAAGTTTTGAGCTCCTGAATTCATTACAAGAGCTGATTTTACTGAATTTTCAAATTTTTCAATAGCATTTATAAACCACCGGATGGACAGAAAATTTGATTTCTGATGATGATTCCGGATCTGGCCGGCGGTAGTATCAGTCAATTACGAGATGTAGGTATCAAGCATGGATCCTTCGGCCAAAATTTCAGCTACTCAAGTTCACGTGGTGGGGAGAAACAGTCATTTTTCGAATTCACCAAAAATAAGAGAAAAAACAGTAAAAAAAAACTGTTTTCTGACTGGAAGGCCGGATCCGGCTAATCTAGAAAATTGCATTTGGTCAAAATTTGAGCTCCGGAAGTTGATACGCGAGTTGATACGCGAGGGAAATGGATATTTGTAATTTTTTCCCGTTTTCTGAGTTCTTAAACAGCTTTAGCTGTGTACACAAAATTTCAAATCTAAAAATCAACATGAGCAGCTGAAAATTGGGGGAATGGGTGTTTTTTGAGGTCCTCTTTCCAGCAGTCCGAGTTTCACTCAAATTGGAGATTATTATTAGGGGGGTGGGGGGGGGGGGGTTCCCTTGTAAGTAAACGATGAAATGCAGCAAAAATTCTGTAAATGTAAATCGTAAATCATCACCAAAATTACCTGACATTAAAATCACCAAAAAATGTCGAATATTCATTAAAATTTGACAAAAATGTGTGAAGATTTGTTGACAAAATTATATGAAAACACTCGAAAAATCATTAAAATCAGTAGGTAGGTACCTACCCAATCATTAAGAATTGTAAAAATTAAATGAAATTTCAGTAAAGTTCGACAAAATGCAAACAAAATCAATTAAAACCAGGGAAAGTTCAAAAAATAGTAAATTTTCAAAACCATAATACTATTTCAAGTAGGAATACTTCATTTTGAGATTTTAGTTTGGTCAAAATTCGTAAATTTACTCACTTACTCTGAATAAATGAAAGTTGATAACTAAGCACCCCGCATTACGAACTTGAAACTTTGAAAGAATGAAATGTAAGTGGGTACATGGTTTATTAGTTGTTGTGAGGGTACCTATTGTTAAAGTTTTGGCCATTTATACTCCGAAAATAACTATTTAAAACGAATAAATTTGCCGGCTACATTTTCTCAATATTTATTTCATCATCTTACTTCTAACAACAACTCGTAAGCTAAAGCTATTCTGGACTCTAACACGAGATCACAGATAAAATATAAAGTGAAGTGTGGTTTGATCTGCGCCACACTACCAACAAACAACTGCGACTAAACTCCAAACTTCTACACTCCCCCTCAAACCACACAAACCAATAGAAACTTAACACTATGTATAAAACGATATAAAAGTATAAAAGTATAAAAACTGAAAGTAATACAAAGTCACAACAAAACTTCCAAACGTAATAATTATACCTAAAAATACAAAACTCATAAAAATAGTAACGTTCACCAATAGCACCAAAAAGTAAACGTAATTCAAAAAACAACACAAAATTTCACTTAATTCTAAAATTAACCATAGGTCGTAGGAACCAATAGGAACTACGATAAAAACGATACAATAAATCTAGGCAAACAGAACAGTCTTAAATCTACCGGACTTTGATTACAATCTAAACTACTTCAACGATAACATATCAACGAAACAATTAAACTTTTTGTTACTCAAGGACTTCGTAAAAATATCGGCAACTTGAACATCAGTTGCACAATACACAACATCAACAATCTTATTCATATAGATGTCTCTAACAAAAAAATACTTAACATCGATATGCTTGGTCCGTTGACCAACAGCATTTGTACTTTTAATCATCTTAACACAACCTTGGTTGTCTTCGAAAACTTTCACCGGACTTTTCAATACAACACCTAAATCTTTCAACAAATGACGAAACCATAAAACTTCCCGGCAAGCATTGGAATGTCACAGCAACATCACGCAATGTCACATTGAAAGATTCAATATTGCTCTTGTGACATTGCTAAGACATCCGAGGAATATTGTTTCTACTGGACAAAATGATCACAGGGATATTCCAAGCAATATCACAGCAATGTCACTGTGAAATTGCAGTGAGATTTTCTGAGACATTATAAGAACAAAATAAATTGTGTCAAAATAACTTCCTAGACAATAAAACCTAATTCAAAATTCAAAATATTGAAAAAATTCCCAATTTGTTATTAAATATTTTTTTACAAACGAATCGTGAAATAAGTAACATCAAAAATTACCCACCATCATCTACACCAAGTACTATGTACTTGAAAGATGTGGAGGGTCGCGTAAGCTCTGCCTGCATTACTGCTGGCCAAGCAAAAGACACTCCTCGCACTCGCGATGAAGTGTATTTCAAAAGAAAAATCTGTCTTCACTATATACTATTTGGGTACAGACTTCATCTGCGAGTAGTGGAGTGGTATAGTTGACAAAAATATCAAGAAGAAATGTCACTAAAATATCACTCTGCAATGTCACAGTGACATTGCAGAGTGATATTTTGGTGACATTTTTTCCGCAATATTGCAGAAGGAATGTCACATAAACATTGAATATTTCAGAATGCTTGACGGGTTCCGCAACACAAACTGACAACGCAATAAACTCTGCCTCTGTACTCGAAAGAGCAACCAAATGTTGCTTCCTGCTAGCCCACACAGTTAAACAACCATACACCTTAAGACAGAAACCAGACACCGACTTACGCGAATTCGGACAATTTGCCCAATCAGAATCAACAAACGCTTGCAAATCATCTTCATTTGGCTCATAAACCAACTTTTTATCCATCGTCGATTTCAAATACTTAAGAACCCTCAACAGATGAGAAAAGTGTTCATCAGTAGGATTCTGCTGAAACGTACCAAAATAACTCACCGCAAAACAAATGTCAGGACGAGTCCCAATCATTACGTACATTAAACATCCCAACAACTCCTTATAAGGCAACTTAGTGTTCGAATGCTCATCTAAGTTCACCGCTAGCTCTAAACCCTTTTCCATAGGGGAATAACAATTCTTTGAATCATCAACACGAAACCTGTTACACAATTTCAAAAATCAATTCTTTCTGATCGATACTCAAACGTCTTTCTTCTCTATTGTAATCAACTCTCAAACCTAAAAATTTCTTACACTCTCCTAACGATTTAATCTGAAACTCTTCTGACAACATACCTTTCACTCGATTCATCTCATCAAGGTCATTACCGCACAAAAACATATCATCGACATACAATAACAGGTAAACATAACCTTTCACAGTTTTCTTTATATATAAACATGGATCATTCTGCGACTGAACAAATCCCAACTTTTCCAACGATTTACGAATACGCTTGTTCCAAGCTTTTGGAGCTTGGGGAAGACCATACAACGCTTTCACCAACAGAACACAAAAATCTTCACGATCACCTTCAATTTTTACCTCTTCTGGCAATTCCATAAATACCTCCTCGTCAAGGTCACCGTACAAAAACGCATTACACACATCAAGATGCTCACAATAATAACCTCTTTTCGCACAAATACTCAACAAAGTTCTCAGAGTTGTAATCTTCGCCACAGGTGAGTACAACTCACTGAAACCAAACTCATCATCACTTTCATTTCCTCTAACTACCAATCTGGCCTTGAAACAACCTTCGCCTTGCACTTCAGATTTCTTACGATAAACCCAACCACATCCTAACACTTTCTTATCTTTCGGTCTTTTCACAACTTTCCAAGTACCACGTTCTTTCACAATATTCAATTCTCTTTCCATCGCACGTTTCCAACTAGGCCAATCCTTCGAGCGTTTGGCTTGCTTCGCACTTCTCGGGACATTTTCTGCATACGCTTCAACACTAAAAATACTACCTACATAACCGGGGTCTTTATCCATACAAATATCTTCAATATTCTCGATATCGATTTTTCCGAAACCTAAATCATCTTTATCACCTTCACTTTCACTCAAATTGAACCTAACATCTCTCGAACAAACAATTTTCTTATTCACAACATCCAATAAACGATAACCAGTCTGAGCATAACCGACAAATTTCAACCTCTCTGATTTTGAATCCCATTTTTGAATCGACTCGATTCTTCAAATTATAGGCATCAGAACCAAACACTTGCAACTCTTCATAATCAGCATCTTTACCGTACCACAACTCACATGGAATTTTCCCTTCGACTGTCGGACACCTATTAATACTATAAACCGAATAATAAACCGCTTCAGGCCAAAACTCCTTGCCTAAGCCACTTTCCCATAACACCGTTCTAGCTCTTTCCATTATTGTTCTATTCAAACGCTCAGCACGACCGTTCTGCTGAGGACGATAAGGCAACGAATACTGCAAATGAATACCTCGATTCCGACAATAATCCTTCATCTCATTACTTATGTATTCGCCTCCGTTATCACAACGTAGAGCACGAACATTTTCACCATACTGATTATACATAAACTCATTAAACTCTCGAAATTTCTCAAACACCTCAGACTTAGCACTGATAGGATAAGCATGACAAAAATGAGAATAATCGTCGAGAAAGGTAACAAAGTACGTCTTATCATCATAACTTACCGGAGTTAATGGACCTACAACGTCCGAATGTACAAGGTCAAGACACCTACCAGCACGCTTATCATTTTGGTGAAAAGGTTCACGATGTTGCTTACCATGCACACAAGCTTCACAAAAATTCTTATCGATCGTCTCTAAACCCAACTTACCTTTGATCTTTTTCATATCATCATAATTGAGGTGAGCTAACTTTTTATGCCACATCTCACACTCATTGGAACCTGACACAGCATAAACGCCTCTAAACAACTCAAGCTTCAACTTATACATCACACCTTCTCTCACAGCTACCGAAACGACACTATTATCTTTCTGATCAATAAACAAAGCATGCTTACGTTTAAACAGTACATCATAATCGCTATTGTCAGTGATCCGACCAACTGATAACAAATTCGTAGATAAACTCGGCACGAAATACACATTTTTGATAACACCACAACCTGGCTTTCCATCTCTCAACACAAAACGAACCTTTCCTATCTTACGAGATTCCACTAACTTACCATCAGCAATTTTGAACTTAACCGGCACTTTCAAGGACACGACATCAGACAAGTATTTTTCATCATTCACTAGATGATCAGCGGAACCAGAATCAAGAATAAACTCAGTATAATTCACACCACTCGAATTGTCAACCGACCTCACTGGTTTTTCAATATCATTACATTTACCATCTACAAAGACTGGCATCTGTGTGCAGTCTAATGTTGCGGCGACCCGCAAAAGTAGAAAATAGTTGTTTTCATTTTTTTTTCAAATTTTTTTTTAAAGAAACGCGCGGGGTGCGCGCTCGGCTTCGCCTCGCGCGTGCCCGGATCTCCTACTTTTGCTACGCGAGTACTCCTCGTGAATCGGGCGCTTCGCGCCCTCGCGGCCCCTCAAGGGCCGCACTCGGAGCAAGAGCTCGCTTCGCTCACTCTACACTTATTCGGTCGGGCGCTTCGCGCCCTCCCTCAATATTAACATATCGGCATTTAACCTAACCTTAACCTAACCTCTCTTTAATAATTACAAAATCATGCCGCTGCGTACGCGTATGACATCCCGCGCGTACCGCTCGGCGGCATATCCCCGCTCGTACTGATTGACAGTATATTCAAGTAGTTGGAATTTGGAAAAAAAAATAAAATCATTTTTAATAAATTTAAATTTTACATAAAAATTCATTATTCATGTTTAAAAGCAAAAAAAAATAAATAAAGTACATTTTCTGTCAAAATTCAACTCGTAAAAATTGAAATCGCGAAAAAAAATTTTGAAAAAATTTGTGCCGGTGGTGGGAATCGATCTGCATACCTTCCGCTCAGCAGTCCAGTACCAACGCCACTCGGCTACCGCTGACGGTTGCTGGAACTCGTTTTCCAAGGCTTTACATGTTGCCAAAATGATGAAAACTACCCCCCCCACTCGCGTATACGTATGCGTACGCGTATGACATTTTACGGATTCCCGCAAAAATTAGACTGCATACAGATGCTTCTCTACAAAGAATGTAACATTATCGGTCATATTAGCCTGTCTATTATTACCACTATCATTATTATTACAAAACTTGGCAATATGCCCTTCTTGATTACAACGATAACAAACAGAACGAGAATTATTATTAAATCTGGCATTATTATCATAAGAGTTACCAAACTGAGAATTACCACGATAATTACCGTAATTACCACCATTATGCCCACCACGATTAAAACCATTCGAATTATTATAATTTCCTCGATTATAATTATTACCGCCACGATTATTATTAAAATTGCCACGAGCAGGATTAAAGTTACCACGATTCGGATTAAAATTACCACGATTATTATAATTACCATTATTATTTTGTAACTTTCTCGAACAAAACTTTGCCACATGGCCATTTCTCCCACAAAAGAAACATTTACGCGGATCACTACTTTTCGAATTATTATTCACGTTATTATTATTAACCCCAGGATTACCTCGATTAACTTGCATCACCGGAGCCGAAGTTGAAACTTTAGTTGAACTTTCATCAGGTTTCTTCAAACTTTTACCATACGTTGATATTTGACTGATAACATCACTTAACTTCAAGTCAGGATCTTTCTTCGCTTCAACAATTTGAACCTGTGTATCGTATTCTTTCACCTGGTCTAGAGTTAGCAAAAAGCAGCTTATCTTTTTTGCTTCGGTTAGGTCCGCACCAGCATCATCCAATTCTCTTAGTATCGTTTTAAATTTCACAATATGCTTCTCGATATCCATGACGTTTTCTCCAATTTTTAAGGCTCCCATTTTTCTTTCTGCAATCATCAGGGATTGAAGATCTCTCTGGCTGTAGTTATCATCCAATTCTGTTATTATGTCTGCCGCGTACTCACGATTAACACAGTGGTAAAGATGGGAATCAGCTATATTCTGCATAATCAGATATCTGCACCGTTTGTTTTTCTTTTTCCATCTTGAATTAGGATTCTCTGGTACTCTCGAAATCGCTATATCTTTCACTTCATGGTAATCTAGTAACGCCATTACCCGTATCCTCCAGTTAGGATAATTCGTTCCATCGAACTGCTTAAACGATCTTCCATTATCACCATTCATCGTATCTGAATCTTTCACCAACACTTTACTTTACAATTTACAATTTACACTTAAAAATCGACACAATACCAACGCGCATTTCTGGGCCCATAACCTGTTAAAGTTTTGGCCATTTATACTCCGAAAATAACTATTTAAAACGAATAAATTTGCCGGCTACATTTTCTCAATATTTATTTCATCATCTTACTTCTAACAACAACTCTTAAGCTAAAGCTATTCTGGACTCTAACACGAGATCACAGATAAAATATAAAGTGAAGTGTGGTTTGATCTGCGCCACACTACCAACAAACAACTGCGACTAAACTCCAAACTTCTACACCTATGAGATGTATTTTGTTACACATTGATGAGAATTATTAATTATATCGAGAACAAAAGCAATTTTTTCCACTTCAAAATGATAATTGATAACTTTTTCGAAATTGTTTTTGCTTTTGAAGATTTGAATGATAAGTGAAAGTGGCCAGAGAGGTTTATGATGAAAAGAACGAATTTTCTCATTCTTAAGTACAGGTATCAACGAAAACTATTGATACGCACCCTACATTTGAAATGCTTCAACTAAAATTTGTAAACAATCAATTTTTAGGTCCGCCATTGTTAATATCAACTAATAAAATTGAATAATTTCGTTACAAAACTACGCAACGAATAATGAACCGATCTATTTAGAATTCGGAACATAACTTCTCAAGATTACAATGATGGGTGCTACGAAGCCGTTTTATCGAAGTTTTCGTTTCCAAGCATTATATTTTCAAGTGAAAATAGCTCATTTTTACAATATTTAAAATCATTATAATTAATGTATCAAAGTAAATTTCTCAAAAAGGGCTTCGTAGCACCCAAGATTTCATCCGTCTAAACAACATATCCAAAAATGAAAGTTATCCGAACAGTAGTTTTTTCGTAGTTTTGTAATGAAAATTGAAGGTTTTTACATACTCATTTTACCTACTAAACTACACCCTTAAAAGGCAAAATGTCGTGACTGCTAAGCAGTGAAATTTGACTGTTTCAAATTTAGAGAAAAGCTTATCGAGTGCCACAATTTTTTTCGACATTTTTCACTTTAAAATGATTACTCTGATGAACGACTGAACCAATTTTTATGAAACTTGAAGTATCACAAGTCCATCACCATTCCTATGATGTCGGACTTTCACCATGACCCAAAAGTTAGCAGCTTTCGCGCGTAATCGCAAACAAAATTGAGCTATTTGAAATTTTCATGGAATGAATTTGCACAAAATTCGTTAAAAATAAATTTCTCAGGAACGGTTGAATCAATTTTGATCAAATTTGAAATATCACAACTAGGCTACTAGCCTGACATTTCGCCATCATCATTATGTTCCAAAAGCTCAAATCTTTCAAGTTTAACGAGCGACAAATTTTTTTTTCAACATTTTTTAAAACTCAATACCAAGAAAACGGCTGAACAGATTTCGATGAAACTTGAAATCTCACTAGCCCTGCACAATTCCTACATACAAAGTACTAATACGACCCTCAATTTTTGGCGAATCATTCATGAACGAATTGATCAATTTTTTAAAAGAAACATTCGCTAACGAATCGATCAATTCGTTCGAGAATGAGTCACTTATACGAATCAATTCGTTCGCGAATAATTCACAAAAAATGATTCAATTTGTTCGTGAATGATTCACCAAAAATTGAGTAAATGAATCGATTCGTTCACAAACGAGTCATTTATATACGAATCAATTTGTTCGCGAATGATTCATCAAAAATTGAGTAAATGAATCGATTCGTTCGCGAACGAGTCACTTACACGAATCGATTTGTTCGTGAATGATTCATCTAGAAATCAATCAGTTTCTTCACTCACTAATCGGTTGTGAATGATTAATTGATCCGTTTGCGAATGATTCATCAAGAAGTCTATCAATTTATTTTTTTGCCAATTGTTAGTAAATGATTCGATTCGATTGTATAAACACATCAATTGCTGTACAAAATATGTTTTTTTTTTTTTTTTAAAAAAAGAATCAATTCGTTCGTAAAAGATTTTTATTTGAAGAAAAGTCGGTCTTCTCACGCTAAATGCGTTAGTGTTTGGTTTTTTTTTTGTTGAGAATATTGAAATACATTTTAGAAGGAACTTCTCTAATCAACTTTTGTGAGAAAACGAAATTATCATTTTTTTAAGGCGTGGGGGGAAATCTTTTTTTATAGAGGAAGGCTTGCGGGAAAATTCTGTTTTGCAAACAACTCATTTTCGACTTCAATCTTTGAAAAAAAAAGTAGTGAGCGGAGAAATGAACAATTTTTAGGAGACGTACATTTCTTTGGCCTGGTGCATTCGTTCTCGGCGGCACTGGGCAAAACTTTCAGAAATGTGTTATTCAAGTTCCAGAAAAAATCGGCAAATAAGTTTCTTTATTGAGTCCAAAATTTCAAAATTTGCTGGGGCTTCATCAAAATTTGCCGATTTTCCTCAAAATTTAATAACTTTGGTCTGGTTTGAACTGATCTAATTTTATCAAAATTCTGATCTGATCAGATTTAGTTGGTCAGATTTAATTGAATCCGAAGAATGACTGTCATCCCTTCCATCCCCTCAATTGAATTAGGTCAGAGCCAATCAGGACAGATTTCTGGTTTTGTAGTAGGTACCTATTTGATATTCAGGTATTTTAATTTTTCGCATTTCTAATTCTCAAACTATTAAATGAAAAAAAGGAGTTCCATTTTTGAGTTGATACTTTGTTGTAAAATGTAATCGGTAAATTGACTTCAATTTTGAGTGTTGATGTTTATCATTAAAATTCAGAACACCACATGATATTTAGTTCCTTTGACGAATCACTTGGAACAATTTGGTGATTGGTGACGTATATAATAGGTATGTGAAAAGGTGTTGTGAAGATAACATCTACCATTTTCCCCTACCGAGGAAAATGGAATCCTCCCCTGCTCCAGTCTTGCTACTGAAAACACGACAAAAGATATAATTCATCTCAGGCACACGCGTAAGATCTCTGAATAATTGAAATCACTTATGCAAACACATCTCTCGGTTATTTGGGGTAAAAATTCACCACGCTATTCTCTCGCATCTTTTACTCGTGAACT
The DNA here is from genome assembly GCF_950023065.1 of Planococcus citri. Taxonomy (NCBI): domain Eukaryota; kingdom Metazoa; phylum Arthropoda; class Insecta; order Hemiptera; family Pseudococcidae; genus Planococcus; species Planococcus citri. The sequence goes on from NC_088679.1 coordinate 34,480,092, forward strand.
GGAAGCTGGACATCGCGACGCGTCGCGATACCTTGGTCAATACATCTTTAAAAATACTCGTCTCTTTTAATAAAGTTATGCAATTAGATTAAATTTTCTCCCGTGTATAGTAGGCAGATACGAGAGTATATGCTCAACACACAACACAACGCGCGTTAAGCGTGCAACAATAAAGGAGATAAATAGATCTTTGAATAGCTGCCAACAAGGTAAGTGTAAAAAATCGTCGCCGTCGTCTCGATTGTTACGTGTGTTACGCTTCATATAGGTAAATAAATTCTTCTCTCAAACAGATGCAACGTGCACGTTGCAATTGTTCATGAGAAAATGCACCGAATTCGTACGAGGTTCGTTATGAAATTTGCATAGTGTCGCATTTGCCGAATGTGTGTTTCAACATTTTATCACCTTTTTCTAATCGTATTTGCCTACGTAGGTATGAGTACGAGTACCATATAGAAAACGAATGCATTAATTAACAAAACACCTATATCGCGAAATCTGCAATCTGCATTTGCTATATAGCTCGAGGCTGTACTTATTGGCAAAGGTACCTACAATCGTATACGTATAGTAGGTATAAACAGCGTACAATAAATTTTGCATTCACTGATGCAACATTTCGCCAAAGTTTTAGGCTAAAGACCTAGGCCAATGGTTATATCTCAATTATGAATCCATTTCATCTCATCGGTTGGTATTTAGAAAACACTTTTGTAGCCTGTGGTCGTTTTATAGTTTATTATATTGAATGGCATCTCCGTAAGAGGTTCAATTTAGAGGTAAATTTTCATTGTTGGTTGATGTAGTATGTTCGTACGAATAGCCAAGTTATACTACGTATTGTATCCAAACGTTAACATTTCAATAATAAATCGCTTCGTTATAATCGGCTTCCATATATGAAAAATTACTCGTTCAAGTTCCGGACTCGATTGAGCAATCGCAATGTGGTACTTACACTTTTCGCGTATTACAATTGGAAATTGAATTTTTATTTTTTAATCAATTAAACGTATGTATTTGTAGATACGTTTGCGGCGGCGCGCATTGTTAACATTTTAAATGATTAATTTTTTTTAGTTGGTCGCTTTTTAGGTTTTTATCTATCGAGTGAAAATTCATCTACGATGTGGCCAGCTCGCGCGCCACCACGTTTCTACTTTTCTTAATCCTCCTCTTTTCTAATCATTCCAGGCACGTGCCCGTATTGTTCTTTTTATTGTTGGTTGCATTCGAACGATGAATACGGCGTCTTGTCGTGCATTTTCGCGCCACATTGGAATTGTTCTCTTGTATCTAGAGTTGTGGAGCTGGGTATTATTTCATAATGCACCAACGAGAGAAAAAAAAATACCTTGTAATTGAAATTATTTAATACGATTGTGTTTTGATTAATTTTAAATTATATCAGTCTCTATGGTTGTACTTTACCTGTAAATTATATTATTATATTTGTTGTCGAGCATACAGATTATAAATAAGGTAAGAACTGGTATAGGTAATTAGAGAACGATCTATTTAGTTCGGTTAGTTTCGTATCGTGTAGTGTTTTTCCGTAACATTGCTGGAAAAATTCGTAATCTAAATTGAAATAAATTTTTTTCGACTTCGAATCAATATTTTAGAAATTATTTTGAAATTATGAAACTACACTTCATAGTATGAAAAATACTGAAATAAGCAGAAGCGAAAATAAATCAAAAAGATTTTTAAACCTCTGTTTAAAAAATAATATTTGTATGGTATGTTTTTCCGGACTTGAAATCACTAAACAGCTTCCGAGCATCTTTTATTGGCCCATCTCATCCCATCTGAAAAATAAAAAAAAAACACATTATTCGCATTAACAAGTCATCAATTGCATTTTAAATGCGTAACCTTCAACGACGCATATTTTTGCAAACAATCCCTCCGTAATCGATCGAGCTGCATACTCGCGTATAGTTTTATGCACTTTTCATGCACCCTGCACAAATATGGTACTTACCTACCGAGAATAAGGGGGAAAATTCGCAGTACCGACGAATTTTATGTAGCATTTAATGGACGAACTTAACGAAGTGTAAATATAAACACTAACGACCTTTCATTAATAGAACGTAAAGTCATAATAAATGGGTATATCTAATGGTGAAATTGCAAATATATTTTCAATTTATAACTAGAGACTAGGCTATAGGCTATACGTAACTCGCGACGAGTGCCACTGTCCAGTCCAATGTGTGTAGGAGGCACTTTTATTATTCGGGTCAATTACAATGTATAAATATATTTTAATTTAGGATACAAACAATTAGACGTCGTAGGCCCATTTTGAACGCGTATGGCCACCGTGTGTTAACCTCTCCTACTTAGAAAGTATATCTCTAGAGACCTACGAGTAGGTATATGGTACCTATGTTGCTTGTAATGAAAATGTTAAACGTCGCACTAATAATTATAGGACAGATTTCTACGACACCGTAAGACTAATTGTTAATTTGTGTATATCTAAAGTAACAATTACACGATTCGAATCGTCAAAATTTAAATTCGTAGTGCATGTTTTTAGTTGGATTTTTTTACCGAGAAATTGTCACTATTGTGGACTCGACGTCTGTGGTGAGAGAAGGGTGAAAAGGGGGTTTCTACAAGTTCCGACTACTTCTAGATTTTTTCATATCATCTATTATGATTTCAAATGACGTTTATTGAAAGATCCTTAAATACTATCCATAGTTAGAAAATTAAAAGTCTAAATTTTTGGATCATTTTAAGATGCTGGAAATATTTTGATAGCGTTTGCCCAAGATTCAAAACAAATTTCCAAATTTTTCATTTCAAATACTAAAAATGGAGGTGGGAAGGAGAATAAAAATCTGACCTCAATCATCAACTTCAAAATTTTTTTTCTTCTTTCAGAATTTTTATCAGTCTTTAAATTGAAAAAAGTTCATTTTTGGATTTTTTTTACCTTTTAAATGCATAATAAAATGAAGAACTGGAATCAATGGGAGAAGATTGGCAATTGTTCTTTTAGGTAGGTAGGTAGGTAGGTAGGTATCATATGAAATTTAATCATTTTTGGCAAGCACTGTAAAGTTTTAACCGTAGTGAATAACTTGATTGGTTGAAAATCTTAATATTGGGAACAATTTTCATGAAAATTAAAAATTGGAAGTAGGTAGGTAAATCTATATCTTTTCGATATTTTTGACCATCACTAGAGTTGATTAATTCCAAATCGTCCTCATAAAACCAGTCTACATAAGTTAGAAATTTTTCGGAAAAAAATCATTTTTTATTTAATTTTTTTTAATTTTGTAACTTGCTGTTTTTTTTAATTTTCACAATAGTAAGTAAGATAAACATGGTTAAAAAATGTGCCATTCAGACGCTAAGGTGCCTTTTTTTTTATTACTGGAAAATTTTTGAAAGGTGGGTCAAAAATGTAAAAAAAAATAAAAATTTTACGAACTGGCTCAGATTGTTTTGAGCAGTTCTGGTACCTCCATCAGATTTTTGACAGTTGAAATCTCCATGAAATTGCTGGAGAAGTAAACGCTTCCATCTTCGAAATGGGCAGGTACAGATTTTGGAAAAAATGTATGTAATCGGTCAAGTGAGTTATTAACAAGCAACAATCGTGCTTATACGAGCTGAAAATTCATTTGGACAGCTTTAATGACACTATTAGAAAATCCAGAATTTTCGAAATATGTCTAGAGACTCCAAAACGGCCTGAAACCATCTCCAATCCTATCAGAATATTGAAATTAGGATACCTATAGGGTCAACTTTATCTTTCCAACTTCACTGAATAAAATTTTTTGAAATAGGTTCGTACCTACCTACGAGTATTTAAGCTTTCAAAAATCTTCTGAAGGTTCCAGAACTGCTCAAAACAGTTCAGAATAGTTTTCAATCGATTTGGAAGATTGAAAATGGGATAATTCCTAATTTCAGCTTTCTAGCTCTATTTTGTAAAATTTTGATTTTTTTGTATTTTCGACCCAAATTTGGTTTTAAAAATTCACCAAAAATCAACAAAAGCTTAGCAAGGGAAGGTACATAGAAATGGGTGGAGAATAGATCACGTAATCCATCCCTTGAGAATAATTATATTAATCAACTGCTAGGCAGTTGGGCCATCCCTGTACCTCACAGTGTCTGAAATTTTGGCTGGCAATGTATTTTCGCATGTTCTTTTCATTTAGCACTGTTTCATTGATAAATTGTCCTGCCAGTTGGAATACTTACATTGTAGGTACTGGTACGTATTGTAAGGGGAAAAATACGTCAGAAATTGAAAATAAAATTCTTATAAGTGACATATTTTTGAGCAATTTTTGATTTCTTGCACCTTCACCGAAAATTTTCGTTTTAATGAGAACGTTCCACTTGTTGGGAGATTCTTGCTCCCCTTATAATTCTTGTAATTTTGGTATCTACAGATTCCCAAATGGGCTTTCAAATTTTTATTTCAAAATCTGATCAAAATTTTCAAAAAAAAAAAAAAAAAATGCAACAGAATAATCATTTTAATTTTCAATTTTTGCTTTCCATTTTAGAGGATCTAAAATACAAAATTGAAGTTCTATTTAAGACTCATCTGCCACAAAATGTCTAAAATGGGGGGGGGGGGAGGGTGCGATCAAGAAGCAAGGTTTTCTCACCGTCACAAAAATTTTGGTTTTCCATAGATTGATCAGGAATTGAAAAGACCTCTTAAATAAGGGCCTTACATCGTACCTTGAGTTCTCACTTCCTACATGGTATGAATAACATGTACCAAATATTACAACTTAATGTTTAGGCACTTCCCATCGCTGCATGATATTCGTTCACAGTGAGTCTCCTCTTCCCCCTCTTAAGAAAATACACAAATGGTCCCAACTAAAACCTTGGAAGTGCATTTTTCATTCATCTATTTTTTTTTTGCAAAAATACTCTCATTCGATGTAGTTAGTCTAAACACATTTTCAATAATACTTACCCTTTTAACAAAATTTTGCCTACATAAAAATTGAAATTCGGCTCTCACGCGGTAGCTCGCCTGCTACGCCCTTATTTTCTTCTTTTGCATGCACTTCCTTCATTATTTACCTACAATGTAACGAGCGAGGTGACCTAGGTTGTGCGATGTCTGGCGAAAATATTCGCCATAGGTATAATGAATACCTTTAGAGTGGTACGATCTAGATTTGCATAGTTGTTTTTTTTTCTTCATTTCAATTGCAATATTTGGCGGTTATTTAGCAGAACACATGCACGAATAAGTATCATACGTAATACAGTGTGTACTAAAAACAGTACCTACACAGTACACACTGTATTATACGGAGAAATGCCACGAATAATTATTCCTTTGACAAGTGCTCAACAACGACGTTCACGATTGTCATATAATGTTTTATAACTTGTACTAATTTAGTTTATCTTTACGACAAATCGCGTTTTACGTCGGTACCTACGTAAACGTATAGACTTTTATTTAGAAATATAGAACTAAGTATATAGTACCTTTATTGTACCTATGTACTTGTAAATTGCAGGTAAGTACATTCATACGCGCACGCGTTTCAATGAAAGTGAAAACTATAACTTGAGACTTTATACCTATACTACAAAGATCATGAGCACATAAAAAAAATAAACAGAATAAGAATTGGGTCAGTTTGTTCGTGCATGTTTTTTTTTCTTCTTTTGCGTGCTCTCTTCGGCCGCCCGAATAAATACGCTTGTTTTTCAATTATTGTATTGTGACGGGCGCGCGCAGAGGCAGACTCACTTTTTCAAACGTCGTCGCAAGAAAGTTGCCAACTAGTTTGTGGTATTGTGTAAGTTGAGCATTTTATGCCATAACAGGGATGAGATCGTGTACTGTCGGACTTTCGTACGCATGGAAAAGTCGATTTGCCACTTGGGTTTTGTCTGTCAGAGTCAGAGGTACCTTACCTACATATCTAGACATAGCTATCTCGTGTATCGTATGTAAAGTAAAACGCAGCACACTATGCAGATTCATCTGCACGATAATCGTCAATACGATAACTGCATGTTCTACCTGTTTACTGGTCAATAAAATGCAATTAAATGGGCTATCTGAGTTCGCACACTCTTTTTTTTTTTGAGTTCGTATCTCGATTATCGAAGTAGGTACGTGTGTATGATGTAAAGATTGAAGGAGAATGCAGATTGCAGTTGTAGATGTTTTTTAAAGCTTCCTCGTGTAATAAATCATTGCAGACCACCTCTTTCGTATAAAAAGAATCCATGTATATCGAATTAATAGCGCGAGTTCCATTCCTTATGTATTGAAATGTGTAACAGAGGCACATTCGTTTTGAATTTTTTGTATCGAAAGGAGGTGGACGAAAACTTGAAGGGGTCTGGCTCTGGGGAGAAATTTCGATTAATTTTATTTCAAAATAGGAATGCTCAGAAAGGTAGGTACGTCTACGTACGTTATCGATTCAGATAGAAATTTTGCTTAAATAATTCACTCATCGTCAGGAAGAAAAGGAAGGGGCGATTGAAATTATTTTTTTCAACTCTAAAACTCCGAAAAAATGTACTCAATTTTTTCGAGTTGACCTTCATTATGCTAAAAACTTACCCACTTATCCACGTGAGAACTCACATCTTTCTAACCTTCTCCTCGAAGCAATAATTTCATCACCATCGATAGCCGTCGAGTGTCGATATTTATGTAGTTCAACATGTAAAAAAAATACCTCCGCTACCAAGTTGTAATTAGTTTTTCTCTACAGCTCATTACAAGTTAGAAAAACTAATTAAACTCTACACAGCACAACTTTATCGAACCCTCGATCATACTGTACTGTACGACGTCGAAGTACAGCTCAGAGCTCGCGTACTTTTACATGACAAAATCAAATTCTTTACAATTGCAGAACCAATTAATGCGGCGAATGTTTTACGCACGTGAAATAGAAAAAAGAAAAAAAATGAGAAAAAAAAGCGTAATCTAACCTCGACGACATCATTTCTTTCCATCGCGTCGATTACCAATGAAATTCCTACAGGGCAAATTCAAGTGCGCGAGAATTGAAGTTTTTAATTAAAATATATGTATGCGGAAAATTAACACGCGGTCGACGTATTAAAAACATTAGCGAGTTGAACGCGTCGCGCGTGTATTCAAAAAAATGTCAAAATCTGTGAAAAAAACTAAAGTGAAAAAAAGTCACGGATCATTGGATGGCATGAAATTACTTCATAGCTTAGAAGCGTACGTCTTACTTCGATATGCACCAATGGTCAGTGGCAGTGGTTTTTTCATCTGCGAGCTATATGTACATGTCGCGATTAAAAAACAAACACCGGTCAAAAAAATAAACAATAAAGTATCGAAAATCCGTGAAATGAGTTAATTAATTTTACTGGCGAATTTTTTCTTCAATCTGGAGCCATATGCGAATATATCAACGCATATAGCACCTATAGGTATTTAAATATCCATAACTTGACGCATTCCATGTTTTTTTTTGTGTGTTTAGCATGCTCGTTGAAGGGGCAAGAGAGAGGATTTTCGTAAGACATTTTCGTGGGACTTGACCAAAAAAAAGGAGAACTTTGGTCAAGGCAGAGAGAACATGTTAAAATATGCTCTTAAAAGTTGAATAGGACAGCGCCAGCGCTCGTCAGTTCTAGAGGCTTGCTAATTAAGCTTGAAAAATGAATAAAAATGCATCAAACATTGAAAACCCAACTTCGGCAGATCAAAATTTAGTTCATTATTCTTCGGTGACAGCGGATGATCCAAATTTCAGCTCAATTGCGGAGTTGACGGGTTTCATTGCCTGGTTTATACCATACTGATATAGAGGCTTTTTCAACTGGCATACATTTTTTGAATAGGACAAAGTTAAATCGAAAGATGATGCAATAGTGAGACCACCCAGCCAAAATTTCAAATACTTACTAGAATGGATTATCCTATTTTTGGTGAATTTTTAAAAACCAAATTTGGATCAAAAATAGGAAAAAAATTAACTTTTTACCAAATTGACCAACAAATCTGAAATTTGGTATAATAGGTAGGTAGGTAGGTAAGTAGGTACCTACCCAATTTTTTCTGAATTGTTTTGAACAGTTCTGGAGCCTTTAGCAGATCTTTACTCAAAAGTTGAAATTTCCACAAAATTTCACCATAATAAAGTTGGAGAGCTGAAATTCACTTTATACTCCAATTTTAACATACTGGGTCGACTGAACGTGGTTTCAAGCCGTCATGGAGCTTCCATGCTACATTATGGGAAATTCCATGATTTCCAAAAAACCACCATAAAATTGCATCTTCAAAACAACTTTAGCACGTATGCTCACGATATGGTGCTGGTTGGCTGACTTATTCTTAAGAAATTACACTTTATTTTTCCCATATCGGTTTTTGCCAGTTCAGAACCATACTTTTGCCCGGTGGATTTCATACTTAATTGAAATTTTGAAAAATTCATTGTTACCCTGCAAGCTAAAATTTAGTTTACTTTCTACTTTTCACATTCCGAGTCAATTTTCGGCGGTTTCAAGCCATTTTAAAACCTCCCATGGCATGGCATATCATTTGATGATTCTTTTTACATTTTTTTTTCAAATTAGGAAATTGATGAACAAGAATATGGTTCTGAACTGGCACATATCGATGTAGGAAAAATGATGGGTAATCGATCAAGTAGGTTACTAAAAAGATTTTGCGGCGTTTTTAGGAAAGCTAGGCTCCAGAACGGCTTGAAACCTCCAGTTGATTCAGCATGTTGAAAGTAAAATTTTGTTAAGATTTGTAATTTTCAAAGCTTGAGGCTCCAGAACTGCTCAAAACATTTTGAAACCATTTCTAATCGATCATAATTGAGCTTTCTTTGGGATCAAATTCTGAGATTTTACTTCGTTGTAATCGTGAAAACGTGATTTTAACGTTTTTTTGAAAAGTAAAATTTCAGAATTTGACCCAAAAAAGCTCAAAATTATGAAAGTTACAGGAAAAATCAAATCAAGAATTATCGAGCACTTGCTAGTGCGTTTCAAATGTAAAATCTTCAATTTATTATAAAAAATATGCATAAACGCCTTTTTTAGGGGTGCCTAAAATGAGAGAGGCCGGGGGCTATAAAACAAGGGTTCAAAATTACGAATATATACAGGGAGCTTAATTACACTTCTTCATCTGGATAATTGAATATATACCTCAAAACGTTACGTTTGGCGCAAATCGCAAGTCACTATAGTTTCCCAGGGGTTCCTAAAATATCAAAATTACAGAAAATTGTAAAATTTGATTTTTGAGTACCAGCTCAAAATTTTTGTGAGCTCAAAATTTGGTAGGATGGAGGTCTTTCAGATACTGTAGTGGCAGTGGCAAATGCTGAATCTGGCTTACTTTTCCACAAATGGGTTGGAGTAAGTTCGCATCCACCCTTCCTAGTATGAACCTAGTCAGGGATTTACCACACACTCTATCAGCAGTATATAAGACAACACAATATTCCTTACATAGGTTTATTGCACAATACTCAATTACAATTGATAGCATCTATCCATTCCATGCACAGGACTACAACTTTGTACAAGAACAACAGCTCAACTTATAACTTCTGCTCCCTAATGCCACCACCAGAGAACTGCAAGGCGGACATAGTTGTCCGTTTCGATCCTCAGCAGCTCTGGACAAACTAATTCGTCCAGAGCGCGCTGCTACGCAGTGCTACCTCCGACCAAGGGCATAAAGTTCCCTTCTATGCCGAGTAATTGTGGTCCTCGAATATGCGGCCTCTACAATACTAATAAACTGTATAAATCTTTTTAGCGGGGTTCAAAGCGGTAGGTTCAAAATGGTGGTTCCAAAATTTTCAAAAAAATCAAAACTCCCCTATTTCTGCCCCAAAGGGTCTAAAATATAAAGATTATCTCGCATTAATGTTTATTGGGTTCAAACACATATTTTACGCTAAAAAAGGTTTTGAAAATAATACTCAATGGTTCCTAGAATTAATTTTTTATTCACAACTTTGGGAACCTCTGGAGCCCAAAAAATGTAATTTTCGGTTAACTAACCACGGATTCATATTTAGGACATTTATTACAACACTTTAAGAGTGGTTGAGTCGATAACTGTGCAGGCCCAAAATGTGGTTTTATCGCGACTTCTCCTTTCAGAAAATAAGATAGAAAATACGAGTATCTTAAGGAACACTTTTAAAAAGAGTTGATTTTTTTTGTCGAATCAATCAGGCCCAAAAAAAAACCTTGGACAGAAATGAACAAATTCTAAACTTGGTAAAACTTCAAAAAGAGGCATTTTCCATTTCCAGGATTTTTTTTGAAAAATTTTCCAACTCGTCGGATAGAGAATTTTGGCCAGGGATAGGTATTTTTTTAACATCGCTCATTTTTTCATAGAATAAGTACACAGTTGCGGAGATTTGAGCGAAAAAAGTGAAATCACCCCAAAACCCTCAACCATGATAAAGTCAGTGCCTACCCCCTACCCTATTGACAAAATTATGCTTGAATGCATGCGTGATTTTGGACTGGTGTAAAAGTGTGCATTATCACGTTTAAAATGTGCATTTTCACATGCTAAACAGAAGCAATCTAGCAACCAAGTATTTATTTTCTAAACTGCAGCAGTGAGTAAAAATTTTTCCAAGTCCAAAAATTGATAACATTTATGCAAAAATAACCTCTAGTCTGGTAAGCTGCGAGGTGGCCGAGTGAGTTAAGCGGCTGCCTAACGCAGCAACTGGGGATCAGTCCCTGCTCATGGCAGAAATTAAAAACTTTTTTTTATTTTTTTGAAAAAATTATATATTGGAATGTCTTAAAATTCACAATTAATCAGTAGATAGTATTGCCTGTGAGATGAGCAATTTTTCTGCTAAAATTTCCGCACTTTTTGTACATACTTACTTTTAGTTTTCTTTTAAGCATGCTATTCACTGGCTGAATAGCATGCGATTTTTTGAAAAAGTCCAAATTCACGCATGCTTGTGATATGCAAAAAAGCATGCATTTCAGCATGTTGTATGTACACACATTTTTTGTCAATAGGGTATGGTACAAAAATGTACATAATGATATGTACCTGTTGGGGCGATACCTACCTATATTTGGAAAGATACGGCAACACCCTATCTTGGGGTGTTTTTTACACCCTGGGAGCAGTCACACTGAGTGTATCAGTGGGGTCTTTTTACTGGCTGAGTATGATCTTTTCATCTAGCTTAGTCCAGTTCAAAATTTGTGGTGTCAGTTGGCCGGAGCACGTCCCTTGTGAGAAAAACCTCAAAATTATGGCGACGTTATTAATTTCTAGCGTGAGTGTATTTACTTATGCATCGAAATGCACATTCGTGTTACAAGTAGGTTAATATCTCTTTAAAATATTCGTCACTCGATCGTCGTAGGTGTTGAAAAAACTGTCCACGCTATGGTGCTCAGCCTTAGGCGATAAATCACCTGTTCAAAAGCACGCGATAAAAAAATTTCCCGCAATGACGAAACTCGAAATACGTAACAAATTAAGCGGCGAGCTGGAGCTGGGTAGGTATTAGCCATCGTGATCTAAATGAACGGTGCGTTTGTGCACTGCACTTTACTCTATTTAAAAGATACGCATATACACAGGCGCATACCTACGTGGTACTTAAACTAAACCTGCAGCACCTTATATTCCTATAATTTATTATAGTGTAAGGTTGTTACATAGATAGGAGTTAATTGGTTCTCAAAATGTATTCTAGTCTCAATAAAAATGTCATAAAAATTAATTACGCGCGATATAGGTAGATAGTGAAATCTAATTAAGAGTAATTGAAAAGTAAAAATCCCTTTACCGCATAATCCCTTATTAAGTAATACACGCAGCTGCATCAGTAATACAAAAAAAAAAAAAAACCATGCATGGTTTACTTAGATATATCCACCATTTATATTGTACTTTTCGCGATCTAATTTTTAACAAGGTGTTATTGCTGTAGGCATCGGAACGCGACAATGATCACAATGAGCTTTATAATCAATCGGTCAGTTGGTTGGTCTCGGTAGGCATTGTATCGTCGTCGATGGAACTTGGAGATACCGATGAAAAACAACAGACAATACTCAGCACCGGCGAATTTTCCGCTCTCGCGTATGCAACTTGCTCATGCATAATTTGATTAGGCTACCTTATTCTTAGCCATGCCAATGATTACATTAGATAGGTAACAATAATATGGAAATGCATGCGAACGTTACATGACGCATTAGAGCATCCTACGCAAGTAGGAAATGTTGCACTCTTGGTCGACAATTTTCAATTGAATTTTGCATCCTGGTGCAGATTGACAGCTTTTATTAGATCAACTTATTAATACATGGATAGAAGTACGTATTACCCACCGCAGTCCTACATTATTTCATTCAAAATAAAAAAATATCTCGGCGCGATGAACCGAACTAGATAAAATGTCGTAGCTGTCATAAAATTCGAGTTATTAATCGTTTCGATTACATAAGTCGAAGTGATTGGAGAATCAGTGGTTTGATTTCGTTGGATTTTGTACGTACCTACAGGTACCTATAGATACATAAGTTGTATTAAATGGAGTATACTTACGCGTAGTACTACATGTATTTATAAAGAAAGGTGATCTCGATCCGTTTGATCTAGAGTAGTAGGCTATAAAAGGACGAAGAGTATTCCTTTAGGGCCAAATTAGTAAATATGCGTGGAACGGTTGATTAAACGGTGATGGGCGTACGCGATGGTAATCTTATAAATTGAATAGTATCTCACCATGCAGATTGAATGGAAAAATCACAAGGTGCTGAGTTGTATGGGTGTTTGTAGGTTTTCTTCTCAGTGCAAAAATTAGATGAAAAACTGATCAAGATATTGTTTCAATGAAAGGGGAAATATTCAAAGCAAGGATACCTGTTTGTGTGAGGGAAACTTTTCAGTCACTCAGTCACCATTCTGGGAAACTACATCTGTGGTCATTTTTGAATTTAATTTAAATTACGCACACATAGGTACGTTTAGAGTCCCTATTTTAACGCAAGAGGGAAATTCTACCTTTGTGTGTGGGGGGTTTCAAGACGTGCCTTTTGTAATTCAATCTACAAGAAGGTATCAAGTAGGTATCTGTCTTCTTACTAGATCTTATTTAAACTTTGATCTTTGGGTGTGTTTTGGTTCCAAATTTTTCAAAAAAAAAACACCAAATCTTGAAAAGTGAATTTAGGCAAAAAACTTGGGAAATCTTCCATCGAGGTTATAATATTTTCACAACCATCGTATTTTAGTAGGCACTTTTGACAAGAGCGAGAAAAACGTGACGTTATATTTCGATATTTTACTACTTTTTTTCCAAAAGACCCCCCCCCCCTCAATAACTAATTTATATTTGTATTTCTTGATTTTCAAAATTTTTCAAAATCTACGTAATTCTAAAATATATTTTTCGACTAAAATATTAAAATTTGATCAAAATGAAAAGGACTCCGAAGTTTGGTCTATTACCTATACACCATTTTTAATCTCCCACATCAATTTATTGTTGTGGTTTTGAGCTATTCTGAACCTCAAGCAGATTTTTGGATTGAACATTTGTAGAAAGAATTTAAAATTTGAAAAATGTTTACATGAATGAATTTTTGAATAAAATTTTTTTTGATTTTAAAGGGCTTTTTGGGGCCAACATTTTCAAAAAATTAATCAAAAATGGTCGAAAAATGCAATTGGGCTGCTACAACTTTTGAAATCGTCAAAAACTCGGCTTGTGACAAAAAAAAAGATGATTCCTAAAGAAGTAGTAGTGGTCCAATCGCATTTTTCTGTTATTTTATGGGACAATTTTTTGAAAATGTAGCCACCTAAAAGTTCTCTTACGGTTACGCAGGCCCAAAATTGCGCCCAAAGCTACAGAAAACTCGACTTGTGACTAAATTTACGACTTCCAGAGTTTTAGCTGCCCAATCTTATGCTTAGACTGATTTTGATCAATTTTTCCAAAATTTTGGGCCTAAAAATATCTTTTTGGATGCCCAGATTCGAAATTGCCCCCAAACCACAGGAAAACCGACTTGTACGAGTATCTATAAAAGAAGATTCCCAAATGTAGTAGCTGTCCAATCACATATTTCGAATCTGTTTTGGACAATTTTTTGAAAACTATGGGCTCAGAAATACCCTTTTAGGTGCGCAGTCCCGAAACTGCCCTCAAACTCATTTATGACTAAAAAAGGCGATTCCCAAAGTAGCTGCCCAATCACATTTTTCGACCACTTTTTGAACCATTTTTCGAAAATTCGAGGCTCAAAAATTGTGTCGCTTGATATATTCTGGGAGCCACTTGTTGGTACTGTTAAGGCACTTTTTAAAAATTTTTTATTGGTTGAATAGTTGTCCAAAAAATCGAAATTTTGACACTTTTGGACCCCTGTGGAATCCGTACCTTTGCAATTGGTCAGCAATAAATTTTGTGATGAACTACCCTAGGGATCCTTTTATGTATTTTTAGAAAAAATCAGGCCAAATCGATTACTGCGCACTCGTGAGGATTGTGTTAGTTTCACCCGATAAATTCAGTTTGGGTGATTTCGAGAGTAGAAGGGTCGAAAACCGCGATTCACCTTCTTTAGAATTGATTTTTTGCTAGGTACATTTCCTGCCATTGAAACTTCAATTTGCAAAAAACGGCGGTGAATTTACACTCAAGGATTCAAAAAATACTCAGATTACTATCTTTTTCATCATCATTTTGAGCAATTTTCAAAATTCTAACTTTTTATCGTAAATTTTTTCAAACATCAAACACCTATCAAAATCGGTAACCACTCACCAAAAAAAAAATGAATTTCGAGAATTCGCCGAAAATGTTTGTAAAAAAAGAGTCACTATCAAAGTATGTATTTCAATTCTGCGGAAAAATTCAATGCAATATTTTTCAAAATTGAACTTCTAGGTAGGTAATTGCAAAAAAGTGTACGAAATTCAAACATTTAAAAAAATCAATATTTCTACATACCTACCTAAACTTGTGATTTTTATTTGTCTCGATCAAAATGCTGTATCTAATCTTTCATTGGGCAAAAAAAAAAAAAAAAAAGGAACAACCCCAAATTTTTAGTATGTAAGATTGACAACTTTAGATAATTCTCAATCTTTTTTCTGCCAAAGTAATGAAGGGTTTCTCATGTTGAAAATGGATTTAAATTGACCGATCAGATCTGAAAAATCTGCAATCATTCTTCTCCTGTATTTATGATTTAAAATGTTTCATTTTTAAATTAAGGTAACTTTTCTTCAAATCCATACCCCTTCTTTTGGTCATATTAATTAGGTGCCTATGTATACTTTTGTGTTTTTTTTCTTTTTCTTTTTTATTGTTTTTCAAAGGTCATGCGTGAATGTTTTACTAACAGAAGTGCCAAATTTCGATCGAACGCATGCCAATTTTTTTTTGTTCCAAATAATCCCAATTTTTCTGACTTTTGTTACGAAAACTCATCAATGGAGCAGCTTTACGTTGATAGCGAAGCACCTCCCCCTTCATCCCTCGACAATGTGTTTCTTCCCGCAAACTTAATTTTCTGAGCGTTGATGGACCTCGATTAAATATGTACTTACCTACATGAAAAACTCACATACCTGACTGCAACATAAAATACAAACAAAAATTTAAATTCCGACGAAAATCAATTTTTCTACAATCGTTTTCCTAAAATTTGGAACGAATCCATTAGATTCCTCATACGCACGAAAATTTTCCCCACCTATCCGCGTCCTTGACTTACTCTTCGCCTGCTAACCTAAACTCCACCATCAAACTTACCAATTGTTGATACGAAAGAGGAATTTTCCTAAGAAAATTACCATATTCTCTTACCTCCCATCGTAGTCTTCGGAAATCCTCAATACCGCATCAATTATCGGGAAAAATCCGTAGGCTACTCGAATAACACCTTCATCGACTTGGTTGGTATTGTTGGAAAATTATCAAATCCAATTATGTATTTGGCAGACAAAGACAACAGAACGATACGACATTCTCAATGATACGTATCGTAGGGTACCATTCCCTCCTCAGCCATAAACATGGGCCCGTTGGATTTACCATAGGAGAGCCGCAAAGCGCAAATAATTAAAATTAAAGGATCGTTACGATTTATAAATTCGCTATATCTTCGGGCTCGGGATTATATCCGTAGCCAGACAACGTCGCGATCGAAAGAGAAGGTGAATTCCCTTTCTTCTGCAGTTGTGATTACCACAGTCGTACCTGCCCACTACCCGTTATACCCGTGTGGACCGGCATATGCAAGGAGAAATACCATCGAGTTCCAGTGAAAGAGGTAAAACCGTTCCTCTGGAGTTATTCAGTTATCCATTATGGCGTTGCGAAAAATGACTCTGTCTCGAGCTTCGTCCTAGTCGTCAACGTTTTATTTTTTTTTATTTCAAAGTTTTTTCATTTTTCAATTTTTTTTAAAGCTCATCATAAATGTAAAGTTTGTCGTTTCGATTTCGGAAATTTTTTTATCGTACCGTTGTGGTGTTAATTTTTTCATTTACCAAGTTGAAATATTATCTAATTTGAAAAAATGCCGAAAACGAATTTTTTGTACCGGTGTTGTTTGTTTTTGTGCTTTTTATCGGTTATTATAGAATTCGATGTTAGTTCTGCGATTAAAGTGAGCACTGAAACTAGTACCGCATCGTCAACCGCAGCCAATTCAACAGTCAAGCCGAAAGTTAAAAAAAGAAATGGTGAGTGATTCGAACAACTTATACCTACTCGTAAAGTTAACTCGATTAGCATATCGTAGTATATTGGAGTATTTTGAGCGTAAAATACCTACTCGAGAGAGAGAAAAAAAAGTCACGCAGGTGCAATGTGCAGTTTTCATTCATAAGGTATCAAGGTCTTGTTAAGTTTTTACTGACCTAGTGTGACTTGAAATGAACTCGAGCAAGAACGAAGAAAAACAAACGTGTTGAACTACATTGACCCTGATTCAACATGTACCTATACTATAAAATATACATAAATTTTCTTCTCGTTTACAAGTGTTTCTCAAACTCGCAGGTATCTCTCATCTGTGATTATTTTTCTTCTAAAATTAATTCAGCTCGCGAAACGTTTCATAATATGAAATAAAAATATCCTCGCGAAAAAAAATAATGTTCGTTCGCGTTAAAAATACAAAATTTTCAAAAGAAAATTTTTTAATTAAAAAATAAGCCGTCTTTTGTAGATATTAAAACCAAGCAGTCGTCATCATTCGTGAAATAATTCCAAAAATAAACCAACAAAAAGCTCGTCTTGATGGTTTTCGAAACATTCAAACAATTGTTTCAAGATCGATTAAAAACCAAGGCTCTAGTGTAGGTAACCTGTATAACTCACTTTACACAGCAATCCTATCAAATTACTAATTAGGAATAAAATCTCTAGTTACGACCACGGTGTCGGTAGCATCATTCAAAAGCACACAGATATAATTTAGGACATCATCGAGATGAAACACTTCATTCATCATTCGTGATGGATTCATTAAGCTTGTAGTGGTTGGTAAAATAGCGTTTTTATAATTCGTTATGTAATTTATTATCGAACGTTCGACCAGTCTTATTTTACACCAGAACTCTATGGTATTTTTTTTTCAACGCTCGTAGCACGTGAATTTATCACGATACATTTTTTTTCTACTGGACACTTTATATTATTAGGTACGTTTAGCGATAGATAGATACACCATCATTATGATCGGCAAAAATTTAAATTGTTTACAATTTTTTTTTCTCCAAACCTTATGTAATTTTTCACCGCATAGTTCGGTAATTCTCCTCGTTTTGTTTTTTTTTTGCTCCAAAAACATTCCTCTATATCGTACGAAATTAGCACAATATTTGGGTCAATTTTGAATGACGATGAATTTCTTCTCAGAGCGATTTCAAAGTGTAGGCAAAAGGTAAAGAAGAGATTTTAATTCGGTAGAGTAGGCTGTGTGTATCAAACGCCTCATCAGTTCTATAGTATCGAGGATTTCACCCTTTAATATTTCAACATCAAAGGATAACTTGTCAAAGTTCAAGTTTTTGCGCGATAAAATCAACATTCTACTTGTACCTACAATTAAAATGTCGACGCTTTTTGTGACGTTTATTTCAAAGGCACGTTCTATCAGCGAATAAACACCTGCTACTGTTCTGTTTACAAAATTTGCTAATTATAAAATGAAAAATGGCGAGAGCATGTTTTTGCAAAAGTAACCTCGCTTGATCATGTTTAATCTTGATGTTTATAATTAGATTGTTATGGA
Source organism: Planococcus citri (assembly GCF_950023065.1). NCBI lineage: Eukaryota > Metazoa > Arthropoda > Insecta > Hemiptera > Pseudococcidae > Planococcus > Planococcus citri. The sequence continues at coordinate 34,498,407 of NC_088679.1, forward strand.
TGATAAGGAAGTATTTGAATAAGGTAGAAACTGTTTTTTCCTCGAAATTAAGAAAAAAAATGGGTAGTTGGGTCACAAACGAGGCACATTCCTAAAATGTTGAAAAACAGAACAAAAAAACTTATTTATTGAATTGAATTTATGGCTATTTTTGGAAAAGAGGGTGGAGAGGGAGGACAGTGCTGAATAAAAGAAGTACGAGTGAGCATCAAAATTTTTGAAAACGACGCAAAAAATAATCTATTGAATTTCGACTATCATCAGACAAGAAAGTAGAGAGGAGAGAGGCGAATTAAAAAAACATTCAAAAGCGTATTAGGTACTTTCATTTTTTTTTTTTTACAAAATTTCAATACAAGTGAATTCATTGTCTGAAAATTCAATTAGGTACTCAAAATTTGAGGTCAGTGCCACCGAAAGCCAATGTGGGTTCGGGGCAAAAAATGAGGGCCTCCTGAAAATAATTTTTCACATTCCTCTCTTCTCTAATAAAGCAACTTTTATGTTTTTTTTTTTTTTTTTTTAAATTGAGGTCGAAAATTACAAAACAGAATTTTTCCACAAATTTTGTTTGATGAGATGCCTCCTCCCTTAAAAAAATGTAATTTCGTTTCCAAAAAAAAAATATTCGAGAAATTTCTTCTGTTTTCAAAATAAAGTTTTCGCAAATAAAAAGTTTCCTTCATTTTTGAAAGTTTAGGTGAAAAACAAATTTTATTTCGAGACAAGCAATTTTTGGAAAGAGTTTTTTCTCCTGTATGTAAAGGACTTTTCTTTCGAGAAATTTTTTCACAATAAGAAATTTTTTTTAAAGCAAAGTTTCAACTTTTGTTTCAATAAAGTTTCCATTTTCTCATCAAAAATAAAGTTTTCAGTTTTTCTACAAAAACCAAGATTTTGTGTAGTTCCTATTTTCTGTTTAAAAATGAAGTTCCTTTTCATTTTTTTTCTTCAAAAATCAAACTTGCATTTATTTTTTTTAAAGTTTGGATTTTCTCTTCAAAAATAAAATTTGCATACCTAGCTACTACCTATTCAAAAAACAAATCAAGTTTTGATTTTATGTTCAAAAATGATGATTATACATAAATTTTCTATTCTAAAAATGAAGATCACAAGCTTTTTTCAAAAAATGCGATCTCTTCGAAAAACGTGGGCCCAGATAGGGAAAATTGTCCCACTTGCTCCCCTCGTCGATGGCACTGTTTAAAGTATTACCACAGAATCAAATTTTTCTCCATGAACAGGTATTTAGGCAAAATGACTTCAATTTTTCAAACTGTCGCAGAAAGATTTCTGAAGAAATGAGGATCATTTCTCCTATTCTTAAAACAAATTGAATAAAAAAGTAATTATATTGGAAGAGGTAGGTATACGTGTGCTCTACTCTGCTGTGGTGTTTTAGGTGCCTAATCTAGAATTTATGAAAACAGAGGCTAATTTTTGAAATCTGCACATCCTCGATTTTTACTGCAGAAAAATTATCATCTAAAACTCTCGATGTTTCAATTTCAGGGACAGTTGTCTTAAAATATACATGCATTCATAAACTCAAAATAACTCATTCATAACTTAGGTAAAGTGGTTTTATTAGTTTAATGACTCCAGCAGAATATACAAGTAGGTAGTTAAAAGTGTAAGTGTGATTGTTGACCAAGTACTAGGTTGATTTTGACTTTCTAACTTGATTTATTATAGTTTTATGGGTTTCTAAATTGATCGACAAATGTGGAGATTTTTCATTAAGTTGGCTATGTGTGAGATTCGTTGAATGAAAAAAAAAACATCGGAAAAAAAACGCGGCGCGAGCAATTGTAATAGAGTCATTATACGATTATGGTAGCTTCCTTGGTCACGTGATCTTATGAAGTTTTAATTATCCATTTAACTCTCCATCGTAAAAAAAAAAAATGTCTTAAGTAAATACATATACTTACCTAAGGTTGGTAACTTTCTTTTTATTTTTCATCGGCAAATATCGACTATAAAGTAGCTTATTATGTGAAAATTACCGCTCAGCGGTGATTTAATTCGTACTTCTCAACTCGTCTGTCCATAAACATATTGACCTTTGTGAATCCGTGTTACCTAAGAGAATAATACACGAGAGTGTATTGTCATCACACCCCGATGTTTCAATTTCCTTCAACTTAAATCATCTCTCCTCCTATGTAAGAAATCAAAATAACGACGCGACGCATTTCCTAAATGTAGCCTACAATCCCTTTCCAAGGTAAAAGGAAATCCAAGGATTTATAAACACCGGTAATAAGTAAGTATAGGTAACCAGAAACACGATGAGTACTATATTTTAAATCAAACGATCGAAAAAAGATACTTAAGTGAAAAACTGTGTCAATCGAAAACATAAATCACGTATACGATTCATTCCCTAATGACCTGCAGGTTTTATCACTCACCTGTTTAAAACTGTAATAACACCTATACTCAGTACGACGAAGCTCGATAATACCAACTTTAAAATTTTTCTATCATCGATTTTCTCACTTTGAAAATCATACTTAAGTATTACGTAAGTTTCGTGCCTTAATTGTATTACCCATTTGTGTTGTTTGAACTGATTTATACCTATAGCCGAGTATACGTATTTCGCTAACTCGAATCGATTACATTATAAAAGAGTAAATTATACGTTCGAGTTATAATTTTAGCCTGAGTGGATGCCTTGTTCGCAAAACTAATCTAATGTGATTAACTCTGTGGTGGTGAAAGTTTTCAAAATGTAATTAACTGTGAATTTTCACACTTCGGAGGGAGTGTCGTTTTGTTCTTGAGTTTCTTAAAGCTCGTTTTCTCAAATAGTGAATGAAATTATCGATTTTTGGCTGCGAAATTTCAAAACAAAGGTTTACTTTTGGTGTGCTTCGAGGACACAGCAAACTTGTTTATGAACTTTTGCCCTTTTCGTTGTGAAACACAGAAAAGATTTTTCAATATTTTTTTGGCGAATCTAAGGTGTCTGGGAAACGAGTGTTTCCCAAAATGAACGAATTGAATTTGGAAATAAATAACTTAGGTCTTTTTGCAAGTTAAAAAGCTTACTCGAGAAATTGAAGGGATAACTTTAGATACCCACTTACCCACATAAAGCATTAGGTAGTATATTTTGAAACACAGTTTCATGGGATTAAAAAAGAAAGTCTGTTTATATTTTAATGATTTACCTATCTCTAAAATTACCTTACAATTCGCATCCCATGCTCCTGAAAACAAAATATAAAGTGTATTGTTTCTTTGAAATTGAAAAAACTAGAGTTTCTGATATTTTGATATTCAGTATAATATAGAAACGAATGTTAGGGCTAATTTCTATAGAATTTTTGTTTGCACTGTAGCTCTTTTAACTTTGAAAATATCCTACAGTAGGTAGGTAGGTATCTTGACTCTGAATTTTTCTTGTTTGTTTCATACCTATGTCGAAAATGAAGTAACCAGGTAGGTAGGTAGGTCAGGGCTGTTGAGAGGGGGCAAAGGAGACAGCTCACCCCGCGCTCACGTTTTCTGGAAGGCCCGGTAAAAAAAAGCCTCTGATGAAAAAATCCTGTTTGTGTACTTCTCAAAACACAAATTTTTGAAAATTTTTTCTAAAAAACGTAGGTATTATTTAACTTTTAAAGTTATAATTTTAGTGAAAAAATAAACTTCTTTGCATAAAAAATATCGTTTCTACGCCTCTCAAAATACAAATTTTCAAGAGCTTTCACCCTCACCTGGGCCTGTTCCCTTTCCTTTTTCAAAATTAACATCCTAAAAAAAATATTTTAAATTCTAAAATTTCAAGAGCCAAAAAATGAACTCACATAAAAAACATAATTTTTAATTTTCTCAAAATACAAATTTTTAGAAGTTTTTGGCCTCCCTTTGCTTGGGCCTGTCCTCTTTTTTTTAGCATCAACATCCTAAAAAAATTGCATCATTTTTGGGCCTTTTGAAATTAAATTTTCAAATACTTTTGCCCTTCTTTTGCTCGGGCCAATTTGTTTCTTTTTTAAATTTAGAAAATTAACGTTTTGGCTGTTGGCCCCCTAAAATCCAAAACAGATGAAAATTTTTATAATAGTCATTCAAGTGTCAAGTACATGTCCATTGTACATGCTGCTCAAGTGCCTGGAAGTAGTCGGTGTAAGATATGGCCTACTGATCAACTGGAATGATAATTGACAGGCCAACTAAGTAATAATTTGCTAGAGATTCAGGAAGTTGATGGAACTGAAGTCATAAAGCGATTCTCCTACCTTGGATCCATCATTGAGAACACTGGTGGATGTGACACAGGTGACACTTAGGGTACTACAAACCAGGTATGTCAGATGGCCATTTTGGTCCTGGTTTGATGAACTTAGCATTGCAGTACCTATATGGGAATTCGGCAAACTTAGCACTTCATTTTCGGGGTAAAAATAGTTTGAAATTGTGTGAAACTCACAGCATGTGCTCTAATTCAATGATTACTTTCATTCTATGCCAGAAATTCCGTCATAAAAACCTTGAATTGAAAAACAACAATTTTTGAAAGTGAGGAACAAAATGGGAGTCTGGCATACCTGGGTTACAGTACCTTAGTGACACTGAGACACATCACCGCTGCCAGCTCACCAAAACTGTGATGACTCGTTTGAAACAAATATGGACTGATTTAGGAATAAGCAGGACCCTTAAAATTTGACTAGTCAATGCGTTGGTCTTCTCTGTATTCCTGTACGCATTAGAGACTTGGACCAAATACTATCAACTAACAATACTAGCAACTCCATTTAAAATACATTGAGTGTTTTTGTCACTACAAGAGCGCGATCTGAACCACCTGGGTTAAAACTAACTCTTATCAAAAATGCTCCGATTGGTTGTTTTATAACTGGTTTGAATCTCGCACGTCCGCGAGATTTGAATCAGCATATCAGATGCGTGGGGTGAAATTAGTTTTGCACCAGGCCACTGGGAGGATAAAACACCATTTTTCGATGGAGTTGCCATAGTATTGTGAGTTGATAAAAAATATTTGCTTGGACCATTCACAAAGGGAATCAGTGACTGATCAAGCCGATCAAGGCGATGGAAATGTGGTGCTGGAGGCGACTGCTGAGAATTCCTTGGACAGCAAAAAGAACTAATGCCTCGATACTGAGTGAAATTGGTGTGACTAAACAACTATCTGTGGTGGTCCTTGGCCGGATACTCAAGTACTTTGGACAGTTCACAAGAGCGGATGCCATGGAGATGATATTTGTGCAAGGCAGAGTAGAAGGAGCCAGAGGATGATTGATCCTCAGCTCAGTGGACTGACTCCATTTGCAAGGCAACAGGCTGCAGCTTTGCCAAATGCAAGAGAAGCACACATGACAGAGAGCAGTAGCACAAATGCTCACCCCCAGGATTACATAACTGGAATGGTCACGAAACCCCCGTGCTGCGTGGGGTGATGCGTTATTATTATGATGATGGATACTATATTAATTTGCAAAATTGGTATTGTGATGCTATCGAAGGCTACTATACGGATCTCATGGAAGGACTTCATTACCATTACCAACCAGGAAGTATTAGCAAGAATAGGAGAGGAGCGGAAAGTTGTTGTAGAAGATATAAAGAATAGAAAGCTAAAGTATTTAGCTCATAAAATATAAGAAAACCGAAAACGGTATTTTCATGCTAGTGCAGGTACTGGGGAAAATTCAAGGAAGAACGACAAGAGGGAGGAAACGATCGGACTCGGAGATGTTAACAACAAAACAAACTCACTGGCCAACTCTCCCTGTAAGACCCTGAAAGAAACTATCAGATACGCTAATATACATATAGATGGAAGTATACGCTATCTCTTGTAAAGGAGTGCGACCAAGACGACGACCCATCTATCGGCAAATTTTCAGTCAACCCCGCTTCCCCTCCCCCTTCTCAAATACCTCTTCTATATAATTTTGTTCCTAGAAATTACGTTTGACCCGGCCTCCTATTGATTCTCAATGGTTCTGAGGTAGGTAAGTTCATTAATCATTTTTAGACATTTTAGGCTCATCACTTTCAAAAAATGTTGTCTGTGAGTCTTGGGAAAACTGAGCATATTTTTATTGAACAAAGTCAAGTACTTAGGTATACCCTTCCCCGCCATCATATAAAAGGAAAATCCACACTGATCCTCCTACTCTTTCTAATTTCTGTTCCACTGGTGACGGATGGTTTTATATACCTACACTTATCTTTTCATTCTGACTCTCTAATAATTTTGCTCTGAGAATTTGTGAAACTCCATCAAAATTTGGCATGTTTTTTCTGAAAATTTTGAGTTTTGATTCACGAATAAGGCACTATCGAAGTGATTGAGGTGTTTAATGCCATTTGTCAAATTGACGAATTGAAAAAGGGTAGTATATAAATATATGAAGAGTGATATTCCAAAACTCGCTTTGTCCATTTTTGTCAAAGTTGAGTTTTCAGCGGTACCTGGTAGATGAAGTATTAACTCACATTCCTACATCATCAACCTACCAAAATGAGGTGTTAAAGTCACCTAAATAACCAATTCAGTAAAAATTTTTTAAAAAAATAATGTTCCAAAACGCGCTTTGTGCATTTTCATTGAAATTTTTTTCAGCAGTATTTAGTGGATGAAATGTATACCTACACTCCTACATCATAAATCCACCCAAATAAAGTGCTAAACTCGCCTAAAAATCCAATTTACCCGTTTAAAGGGAAACTGTTTTTCCTCTCTCCTGAAAAGTTGTGAAAATGGACAAAGCGAGTTTTGGAATATCACTCTTCATATGCTTTGATTATTCGTATTACTTGTGAAGATTTTTGTGAACCACCGGTTTGGATAAATTCAATATTTTCTTACTCATGTTACGTGAGATATACCTACGTTGGCGTACAAAATGAATGGCACTCATGTATACAATAATTTAGCCAAATCGGTTCAATATTTTCTATCGAATGGTTAAGGTCAACACGAAGCTCACGTGGGAATTAGCTAGCAGCTATATAGGCATAAATGCGAATAAATATCTCACGATACCATTCGCGATTTATGCGTACAATACAATTCCGAACGCACTCAAACAGTACAGATACCCTAGATGAGACTTCTACATATTTTGCACATTTGAAAAACCTCGCCTAATTATGGCATCACTGCTGCGAACTAATTAGTTCGACGAAAATATCGCCTTAAGTAACGGTGACTCGTTATGAATTTTGTCAAATGCGATTTTTCACCGAATTACTCAACCGTTTGGCCTGAAAAACGACTCTGGCGACGAAAAAATTACCTATATGGTACACACGGAACAATACACCACGTATCACTGGCTGCACATAAAGATATACCTTTACCTGCCTACTGCACGCGAGTCGGTGTAATTTAAAAATATATCATCGAAAGTAAACGTGTTTAAAAATAAATCGAAAAACCGGTAAGGTTTAACTTGAACTACATATTTTATTCACCGACTAAACTAGAAAACATGTTTCAATTATCTGTATGGATCACATTGTTTCTCGTATTCTTTACCGGTAACCGAAGCGCACGTTCGAAGTTGAAAGGTGAATACCACCGGAGGATTTATTACTTACTACTGTACTATACAATATAGTTCATTTTGTATCTCGTATAGGATAGAAAAAAAAGTGTAAAATACATTTTTCTAGGTAAAGATTAATAACCATAAGAGACTACCGGTATGAAGACTGTAATTTCAATGGTAGATATGTATAAGTGCGAATTATCTGGATTTAGAATGAAAAAAAGAACCAAAAAAAAAAAAAAGAAAAAAATGGTTGCAATGTCTTAATTAATAACAAACCGTTAACGGTCACAGGCGTCATGATTTATGAGCCGTTCGTAACCGACAAGTGTTTCCGAGCAATTTCACGCTTCGGTGGATTGGATACCTCATCGTGTGGATGGACCTTTCATCTACATAGAATTTTTCACCTCCGTATAACGGCATGTCAATTGGCAAGTCCTTTAGGGCAGGAGATGAAGAAGAGGAAAAAAATCAAGAAGTGTTTACACAACGTGGCGTCATCGAAGTCGATGGCGAAAGTATCCATAGGTTGCGGATCGCAGCGAATCCTCTTCTCTTTGCCGCCCTCTCATCACATATGCGGTTGGAAACCGAACATTATGACGAGTTAAAAAGTCATACGTATTAGAATAAAAACCTTACTTTAGCGAGACGTATTTGGCGATGAGAAAGTAGACAAATGGTATATCGATCATACATTTAATGACCTTAAACCAACGCACCGCGATACCTTGTAATTAACCAATAAGCTATGCATTTTCACTAATTTCTCGTCATTTTATCCTACACTCGGGGCTGAGAAGAGTATCTGAAAAATTTTACCAGCAGGTGAATTCGTTCGCTGATATAAGTATTTGAAAAAAAACAAAACAAAATACCTAACACCAACTCGAATAAACAGAAATGTACCCTGGGACGGTTTCAGAATTCAGATTTTTAAATTGCTCAAATTCTCTTCTTGCACCCGGGTGATGAGTCCCGGCATGACGAAAACTCTGGTATTTTGATAATTATACGTGTACGTACTCAGCAAATGGGTATTTCACTTTTTTCAGTCATTCTTGAATCTCAACATGTCTTTCATTTTCTGTATGTATAGACAGAAATAAACCAAAAGGAAGAGAACGGGGAGGAGAATCAACACGTCTTTCTTTGGAGTTTATAGAGTTTTATTGAAATTACATATCTACTAATTTTTTAGAAACTCGAATATTCCAGCTAAAAGATTCAAACGTGTCTGCGTTGTGTTTTCTAACTCCAGGTAACATCAAATTCAGTCTTTGATGAGTTGATCCTCTCATATACTTATCTCTAAAATCGACCTCTGTTTCATGTGTAAAATTTCCAGCCATTCAGGAGCTGATTTTTTTCCCTAAATGACTTGTACATAACCAAAATTTCAGCTTTCCAAGCAGATTTTTATTTTTTATGACATTTGCAAAAAAAAGTATTATTTCACATTTAGGCCCTTCTATGAAAATATTTACAAAATGGGAAATTTCAATGCCTATGTTTACCTCAATTCGATTCAATTTTTAGTTATTCATGAAAAATTATCCAAAATTGAATTTTTAAAAATTTCCTAAAAAGCAAAAAAATAGAACTCAGTGCTCAAAATTTGGTTTGGTGGTTGCTTGATTTTTTCTCTTTCTTCCTTGTAAAACTTTTTGAAAATTTCATTCAAGAAGTGATCTTAATGATAAAATAGAAGGTGAAAAAAACGTCTCTGATGATGAATACTTGGTGTTTGATAAGCTTTGCACTAATAAATAGTAAAAACTGAGAAGCAAGAGTTATTTTTCCTAATTTAACAACTTCTCGCTAAAAGGTTCCTTTTTACCTTTAACTTAATTTATCATTTTTCGACATTTTCACAAAAAGTTATTGCAGCCATTTCACAATTGCCATTCCATTCAATTTTGATGACGTGATTTTTCTGCATAAAATGAAAGATTAATAAAATCTTCCGATTCTAAAGCATCAGTCTTTTTAATGCAATAAAAAAATAGATATGATCAATTCATTTACATACATTATTCGAATGCCACCGGTTTTAAAAACAAATAAAAGTTAAATTTTTGAAAAAAATGTTTTAAATCCCCTTTAAAACCGAAATTTCAGCCGTCCAAATGGATTTTCCCACCAATTTTTGACAAATTGTTTAAAATTGCCAAGTATTTTGTCCCCTATTGTATGGAAAATTTTCATTTTTCTCAAAATCAAGAAGTGTCGTAAATTTCTTATTAAAAAATTGTGAGCCAATGTTGAATTTTTAAAAATTTGACAACAATCAAAAAAGGAAATTGAGCAACTGAAATTTGATCTGAAAGCATAATTTGAGTACCTATTTTTCTTCATTCAGTCGATCCAACTGTTTCAACAGTTTCCAGGGTTTTTCATCCAGTTTATTGAATTTCGAATACCTACTCAATGAAGAAAATTGAATTTTTCTGGAGACTTCGATTAGCTGAGTATGATGCTCGTCCAATTCAATTCAGTAAAAAATGATTTAATAAGTTTCGGAATTACATTTTCAAAAAATTGAAAAAATACAGGTAATTAAAATGTCTCAGCAAGTCAAAGATTTAAAAATTAATTTTCGAGTCTTTTGAAATGTCAGAGAATTATTTTTATAAAATATGTGTATACGCGTAGAGACAAGAAGGGATTAGTCAATAGGCATTGATTTTAGACTGTTATGGGGTACAAGTTAAGGCAACTATACGTACCAAATTTTGATATCAAGTGCAAAATTTTGATCTGCAGAAGATGTAGTGGGTCCCAAATTTACTTCAAAAGAAAAATCCTTTCTACAGTAAATGGCCAATAAATATCTCGAGAGCTTGGAAAAATTTTGAGATAATCAAATGTGGGGCTTCTGGAATCTAAAGCCAAAACAGGTGCTCCTTTTAATTTTGGGGTCCTAAATCCTATAGTAAAATATTTATTCTGCCGTGCAACGCATCTTTAGATATTCGAAACTACACCCAAGGTGGAGAAATCAATCTGATATCATTCGTAAATTTAAATTCTGACATTTTTTATACCATCCAACTTTCGTGGAACCAATTCAAAGCCGGAGGATAAGAAAATAGATACTTAGGTGATATCCCCTTGCAAGAAAGTCGTCGAATTTAGGGATGGATTCAAAAACTGATCTATTTGCTATAATACCTACACCTTCGTCATCGATCGATTATGCGCAAAATGTGAATGTAATTAATCTCACCGGTTAATTTGTTAATCGAAATATTATAACCCGGTGATTATTTAATTGATCATTTACGCCATGTAGTGAAATTTGTTCCACATACTCGCCTCTCGTACGTAAAAAAAATGCAAGTATGAATAAATTATTATACCCCCTCGACTACGGTAATATACGTTAATCGTTCCGCAAACAGGTACTGGTTCATTTTCAACGTAGGTAATAAAAATAAGGAATATATAACAAATTATAAAACGAATTTAAACCGTCATCGTGCTGCACAAACCTATAAATGTCGCGTTTGCGTCTTAAGAAACCGCGTAAATTTACCGTAACCTTATGAAATATTCTAATTGAAAATGCTCTCTCCATCTCTGTCTATCTTTGTTCAGTATTTTATTCAATAGTAACAGTAAGTGAACATTATGGTACATTTTTAAAAAACTAAACAGTTTTTTCACTCTCATAGACCATATACGATAAAGCACGTGATTTACCATATTAGCCTTGACTTTCTTTCAAGTTGGACAAACTTCTCTATATTTTTCTCTCTTAATCAATTGCATTAAGTTCTTTTACACAAACGTCATTCATGGTTAATGTATATCTCACCATATGAAAGCGAAATAGGTATCTGCAATAGCGCATGCAATATTACCCTATAGTGTCGGTAGGAAGGGTACTTCATACGACGTTAATTATCTATAATCGGATAGGTACATACCTATTTTGTGTCGCATTCGCAGTGCATTGTCTGCATTTAAAATTCTTTTGCTGAGAGTTTCTCGTGAGTATACCCGGTTTTTAATCGTTTCCATCTAATGACCTTCCTTTGGTCTGTGCTTCTTACAGATCGCTGGGGATTAATGCTACGAAGTATTGTAATTGTTTCATAGACGACATTCTTTGTGCGATTGTTTAGATTCAAGTTCAAGTTCAGTCGATCGGGTTTAGTGGGTTAGTGAAGTTGAAACTTGAGACTTGCACTTCATTATACTTAGTAGATTCACTTTTACCTCGATGATTATTTAATTGTTTATGTTTCAAGAGACTTACCATGTGGCAAGGTGTTTTAAGATCAGTATTTCTGATTGGCGAGATCGCATCGACTTGAATTTTATAAGCTTCAGTGTTGTTTTAAAGTTCGTATAGCTTGAAAAATAAGACACCCGGTTGACGTTCTCAGAGCTGATTCAATTGATGCAAAAATCCAAATTAAGATGAATGTGAACTGACTGAAAATTAAGACCCCCTCAACCGAAGTCCAAAGTTCCTCAAGCTGAGAAAATGATTTCACCATTGATTTATCATGAAGTACTGAAGTAGGTATTGATGGGAAAAAATAATAAACAAGGTGCACAACCGACACATCAGAAATATATTTCTCACCATACTGATTACAGTAGCTGTTACAATATCTGTCCCTGTCCGGCTACTTGCGATAAATTCGAAGAATGATTTATGAGGTCGATTATTAGAACCTTATGAACACTACAAACACGTGACCGAGTGAATAAATTCGTCGTCGTCGTCGCCAGCCACGACCAAGTTAGGAATAAACGACATGTACGGATCGAACGACATTACTCTGCGTGATTCGCTCGCCCACGTATCTATTCATTAGTGTACAAATAAAACAAAATAAATCCAATAAAGAAACCTATAGCATTAAAAAAGCCAGAAGCAGAATATTTTCAGATACCTTGAACTACATCGTACCATTATGTGCGGCGATTGACTGACATTTATTAACGAACTTTGATATGACATCAGCATCGGCAGGTGTATTGATGAACTGGTAGGTACCTTTGGGATTGGGATGTTGCGATGGCGATGTGTTCGTGAACAGCGTGTGTCGCAAAAACGTGCTAATTTATATGCGAATTAACTCACCTTGTCGCAGGTCAACTTATTTTCTCGTCAAATTTAACATCGTGTAAGGTACCTATCTGCCGACATGAAGAGAAATTCGTGTTGGAAAAATGTTTTGTAAAACTTCCTCTTTGCTGAGATAAGTATACTTAGGTACTTATTTTCCTGAATTTTTTTAATTCATTGAATTTACATTTAATTATTTATCCAAGTGTGAATATGTCTGCACCTATAGATTTTGTCTCAGTTGGTTCGAGAATTCGTCATATACACGACTCGAAATTTCCATTCAAGTTTCAAGTTTTCATTGGCAAATTCAGAAAACTTAAAAAAACTTATAATTTTTCAACTTGACGACAACATAAACTTTTTTTTTTTGAAAGAATAATAAACGCGATTTCGTCTCAGATCTTTTAACATGACGACGAGGCATTTTCTCCAACTTTTTGCCTCTCGAAAGCTGAAAAGATATTTCAACGTTAACGAACTTTTTATTATATTAGTTGACATTTTAATACAAGTAAATGCCACTTAAATAGGCGTTTCTTTCTCTTTCGCGTGGGATGAACGAGTGAGTTCTTGTATTCATTTTTTCAACTCCATTTTTGAAATGAGATTTTTTTATTGATTTTTCTCAATTTGGAGAAAAAGAAAGAGAATTAAATATTGATTTAAAAACATTAATTATAGTTGAAAATTACCAGGTGTAGTTCCTTATCAAGACGAACTATTATTATCGTTGTTGTTGTTTTTCATCAAAGCATAGTAATCCATAATTAAGGTAGGTAGCTCCCAAAAAATTTCAGTTACCTACCCGAATGAAAAATTGATGATCTTGGAGGATTTAAAATAGTAGATATTTTTTCCTCGTGTGAAAAGTATGAATAGAAGATTTTCTAGAGTTTTAGCTGCTCAATCGCTCTTTTCGAGATTTTGGGGCATTTTTTGTGGGAAAAAAATGAAATAAGACTACAATTTTTTTCACATACGAGCTTGTCAAAAAATAACCTCAAAAAGAGTTTGTAAATGAAATAATTGTGACCTGGAAAGGAGATTCTCAAAGATAAGTAGCTGCCTTTGCCTAGTTGCGCATTTCGAAATTCAATGAAATGTTTTGAAGAAATTTGAGTTCAAAAAACACAATAATTTTTCCCATTCATGTCACAAGGAAGCCCTCAAAATGTGTTGATATTTGAAACGTGAACCATTTTGAAATTTCATCTGTACATTCTTGCAAGTTGTGGATATACCTAATTAGTTGAAAGATTGATCCTTCCTTATATATTAAAAGACTTTGTTGAAAACCTGGTGACAGTCCGTCAGCCTTTCCTACTGAACCGATTTTGCTCCAATTTTTTAGTGTGCGTAGCATACTATTGGTTTCGCTTTGAGAAATTGAAATTTCAATTGCAATGAATGTTCTCTTAAGCTATCCAACCGTTTTTTGTACCTATTGGACACCATTTGAGAATCAATAAGGCGGAGGGTATAGATTTATTTTCATTCAATTCGGATGGGTAATTGCTGAGTAATTGCAATTTTAGTTCATTATTTTAATGCATAAATTCCTAAAAAAGGAGAAAGGGGACTTGTAAACCACCTGCCGCTCATTGTACCCTGCTATACCCCCAGCCTTATCCCTTCATCATTTTATAAACAGCTGCGTTGCATTGTACCCTGTTACACCCCCAGTCTGCCAGCTGTGTATTTCAAGTGGGAGTGGCTTGGTGGGGTGTTTACCAAACAAATATATTATTTTAATGCCTTAACCCTCGTAGTGAAGTGGTGGCTGAGTGGATAGGGCATGTAGGTAGGAATAGGAAATTTAGGGACCCAGGTTCGAATCCCCGTGAGGTAAGTAGGTAGGTGACAGATTTTTCGTAGGAAAATTGGATAGGTAAATGCTTTGGAGTTACCTATGGAGTACATGATAATGGGGAAAAAATAATGCTGAAATTGGGTTATGATTTATGAATTATGATATCATTTGCTAACTAAAATTTCATTTCATTAATTTTTTGTCTACCTATAGCCATAAGTATAGTAAGAATTACCTTGACATGAATAATTTTTAACTTTTTACTTATAATTTAAAAATTACTTCAAAATGAGTAATTAAACTAATTTTTGTACAATTGAAACATGAAATTTTTATTATCATGATTTAGTAAAAATTATTAAAACAAAATGATTTTTACTATTGGTACCTATAGCAAAATTTATTAAAATGATAATTTTTACTAAATGATTACAGTAAAAATTATTAAATGGGATCTGGTACTTAATTGTGCTAAATACCAGTATTTAGTTAAATTTTTTTGTAAAAATTACCCATATTTTTTTTCGTGTAATTTAGAGGCAATTCAAATTCTTAACATATTTTATAAGATTTAATTCTTAATTTAGAATAAAAAGCAAGTTCTGAAAGTTGGTTTGAAAATTTATAAATTTGAAGACAATGGAAATTCTAAAAAAAATAGTATGAAAATTTGTATTTAGAGACGCTGAGAATTCCAAAAATTGATTAAAAGTTCTGTAAGTTGCAGATAATGTGAACTTGAAAATTATAAAAAATAAGTATTGTAATATTTATGAACAAGATGAGAATTCTGAAAAATTGGAGGCAATGTAAATTCCAAAAATTGAGTAAACGTTTTACAATTTGTGAACAATATGAACTTGAAAATTGAATTTGAAATTTTTTAATTTAAAGACAATAAGAATTCTGAAAAATTATTCAAAATTTGACTATTTAGAGGCAATGTGAATTCTAAAAATTGATTGCAAATTTCCTAACTCAGCAGCAATGCAAAATTCTGAAAATTTATTGAAAACTTTATGAAATTGTAGCAATGGGGAATTCGGGAAATTGATTTGAAATTTTGTAAATTTTAAAACAATGCAAACTATGAAAAACAACTAGAAATTTCTTAATTTAGAAGCAATACAAGCTTATAAATTATTCTGAAATACCTATTGTAATTTGGAAAATATGAAAACACCGAAAAACAATTATTATTTTGAAGCAGTGAGAGTTTCAAAAATTCTCATTACTGTGACATGGTTGATTCACTTATGCACTACCTAGATGTAATAACGGTTATAGCTGTAGAAAAGGCAGCTAGCTACGCACACTTTGCAGCTAAGCTTTGCTTAGCTGTCTAGTTTTTAAACGTTACTTATTACACGTAAGGTGTGTTATGAAACATTTAGATTCCAAAATTATTTAGTTTAAGCCCAAAAAATTAAAAATGCAATATTTTGAACAATTTCAACTTCGATCTTTCATTTTGTGGCAGAATATTTTCATTTGCTATATCTACCTAAATGAAAATAGATATTTAGGTAGGTACCTAACCTATTTCAGACATTTTTGGAAAATAATTTTTGTCGTTGAACTCATTTTATTGCTCACTAAAACGAACTTTCGAAGTCTTATAAAATATTCAAGGTTAGCACAAGAGCAATACGTAGATACATTTGACAAAAAATTCACTGGGATGAATTTCGATTCTCTCTGATATCGATGTTGAGTATCAATAAAGAATCCCCACAATTTTCATCACTTATGGACCACAGATTCTCCACAATATTGCCTACAATATTGTTTTAATGCACTGTTTTTTATCAACGTAGCAGCCTTCGATGATCTAAATACTCGTACAACTTAAGAGACCATGTTGGACTTTTTTTTTTGGTGTGTATGCATAGCCTTCGATAATGTTATAAGTAAGACGTTTACATACACAATGCAATGGTAAAGATTATTTGCACTTAATGATAGGGTTCTGGTTGGGAATTTATTCGTATACGAGGTATTCTGTATAAAACGTCATGTTTGCCTTTCGCCATTGTTGAATCGATGGTCGTTCTTAAGACATTAATGACACGATCTTACACGTTCGGTGGCATTTAAAAAGTATCTATACGTAAGTATTCTCAGCGTGAGATATTTTCACGATGGTATCAACGTGTAACTAAATAAAGATACATCTCACTGCGGAATGATATTGTAAACTGAAAACTTAATCGGTAGAGGGCTGCGGGTCTTGTAAATAGTAAGTATCGAGTGTACCTAATATCATGATAGTAATATAGTAAATAAGCTCGCGATTTGATAAATTACACGAGCAACGCGACGTGGTGTTTATAAGGAGTTATACTGTTTTCATAATTACGTGTAGGTACATGGAGCTTTGGGAATACTTATAAGAAGTCTTTGATGATAGTATTCCCATAATAGAGAATTCCAACTCAATTTGGATAACAGCGTATGTCGATACCTACTAACAACGTTTCCTTGAGAATTTAGATAATCTCTGTACCGCGAATAATACACATTTCAACGTTAATCCAGACGAATTGTATTTTCCATTATGGTATATATTTATTCGTTACTATTCGTCTAGATTTATAGTATTACAGCATATTGGTAAAATGCGTATTCTAATGTCTATATTAAACCAAATTATGTTGGTATAGGTAGCTAGCTACGTACTAACTGGATACCTGCTTAGGTACCTAGTCCATGTTATGTTTGGAAATGAAGTAAAATCAACATTTCCCGATCAATACCTACACATTACATATGTATATAAATTAATATTAGTGGCAGAATATACTCGTTAAAAAAAGGTGGATTTTCTTTTATGGAAATCAAATAGGTGTAGGTACGAAGGTACATGCACTAGAAGCGTGCACAAACACATCTAACGTTACTTATGTCCGTTTACCTATTATAATAATTTGCAACAAATGCTGGTCGATTAAATAGCTCATACATGTCGCAAGGTACCATAATCCCGCACACTCCATTCATGTGGAAGATAGCGCACGTTTGTGTTAACCACAACCATACCACCTATCTTATTACGGGGTATTATTTGTGCATTTTTTTTCTTTTTTTTTTTTACATACGTAGGTACAAAAGAACCAAGTAAACCCATTTGGTTTTCGCATGCTCGTTAACGCTTTTAATGGATTTACTAATGAGATGTGTAATGTGTGAAATTTTCTATTCGATTTTGAAACGTCGACCAGACGTCGAGTCGTCGGCTATCGGAATGTCGATGATGTTGCGTATCTCGTGCGTGAATATCCAAGATGAAAATTAGACCCGAGTATTATGAGCTGATACCTACCTGCTACCGATGTAATAATTATGTTGGCTACGGAGACCAATGCGTATACCTATTTATACCTTGATGTGTGGTTCAAATGGCATTGTACAGTGAAAATTTGCTGATAAAGATGAAAGAACTGAGTGCAGATTCACTATCGTTCGTTATATGTAGTTGCGCCAATTTCATGGATACCGAGTCTGTGGCGTGTCTGCGGCTTGAATTTTAACGCGCTTGTTCTGATTTTTCGCTCGACTTTTTGCTAATTTAGATCGACATTAGCAAAAAGTCGTGTTTGTGGTGATGTATTCGAAAAGGAAAACGTTTTGTCTCGAAAGTTCGGAGATATTGCTTATATTTTATTTGGAGAAGAAAAAGGGAAATTTATGTCGTGGGTCAAGTCTTGCAGAACATCGTTTTTCCAGATTCGAATTATAAAGTAGGTAATTAATACAGGGACGGTTATAACTTCCTATTCCCATATTAATTTTATTGATAAATATCTATGTGGTTTTTCTTTTGTTCTTCGATGACTTGATTCCTATAAAGAGGTATCATCGTGACCCTAGCTCTCACGGGATAGGATTTAGGGGTAATCTGCATAGCACCTAATACTCGGTTTTCCAGAAATAGACCTACTTTGAAAATTGAAGGGGCAGGTAGGTACCTAAATTTTCAAAAATTTAAATTTATTATTATACAAAATTGAGATGCACTGAAAAATTAATGTTCCCCATTGCATTTTCAAATTCAGGGATATAGATATATAGGTCGTTTTGTAAGAGAATATCTTTTGTCCACCCTGAAAAGTTGTACCTAACCCCTAATAAATCAAACGCCTCTCAAAATACATATTTATACTTAAGTATTCTAAATATTGGTCTGAACTTAATTTCTCGGGGGTCTTATATTGAGAAAAATTGAATGAATGAATGAATGAATGAATGAATGACAATTTTATTATTATTCGGTTCAGCGCAATTTAGCGCTATTCACAAATTTCACAAATAGTTAGGATTTTTTAAAACTTAAGAAAGAAACGAGTTAGGGCTAAGAAACCTGAAAGAAATTTTGAGGAAATTTCAGTTTGAGTCTTGAAGGGTGATTTTGCTCAATATCAAAGATGCAAGCAAGGGTGTTTTCAGATAACTTGTTCAGGTATATTCCAGTTACAGTTTTCAGAAAGTTGTCGATCGTTTCAATTTTGAGCTCGCGTTGTAATTTGGGTATTCCGGCAAAACCATGGAGCATTAGTGGTGATTCGACAAAATTTATTTTGGAATATTTGAAGTTTTTTCTTGTTTGTTTTGAGTTTGAAGTAGTTTGAAGTAGTTAGCTTTCATTTTCTGTGAGATGTGACTTGTGAAAGTGAGTTGTTTGTCAAGGAATACTCCAAGATATTTAACAGCATCATCACTCCATTCTATTGTAGTGTTTTCAATATTAATGTTTCTGGCAGGGTTGCAGTGATGTCTCAGCATGAAGATTTTCGTAACTGTTTTGTTTGGATTGAGTTCAAGTTTCCAGGATTTTAGCCAGGAGTTGGTGGTGTTGATACTTTGTTCAAGTTTGTTGATTGCACTGGAGAGATTATTACTTTGGTTTTGGGTCCATAAGCAGGTATCATCTGCAAATTGAAGAATTTTAGCATTTGATGAAGTATAGTGATGTTGTTGCACTGTTGCAGTAGATGTTGAAAAGCGTAAGGCTTACCCATACAACAATGACCATGCTAATTTCGATGTGAATGTCGACCCATCCACATCCGTCACTTTTGGATGCCACAAGTCAATGTGAATTTCGACCCTGTGTCGAGCTAATTGTCGATGTAATTGTCGACTGATGTTCATCTGCATTTGTGTCGACAATTGGCTCAACACGGGGTCAAAATTCACATCAACATGGGGCATCCAAAAGTGACGGATGTGGATGGATCAACATTTACATCAAAATTTATGTCGACCTCCTGCTTCGTAAAATTATAAAATTTGAGTTTAAAAATTAAAAATTTTTTCCCCAAAAATTCTTTCCTCTGATGTGGCTATTGCTCGTGCTGAAAACAGCATCAACGCAAAGTCCACTTCTGAAGAAGTAGGTACAGACGAAAAGTCTGTACAATCAAACAGTTGAACAGAAATTTCTTATATCAAAGATGGTGCAATACTTTATCTAAAAGTACTAAACTAATCTATTTTTCATGTCGACATATCAATGTTAATGTTGATGTGAAATTGGACATCAACAAATACATCCACAATATCAACATCATATCATCTATAACTCAAAACTGTGGAAAATGAATATTTTCATCAATGCCCTAAAAAATTTGTTTTCCTCATTGAACAAGATCATATTTTTGAATGTTTACTAAACTTTTAAACACTAAAACAGAAATTTTAATTCTGAAAAATTGGTCGACATAGTTGTAGATGTAAATTTCGAGTATCAAATTTTACATCTACATGTTGAGGTGGCATGTCAAGGTATCAGAAATAATGAGAAAATTTCAAAACTTTTCATTTACCTGGCTTTTGTACGGACAGAAGATTCCCACTAAATAATTAATTGATCACTTTTCCATCATTATGTTGGGAGAAAACGTAGTCGATGTAAATGTCGACGTCGACAATTGTTGTGCGGGTAGTACAGCTCCTTGAGGTATGCCTCTGAAGATAGGTTTAGGGTCCGAAAGTGAATCGTTTATGCGAATCTGGAAGTAACGGTCTGATAAGAACAATTTGATGATATCAAATAAGTAACGAGGTACTTGAGTATTTTGCAATTTTTCACATTAAATTGAAGAAGAAAGCATTTCTAGGTTCTTCAATTTTTGTGAAAGGTAAAAAATTGATATCACATTTCTTGTTTGTTTTGATCTAAGAAAGCCAACGATTTAATTAATTTTTTTGAAAGTAGACAGATTTTGCATTTTGTGGGTTCAAATGTATCTATTTTTAAAAAAATGCATTCTTGAATTATTTTGGACTTGGAAATATTTTTTGTTTGAAATTTTCCTTGGAAATTTTTCTCAAGTATGAAGTGAGTTGTCTCCATCCCTCAACTGGTCCGAATGCGATTAAGCAGGTACCTAATATCATTGATATCTTATCATAGCTCCATCATATGCATCTCAAAGTCTCTCAGCTTCAAGACGTTCGTAAAATAAACACAAACCTTGACGATAGGTTCGTTCACTCATTGGACCACGATATTATACTAACTTATCTATCGAATACATTTTCCAATCGGTACGTCTTACGTAATTCTCATCTCTCCGGTAATATACTCGTACACGTCCACTGACGCTGTAATTACGGTCATTAATAAATAATTAAAAGTGTTACGAATTTTGATACTAAGGGTCTCCCTTTTATGAATAGAGGTACCTGTGTTAAGTAATCGAGCACCTAGAGTTAGAGAACAAGTGCGGCAATACCTATCTGTATGGTCATTAATGAGAAAACTTTTTAGGTAATAGGTTTCTGAGCAGTTAAAGTGTTATCGATTAAGGACAACGTTGACATTGACCTTAGTAGCCTTCACATGAGAGAGAGAAAAAAATCAAATTATTTATTGTACTAATACGTGTTCAAATTATGTTCACAGTGTATGGATGGAGTGTACCATGCGCTGAAATATTTTAATGAACGGTTTAAAAATCGTGTATATTACATGCGTTATCTGACATTTATACTATTATATTTTTACAAGTCAGCTTGACTGATTGAGTTCTAATAAGTTACACGCGAATGTAGGTCAATAAATAAGAAAAAAAAAGTAATTATACGACAAAATATAGCTAAACTCGACTAAATTTTACACTCACTTTTTAAGCAAAGTTTTTCCATAATGAGGGTACCTCTTATAAAAGAAGGTATATTAATCATCGATAATTCTGATAAAATTGGTCTAAATTTACAGTCGATTGGCGTCGTTTAAATTTTATTGCTTTCGAAATTGATCTTTTGAGACCTTAACGAGAGCATAGGCTAAGCTGTTGAATTGAGTTCGTGAGGTAGGTAATTATTGAGTACTGAAGTAGTGAGTACCTACCTCCCTATTGGAGAAACTGTTCGAGATTTGAATTTTTTTTTTTTAATACAGCATGCCAGATATTTATACGCCCCTATAGTTACGAGTAAAATATTTCATTTTTCCTGAGAAATGTTTGACATTTTATTTTTATTTTGTTTCAGGTGAGTACTGACTGACTCGATTGGAATTGTTTGGAAGAAATATAATTTGCAGAGTGGTAAATTACCTTTACATAAACGTATTCTTAAATTGAATAATGTTATCAGTTAAAAGTAACCTGCAGTTAGTGAGCATGCCCTTTTATTCTCAACTTCTCGTGACACGAGTATTTCTACTGATTGTCATTGACAAATACTTTTTCACTTTTCACCATTCGATTTCCAATTCTTGTCAGCTCCATTGACATTGATCTTCATAAAACCACACTTCCAGCCCATTAGGATCCTCTTACTCTTGAATTAACCAATTACAAACACATTAGCTCGCACTAAACCGATATTACACGGTATTTATCGGAAGCAAAAAAATCAGATTACATCTTTGGTTACGATTTTCATCCAATCTCTTGTCCATTAGGAACTCGATGATTATAATTTGACGTTTAGTTTCCAGTATGAAACCAAAGCTTCCAATTAATTTCTCGATAAAAAGAGTAAGGTAAACGTTGGCGCTACAATTTCATCGATGTTTTTACCTATACACAGCAGTAGTAAACCACGAGTGTAGACTAATGGCTAATTGGATTTTTAGACAATTTTTTTTTCTTTTAAAACGATTGACAGCGAAATAAAAGTTGATTGAGTTGTACGATATGTTATCGATTGTGAAATCGTTCAAATATTAAATATTCGTAAGTCGTCTACAGCGATTTATGAACGTAAAAATTATTGTGCTTACTCGATCGTGACCGTAACATCATTTGTATCGTATGTGATTTCATTTACATCTCTATGCTGCACAGTTGTTATATATGTTGTACCTAGTTCTGGCAGACTATACGTAGTTACGTACGTATTTGTAGCGTGTGCAAGGGGAAAAAAAATAAAAGTAAATCATCCAATTACTATATTGTTCGATCGTCAAATTATCAACATCGGTAAATATCAAAACAACGCGAATCTCTCGCAATTGTCGAGAATTATGGCCCAGGGAATTCTTTCACTTTGTTGTAAAAACTGGTTGTGTTGTTTTTGTTACAATATACCTAAGTAATATTTTAATGTTTAGTCGGTCGAGTTTTTTTTTATATCTGTATCGAGAGTCGAGAGTAAGTGGAACAATAAGTTAATTAATTTAGGTAGGTATTATATCGATGAGGCGTGCTCTTAATATAAAAAAATTAAATTACTTATAAGCGAATTTAATAAAAATTAATCGCACAATTTTTAAAGATTTCGCATCTGGAGAAATTTAAAATTTCTTTGATCTTACGATACGATCAAACTTTTTTGTCATCAGAACCAACATAAGTACATTTTTTAACCGCATAAACTGTTTTAAAAAATGAAAAAAAAAAATGATCCAGCATCTTGATTCCATTTTTATGAATAATCAAGATCAACTTTATAATAATAAAATCAGTGATACGTGATACCTAATCAAAAAGGTACCCGGACATTCCCCCGAATACATTTTCTCGAATGTAAAACCCCCGAATTGCCACTTTTTCGAATCGACTCTCAACGAACCTCATTGTACTCCAAAAGCATAAAAGTGGGCAAAAGTTGCTTTTTTGTCGCAAAAAACTGATTTCTTATCAAAATGGAAAAATAATCACTGTTTATCATAATTACCAAAAAGTCTCATACTTTATCAAAATTTGTAGCCAAAAACATTTTTTATAAAAATTGCTAAAAATCTTATTTTTTTGTAGAAATTGCAGAAAAACATTTTGTTGGCCAAAATTTCTGGAAACTCTTGATTTTTTGTCGGAATTGCAGTCTTTCATCAAAATTACCAAAGTACATATTACAATTTTTGCCGAAAATGCAGAAATTGCAAAAAATTTTGCTGTGAAAAAGAGGTCCATTTTTTGGTCAAAATTTTGAGAAAGTCAACTTTTTTGCAAAAATTCTAAATGACCCCATTCTTTTTTATTGAAATTTCTAATTGTAGTTTTAAAAAATTTCAAGATTTTCCGAACGTTTCAAAATTTTTAAAAGAGGTGGAAACCATTACTGAAGCTTTAAAGTCCATTTTTGCCAAATTCAGGAGTTCTTAAAATCCTAGTGGTATAGGCAATCAGGCATCACTCAAATTCAATGCATAAATGCTAATAAGCTAAAAAGATTGATGAAAGGAGCTGAAGAGAGGGTTTGACCAAACTTCTTGAAAAAATACTAGATTCAGTTTATTCTGAAACTTGGCGCTCTCACGAGGGGAGAGGGGATCACGTATTGACCCAACAATTTCAACTTTTTACATCTTGTGTCAGATTTCAAAAAAAAAAAAAAAATTAAAGATGACCCTTTTTTAACTCCTTATTAGGTACCTCCCATGACTTTTAAGATCACATTTTTATACTTTCAGTTTAATTGAATGAAAAAGGATCAAAAAGGGTCTTTACTGTAATTTTTCTGATTATCGAATGATATATCTTTCAGCTATTGCACTTATCATGAAAAGTTGAACGTCTACATTGAAAATTGAGTTTCAAGCTAGGTATTTAATAGATAATCAATTTTGAAATTTCAATCCATTTCCTTAATTTTAAACCCTGCAAACAGGTCTGCTCCAAAGTTTAACTGGCCTTGATGTAGGTATGTAGTACTTTATGGACTCTTGAAGTTTGATGATTTCACAAGAATTCGAAAACATGTGGAAATAGAAAGGATTACAGTTGTACCCTTCTCCCTTCTTTTCCAAAAATGGGTAGAAAATGATAAAGATCATTTCACCGGACCATCAAAGAGAGCTATCAAAAAAATTGAGCGAATTTGGAGAGGACGCTTAAAAATTGAAGGTTGATTCAAATTGGAAATTTTCTAATTTTTTCGTATGTAGATACCTAATCATTTTTTCTAATTTTCTCAAAGTCCTTTTGCAGAACACATGATTAAAGTGGGTGAGTATACAAATTAGAAAAATCATATTTTGAAGTTCAAAAAAATGCAGTCTGAATCTTTTTTCTGCATGGTTTTATGTTTTGAAAATTGAATTTTTTTTCAAATAATGTATCTTCCAAAATTATAAACAAAATGGGTCACCGGTGCAAAAAATACTCGAGTCTATCCATATCTAACTTCTGAAGCAACTTCTCCCCTCACTTATTCTGAAATATGTATCCTCTTTAATGGCAATGTTTCAAGCACCTCAAAAACCGCATGTTTTCATCGCATCTCCTCCTGGCGCACGCGCCTCCTTCGTCTTGAATTTCCAAAACGTTCACAAAACTCAAAATATTTAATGCATCGTATTCTCTCACGATTTTTTCCCCATAAAAATTCGTCTACGAGCCATTAAATTTTTATAGTCAATCATTTCAATAAAACAAAGATATATTAACCATTCACTACTCGTACCTAATAAGTAATAACTCCCTCAGACATTTAGAAAAGTCTCAGACGTACTTCAGATAAATATCAAACATTCAGATAGACATCTTTTCTTGTTGATACTACGAGTACATTACACACCGAGACAAACGCCTATTAAAATAGCTTTGTTCGATCCACGATCTATGTCCGTTGTAGGTTTTTATTCTGGTAAATTGATCTGTTTCAAGGTTCTGTTGCATAATATTTTTTTCATTAATTTATCAATGAATTGTACCAAATACTAAATAGGATTTTTCCAAATACTCGTAGGTATTTTTTAACGGAACGCTTCGAACAATGCTTGGAAATACCTTGAGGATGTTCTATAGTGTTTTTCTTTACCAACCACAAAACATACATATATTTCAAGTCGAAACTTTTACATAGGTATTTAAGAAATTGCATGGTCCGTGACATTAAACATTATTACGATAATCGAACGAGAGTATGGATTTAGCTTCCGTTTTACAATTCCCCAATTTGATTATTGTAGGTAGGTACAATAGAAACCTTGACCAAAGTATATCTACATAAATAATTACTCCGTTCGATTAAAAATAAAACGATGATGATCCGGCACGGTTCGATGATAGTATTCGTGTACGATTTCGTAAACTGAGATATTATCAGCGAAAAATAATAAATCATACGAGTGGGTGTAACGTGGTATGCTTTCTTTGAAGATATGTCACGATAAGTACCATGTACTATCAACATCCCTCTTTGTTTTGAAATCATCTGGGCTTCTACAAGACGCTTGACGCCGTGCCACGCTCCATTGTTGAATTTTTCTTCTCTGATACAGTATTTAAGCCTATTACAGGACCATAAAATCAAATAATGAAATTTAACACTACGCTGATTTTTTACAGCTATCATCTCGCGCCTATCTATAGATGTTAGTAAATTGAACAATGCATTGGAGGAAAAAAAATATACCTACACCATCGAGACCCGGTGTTATGTGTATCTTTTGCAACAATGACTCAGTAAAAATTCAACGTTCGAGGAAGAATTCACAATACAACAGAACGCGCGCGGTATACTTTGTCCACACTTATCTGTGTACCTGCAACAAGTACCACAAGTAGAAGTACACAGGTGTCATTCTGCGCACGTTGGCACTTCATAGGTATACTTTACCTACTCAATGTGTATGCAGTGCACTATCTACGTATCTACTATAACTCTCTTGCAACCGAATGCGACTATCTTGACCACTCCTAATCCATAATTTGTTATTATACCGTGAACATTGTTATCTGGCCGTGGACAATCATTTATCTAGTTTGATTCATTCGGCCAAGCACTAAAATTTATTGCAAAAGCAACGTTCTACCATAAAAACGCACCTCGTCTGGGACGCAAAATTTTCGCACAAGGTTAAATGGTTCCTTCAATGTAAATACTAGATACCTATACTCTATACTGGTAAATACAATCGAAAGGTAAATACGACCATTTCGTGGTGATTTGCTCACAGTAAAAGTATATTTGGTTAAGAAATATCATTGTTCTAAACACCTTTGCTCATTTTATAGCACATTTACCAGGGTGAAGGGAACATACACCCAATCGTAAATTCTATTTCGACATGAAAATGTCTTCAATTCTATATTGTCCACAGAGTTCGAGTTTTGCACCTGTATCTATCTACTGGAAATGGTGAAATGTTCAATGCGAATCGTTTACATATATATATACCGACTTCCAATACACTCCGGCACCAGTCAGGTCAAAGTGCATTATGGCTCCAGGGTGATAATCCCAGTCATTGTGGCGCCACTCGTTCATAGTATGTTGTGGCACCACTGTATATAAGTTAAAGAGTCAATGTGGCACCTTACATAGTTGCCATGTCAATGTGGTGCCATAAAGTCAACCTAAGCTGGAGGTGTTGGAAGGGAGGGTGTATGTACGTTTTTGAGTGTGCCAATTTCGATTCATCAAGTAATTTTGTCCTCAAAATCAACTCTCAACAGTTTGGGGTACAGCTGCCCCTCCCCCCCACTAAAATTTTCAAAGACGATTAGGAGTGTGATACCTCAAATGGTTTGCT
Source organism: Planococcus citri (assembly GCF_950023065.1). Taxonomy (NCBI): domain Eukaryota; kingdom Metazoa; phylum Arthropoda; class Insecta; order Hemiptera; family Pseudococcidae; genus Planococcus; species Planococcus citri. Next base: position 34,525,784 of record NC_088679.1, read on the forward strand.
TACAGAAAAGTGACCACGAACATGGTCTTGACTTTTGAATTTACCTGTGTTGAAGGCCCCTAGCACCCCCTCCCCAAAATGGGGCTGAAGTCTGTTCAAACGAACAATTCCAGTAGTGCGACATATTGATTACCATGTTTTCGAAGGTGCTAAACACGAATATGGTCATAGTTTTTTTATTGATCCCCATTTGAAGTCCCTAACGCACCCCCTCTCCCCAAAATTGGACTAAAATTAAAATGAATTGTACATGTAGTGCGATATATCGAATACCATGTTTTCAGAGGTGCTGAAAACGAATATGGTCATGGTTTTTTGATTGAAACCCATCTGGAACCCTCAATGCACCCCCTCTCCCCAGAATGAGGTTAAAAATTCAAATGAAAAGTCCTAGTAGTGAGACATATCGAATACCACGTTTTCAGAGGTGCTGAACACGAATATGGCCATAGTTTTTTGATTGAACCCCGTTTGAAGCCCTTAACGCACCCCCCTCCCCAAAATGGGATTAAAATTGAATCGAATCGTACATATGTAGTGCGACATATCGAATACCATGTTTTCAGAGGTGCTGAACACGAATATGGCCATGGTTTTTTGATTGAAACCCATTTGGAGCCCACAACACACCCCCCTCTCCCCAAAATGAGGTTAATATTCAAACAGACAATCCCATAGTGCGACATATTGAATACCATGTTTCCAAAAGTGCTGGACACGAATATGGACATAGTTTTTAATTGAAACCCATTTGAAGCCCCCAGCGCACCGCCTCTCCCCAAAATGGGGGTAAAACTAAACAAATTAGCCGCAGTGGGGTGGAATATTATCAAATGTTATGTTTTTGAGGATACTGAACGTGAATATGGCCTTCAGTTTTCAGGTGAATTCATGTAGGACCCCTCGACCCCCACTTCATTTTTGAAAGTGTCGAAATTTCAAAAAAAAAAAAAACAAACAAACAAACTGACAAACTGCTATTACATATGAATTGTGATGTTTCAATGAAGTGAAACATGAATCAAAAGTTCTTTAAAATCAACAAAATTTTATAAATACGAGGAACATCAAATACTTAGCTACATTTTTTTAAAGAAATGTTTACAAACCAAAGAATTACCTTTGTTAAACAAGAAAAAATTGGAAAATTTCGGAATTTTCTCCCAAAATCAGTGAAGTTGAAATATTCGAAATATAGCGTGAAAAATCGACATGTGTTCTAGTTTTTTTCTAGATAATTGAGAAAAAATTTAGAAAATTAACCCAAAATCAACAAAATCTAAAAGTAAGATGACACTGAATGACAAATTCTTACAAATGTTGAAAAATCACCTGTACCTAAGTGAACAAAAAAAATGCAAAGTTCTGAATTTCTCCCAATTTTCCCCCCCAAAAAAGACAAAACCGACCAAAAACGTGAAGTAATTTCCCTGAGCTCTTGCTAGGAGGGCATCCCATATGTACTTACTTACACGACTTAAATTTGATGTTTGAATTTAAAGACATCGATTACGCATCAACAAGTTGACACATTTCTCCCATATTCACATCAAAGTACGTAGATGAAAAAAAAATGCTCGTACGTACATACCAGTCCTGGGTTTTGGCGAGAATTTGTGGAAAAGTTAACTTTGAGTGACGGATCACCTGGTAAAATTTGAGCCACCTAGACGATCAGGGGGCTGAACCAGAGGACCTGAAGAGGGATCACTTTTTAAAAATCGTGCTTTATTGCCACTTTGGATAGGTAGTACATACTAATAGCCTGTGCAATACCTCAGCTCCCCTAAAAAGTTTCGATTTGAGTTTTTGAACCTCATTGAATTTTAAAACTAAATATCATTTTTAGCCCTTTATCAAGCCGTGGAGATTGGCGGATCACGAAAATTACATTTCCTCATAAGTAAACTTTAAATCACTTTTCCAACATCATAAATTTATTAGGTACATAAAAGACTGATGCTGGATTCGTGTTGAGCGGGTCAAAATACCCCGATTATAAAACTTCTTGAATGTTTCGATCAAAATTTCAAAATTCATATTTTTGTACCTACTCATTTTGGTAGGTGTCAGAAAAAATTTAAGCAAAAAAAAGTTATTTGGATAGTTTGATCGAAAATATCGTGATATGTCTGGTTATCGGAAAACCTATTTTGATCTACTGAGCACGAATCCAGCGTCAGTTTTTCATCATAGGTGCTGGTACCCTCTGAGTTTTTTGGATTTTTTTTCTGTAGGTAGATAATATGCTCTTACTTATGTAGTACCTACGCACAAAAAATTAGAAGGTGAAAACAAAACTGTGCAATGAAAGTATTTCACTTCATGTAAAATGTCAGAGGTGCATGGATATTTTGTTTTTATTTATTAAAACCTATCAGTGTAAAAATAATATAGACATACATATTACTCTATTAGCTTACAATATTAATTTGAATGCATGAGAGGAAACAAAACAGCAACAATTTTTTCGGTTAAAAAAATATGCCTACCAGTGTTACTTTTGTAACAGTGAGGCTGACTGCCGATCCGTATAGGGCCCCTGAGACAGCAAGCCTCACTCCTCCCTCCGCAGTGCCCATGTTTTAACCAAAAATATACTATTTTCACTTTCTCTAAACATAGATTTTCGCCAGCTTTTGCCCTCGTTTCCCTCAGCCCAGTTTGCTTTTTTTTTAATTCCAAAATTGAAACGTAATTTGGTACCCAACATTCAAATTCTAAAAATTCGAAGTTGAAAAACAGACTAATACTTAATTAAAAAACATCTTTTTTACCCCTCGAAATAATATTAATAATTATGAATTTTTGAAAGCTTTTGTCCTCGCTTCGTTTGGACCCCTGTGTTTTTTTCTTCAAATTGAACTTTAAAAAATAATCATTTGAATTTTAAGAAATTTTTAACCTGAAAAACTTACTTTTCACGAGAAGAAGCTTTACTTCACGCTTTTGCCCTCGCTTCACTCGGATCTGTTTACGTTTCACTTTCAAAAATGAAATTTTTAAAAACTCATGATGAAAATTCTGAAATTTTGGCTTCACCGGGGCCAATTCTCTACTCTAAGCTAAGAAAATCCTACTTTGAAACTTCCATAAATTCAAAAATGAAAATAACAATTATTTAATGAACCTAACATAATGAAAATGTATATCAATGATTGGCAAAATTGCCATTTCACTTTTTTTTGTATCTTATCTTGAAAACTTGTCATTTTATTCGGCAAAATTGTTATTTTTTTCTCACATCAGTCGGCAAATTTTCAGTCAAAACGCCTCCCTCCCCAAAAAAACTCCAGTTCTTTTCTTGTCAGGTTGACTTATTTTCGTAAAATTGGATAAAAAATTAAACAAAAAAAGTATTGTACAACTCGCATTCAAGTATCCGAACCAGAGAAAAAAACATTAGGAGAAAGATTCTGTGGGTGAGAGGAGGGCTGAAACTGTAAGTGTCACATACAGTGCATCCCCCAGGGGTCCACAACCGACCCAGTTCGCAGCTGTTGGCACCCTCTGAAAAAACCTGCCGACGCCTATGTTTTTTATGTGTAAAATAAATTTTCAAGAGATTGGTAGAGGGCTAAAAAAGACATTGAATTTTTAATTCAGTGGATCATGGGAGGTTCAAAAATTCAAATCAAAACTTTTAAGGGGATGGCCGAGGTATTGCACAGGATAAGAAGCTTATACTACCCGAAAGTGGAAAAACGATGACTTTTTCAAGAATTCCTCTCTCATTGAGGACCCTAGCTCTGTTTCCTGAGTTACTAAGGAGGTAAAATTTTTTTTTGGGTAGTCTCTCACTAAAAGAAAATTTTCCCGTCAATTTTGGTAAAAATCGAAGATACCTATTTTTTTTCCACTCCACCCTAATATAGATAGTAGTCTAGATAGCTACACTCCCTGTATGCACACTTAGTAAGCGGGGTAGCACGGGTGGTGGTCATAGAACGGAGAGTTCACTTCTGATCATTTTATCGAAATTCAAATGAGAATAATAATTTACGCATTTTTCATTCAACTCGTTGCCATTTCCAATATGTACTCGTGAAATGTTTTTTTTTAGGGATTGTATTTTGAAGAATTAAATTGGACAGCTTCAAATTTGGAAATTTCTTTTCTGCTCGTAATACCTACCTACATATAATTTTCTGTGATTTATGGCCTGAGCCAAATTTTTACATCCAAAATCTTCATAAAAAAGTATCCAAAAATTACCAAAAATCAGATTTTAAAGTAGCTACTAGGGCATCGCGTCCTTTAATTATCATATAACATGAATTTTCCGAGCGTTTGAGGTGCGATTTTTTGTAGGATGCATGCTTATGTTAATTTTTGGTGACGAAATTTTCAAAAAAAAAATTGTTGAAAAAGAATAGGCTAGAGACGTTTCATTTTTGAAATTAGGAAGTTTTTACTTCGGAAATCGTCTCAAATAATCTGATGTTTTCTCCTCTTAATTTGTCGCTAGTTTTGGATTTTGGATAAGTTTTTGAAAGTTTTGGACCTAAGAAATATAAATTTCATAACAGAATCGTCCCAAAGGTGGTGAAAGGTTTCAAAAAATTCAATTGGGGAGGTCTGAATCTATTTCATACGAACTACTTAGCAGTCACGACATTTTGCCTTTTTAGAAGCAGTACTTTTTGACTGCAAAACAGTAGAAAATCTACTGAATCGCGGTCAGTAAAAAATCATTCTGACTGACCAATTCAGTAGATTTTCTACTGTTTTGCAGTCAAAAACTACTGCTTCTAAAAAGGCAAAATGTCGTGACTGCTAAACAGTGAAATTTGACTGTTTCAAATTTAGATAGTAAACGATTTCTAAAGTTGCAAGTTTTCAATCAAATTTTTTAGTAAATTTTGAATAATTTATTGAAATTTGTGGGTCAAAAAAAGTACAATCTTAACGAGCGTGTCAAAAAATTTCACCCGAAAGGCTAAGAAAATGATACGTATAATGACGAGGAAAAACAATTTCCAAGTTTATAACTAGCGCAATCAAATTTTTTGAACCCTCTTCAGGATTTTTTTTGAAAATTTTGGACTCGTCTGTAACTCTCTCCAAATAAACTTCAACGCGTATGTTCGCGTTTTTGACAGATTAGATACCTATACCCCATTGTTCCAAAATCTAGGTGAATTTTTGTGCAGCAATTTTCTATTTGAACAATGAACACTTGAAAAATTAACAGGTTCCCCTCCAACTGATGAAAAACGCAAAAATTCAGTTTACACTATATTTTTTATATTCCAAGTCGATTACAAGTAATTTCCAGCAATTCTGGGGCTTCCAGAAGAATTTTTGATTCTTCACTTTTTTTCCCATGACGTATGAAATCACTGGACAAACTGTTTCGTACCAAACTAGCACACATCAATTTTGGAAAAAGGGTGTGTATTCACTATTCAACAAAGTGGATCAGTTATTAATTGCAGTTTTTTTTTTTTTTTTTGAAAAACTGAAGTTTTCAAAATGAACTATGAAGCTGAAGGGCTCCGGAACCATTTTACACCATTTACACTCGGTTTAGCTCGTTGAAATTAGGGTACATAATAGGTTGAAGCGAGGATGATTTTAAATAAAATGAAATAAATAAATTTTTGCTTCCCGACATCTTTCAGAGAAATTTTCAGGAAATCTCAGCTTTCAAAAATCTGCTGGAGGCACCAGAACTGCTCACAACGATTTGGAACCGTTTCTTGTCGATCCAGAGGGTCGAAAGTATAATACCTACAAGTAAAAATTTCAAGTGATAAAATACCTTTGTTGATTTTTGGTAAATTCTTGAAAATCAAATTTAGGCAAAAAATGAGGGAAAAAATCAAAATTTTACCAAATTGACCTCGAAAGCTGAAATTTGGGATGTACACTATTTTCGACCTGTCAAATCGATTGGAAACTGTTTCAAACCGTTTTGAGCTGTTCTGGAGCCTCCAGCAGATTTTTAGAACTCGAAATTCCCACAAAATTTCATCAAATGGAATTGAAAAGCCGAAATTTATTCCGCAAACTAAATTCAATACGCTACGCAATAAATTATAGGAGGATATTAAGTCGTTTTGGAGCCTCCAGCGAATTTTTGAAAATTACTCTCTAAATTTGAAACAGTCAAATTTCACTGCTTAACAGTCATGACATTTTGCCTTTTTAAAAGCAGTAGTTTTTCACTACAAAACAGTGAAAATGTACTGAATTGTTCAGTAAAAAATCATTTTGACTTGGTAATTCAGTAGATTTTCTACTGTTTTGCAGTAAAAAGCTACTGCTTTTAAAAAGGCAAAATGTCGTGACTGTTAAGCAGTGAAATTTGACTGTTTCAAATTTAGAGAGTACTGGAGCTTCCAGTAGATTTCTGAAACTCCCAGCAGTCGACTTCATAGCGTATTGAAGTTACTTTGCAGAATGAATTTCGGCTTTCCATCTCCATTTCATGAAATTTTGGGGAAATTAAAGTTTCAGAAGTCTACTGGAAGCGCCAGCAATTTTCAAAAATTCGCTGGAGGCTCCAAAACGACATAAAATCCTCCTGTAATTGATTGCGTAGCGTATTGAATTTAGTTTGTGGAATAAATTTCGGCTTTTCAATTCCATTTGATGAAATTTTGTGGGAATTTCGAGTTCTAAAAATCTGCTGGAGGCTCCAGAACAGCTCAAAACGGTTTGAAACAGTTTCCAATCGATTTGGCAGGTCGAAAATAGTGTACATCCCAAATTTCAGCTTTCGAGGTCAATTTGGTAAAATTTTGATTTTTCCCTCATTTTTTGCGTAACTTTAATTTTCAAAAATTCACCAAAAATCAACAAAGGCATTTTAGCACTTGAAATTCGAAGGGGGGCTGAAGGCTCGTGAGGGGGTCAGATGAGTGTAATGGCAGAAAATCTGACGTCGTATTCGAGCTCAGCGGTATCGAATCATGCGGAAACACTATCGTGTGGCTGAGATATTAATTTTTATTGTAATTTATTGCTACCTAGCTGTCTGAATGTCTTGTAAAACCATCGACCATACGCGTTCAACTGATAAAAGTTAAAAATAGGACTGGAATTTGATAAAAACATAGTTGCCAATTTTAAATGACACTGGTGGTGCCATAAAAGCGAGGAAGTTGATAGATTTGCATGAAAACGGAAGCGGTGCCACAAGAGCGACGATGTATGTAACGTAGTTACCTGTATAACAACCAGCGCTCCCTTCATAAAAACACCGAACACTAAATTGTATATAAGTATCAGTTGGGGTGCAAAGTGGCGCCATCGCGAAAATCACCTACAAGCACCAGGTAGCACTAAGGCACCATTTCCTACCAATTTCAGTGTATAAACACTGTGGCACCAATTTCTGGCGCCACAAGGTTTTTTTTGGTGCCATAGTGTATGTTCAGTATATAGATTGGCGCCATAAGGACCACATGTAAATATATAGTTTTACGAATGAAAAAAAAAAAAACGAGAGCTGTGGCCCAGACCCAGAGTATCAGTATAACTAGAAGATATTTGCGAAACAGGGGGGAAAACTAAGGAAAACGACAACTGCAACTGAGCAAAAAAAAAAAAAAAATCATCACAGTACAACTTTAAATAGGTTATATTGCTTCATAAACTGGATCATTTGGGTTATCATTTAGGTAAGATGTCATAAAAAAGAAATCTCAAAATACTTAATCTGAAAATCGATTTTTTGTGTTTGAAAATTTGACGAATTTTTGCGAAAAATCAAGAGCCATTCTACGAAAAAATGAAATACTTGAAACAAAACATTGATAAATTTTTTTCCAAGAGACTTGTTTTTGAAACATTTCAAGTCAAAGTTGGTTTTGTGAATTTTTAAATGAGCCACATTTCAGGTACGTATAATTACAGCGAAAAATAAACGTAAAAAATCGACCGAAGTGAAGATTATTAAAAAACACAACACTTCGAAATTCATAGGGTTGAGTACTCAAAGCCATCGAGAGCCAGACCAGGCCCAAAGGTCAAGGCAAGTGTCATTTTGTACCCTTGCCGCATCTCAGGGTAAAATTCTCCCAAGTTTTCATAAAATTTCATAATCCTAGTTTTTTTTTGACGAAATTCTTCAAAATTCTTCATTCAAAAAAATACCTAATTTCTAATTTCTTCAACTTTGAAATTATTTCAATGTTTTTCAACAATTTTTGGGGCATTCGTGACAATTTTTTGAATAATTTCAGCAACGTTTTTCCAATTTTTTTCTTTCGTTGTTTTTGCTTATTTTTGAAGAAAAATCAATCGCGTCGTATTTTTTTAATTTTTTTTTTTTCAAAATTTTTTGCAAATTTCTCGATTTGTGATTGTATTTTGACAATTTTTTACATCATTTCACATAATTTTTACAAAAAAATTAGAAATAAGTATATCAATAATTTTAGAGTATTTTCCATTACTTCAATATTTGTGACGCGGCCAGCGATACCATACCATATGTCGGAAAACTTTTTTTTGAGATAATCGCGTTTTCATGGAAAAAGTCAGAAAATATCAAAAAAAATTTTTTTGTCGATTCATATACTATGAAGCCTATACTTTGGAATGGGTGTACCCACCGATCTCAAACACGTCGTTTTAGTGGTGAAAAACCGGTTTTACAAAAGTGCTTTTCATAAAAAAATGTCAAAAAAAAAAAAAAAAATATTATGATGTAAAACCATTAAAAGATGAAGAAAATCAAAAAAAAAAAAAAAAAAAAAAATTTTTAAATGTTACAAAAATAACCCAAACTTTCAAACACGTTTTTCTCAGAATTTTGGTTTTTGAATTTCAAAAAATACGCAACTTTGAAATTTTGAAAATTTGTCAGATTTTAATATTTTGAAAATCTGTTTGCACCATTGAAAAGAGGAAGAAAAACACTACCAGAAACCACAATAAAACGAAAAAAATTTTTGCCGACATATGGTATGGTATCGCTCACCGCGTCACATTTTGACAGTTTTTTTAAACAAATTTTTACGTGATTTCTATGATCATATCCCAAATTGTACGTATGCCATTTTCAACGATTTTTTTTTTTTGGGCGATGTTCAAAATATTTTTGATACTGAAGTATTTAAATTTTCTCACGTTTTCAATGATTTTTTTCAGTTTTTATGGTTTTTAATCGTTTTTATTCGAGTTCGACAAATTTTGAATCATCTTCATGGTAGGTATTTTGAAGCAAATTTGTGATATTTTTTCGGTGTTTCAATGATTTTTCTACCAACCTTTTCATTAATTCGAGCAATTCTTACTGTAGAAATATGGAGTAGGTAGGTAGGTACTTTAATAAATTTTTAAGCCATTTTTCATTTCTTCGATTTTTTTGTTGCAATTTTCAATCATTTTCAGGATATTTTGAGCAATCTTTGAATTTTTTAAACATAATTTCAATGTTAATTTTTAAATTTCGTGGAAACGGAAAGATAAATAACTTTTGCAAAATATCATCAAAAGAATATCTTTTCTTTTCTTGATGAGATCGAATTGCAAAACTAATTCAGGGGTTCCCAAAATTGTGATAATTGGACACCCATCCATTTCCCCCTAAAAGTCCTGATAGAAAGATAGGAGGGACAGGGGAGGGATGCTAATAACCTCAAATAACTCCCATCGGACTACTCGTTGAATATATACCCACTATTACTCCCACTCCGCAATCTTCAAAATTTCAGGGGTTCTTGAATTAAAATTTTTCTATTTCAATAGAACAGGTATACCTAATACTTACCTATCTCTAATCTTTCCCCTTCATTAAGTGAACATTAACACTAGGAAATGATTTTGAAATTTTTTTTTGTGTTTGGGTTGAAAATGGGCTTAATCGATAGTTTAGACCCTAAAACAAAAAACAGAGAGTTTTTAAAATTCGAGTTGTTTTTATGGTCAAGAGAGACTGCCAAAGTTGCGAAAATGGCCGTTTTTGCCCCACTTGAAAAGTTCAAAATGACATCCGTATTGTTTTGCAAAAAAAAACAAGGTCATTTTCGGATTCTACGCACTTTTTCAAGTAAACTACTTTCCCCGATTTTCGATTTTCAAAGTTTCAAGCGCATAAGACTAATTGAGGAAGTGGATAGCAAAACGCATTAACTTCAAAATTAAGAAAATTGAGTTTGATATCTATCCTTATGTAAAATTCAACGGGGAATCCATTCCCGGTGTCAGATTTTGTCCATCAGTTGAATATCATAGACCAATCGAGGAAAACAAGTCTGATTTTAGAGCTAATTGCATTAAAAAATGAGATTTTATTAATTTGCAAAACGCAATAACTCCACTACTTTTTATACATTTCAGTTGCGCAGATGTGGTAACACTGTTTTTTTTTTGATCGGGTGGGTACTGAAAATCGTTGGGTAGGAGTTATTTAAAAAAATTGTGCTTTCGTTGCCACTCTCTGAATGCCATATCACACACAGGAATTATTTGAATTTCGCATTCCAGCTTTTTAATTGTTTTTTATCGAAAATTTTCGATTAAACATAAGTTTTTTTTCTATAATTTTTCAATTTTTTCAAATAAAAAATACGTTTTTTTTGCAGAAAAACACCAAAAAAAATTTGCGTTCAAAACGCAATAACTTTTTTTTCTTTTCCTCACTGTGCTTACCCAGGTGACCGAAATTTTGAAATTGAGTGAAAATTTTATTTGTGGCACCTTCCCCTTTCATTTGACACCAATTTCGGAACTCGACCCCCCACCCTTCCCCTCCTGACAATTTTTCCTAATTTCCCCCAAAAAAAACAAAAATGGAGTTATTGCGTTTTGCTATCCACCTCCTCAATTTTTCTAAATACGACAAATTCAATTTGAACTTCGGGTGAACACCTATAAAATAATACCCACAGACCCACAGTCATTTTCTCATTTACCTGTATCAAAAGGGAAGTACCCATTCCGCAATCGGTTGCCAGATTAGGAATGAAAATTGTGAAATCACCGACACCTAGACTTTGATAGTATTCCAGTAAGTAATACGTAAATAATGACTTTTCAACGTTTTTTTCGCATCAAAAACTCGTAACCTTTATACTTACCTGCCAATATTATGCCCCTGTAACTGCGAGTGTTAAAATACAATGTCAAGATTGCCAAACTCACTAGCTCGAATCTTTATCTCTTTACGTAGACGTATCCACCACTCAGCTACTTCTCCTCAACTACGAAGTGTTAACTATGGGTGTCTGTCTACAAAGCTACCTATATATCTGTGTTTTGCGATACGTAATATCTGCCGAAGTACTCGGCTAATTTAACGCATAATTAAACTCTGCTTTATAAATCGAAGCGGCGTTGAAATAAAATAAAAAAATAATCAAAATTTATTAGTTCAAGGATAGATACAGTCGTATAAGCGTATACCTACAGTATAGTTTTTTGCATTCCAATTGAAATCCTTTCTGAAGAGAAGACGACGTTACCGCAGAAGACGCTTACTTTGACTGGAGCGTGACAAATTAGAATTTCATTGTCAACCAGAAAAAGTGTCTCGGGATATGTATCATTTTCATTTCATAGAACACTTTCTTTGCATTTTGTTAATTATTACTTATAGAAGAAATATTTTAATTGGTACCTCTAGTTAGCATACGCAACGATTACATTTCACTACGGAAAGTAATTAAATAGTGATATTATAATTGAGCTTTTTACCTATTCGTACGTAACGGTTTAACTATAGGCAGAAGAATCTATCATGCAGATGCAGATGAGAAATTATCATGATTGTTGGTTTGATGGGGATAGTGATATCGTATACTGAAATCAATTCATGTTCATGTAATCAGCTTGTTCGAGAAAACCCCCATTTCCTCCTTAGAGAGGTTCAAAAGATTAGGGTAGCGATTTCAGAAGTTTATCACGAGGTGTTTCAAAATCCTAGTCAACGGTCGTTTTATAATTTTTGTTTCAAATATTTCCTTTTTGCAAGGTGAATTTTTCATTGGTCAACGAAGAGAGCTGTACTCACATACCTACAACTTGAGGCAAAAACTTATTGATTAAATATTATGAAAAGAAAGTAAACGGAAGGAAGAATTACAGAGCAGAAAACGAAAGCAAAATTATGTACCATCGTTGACTGATTCTGCGATTTTTTTTTTCATAACATTGGCTTCCTCGCATAACTAGGTAGGTACTCGATGTCACGGAACCCTAATGCACCTACGACACACACGATCCAAGTAATTAACGAACCAGCAACAAAATTACACACCCGAGGACCACGAAGTTCACACTAGATTTCTTTGACTAATTTCATTAGGTAACTTGATACAACCACGAAGCCTAAGGTGATACGATTATGTCATTTGAGTATTTTTCTCAACGCTCGACCGCTTAATGTAAATTCACCAAGTTCAGAGTCCTACCATGCTGGTGTGTTATTTCATCACAAGAGGCTTATTTTTGTCAGATTTTCATAACGTAATTTTTTTTTTTTTGCAAACTCGTCTGGTCGTCATGTTATTAGTATCTCGTTAGTAAAGAATTAAAAATCCATATTTAAACATCCGAAGCTATAGCTATTGAAAAATAGGTACGCCTCGCCTTTTGAGAATTAATCGAGCATATATGAGCTTCTTCTTGTACGTATCTATTCTTTGAAATATTTGCTTAAGCAATTGCATAACGTAATGCCTATTGCCTATTAGTATAACTTATATGTATTTCATATTGAGCAGCTTCATTTATATATCATTTATCATTATTTCATTTTCAATCGTACCTATCGGACAAGCTTGCTTCTGTTGTATGATTTTCATTTTGATTAATAAGTGCAACTTGCTCCAGTCGAGTCGAGTAATTGCTGACAGATTTCAAAATAATTTTCGATGTATTTTTTTTTCATTCGTTGTTCATTTCGAACATGCTATCTGGTTTTATTTCTTTATTTGAAAGATTCGAGATTGTGAGTGGGTATATTTTTCCATAACGAAATTAAAAATGGAGCAGTGTGCTCTATTTAAATGCAAGAGTACTTATGCACCCATTCTTTTCATGTTATCAAGAGCCTATGTACTTTTCATAGCAGGAGCGCAAACTTAGTTGTGTTTTCATCGGTATCGTATTTTTAAACAAATTTACTTGCTTTGAAATTGTGGTTAGAGATGTAAAAGCTACTTTACGTTTCGTATAACGAACATTTTGAATTTAAACATACCTAATAGTAAAATGGTTCTATAGGACTTTTAACCACAGAATAATATTATCTGCTACCTAATGGATTTTAATGTTGCCAACCTCCACTTTTGAAGGGATAGTGAAAAATCTGTGAAAAAGCCTCGGAGGCTTCTTCGCCTTTGTGACAGGGCCCTCAAGTGCCTACCTTTGTTTCTTCCCTCCATAACTGTTTGACTGCTTCTCTCATATAGCTCAAGTGTGACCTGTCACTTCAGAGGTAACTCAGGTCTACTGTCTGCAAATGTGACGCATTCTGTCAATATTATGCTCTGCTGTCTTGGTGGGATGTCCGCATCTAAGCTTTTCTTTTTATCAAGTGAAAGAATTTGCTAAAGCAACCCTTGCTGCTGTGGCCTTGGGCAACCCAGAAATCTAAATCTTGGTCTACATCCACATTCTTCCTTTCGTGCTGTGACTTCAACCACATTTCGTTTCATTTGTTCAAGGCTCAATGACACCTGTGAAAATTGAAATCAAACGTTCTCCCTTTTTTGAAATATTGTATTATCTGTGGTGACTTGAACTAGATTTTTCCAAGTAAGAGCAGAGGAGGGGTATAGAAATTATGTTAAACAAAAAATGAATTTTTAAAACACAAGTATCTAATCGGAATTTTAAATTCTCAAATTCAATTTTTGATTTTTAGAAAATTTTTGAAAATATCAAATACAATAGTACATTGTTGTATTAGAGCCTTGAATTTGCAAATCACCAGTGGATATTTAATATTTCAACTAAAATGTTCTTTGACCACGTTTGAAGAATTGTAAGCTCAAAATTGACTCATGATTGCCAGGATTTTTGAAGAAAGGACATAGTGAGTTGAAATTTTGAATATTTACTTTGACAAAAACGTTTTTTGCAGATTTTTGAAGAATTTAGAGCCCAAAATTGACTCATTATTTTTAGGATTATTAAAAAAGTGCCACATGATTTTTGAAAATGAGTTGAAACACAAATTCAAGGATTTCTACAAAAATGTTTTTTGTGCATTTCTGAAGAATTTAAAATCCAAAATTGGAACATGATTTTTAACATATTTAAATAAGTGTCATGTGACGTGCCAATAAAGTGAGTTAAAATTTTGAGAGAAAATTTTTAAAAAATCATCAAACCTTTTTTGGGCAGTTTTGAATGATTTTAAGCTCAGACAAGTCAATTGTGAGGAACATCATGAGATTCATCAAAATTGGTCACACGAAGAGAAAATCCAGCGTTGTAATTAAATTCGAATATTATTCTTAACGTCTTGAAAATTTCAAATGTCAGGAACTTATCATAAACAAAACTGGTTTAACAGCTCCTTTCTTGAATTTTTCATTTAGTATGCCTTTTGGTAACTCAATTTTCTCACAATGTGATCCTTTGATAGATTGTAAGACATTTTTTCAAAAATCTTAAAATATTATAAAAAATCAATTTTATGGACTCTCAACTTGGTTCAATATATGGAAGTGCTGCCAAATACAAATTGGCGATTTTGTGTTTAACAAAAAGTAGAAACCCAGCTGGAAAATCAGGGAACTCTGTTGGACAACAGGCAAAAAAGCCCACACTATGGAAGAAACAAAACTGGCTGAAGATCGCTACCTGGAATGTACGAGGAATAAATGGCAAAGAAGAGGAGCTGGAATACATTTTGATGCACAGGAATGTTGACTTAGCCGTCATCATGGAAACCAAGAAAAAGGGCAGTGGCACCGAAGAACAAGGAGAATTCACTCTATAATGCTGGAGTAGGAAAAGCTGAATGTGCCAGAGCAGGGATTATGATTTATTACATGGAACAGACTCAAAGGCAACATTCAGGCATATAGATATGGAGTGAAAGACAAATCCAAATCGAGATAAATCTGAAATTTGAGAACCAAGATATTTCAGTAATCAGTGTGTACACTCCAGAGGAAGGCAAAGAGGAGGAAAGCAACGAGTTCTACAAACAGCTCCAAAAGACCACTGATTGTTGTAAATGGACTGCTAGTAGAACAAGTCAGAAGCTTTAAATAGTACATCCTGAAGGAGCTAGTGGCGGAGACACGTTGATAGAAAGCCTGGCGAATGGTCTCCTCAAAAAGTCAAAGAACACACTCCATCTGGCAGGAGGAGCAGAGAAAGACTGAAGAAAAAACTTGATGACACATTGGCAAGCAATTCTTCTACAGTTTCCCAGATGGGCTGAACAGTTCACTGGGTCAAAGTTCAATGATGATGATGACCGGCGGGCGTTTTTTTTTTTTTTATTAGAACAGGGCACATTTTGAAAATATTCGAAGTGAGTTCCTAATATATAAACCTAGGTATATTCAGCATTTTTTTTTTTTGTAATAATCCACGCAAAACAGTGAAATAAATCGTTGAAAAATAAGTAAATGGCTATATGTTTATGTACTCATTAGGCACCACTTTTGTGCCTTTTACAAAAAAATGATGATGGGGGGGGGGGGGGTTCCATATTGAGCCATCAAAAATCGATTCCCCAAACACGCGACATTGTTACAAAAAAGTCGTCAAAAATAAGGGCTTTCTAATTTTTCAACGTTTTTTTTTGGGTGGGGGGGGGTGATTTCCAACATCCTTGACTACCATTTTAGGCCCATTTTCGGCTCTTGAAGAGCTTCTAGGGCCTTCTCCAGAGACCCAAAATTAAAGTTGGCCCATATTCGGAACTTTTACTCCTCACGTGACGCCGAGTTGTACATACTATTTTCATATATGTAGATAGGAATTTACCTTGGTAAATTTCATTTTCAACTTACAGAGAAAACATTCAAAATTACAAGAATATTTTTTTTGAACCATTTCATTCAGTTTTTTTTTTCAATATGTGGTATGGGGAAAATATGCAGCATGTAAGTACCTACATCTACAATGGCAGCGAATATGAATAGGAGTAATGTACAGTACCTACCTATGTACCTATATATACTATGTAAATCAATACCATGCACAAAACGCGTCATACCTATACCTCTGATAAGTTGAAAACCATCGAATATGTTAACCATATTACATAAACTGGAGCACCAAAGCCACAAAAAATGATTGCAGAGCACGCCACAACATCAGAAATCGTTCGTGTTCAGCATTGAAACGCGAATTGCGGATGCGAAGAGCCGTTATAATGATAAATACCGTGTAAGAAGTGTGTATACAACGGCAATTTATCTAATATTTTCACTTTTTCAAGAACAATTTTATTTAGAATAGATGCAGCTTTATGTAGTTGGCTTGCTCGATGATAAAAGCATTTTCTTGTCGGCTAGACTATAATTGTAGATAACTCGGGCTTCAGTGAAGCGACTTGGACTGACTGCATCTATCATGGCGGAAGAGTTGGCAGTTTTTGAGATTTAAATTAACCACGTGCAAGGACGAGCTGTAATTATCAATTTCAGTACTGTGGCGATGATAAGAATCGGATATAATTGGCCGCGCGAAAGCGCTAAATGATAAAATATAGTTGGCCGCGGGTCGCTTGTTTTGATGACGAGAATTTTGTCTTGTTTAGTTTTAGTTGTTAGAAATTCGTTGACTAGATAATAAAAAGTATTTGTTATTGTTGATGATTTGATTTGGTATTGGTTCCGACATTTGGTAACCCCGACACAAACAATATTTTATGAATTTAATATTATTGTTATTTATTTCTTACGTCATGCCTGAAACTGCAGCAGAAAATCGTGGCTCCGGAGATCAAAACCGTTACTTTAACATTATCATTCCAGATTATAAAGTCAACGCTCCTGGTGGCATTACAACATGGATAAAGCAGGTAGAAACTCGATTTAAACTAGCGAAAATTACATCCGAAGAGGATAAATTTGATCATATGGTTGCGTCACTGCCACATGAAATAACGAATCGCGTATTCGATATAATAAACAATCCGCCAACTGTAAGTCCGTTTACTACATTAAAAGATAAAATTATTAAAGAATTCGAGCCAAGTGATGCAGAACGAGTTAAAAAGTTATTAAAAGGTATTTCTCGAGGTGATCGTAAACCATCTGAGTATTTTAGAGAAATGAAAGCGCTCGCTAAAGATAAAGTAACTGATGATGTTCTTCGAGAAATGTTTCTAGATCAATTACCAAAATCAGCAGCCGATATTTTGACAGTTTTGTCAACAACCTCGCTAGATGAATTAGCTAAAGCGGCGGATAAATTATGCGAACGAGTAAATGGAAATGAGACTGCAGCTGTATCTTCGAGTAATAATTCTGCTTCTGCACCTGATTTCGCGGATGTGATGGGTAAAGTTGTTGAAGCTTTAGATCGCTGTTCCTTTAATGGTCGTTCTCGTTATCGTGGTCGTGGCCGAGGTAATTATAACGGACGAGGAGGTTACAATAATCGTAACCGTAGTCAAACCCCGAATGATCGTAGTCGCAGCCGTAATCGTGGTCGTCGGAATCCAAATTGGAAACTTTGTTTTTATCATCACAAGTTCGGTGATAAAGCGTATAAATGCGAATCATGGTGCGAAAGGTTTGTCCCAAGTGAAGAGTCGAAAACGGAAAACTAGAGAAACTGTCCGTCAATGCCGCAGGCGGCAGTTTGCTAGATGGGCGGCGCTTATTTGTACATGACAATATTACAAAAATTCGTTTTCTGATCGATACGGGTGCGGATGTTTCTATTATTCCGGTTGAAAATAAATATCGTAAAAATTTTTCGAATCTAAAATTATACGCCGCTAACAAAACAGAAATTAATACTTATGGTTATCAGAAGTTAGAATTATCTTTAGGTTTAAGGCGTTCTTTTTCGTGGAATTTTATTATTTGTGATGTACCTCATGCTATAATTGGCGCTGATTTTCTAGAATATTTCAACTTGATACCAGATCTTAGACAGAAAAAATTAATAGACGGGAGTACTTTGTTAAATGTAGACTGCGCTTGTGTTAACCTTAATCATTATTCTATTAATACGATCGGTGATGATAAGATTTCTAATTTGTTAAAAGAATTTCCAAATGTAACTCAACCTATTCGTAATGGTGACAAGAAAGTTACACATAATACAACTCATGTAATTGAAACTGTAGGTCCTCCAAAATCAGCTCGTGCTCGTCGTCTGAATCCTGAAAAGCTTAAGTTTGTTAAACAGGAATTTGCTGATATGATTCGTCGTGGTGAAATACGTCCGTCAAAATCGCCGTGGGCTTCACCAATTCATGTTACTTCGAAAAAAGGTGCTGATAAGTGGCGCATTTGTGGAGATTACCGTCGTTTGAATTCAGTTACAAAACCTGACAGGTATCCTATTCCTAATCTTCTTGATTTTAATGCTCATGTAGCAGGTTCAAAACATTTTACAACGTTTGATATCCGACGAGCGTATCATCAGATTCCTGTGGCTGAAAATGATGTAGAAAAAACAGCCGTAATTACCCCTTTCGGATTATTCGAGTATATTTATATGCCTTTCGGTTTACGAAATGCCGCGCAAACATTCCAACGGTTTATCGATAATTTATTTCGTGATCTTCCGTATGTATACTGTTATATTGATGATATTTTTATTTGCGCTCCGACTCAAGAGTTACTTGAACAATATGTTAGAGAGGTTTTACGTCGCTTAAACGAGGCGAAGTTATTGATTAATATCGCAAAATGTCAGTTTTTCCAGACTGAAGTTAAATTTTTAGGCTACATTGTAAACGAACATGGTGTAAGACCTGATCCTGAACGTGTTGATGCGATTGTTAAATTTCCCAAACCTGAAACGGTTGATTCTCTACGCCGTTTCTTGGGTATGATTAATTTTTACCGGCGAAATATTCCGCATGCTGCTGAAATTCAACGTCGTCTACAAGTACTGATTGGTAAACATGGTCGTAAAAAAGATAAAACTCCGATTAAATGGTCCGATGATGGTATCAAAGCGTTCGAAGAATTCAAATCTGCGTTAATTAATGCTACATTGTTGTCTCACCCAGGTGAAAATTGTGAACTTATTTTACATACTGATGCGTCAATGTCCGCATTAGGCGGTGCTTTACATCAGATTAAAAATGGAGAAATGTTACCCGTTGCGTTTTTCTCACGTACTCTTTCAAAAACTGAATCGAATTATAGTACATATGACCGCGAATTGTTAGCTATTTTCGCAAGTATTAAGCATTTTCGTAATTATTTAGAAGGTCGTGAATTCGTAGTATATAGTGACCATAAACCTTTACAGTATGCATTTGATAAAATTTCTGAGAAATCTTCACCACGCGTTGTACGTCAATTGGATTATATAGGTCAATTTACTACAAAAATTTGTTATGTACCTGGACCGAGTAATATTCCAGCCGATTTTCTTTCACGTATTCATGTAATTAATACCGCATCGTTCGTAGATTATACAGAAATGTCTGAAGTTCAAGAAAATGATAATGAACTTAAAGAATTACTTATGTCGCCTAAAAGTAGTTTAAAATTAGAAAAAATCCGCGTACCTGATTCAAATGTTAGTTTATATTGTGATGTATCAGAAAAATGGTGTAGACCATACGTACCTTTACAATTTCGTAAATCTATTTTCGATACGATTCATAATTTATCTCATTCCGGTGTAAATTCGACTTGTAAAAATGTAGTAAAACGTTTTGTATGGCCTAATATTCGAAAAGATTGTCGCGAATGGGCTAGGACATGTATAAGTTGTCAAAAATCGAAAATTAATCGTCGAATTCGTACTCCGCTCGGTAAATTTGAATGTACTACTCGTTTTGCTCATGTTCACATTGATATAGTTGGGCCATTGAAATCGTCCAATGGGTACGAATATCTTGTTACAATGATCGATAGAGAAACCAGTTGGCCTGAAGCTGTACCAACAAAGTCAATCACTGCCAAAGCTGTTGCTGATATATTCGTTCGAAATTGGGTATCTAGATTTGGCGCTCCAGCTCGTATTACTTCAGACCAGGGTCGACAATTTGAAAGCGACTTATTCAAAGAATTAAATACTCGTATTGGAACTGAAAAATTACGTACTACCGCTTATCATCCCTGTGCTAATGGAAAGATAGAACGATGGCATCGAACATTGAAAGCTGCTATTATGGCGTATTCAAATACAGATAAATGGTTCGATTTTTTACCTCTAGTATTATTAGGACTACGTAATGCTGTGAATTCTGATTCAGGTGTATCACCAGCTCAAATGACGTATGGTACAGAGCTAAGGTTACCTGGTGAATTTTTCGATATTACAAGAGAACAGCCTATCACTGAACCTACAGAATTTGTAAAAAATTTGGGTCTTGCTTTACGTACTTTTGCAAATACGTCTCAACGTCATGGAGCATCTCCAGTTTATGTGCCGTCAAATATGCATACTTGTTCTCATGTTTTTGTACAAAATGAGGTTAAAAAATCGTTGGTTCCACCGTATACTGGACCCTTCAGAATTATTTCACGAGATGAAAAAACGGTGACAATAGAAAGAGATGGAAAAATTGAAAAAATTTCGTGGAATCGTGTCAAACCTGCGTATATTTTGAAAGTACCTGAAAGTCAACCGCTGAAACAATCAAGTGATAACAAAACGTCGCCAAAGAAGATCGTAACGTTTCATTCAATTCCTATTTCTAAACCAGTGTCTGTTTCCGAATCTGGTCCTGAGTCTAATCCTTCAGTTGAACCTAGAATATTACCTGATCGTCAAAGTAGATTTAAAGGCGTTTATTGTAAATAGATTAATAATTTTCGTTCACCATTGTCGCGTTCACTGGGGGGAAGGTATGTGGCGATGATAAGAATCGGATATAATTGGCCGCGCGAAAGCGCTAAATGATAAAATATAGTTGGCCGCGGGTCGCTTGTTTTGATGACGAGAATTTTGTCTTGTTTAGTTTTAGTTGTTAGAAATTCGTTGACTAGATAATAAAAAGTATTTGTTATTGTTGATGATTTGATTTGGTATTGGTTCCGACAAGTACCTACATACGTCTGTGAGAGAGATGCAGCATCGCATTGGAGCAATACCTGTTTCAAATAATCATCGAATATCTCAGTGCTGCTGATGATGTGGCCAAAGGCATCGTAAACACCTATTTCTGTATTAGGGAAATTGAATCACGTGTACCTAGGTACTCGACATTACGTTATTCGTTGTCGCATCTGCGTCTACGGTATTTAACGACTTGAGAAATTTAACGCTATTATAATTATATAGTGTTATGGTAGGTATATTTGTGTAAGTAAAACAACGTATCAATAATTTATTACGTTCTGGTTTTTCCTTCCTCGACTAATCTGAGTAGGTACTCGCAAGTACATTACCCATATATGAAATTATCAGGCGTGAAAAGCTTATCAGCGAAATCTTGACATTAGGTTGTTAGACGATGGATGCACGACTAACATTAACTCAGGCAGAGATAAAAAATAACGAAGGTTCTTGCAATTTACATTACGCACGTGAATTTATTTCAACAACGCCCGAATGTTTAAAAAATTACCACCGTCGTCGACCAGGGATGGAACTAAAGGGGGTGTGAATTTACACCTTTTTGAAGGATTCTCCCCCCCCCCACCTCCCCGACTCTTCGTTATAATGTACGTAGGTATATGAAATTAGATTTGTTGTTCTTTATTTTTAATGACGCGTATTTCAAAAACGAAGGGAAAAAATCTCTAGAGTGGGATTTTTCGAATCGAAAGTGGGAAGTGATTGGTAATTTATTTTGATGAGTTTTATTGGTAAAAATACGTTTACGCACGTACTGTATACTTTAGTAGAGGGACCTAGAGACTAGCTACATTATGGCGACCTTATCTATCGATATTTTTAGTAAGATACCATTTGTTTTGGCTACTTTTTATTGCAACACAGTTTCTAATTAATGTATCTTCAATGGCGTAGAAATTTATTCCAGTAGTTACAATCATTCATCATTGTAACTGAATCAAATCGATCTCGCTGAATTGAGAGATCATTCACGTAATTTACAGATAATCCTAGAAAATTCTACACCACAGTCGATCTCTCCGGCAGCGGCGAGATTAATCGTTGATGTGTTTTCGTGTTATTGTATCCTATTTTTTCTTTTTCCTTCGTGTTTAGGCTTAATATTTTTTTAATTCGATGAGTACGCGAACGTGTCGATTTTATTCAGTAGGTTTGATTTTTTTTTAGTCTTGATATTCTTTGTCATACCTACGTACCAATCGACTCGGGAGGTCGAAAATAAAGTAGAAGCATTTAAGCTTTTTTTGTTTTCGTGTTTGCGAATTGATGATTTTTTTCATTTTCTTCAAAAATAAACCACTATAGAAAATTTTGAATTTGAGCTGGCACGAAAACACTTTTGAAATATGTGTAAATCGATCGATTGGATCACAAAGGTGATATAAACCCGAGTTGGGTTGAATTTCATTTTCATCATACCTAATACAGCTAGTGTTTTTTCGAAAACTGGAGAATTCAAACATTTTCTGGAGGCTTCAGAACGATTCGATACCATCGCCATTCGACTAGGAAAGTCAAAAATTAGGTTCAAACCAAATTTCAGATTTTTTCGTTCACGTGTTCTTGAAGGATGATTTTTTTTTCATTTTTTCTCCAAAAAATAATCACTAGAGAAAATTTTGGATTTAAACTGGCACAAAAAGATTTTGAAAATATCGATCAAATAGGTCATAAAGATGGTAAATCAGAGTTTATAGGTGTTAAAGTCATTTTCGTTCTTAGTTTCGGCGTTTTTTTTTTTTTTTTTGAAAACTGAGGAATCCAAAAATCCACTGGTGGCTCCAGAATAGTTCGAAATCATCACAATTCGACTCAATGAGGGTCGAAAGTAGGGTACAAGTCAAATTTCAGATTTCTAGGTCAATCTGGTAACATTTTGATTTTTCTTTATTATTGCCCAGAATTTTAAAATAAAATTCGCAAAAACTCTGAAAATAAATTTCAGCGTCTGAAATTTTTGCTATGTAATGGTGTATTTTGAGGTGTGATTGATTCCCTTTCCTCTTTCCGAAAAATCTTATCGATGCCAATTTCAATTGTAAAATAGTTTTCCAGTAGATCTGAATTCTTAATATACCCTATCAATATTTATCTATAGATACTATAATTGAGAAAGTGAATTGAAATTTTGCATTTTCATTTTTATGTAATACCTAAATTATAGATGAGTACCTAATTTCTTATGTTTTTTTGTTTCAGGTGAGCATAAAATTTCCATGATAAGAGTAAAAAATGATGAAAATGGCCTAGGTAAGATATTCAATGTTTAAAAAGATCACACGTTATATTCAGATGAGTATTCAGCTTGACAAAATTGGCATTTTAAGAAAACAAAATGATTAAAAAATCACTAGGATAGGTACCTATTATCAATATTTAAATTATTTTAAAGTGATAATGCCTCCACGAAAACTGTTTGTGATTGTGACGAAATTCGGAATATAGAACTCAGATCGAAAGTCTGAGTGAGGATCGCTCAATTCGCCACAGTCATCGAAAAATTCCACATCTCTTAATGAATGAAATCCTTCGTAAATCTCGAGTAGATTTTCAATCACGACTCACGAGCACACACGAGAGTCGAGTAATAAATGAAACTCGAATCTGAAACTTATCAATTATCATTTTCTCCTACGAAACTCGGTTGTTTGTAAGGAAAATCACGAGCAATTTTTACTCGACATATCTCTTCTTGTAATCCGCCTGGACATCAAAGACACGTTATCAATCAGAAAAGTAAAAATGGCAGGAAAAATATCCGAACTTGGTTTCTTTACCTACTACGTAGGTAGTGTAGGTACGTGGAGTACACATTTATCGATGAAAAATGATATTAGATTAAGTACCAAAGAAAGACACGTATACAGATGACCCGTTTCATTTTCACCTCACCATTGGCAGAAGATTAAACGTCATTAGAGTAATTTTTAAAGGTGTGCTTTCGCCCATCTGATACCTATATATACCTATTACCTACCTATCTTCGAGAAAAAAGAACAATCGTACTCGCAACCATCATTTCATTTTTAGCCAATCCGAAATATTACTGTATATTAATTAATGGTCTTTTTTTTCACTTTCATAATCTGTGAAATTAAAATTCCGGTGAAGAAAGGTGGGAGGGGGGAGAGGATGTCAAACTGGGTTATACTACTGATCGCAAATATAATGACTCGTCGGATAAGAAGATTAATGAATAAGTATTCAGTTCCGTTTTGAAATACGATGACGCCGGCTGACTAAAGTATATGCAATGATGTACTTACCTGGTCAGAAGTGAAAAATCCAGCTAATAGGATTGTATAATCAGCGATGGATGATGCTTTACTGCACTAGTCAAAGTGACGTATACCTACGATTAATATGCTGATAACAACGCTTAGGTAATTAAAATACATAATATGATTTTATTAAGCTTTCAAGTCGCCAGCTTTGAATGAACATTCGAGTTGATGTGGATAAGATTACAAACTGGGTCTTAGATTACACGCGAGCATGCTATAAAGATGTTATCTTTGCATCTGATGTTTAATCATCGAATGGCTGCGGATTGAAGAAATGCAATGCACTTTGTTAGCATTGGTTGGTAGATTTCTTCCGAGTAAGCTGACATTCGACAAGCGTCGCCGATCTTTTCTCAAAGAGCTTTAAAATGAGGAGTTGATTTGATATTTGTTTCAAGTTATGCTTTATTAACCTATATTATTTCTTCATTATAGATAAGCCTACTTACTTACCTACCTACCTATTAAATCAATGCTGCTGTACATAGTAAGGTTTAATTTCCTAGAATGGGGTACCTAATATTTTTGCAATTTGAGGGCAATGAAGGCAAAGGCAAAGGCAAGGCATAGAATAAAAACTGCTTTCGATCTCTCTCTAGAGTCTAGACCTGTGAGAGTACATTGAGTAAGGTTCGAGGTTCCAGCGGATTGGATCGAAAAAAATAACACTTGATATTCAATTTTTTGTTCTGATTTTTTATCAGAATTAAGAGTGTTTGTGCCCATGAGAGGTGCTGTAGTTTCATTTTGAAAATTCTAGATTTAAAGTTGTCTTTAACTGCAATTTTTCAAATTTAAATGGTAACTTTCAACTTTTGCAATTTTTATGAAAAGTTGAGTTGGATTTTTTGAAAGTTCATTTTCGAGCTTTTCGAATTTTAATTGGGTAGTAAACTAGTAATTTTAAAGTTTCTACATATTTATTTTCTTCAAAAACTTTCGGACAGATTTGTTTAAGACTTCGGAGTCGGAGTTCAATTGGTCTCGAGAGATAGGTATGGATTCCTCAAAGTTTGGCATTTTGCATAAGAAATCGAAAATGCGGGGACATTAGCAGACTCATCCCCAACTTTCTGGAAAGAGGGAGGGGTCAAGACAAGAATTATGATGATTACTATATGTTAACAAGAAATTTCATGGGCTAGTTTTCAAAAGAGAAAAAATCAGTGAGCCAAAGTTCCCTTGAGAACCATAAAAAAAAGTCGTAGCAGTCTGCCGCTACGTAAGAGCCAAATTTTTGTGCCAGAAATATTGAGGGCTCTTGAACTACTCGCACCCTCGCTTCGCTCCTGTGCTTTGCCTGTGTTGCCCCTCTTGAGCTTCGCCCAACTACCTCCTACGCATGTTTTTTTCATGTTCTGCGCTCCGCTTAAACTACTAGCACCCTCGCTTCGCTACTGTGCTTCGCCTGTGTTGGGGGGACACCCCTGCACCACTTGGGCTTTGCCCAATTACCTCCAGCAGATGTCTTTTTTTCATGTTCTATGCTTCAGTTGAACTACTCGCACCCTCGCTTCGCTCCTGTGCTTCGCCTGTGTTCGTCCCCCTAAACCACCCTTGGGCTTCGCCCAACTCTCTCCTTCCACTGTTTCCTTCTTATATCGTATTCGCGGGGGGACTCCGTCCCCCCTGCGCCCCCCTTGAGCTTCGCCCAATTACCTCCAGCAGGTGTCTGTTTCATCGTTTGAACTACTCGCACCCTTGCTTCGCTCCTGTGCTTCGCCTGTGTTTGGGGGTCGTCACCCCTGAACCCACCGTGGGCTTTGCCCAACTCTCTCCTTGCACTGTTTCCTTCTTATATTCGTCCCCTGCGCCCCCCTTGAGCTTCGCCCAACTCTCTTCTTCCTCCTTCAAAAAATGTGGTAACAAACCTGTCTTGACCCTGAAACAGATCAAATGAGGTTGGAAGGTTTGAACTGGCAAAAGGCACTTCCGGTACATTCTCCCAATGCACTGTGAAAATTTGGATCCTCTAGGTCAATTTGGAGGGGCTGTAGGCTTGGCTAAACGTCAAAATTTTCAAAAAACCCGTATAATTGATGAAAAACTCCACTTTTTTGACCCTGGAGAGGGGTCTAATGAGGTTGGGAGGTTGAAACCTGCAAAAGGCACTTCAGGTACATCCTCCCAATGTACTGTGAAAATTTGGACCCTCTAGGTCAATTTGGAGGGGCTGTAGGCTTGACTAAAGGTCAAAAAACACGCAAAAATCCACTTTTTTGACCCTTGAGAGGAGTCAAATGGGGTTGGAAGGTTGAAACCGGCAAAAAGCACTCAAGGGGCACCTTCTCATTGTATGCTGAAAATTTGGACTCCTAAGGTCGATTTTAGGGGTGAGGGGGTCAAAAATAGGGGTCAAATGTGGTTTTTCCCACCTTAATCAGAGTGGGGATGACCTAGGAAACTAAAATTTGGATATGTCGATCACAATGAGAGTACTGACCAATGGTATAATTTTGGACTCTTTTCATCTTTTTGGAGTCATATAATGCCCCTCCAAAAAAATGACCTTTCTGTAAAAATGAGGTTGGAAGGTTTAAACATGCAAAAGGCACTTTGGGAACATCCTCTTATTGTACTGTGAAAATGTGGACCCTCTAGGTCAATTTGGAGGGGCTGTAGGCTTGACTAAATGTTGAAATTTTCAAAAAAACACGTTAAATGGATGAAAA
The DNA here is from genome assembly GCF_950023065.1 of Planococcus citri. Lineage (NCBI taxonomy): Eukaryota > Metazoa > Arthropoda > Insecta > Hemiptera > Pseudococcidae > Planococcus > Planococcus citri. The sequence continues at coordinate 34,552,887 of NC_088679.1, forward strand.
AATCCACTTTTTTGACCCTGGAGAGGGGTCAAATGGGGTTCGAAGGTTGAAACATGCAAAAGGCACTTCGGGTACATCCTCCCAATGTACTGTGAAAATTTGGACCCTCTAGGTCAATTTGGAGGTGCTGTAGGCTTGACTAAACGTCAAAAAACACGCAAAAATCCACTTTTTGACCCTGGAGAGGGGTCAAATGGGGTTGGAAGGTTGAAACCTGCAAAAAGAACTCAAGGGGTACCCTCTCATTGTATGCTGAAAATTTGGACTCCTAAGGTCAATTTTAGGGGTGAGGGGGTCAAAAATAGGGGTAAAATGTGGTTTTTCTCACTTAAAATGGGGTGGGGATGACTTAGGAAGCTGAAATTTGGATATGTTGATCACAATGGAGGTGTTGACCTATGGTATGATTTTGGACCTTTTTCGTTCATTTGGGGCCATATTATGCCCCTCCAAAAAAATGACCTTTCTGTAATTTTGAACTTTGACCCTCCGAACTTCAGGGGTCAACTCTAGCTCCCAAAAGAACCCTATTGTCCAAGTTTTATCCCATTTCATTCATTAGAACGTCTCTTGATTTAAAAAGTAAAAAATTCAAGTTTCGGTGAAACTTCTATATAAATAAATAAATATTTATATAAATATTCTAGGGGGTAAACTCGTAACTTTTTTATAGATTAACCAGCAAACTCATAACGTTTTGACAAACTCGTAACCTTTTTAGGACGTGACTTTTCGATGAGGTGCCATATGAATCTACAAGGTGTGGGGAGTCTACTGGCAAAGTTTGAGCAGGGACGTGAGATTGCCGTTTATACACTTTCTCTTTTGACTCAATTTTCAAATGAGTGCATAGCCTAAGTATTATGTACAAGGACATGAGGAAAAGGTGTTTATTGCCAAGAATCATTTTTTACGTTTTTTACGTTCTTTTTGGTGATTCTGGTGGTTGAAGATGTCCTCTTTCACATGGCGTGGTCAAAAATCCTCTAAAATAAATTTTTGACTGCTCAATTTTAATTTAGAGTTGATTATACAGGTCCGAATTTTCGTGTTTTTCAGTCTAAACAGTGATTTTATGGGAAAAGTATGCATCCTAGGAAAAAAATGCAATGAAGGAAATTGTAGAGAATAAAATTTTCTTTCTGCTCAGAGCTGGTTATTTTTCTGTGGGATGCTTTGTTAAAAAGCTATTTGCGAAAAACAGAGACGTAAGGGACTTTTAAAAAAAAGCTTTTCTGAAAAATTGATGTTTCGGCAATGAGATACCTCTCCACAGGTCACCCTAGGTCACCCAAAAATCAAGTTAACGAATATAACGCGGCCTAGCATCGAGTACTATCAGGCCTATGGGGTGACGCGTCGAGCGCATGCACAGCAACGAAGTTATGGAGGGGTCTTGAGATTGCTGTTTATACAAAACGTTACGAGTTTGCCTGTATGCGGCTATATATAAATATATATATAAAAACTGACACACCGGGAATCGTCTAGTTTGAGCTCAAAACGTCGAGAACTATCAAAATTTTTCATCCCCGACCTTTTTATCCAAAGTTGGGCCTACCGCAATAGCCATCATTTTTTACAAAAATTTGGCTAATAAACTCCTGAAAAATTGAACAAAATCGTGGATTCAACCTCTTTTTGGGTTGGGGTTATGTCATAAGCATTTTGAATTTTTTTTATTTCTCACCTCAAGTCCAGAAAAAGTAGTTATCTAGTTGATTCGATTTTTTCTTGAATTTTCGAGGTTGTCTGTTCGTAGGTATCCTTAAATTTTTTCATCTTCAAATTTCCTCAGCGGGGGAGGATTCAGCAATTTTGCACTCCTAAGAGGAAAAATAAAAATATTCCCCTCTCCCCGCCCCAAAATACATCATCTGTTTTTTTTTTGTTTTTTTTTTTCAAATCAGAATTCATTCCGAAAACTTATGAAAAAATAAACGATTGATGCGAGAACATGATTGACTTTTTTAAATCCATAGAATACATTTTTGTGGAAAATTTAGTCCATCCTGACAAATTCCTCAGACACAATTTCGCCATTTTTGAATTATTTACTAGTAGATATTCACTTCTAAGTGATATTTGTGATAGATGCCTGTTTTTAGTTCCTCATTGGGTGCTCTCCTCCTCCACCCCCACCTCCAATAGGCATAATATTCTAAATAGCATAAGGTGTGTATTATTGCATTTTACTACTACAAGTAGGTAGTAAAATACACCAAATCCGCAAATTGAAAGACCTAAGTAAGACTTATGAATAAAAACGTCAAGCTTATAGATTCCTCTGAGATTTTTGACTAATCAGGATCATTCATTTGTTACGTAATTTGCAACACAGCGACGAAAGAATACAGATTTGAACTATAATATTATAGTTATGCAATTCGTAAGAGGAACTGACTCGTAAAAATAAACATTCATAAAAATTGATAAAAATCGGATCAGTGAAGATATGAAACTTGATATTTTGATTTCTGGTTGAGTATTGCTGCAGTGTTTCAAAAATACCGTACAAATCGTACAGGTGAGCAGTTTTGTTCCTTTTTTTTTACTTCATTGGATTCACTATTCAGAACATTGGTATCCTAATTTTGTGGATTATTTTTAATTCTCTTCGATTAGTCAATAGTCATACATATACTTATGAGATGATCATTCTACATATAAGTTTAGCACAATTTTTGTCGTTCAATGTGGGGCATCTTAAAATAAAATTTCTTAGCATACGCGTAGGTAGGTAAAGGTTTGTAATCTAAATGTCAAAATCTTATGGTTCTTTATACCTATTCCTACCTAGCTTACAAAATAGGTAGTTTCAGTTTAAAATCCATTCAATTTCAAGACGTAAATGAGCTACCATTATGAATAATATTTAAATACGTTCGATTGTCGGCTGGAAAGTGGAAATCTAAGACGAGGAAATCGCTCGCAAGCCGCAATCCAACATACACGTACGTTTAATTACACGCATTTAACTTCTCACATTGTAATGGTAGGTTTATGTGTGCATACTTGAGAATATAAGAAAAGAATCTCCGTACCTCTATAATACGTTCGTATATACAATCGCAGCATTAAAATGATACACGCGACGTTTGTATACACGTTCGATTTACATACATTTAATCTCGCGACAGTAAATTAATTCAATAATCGGAAGTAAATATTTAAAAAGAACTCGTCCGCTTATATAAGTCGTCCTTTTAAAGTAGTCTCGCCTGTACCCGCAGCCGAGCTATATAAACGCGAATTATATAGCATCATTAAATCGATAATTACCGCGAACAATTTTCTATGTATATACTTTTCGAGATGACAGTTAAAGATTACAATTGGTCTGTAAAGATGTAAATTTTATCTTACACTTTTATCGTTCGAGTTAACACCCACCGAGCTCATCCGCATTTTAAAGCCTCACACAACACATACAGCCACATAGTACAATAAAGTTGAAAGTAATTTATCCTTTTCATAGATCTCGGCGTTCTACGTTTATATTTCCGCCTGAAAAATTTGCATTCTATTGTGGTTGAAAAGTTCGTGATGTAACTTGATCCATATTTGTCATGAAAGTTTCGCACTTCTCTTTCGGACATGATAGATAGGTTCGTCCTGTGGCGCGTTCGCGTTTCCTTCTCTATGCATAAAATCATTTATCAAGTTAGTTTCTTTTGTGTACAAGTTCACCGATAATTTAATAAAGCTAACGTGACTAATAAACTCGCCAATGTAAATAAAACTACACACACGTAGGTACACGTAAGTACCCGTAGGTTGTAGAGGTGCCCAGGTATACAATACATGAAGCATGAGAGAATCATATTCCAAAGGCTTTTGAAATATTACCCGGTAGCTTTCTCTCATCGAATTATAAATTTTTTTTATTGTTTTATCAGATTAATCGAGTTTAAAAATTAAATTAAACAATTTAACGTCTATCTATAGGTACCTATATAGGTAGGTATTCAGCCGCCATCGTACGCGTAATAGCATTACGATGTAAGCCTCGTGTATTTACATATTATATACTATGTGTATACTCCAAGGTACCTACATTCTTTAATAATGTGCGGTCAACTCTTGGTCGTCGATTAACCGCTCGGCGGCGCTCGCCCGTCATTTACCAAACATTGTGATAAATTGATCTCTCGTTAGATAATAGATGGCCTATTTGATAAAAGATCGTATAAACTTGTAGACCGCTCCTGGTTTTCATCTCAAAGATATATAAATTTACCTATATATAGGCCTAAAGAATATGTGTTTTTCTAATATACTTACACAAATAGATAAAAACACAATCTGTTGAGTAAGCACTGAGTAATTTTTTGGAAATTTTAATCGATGAATGAAAATGTCGAAATGATTTCATGGAAAGTGAATTACAAATTATCCGTTTTATGGACAGGATGTCCCTGAAAAAATAGCTACTTCGAGAGGCTTTGTGCAATAAACAAAAAAAAAAATAGCCGACTGAGAACTCGAAAAAAACTTCAAAAAGAGGTATCCAACCGGCGTAAAATTTCTTGAATCGGACAACGCTAGATCATAATACCTTACAAAAATAGTAGGTATATAATAAGCCAAAATTCTGAAAGTTGAAATGCATTTTTCAATTCTTGGTAAGTAAATTTGAAAAAATTAAAGGGTCACAAATGCGAAGAAATCTAATTTTACCAAATTAACCCATAAAGCTGGAATTTGGCATAAGTACCTCATCTCGATTCTCGAACCCATCAAATTGATTGGAAGAGAATTTAATCCGTTTTAAGTATAGGTATACCTAATTCTAAAACCTGCAAAAAATTTTAAAAAGTTGAAATTTCCATAAATTTTACCAAATAAAGTTGATAAGCTAAAATTCACTCGATATCATAATTACATGCTGAGTAGACTGGAGATGGTTTTAAACCGTTCTAAAACCTCCAAAGTCGTTTTGAAGATTGTACCCCCCTCCCCCCCGCAAAAATACATGATGAAAAAATTTCCATAAAATCTGTGTGAACTGAAAGTAGCACGTACTTATGCTCACGATTGTTGCTTGTTAGTGGCCCCTTTGACTGATTAAACACAATTTTTCCAAAATCGTTGAATTCCAGTTCAAAACCAAATTTTGTCCCACGATTTCATAATTAAAAATTTTACAATTTTATTATCGTCCTGCTGTTTGATGTGGAAAGCTGAAATTCAGTTTACACCCCATTTTTTACATTCCGAATCGATTGCCGGAAGTTTCAAGCCATTTTGGAGCCTCCGGCAGCATTTTTGGTTTTTTACATCATTTTTTGTCAATTCCGTAGATAAGATAGGTACCTACTATCTACTATAAAATTGCTGAAAAAAATACAATTCCGAACTAGAACGTATCGATTTTGGAAAAATTGTGAATAATTAGTCAAATGGGTCACCAACATGCACCAATCACGAGTAGGTATATGTGCCCGCGTCTAGAAAAAGGGTACTAAGGGTAATTTTTTCAAAATTTTTTTTATTTTTGATTTTTATGTAAAATTTTGTCAAAATTCGAATGAGACCGGTCCCAGACCCGTAGAGTGCTTTTTAAGCGCGCTACACGCGTTTTAAGTGAGTAAAGTCGAAAAATAAATTTAAAAAAAAAATGGAATTTTAGGGTTTTGATCAAATTTTATTTTTCTTTCAGGGTAACTTGGGTGAAATTTTTTTTTTTTTGATTCTTATGTAAAATTTCATGAAAATTCGAATGAGACCAGTTCATTTTTCATTTTCAATTGAAATCATTTTTAATAATTATTAGTTTGCACAAAAATTCATTATTCATTGTTCAAAAGCAAAAAAAAAATGATTAAATTAGATTTTCTATAAAAATTCAACTCGTAAAAATAAAAATCGCAAAAAAAAATTTTGAAAAAATATTGTGCCCGAGGCGGGACTCGATCTCAGTACCTCTCGCTCCGCGAGCGGGTGCCTTAACCAGGCGGCTAGCGCTACTGCAAGGCAAAATGCGTTTTTCAACAATATACATATTGCTAAACAGCGTCGAAAACTACATCACCACGCGAAGTTTCACGTTTTTACACTCAAATTACGTGAAAATACAAACGTAAACTTTAAACCGTTCTCCTGTAAAATTTACGTTTTTACCCTTAGTACCCTTTTACTAGACGTGGGCACATATATGTTTTGAAGTTGATTTGGACACAGATTTCATAGCGCCTTCTTTTTTTTTTTTTGAAAACTAGAATTTCTCAAATATAGTTGGAGGCTCTAGAACGACTTGAAATTACTTTCAGTCCACTCAGCATGTTAAAATTGAGGTATAGATTGAATTTTAGTTTTCCAATTTTATTAGGGAAATTTTTTTGGGGAAATTTTAACTTTCAGAAATCTGATGGAGGCTTGAGAACTGCTCAGAATGTTTCGAAAAAAGCTTCCAATCAATTTGACGCATCAAAAATAGGGTACATGTCAAATGTCAGATTTTTAAGTCAATTCGATGAATTTTGATTTTTTTCAGCATTTTTGAAATTTTGACCCTTTACAATCACTTCTATGAAAGGGCCCCAAAACCCACATGCCAGTTCTAATGGATGATGTCAGTCCATGGTGGACGACATGTTTTAGTGTACTTTGTCTTTTTGAAAAAGGTCTTCGAGGTCTTAGTGTACAGCGAAGTGGGGCAGTGGGTCCTCCTACCTCTACCACCAGTCGATATCGTCGGGGTTTTAGGATTCGACGCCTAGACGCGCCCTCTGGTTACGCGGGTCCCCGCAGCCGGGGCATATGTAGAGGGTAGATGAGGACCCAAAGTACTCATTATAGCAGGGAATATATGCCCCCGGTCGTCGGTAACACTGCTGGTGCAGTGCTATCTAGCGGATTAGTTCTGTGAGATGCGGACGACCGAAACAGCCTGCCGTGTCCGCTTCGCAGTTGTCTCAGGTCACTTAGAGTAATCGCTCCTCTGGATGGATATTAGGACAACAAGCCTTTTGAGCAGAACTGCACAGATGCGTGTGTAATTAAAGCTCTAGGTATTACCTATTAGTAGTGTGTAAATGTATGTTCATTAAGAGAAGCTCAATAAAGTGTTAAAAGTGATTTATCATCTTTTATCTTATTGGTCAGACGAATAGTGACATACACACAACCTGTATGAGGGAAGGTGTAGGGTATTAATTAGCCGAGCATACCCAGGACAGGTACATAGGGAACTGAATCCTCTCAGGAGGACTAAGTTCCCTCCTATCTTCTCTCTACAATGGGTGTAATAATTATGTAATAATCATGTAATTAGAAACACCCAAAAAAAAAATCAAAAAATTTACTAATTAAATTGAAAAATGCACTTCAGCACCTGAAATTTTGGCTGGTGATCTATATTTTTTGCATGCTATTTAGATTTAACTTGGTGTGGTTCAAATAATTTTTTACCATTTGGGATATCTCTTTTCTTAGATATTTTGGGGTCCTATACATGATTTAAAATTTTTTATAATACTCGTATATAGGTAGTTCAAAAACTGATAATGAATGGCCCGTGGGGGAAATAGTCCAACTTGTTCAAAAAAAAATGATACAAAAAACGTAAAAAAAAGTTACACTTTTTCCCATTAATATCTAATATGGTTCTCAAAAACGTGTTAATGAATAGAATTTGACCTAGATAGCAGATATTCCCAGAGCTGCGACTGCATAATCGCAAATTTTGAACTTTCGATACAATTTTTTTTCCAGAAAAAGTTCTTTTAGTCTATCAGTATTGAAAAGTGGCTCCCAAAAAGCGCTGACATCTGTGTAGTTGGCATTTATCCCCCCCCCCATGAAAAATTCCAATTGCATATTTCGGGAGTTTAAAATGATTTTGCCTCGTTCTTCTGTTCATGGATCCAAAAAATCATCATACTCACAGAAGAAACCCCCAAAATGATGAATCCAACCCCTTTAAAACCAGTTCGATATCTTCATTATTATTTAATGAAAATTTGATGCTACCGATCAAAACTTATCAAACACACTGCGTACAATGTGCCTTTCGTCGATTAAAATTCGTACACGAAAAATTTCAATGACCACTGCACATAGGTACGATTACCTTACGTTTACCATACATACAGTGTGTATTGTAGGTAGGTACCTGACTGAAATAAAACATACCATACGCTCCGGGGTAATAGTATGTTATCACGTACACATCGGCAGCCGTTAAATGACATGTTAAATAATAAATAATAATTTTACAATATATGCGCGATATTTGCTATTAATAATGAAACCATGAGGAGGGAATAGGGAAGGGCGTGATAGAAAGTTTAATGCGTTGTTCGACGCGATAAATCAGAAACGTGATGTAAACATTAAAACTTCACATTACGACAAATAAGAAGTGTACAGTAGTATATACTACTGTATCATTGATACCGATACAGATACACTATATGTATTTTTCTGCCTGCTGGCCGTCAAAGGTATACTTACCTATTAATCTAACCGCCGAACATCATTTCCACTATGCAGTGTCACTTTGGAATGCACGTCTAGCGTCTACGGATGTGGACATAGGTTTGAATGCGATTCTATGGCTTCCAGGCTCAAGTGCATACTATGCTAATATTCTTATTACATATGTTTTGCATTATAGTGTAATCGTATTAACAATATGCAGTGAAAATTTTTATAACTACGTAAAATTTCAACCGATAGGTGAGCTATTATTCTCGATTTGGTCACTATATATTCGTCGTCTGCAGCGTACGTATATTGCAATCTATTATTGACAGTGTGAAAGGTTCTCTTTTGTATGATTTAGGTATTACATTTTGTTTATTTTGTTAACACGTTTTGTGATAAAATTTACCTACGTTTGTTGCAAATAAATAGAAAAGAAACTGCAATAGAAGATCTTATGAGAAAAATGTGAATATGAGCTCCGTGGTGCATGGTTGAAAATATGTACATATTATTTATTGAGAATGAATTGAATATAGGTACCTACCAAATTGGTAAATCTAATAAATTTCAAAAAAAATGTTTCAAAAAAAAAATACACCATAACTTCAGTAGGTATTCAGAACTGATTTGTTTTAAGGAGCTGAGGGAAGAGAATCTTTTGAACTGGCTCACTCTGATTCAAAAAAATGAAACCAAACTTAATTAAAAGAACATGTCTTAAAACACCCGTAATCATAATTTTCAGGTTTCAAAGTTCATTTTTAAATTATTGGCGAATTTTTGAAAATGTGAAAAACTTTAAAAAGCTGTTTCAAGAAAGATTTTTAAACTTTATCAGGAATGAAATGTAAATTTTTTTGAGCTAAGTGAATCAATGTGACAAAAGTTTTAGGTATAGCTTCTATAAAGTTCATTTTTGACACTATCAAAGCGATTTCAAGTTTCTGGAGAAATTTTAGAACTCGTTGAAGGCTCCAAAAAGATCAAGGTATTTATGTACTTACCTCGGTACTTTCTTTGAAAATTTCATTTTTTAAATCACTTTTTCTGGAATTTACAAATTAGTGAAAAATTCAGTTTAGAGCTTCAGAATGATCCAAAGCTAGTAATATTGTTGATGTGTAGGACTTTGATTATAAAAGTTGTTCACATTCGTTCGTTTTTCTCAAAAAGGTTTAGTTTTATGAAAAAGTTTAAGAATCGCCCCTAAAACAGCTCTTTTGTAATGTTTTCAGTGTTTTTTAATTCAATCTAATCACCTACCTATCTACCTACCTACCTACCTAATGTACACTTTTTTCTAATTTTTGACCAAAAAAATATCCTCTGTGGATTGATTTTCTTAAAACATTTTTTAAGATCCTACGCTAAGATGTAATTTATTAAAAAATTGCTCAAGGAAGTTCAGTTAGTTTATTCATCACATTATTACAATAGTAGGAAGAGACCACACGCCCATAAACGTTGCTGAGGAGTGATGGCCGATGACTCTTATCACAATGACTAGACAAAATCCAACATAAATGAAGACTCAATTGGTACTTATTTAGATATGATTGAAGATTTATAAATGTTGAAAATATTAAGAAACGAAAATCAAAAGTGATTTCGAAGTTGTTTCTTTATTATGACTCATTAGCCTATAATTTTTGTTATCGATTTCCTCATTTTTCGATGTTTGTATCTAATGAGTGAATCAAAACTTGAGACATGTATAAAACCAATTTGAAAATCTGATTTTTGGTACAAGAGCCAATCACGGACAGAAATATTTTTGAACCGGGTAGGAAAAAATTGATAAAACTTTTAAAAATACACCATCAGAATAACTCTCAATTTACAGAATTTTATTTTTGATTTTCGGTGAATTTTTGAAAATTCAAAGGCTCAAGCAGGATGAGGAGAGTCGTGAATCAGTTGAAATGGAATTTTTCAAATAAAGTAGGTATGTACTTATTTCTTCAGCTCATATAATCGCAGTGGTAAAGTATTATGTTAAAGGCTAACATCACAATCCTTATCATTTTATGCAGGATTTTCACTCTTTCTCGGTTCAAAGGACAATTTTTTGGCCAAATCGTACAAAATTTGGCTCATAAGCAAAGGTTCTCATCATAAATGTGACCAAATTTGTCAATTTTTTCGCCTTTTCAACCCTTGAAATTAATTTTGAAATTTTTAAAATGACTCCCTTCTGTCTTTTGTAAATATTTTCATATAAATTATTCTTTTTATTGCCATAAGTACCTATGTATATTTGGATTTATTGAATCAAATTATTTCAATTTTGACTCTTTTCGTGACGATTCTGTTAAATCTTAAGTAGGCCAACTTTTTGAAAAACTTTTCATTTAAAAAAAAAAAAATTAGCTAAAAATTTAGGATTTTTTTAATTCTTTGAATGTACTCTTTTTTGTGACTCAAACGATCGATTTGGGCACAAATTTTCATCCCTCTTCAAATCACAAGTCAATTCAGGGGGAAAAATGCCCGAAGCTTTGTAATCGATACAAAATGTTCAAAATCTACTTATTAAAAAATCAAACAGCTGAATTGATTTATTTAAAATAAAGTTTATAGCCCAAGGAAACATTTAGGTAGGAGGCTATTCTTAGTCAAAATCGTCCCATAAGAAAATCCTCTTTCTTACAAAAAATGAAATCACACATTTTAGTATCTAAGGTAGTTTCAGAAAAACCAACATTTTATTGCTGAGGTTTACTATCAAACAGCTCTTCCATATGTATTGAAAAATGTTCAACTCTTTTGAAAAAATTTCCGGTTCTTTTCACTATGATATTGTGGACGTGAAAAAAAAATATTAGGACGTTTTCTTTTTCAGGAAAAAGTTTATTTTCTTATTCAAAGTAGAAAAAGCCTTTCCGGTAATAAATAACTTCAATTTGAAAGGCGCTATGTACATTTCTCTTAATACCAAAGATTTGTCTAATGCGAAAAACACAAAACTGGAAGGTAACACCCACGCATCACACCATTACCATGGCTAGATGCAAAGGAAAACTTAGAACGTTTACACTTCATAAACAATAACAGCGACAGCGAGGCGTAAACTTTTCACCTGGAAACTTGCCTCGACTCATTTTGAATTTGCGAAGTCAACGTGAGAAATAAAACAACTGACATAAACATGATAAAAATTTTCCTCGTATTTTAATTTAGATTACGTAAACTCGGTATGAAATTTGACGAAACCAGAGGCAAAAATTCTCAAATAATCGCATGGATGGTGTAGGTAAAGGTAATTGAAACATTACATCGGTGTGCGGCGATGTTATAGGTTGTATGTACCATGGCATTAAAACATTTTATGTAGGTATCTAGTAGTGGTATTCGTTAATGAATACAAACAAGTTGCTGACTGGGTAATTGTATTATATTGTCATTGACAATGAACGTTTTCAAATAATCTCTCGGTCTCGAGGAAGGAATATCATTTACTGTTAGCGTGTAAATTCATAAACGGTCGCAGCCGGCGGCCGCGGTTATTTGCCAAAAGTGAACTCTCATCAGTCATTATCTAACTGAAAACGAGCCGCCGCGTAAAGTATACTATTTTCCGTTCGATTTAAATATTATGAATACCGTTTACGCGGTTATATTGTTTATAACGGCGTCCATTGTTCCAGATAGTTTATTTTTTCCTTCTCTTTATAATACCTATCTTTTTATTTTAGAAAAACATAACAGAGACGTATGTACCTCATTATCATTAACAATACTCATCTTCGGAGTACCTATAATAATTCAACAACGCGTACACACTTGAAAGAAAGTTACTTTTTACCATACGTTCAATCGGCTGTCTACACACTCAATTGACGTTTAATTTCTTTCAAGTTACTTAATCCGTGACTAAACTGTAATGTTGTATCTTGCCACACGATCGGATGAATAAAAAAAAAAAAAAAAAAAATGAAAAACCTTCATGTCAGCTAAAGGCTACGTTGATAGGTAATTCATGATCGAATCCACTACAGGGTGGCCAGAAATATCGGGTACCCCTAAAAAAGTTTTCTAACTAAATACTTCGGTTGGTCACAGTGAATGATAATAATGATGACATATGATTGGTTGTTGGACTGGAGAGATAACATTCCACCAATCATATGCATCTATTTCACGTTGCCAACCTATATTTTTAATGAAAAACTTTCTTAGGGGTACCCGATATTTCTGGCCACCCTGTACCAACTAATAAAAGGTTTATGTAAACGCATTTTTTCACTAATTAATCGGCTTACAATCGACAAAAATCATCAAGTGCCTCATTAATGTATCTACATGAACAATTCACCATCCCCTCTTTTCTTTACCTTTGTCTTAATCGTTGGTACAATAGCCACTGATCAGCAAAAATCTCACCATCTCGAAAACATGACGAGGAAATGCATTACAATCTGAGATATCGAAAATCGAGTAATTATTTGTGGGTAAGGTGCTTATGAAGCCAATGCACGAAAGCCAAAAGGTATCGAGATTTTTTAAAAGTCGTGTGAAATTAAAATAGGTATCGTAGAACTTTGTTATGTAATCTTACATTGTAAAGGAGGAAACGAAGCGAAGGTTTCGCGAGTGTGTCATGTTCTTATTACATGTGTTTATAAAAACAGCGAACTCAAAAATATCACGAATAATTCACTTTTTTACGAAGTAAGTATACGAAAAAAATTTTAATGTCAAAGAAGTCGAAATTCTTGTCTATAAATTACGTCTATCAAAAGTTTAAAATTTTCCCCTTCGAACAATTTTGGAAACTCGATGCGTCGTTTCAACTCGAGAAAACCTTGCGATTCATGGTAGGTAGAGGTACTTACTTAGGTACCATGTTTACACAGATTTTCCACAAAAAAAAATTCACTTTGATTTACCCACAACCAAATTTTTTAGACTTGTTTAACTAGATCTTTTTTCGTACATCAGAATTCAGATTGACAACTGTCGGATTTTTCAAAACATTAGTTTTCTTTTCCACTTCTTTGCTTAGCTCAAATTAAAAGCAAAGTTCAAAAATGGTTATCATACATACCTAGTTGAAAATTCATGTTTTGTGATTGGTTGTTCATTTTGATGAGAGGAAACTATCTAATAGGTAGATATGTTTTTAGAGCTGGAAAAAGTTTCATGATTGGAGGAGTTGGAGGGAGTAGAATATTCCCACAATATTCTCTGTCTGTTATATGAATGAGATTGAAAGACTGAACAGGTCAATGCCATCCAACAACAGCTCACAAGGGAACCTCTCGAGGTATCCGCCTCCGATTTGAACAGGACCTCAATTTTTCGAAAGAGCATGGTCAGAATCTCCCATTTAAAAGTAGCCCTGAAACTAATATCAATTCTCCTGAATCGAATTTCACCGTTTCCAACCCTTCTGGATCCTCCAGTACAGTTTTCACTTTCTCTAGAATAACTTTTGAATTCCTACGGAAAGCATTAAAGTGAATTAGTGCAGCTAGAAATCAAGTTGTGGCTGATTTCTCGACTTATTTAACGGAATTATCCGCATTTGGGTTCATTTCCAGGCGTACACTCTGTGTAGGTTTTTTTTACCGGCATATGGGGGGGGGGGATAAAAATCCAAAATTTTCTGTTATACAAGTGGTTGTATTTTATGTAGCCTCCCCCCCCCTCCCCACCAGAATTTCATCATTTCGAGTCATTTTTGAGCCTTTCGGAGCAGTTCTGAGTTATTTTGTGACTTCTTCAGAATAATTTTCGTATTTCTTCGGAAGACGTGGAAATTAATTTGGGCAGCTAAAAATCGGATTGTTGCTTATTCTTGATTTCTTTAACAAATTTATTTACGTTTGACCAATTTTTACTCTAAAAAGTCGACAATAAGCCAGAACTCGTTTTTTTAAGCCGCCCAAATTAATTCCGGTGGTTTTAGGGGAAATTCAAAAATTACGAAGGAATTGAAAATCACGCTATGGATGCTTCTGAAATCAGAATGGCCAGAAATGGTGAAATTCAGTTCGAAACAGTGAATTTTAAGTTTTCAGGACTAATTTTATAATTTTTACTCAATAAATTACATTTTTGTTTCAAAAACATAAATTTCCAAAAATGTTCAATTTTGGATTTTTTAATGTTCGCTAAAAAACGAAAAACCAACTTGGGTATTTGAATTTTTGATTATGGAGGTTTCAGACCATGCTCAAAATCATAAGTAATTTGAATTTTTAAAAATTATTTGACTTTTGATGGGTTTTGTGGAAAATTTAATGATTTGGATAAAATCTTCTACTTCTAGCCACTTTTGAGTTTTGTTTCAGAGTTGTCGTCTTTAAGCAGTAGTTTTGGACATATATGATTCGTCAATTAAGACTGCTCATTTCGGTCCATTTTGTTGATTTTTGAGCGAAAAAAAAAACATACCTACTTATTCGTGAGAGAGAGATGAAAAAATAAATTGTTGATTTAGATAAACATCAAAATGTAAAAAATTCTTCAACAATTTTTATGATTTTGAAAAAACTCCAAGGTATTTTCAAAATCAATTTCCATTACACCTGATAATATGTAGGTACAGGTACCTACTTATCTTAGAATATATAAATAACGTGGTTTTGTGCTAGTAGGTAGATGAATAGAGAACACAAAACATAGCAACATGTCTTTCCGTGAAGTTAATAATATAAGTCAACTTACACTCTTGTTTTTCATTTCCATTTCCACGGTTTCAACGAAATAATAACTCATCATTAATTTTGCCAAACATTAACTTACCTAATAATTTTCTGCTCCAAAAAATGTCCATGCATTTCGAGGTTAGTTCTGAAATTCAAAACAGACAACATTGATGATTTAAATAAAAAAGTCATTTTATATACTTATTTCATAAATAAGTATAAATTCCATTAACCTATCTATTTGTATTAAGTCTAATTTCTTCGTGAGAAAAAAAAATCCATCTTCGTATGTACTTTTTATAATCTTTAAAAAAAAAAGAAGAAAAAATGATATGAAATGAAAATCTTGAGCCTAGTATACCTACCTAAATCTGAACGCATTTCAATAAATTAAAAAAAAGCTGGGTAAATCTCAATAGATGCCTTACCTATACATACTCGTATAATTTGATCAGTATTTCAAGTTTGAAAAATACCTTTATATATGCAAAACGATACGCAACACTATCGAGCCTTTTTATTCGCTAAACGTAACGTAGGTAGGTACTATAGCTCTAGCTATACATATAATTTGATAGAGGTAAAAAAAAAAATGCGAAGAAATTTTACCATTTATTGAAAAACCAAAAAAAGGAAAACGAGCAAGAGATTCGAAAAATGTACCCGTCACATGGAATTTCGCTTTGGTGCTTTTTCCGCTCGTATAAAATACAAAATAAACCTACGCTCATTTTTCAAACATAGAATAACAATACTGGGCATGGGCAACGTTGACTCCTTTATTTTTAAGGGTAGGTAAGTATTTTTAACAGACTCGTATCAAGTTGAAATTTTACTCCGAGTTTGGAAATTGACATCGTGTGCGTGTGTTAAAAAAAAAAGGAATTTGAAAAGTTCTCCATATGCGTTGGACATTCGACCATACGGTTTTTACTTTTTTTTCTTCTTTTTCTTTCATCTCTCATTCTATGTTTCTGTGATTTGCGATGATGTTATGGTAGAGTGCGTGTATTCATACCAAACCAATCAATCACTTTCACTATCTGATAATGTGATATCAAACAGTGCTAATAGAATCAGAAACGGAATTCGTAATAGGTAGTTGTCTGGAACTAATGTACGAAACTTACTGACCATTCGCATACATAATTACTGCAAACAAATAAGATATCATCTTCGAAAACCTTTACAGTACTAACGTGTGTATTCATGTAGTACGAATTTGCTAACTCGAATACAATCGAGTAAACTATTTACCACGTATCTGTTCGACTTCGCTCTCCGCGTATAAGCGTATTTTTCTCTTCGTAGAGAAAATCTCACACGTCGTTAATTTCAAATAGCCTAACGCAGCTTTAAACCACAAACGTTTTGCGCACAGATGGAAAGAGTGAAAGAGACGTTAATCTGTCGCAGAATAAACATATCAATCGTCGCAACGCCTTCGGCCATTGCTTCCAATTTCTCCGCGCAGCTCTCCGGCATTGCCTATTGCATCTAGCTTGGTACATACTTTTTTTTTCATCTATGTAATCAATGAGAGCAATCATGTCTAGACGATGTTTCATTACCATATAAAACACACGCGAGCCTACCACAATGAAAACTACAGATGCAAATTCACTCTTATTTTTTGTTTACTTTCTGCGTTTATCAGAATGTACTCACCTAACTCGTACAAGTTGGAGATAATAAAAATTATTCCGTTAATACGAAACTATTTTTATAGCCTTTGATGTTTATTATCGCTGCACTGTACAATGTGTGGCAATAAAATTAATTTAATGCTACTATTTTGACTGGGTTTCAACTTTCACTGCAACAAGTAGATAGGTAAGTATAGGCACCTGAAGTAAAAATTCTTAGAAAGCTGTTTTCCCCTTTTCTTCCTTTTTTTTTCATTTTGGAAAAGGGGAAACAGTCTTTCGTTTAACGTATCGTGATGTAATCTGTTATGAAATTGAAATATGGTTAAAGTTGATTTTGGAGCTAGCTAAAAGTTTGGAGGGATTATATGGATATGTTTTTTAAAGGATTTTGTATTCGTAGGTATATTCAATACGTTGCAAATTCATTATTTTTCTTCTGTCAGCACCTCAACTTTTATATGAATTTTCTTCGACAGTCGAAAAAAATGATCTATGATACCTACCTTCTACAATCGTGCAGAAGAAAACGGCGCTAGACAAGAATTGTCTTTATTCGCTTGAACATCAAAAATTGAGGCAAAAATTGCAAGTGTATTTTAAAGGGCATCAATTTTTTATGCGAATCTTCTCTCAGCTCAATTTTCACAGAGAAAAGCTTCCTTTGTTATTCGAATTCTTATTAAATAATAGGTAATCCAGATCCCAGTGGAAAATGATCAGGTCTGTTCAAAGCTGATCCGATTCGGACATTCCATGTATCCAATTTCACACGATCAAATCTGACTCCATCTAATCAGACCGGGTTAGATCGAAGTTTTGATCAGAGCAGGAGATCTGATTAGATCCGGGCATTTCTCAAGTTCAATTAGTTTGATCTGACCAAAATTAATCAGGTCGGAGTTGTGACTTTATTAAGTATTCTCAGACTCATTCAGATCCAATAGAGGAGACCTGATTGGATCTGACTAGATCTGAGTAGATCTGATCACACCTGATTAAATCCAGACATATTCAGATCTAATTAGATCTGACCAGATCTAATCTGCAGATCAGAGTTTTGATCGGATTGGATCTTTTCAGACTGTCTCTGCTCCTATCATTTTCCTCTGAGAAAGAAGGAGATGTACAGCAAAATGCAATGGAAAAATTTTCATTCATGCCGACCTATAATTTAAAAAATGGCGGCTTAAATAAAAATACATGCTTAAAATTTTTATTCGCGCTATTGTTTTCAAAGTTCTAAAAAATCTCAGAAATGAGAAAATCTCTTCAAAAATAAAGGAAAAGTTTCTAGTGCAGTAGTGCAGCTTCAATTTCAAATTCAAATGGTTTATTGTAAGTTTGCTCATTGAGCACTTTAACAATATGACAAAATGCATGAATGTGACGGTTTTTTTGAGGGGGGGGGGGGGGTCGTTCATCTGACCCGGTCTAACCAGATATGGTAAGATTAAACTTTTGATCAGACAATATGGGAGACCTGATTGATCATAGGTGCTTCAGAATAGGGCATTTCCTGGATACAATATATGAAGAGTCCAGGGAAAGAACCAGGTAAGTCACTTTTTCAAACTTCTGAGTTACGGCGTTTTGAAGTATCAGAAGGCTCCAATTTTGTAGCGAATTTGAATTTCATCAAGGTAATGACTAGAAATACATCACACAACATCCCACAAACACAACTTGAGGCATTGTAGGAAAAAAATGAAGAGATGAGCCAGTCACGACTTGAAAAGTCACTGTTCTCGTGAAAAAATCAAGCAAAAAATCGAAAAATCAGTGTTTCGCAACAACTTGAATTCGATGAAAATCGATTATTATGATGACATAATGAAAAATTTTTGTATACTAAATAGTTGACGATGTTGAAATTTTCTTCCTGTCGCCTCACATTTGGTCTCGGCTCATTTTTCTCTTCTCCTCTTTTTTTTAAAGGCCATTTTAACCACGAAAAAACGATTTTTTTCAAAATGTAAATGGACTACATTTTTCTACTCCTCAGTGTGAATTTAATTCAACCCTAAACTCATTTTTGAAAAAAAGTGACTTACCTGGTTCTTTTCGTGGACTCTTCATATTAATCTGATTCTGATCAGATGTGACCGGATCTAATCGGTTCTGATTAGGTGAACGTATTCATCAGATTAGATCTGTTCAAATCTGATCAGGATCCAATGGGGATAACCCAATAGGCATTTTCACTTCTCAGAATTCTAATACTATCTGATCAGGCTTGTTCAGATACAAACGTTTATCATTTTCTGATGAGTGATGCGAGCACTTCTGCATTTGATAAAGTATCTTTTCCCCTTTGAGTATAAGGGCTTAAAATTGGTTGAAATTCAAATCCCGAAACTGAAACGGATTCAACCCAAAACTGAAACAATTTTTTCAATCCCAAAACGAATCCCGAAACCAAAATTAAAATTTAGAAGAACGAATCCTGAAACGAATCCAATCCCAAAATGAATAAATTTCAATCCAGAAACCGAAATCCAATCCCAAAATCGTTTTGGTCCCATAGCTCTGGACGGATCCAAGGTAGAAGAATCTCTTCACAATTTTTTATTTCATCGACTTTCTATACTTACAGTGGAGGTATCCCAAACAGCAGAAAAACTTTTGCATTGAGCAAGGGAAAATCAAACAAGTATCTAAAAATACATCTAGGCCAAATTTCAATTGTTGAACTTCATTT
This sequence comes from Planococcus citri, assembly GCF_950023065.1. Lineage (NCBI taxonomy): Eukaryota > Metazoa > Arthropoda > Insecta > Hemiptera > Pseudococcidae > Planococcus > Planococcus citri. The sequence continues at coordinate 34,572,317 of NC_088679.1, forward strand.
TTTTTTTATTTTTTGTAAATTTTTGAAAATTCAAGCTTGTTCTTTTATTTTTTTTTAAAAAATCAAAATTTTATTTCATTGAGGTCGAAAGTTAAAATTTTGTTTATTCTTTTTTTTGACCACACGAGGTGATTCGATTGGTTTAGGCACATATTCTCAAAATTTTTCCATACCGGTACAAATCAGCAATCTTTAGTGATTATTTTTAAAAGAAATGAAAAATTCATCGTTTCCGAACGCGCGGAGGAAAGAAGCTGAAATTAAGTTTGTGACCTACTTTTGACCTTCTGAGTTGATTGGTGATAGTTTTAAACCGTTCAGAAGCCTCTAGCGGAATTTGTTGTTTTTTTTATTCCATTTTTCAAAAATTCCTAGGTAAGTAGGTACCTATAATCATTGAAGAAAATTTTGGATTTTAAAAAGCCACACAAAAATGCTTTGAAAATATATGCTCAAATCGACCGAAAGGGTCACAAAAGTGATGCTACGAGTTGATAGGTGCTGAATTTAATCCTCACTCTACGAGTACTTTCAGCATTCTTTCAAAACCCAGAATATTTAAAAATCTGCTGGAGGTTTCAGAATGATTCGAAACTATTACCAATACAGCCCTGAGAGAGAATAAAATTACAGTTCGTGAAGTATTAAGAGGAGGGTACCTACTCGAGTACCTTTGGCTTTAGAAACAAAATCAAGTTGAAAAATATAACAGGTAGGTATCACATGCTTCAAAAGCCCGTCCTTCAAAGATTTAAACACAACACAACTCACGTTCGTTGTAAGAGTGGAAAATTACCTACCTACGACAAATGATGGTCCGAATTGAACTTAATTCCAGGCATATTTCACTGACACTCGATACAAATACATTTCGTTATTTGCGAAACGAAATCGCATACAGGTAGCTATCCGAATAACGAGCGATTACACGGGCAAATAAATCTCATTTAATAATTACCAAGACCACATACGACGATCGATTATATCATTAATTCAATCAATTACTTGGTCAGCATCTCGATAAAGAAAGATTTTCATTCACCGTGAAATATACGAGCACACAGCACTTACGGTGAGCTATACTCTTACGTCTCGATCAATGGCAAAACATCTCCACCGACAAAAAAAAAGTAGGTAGGTATCTTATTTGACATAGGTTGATATATGTATCTATATGAGTTAGGTAGGCTCACCGTGTGGCGTTTACGTAAGCTCATATATGAACATACAAACTTAAACCTATGACTATATAAATCTATTAGTCTATGGTAGAAAAAAAAAAGAAAAGGGTCACGGATAAAATAAAATAATTTCCTAGGTGACCAGCTGCGACACTATGCACCTGGTTGACGGTATCGGACAACATTGTCGTTAAAATGATGAATACCAGCTGTAGTGTGAAAACTGCTCTTTACGAATTCGTAATGAAGTACGTTTCTCATTTCGCATTCGTCCAGCGAGCAATTTTTACCTATGGTATAGTTCGACGATTACGAACGAGTGTACGTTGTGACGAATATTAATCAGTTTTTTTAGCGATGAAGGTTAAAAGCGTGTAATTATTTAATATAAAAACGATCGAATTTGTTTTTCCTTTAAAATCTCCCTCGCATTGTGGACTTTCTATAGCCAGGACTTGCCAAGTTGATTTCTAAAACTGCGTGATTGGAGTTTGAGAATTCCTCATCCACATTCTCGACACTGCAGACTGCGCAGCTTTGGTATTACCAATCGTAAATAATATACTTAACAGAGATGTAGCAATCGCGTGATCTCTAGTTCGTTTTCAATTTCAAATCATAGGTATATTTATCTTGGCGTTTTGAAATATCTATCTATACTAACAGTTCATATAGAGCATACAATCGAATAAAATATGAATGTAAGATTACCGAAGAATTCGCACATTATAAAATAGGTATACGTACTTACTCGAGTTATAGGTATGTAGAGTCTAGACCAGAGAACGTGGTGATTTATTAGCATACCTATAAGATCTAATGCAGCGAAAAATTCAACTAGGTAAAAGCGAACAATTAACAATACGTAAGTAAATGCATAATATCTGTTCTATATACTACTTTAAGTATAATAATACTGCATACCATGATTCAATTACCATATTGGTTTTATTTATAGCCACTCCTCGTGCTCTTAATTACACGATACAAATTAAATAGGTATATTATACAGGGTGCCCAGAAATATCGAGTACCCCTAAAAAAGTTTTCTACTAAAATACTTTGGTTGGTCACAGTGAAATGATGATAATGATAGCACATGGTTGGTTGTTGGTCTGGAGAGATAACATTCCACCAATCATTATGCATCTATTTCACGTTGCCAACCTATATTTTTAATGAAAAACTTTCTTTGGGGTACTCGATATTTCTGGGCATCCTGTACTAATGAAATCGTAGGTATTATAAGCTACAAATGTGTACATGTACCTATACATTTGATTAGCACACGCGTTCTGTTTTTACTCCACAAATGAGTAAGTTAGTCTACTTCATGCTAAAAGATTTTTTAAAAAACCTCTATTAAAACTTTCACTACCTATAAAGACCAAACGACCAACGGTAGGCACGGTTGTCGTTTTAATTTTACACCAAAAGTAATTCAATTCTGCCGTCTTCGCATAAATTAAAACATTAGTTAGCCATAAAGGTGTTAAGAACATCGAAAAATAATTTATTCGACGAATTATGTCATTAAAACAAAACGAGCTTCGAAAACATCGTCGAATAGAATTTCATATTTCACATAATCCCAAATGCACTGTTTAGTCTCATTGGCATTGATTTCCGTACCTACTCGTACAATACAAAAGTGAAGTTTAAGTTCAAATACAATCGGTAAAAGGAAACATTCATTTCGCTAGCTCGTCGCTTTCTATGTAATAAAAATCCATATACCATAAAAAGTAACCAGACTGATACGTTCATGAATTCATAGACGCATAAGAAACTCGTAGGTAGGTATCCATATTATTCAATCGTACGACATTTTTTTAGCACCTAATGTACTCCAATACAAAGTTGAACTTGCCAACGTGCCTAAAAGTACCCATCTAAACATTTATCAAATAGATAGCTAGATGTTATTTAATTTCTCTTCGTATAGCAAATTATAGGGTTATCTATATCCACAGCATACCAAGCTTCATTATGTATTTAAACTAAAGCGTCAACATAATCTCTAGCAGGTATACAAGTAATTCCGGTGGTCTAACGTGTTCACCGTGCTCATGTAAGGTTAACATGCGAACTTAACTGCATAACACATCTTGAGATACCCTCCGGTAAAAGACTTATATTTTACGAGCATTTTTATTATGATCTCTGTTTCAACTATAAATAAATACGTTCGTAGGTATACTACACGCGTACATCACTAAATAAGTATAAGCATCTAAGTAGTGTATGTGTCTACTATTCACTACTAGATCGTGAACTCGCATGAATCCGAGTACCTATATCATTTTAAATGTAATATGTATGTGTACATTGCACGATGCTATTTCAGTACCTACCATATATTGACCCTGTAATTTGAAACAAGCGTGAGATATACTTATAAGCGTAAGCGTCTGTGTTGACCTAGCCATTGGCAATTAAGTGCCAATTTTACGATCTTCTAATGGATTCTGCATCTAGCCAGCCTGAGGAGAGAAGAGGGTGTTCTTAGTGAGATAATTTTTTATCGAGAAGTTTACTTAAATGCGTGTTAACATGAGCACGATTTTTGAATATGAATGCGGTCAAAGACTTCGGCTGAGAGGTGTGTGAATGAACGTTTAATTATTGTTTTGTATCGTAAAATATACACCGATGGTTATCCTCAAAATTTTACCTTATCCAAGAAAGGGTGGAAAATAAAGGGAAAAAAGTAAAAATGAGGCAGAAAGTGCGGTGAATGTAGGTATTCTTGAAGAGCAATATCTCGCAGGAGATTTTTTGAGGTGGGGGGTAATGAACCGAAGAATAATTTCTAGCAGGAACAATAGAAAACGAAAATGAAAATTCATCCTGTAAGGATTTTTAATAATCTTTCGAATCAAGTTTGCCTGAAATATCTCAATAAGACTTTCTAGAAAAAGAAGTTGAACCAAAATAGAGCATAGAGCGTTTGTGATGAAATTTTTTCCAATTTTTTCAGTTCTTTTGCCACAAAAAATCAATAACTGAAAAAATTTTTTTACGAGAGTTTCTTTTGGAGATGTATTCTTGGACAAATAAGTATAGCAGAGCTCAATTTTATTGAACTGTTTTTTGTAAATTCTTCACAAATGGACCACCTTACCTTATCAAATGAGTAAAATTTTAGGTATTTGTTCACAAAATTTCAAGGATCAAGAATTACCAATTGAGTGCCACAAAATATCCTGGATCAGTATTTTGTATTCATTACGAAATTAACATTTTGTAATCCGTAGGTAGATTTATTTTTAAAAATGGGGGGGGGGGGAAGAGCTGAAACGTAAAAGATTGTGGCTACTTTGAGATGGAAACACTTTTCGTGGACCTTTTGAAGGCTTATCTAGCAAAAAAGTTCAACTTATTAAATCTCCAACCCAAAAAGAATTTTTTTCCGAAAAGAAATGAGGAACCATTCTTCTAAAAAGTTTACTCGTGAGATTTTATTTTTTGAATTTTTATACCAGTGTCACCAACAAGGGGAACATTTGGGTAAATTTGCCCCGGGCCCACGTTCGTGAAAAATTTTCTCAAAAAAAAACTTCTCTGCAAAATAAAAACCCTTTCCTCAAAGATTGTTTGTCAAGAAACAAAATTTGTTCCTAACTTTAAATTTCAAAAATGGAAAGGTCAAAATTTGAGCAAACTTTTTTTGGAAATCTTTTTTAGGAGAAACTTTTCCAATCAACTTTTTTTTTTTGAAAACGAATTCATCAGATTTTATGGGGGTGGGGGTGGGTAAAGGACAACTTCTTAAATGGGGATAACGTGGGAAAATTCTTGTTTGTATGGAACTCGAGGTGTGGAAAAATTGGGCTTGCATGAAACATTTTGAAATATCGTCTGTGATCGATGAAAATTCTTTAAATATTTTGGAAAATGTTGACTCGAACATTACGAAGAAGAGATATTGGATTTTTTTTTTTGGAAAAGACCAACCTGAATAGGTAGATACTACAAGTAACTAGGTAAGTTTATTTTACTTCAGAAATTTACATCTAAACATCATGGAAATGGATAGGAAAATTTGTTTTTTCTTTTCAAATGATAGATTTGTCAAGTACAGAACAAAGTCTCGAAAACTACATATAATTAAGTAAGGCAAAAAGAGCTCCTTTAATATCAAAATAACTCTTCTACATAGAACTGTTCCAGTCAAATTGTAAAGCAACAACGCAGGATTTACAAATTGCTTTGAAATGCTTTCTTTAGTACATTATAAGAGTGTTCTTCTTTTTAGAAAATAATTTTGTCGTGACGTAATTTCTCGGAAACAATTATCAATTGGAGCAATAAATTTCTTCATTAGGAGTTGTGAATTTTTCCTTAGGCATAACGTACCTAATATTAGATCGAGTTGAATAAAGCAACGCCCTTGTTTGCCTACAAAGACGCCGGAGGCTTGAATAATATTTTCACACTCGAAAATTTTGTTGCTAAAAAGTTACTTAATGAAATACCAACGTTGATTTGTACACATAAAATAAATAGGTAGATATCAATGCAGCAGTAAGGTATCAATTAGATATCTAGTAAAACAGACTGAACTACATTTATGTTCTATATGGGATTCCTAAAAAGGTTCAGTTTATTTTTTTGGGCTCAGCATTGTGCAATAAGAAGCAATACAGAGGGATGGGAAGGAAGAAAAAAGGGCCTAGCTGCAAAGTTGACATCTTTCCTCCCATACTTCTGATCAGAACACCTGATTACACCTTCATAATATCTCTGTGTGGTTCTCTAATAATTCACTACTTATTGTACATACCTATTTACAATTTTCACATATCTAATGCTCACCACTATCTCTTCGATGACATAAAACGAGAAAACTGCATCCACATGCGCACATTAGTAACACCATCCCACAGAGAAAACCACGTAAGTAGGTACCTACTTTTACTCGTCATAATCAGTACCTAATCACATATGCAATTTCTTCAAATCAACTCTCACACATGATTAGCTACATCACATCGACTTATCAACAAACCAAAAACAATTTAGATTTGAAATTTCACCCAAGTCGTAATAATTTTCAATATTGTGCAATAAAGAAGTGAAAAAAACCACATCATGATATAGGTATCAAATTATACGTACGATAATCGCGAAACCCAATACGTATAAATTTTTAAATCAACCCTAAAGGCTTCATCGTACACCATAGGTATATCTAAATAGTTTTAGCTATGTGTAGGTATTAACCACCGGACAACTTTCGTAATAATGTAACATCATTAATTACTTCATTACTGCAGAGAACATGTATATAACATATTGGATTAGTTGGGACGAGATTACACGCATTATCTACCTTATGCCTATATTGTATTCAAAGTGTTTTTTTTTCATATTGAGCAACATTGAACTAATTTACGCGTACTTTTTCACATACTATAATTTGCTGGACAACAGACAACCGCTAACATTTTGAAAAATAAGAAGATACTCGCGGAGAAAGCGTACATACATATTGGTACCATAACAATTATTTCGACATATTTCGATACATCAGTTTTATGTAATACAATATTACGTCAAATCGAATATTTGTCCGAATGCTTTAAAAACAATAAAAAAGACCACGTTGTTCCGAGACAATTTTTTTTCCTTTCCGAAGACCGCTAAATGTACGAGAACGTGTGAATTGTATGAGTTGATTAATGGAGTACTCGAGGTACGCGAAGCGTACGATGATTAAAAAAATTACAATAGATGGCTTGTTTGAATTTCAACTCGATTGAAGATTCTACAAGATAACTATCTATTTACATGTTCGTAAACTATGAGTCTATGAAAATACCACGTTGCTTAATAATTTTTTCCACCTTTTTTCCTAGTATGCTACAAAGAATCGAGCTCGTATCAATTTGTAAACATGTGCCTATATTGCCTGTGCCTATATTGCCTATGCCTGCTTACGAACGTGTAGGTATATGGTTCTGCAGATCGCATGATGTAGATTGTATAAGTGTGAGAGTATATGTGTACCTACGCAAAATTTTAACGATATGCTATAGACGCGAAGATAAATAAGTAAGATGATACTATTGTATATGTATAGGAAACAATTCGTTCAAAAAATTGTAGAAATGAAACAATTCGTGTCTCATGAAAATTCATTATTATAAGCTGGACTGAGTTACTCGAAACGCGATGTACCTATACGTAACACGAATTGGTAACGTAAGTAAATAAATTAAAGAATCTGTAATAGGTAGGTATTTATCCAACCAAACGCAGAACACAATTTCAAGTTTTCAAAGGAAAGGAAATTTCATTAAGGTACCTGCCATAACGACTTAATTAAAAAGCCAAGAGTTAATTCCTCCGTCACTGGTCATGAAAAAAAAAGTACCTACATCTACTAAGTAACATAAGTATTAAATACGAATACCAGAATTGTAGTAGGTAACATTATAGACAACTTAATTCTTACGAAAACCAGTATAGAATTATTATGCTTTCTTATCAGTTGAAATGAATTCAACAGCTGATTTAATTGAAACGTGCAATTTTACAAATAGTTTAAGTAATTTGCATAAATATAAGTTATGAATGCGAATTAGAAACATTAAGATAACCCGTAAAATATGCATATTATTTTCCATACTTATACTTATTACGTACTGTAACACTGGTTTTGCTACCATGTGAACCCAGCTATGCAAGTGAAATGGCTCATAGCTTACAATTGGCTTTGAAATAGCGTTATAAGGTACCTTATGCATACAATAAAAAAAGCTTTGTAAACATTTTATATGACTTTACGTCATACAAAATTATATAAGAAATATGTGTTAATTTTAAAAAAGCAGTACCTAATGAACTAAGTATAGAGAAAACGCAAGTAGGTATCTGGAGTAAAGCAATCAGCTTTTGAAATTATTATTTTTTTAATTTAAAAAAAAAATTAATAAAAATGAATAAATTAGATAAGAATTAGTTGTAGATTTTGTGACAACAAGTCACATCTTCTAGTCGTTTACCCATGATGTTGAGAAAAATTTGATTTTTTTTAGAAAGATAAAAAACGAAATAAAAAATCTTTTATATTTTCCACATCATTTGCTTCGAGGCGATGAACAAAATGTTGATTTGGAGGGGCAGGGGTGCCATATGTTGGTCTCGCCTTGAAAATTATCTTTTGGTTTTGACAACACTGTTGTTATGGACCACCTGATCAATATTTGACATTTTGCTCTAATGCAACACCATTCCAATTACATATGTAAATGAAAATGTACTTAATATACTCAAGTAGTCACTACCTATATTTAGATATTGAGTTGAAAAAATTGTGACTCTTAGGTGTGGGGAAAATGATTGGATGATTGGGCCTGATTAGATTACTTATAAGTTATATGTTAGGGTCTGATCTAAGGTAATAAAACAGATCTCAGTAGGTCTGATCTGATCACTTTATTCCTGAATCCTTGATTTATGTACAGATAGCACTGAAAATGTTATAATTGCCAAGACAGAAACGCAGATGCACAAAATGAGTAGGTACTGTGATGACACTGATGACACACATAAGGAAAAAATACATAAATTCAAAATCTGTTAAAATATCGGCTGGCGCCACACAGCCTCACAGCCATAAAAAATATGACGCGTGCCGAATGTTGGTACACCACTGACCACTCTTCCGATGTTACTAATGAGCAACATGGGGGGAGAGTGGCGGAATTACCTGCATATGTTGATGAATACACCACTTTGGTGAATAATTTTCAGAAATGGAAGGGTGGTATAGGGGGAGGGGTAAAGGAACAATTTTTTTTTAGGGAAAGGTAGCCAATAAGATGTCCAAAATGCCAAATGATTTTTACCAATGTTTTCATAGATTTTAAATAGTTTTTTGGGGTGGTGGCATGATTACCTGCACGTGTTGATAATTACGCCACTTTTGTGAACAATTTTCAGAAGGAGATAGGCGGTATTGGGGGCGGGGTAAGAACAAATTTTTTTGTGAAAGGTAGCCAATAAGATGTACTTTGAGGTGGTTCAGTCACATTTTTGCCAAAGATGCATTTTAACCCCACTAAATGACCTCAAACCTTAGGGTGGTGTAAATAGCTGCACTGACTTTATATGATTGTGTAAATTCGTGAAATAAAAATTGAAATTGAAAAAAAATGAGTGTCTTAAAAAATACACATGAAAATACTTAGAATAATGACTAGAGAACACTCGGATCAATCTTAATTTGAGAGGCGTTTCGCGATATGGGTCCTTGTGGTGATTCGATGTTTTTTTTTTTAAATTGGCGATTCCGACTTACTTTTTCACGATAAATCGAATGGTGCAATCAGATTTCGCCTGTCTCATTAACTTCTCGTTTTAAAAATTACTTGAACATGAATACTCAAAAACTCACATTTTTGGGAAATCAAAAAACAAAGTTTTTGTTTGTTTTTGATTTTTTTTTTTAAAAAAAAGGTCGATAGAAAAATTGTCTTATTGTTGTTACCTATGTAAAATTTCATGGCGAATCCGAATTTCTCGGTATTTTTTTGCGGGGTAGTCTGTAATGAACGAATTTCGTCAACATTTCCCATCCAACCTATGCACAAGACAACACTGCACCCGAAAATCAAAAAAAAAAAATCGAAAAAATCGAAAAAATTCGATGTTTTCTCTCTCCTGAAAAAATCGAAATATCACCACAAGGGCCCTTATCGCAAAACCCCTCTCATTTATAGTTTATTCATCTATTTATGTTTTTTTTTAAATTTCAATTTTTATTTCACGGATTTACACATTCATGTACACACAAACTGAAAGCTTAAAACTGAAAGCTCAACTTAAGACTTACATCTACAAGTCTTCAATTCGAATCTACCCAAATCCTGGACTCACATGAGTATTTGACTATTTGTAGGAAAAATCATAAGGTAAGGTTGGCTAAAAAGACATTTTGACTAAAATTGCTCTCGGTTTGTAATTGCAGTTATTGCAGATTACAAACCGTTTGTTGCACATTAGTAACATCGGAAGCAGGGTTGGCAAAAAAAAAAACAGACATGTTTAAAACAGTGTTTAAAACTGTGTGCCTTTTTTCAAAAAATTTAAAGATTTTTCTACAATTTTCCACAATTTACAAGTTTTGCCACTACTTTTCTTTATAAATTTCCAATTTTCCTTGATAATTTGAAACCTTTTCATAGAAAGTTTCCTATTATCTCTAAACTAAGCAATAATGTTCTAATTTTTTGAAAAGAATATGCGCAAGCAAAAAAAGAATATTCGCGAATTTGCCCAACACTACTCATTTCCAATATACCTATCTTTTCATCCCATTGATCACAGATTCACTTCTTATGACATTCTCGTCATCGTTTCAATATTTCCTGATGATATGTATTTTCATGTCATGAGGTTCGTCGTTTGGGGAATATATTTTTGGGAGTCATTTCTGGTAGCACTGTTTGATTAAACTAGGATTACTTTTATGGTACATATTCTGTTGATATTTCCAGTTTTCTGTCCATTTTGATTTCTTCTAAATTCTTTTTTTTCCTTTTGGCCATTCCTTTATATTATTGTACTGATTTTGAGAGAAACCAAATTCGGTTGTTCAAAAACACTGCACTAGGTAAGTACCAGTTTTTAGAGCACGACTCTTAAGAATTGTTCAAAGTTTCACCCTTTTGAAAAAGAGGGGGGAAATATTCATCAAGCTCAAGCAGCCAAACCAAATCACATCCTCATACCTACTTTCTCAAGAACGCCACCAGCAACTCTGCAGTAAGTCACGACCATCGTATAAAATTGAATTCAGATAATCGATTCTTATCAAAACCTACTAAATCTATCCTTGATACAAAACTCAATAAACAAATTAGTCTAAAATAAAACTATATAAAATATATACGCGATACGTATTCGAAATAGGTAGTAGGTACATATAATAAACCGGTAAATGAGAAAAAAGCTGCACGCTGCACACGTTTTCTCTAATTGGTTATTCGGTCAAGGCTACTCTTTGGCGAACCGACTAATCGGCGATAAAATCGATGGAAAATTTACTTACCTACTCTCGTTTTCTATACGAAAATACGAGTATATCGGGCACCTAATGTGACAATCTCGTAAATAAAAATCGTCGCAACGTTGACGACATGTTTCACTTACCGAAAGAATGAAAGAAAGAGATAAGGTATAAAATTCGAGCAATAAGGAAATAGAAGTATGCGTATTATATACAGTACGTACATTTATACGTTATAACGTTTACTTTAGTTTGTTAATGTAATAAGTTTATTCGAATTGTCTGGTTATATGGGAAAAAATACGGCGCTTCGAGTTGTAAATTAAACTGTAATTGTGTACAAATTTTAACGACCAATGTGCATGCTGCCATACGCTCGTACTGCGTATTTATATCTCTCTGTAAGAGTACCTAGATATAATGACGTTATAGTTATACCTAAATAATAAAATTTCGCGGATATAAGGCTCCTTCGGGGGAGGAAAAAAAGGCTTCGTGTTTGTTCAGATCGTCGAGTTGAAATGAAAGAATAATCGAGCGTGTAATGTGTAAATAAGATTTAATTTTCCGATTTTCACGTTATCCGCACCATCTATATACCTTATTCCTCTCCTACTGCGATCGCCCCCTTACCCCTTCACGTGTCATGGTTACCGCATCGATTTATCCATATCATATTATAGTATAAGCACTTGCATTGACTGCCAAGTGTCAAGAAGTGGCCACGATAAATGAAAGCTAATCTGACTATGTCATTGTTATCGAGATCGACAAAAATTCTAATACGCGGATTATTCAATTCGCCGAGAGTAATAAAAATCCTATAAATTGGCCATAAATCACATAGCGGCGCAATTAAAATCGTAATTTTTTCTTAGTATTCGTCGTATTTTCACACTATAAAGTTAAGTGTTAATAGTGTCGTGGTGGTCGTCTGACCAGCGAATACTCTGGTACAGATTTCACAAATAGTCGCTGCAAGTGTAAAATATATATACCTACCTGAGCGAGGTATAAGGCGTCAGCTCGAAGCTACTTTATTATTATTATTATACCTAACGGTTTTCTAATGCCACTTTTTAACCAGTTCCTGTATAGGACAGTAAATCGCGTAATGGTAGTCTTCGTGATATTCCGAAAAACACGATCATTAACATGTTTTCCGATTCATTTCAGGCGGCGGAACAACGACCAAAGGAGGAGGCAGCGGAGGAAGTAGTGACCAAACGGTAGCCGAATCGTGGTGGAGGCCAGCCAGCGAACTGTCGCCCGGTATCAGTATTCGTGATCCGCAAGACGATTTCATTGCCGCTGGTCACGGCCTTGTGCAAACGCATCCGCCATCGTTTGGCATTTCGTCTAATTCCTTAGGTAAATGACTTCTTTTTTAATTTCCATTTCCATGCTACGTATTTTACTTACATATACCTGTATGATGAGCAAGGTAGTACAAACTATAGGTACTTGACTTGTGCATCGTCACGTGCATTTTGACTTGACGATGACGCATAATGCAATCGTCGCGTGAAAGGAGTTATTTACTTAGTGCGTAGTTTTAATGTGGATTTTAGAATATGCCAATAATTCGAACCACATTCGCGGGAGTAAGTGCATATTCGGTCAGTGGAAATTTTCAATTTGGTATAAAAAATGTACCTTATTTAAATCTGCGATCGAATTATGTCACAGTTGTGATGAGATTAATATTTCATCACGCGATGAAATATCGAAATCGTATTAGGAATGTTCAACTTTCTTCGATAATTTTTGGTATTTTTTCAATTCAAGAAGATTGGGGCCAGAGGAGACCCAAATATATTCGACATAATATGACCATATGCAGAAATAATTGCAAATAAGGTCATGATCTGGAATATTTTACGAAAAATCAGTGTATTGCATCTTGACCAATATTTGGAGGAGATTTTTAAAAATGTGAATGAGTAATTCAAGTTTAAAGCTGAGAAAAATGTAAGTATCTAGTAATCAACATGTCAAGTACATTCCATAACTTTTCACTTTTATTTTTTTTTTCAAAATTTGGAACTGCATTGGACCTATTTGCAAAATGAGTAGATACGTAGATAGGTATTTGAAATTGACATCCCAAAAAACCTAAACAACATATCCCACGTTGTCTTAAATTTTTAAAATTTTGATCTTCTTGAGATCTCATTTTGGAAATTGTTTTTTTTTTACAATGACAAAAAAGAGTGTATGGATAGGTATACATAAGTAGGTATGTACTTATATTATGTATAAAATGCAATTTATTGTTTGATCCTCACAATCAGTAACTCAACCCTCTCGTATTCGTATGACCTCCTCTCTCTTGTGAATCACTAAGAAATCTCAAATAGACATAGAATATCAATTTACTTATTCGATGAAGCGTTTCCAAAAACGTCTTTGATGAGACCACCTTTGGATTTTGATTTGACAGACATCAAAAAAAAAAAAATCGTGTGATGTGTTGTTGGGAATGTTTTTGATGGAAGGTACTAATAATAAAACTACTCTAACTGCCTCTATCTCGGATTCGAAAAATTCCGATGTATTTTAAAACGAAATGTCAAAAAAAACTCAAAATCCAAAAATTTAATTGCTCAAGTTCTGGTGAATTTTTCTAAAAAATACCTACCAAAATTTACATAGGTACCTGCCTACCCAAGAATTTATGAAAAAATAAAATTTTCGTAACTTTTATGTAACTTAAATTGAAGAGATTGCATTTTGGTTACTGAGCTATTATGAACGCACTTTTCACGGATTACAGACTTTTGGAGGCTTCACCGCAAAATCAGTTTTCTCCAGGAATTTGAAATTTCTTTAGTGGATCAGCTGGATATCAACTTGGGCAGCTGAAACTTTGGTTTGCACTTCTCTCCCAACAAATTCCAGGTGGAGGGTTTGAGTGTACTTTTTCAAACAAATCTACATAGTATACATACCTATAAATCGTTAAAATAAGAACATTTTTAAAAATCTATCTCTCTCAAAAAAGGTATCATCGCAAGCCATATAGGTACATTTTTCTGAACACCACAAAAAAAAAAGAAATGAAAAGCATAGGTACAAAAATACACCACCAAGTTAAATTTCAGGTCCCATCATTCATTTTTGAATTTGTAGAGAATTTTCAAAAATTAATTTTGCCAAATTTTCAAGGTACCTACCTAAAATGAAAATTTGATGAAATCGACTTGGAATGCTGATTTTTGATTTGGGTGTAGATCTCATTTTTTTGACTTATCAAACCGATTGATGAGGATTTCGAGCACTTTCAGAGCTTCAAGCGGATTTTTTGGATTTTCCTGTTGCAAAAACGCTGAATTTAATTTTGGTCAATTTGTTGGCCATTTTCTCGAGAACTGAGGAATCTAAAAATCTTTGAGGGCTTCAAAAAGTGCTCAAAACTACCACCAATTGATTTTCGAGAGATCATAATTAAATTTTAGCCTTATTCTATCTCAATTTTATGGGACCGATATCAACCTTTTTCATAGAAAATGTAAGTACCTAACCTATAATTTGATTATTCAAAAATTAGCCAAGAATATCACTTGAAATTTGGTTTGGTGGTGCATGAATGTATTTTTGGACGCTGTTTTAATTTTTTATAATAACTAGTATTTTCATTTTTTGACAAAAAATTCTCAATTTTTTATTTTTTATTTATTTTTTTCAAAATTCTGCTGCCTTTACCTAAATTTTGATACTTTAGGTGGCCACATAGTCTTACCCTTTTCTTTTTTTTTTTTTTGTTTTTCATGAAAGTTTTGGAGCGGTGAAGGAATTTGATTCAAAAAAAAAGTTTGTATGAGAACTTGGCGTTTGATTCTTCGAAAAAGCCTTAAAATCTCGTTTTCACGATTTCAACGATGTAAAAATCTTAGAATTTTACCCAAAATAGCTCACTTTTGAAAGTTACAAGAAAAATCAAATGAAAAATTATCGAGGTCTTGCTAGTGTGTTTCAAATGTAAAGTCTTCAGTTTATTTGAGAAAATATGCATAAACGCCTTTTTTAGGGGTGCCTAAAGTGGGGGGGCTCTTAAAAAAGGGTTCAAAATTATGAATATACAGGGAGCTTAATTCAACTTTTTCATCCAGATTATTGAATAATATGTATCTACCTAAAACCGTTATGTTTGGCGCAAATCGCAGGTTTCTAGTTTTCCAGGGGTTCCCAGAATATCGAAGTTACAAAAAATTGGAAAATTGAATTTCTGAGTACCAGCACAAAATTTTATTGAGCTCCTCAAAATTTGGTAGGATAGAGGTCTTTCAGATACTAATAAACTGTAAAAAGCTTTTTAGTGAGGCTTAAAAGGGTAGGTTCAAAATGTTGGTTCCAAAATTGTCCAAAAATGACCCCCCCCCCCATTCTGCCCCGAGGGTCAAAAATAGACAACTCTCCTCGCATAACGTTTATCGGGTTCTCGGATATTTTACGCTAAAAAAGGTTTTTAAAGTAATACTCAGTGGTTCCTAAAATTCGTTTTTATTCACAACTTTGGGAACCCCTGGAGCCCAAAAAAATGGTCATTTTGGGTTAACTAACCACGGATTCGTATTTGGGACATTTATTACAATATTTTAAGAGTGGTTGAGTCGATAACTCTATTTTGAAGAAACAGCATATTTTTTCAAGAATTAACCAAATTTTGTTTTTAGCTCTAAAAGACACCAATTTTAAAATTATTTATACCTATTTTGAGTATATCGTTTTCACCTTGAAATCAAAAATCAGTTCCATTAAAATTCATTAACCTCATTGAATAGGAACCAAAAATACGTAAAAATATTTCTGGTACCCAAGTTAAAATAGATAATTCACAAACAAAAAACTGACTGATCGAATTTATCATACACGTACGTACCTATAGGTAGAAATTCTCACAATTAAACCAATCAATCCTATTAATCTAAACGTTATACAATCCCATAGGCTGTTTCTTATAGGCTAGGTACACGTATGATCGATGTATTAAAAATCGATTAACTTCCTTTTAAGAACAACTCGCCCATAATAGAAAAACAAGGAAACAATTCAAATTGGGCTAGCAATTTCAAGGAAAATGTCGAAATTTCGCCTAAAGATCGAATAATGTGGAAAAGCGCGCAAGTAACAACGGTATACATAGGTAACAGTGGCCGAGCCACATTCCGGTGTATTTAATTGTTCGAACGACATTGACTTAGAGAACCGTTCAGACGGGATTGTTGTTCTCATAGTCGTGATTGAAATCTTAAATCTGTTATTAGACAATGAACTGCTGATACTGTGCAGTACGTGATTTATGCTAAAAAAAATAATAACGATAATAAATAATTACATTTGTCTATTTGTGTATAATTTAAAAATTCCTTTCTAGGATATTTGGTTCTATAAAGTTGATAAAAACCTACAAACTACTCCTAAGGGCGGTTAGAAAATTTACCTAGTACCTTTCTCTCGAGCAGAACCACTTTTTGATCTTGACCTTTTATCGTTATGATAAATTCGTTTCATTTGTTACGCTAATTTGAAAAATGCTATCATTAGGAGAATTATTAGAACGATATGTGCCGAATTCTTGCTCGTTTACGCACCAAGGGTTCATGTGGGTGGTGCAAATGACGTGTAAATTTTTAAAACGCGACCTTAACCATAACCATAACAATAAGGAAACCTATGTCGTCTACGATTGATTCCTTTCATTGAGAAAATTACCTACTTACGACCTTTAAAGGTGATCAACGTTTCTGGTGGGCTATTGTTTTTATATATGCGAACCGTATGGGTATTTATCAACACTATAGTATAGGCATTGGACAATTATGGTATTTTAATAAAAATTTCTCTATTATAATACGAGTATGTCCGATTGTATTTCAGGAATCGGTTTATCTGATCCTGGTAGCGATGTTCCACTTGACTTGAGCACTTTCCGCTCGTTGGATTACGATACGCGTGGCTTAGACGAGCTGAGACTGCATCCGGAGTTTTCATCGCCAGAGGAATGCGCTCGGGCTTGTCGAGAAGGAGAACCTCCTAGAATATGCTACTATCATTTCACTATGGAACTGTATACCGTACTCGGAGCGTAAGTTTCATTTCGTAATTTTATTTCTATCTTGCACGAGACCATGTTTTGAAAAGTTGGCAAGAATTGATACATGATGAATATATACTGGGTACTTGTACATATTATAAGTCATGGTATGAGTATACGCTACACGTTAACTCTTTCGTGTTTTTCATTTATCTTTGAAAATATACAAGATACGCGATCTGATTATTCAATCTACGATGCACTCTCGCGTTTCATAATTTATTTATAGGTACCTATACGTAGGTATAATCTGCGATCATCAACCCAAATCACACCCCGCCCACTACCTTCGTCTTCCCTTCCGCCAACTAGAGCTGATAATATCGAAAAATACGTATTATGAAAACCAACATTGCTTGAAATATTATCGAGAATTCTGCTTGTATTTATTTGTGATTTATTTTATTCATTCGCAGATACGCACCTGCACATTTTCCCATCGTTTATTTAATTGTTGAGCGTAGACGTAATCGATAAATTGTGTATACTTAGCTCAGAAGCCCAGAACGGTGCTCTTTATATCGAATAAGAAATTCAATAAGTAGCGAATAAAATCTTGGATGGGGAAAGTTGTATGAATATCTCGAAGGTTTCATTTGCTTCATTTTCATTTTTCAAATTGATCGTCAGCGGAAAAATGTTGGGTTCAAAAAAAAGCTATAGACTAAAAGGGAATGGAGAAGGTATACACTATCCAAGCTGCCAAAATTTCAGGAACTCAAATCCATTTTTTAAAAATTTTTGACGATTTTTCAAAAATCTTTGGGAGTAATACATTTAAATGTTACATAATTGAATTGGAAATCTGAAAATTGACTGGAGCATCATTTTTACACCATCTTCGTAACTGCCATTGATTGATTGGAAGTAGAGTAGTTTAGAGTCATTATGAGTCGTTTTGAGACCTTCTAGAAATTTAATTTCCTATAAAATATCGAGCAAGAAACAAAACTAAAATTTAGTAGGAGCCAGCATATTTGTTTGCAGAGTTTGAAAGAGAATGAATGGAAATTAAAATTGGAGGTAATTAAAATTTGAATCGAAGGTCTATCAATCCAAAAAATTACGTAAAAAAATCCATGATCAGATATGCATAAACGAAACAGGGGTTGTATTTACGGCGAACCGAGTATGCAATTTTATTAACACGTCGTCTGAAAAAAACCTGCCACCTATCAACGCACTTCGATTTCACTTGCATTTTTATTACGAACTTTCTTTGATAGTCCATAGATAGTATAAGATAAGTAAGATAACCGTCATCATTTCTATCTTTAACGTAAAGTGGTTGTAATTTTTACAACTTTTACTCGTGATTTCTTGCAAAACGCAAAACTGCCAAACATTGAAGGCTCATATTTTCAGGAAGAAAATCTGTGTGTTGTAGGTTTAAAAAAATTCAACAGGAAATTAGAAATCTGTAATTTAATATTTAAAAACTCAAAACTGAACTTTCAATGTGAAAGCTTAAATATTTACAATGAATACAAAAGTTGAAAACTTCCTTCTAAAAATTTAAAAAAATTACGGCTACGTGACCTTTTTTATATTCTTTGTGGAATAAAATTTATCTCAAAAATGAGATTTCAATTCCTCAAGAAGAGCACAAGGGTTCCCAATTTTAACCAAAATTGAGAAAAAAATATCCAAAGTAAAGTTGCATGTTGATCGTTATTTAATTAAAAGGCGCGTTAAATTTGAATATTGATTCATTTTTTCGATCCGATTCATCAGAGTCCGCCCTCTCCTCTCTTTTTTTCTTCACGGAGATGTCCTTAAGCGTGGTCAAAATATCGAATTTCCATAAATTTATAAGCCGTTCGGTTTCATTTGATTATTCATTGGATTTGACTTCTCAAAGTTCGCCTCTCGTCAAATTTTTTCTAAATAAGAGGCTGAAAGAGCCACTGAAAGGTTCAAATCCCCTCGTAATTGAGCTTGATGACACTGAATTAGTGAAGATCGATATGTCACACTCTCACACAACATTATTATTATGCTTCATTTAAACTGCTTCAAAATTAGTGATATAGAAGAGTACACGAGAAGGAATTTTTCAAAAAATTTAACGAAGGACACGTTGCACGTCATTTTCATTTTTTAAATTGGTACCTATCTAATTGAAAATATGTACAAGGGCTCTGGCGAGGGAGGGCCGAAGGGAGCCGGAAACAAATTGCATCGAAAACCAGTATTTGATTAATTTGTTATATTTTTTCCTTTACCATTGTTATGTATTTCTTTCTGTCTATGTTGGTGAAGACGCTAAAAGCTTAGATGTTGAGCGTCTTTAAATAAACATTTTTTCAGTTCAGTTCAGAATTCAGCTCTTTTAAATTAGCTACCATAAATATGCCATTTTTTTCTATTTTTCAATTTTTTAAAAAAATTGGTTAGAATTAAAAGCTCTTGTGCTCCCAAAAAACGTTGAGATCCCATTCAGAAAATGAGTTTCGATAAAATGGTAGCAATTTCACTTGTGGTTTTCCTCAAAATTTCTTCAAACTAATCAGTGACATAAGCCATGATTTTGTGAAGGAGAGGGCATTTTATTAAAATAACAATTTTTCGAAAAAAAAAAAACAAAAAAAAACAATTTTTCAAAAAATAAACAATCAAAATGCAAAAAATGTTCGTGAAGTTTTTACTTAAGTACGTACTTAAAAATATAGCCCTTCTCAAGCTGAATCTTAAATTTCAAATTTTCGTATTTCCAGACGAGATACGTGAACATTTGAAGCATACGTTTCCAAAACGCACTACGTCCAAAAAAATTATGATAAGAAATTCATGGTACTTAGTACGATTTGGAAACATAGAAATGGCCCAAATTATCTGATTTTTTGATATGTTGTAGCCAAGACCCTTGGGCACAACATATCAAAAAATCAGCCATTTTGGGCTGCAACTTTATGCTAGATGGCCTTGCAACCTCAAAATCTTTGAAAATGGACTTAGTGCGTTTTGGAAACGTATGCTTCATGTATTTTTAGCCAAATTTTTGTTAAGAAATAATGGCTATCGTTTAAAAAAAAGTCAAAAAAACTGTCAATCTCAACTCCTCTTCTTACAGGCATGTACATTTTTCTAACAAAAATACCGTACCAAAGACCAAGCTCACCCTACCTCGCCTCATAACTTTCTCAAGTGCTTAACTAGTACGTTCAACAACTTGCGAAGCACTCGTACCAAAAAAATAGGCGTATTTTCAGCACCACTTTTCCAAACG
The DNA here is from genome assembly GCF_950023065.1 of Planococcus citri. Classification (NCBI taxonomy): domain Eukaryota; kingdom Metazoa; phylum Arthropoda; class Insecta; order Hemiptera; family Pseudococcidae; genus Planococcus; species Planococcus citri. Next base: position 34,592,842 of record NC_088679.1, read on the forward strand.
CTCGAAAGTATGGAGCTCGTGCTCATTCGGTTTACAGCCACAAAAACTTTCCACTTGCACTGTTTACACTGTATAGTCGAGTTTCTCGGCAGGTTTAGGCTACATAGTACATATAGTATAAGGCAAAACTGAAAATTCAAACCGGGTATATATTTCAAACAAACCACGTCTACTTGTACATTTCCTATCCGTGAGATGGTTTATTGTGTACAAGACGAGTTTTCCGCCGCATACGTACTCGTTTGAGCCATCAATTCTCGAGATTGCTGTAAACCACAATTTAGAGATCAGTTTCGTTAGTTGTATTTATAAAGCTAAAGGCTACAGCGAGCGACCGTATCATAGTCGTATCTCGTAGGTGTTGCTGTAAAATTTACAACTCATCGTGATTTATACGTACGATGATTTTTATTCTTTACTAAAACTAAAACAAGCTACCAACAGCCGGTGGCGAATTTATCAATTTATTTTCATGGCTGAGAGCTAATGACGAATCAAAAGAGTTTTTCAACAGTCAAAACGTGTTACTTTCCTTTTTCTTTGGGCGCTGCGATGCTGTTATGATATGAATTAGAATTATATATGTAGGTAAGTGAGGCCAAGTTTACGCAAGTCAAATTCGATTACCGTGGGTTTGTTATGATACATAATATCGGAAAATCTCGTAGGTATGGCGGCAGTGGATGACGAAATGCTTTTCATCCACTATTAACATTTAATTAACGTTTGACAAAAGATCGTCTGCGCTGTGAAGGCTTTGTTATGTAGAAGAGTGGACATGGACACGGTGTTTAATCCTATTGCATCATGGTCGGCGGCGGCGTATTAGTGATAATTTGTCGATCTAAATATTATTAATCTTATTCAAGTGTGAAGTACACGGAGCTATAGCGACTGTCGCTTTTTTTTTCTAATATCGACCAGTGTATGGTTTTCGTGTATAATTGAGTAGACAGGTTTATTGAATTATGAATTTTTTTTAGATTCTATCTGATGAAAGGAGGGCGCTTTGTTGGTACGAAAAGCTCAAGAAAGAGTTTATTTGTGAATTCGTGCCTATTTGCTCTTTGGAAATAAAGCATAATAAGTGTCTTCAGTTTCAAAAAAAATAATGAAAAATGCGTGTTTTTTAAACCTTCAATTGGTCTAAAAATTCTAACATCACCGTCGAGGAGATTTCAGTGTGTTACAGGGATTCCAAAATATTCACAAAATACCTTATCAACGACTCAAGAGCAAGTTCTGTTGCCGATACTGATAATAAGCGATTATCTCACTCACGAAATAAAAATTCTCCTAAAAAGTTCTTCGTCATTCTATCGAAATCGAATTTAGAAAAATTTCAATCCATTAAAACAAGAAAATGATTAACTTTTAGTAGCCATTCGATGATTATTGTCAACAATTCGCCGTTAAAATTAATTTTTGGAAGTTGACATTCACGTAGGCGTGTCGCAGTGGTCTCGAATGAAGTTTCAGGAATTAATCTGTTTGGCAAAATTTTATCAAAAGCAAGTTGCCGAAGTTCTCTACCATTTTATGCCGAGAGATGAAAGTAATATATTTCCTGTTTTACAAAAATCCAAACTCGAGTAAATACAACGACTGGAAATTCTGTACCTACCAATTCATTGAAAGTATGCTATTCTACAGTCTGTGAAAAAATGAGAAAAAAATGATGTATATACCTAATTTTTTGTCGAATTAGAAACAAATTGTAGTAAAAAAAAATCTGAAAATAATTTCGAACCTATTGAAAAAAATGAAAATCATTTAAATAGGTACGTTAGCCAATTCTTTTAAATAATAATATGATAATGTTTGTAGGTACCTATACCTATGTACTTAAAAAATCATAAAATATGAAAAATGTGTATTTATCATACCCATACAAAGAAAAACACTGAAATTTTCAGATAAGAATTTGTCTTTTCTAAATTTATTTTTCTGAAAACTGTCGGTCTTGTTTTTCAGCTGAAGCTCAAATTTTCTTTTGGAAATTTTTTTAGAAAAAACTGCTAGATTTTTATGACGATTTTTTGTTTGCGTTTATTTCATGGAATTTAAAAAAAATACAATAATAGGTAATTTCGATCTTTATTTTCAAAAAAAAAAAAATCAAAACATCTTTGAAAAATCAGATATTGACTTTGAAGATGGGGATGTGGAAGGACACCGAAGGCTAGAATCTGAATAATAACTAGATTTTCAAACTCAGTCAACGTCACAAATGGCGCGTGTCACAAGTCATCTTCATTTTTTTAATATTTTAATCACGTTCAAGGGCACTGATGGGAGTTCACAGATACATCAGATTGAAAAAATAAACCAATATTTAAACTCAGCACCTTCTAATTAGTAACAATCGATACGAAACTTAATTTTTTATATTTTTTTAAAGATTTGATCGAGAAATAAGGAACCCTTGAGCCTTCCAGGAGCATCGAGATTCCATTTTGAAAATAATTTTGTTTGCATACCAGATTAAAAATGGCTTCACTGTACTTTTCTTTAAATTTTAAATGGTAAATTACAACATTTTGTACCAGTATTCACTGTAAAAAGTTGAACTTTTATCTTGAAAGTTCAATATTTTGAAATTTTGAAATTTCAGATGCTAATTTTGGATGTTTAATTCGTTTTATTTTGAACTCCGCAAACAGATTTCTGACAAGTTCTACCAGCCATGTGATTGGGAACCTTCAAACGTTGACAGTTTCACAATAAACCACGAATGTGTTACAATTATGAGTCCTCTTTTCCAATCCAAACCACTGCCATAGGAGGGTTAAATTAAAACATACTTAAGTGGCAGTGGTTACTTCGCTAGACCATAGACCAGACATTAATTTTCGTTCGAGTTGATGAGGAATTGAACCGCGTGTGTTTGTGGCGGATGACGTGTTAATAAAATTGCATACTCGGTTCGCCGTAAATACAACCCTCTTCCATATAGATTGACTCAAGATGTCAGTATTCGATTTGAAGAGAAATGCGATTTTCGAAAATAGCATGGTCTGAAACCCCAACACTAGAATTTCAGCTGCCCAAATCAATTTTTAAATTTTTTACAAATTTTCTAAAAATCCAAAAATTGTGTTTTTTTAAATTCGTGTTTTTCTTCTTTAAAATTCATTTTTTCTTTTTTAGTAGAAATCATTAAGATCAGTTCTAAAATTAATCGACGCTCCAGTCCCACTAAATTTCGTGGTTTTCAGCCATTAACCTGGTTTTTGATTTTTTTTTCTAGCATTTTCAATTTTTCACATTTCTCCAGAAGGCGCCAAAATTAATTTGAGCAGCTAGAAATAAATTTCTAGCCAATTCTTTATTTGCTTAACGAAACTTTAGCCACATATGTAAGTACATACATATATCAAAATCCTGGAAATACCTGAAATTGTGCTGGAGATTCCAGGATGGCTGAAAATTATGGAATTTGGTGTAGAGGTCTATATTATTGGTTTTATGTTTTAATCAGTGGGTGTTTCCAGACCCAAGTAAGGACCTGTGGTTTAGACAAACACTGTTTTAATAAGTGGGTGTTTTCAGACCCATGTGAGGATCTGTGTTTGAGACAAACACTGTTTTAATCAGTAGGTGTTTTCAGACCCGAGTAAGGATCTGTGGGTGAGTGAGATAGAGTTTTCAATCAGTGGGTGTTTTCAGACCCAAGTAAGTGAGTGTTGTTGCCTTTTTGTCTTTACTTTTAAAAAAAACACGAATTTCAAAAAATTGTCATTTTTGGTTTTTCAAAAATTTGACAAAAATTGAAAAATCAGTCTACCTTTTACAGCTGAAATTTTGGTTCTAAGAATTTAAAATCACGCTTTTTCCAGAAGTTGCATTCCTGTTCAAATTAGGGGCAAACACTCCGAGTGGTTCGTTTGCATACACCTCCCTCCATTCATTCATTTAAAAAAAAAAAAAAAAATGGGAAAGGGCCCGATATTTTTTGTCACATTTTCCAAAATTGAAAAAAGTATCGAAAATTGTTCTATTGGCTATTCATTAATTAGGTATCGAAGAAATTTTTCTGCATCAGATATTGAAAATGAAATCAGCTTTCAATTTCAGCATTTATCATAAAAATGGAAGCTTTCATCTGCTTGTAGGTACTGATTTGGGTTATTGAGTTTGTTGATCTTAAGCCCAAATTTGATCATTCAACTTTTTCTTTCTCAGTGCGCATCTGTATCATCCAAATCTCAAACCCAAAACTCGAAACTTGATACATAATCTGCCACAGATAGAGTACCCAGTATTATTCAATCTACGCCACCGTTACTACCTATAGATGATCCATTTAACTTATCACCTACCTACCTACGTTTAAATTATCCATAGATATATCAACAAATACCTACACACGTAATCCAGGTTAAATCGAGCTAAACTCTCGTTACGTTTGTCGGTAAAATTCTCATAATATTTTACACGAATTCCATGTACGAGAGCTTAATAGTCGATTACTTATACAAAAATCGCGCGACGAACCCGGTAACGAAAGTACAATCTGTTCATGATCTCGTTACGACGATGGTCGTTTTAGCTTTTAAAAAAAAAAAAAGTCCAATCCAACAGATCCGTGATGTGCAACATCGTTAAAAACTTGTAATTTAGCTCGATTATTATCGTACGAAATTCCAAAACAACAATAAGCTCGCATTGTGCTATACGAGCATATACGAGTTGGTCGTGTAAATCTCGTAAGACGCGGAGCTGTCATTTTCATACACAAGTCGTCGTTATTTCGGGATGAACTTACGTAATGATGTTTTTCACACACTGGAGCCTTCTTCTCATCACGCTTGCATATTACGTGCGTGTATTCGTCGTATACCTACACACACATATTCGTACATCATACGCGTGTTCTGAAACACCACCGGTGCGTATTGGTGTGTTCTCGTTTCGCACGCTCTGTTTACTTTTCTGACTCAATGTTAAACAATTGATAATTAGCTAATTTCCAACTAGCATATCTAACCCTGTGATAAGAAATTTTCTCACTTCGGAATCATCCAAGACTGCGCGAGCACATACCTACGTCTACGTCTGCAGTTTTTCCGTTAATTATTCGCGAAACGATTGTTTACTTAAGAAATTCGTTTATTCCGGTAGCTAGGTGCTCGTACTTCTTGGCTGGATGATTTCGTGTCTATGCAGGGTACGAAACATGGAGTATATTCTGGCTTATCTGGATACTTATGAGTACGTTTCCTTGTTAGTGTGGAAGGATTACGATATGTAGGTTATAAAAAAAAAAAAACAAATTTCTTTTTATTTATTATGTTTCGTTTCCTTGAACTAATAAAAGAGCTTTTTTTGACATCTCACAATCCTCTTCAAAGTAAATACAATTTTCTCGTATATTTCATGATGTTTCAAAAAATTACCAATTTTTTTAAAATAAAATTTCTTCGCCTTTATTTTGTGTTCCACAAGTGAAAGTAGGTATTCCAATTTGTGTAGGTAGGCAAATTAGCATGTTGTTTGGAAAATAAAAACAATTTTAGCAAGCTAAGCATTCATTTAAGAAAATTGTCGAAGGGCTTCTTTGAATAATGCCCAAAAAGTTCTCCACGCACCCTTTGCTAATTTTTTTATGGAGGGTCAACCACTAAAAATACAGTTTTCTTCACTTTCCCCCGAAAGCTTAATTTCCCCGCCAAAATAGCTCGAAGCGTCTAAAAGCTAGAAAAAAATAAGAAAAATGAAATAAATCGAAAGCAATGAAAATCAAGGATTTTTTTTGTTGAAAATTTCTCATTCGAAGTTTCCAAAACTGAAAAAAAAAATCGAGAAAAATGGAGTGAATTAAAATCAGTGAAATTTTGTTATATATTCATCATTCTTGCCCCAGAATTCTTCTAAATAATTCCATTTTCATGATAAAACTTTCCACACCCCCCTTCCCCACAATTTTGCCTTTTGTGATCGTGAAAAAAAAGGATTTCAATCAAATTCAGTGGAGATCATCATTTCCAGTTGAAACTCGCTGAGAAAAAATTGTACCTCTAGAGGTGCTTCTGAAAGGGAAACATATGGGCTGGGCTCTCAAAAAGGGGACATTTTCGAAAAAATGTGGATTTTTCAGCAGCCCCTATTTCAACCTGTTTTGGGAAAAAGGCTCATTCCCAAAAGATAGTACGTATTTGAGATTCATGCGTCGACCTAGACCATCACCATAAAAATACATACAAGACCACTTATAGGGTTCTACTGAACGGTTCAATTTCCAAAATGGATTATTTTTGGGCAGATTCATGTTTTGAAAATTTTTACTTCTGAAATGTTTGGTAGGTATTATCAAGTCAAAGCATCGAAAGGTATAATTTCTGAAACTGGAGAAATATTTTTATGTCAATTTTTCGGTCATGGTTGCCAATTTCAAAAATTCAAGACATAATCAAAAAAATTTCTTTTTAAATTGAAAAATGACTCCTTTTTGAGGACCTAATCTCCTCTCCAGGGGCCCTACTGGATCTAAAAAATTTTCTGATTGACTTTCAATTCAAAATGAAAGTCTCCAGCATTCAATTTGTTCAAAACCTTCAACATTTTTTTTGCCATCCACACCAATGGTTACATTAGTTATTACACCTGTGCCCCAAGTTTGAAAAAAATCAACAAAAAAAAATCAAACAATTAAAGCCTCTGCGAATTTTTTTCATTTTTTTCATTTTGGGGCATAATACTTCCAAATATGAGTAATAACCCCATTTCACAAGAAACCCCCTCCCTCGATCCCCCAACCAACTTTGGCTCTCTTAGAATATAGAAGCCTCCGAAGTTGAAAAAATATAAAAATTGAATAGACATAAAATAAAAATCTAAAACATTTTCTGCCCCAAACTATTCTATGAGTACTTGTAGAAACCTTCAAAGTTGGAAGAAATAAAAAAAATTGAATAAAATAAAATTATGTAGCAGGAATTTTTTGTAATTTGATTTCTCCAATTTTCTTTAGGAGGTAGTTTTCCTTTTTTTATCGTGTGGGGATTAGTCTAAATGATTGAATAGGTACCTACCTAGTTCTTTTTTCTAATGAAAATGAACTAATTCCAAGAATGTGAAAACGTGAACATTTTTATTTTTTGGATTTCTTTTGCATTCTGAAAACTGGATTGAGGGTGGGGGGAATTCCCCCGCATGACTCACTTTTACCAACACTTACAGACATTTTTTCAGTTATTTCCATTTCTTTTTGCCACTCGGGTACAAGAAGTTTTTCAAATTTTCCACTCTCCCAGCAAAATTTTCAAATTTTCAATGTTCCAGTCTCTCTGACCTATGCAACTTTTTCAAGCTTTTATTCTAAGTATTTCTAAACTTACCTACAGGTGACAACATTTCTGAATTTTCAAAAAAAGACTAAAATTTTGTAAGAGTAATTTCCCCTTGAAGGAATATGGAAAATGAAAATTTGAATTCAATGATCTTCAAAACCTATAATGTAATAATGACAGATAAGTACCTACAAAAAATTGAATATGACAATTACCTAATCATTTGCTTTTGAAATTTTTGTGGTTTTTCTAATAGACCCATACATGCATTTGAGGTAAAATCCTAAATAAACGAAAAATAACATACTTACTTATTTTAGAGGCATTTTTTCGCTACAATTGATAAAATGAAGGTGAAAAATCGTTTTGAATAGTCGGCATATCAGTTTGTTTGATTCGATGTCCATTTTTCATATTTCTTGAGAATTTCTATACTATGCATTATGTATCATCGAGCACGTGACCGAACACGTATGTGGTGATAGTATAGTTGTACCTGCATTATGGTTAGAAATGCTTTCAAGTTTATGTACCCACGTATATGGTATATGGATACAATTTACATGTCATTTGAATGATTTAAATCATATCCGAGTGTCCGTCCGTCCACCGCCGCGTTTTCTTTATAATTTAACATAATTAAATTACTCGCCGTATTCGTGAAAGCGAAGAATCCGCGTGCTGAATTTGAACACAACAAAACAGTAGCACGAAATATCTACACGCTGTGCATTAAAACTTTTATGTACGTACCATTGATGACTATAGCATAGCAGTAGCTTCCATCAATCGTAATATCTATATCGTCGAAAGATCTCTAAATCACGAGCGAGAATAGTTGCCTATTGATACGTAAATCAGGAGCACACTTCACGTATATTACTAAACTAATCGCTGCGGTATTTTGTTATGAATTACAGAGCTTGCCAAGTATGCACTCCAAATGCCACCAACACGGTATGGAGTCACTGTCAATGTGTATTAGCCGATGGAGTCGAAAGAGGAATTTTAACAGTGAACAGAATGTTACCAGGGCCAAGTATACAGGTTAGTAGAGTCCTGAGATGATTCTCTTATGTATATTTGGAATGGAATTCGTGATATAATTTAGGTATTTCAGTTGGTATAGTACGATTACTTCACGTTAACGCGTACTTTTTTTTGTTGGCAGGTTTGCGAAGGAGATAAAGTAGTTATTGATGTAAGGAATGGTATGGAAGGTATGGAAGCTACCATCCATTGGCACGGAATTCATCAAAGAGGGACCCAGTATTCGGACGGTGTACCTTATGTCACGCAGTGCCCCATATTGAACGGTAACACATTCAGATACCAGTGGGTAGCTGGAAACGCTGGAACTCATTTTTGGCACGCTCATACTGGTAGGATATTTTAAAATTACATGGAAAGTGCAAACTTATATGATAATATGTATCTAGAGAAGTACATATGTTTTTCTGAATCGATTCTTCATAATTATGCAAAAATATGAAAAGACAAACCTGACTTGCATGAAGGAAAAAAGGATAATTACTACAAAAGGCAGAAAAATTGAAATTATGTAGTGCAAAGCTTGATTTCTCTACTGAAATTCTACTTTTCATCTTCCTTGCTCAATTCAAAAATAATATTTCCATTTTTTGAGAGGGAGGGTTGGTCAGAAATTTCGAAAACTTCTTTAAGCCAACAACAACTGCCAACTTGATTAAGGTTTTTAATAATGAATTACTGCATGATTTTATGATTTTTTTTGAATTGAATACGTAACTCCTAAGAATACGTGTGTACTTAGGTTTCACCACAGAAAAATGAGTGGTGCTCAAATACATAGAAAAAAATTAAAAAGTAGATAATATTTTTGCATGTAAAGTATAAAATTTAAAATGAAATAGGTATATCGTGATGAAAGGGACATAATATTATTTAGGTACCTTTGTGTGTACGATAAAAACTTTCGTCCCATCAGATTGAGTCCTTTAAAATGAATGATGAGCTGAAAATATTAATCACTCTTCTTTTACGTTGTTACTGAAAAACTTTCCATAGCCAGATTGGAATTTTCCGTAATTCGGGTAGGTATTCGAAGTTTAGTACAAAGTATAAAATAATCTCGTTAAAGAAAATACTCGTAATTTTCTTGATGTACCTACCACATTTCCTTCAATTTTAGGGACAGGCTATTTCCTTGTGAAAGTATTTATTTTTTTTTTAAAATTATAGTTACAAAATTTATTTTTGGACTTCGTTTGCATAAATTTCAAATTTGAAATCCTGGTAGAAAAGTGATGGTTCAAGTTGAGAATCCAACATTTTTCCTACAATCTTTTGAGGTCCCTCATAACTTTTAATCGTATCCCCCTCCAATTTTCCAAACAAAAAGTCAAAGTGGGACCCACCCTTTCCAAACAATTTTCGAGCCTACTTCTTCGTAAAATGTGTATTTTTAGCTTTTCAATGCCTGCACTTTCGTGAACTTTCTTCAGACGTGTTATCACAAAAAAATAATTATGCATACGTGGTGCATCTCATCTAGATGCAACGTATATTTTTTCAGAATTTTTTATGCAGGTGCAAGATTTTCAAAAATGTAAAAAACTGTTTTTTTAAAACTTTTTTATCTGCCTAGAGCCACCAATTTTTGTTGAGATTTTTTTTCACACATTACATCACGAAAAACGTTCAAATATAGACAAAATTTATCAATTTTGAAAACCTCAGACCCTCCCCCTACCCTTCAGAGTATCTCACCGAGCTAAAATTTGTGTCTAGATTATTATCAATTCTTAATACCTTCATCATTCATGTTACTGTACATTATTTCAAACGAAATCAGGAATCTTCGATGTTTTCCACTCATTTTCATCAGAAAGAATTTTTCACCTATAACAAAAAAACACGACCCCCTAAATTTAAACCTTCAGCTGGCCTTCTCTTTTCCATTTTGATCTTAAGTTTCAGAATTCCAATCATCTAAAATTTAAAAAATAAATAAATAAAATTAACCATTAGGAACAATGCGTATGTATTGCATGATTTTCCTCTGAAAATTTTCAATATTTTTTGAAAAACGAGAATTTTTGATTTTCGTCTTCATTATAAAACCACATTCTAATAATTTTCAATTGGGAAAGTGAACCGACCTCTTTCAATTAATTCTATTTCTAAAACTGTAAAAAAATAGACTTTTTAAAAAGACCAAATTTAAAAAAAAAACATGTTTTTTTTTTTAAACGATGCCAACAGTGAGTGTGAAGGCTTATTACTTTTAGCTCTTTTCCCTCTCTAGTTTAAAGGAGACAATTTCACGTGGGAGGTTTCCAATATTAAATTAAATTGTGTACTTATTCTACATATAGGTACTTCAGTTGAAACTGCCATTAAAAAAAATAATCACCACTAAAATTGGTGTGAAAACCTTCATTCAGAAAATTTTTGAAAATTTATATAACTCCAAATTTTGCGATTGAAATGCTAAATTTCGTTTTCAATCATCCTCGCCCCCCCCTCCGTAATTTCCCACTTGAAAAAAATCTCGAGTACTTACATTAAAATATTCTGAGAGTTCCTTAAAAATTTCTTTGCCAATTGAATTGAAATTTCAGTCAATTTGCTCATGTTGGGCGTTGAAAATTTTGAAACTTGAAACCAAAATGGCGAAGAGAAGGCCGGTTCAAGGTTCAAGTTTGAGAGCCATGTTTTTTACTACGTTTTTTAAGGTCATTCAACACCATTTTGTAATCTATGAACACTTCCTTGCCAATTATCAAAAAAAATAGAAAGTACTTTTTGACAGTTTCAACATTTCAACTTATTCTCATTTTTTTATATGCACACCTACTTACATTTTAATATGTATGTACGTTTTTGACTTCCTCTTTTCAAATTAGACGTGCATATAAAAAATGTTGCAAAATAAGTAATTCAATAGGTAAGTAGGTATCTACTATTAAACCTACTTCAGATTTGTCCATTATATGAAAATGAAAATTTGTCCAAATTTGACTTTAAAAAAAAACTATCAGCCCGTATGGGGAGGGGGAGAGGGTTATTTTCTCAAACCGCTATTATATTCTTGATTGGTAAGCACATATGTATAGGTATACCTAACAATATAGAAAACAATAATATGAATAACGCGTGAAGTTTTTCCTTTTTTATAAGTACGAGTAACTTGTACATAGGTACTCGTACTATTGTGGAATAATTACCATGATAGACGGCTTTCTATCATCGTAAAAATTGTTCTAATGTTATATATTATAATGAAATGTGTACGTATACTATAACTATACCGAACGGTGCACGTATGTATACGCTATATAGGAACATTGTTATGTATATTTCAAGGTGGAGTCAGTCTCAAAGTGTATTATTGTGGCATGTTTGTCTTAATGCAATTCTCTTAATAATGACCTACATAGTGTATGATGAGTTAATTCACGGGCGCAAAAAGTAAGAGTAACGTTATTTCTCTTTGTCTTTTTTTTCTGCCATTTTTCATGTGTACCTACACCTAGTCCTATAGACTCGTGGAAGCAACGATGTGCCCGGGCCATGGCGCAGTGGTAAATGGCAAATTTAACGACTCCGATGTATACTTGACTGCAACTTTCTAAACGATACAAATTAAGGATTTAGCTTTCGAATTTTCAAAAATCATGCACTCATCAAACTAGTCAGGTTGTCTAGAATTTTGCCAAACCAGTCGATGAATCATTATAGGAAATATATAAGGCAACGTTGCGAAATAGAAAGCTATTTGTATACGTAAACGTACGATATAGTGTAATAATCGCGTAAGTACATACGTTTTTTTTTCAATCAAACAGCAATAGCACCCTTGAAAAAAAAGACGAAAGATATTTCCTGATGTCCCAATCATTGGTACCTACTATTTGGTTTTTTCGCATCAGCTCTCACTTTTTTTATTCGTTATGCAGAAAAAATGCTCGAGTTTGGAAGGCGTATCCCCAGACGCTTAGATATAAGCGAATATATTCGTGAAATGTCACTTGTCATTTAAATGTACTAAATATTTGTATACCGTTCACTTTTGATTAACGGTGGCGAGGGTGTATAAGCATACCAACATCGCATCGATTAAATACTCACATGTTTGCACGTTAACCAACAAATAAGTAAGCAACGAGTCGATTAAATGGTCTAAATTGAAAACTAGTTTGAGCGACGAAAAACTACCTACCATTCGCACGAGCATAAGAATACTCGATGTTTAAAAAACCGCGAAGGCGCGAGCGTGCTGAACTGGATGCCGGTATCTTTCATAACATTTGCTATATAGTTTACGAACACCCTGTTTTTACAAATAATCGCCGCGGCGTGTGCCGATCGCGCGCCAGCCTCAATTATTTATGCAAATACGAGTACACACAAGTTGAATGTGATCAAACGTGCTCATTGCAAGACGTTTGATTGACAAGGCCGCAGCGAATCTGTCAAATGCATAACGCATAATGAAAGTAAAAGTTGGATTCAACTTCGCGGTTCCGTTTTCTATTCGCATTTTCCCTCCCCCTCCTCCTACGCTGCTGTAAACGCTGCGCTGCGAGGAAAATTTTCCAAAAGTCGCCTACAACGAGGTAAAATGGCTGGAGAGAAATTCGTACCTAACTGGTTTTCGAGTTGTAAATGAATAAGAGTGTGTATGTGTCGAAGTTTCCTATTGATTTACGAGGATTTGGACAGTTGTTAACCGCAGGGGGTGGATGTGATTTTTACTTTTTAGTAGTATAGTTGGAGTGGAATTTTTTTTTCTAGTGAGACAAGTAGATCATTAATTTCTGAATTTTACTGTTTAGATGAAATAAAAAAGGTTTTGAAAACGAAGCTCCTTCTTTTTTTTATTCGAGCATATTTTACCAGCTATTGAATTTTTAAAAATTTTTCCAAGTCGAATCATACAACGAAATTTTAATGAATAGAAGATTGCACATCAAAAAGAAATTAAAACCAAATTTTCCGCTCACGAAGTTGGTTTCTCAATTTTTGTCAAATTTTTGAAAATTCATACTTAAGTAATGAATCAAGTTATATGAATTTTTACTATCTGAAAAGGTATAATTTTGAATAGTTTTTAACGAGATTTTCTCATCTTAGACTTAAACTCTTGTTAAAATTCAAGAATACAAAATCAGGAGATTTTTTTCTAGAAATACATACGATCGTGCATGAAGGAATAATTGGTGTGATTGATGGTGTGGGCGGAGGGGGGAGGGGGAGGGGGTGGTAAAAACATCCAGATCCACTAGAAATCTCGATTTAAATTTCTCAGCGAAAAATAAAGTTTTTGATTCTCAATTCTCTTTAATTTTTTAGAAAAATATTTCTTACTTTTAATTTTATGTAGGTACCTAGTACCTACCTATCATTTTGAAATCCAAATTTTTTATTTGAAAATTAGTTTCATTGGTTGTCGTTTCTTGCCACTGGTTGGAAACAAAAGAATTCCTCTCTTTCTTTCTGCTGATGTGCATTTTTCATCGAAAATTATGGGAAAAAATGACAAACTTTTGAAAAAAATCCAAGCCTCAGGATTTTTTTTTAAAAATTGAAATTTATGACAAGCAATGTCGACTTTTAGAAACTTTTTCGTTAGTTTTCAGCATAGATTAACTTGAGCTGAGAGTAGAAGGGTGATTGATTTTCAAGGTTGGAGGAAAAACTCTTTTGAAACTCATAGATATTTTTTAAAGATTTGGGAACAACCGCAAATTTTTAAGTTCATTAAAAAAAACAGAAATGAGTATTTACTCATTTTTCAGAAAAATAAAAAATTTTACTACTTGCATCCGTAAAACTTTCCTTGATGCAGATTTGTGATTAAATTTATTTCAATGATGTCCAATTTTTCAAAATCCTTTCTGCCTAATTAAATCAACAGAAGCAACTTTTTATTGGGTGTGATTTATTGGCACACGTCAGAAATAAGGTGTTTTCACGACAAAAAAAAAGGCATTTTAACGATAAAAAAAAGATATTGCACAAAATTTTTTGATAGTCTCGATGAAAAGCAAAATCTTTTTGGCGGTTTTGACTAAAAAAGCAAAACTTACTCACAATTTCAGCAAAAAAAAAAAAAAACAGTAGAATAACTTTTTATTAGTTACTTTCTATCAATTTTTAGAGATTTGCACTATTTTTTTTTTGGAATTTCACAAAAAAAATGAAAGGAAAATTTTTTTTAAAAATAGAAAACTTATGGCAGTTTTTTTTAAAAAAACAGGATTTTTGTCAGTTTTGAAAAAAACAAAATTTATTTGGTAATTCTGGAAAAAAGAAAGATCTTTTTGAAAATTTTAAGCAATTTCTGCAAGAAATCAAGTTTTTTCAAAAAATGAAGGACTTTCCATTCGTAAAATTTATTTGTTTATTTTTTACAATAATTTTTGTTATTACAAAACGAGGTATCTTTCTTGAATTTTTTTTGGCTGGAAATCATTCATTTTTTTGGCCAATAATTTGTAATTCTTGAACCAAACTGAAATTTTCTAAATTTTCCAATTTTAATAAAATTACCCCTGGAATTTTATGTGAGTTTTTCCAAGATGTTATGGGTAATTCTCAAAAAAAATTACCCATAGCAGCAGGTACCCAATTTCAAGATCTATTTTTGGATGCAAGGTGTTGTACTTTCAAAAGTGCAAAAATTCCAAAATCGATTTTTTCAGATGAAATCTTATTGCCTCAAAGATGCGAAATATGCATTACCTTCCTTGAATTTTTCCTCAACGCGTTTCTTGTCCTCACCCTCATTGTTGAAAAATTGTTGAGTGATTGTACTGAAGTCTCCTCTTGAAGGGAGCCTTTGAATGTTTTTTGTTTAGGGGAGAGACGCCTAAGATGGCATACTTCGCACATTTTGCGATCTGGAGGGCGCTATAATGAATTATCCGAAAAAGTGAATACACCATCTGAAACTTTGAACATTTGGCTACAAATTCCCCCCCTGGTTTTAAAATTTTACTCATTTTCAGTACCTGTAATTTGCCTTTTTAAAAAAAGTTCCAAATGTGCCATCTTGGACACTAGTATGGATAAGATGGCATACCTATAAAAATTTTCCCAAAAAGAAGAAAAAGTCGATTAAAAGCTGTTTTTATAACGAAATTCAAGTACAAAAGCTGAAATGCGTATGCGAATAATTCAAAAATGAAGAAAAACTCGAGGGAAAGCAGTATTTATTGCAAAAGCTGAAATACCTATGAAAATATTTCAAAAATGAAGAAAAACTCGATTAAAAGTGGTTTTTATTACGAAATTTAAGTGCAAAAGCTGAAATACCATTAAAACTATTTCAAAAATGAAGAAAAACTCATTTGAACATTTTTTTATGAAAATACAATGTTATTGGTATATGCCATCTTGGACAAAAAATGCTATGCTATCTTGGGCAAGCACATTGATATATTTCAGAGTGATATTAGAAGCATATAAGGTGATGCAATTATTATAACTATTAGCTCATTACAAGCCTTTTTTCTTATACTTTTCGTATTCGCATCCACTTTTTTGCAACAAAATATTTTTCATACCAATAACTCCTTCTAAAGTAGCAGCAATGTAAAACTTTCAACCGGCAAAAAATTGTTTGTCGTTTTTTTTTTTATTTTCTGCATTGAACAATTTGTCACATACCGGGATTTAGTGTTTACAGTGTTGACAACATTTTAAGCGAAAAAAAATTTTTTTTCAATGTGTAGTTTTCGAGTAATCGTCACTATGCCATCTTAGACACTATGCCATCTTGGGCAGCTCTCCCCTATAAAAGTCTGGTATAATATCAGGAATTCAACTAGATTTTTTCAAGCTTTCAAAATTCTGACAAAACATTAGTCTGATGAGACACCCTGTATAATCACAAGTCAACGCAATGGGATCACCTTTTTTGTAAAAAAATATTCAAAATAGTTCCTCTCCTCTCTTCCTCCTGTTCAACCATCGCCTTTTTTGCTACCGTTATTTCGTGAGTTTTCTAATAAAAATCAGGCCAAATTACATCCTTCGAGTATTATAACGCGTTAATACAAATACATTTCTTTCGATCAATACTCACATGGAAAAGTTAAAGTTCTGTTATACACTTATACTTCTATAAAACGGAAGTGCACAAACTGAGAGATGAAAAACGGGAGGCAGACCCGTTTAAGATTTATTATCGTATTAGCTAAAATGTGGTAAAAGAGCGCGAAATGCTATCGAGTTAGTTGGATAAGTTCCACGACGAAGATTTTAACATGGTGAGCTTTTTACAGGATTACAGAAAATGGACGGTATATACGGTAGTATTGTTGTACGACAAGCCCCTTCGTTGGATCCGAACAGTCACTTGTACGATTACGATTTAACTACGCATATCATGCTGTTATCTGATTGGTTGCACGAAGACGCTATTGAAAGATACCCTGGTAGATTAGCAGCAAATACTGGTCAAGATCCTGAAACTATATTGATCAACGGCAAAGGACAATTCACTGTAAGTTATATGAACCTTTTCATGGTGCATTGGTGGCATTGGTGACATTGTGCAAGGTCAGGAAATCAGACCTACATTACATTATTGTATCATTTACAGGACCCGATGACAGGATACAGTACAAACACACCTTTGGAAACCTTCACCATAACTCCTGGAAGACGATACAGATTCCGTATGATAAACTCATTCGCATCGGTATGTCCTGCTCAGTTGACCATTCAAGGGCACCCATTGATCTTGATTGCCACGGATGGTGAACCGGTGCATCCTGTTATTGTGAACACTATTATATCATTCTCCGGTAAGCAGAAGCACAGGCGGCCGTTATAGTAATTGAGCATGCTGACGAATGACGAATGTCTATGAAAATTAACGTGTGTGTGGTTATACTTATGCTTTAGGCGAGCGATATGATTTTGTAATAAATGCCGAGCAGCCGGTCGGCGCTTATTGGATACAAGTACGCGGTTTAGGTGAATGTGGACGTAAACGGGTGCAACAACTGGGAATACTACGATACGCCCGCGGGCCATATCAACCTACTTCAAGACCGCCGACTTACGATGTGGGATTACCACAAGGCGTTGTAAGTATACATTAATTTTACTCTTTTTCTTTTTTCAACTATTAAACTTAGTACAAACACACGATTGTATTTGCACGATTTTCTGTGTTTTTTTTTCTTTACCTTATCGTATCGCGCGCGCGAATTACGTAAGATATAAATTTACAATAATGTGGAAAAAAAGTTTTGTCGGGTTTGAGCTGATGAGATGGTCGGTACGGTGCAGTATAGTACCTACATATCTACGAATACCGTACAACCGTTTGTTTGTACGTGGGTAAAATAAATCATGACAAGAGGAGGTGATTTTCATTCACGCATCGATTGCTACACTGATCGGATGTCAAATCAATGATGAACTCTACCAACGTGTACTATACTTACGTACTTAGGGTGTAACTAGCCAACAAATGTCAATTGTCTTTGCAGACAAAATTCCTATACCTATTTCTGATTAATTGGACTTACGTACTAGCTCTCAAGGATAGTCTTTTGCAATTATGCGAATGCTTTGCAGTGGAATTTGATGATGTGGGAGATACTGCACACGATGAAATACTGTTTCCAACCTTACATCTTGTTAGGAGCGTAGATCATCGCCGTTCTGTCCATGTTCAATTTCAAAGCACTGAAGAGTTTTGTGGCTTGCGTTCTTACTATAGTTGGATTAAAGTTATTTTTGCTGGTTTTTCAGAAGAATTGTTTTCTGTCTTTCTTTAGCTCCTTTTTTTGGGGGAGATTCCCACCTGGTGTCCTGTAGGGTGTCAGATATTTTGCTTGGTAATACAACAACTCATACTACACAAGTGTAGTTGGTTTATAAAAAAATTTTGGGGGGGTGGGGGTGGGGGTGCATGGATGAAATGTAATTAATTACATCACGATACAGAACTTTGAAGAGAGCCCAAAGAATATACTTTCAGAATTGTGTCCAAACCTCAAAATTCAGAGAGCTACACTTGAACTGATTCCTAAAAGGCATCTAGCTGGGTCATCAGTTTTGGACATAGACAAATTGGGGAAATATTTTAGAACGCAGTGGTGCCATTTTTTTTGTCATTATTGCCTATTTCCAAAAGTTGAAAAGAACAGCCAAAAACTTACCAGTTTTTTCAGATTATCAAAATTTGCAATAGTGACTGAGAAATTGGCACCACTGTGTTTCAAAACATTTCCCCAATTTCAAAAATGATATCTTTTGATGTTTTGGCTTAATTAATGCGAAATATTTGAGAAGAAAAAATTTTCAAAACACGAGTTTTTTCTAAATTAAGCGATTTGCAGATTTTCAACCCCTCAGTAGAACCCTAAAAGGGGTCTTGATTTTGAAGGAAATGTCCTAGGTCGAGATCGACGCAGAATCTCAAATACTATCTTTTGGAACTGGCCCATATGGGTAGGAAATATACGAAGAAACGATCATTTTTTCGTAATTTTTTTTTTTTTGAGGACCCATATCTCCCCTACAAGGACTCATCCTGAGCTAAAATTTTCTCTTCAACTCAAAATGAAGGTCTTCACTGAATTTGGTCAAATTCATAATTTCAAAATCGTTATGTTTATAAAACAAAAATTGTCTACTTACTTGATTCTTCGCATTTTACTCTGCGTTCTGAAACCGAAATTTCACCATTATTTCCAGTCTATTTCTACAGTTTCCCTGGGATTTTGATTTTTCTTGATTATTTTGCAATTTGACCACTCGATTAAAAATAGATCATGATCGAAAAAAATCGATTTACGATTTCTGCGATTTTCAATCTCACACGAGCATTACCTATAGTCATATCAATCACGTTCAAAAAAATGATTTTTTTGATCAATCGATATTTTTGTTTAAGATTCCGATCATAAAAAAATGATCGATATTTTCAAATTATTCGTCTAATTGTACTTGTTTGGCAAAAAAAAACAAAGATTAAAAAATCGATCTTTTGAAAATCGTTTTTTTTATTAATCGATAGATTTTTAAATCTTCGATTTCCATCATAAGGCCTGATCAGTCTTTTCAAATTCGAGTTACGAAATAACATGTATTTTTCTAAAGATCAATATTTTATTTTAGATTCCTATTTCGGGTAATCGACCTTTTCAAAGATGATCGAGAGATCTATTTTACATTTTCAAAAATTTTCTGAAAGGCAATTTAATTTGTTTCACTGAAAATAGGTGTTTTATTTCCCAAAATCCATTCTTCTACTTAAATTTCAGTAGAACACTTCAAGTGTAACTTTCTAACTAACTGTAAGCCAGTTTCAAATTTTTGAATTGAAAAAAAAAAGATGTTTGCTTGCTTAATTAATAGGGAAAATTATTGATCATCTATCGAGTTTCACAAGTCCCGACTCATAAAATTAGAAGCTTTTAGGTACCTATTTTAATTCAATCTTTCTTAATTGGCCGGTCTTAAATTCACTTTAAGAATTTAAAAATTTTATTCTGCTTGAAAATGGAGGGAGCAATACTACATAAATGTGTACTTTTCACCCTTCCTCACTTCCCTGCGAAGAAGAAACCAAGACTATCTTTAATCCAAAAAATTCAAATAATTTAGATTTATGCGAATAATTCATCAGGCAGTTCCTGCCCACATAAATGTCGAAGCACATGTACCTACCTACTTATTCGTCCGATAAAGGGGTTGTATTTACGGCGAACCGAGTATGCAATTTTATTAACACGTCGTCACCGTTTTATTATTTCAAATCGACTCGAACTAAAAATTAAGTCGAAATTCTCGATTTTTCTGAATGAATTTCTTTTGATGGTCTAATAAAAAAAACCTCCATAATTTCTCATTTTCGTCCTTACGAATGAGTTGCGGGGGGGGGGGGGGTTCGTAATTTTTAAAGGTTACGATTTCTTGTGAAAATGATAGATAAACTTTGAAGGCTCATATATATCAAGAATGGTCAAACCCGGAGGAAATTGATTTGTGAGGATTCTTTAGAGGACAAATAAGAAATTCAAAATCAGTGATCAAAATTTGAAAAACTTGAAACTGAACTTTCAAGATGAAAGTTCAACTTTTCACAATGAATTCAAAAATTGATGAACTGCTAATTAGGTAGCTACTAGAAATTTTTAAAAGAATATTCCTATACAACAAAGACACTTCTCTGTCTTCTTTGTGATCCAATACATTAATTTTTAAAATGAAATCTCAAATTCTCAATAGCCCTGTTGGGTACCAGATTCCCTATTTTGAATTTGATCAAAACTGAAAAAAAAATCAAAAATGAAGTTACATATCGATTGTTACTAATTAGAAGGCGCTGAGTTCAAATGTTGGCTTACTTTTTCGATCTGACCCTTCTTAAGCCCCCCTCCTCCTTTACCTCTACCAATGCCTTTGAACACGCCAAAATAGTAAAAAAAAATGAAAATGATAATACAACTTTTGAGTGCCCTTTCAAATCTAACAATTTGGGGGAGAAAAAAACATTGAAACTCTGTAAAAAGTGCATCACTGCTTCGGTAAATTTTAATGCGGATCGTATGTACAGAACCCCCCCCCCTCCTCACAAAGACCAACCATTCACTCTAACATATAAGGTGTCTTATTACAACAGCATCGATGTCGATGTGAAATGCGCAAGCTCTAGGGTCATGAAATGCAATCTATGAACACTTATTACGTCGTACATCTATCACTCAATTGCCATCTCGTTACAGGTATTGAACCCATTGGATGCAGTCTGCAATCGTCCTCGAACCGATGCAATTTGCATCAATCAACTGAAAAACGCCAAACCAATCGACAAAGGTTTACTACAAGAGAGACCAGACGTGAAAATCTTCTTACCATTTAGATTCTTATTCTACAGACCCGAAGAGCTCTTCCAAGCACATCAGTACAACAGATATTTAGGTAACCTTCCAAAAGAGGACTGAATTTCGCAGCAATCGCCACATCGTGTGATTTATTTTTTATATTTTGTTTACAGTCGCGCCGAACGGAGGAGATCACGTAATCAGTTTAGTTGACGAAATCTCGTACGTTTCACCACCATCTCCGATGTTATCGCAAATAGACGACATCCCGCCGGAGAGCTTCTGCAATGGTGACAACAAGCCAGCCAACTGTGGTAGAAATTGCATGTGCGTGCATAAAGTAGACATACCAATGCACGCGGTTGTCGAAGTCGTACTCGTAGATGAAGGTAATAACGATATCTTGATGGTTAACATGGTGTTTATATGTGCATATAAGTATAGAAATGTCTGTATAGGAACTGAAAGGAATGTAAGATAATTTTGAAACTTTACTTAATCGTATCTTTCGTTTTGCTCTTTTTTTTTGCTGCGCAGTACAATCTCCTAACTTGAGTCACCCGTTCCATTTGCACGGATACTCGTTCCATGTAATTGGTATGGGACGTTCGCCAGATAAAGGCGTCAAGAAAATCAACTTGAAACACGCTTTAGATTTAGATAGAAGAGGATTACTAGACAGGCATTTCAACTTACCGCCAGCTAAAGATACGATAGCTGTACCAAATAATGGATATGTTGTATTTAGATTTAGAGCTGATAATCCAGGTAAGTACTTTGCATTACTAGTCATGTGATATCTTTACTTATACCTATTTAGAATGTACCTAACTAATTCGATATTACGATAACGATGCCCACGAATGGATTACATTCCAGTTTAGACGTTCGAATCAAATCTTAAGAGTCGAATAACACATGTAGATTTTTGCATAAATATTGATGTAATTCAAATAGATTCTTGTTTAATTACCAAGTCTTACAAATCAGTTTTATTTTTTATACTATTTATTCGCTCCGTGAACTATTTTAAAATGACTATTGACTACCAACTTGTTGGATTCAATATGCTAGGAAATTTATATTTAAATTACCTACCTATTATTTTTGAAAAAGCGCCTCTCATTCAAAAATTAAACCCCCCACTTAATGAAACGAGATGAACGATGATTATAGGGTACTTATAGAGATTTTTTTTCAATGTTTCAGGTTATTGGCTTTTCCATTGTCATTTCTTATTCCACATAGTCATTGGTATGAATTTAGTGCTGCATGTTGGAACGCAAGCAGATCTTCCTCCTGTGCCAGAAAGTTTCCCCAAATGTGGGGACTTTTTACCTCCTATTAGTTTACATTAACGAAGTATTAACTAAGATTAAATTATTGAAACGAATTTCGCAAGATACGACAATCTCGAGTATTACTCTTTAGTGACAAAATAGTCGCCGACGAACTCGTCAGATAGTGCGGATTTATTTTCCAGCGAAACACCGTTACCTATTAACAAGAAAATCCTCTCGCTATAATCTTCTCGTTTACCTATTCAACCAATTTTCGTCTCAATATCGTCGAATGCGAGCTTTAAAAAGTGTACATAGAATTTTAAAAAGGCATTTGTATCATCATCTTTTCTGGTAAACGACGAAATTGTAATGTTTAAATAGGTACCTACAAAATTTTAATTTATTTGCTTACATGAAGGAGTAGCTCGTTAATACCAAAAAGTACAACCTATTTTAGTTGTGATAGTGAAAACTGAGTTGACCAAAAAGTTGGAAATCGTGCCATTATGGAAACTCCTAAACGAGTAGGTAATTTTTTATTAAAAAGATATTTTTGAACGAAGGTGACATTTTAAACGTTACAGAAAATGTATTTTATACACACGTAGAAGAATATTGCAAGTGCAATAATAATTCGCCATCATTGAACACTTGGAAATGCTTGGTGATGGCGAATTTTTCGATTTCGCTGGAAGACTGTTTTGTCAAAAGGGTTTCTTAATGGAAAGTTCTTTAATAACGTTACCTATTAATGATTTCTTTGCATGTGATGAGAAACGATTTTGTAATCGTGATTGAGATGAGCAACGCGAAGAAATTTTTTATGTTATATTCTAGTTATGTGTATAAATTTTTTTCTATGTTAAGGATTTGGCTGTAAATATATATTTTTTTTTTATGTATTTAAGAAGGTGAACGTGTACGTCGAGTATTCAGAAAATATTTTGTTGCCATAATCAGCTATATACATTAAACAATTAAGCTACCTATGTCATCTTAAGATTGAAAATGAGCGCATATTTTATTAAGATTTCAAACACTCTTAATCGTATCACTTTTTTAAAAAAAATTAAAAAAACGTGTATTGTTTTCTCAGGTTAAATGTTCTCATGATTGAGTTATTACAAAGTTTTTGAAAAGTGTTTTCATGGATAAAGGCAAATTTTTGAAGATATGTATTATTTCAACGTCTGTTCACTGATAGCCTTTGTAATATGGTCTTAAAAATCTCTATCATGCGATCAATTAAATGTCAAAAATACTTTATAAAGGTCTTTATAAGCACCTATCCAAAATTATTACGGCGATTAAATTTGTATTAAAACAACCTTATTTTAAGTGATCATATATTGGCCATTTAAATATATAATATATTTAGTCAATATTATTAGAATTAATTTTATAGGTAACTATGAAATTTATATTTACTAATATTGCATTTTGAGAAGCGTTCGTGGACCAACGTTGCATTAATTTTTTATATTTTTAAATACCTTCTTATACTTTTTTTTTTTTTTTTTTTTTTTTCAGTGAAAATCTATCTAAATTATTCTTATACACCTATTCAATTAATATTTCTGAGTCCAAATCTAAAATTGAGATATCGTGAATTTCTCCTTTAATTTTCCTTTACCCACGTGGATGTACCTACCTGTTTTACTCAACAACCGTGAAAATATTTCTTTTCTTAGGTATTTTGCTCATTACCGTTAAATGAAAATTCACGTA
This sequence comes from Planococcus citri, assembly GCF_950023065.1. Classification (NCBI taxonomy): domain Eukaryota; kingdom Metazoa; phylum Arthropoda; class Insecta; order Hemiptera; family Pseudococcidae; genus Planococcus; species Planococcus citri. The sequence goes on from NC_088679.1 coordinate 34,616,980, forward strand.
GTCCAAATTATTCTTCTCGAAATGTTAACTAAATACCAAATTTAATTATAATTGTATTATTATTAAAGGAGAACTAGAATCCCATTATTACAAAAATTAGGTAAGTAATCCTAGTTTGACTGTTTGTGTATTTAATTTATACATTAAAAAGTTTTATTGTACCTACTAAAGTTTTATGATAAATGATAAATTTGTACATTTTTGTATTTTTATACATGTGATTTTTTTGTATTAGTATTCTGTTTCTTTTTCTATTTTTTTTTCTTTTTTTTCATTTTTCTATACTTTTTTTTTGTACAGCGCATAACAAAAATAAATGTAAGTTTTACATATTCTGTTTTTTCTTTCATTTATAGTTACATTATATGGCTCGTGAAATCACCTTTTTTTTTCATTGTTCGATTAGATTTGAATTTTGAATGAAAATTATCCTCAAAGGTGTGCATTTTTTACGACGATACAATAAAAAAATGATTTCTAAAAATTAAATTAAAAAGTTCACTCTAGCTAATTTACAGAATGATCTCGCAACTTTTTCTTTTAACTCGACAATCTCGAGTGGGAAAATTTTTCTTTAAGTTGAAATAAAAAAAAAGATAAGAACGAAAGGCCAAATAGAATGGAATCTTTTTAATTCAAATCACTATCGTCGCCATAGAAAGTGAGACATTGTCAAACGCTCAACTCATTGAAAAACAGTATAGCTATAAGAAAAAATAAAACTCTCAACTTCACAAGCCTTCTTAAAGAAAAAGTTGGCGAATCGACTTTGAAGATTTTTTTACAAAAAGAAAAGGAGACAAGTTTGTTATTTAGTTGATTCGTAGAAACGCTGTAAGCGATGATGATGTTCTCGGTACAAATTTCGTCTATATCTACGTGTTTGATGAACTTGTGATATCATAGTCGAAGTAGGTAGGTATGTGGAAAGAGTGTAAAATGAGCCACTGTTAACAAATAATAGCTGTCCCGAAAATAGTTGGAATGTTTGTAAGGGAGAAAATAACAAAATGCTGAGATTCTGCGCTTTTCAATTCTATTTATTACAGTTACAAAACGGTGCCTTTTGGAGTCTGCAAGTCGCGACATGATTATTACGCAGATTTAGCTTGGACGAGATACATTTTTATATTACGTTCTAGTGTGTTAGCTCGCCGCGTTTCGTATTCGACATCAGCAAAAGTAAGTGAGATTTTAATTGTTTCGAGTCAGATTTTTCGCTGATTTTTCAGAAAATACCTCCTCGTAAATGCAGATTTTCGCGAACGTATCGGTATTACGTTGGAAACTGATTTATATTCATCCGCGGTTTCTCGTTTCCAAAGACGTTTCGAGTTAAATCGACGCGATTACGTAATTCGATTCGTAAAATCGGTAGGAAAAACGCATTGTGGATTTTTCCTGTTTTTTTTTCTTCTCCTAATCATTATTCATTTGCAGGGTATACGTTTCGAATAGTTTTTCTTCTTTGAATTGGAAATTGTTTTATCTTGGTGTTTCGCTGAGCAACCCGAGATTGTTCGTGTTAACGTTTACGTGTTCATTTTTCCGCTTAATAAACTTTCCATTTATTTCATCATTAATTTTAGAAGTTTATACTGAATTAATTAAAACAAGTTTATACGAAAATCTCGCAGCCTATCAATTTTTTATCGATTTCTTTTCTCCCTATTGTTTTATTTCAGATGACGACAGTGCCGAGACTGCAAGAGTTTGTATGTGGGTTGAATTTGAAAACTGGAGCATATATAATTTTTACTGCCTCCTTGGTAAGCGTTTGAAAATTTACCTACTTGTTACGCCTAATTTATAAATTGCCTAATGTCTGAGCTACATTCGCTAAAACATCATTAGTTTTTCGTGATAGAAATTTTTTTATTTAGAAAAAATTGGGAAATTTTCTTTTTTTTGTGAGTGGCCTCAAAGTAAGGAAGAGATATAGATAAGGAATTTATCAACTGAAAAATTTCGAATGTTCAAAATTCTAAACTAAGTAGATGAAACGCGCACAGATAGTTTTTAAAAACTTCCAGAAAGGATCTTTTTAATGCCTTCTTCTGAAGAGATGAAAATTTTGAAGCCACAATTTTTCGCTTTTAGTGCTCGGAAACGGTAAGATGCTTCTTTGAAAAAAAATAGTTTAGAATCATTCTGAAGCCTCCAGTGGATTTTCAGACTCTCTAGTTTTCAAAAAAAAAAAAAAAAAAAAAAACGCTGCAAGTTGGGTGAAAATTAAATTCAGCGCTCATAAACGTGGATTTTTTACCATTTTTGAGACTCTTTCGATCGATTTAGACACATTTTTAAAATCTTTTAGTGGCTATTCAAATCCACAATTTTTTATAATTAGATACTTACCTAGAAAAAAATCATCTTTTGCGAACGCGTTAATAAAAATATCTAAAATTTGGTTTGTACCCTATTTTTAATTTGCCAGCATCGATTCGTGATGTGATTTATAACGGTTCTAAAGCCTCCAGTAGATTTTGATTTTTTTCCTTTTTTTTTAAATAATCACTGGAGAAAATTTTTGATTTGAACTAGCAAAAAAATATTTTGAAAATATGTGCCACAATCGATCGAATGGGTTCCAAAAGTAGTAGGCTAAATCCAAATTTGTAAGTGTGGAATTCAACTTTCACCTTACTTACAGCAATTTAAAAAAAAAAAAAATCCGCTGAAAGCTCCAAAGCGGTTTGAAACCATCACTAATCGACTCAGGAGGTCAAAAATAGGGTACACACCAGATTTCAGATTTCTAGGTCAATTTGGTGAGATTTTGATTTTTTTTATTTCTCGCCCAAATTTGAATTTTCAAAAATCAACCGAAAATTGAAAAATGAACGCACTTAAAATTTTAATTGATAGTACAGTAAAACCTCTAATAGCGGACACTTCACGGGACCGAGCAAAATGTCCGCTGTTTGGAGGTGTCCGCTCTTCAGAATGGCCAGTGTTGAGAGGTTCAAATAAGGAAATGTCCGTTGTATGAAGGTCAATTTATTTCAATAGTTTACATACATAAATGCATTCATAGTTTTATTAAATTAAAAAAAAATCTGTAATTTTTGTCTGCACTCCTTGATGCTTTTCCTAATCTTTTGATCAATAAGAGCACGGGCTTCGTTCAGGTGCAAAATTACTGCATATTTTTTGACTTTTTCTTAAATTTACAAAAAGTTGTGCTGGAAGCCTCCCCCTCCCGCTTCCAAAGTTGGAAAGAATACAAACAATTTATTCAAACATTTTCGATTTCTGCTTTCTGAGTTTCCTGAATAATTCTCTTTTCAAGAAACCTGCCCCCAATAATTTTGTATGGAGTTCCTCTCTCAAAAAAATTATTAAATTTGAATAATTTGGTGAATCAAAAAAATGGGGAGTTAGTCAAAGCCTTTCTGAATAATCTTTTTTTCAAGAAACCCATGAAATGCGTATTTTCATTATCTAATCAGTTCGATAACGAGTGAAAAATGAACATAAAACTCGTATTTTGGCACGATTTTACATTGAAAATTTGTGATTTACCGTCCGTTGTTCGGAACGTCCGTAATTTAGAGGCTACAATGCATTTCTCCCATAACACTCGTTGGGACTGAGAAAATTGTCCGCTGTTGGGGAGTGTCCGCTCTTGAGGGGTGTCCGTTAGTGGAGGTTTTACTGTACATACATTTTGGGATCCTCTGTGATTCCCTTTAAACCGGTTCAAAAATTTTTGTGTCGGTTGGGATACTTCCCTTGTAGGGATCATTGATCATCAAATTATAGAAAATGACGAAACTACCCGTGTGGCTCATAACATAACAAACTGTTGAATTTTTTGAGAAAAATGAAATATCAATAGCTTCTAGGTACAGGATGTGTGGAGAGGCAGTTTCTGAGTAGCGCAGAGAAAAATGTTACCTACATGAATTAGGTTTTGATCAGATCCTTGCATTTTCTGGATCCAATTTGATCTGACCCTAGTCTAAATAAACCTAATCAGATCTAATCAAATAAACAAAATGTTAATTGGATTAGATCTGTTCAGATATGATTGGATGATCAGATTAATTTAATCAGATCAAAATAGATCTGCAGCTCCAATACATACATATAATGTTAATGTACCTAGTTGTTTTTTAAACAAAAATTACAACGTTCAATAACAAGGCCTTTTTTTGAACAAAAAAAATGAAATGATTTTTTGATCTAAAATGAATTTTTGTCTGATTTTCTAATTGAAGGAGCTACAAATACGAATAGAATTTTTAAAAAAAATATCTTAATACGTTCTTATTTTAAAAAAATGAAAATACATATAAGTATAGGTAGCCAACGCCTATGAGCTTATTGGGAACGGGCACCTTAATACGGTGGGTTATTCATTTTTGAACGAAAGTATTATTTACATTTTTTTTCACTGTTGTTTTTGGCCAAATTTCAATTTACGGGTAATTACCGGACGATTTAAGGCGAAGTGAGCAAACTAACCAAATATTTTCGACTGATTCGTTGAGCAAACAAACCAAAAATACTTGGTTAGTTTGCTCACTTCGCCTTAAATCGCCCGGTAATTACCCGTAAATTGAAATTTGGCCAAAAACAACAGTGAAAACAAGCGAGGTCCACTGGACCTGGCAAGAGGGTTCCCCACATTTGATTTAAAAAAAACGTAGTAATTATTTTTTTCATATTAAAATTCTATTTTATCCTAGACACACGAATGAAATATACATATTTATTCAAAATCGTAAGCGAGAGTTCGCTGAATGCGGTGTCTTCGTTATCAGCGATTCTGCAGAAATAAAGGAGATACACGTAAAACTTCTGCTCGGAGCTACTCTCATTAGCAAAAAGAAATGAGCTATCATATTACCAAAACACAAGATAGCTAGAACTAAAAATCAAAAGCAATCCTACATATAATGTTCACATTACACAAACCAGATTTTAAACTCGTAAATTTTTCAATTTTCATTTTTCAACGCCAGCAAAATTAACTCATTCACAAAATGCGATTTCTTAGTTATCGGCGATTCTAACTGTCACTACGTCTCTGTTGATTTACACTTGTCATTGGTTAACTTGATTAGTTGATTCATGAACTTTAAATAAAGTATAATTTTAAAATCTGTTTTTGTTCAAATTAAATTATGAATTTCATTGAAAATTCAAGATGGACATTCATGAAGTGATAAAAAGAAATTTTCGTTGTCTTTGATTTTGATTGGAGGAACATCAAAAACTGTTGGCTGATAAAAACAAAGTAGAAAGAGTTTAGCAATGTTTACTATTTAGAGTTGAAGAAAGTGACTTGGCAGATACAAAGGAGTCTTATGTATAGCGTATTACGCAACACATAAGATACCTTTCTAAATAACGTGGAGGGCTGAATTATTGAAAGCGATTTTAATAGGGTTCCCCTTGGTGGGGGAACCCTAAAAATGTAAATAATACTTTCGTTCAAAAATGAATAACCTACCGTATTAAGGTGCCCGTTCCCAATAGGGAAGTCGAACTGTAGATTTTAACTACTTACCTAATTTTTTTTCTAAAATACCATGTTTATGTGCCCTTAGGTAGAGGTACTTTTCATGTTTATATGTACTATATGTAGGTACTTATCAGTACAATAATTTAAGTATTATTATTTTTAGGCCATAACGTTCTTTGGCTTAGTAATCGTAACTGCAATCAGGGTTGAAGAAAACACCAAAGATAGTAAGTATACCTACTTTTAAGTTGGATAAACACCTCTCTGAACAGGCAATAGGATACGCCTAACGTGTAAGATTTATTATTTTGATTCTACAAAAAGGAACACAGAAAACAAACTTTTTAATTAAAATCACCCCTACAGAAATTATAACCTGCTTTACTTTCGGTATAGAGAATCATCATTTTACATTTTTCAAAGAGTTATTATTAGCTACCTAATTTTCTCCTGGAATAAAAGTTCTTGTTTTTTTTTCTTTTTTTAAACAGATGATTTAGATATACAATATATTATTAACATGGTTGTATCCATTTTGATGTTCCTGGTTACACCTATGGGTCTTTATGGAACATACCGAGTAAGTATATACGAATATGCACTATGCAGCTATAAAATATCTCGGTAAATACGTAGGTACCTACTTATATTTCTTTTCATGTAAGATCATCAGTCGAATACGAGTATCTACAGGTAATTTATTGCTTCGAAGAATAAATTCAAAACACGAATAAAATAAAAACATTTGTTGAGAAAAATATGCATAAGATGATACTCGAAATACGCGTAAATATTTTCCATGAAGATTTTTTCATTGATGAAATCTCTATTTAAAAATTCAGTCTCCGTGTATTTTCAAACAATAAGTACCTCGAATACAGTTTTTAAAAAAGATTCGCGTAATTTTCTCTTTTTTTTCAAACGCAACCATTCCAGTTTATTAAAAATCTCCGTATTTATATTTATTTTGTAAAAATCTCTCGTAAAAAATAGCCGTGCAATATTTTTCCCCATTCGAGATTTTCCTCTTTTTTTTTTAGTGTTTAATAATTGAACACGATATTGCGAAAAGATTCGTATTCGGAATAAAAAAATTCTCCTTTTACACGAGGTATTGTTATTATATTAATGTTTAATTTTGTTTTCAGACGAGAGCTGTATTTTTAATACCTTATCTAGTCGTAGAAGGCGTTGGTCTGATTGTCTTAGTGGGTAATTTTTTCATTGAAGCTACAAAATTATTCGGACACGAATCCGGAAGTTTGGTTTTCGTCATATTTCTGGTGTTATCCATTGGTGAGTTTAATTAATTTTAAAATATCTTTTACTTGATCTTGATGATTTAAAAAATATATGTAGGGTATTCAAAAATCTTTGGTGATTATTGTTTTTACGGCGAACTAGTTATGCAAATTTATTAACATTTTTTTATTGCGTGTTGCGTGTTAAACATGAAAATATTATCAGACTTTTGACTTCTTCCTTTAATACGTTTCTCTCAACTCCTCTAAAAAAAAGAAATTATGAAACATGTGAAATTGATTTCATAGAAATTTCAATCTTTGATTTTGATACCTATTAAATTTCATTCACTCCTATAAATATGAAATACCGTTCCTGTACAAATTAATTAATCCTAAATAACCAATACCTAACTACTAAGTTTAATTTTACTCTCGGAAAGCATTGCATACATTTACCTATGTTCTGTTTCAGCTACGGTTTCATATTCGTTTTTGGTGATTTTCAGCTACTATACCATGTTAAAACAACAAAGAGAAGAAATTCAATAATCTACTTTTATAATACGAAACCAAATTATAATAAATATTTGTTTTGTTTGCATGGATGTTCATTTAGCAAAATATTTCCGTTCATTTGCAAATATAGATATTTGTAGGCTCAGGTAATTCACTCAACTCTGCTTCTCAAGTTGTCTGGAAACGAAAAACAAAATTTTATTAGAAAAGGAAATAACGTCAGTCTGAAAATCATATAAAAACATAAGCATTCCAAAATTAAATTACTTACTAAAGGATCGTCATAAATAAATTTACGCATAAGCACATAGCCTGGGTAGAGGTGTACTTCAATCCACACACATTCATAGCCAATGATAAGAAGAAGAAGCATTTCTTGTGCTCTGTAAAAATCAAAAAAAAAAAAAAAAAAGATACTAAATTAAAAATACAATACACCTTTAATAACAAAAGAAAAGCTCTCAACGCTGGTATGATATAAATTTGATGTGTACAGTGAGTTTAGGTAGGTATATAATTTAAAAGAGAAAAAATTAATTTGTGGAAACTTCCGTTCCATAAATTTTTTTATCACAATTGAAACATTCCATGAAGGTATAAATATAATGGTAAACGTAGGTTGCTCCATTAAGCGAAAAAATATTTAGGGCCTATCCAATTTCCGCAACGTGGAAATGATTCCGGTACATTGTGTTGAGATCCTATCGCATTAAATGCTACTTCCTAACCATGTGATCCACTTTCCTGTTCCAGTAACCAGTATCCTAGATACAAAAGCTATTTTCAAAAATTAAATTCTACTTGAGAAACTGCTGAATCACTTACTTACCTGCATTATCAGCGACAAATTGTATTCCAGCCATTCCTGTGAGTAGTACCTATTATTAAAGTATCTTTTTATACACATTAGGTACTTGAGGAAGGTGATTTTTCGAGTATGTGTGATGAGTAAGTAATTAGGTAGGCATCTATTTGATGCAGTTTTTCAAAAACAACGTTCAGCTAGATGAAAAGGAAAATCATTACTTGTAGGGCGGCTCCGTCATGTATTTCGTCTGAATCATTAAAGCCTATTTCATCTGTTTTGGGTTGTTGTTACAATTTTTTATGACACTTGAATTTTGAACATTACCTAATGTTCAATGCGTGAATCCGACGTTTGTTATTGTTAGCTTATTTTTTAAACAACATAACTGCGATGCAACGAAATCGAAATCGTTTGATTTCAATAATTAAATTGCACGACTCTTGGGCTATACCAGATGTCCTAGAAATAATTACCTAAATGTAATGTACATAGGTACGGTACGGTACGAATGGGAGACAATTTTTTTTGCTCAGTAGGTCTAGGTAGTATAGGTGCCTACTTTGTGGTGCTTCAAAACTTCGAATTTAAAATTTTCAGCATAGAGGTAGGTACCTAAGCAAAGTATTCAAATAATTTTACTTGCACATGCATCAGTTGAATTGAATGAATGAAAATTTTCCGATTAAAATGATTAGTGGGTGCTTGATGAGTGTTATTACCCAACCCAATGGGTACCCACTATCAGGCTGAATTTTTTTATACTTTGTCAAGCAGTCCAAGTTCGACCGGACACCAGACTGCTTGATTAAGTTGAGAATTCAATATTCATGAATTATTAAATTCCGATTTAATAAGTACCTTGCAATTTTGCAAAGTGGTGTATGGGTGTATTCTTTCAACTTTCAAGTTGTATTGTATGAACGATTGAGATGAGAAGTCCGAGTAATCAGCTAATCACTCAATCAATCAATCAATAAATCAATCAGAATCAGATAAACTGTAGTGGAAGAGGTGCAAAGAAAATAGAAAATGATAATAAAAATTAACAATGATTATTCGATTATTGATTAATGAATAAGATAAAAAACTTGATTTTTTTTAAAGAGAAGAAGTTGTATCAACTATCAAGTTAGGTATTAATTTATAGAAAATTTTAAAATTTATTAATTTTTAAAATTATTTTCAAAAATAAAATAAAAATCAGAGATGCATGGAAACTTACCGCGGTAACTTACCCGAGAACTTACCGGTAAGTTACCGGTAAGTTACCATGACATAAATTACCATAAGTTACCGCGGTAATTTATAAATTTTCAACAGAAATGTTGGCATGGGTAATTTTTGATGTTTGCATGTACTGCTGTAGCTGTCTAGATACAACAAATTACAATTTGTACTCTCTAAATTTAAAAGAGTCAAATTTTACTGTATAGCACTTAACAGTAGGGTATGACAACATTCTGGCTTCTTGTCAACTATAGTTTTTGACTGGATTTTCATTTTTCAGTAAATAATTTTCTGATCTGATCAGTCAAATTAAAATTCAAAAGTGAATTATTTACTGAACTGATCAGTCAAAAATGAATTATTATTTATTTAGGTAGGTAGGTAGGTAGGTAGGTAGGTAGGTACTGTGTTGATCAGTGAAAAACTACTGTGATCACTGATCAGCTTGGTCAGCAGTAAAAAATTTTAAATAACTGACTTTTGCAGTACTTTTTCACTGTTTATTTCAGTGACGACATTTTGGATTTTGCCTTCTTAACAGTGAAATTTGACTGTTTCAAATTTAGAGAGTAGGTACATACATATCTACTTCTTGTGAGATGACCTATAAATAATAAATTGTAAAATCAAAAAAAAATGAATTGAATTGTGAGGTAAAATAAACCTGTAAATTTTAATTTTGTTGAAGCACACTGTATTACTTGCAGAGATGGGGCGATTCGAATCGCGGAAATGAATCGCGGATCAATTTTGAATCGGATTCAGAATCGGATTCAGAATCGGATTCAAAATAAAAATGAATCGTGAAAATTTGAATCCGATTCACAACTTTAGCTGAATCGCACTGTCGCGATTCAATTTTTTGCGATTCACCAATTTTTTCCAATTTTTTATTTTTTTTCTTCAAGGAATGTTTTTGACAGGGATGGAAAGCTAGCCGAAAGCTAAAAGCTGAAAGTTGAAAGCCAAAGGAAGTTTGGGATTTTTTAAAGCTAAAAGCTATAGCCAAAAGCTTTATTTTTTCAGCTTTCTTTCAGCTTTTTACCTTTTCTTGCAAGTTTCTCTGGTTAAGTTTCAGTTTCAGTTTTTTGTAATTGTAATATTAGTCCGGCATATGACAATAGGAGTAATTGCACCCCCCCCCTCCCCGCCGATCAAACGGGACAAATTTTTTCTTAAAGGGGACACCCTAAGGAACATTTCAAAGCAAACTCGCCCAAAAAAAAGTTGGCCTTACTTACAAAATGGCGGCCATTTTGATTCACAGGTCAGCTGAAATCGCAGATTTTGCGTTTCAACTTCAACATAGGACTAGCATGAAATTTTTCAAACTTTACAAAGGTAAATCGAAAGATCATGCTAAAATTTATCACCTGTCAAAATTTCAAGTGCTAAAATGCGTTTTTCGATTTTTGGTGAATTTTTGAAAATCAAATTCAGGCCAAAAATGAGGGAAAAAATCAAAATTTTACCAAATTGACCAAGAAAGTTGAAATTTGAGATATACCCTATTTTCGACATGCCAAATCGATTGGAAACGGTTTCAACCAGTTTTGAGTAGTTCTGAAGCCTCCAGCAGATTTTTAAAACTCGAAATTCCCACAAAATTCCATCAAATTGAAGTTGTAAAGCTAAACTTTATTCTAAAAACTAATTTCAATACGCTACGAAGGACTGCAGGTGACTTTCAAGTCGTTTTGGAGCCTCCAGCGACTTTTTGAAAGGTTGTATGGCGTTTTTTTGGAAAATTGAAATTTCCTAAAAGTAGCTGGAAGCTTCAAAACCATTTGAAACCACCATGTAGTCTGCGAAGTAAATTTCAGCTTGCCAACTCCATTTGATAAATTAATGTTGGGGAAATTTCAAGTTTCAAAAATCTGCTGGAGGCTCTGGTAATTTTCAAAAAAGTCGCTGAAGGCTCTAAAATGACTTGAACCCACCTGAAGTCGTCTTCAGATGGTGTTAAAATTGGAGTGTAGAGTAAATTTCAGCTTTCCATCTCCATTTGATGAAATTTTGTGAAAATTCAAAGTTTCAAAAATCTTCTGGAGGCTTCAAGAATTTTCAAAAAGTCGCTGGAGGCTCCAAAACGACTTGAAATTCATTTGCAGTACTTTGTAGCGTATTGAAATTAGTTTTTAGAATAAAGTTTAGCTTTACAATTACAACTCCAATTTGATGGAATTTTGTGGGAATTTCGAGTTTCAAAAATCTGCTGGAGGCTCCAGAACTGCTCAAAACGGGTTGAAACCATTTCCAATCGATTTGGCATGTCGAAAATAGGGTATATCCCAAATTTCAGCTTTCTTGGTCAATTTGGTAAAATTTTGATTTTTTCCCTCATTTTTGGCCTGAATTCGATTTTCAAAAATTCACCAAAAGTCGAAAAACGCACTTTAGCACTTGAAATTTTGACAGGTGATAAATTTTAGCATGATCTTTCGATTTACCTTTGTGAAGTTTGAAAAACTTCATGCAAGTCCTATGTTGAAACGCAAAATCTGCGATTTCAGCTGACCTGTCAATGAAAATGGCCGCAATTTTGTAAGTTTTGGGCGAGTTTGCTTTACAATGTTCCTTAGGATGTCCCCTTTAAAAACCACTCTTGTGGTGTCCTCCCCAATGTTCAATAAAAAAATTCGCTCAGGGCAGCAATAGAGTAAAATTTGCAAAAATAGAAAAATTGAATCGTGAATCGCAATTTTTGAATCGCGAGTGCATTTGAGTCCGATTCAGAATCGGATTCACTTGAAAAGTGAATCGCTAATTTTGAATCGGATTCGATTTTTTGGGCGAATCGCGCCATTTGAATCCGATTCATTTTTTTTGTGAATCGCCCCATCTCTGATTACTTGACTACTTTCAATACCTAGATAGGTACCTATTACAAATCTTCAAAAGTGTTCGTTTTTTTTTGTTTGATTTGAATGCTCTGAAGTTTGAACTTTAATTTGAGAAATGATTGGTGTTGAGATTGAGAAAACATAATTTTTTTTTGCCTTAATTTCATTCTTGCAACTGGTTAATACAGTTCTCTTCTCTTCTCAGTTCTCTTTTTGTAATAGAAAATGCTGGTGCACTCTGATTAGTGATTAGGAATTTTTTGGTAATTGAAAGCAAGGGGCAGCAATTTTTGTATTGCCCAAGCCCAAAGGCGCAAAAATGGGACATCTACACAAGTCCCTATCCATTTCTGTCAGTTGTTGGATGTTATGGATAATTTCAAGGTAACCTTCATCTCAATTCTGATGTTCAGAACCATTTCAGTGAAAATTTATAAGTTACTTAAATTACCGGTAACTTACCGGTAAGTTACTGGTAAGTTACCCAATTATAAATTACCGGTAACTTAGCATCTCTGATAAAAATCTTCTTTTTAAAAAAAAAATGTTGACCGTGCAATAGCGGCAACACTGATAATGTGAGATGAAACCTCCACATCAAAAATCTAATAAAGTTTATTTTTCAATTTGGTTGACAAAAAAAAGAAAAATTATCTTCCTTCATGTGGTGGTAATGTGTGCCAATGAATTAATTCGTGAAATTTAATTTCCTAGCGAAGTTTAGCAGCTCCTCCGAAATTCCAAGATATTTCCAATTGTGTACTTTAAAAACAGATTAAGTAAGTTTTCACTTTAAATTTGTACCTTCTTTCACCTTAATTACGTGATCTGCGAAATGATAATATTCCACGTGTAAAGTGTTTGTTTCACTTACATGAACTCTTTTCAATCTAAAATTATGCTATATTGAAGTAATAAATTTGAATCGTTAGTATTCCTGGAATGCTTGAAGTATTTCTTCCCTAAATCGAGTCGATTCATTACAAATGTCCATCTGTTATCAATACGTAATCTGTCTCTTTCCTGTGTGTGATTTACCCGTTACCGGTCTTGTTTAGTGTTTCCTCAGTACGTAGGTTTCGAATGAGATTTCAAAATCGAAACTATTCTTACATCAAGCCAAGTTAATAATGCATATTAGAATCAGTCGCTTGTGTTAGATGTGATAAATTTCCAAATATAAGCAGTTCTTCTAACATACGTGTAATTGATTTCAGGATGTTGATGCCCAAGAAAGAACGTATGGCTATTTACGAGCACCTCTTCAAAGAAGGAGTCATGGTCGCAAAGAAAGATTTCCATGCTCCCAAACACCCTGAATTAGACACTATTCAGAACCTTCACGTCATTAAAGCTATGCAGGTATGATATCTTAATTCTTATTTGACTTTACTCGTAATGTGTGCTGTATTATGTGATTAATGTTGCAGAGTTTGAAATCCAGAGGATACGTGAACGAACAATTTGCTTGGAGACATTATTATTGGTATTTGACAAATGATGGTATCCGTTATTTGAGAGATTTCTTGCATTTACCCCCAGAAGTGAGTCACATTACTCAAATTATTATTAGAGTTGAGGTATCATCAGTATTTAATAATTATTTTTTGTTCAGATTGTTCCATCGACTTTGAAAAGACAACCGCGTCCCGAAACTGCTCGTCCTAAAACTCCAGCTGCCAGACCAGAAGCTGGCCGATCCGCCGAAGATAGAGCTGGATATAGACGTTTACCTGGTGGTCCTGGTTCTAGCAGTGATAAGAGAACAGACGTTGGTCCAGGAGCTGCTAATTTAGAATTCGTAAGTATTTTTCATTATTTATAGGTTTGTTTGGGCGATGTTGTTACATGGATTGTCAAAATTTATCAACTTGACTCGAAACTACTCAACTTCTCAGAACTAAGCTTCCGTTGGTGTTACGTAAATGATGTATTTTTGTAGTTTGATCGAGATCACTTGAACAGTTGATTACGGAATTCAATTCTGTAGTTTTTTTAGCTGTATAATTTTCGCCCAAGCAAATTTCACCTTAGACTTTATCTATACTATCGCGACTAATTTGCTTTATTCTCATTTTCAGAGAGGTGGTTATGGAAGAGGACGAACTCCACAGTAATTTTGTACCGTAAATTTTGTTTTAAATACAATCTAATTTACTAAATACATTCGTTTATTTCTTGATTTTATTCCAATCCAGAATAATTAGTGTACTGACTTGAATGAAGACAAATATTTCTTATTAATTAGGTACACGATTGATTCATTGATAAGTACATTTTATTGGAGAAAATCAATGAAGCTACACTTATTACAAACACAAAATTATTCATTCTTCACTAAACATACTTAACATTCCAGGGGCAATTTTTAAAATGAGCTGATGAACAAACAAAAAGAGATAATTCGAGTACTTCTCTGTTATCAGCTCAATAGCAAAAACATCAAATGAACATTTGACTACATAGTACAAAATATCCAACGAGCGAAATTTAAAATAACATTCCAGGGACAATTTTTAAAATGAGCTGATGAACAAACAAAAAGAGACAATTCGAGTACTTCTCTGTTATCAGCTCAATAGCAAAAACATCAAATGAACATTTGACTACATAGTACAAAATATCCAACGAGCGAAATTTAAAAACATGCGAAACGATATTGCCCTTTTTAATGAAATGAGTGTGCAACAACGAATGGTGAAGTAAAATGAATAAATGGAATATAAACCTTCAAAACCGAAATCTTAGTTAATTTATTTTTAGAACATTGCTAAAAATTACACGACAAAGAGATTCCACGAAAATAAAAAATTTGCGTCTTGTTATCTTCGGCCAGAATTTTCTTTCTTCGTATAACGAACAGCGACTACTTCTCTTTTTCACGACTTAAAAATTCCTTCAACCCAGTAACTGAGAAATTGGAAAGAATGCAATTAGTGATATGCATAAGATGTTTTAAAAAACATTTTTATCGTTACTTACGAAGATTTTGAAATTGCTGCGTTATGTCTCGTTCGGTTTCCAATTTCACTAAACGGTTTCCGTATTCTGTTACAGTAGATTCAATGCGATTTAGACTCCCACGAAATTCCGTTTCCGTTGCCAGCTGTTTATTTCTGTACCCGTAACGATTTTCCAAAATGTAGATTACGAATAAAACATTTCCCGTAAATATCGTGCCTACGCAAAACGTAAATGAGAAATTTAAGTAACAATACTAAAATGAAACATCAAATATTTTTAGAAACACAATTTTTACCAAAGTGTTTTGGGAATGCACCCAGGCTAGGTCCAACCTTTTTCACAATATCTGCCATTTTAATAATAATAAGAACGACTAATTGGAATGGGCTAACGAGAAAGAGAAAAACAAACGTTCAGTAACCAAATGGACACGAAATACTTTGCAAAATGCAAATGCTATAGTCATGTCAAGACCGCGAAAAGGAACAGAAATGCGATGAGGTGAACCGGACGATTTGTTTACCTCCAGTCGAAAAATTTGTTGACTTTTCCGTTTTTCTTCATTTCAGCATTTTCAGCTGTGCTGCCATCACACTAGACGTTAAAGTGCACTAGTTTTTTTTTCCGGTGCAAAAACTCGGAAGTCATCGGGTACAGTCGGAAATACTTCGTTCGACTTGTTCTATTTCTCTAGTGTGATAACTGATAACTCTCTAACTCTGTTCTGCTTTATAAAGGTGAAAACTGAAAATATAAATACCATTATGAACTACGTAATATGATTACTTATTCAGCATGCATTTTCCATAATATTAATAATCGTTATATAGATCACTTATCATCATTTCAAGGTGGTTTTTTAATAAAGTCAAGCCTGATAGTGTTGATACATATCATTCATCAACTGAACATACTCCACGAAACATATGTACGCAAATTTGGAATATATGAGTTGAAAAACAATTGTCAAAAGCTCGGAAATACGTAATAATCTACTTAATTCAACTTGTTCACTGTTTTTTCATATTTTCTTTCTATGTTCGTGGTGATTTTGTCAATAATCTTCGCCTCTGTACGTAGTGACAGTGGTTTTTCAATCAACATCAACTATCAAGTAAGTTCATATGAACATCATTAGTATTAGGCTTTAGTTTTGGAAAAAGAAACCAAAAAATACTTGACATCAAAAATTTGAATTTGAATAACCAGTGTCAGGGTGTCAGGGAAGATTATTGACGATCAAATGATAAATACAAGTTGAACGAAGTACCGCCGACAATACCCGACGGCTTCCGAGTTTTTGCACCGGAAAAAAAAACTAGTGCACTTTAACGTCTAGTTGCCATCACAACGCACACAACCACAACGCCCTCTAGTGTTAGGGCACTACACAACATGGGTATACTCATCCACCATTTTGTTCCTGACCGATGTTATCAGCCATAAGAATGCATACAATTTTTCGCGAAAAAATTGCAAATTTTTCGACTGTTCGCAAGTTCTGGTGAACTTTTAATTAGTCTTAAATTAAAGACAATGAAATTCCCTATCGATTGATACTAATTTTTCATCATTTAGAGGAAAATTAACGATTTAATGAATACTTTTATTTACCGCATTTTTCATACTATATACAACTTTAAACTAAAAAATAAAAATTGTCCAACTTTTCAGTAAATCTATGCATATGTTGATATACCAAAATGTTCGGAATTTCATCCTCTTTAAAATGCTTCTTTACCGAAAGCTCTACCTTTAACCGTTCAAAAGTTTTCGAAGATTATGTCACCAAAATGTTCAAATTGCGTTATCACTGATATCAATTCAAACATTGTGTTGATGAATAATCACTTTCCGCAACTTTGATCTTCAAAAACTTTTGAACGGTTGAAGGTAGAGTTTTCGGTAAAGAAGCATTTTAAAGAGGATAAAATTACGATCATTTTGCTATATTAAAATACCTAGGTGTCCACTGAAAATTTCGAGTAATTTTAGTCCAAAGTTCAATACTTACTGTCTGTAGATGGTTTTTGCCTTGTTTTCGCAACTTTAAACTTCGAATACTTTTGAACGGTTGCTTCTACAGCTTTCGGTTAAAAATCATTTTAAAGAGGATGAAATTCCGAACATTTTGGTATATCAATATATGCATAGGTTTACTGAAAAGTTGGACAATTTTTAGTTTATAGTTGACATATATAGTATGAAAAATGCGGTAAATAAAAGTATTCATTAAATCGTTAATTTTCCTCTAAATGATGAAACATTAGTATCAATCGATAGGGAATTTCATTGTCTTTAATTTAAGACCAATTAAAAGTTCACCAGAACTTGCGAACAATCGAAAAATTTGCAATTTTTTCGCGAAAAATTGTATGCATTCTTATGGCTGATAACATCGGTCAGGAACAAAATGGTGGATGAGTATACCCACTAGTGTCGGCGTGGTCAGCGTGGTGGCGAAGGAAAAAACCGATACTTTTCAGATTTTTGAGTAAATATAAATAATCAATCAGTAATTTTGACAACTACGTAGCAATTTTGATAAAAATCAGCACTTCTCAACAATTTTGGAGAAAATGTGAATTTTTGACATTATTAGAATTAGTCTTTTTTTTACACGAAGGTCAGCTGGATGCTGAGTAAAGTTACGATTACGATCTTCTAATTATTTACCTACAACCACATAAGCAGACCAAGGATCGCTTATTTGCATAAAATAAGCTCCTTAGTAATTTTTCCTATCTTGCAAAAGGACAAGATCGAATGCAAACTATCGAGTAGGCAGAGTCTAAGACAATGAACCTATTTAGGTGGTTCTAAACCTACCTAAATTATTCAGAGTCAATTAGACTCGAAGCAATATACTTTGAGGATAATGTAGGTACTGAAGAAGGTACCTACATTCACTCAAAGCTTTATAATCGCAAGTATAAACCCTATCTAGCGAAACGAAAGTTCAAATGAGACATATTTACGAATACAGAGAGAGAGAGAGAGAGAGAGAGAGAGACAGAAATAGACCTGATTCTAATTTCTAACTGCACTAAGAAATTGAATAAGATTATCGACGAGATGTCACCAATTCGAAGATTGCAAAACTAAACGATTTGTCAAACCCTTACCTAATGGTATAATTTTTCCTATCTTGCAAAAGGACAAGATCGAATGCAAACTATCGAGTAGGCAGAGTCTAAGACAATGAACCTATTTAGGTGGTTCTAAACCTACCTAAATTATTCAGAGTCAATTAGACTCGAAGCAATATACTTTGAGGATAATGTAGGTACTGAAGAAGGTACCTACATTCACTCAAAGCTTTATAATCGCAAGTATAAACCCTATCTAGCGAAACGAAAGTTCAAATGAGACATATTTACGAATACAGAGAGAGAGAGAGAGAGAGAGAGAGAGAGAGAGAGAGAGAGAGAGAGAGAGAGAGAGAGAGAGAGACAGAAATAGACCTGATCCTAATTTCTAACTGCACTAAGAAATTGAATAAGATTATCGACGAGATGTCACCAATTCGAAGATTGCAAAACTAAACGATTTGTCAAACCCTTACCTAATGGTTCACATTTTGGTCAGCTCGTACACAGCTTCAAAACCTTCATTGGCAGATTGCATCAACAAATCGGCGAACTCCTTGTTGTTGAAAATCTTCAACGAACAGCCAGCTGGTATTTTGCATACCGTAGACGGATGGAAACCATGGTGATAATTACAGTTTCTCGATTGTACAAATATTGCCGAATCTGATAAGCATTCCGCGAATACTTCTCCTCCTACGTAATAAAGTTGTACTCCTGTGTAAAAATACGTATAAATATTAATTTCGCGCTGATTTCTAATATTTCAAATATCAAAACGAAAATGAAATACCTTTTCCTATATGCCTTCTAGTATTCTCTATGGTGGAATTACGATTGACGTTAGACAATTGACCAAGGCAGAAACGATTTAGATTGTGACTAGTTGGATTTGTGAAACCATCTACGATTATCATTGGAGATTGACAATGAAATACTTCACCGACGCGACAGTTGAGTTCGTAATAAGCGATACTGGCCCAATATTGTTGCTCCTAGGTAAACGAAACATATTATTATTCATAGAACAACATCTAAAATCACGAATACAATAATACTTGAAAGGAACTGTAGTCGGAATTCGATGTAGATATATGCGACAGCAAAATCTAAATTCTAACTCGAGACGTTACTTTAGCGCTGAATTAGACTCCTCATTAACTCATGTAATCGCATTATGGGAGAAAACCATCAGCGCAATGGTAATGCATCAAAAATGAACTACTCACTTGATATGGGATCGAACATACATCCGCCATCGGCGACTCGATCGACGTTGAATCACTTTGCGTCGACGTAACACAATCTTTTTCCTCGCTAGGAGAATAAGCTGGCGGAGGAGTTTCTGTAAAATGACACAACTTCGAGCAGTTAAGCACTAATTAGCACAGCGAAGCGAGATAAAAAGCGCGCAAATGATATATCAGCAGGGATGCACAGTATATTGTAATCCATAGTACGAATACAAAATCCGTGATACTGCTGTCTGCTCGTACTGTGTTGGTTAAAACGTAAAAGGTGTTAGTTCTTAGTATTATTATAATACTGTTAAAATGAGACGACCATCCCTGCTTACCAGGCAAGCAATTCACTTGATAGGGACTGTGCGCAGCGCTCGAGCTAGCCGGACTATGCGGAGAATTTGGAGAAGTATGAGTAAATCCATTACTAGAAAAGGATACGTTCGCAGGACAAGAAGTATCGCCTAGAGTAGGCTGTTGCGAATACTGCAACATGGCGTGACTTGGCGCGAATTCGCTATGACGCGGTACTAAAACAGGCGGTAACACTGAAATACACATACATATGTATCGAATTAATAACAACAACAACGAACGAGTGTTTGCATCCAAAACACACACTGAAAAAGAACCCTAACCTGGACTTTCGACTCTTCGGTAATGATACGGATTGATACACACTTCTTTCTGCTTCGCCGAAAACGGATATTGACAATTTTCCATAGGCTTGAGCTCATGATGCGATTGCAAATCAGGTCATCTCCAAACTCGACAATATATAACATGAGGTAAACCTTTACGATGAGATACCTAAAGCAGAGATACAAATGTTTGAAATATAGGCCTCCAGCATCGAGAACTGATTAATCAACTCGTATCGATATTTACTTGTAATCTTCCATCCAAACTACGAGGAATCGTGACACATTTGCTAGGCTGTCCTGGAAAACTCAACGCTCTGACTAATTCTTCGTATCCGCTTTTATTCTTTTTCAGCTTTTTCACCAACGATTCTACAGCTTTCTCGGCCCATTTTTCTTCTTCGTCTCCTTGTTTCCATCCTAATAGTTTTTTCACAGCTGGACTCGTGAATGAAAACAAACTGTTCAAAGAGGACATATGTAGGTCCGGAATTTACGAAATCGCACAATACGACCGGCATTCTTTTTCTATTCCATAGCGAATGGAATAACGCAAATAATTCATTAATAATTCGCATTAATTAATCGGAAAATTACTACATGAACCGAAGGACCCCCAACAAACTGGATGGTGTAACGTAACCTGTGGCAACGCTCAGTCATGCCGCACAAATGGCGTTACCTACTTTGGTCCACAGTGAATAGTGATAACGAGTTTGTAATAGCTTGCAACACCGCAACCTTGTGTTGCTTCTCAACTACCAACACACGTCGTCTTGAAAATTCCCCTTTTTTTCTCTCCGTTTTCCCTAAAGCTCTTTAATACAAGTATGGAAATAGATTATACTCTTAAGAAAGTCATAGGATTTTACCTCAGTTTTATGTACTGCGCAGTGCGCGAGCACGCATCAAATCAGCTGTTCACGTACAACGTTGCACCTCATTGGTTGCTCCTCCCACCTCCACCGCGTGACGACACCAACCTGCCATGCGCAGTACGTAACACATACGTAAAATGCTAAGACTTTCTTAAGAGCATGATCTATTTCCATACTTGTATTAAAGAGCTTTAGTTTTCCCTTGGTTGTGGAACGTCTGCAGTGCGGCCACATGTCAATATAATTTCTCTCTCTCTGTCTCTTTATTCAGAATATGATGCTTCTTCTTGTTTGGGTAGTCGAGGGTAGTATATATTTTTTTTACATTCAATTGTTTCCACTCTCTATCTAATACCCATTCTTAGATGTTATAGCTCACAAAGTAGCCCTATTGTATTATGGTAGTCAGGATCAGAATGCCAGGGTACCTGTTTCAGGGTTGGTATTTACTTAGCCTATGTGTACATACTCGCGACTCGCGAGTATGAATCCACATAATTCTACCACTTAGGTAAATGGGTACAATTATTTTGAAAAGGTTGAACACTTCTGAGATGGTACATTCCATAAGAAGAGGGTCGACATTGTCAGAAAAGTGGTAAAAAAAGAAAAAAGAAAGAAACTTTGATTCAAGTTTTGCATATGATTTTTCATTTTCTCTTCCTTTTACCAACAATAGGTACCAACATAAAACTCGAAATCGCATTATAACTAAATATTATTTCAGGGGGAAATGCATTGAACTAAACTTGTAGACCTCAAAATTTCCTATCTATACACTCCATTATCAACAGATGATCTGATACTGGAAAAATATTCTGATTTCGAGTTTTCAACACAGTTGAAAACTTGAATCGAATCCTTTTCAGAAATATTTCCTCAAATTCGAGTTGAACGTTCTTAGTAGGTCTTAGGAATTTTCAAAATAATTTTTAGATAAAAATTCAATTGCTTTGGAAAAATATTAAGTTGGTGGAATCAATCTATAGTCGATTTTTTCAAATTATTCAACAGCCTGTTAGATGAGTATTTTTTGTGGAGAACGATATTCTTCGAGCTCACTTCAAAAATTGAATTTCCACACTTTTTGCTTCATATGAGAATTTTTTTATCTAAAGAAATTTACGAAATTTTGCATGCAAATGAAGATTTTCAGTACAAATTTCCCCATTTTTTATTCATTAGCAATCTTTTTGAAATTATGGAAATTAACTCCATGCTCACCAGCTATACATTCACAACACTTTTGCAGTAATTGTTTCGCAAGAATCTCAAAATATATTACGCATACACTTTTATTCCAGTTTTCAGAAGTTTTAGAGCGATTGAGAAAGCATGTTTCGTTTCAATTTTCTATCTTAAGGACTGCTTTATTTAGTCAAGTGTTTTTTCCATTCTCATATTTGAATTCAGAGAATCAGATTACTCCAATTTCCAGTCTTTTTTCAATAATTTCGCAAAATCATCTTTTTTCATCCTGCAATCCGAAATTTCTCAAGGAAAATCAGTTTAAGAAATCAAATTTTGAAAATTTTACTTTTTCATTCCAATCAAAAAGTCGACCTGTAAATTCCAAATTCGTATTTAATGAGCTGAACTCTACTAAAATAAACCTCTTTGCAAATTATTTTGCACAATTTTTAAAAATTTAATAAATGTTTCTGCTAGTTTTTTCTGAAAAATTGCTGCTTTTAAAACGCAGAAAACGTTTGAAAGCATAGCTACAAATTATCATGAAACGACTGAAAATTGGGGTAATTTGATTCACCGAATCCAAATAAATGGTGATTTAATAAAAAAAAAATTAACGGAATAAATTTATCTCGCCAGCCATCTCCGCGTGATGAGTTCTGGCTGAAAGCTGGGAGCTGTGCTTAAAAAATACATTTTTTTACATTGAGTTGGAGAATCGTAGGTATGTAGGTATTTTTTCAGATTACTTACGCCAAGATTCATTTTCTACCGGAATTATGTGCAAATTGAGAATTTCCGGAGATGGTGGGAATGAGGGGGAGGGTGGGGGGTCATTTCAACTCATAAATAGTGATAAAAGGCATCCTGGACTTCAAATGAATAGCAATTTGTAAAACATGGATGTTTTTGCATATTTCAAGAGCAAGGTAAACTAAAATCTCCAATAAAAGTGAAAAAACCGAATGAAAATGGGGTTTTAGTCCTAAATAGGCATAATGCGACAAATAACCATTAAAAAAATCAAAAATATTAAAAACATTAAGTGACCTGGTCTGAGACTAGGGACCACAAGTCGGAAAAATTTTTTTGAGTTTTTGGCCATTTTGAATACTAGACATCCTACCGAGTCGAATGAGACCAATCCCAGCCTTCTAGCCCATTTTTTTCCACTCTTTTTTACATCTGAAAGTTGCTGGATTCAAAAACTCGTTTTTGAGAAAAACGCATTTTGAAAAAAAAAATTGATGAAAACTGATAATGTGATGTTTTCCGAGAAAAGGTACATAATGTTTCAAAAAATGGATTCTGGTACTTGAAAGTGTGTAGAATAACATGGAATAAGTTAAATTTACGATAAGAACACATATACATTATAAAAACGTAAAAAAATAAGAAAAAAATGCTTAAAAAAATTGAAATTTTTTTCCGATTTTTACTTTTTTTTGCAAATATATCGAAAACTAAGCCTCCTAGAAAAAAACTAATGACATTATGTCGATTGGAAATTTAATTCTCTACAGTTTTCCTCGACCTAATTTTTCCGTAGAATGCTTTGTTCCGCCTCCAGAGAGCTTTGAAAGTATTGAGCGCTAAAATTTTCGACTGACACTAACTTCAAAATGCGCTTTCAACACATTTTGCGGTCAAATTACGTGTTGTGGCTGTGTCACATTACAGTTCACATGTCAAACCACCGAAATCCGCGAAAAAACAATTTTTCAAAATTTTGACTTATTTTTACATTTTTGCCTCTACTGTAAAAAAACGTTTTCCGACTTGTGGTACCTTTTGTCAGAACAGGTCACATTTTCAATTTTTCAAGCTTACCATTTTATTGAGCGCCACAAAAAAGTGAGACCATTTCGCCAGTTTTTGGTGATTTCTATTTTTAAGAAAGCAAGATAGATTTCAAAAATTTTAGAAGAAGTCAAAGTTTTTTTTATCAATTTTTACGCGTAGTATTCAAAAGGAGAGTTTTTAACAATTTTTGAAAAAACTAGGGCTTTTTGGAACTTTTTGCAAAAAAAACGACAATTTCCAGTACCTAATTTTTTAAGCAATCTTCAGGGTGAAAAAGCAAAATTTCTTAGCAATTTGGAAAAAAACAAGTTGGGAAATGTCTGACAAAAAATACCTAAGTTTGCAATTTTTGCCAAGAAAATGAAACTTTTTCGTGAAAGAATACGTGACATTCTTGGGAAAATGTTGACAAAAAAAAAAGACTTCGACAATTTCAGAAAAAAATAAAACAATGCATTTTGGTAATTTTTGAAAAAATTAGGACATTTGGATTTTTTTTGCAAATCAGCGACGATTTTCAGAAATTTATGGTAAGAAACAACACTTTTTGGCAAATTAAACAAAAAGTGGGATTTTTTTCATTTTTTGCAGAAAGCGAGACTTTGAAAATTTCTGGACATTTGCGAGTTGAATAAAAATTTTTTTTAATCATAAGAACTCTTCAACAAGTACCATTAGCGATATGCAAAATGACAAAAATTCCATCATCAAAATAGCAAAACATGAGAAAGAGTGGAAAAACTCGACAATATAATCAATTGATCAAGATTCAAAGGAAGAGATAGGAAACAATTTATAATTTTGTTGATTTTCAATTTGGTATGATTTCCACTTTTCTCTTCATGTTCTTTCTATGGAAATTTTTATTTTCTGAAGTTTGATTTCTTCCTTCCCATTCTTTCTCTCAATGACTCAAATATCCATTCTCTTAAATTTTCAAATTAGTAAAAAACTATATTTTTATAGAAAAAAGAAAAAACGATGATTTTTTTTGTCCTTTTTTCTCAATTTAGCATCTTTGTCACAAAAATAAACAAAAACAAAACTCTGCATCGAGACAGCAATTTAAAAAAAAAATCGTGCCAAAAATAGAACCAAAACCAATGTGTATAAACATAGATTTTTTTTTTAAACAGTGGATGCAGTTTTTGCCATGTAGTCTATGCAGGGATGATTGTATTCGTACATAAGTAATTAGAGCATAAAAATAATGTTGTCAATTTTACATCCAAAAATCTCAACCACCTATGGGTCATTCGAATATGATTTTTCTCAAGTTGACTATACTAAAACTGTTCGTCTTAGATTTGAACTAAACCACAATTTTTTAAATATGGCCTGACACCCCCATACGTATTAGGGAGAAACTCGTCTGATTTCAGCAGTTTCGTAAAATTTATCCTCAAATTTACGAATTTTGATTTTAGTCAAAATTTCCTTTTTTGCTCTATAAAGGTCTTCTCTTCTTCAATTGAAAAAATAATAATGACTCAAATAAGTTGTTCAAAATGTCGAGTACCTACTATTGCAAAACAAGGGGTTTCAAAATAATGTTAATTACCTACTCTTGTCTACCTATCTTCCTACCAAGTTGGGTAGGAAAATTAAAGTGGGAAATAAACACTCGAAACTCACGTATTCCACTAGTAATAGACATGCTGAACAACTTTTGTTATCATCATTTTTTTGATTACACGGTTCTTTCACTTGAAATAGATCAAAAAAAAATTTTGACAAAAATCAAAATTCATCAATTTTGAGCATAATATGGTCAGAAAATTATCGCGAAACATGCCTTCCCAGTAATTTGAGGTCGCTGAACATGAATTTTTATTCAATTTCAACACAACTGTCCACCCTGCACCCCCGCAATCCCGACAATTGTATTTCACCACAAATTCCACCCCCCACCCATAAGAAAACTTTTTTTGAAAAAGTAATCTGCGAGCTAATCAATGATGTTCTGATTGAGCCGTATACCAATTTTCAGCTTGTTCGGATGGTTTTTGGCCAAAATAACCCTAAAAAACACATTTTTAGTTCGTTTCTCGCCTTAGCAAGAAATATCTACTGTAGGTGTATGAGCTATACTCGACTTTTCATCACAATCTAAACTCGAGCAGAAATAGTGAAAAAATTCATTTCCTGGGGCTGTAAATTTCAGAACAAGCTGAAATTTAGTGTATGACTGTTTCAGTAGAGCATTGATATGTCTGTACACAAATTTTTCAAAAAAATAAATTTTAGGAGGGGAGGGGTGGATTTTGGGACGAACTTGATGGTGAGGGTTTTTGGTTCAAAGTTGGGCTAAAATAGAATCAAAATTCGAGTTCAGCGACCTTGAATTAGTGAGAAAACGTGGTTCGCGATAATTTTTTGGCCATATTTGGCCCAAAATTGACAAATTTCAATTTTTTCAAAATCCAGTTTTGCTCAATTATAAGCGAAAGGATCGCTTAATCAAAAAAATGATGATCACAAAAGTTGTTTAGCATGTCGTGTACTAATGAAATACATGGGTTTCAAATGATTATTACCTACTTTCGTCTACCTACTCCCCATCAAGTTGGGTAGGTAAATGAAAATAGGAAATTAACACTCGAAAACCTCGTATTTCACTAGTACTTGGCATGCTAAACAAGTTTTGTCATTGCATTTTTTTCGATTAAGACAGATATTTTCTTGTGATTGAGTAAATCAGAATTTTGAAAAAATTAAAATTTGTCAATTTTGGGCCAAATATGGCCAAAAAATATCGCGAACCACGTTTTCTCACTAATTCAAGGTCGCTGAACTCGAATTTTGATTCTATTTTAGCCCAACTTTGAACCAAAAACCCTCACCATCAAGTTCGTCCCAAAATCCACCCCTCCCCTCCTAAAATTTATTTTTTTGAAAAATTTGTGTACAGACATATCAATGCTCTACTGAAACAGTCATACACTAAATTTCAGCTTGTTCTGAAATTTACAGCCCCAGGAAATGAATTTTTTCATTATTTCTGCTCGAGTTTAGATTGTGATGAAAAGTCGAGTATAGCTCATACACCTACAGTAGATATTTCTTGCTAAGGCGAGAAACGAACTAAAAATGTGTTTTTTAGGGTTATTTTGGCCAAAAACCATCCGAACAAGCTGAAAATTGGTATACGGCTCAATCAGAACATCATTGATTAGCTCGCAGATTACTTTTTCAAAAAAAGTTTTCTTATGGGTGGGGGGTGGAATTTGTGGTGAAATACAATTGCCGGGATTGGGGGGTGCACGGGTGCAAGGTGTACAGTTGTGTTGAAATAAATACACTTGAGAGACCCATCTGGAAACCACACTCAATATAGATCAACTCCATAAAAAAGTCGAGAATAAACTACAGGTCGATTCATTGGATGCTCAAATTAATTCCACGCCTTCAGGAGGAATTCAAAAATGCTGGAGAAATCGAATATCGTGTTGGAGGCTTCACAATGACCAGAATTGGTGAAATTCGTTTTGAGGGAGTTGATATTATAGAGTTTTAGGGCTGATTTTCCTTATTTTTATAAATACATATAGGTACCTACTCAACATTTTCTTTTTCAAAAATTTTCGAAAAATCAATTTTAATTGCTAAATTTTTGGTTACTGAGCACCTACTTACTTACTCTTTCTAAAAATCGCGACTTCGTTCAAATCTATGGCGAACATTTTAGGTAGATAGTCCCTTTTCAGGAAGGTATACCTACCTGACTCCAACGCAAATTACCGTAAAGTCCTCAAGAATGTGAGAGAAAGGGGAAGGGGTCCCAATATTTCTTAGCACTCAAACGTCGTCTGCTTCAAAACTAATTTCACCGTTCGAATCGCATCAAAATCTGATTCGAAAGCACTCATTGAAGTTTTTAAAAAAGCTGAAAGTGAAATTTTCCATCTAAAAGCTCATGTTTCAAAATTTGGCCCTGTATGTGCGAGTGAGTTGTAGGCTTCAAAAGTATGTAGAGAATGTCATCACTGTCATCAGAGTACTCGTAACATAGACTGATTTAAAGTATAAAATATTAGTCAAAACGAGATAATTTTTGAAGTATTTTTTTTAAGTGTTCCTTTCAGGTTATGAAAAATTGAAAATCGTGTAAATTTAGGAAGGTGGTTTATGGTCAATTGGTCATAATGATCTAAAACTGTAATAACTCTCTATAAAGCCTTAAAATTTGATCGAAAATTGGTTCTGTAAATCAAAATATGGTACTTCTAAAATTTCATGAATTCGAAAAAATTATTCGAAAATGAATAGATTTTTATTAGAAAACCTACATAAATGAGAATGCTTACGCTAACGATTGATGAGTACTTGTCACTTTTCAATTTTTTGTGGTACTTACATATCTTGCCCAAAATACGGTAAGTAGGTATACTTATACTTGTAATTAGTTTGAACTTTGAAGTTGATAATTATAAGCAAAGTTCATCAAGTTTATAAAATACGTGCCTACCTATCTAATCTATTCAAATTAACAAATTTCTTCCAGTAAAAATTAGATAGGTACTGTTGAAATTCTTTTCAGTGTTTCATACGTACCTACTCCTACAAATACGTATTTCAGTAGGCTACATTTTTAAGACTCACATGTGTATTTGGCGCCAAATAGATTTATTTATTTAGCGCCAACAGCACATGGTTACAATAAGATAATGTTTTCTGTATTTCACGGATAAAATGTAGCGGTCAACTGCCTTGGCAGTAGTGTTGGGCAAATTCGCGAATATTCTTTTTTTGCTTGCGCATGCGCAAGAATATGCGCATATTCTTGCGCATATTCCGCAGATTCTTTTCAAAAAATTAGAACATTATTGCTTAGTTTAGAGATAATCGGAAACTTTCCAAATTTCCATTGAAAAGGATTCAAATTATTAAGGAAAATTGGAAATTTATAAAGAAAAGTAGATGTAAAACTTGTAAATTGTGGAAAATTGTAGAAAAAACTTCAAATTTTTTGAAAAAAGTCATGATTTTTATTTTTTTGAGAGAATATTCTCCAGGCATTTGAGAATATTCGCGAATATTCGCGAATATTCTCAGATTATGCGCATTGAGAATATTCTCAGGCCAACACTACTTGGCAGACACTCATCAATCAGCTGGGCACATTACAGCTTAGATAGAGGGTGTAAGGGATGGTTAAGGGATGAATGAAATTGCATACCAATGCTATACATATGCTGCAGTCAGCAGTGTACAACTTCACAATAACCTTAGGTAGTTTACATTTACACAATAGAAAAAAAAAAAAAAATCTCTTGGTTACTGTGAATATTCCAATATAAAGAGAGAGAACAATAAATGAAACAGAATAGGAACGAATACCTGCTTCTCCAGTGTGTGTCAGGCCACACTCTCTAAAGAAACAACCAGTTTAATGTACAAGGGATTTTTAAAAAGACGAGCAGAAAGCACAAACTGGCTGAAAACCTTTCCGAGGGAATTTATTCCCTCCTCGTAGCTGGATGGTTGGCTGCCTTTCGTTTGTCTCTACTGCGTAGTGCTACTTTCACAATATCGTAAATAATACTGTGGACCAAAGTAGGTAGTGCCGCACAAATTACTGCAGGTAGGATAGCGTGATAGCTCGAATGCCTCGTATCTAGGACACTTTGGCAGAGAATGTCAATGTCATTGTGAAAATAACAACACCCCTATCTTATCGAGCAGAACAGAAGCCTTGAAAGGTGATTAAGGTGAAAGTGTTCCTCTTGAGATGTGCTATGTTCACAGCACATACGGAACATAGACGAACGAACGGGTGATTCAAATGTTCGATCACTGAACGTTCGATCTGAACGTTTAACGTTATCGTTTTCGACGTTTTCCCATTTTATTTTAGTAACATTTTAGTTTAGGTACTTAGCGATTCAGCGAATTAGTGTAAATAAATAATTAATAAATCATCGAAACAGAATGTATTGATTGGTATTGATGATTTGACAATTGATTTCGTGTTTCCAATTTTCCAAAAGTCAGAATCAGAAACATCAAATATTTGCCATGTGATCTCTGGTCTGATAAGACGTGATAACACAACAGAAAATCATTTCATGTGTCATAAGGACGATAAAAGGATAAAACATATTTGCAGATTATTTGTCAGCTGCCCAATTAGGTATCTATCAACTTTTGACTGAAGAAATGAAGAGCAACTTGATCTTCGTACTGACTCTGTTTAATGTTTTGTGAAATGGAAGGTGAATTTTGCGATGTGGTTTGCGATCATTTTTTTAGATGAGTAAATAGCTTTGGACATCTTTGAAATACTGTTTGTCATTTCGGCATCTCTGAAACGAACTTGTTTCACGATGCTTTCTGGTTAGTCATTACTTACTTATTAGGGTTGTTGTAAGACTTGTAATCGTAACTGGGTGATTACGAGCACTTGGGTGAGAGATGATAAACAAACATATACTTGGTTGTTAATTCTTCGGGTATTAGGTACAAAGAAAGAAGTTGACTGTGTTTATTTATTCTTCCTTTAATAAATAAAATAAAATTCATAAATTACTTCATTACCTTCATTCAATAGAAAATTGTTTTGTTTTGATAATATGAAAACTAAAGTAAACATTACGAGCCGAATCACTTGTTCGAACAAAAAGAACGAATATTGCATGATTCTTCAGGGTCGTGTTCCGTATGTGCTGTGAACATAGCACATCTCGTTTCTCTTGAGTCTTGACTCTTCGCTGTTCTCTTGTTTCGTTCTCACCTTCTTACTCTTCTAACCTAACTTCCTCTTACTTCTTTTACGAATACGAAAAGTGTACTAAGCCTTGCGAGTGAGAAAATTATTGTTGTATTATATTGTATTTGCGATGGGTCTCACTGAAACTAATAACCCTCCTAAGGAGCCCACTATCGTGATGAAATCACTGAGATCGATAATTCATTTTATGGGTAAGAAATATTTCTTTTGTGTTTTAGTGATTCTCTCTACTAATAGCGAAATAATCTATTAGTTGTCCTGTAAGAAATAAGAGTTGGGCCATCTTTGATCCACCATACTCCATGTTCATGATATCGTGTTGTATTGCTGTTGCAGGTAGTCCACGTGCTTACGTATTGCTCGTTGTAGGCGCTATTGGATTTCAAACATACGATTTATTCGCTCAGAAACGGACGGATGTTCCTCTTCAAAAGGAAGTGATTGACATTCCAAAAAATACGGTCAAAGAAGGTTCAGTTCCACGTCGTTGAATATAATTGAGATTGAGTTTATTTGTAGTTTGACATTGAGATGTGTTCACCGGTGTATTCATATTCAATGTTGTCTTTTATTTCGTTGCAAGATTTACATATAATCAAATTTTGTGTAATGATATATTTTCAATTTCATATTACATGAAGATTATCACGGGATATATTGTGTGAACATTTTTTAAAAGCTGCTGATGAAATATTTTGCATGAGAGAAGTAATAGGTTTGCAGGGTCAGGGTCAGGGTCAGAATATTACAAACCTTTGTCAACTCGAAAAAAGAGTATGAAGTCGGTTTGTCTTCAATATTATTTTGAGACTACTTTCAAAACTTCGCATTTTTATGTATGAAATTGTTCAGTGCGGCGATTTGCTAAAGGAAAATTCAATTTCAATATTTCACTATTCAAACTTATTGATGTTTTTTTTTCGTTATCGATTCGGATACTCAAGAGTGAAAGTAACACGTCGTCCTTGAACGAATTTCCAGTGAAATTATTTATTTCAACAGCTTTTAATAATAATTTCAGCAAAGATTTTATTATCAGCAGTTAAGTTTCTAGCAGCACTAAATACTTCTTTCAGAAGTTAGTCAGCATGTCAGCAAATGAGCGAAATAGTATACGTTGTTCGATTACGCAAGATCGTTTCCACTTCTCCAGCAATATCATCTAATAGAATAATTGCGCATGGTTCATTTCATTCATAGTAACCAAAGTAATTTAAAATCATAAAATGCCACAATGAAACATCTTTCAAGATATCATTCTGCGTCACTATTTCCCTCGTATTGTTTATTTTCAATAAGTAATGGTGAATTGGTGATCTATTTCAATTTTCTTTCGATTTTGAAAACATGCATAACAAATGTAGCCAACCGAAGCGATGAACGATTTTTTCTCCTAAATACGCCTAAATACTGTGTTCTACTATGTTCAACTCACCAGAAGCGCTAAATAAATACTACTTCTGTTTTTGTTTTTAAATATTACATAATTTTTGTAGTTTGATCGAGATCACTTAAACAGTCGACTACGGGATTCAATTCTGTAGTTTTTTTTGCTGTATAATTTCGCCCAAGCAAATTTTACCTTAGACCTTATCTATACAACTATCGCGACTAATTTGCTTTGATCTCATTTTCAGATAGGTGGTTATGGAAGAGGACGAACTCCGCAGTAATTTTGTACTGTAAATTTTGTTTTAAATACAATCTAACTATCTAAAATACATTCGTTTATTTCTTGACTTCATTCCAATCCAGAATAATTAGTGCACCGACCTGAATGAATACAAATATTTCTTATTAATTAAGTACACGATTAATTTATTAATAAGTACATTTTATTGGAGAAAATCAATGAAGCTACACTTAATACAAACACAAAATTATTCATTCTTTACTAAACATACTTAAAATTCCAGGGACAATCTTTAAAATGAACTGAATATGAACAAACAAAGGAGAGAAATCGAGTACTTCTCTGTAATCAGCTCAATAGCAAAAACATCAAATGAACATTTGACTACATAGTACAAAATATCCAACTAGCGAAATCTAAAAACATGCGAAACGATATTGCCCTTTTTAATGAAATGAGTGTGCAACAACGAATGGTGATGTAAAATGAATAAATGGAATATAAACCTTCAAAACCGAAATATTAGTCAATTTATTTTAAGAACATTGCTAAAAATTACACCAAATCTTGTCGTTTAATGTAAATGAAAATCCTTGCACAAAATTTTAAATCATTTTGAAAAAGAAAGATTTGACTTTAATACAAAATAGGCTATCAGTACCGCACAAAGCATGTTTTAGTAATACAAAAATAAAAGACTTAAAGTAGTAGACGCAAATATGATAAAATCATTTGTCTTCACACCATTCATTTTCTTTACGAACTTGTTCTTCTTCGGCCGGATTGAAATCGTTTTTGATATTGAACGTCTTGCGTATTTCTTCCGGTGTTTTACCTTTGATCATATTCGCTACGGTTTTACAAGTAACGTCCAACAATCCTTTGATATCCAAATAGTTCGCAGCCAAAATCAATTCAAATAGAGTACCTTGATCTACTTTCAAAAAATCGGAATCCCAGCTCGATATATCGTCTGTTCTTTTTTCTTTGTTTTCTTCATCTTCAGGAAGTGGTGGATCGTCTTTGTGATAAGTGGCCCATTGAATAACTTTACGTAGAATAGCTGAATTTACGTTCGGTAATGGAACAATTTCTTCGTCTCCTTCTTCCAGACCTAAATCTTCCACCATTGTTTTAATTGTGGCCGAACATTTAGCAACTTCGAAGTCGATGGTGAATATCTCATTGTCGCAACTTTGTAATTTGATGCTCGGCATACTGAAATTTTAAATCAATGCGAGATCAGACGAGAATTAAATCAATACTAACGGTTACGAATATCAACTTTTTCACGAAAATTTACATCAATTTCTATAAACGTCGACGAAAATTGCAACTATCACCATCGAAACTTTACATTCAGCTTTTCACTTTTCAGTATCTTCAACCTTCAAAAAAAAATAAACAGAACGGAATGAATGAATAATCGAATTCGCCATTTTAAAATGCTTCCTCTTTCGAGTTTCGTGCCTCTGCCTTCGTCATGACCGTGAAGTGGTAACGCCCGGTGCTCCGACTCGGTTGGCTAAACTGAGCTATTTCTGCTACTCGCAGATTAGCTGTGTCGCCGAGTGTTTATATACTCGGTGGCACAGCATCCAAATTAACTCAGCTCATTCAGCGTACAGCTTCTTATACGTTGCATGTCTTCGACTTCTCTTATAAATTCATTAGTGTTGTTCAAACACCCGGTTTCTCGGACAACCGGTTGTTTTGATAATATGATCCGGGTACCCGGGTGGCAACCGGTTCCGACCTCAAAAATTGATGAAAAATGAAAAAATCAAGAAAAATTGCGATTTTTAAGCTAAATTTAGCGAAATGTCGATGTTTTAATTCAAAGACGACGCGAATCTACAAATTATTACTGCCGAAAATCCGAAATGTCAAATAAATAATTTTCTTAGCGAATATTGAATTTTGATAAAAAATCGCGGACATTCCTAATTTCACAACATTCATTTACTTTTTCAATGAAATTTCAAACCGGTTGCGAATCCGGGTACCCGGTTGCTCCCCAACCGGGTGCAAATTTTATGGTGCAACCGGTTGACCCGGTTGTTTGAGCAACACTAAAATTCATCGAATTAAAATAAATAAAAATAATTCTTCGAAATTGACCTATTATAGGCAAATATTGAAATTGTATTATATACCAGCGAAATGTTTGTTTTAATTAAATTCCATCGAAGATAAATTGTATATATAATTTTCCTTGTGATATTATATGTATATTATATTTCATCTCCCACGAACCAACCCTGAGTTTTTATTTGTCTCAAAGGTAAATGAATAAAATCTGTAGCTCTCTGAGTGCAGTACTGTTATTTTAATTACTCTCCGACTGAGCTAGAATCAGAGATGGGGCGATTCGAATCGCGGAAATGAATCGCGGATCAATTTTGAATCGGATTCAGAATCGGATTCAGAATCGGATTCAAAATAAAAATGAATCGTGAAAATTTGAATCCGATTCACAACTTTAGCTGAATCGCACTGTCGCGATTCAATTTTTTGCGATTCACCAATTTTTTCCAATTTTTTATTTTTTTTCTTCAAGGAATGTTTTTGACAGGGATGGAAAGCTAGCCGAAAGCTAAAAGCTGAAAGTTGAAAGCCAAAGGAAGTTTGGGATTTTTTAAAGCTAAAAGCTATAGCCAAAAGCTTTATTTTTTCAGCTTTCTTTCAGCTTTTTACCTTTTCTTGCAAGTTTCTCTGGTTAAGTTTCAGTTTCAGTTTTTTGTAATTGTAATATTAGTCCGGCATATGACAATAGGAGTAATTGCACCCCCCCCCTCCCCGCCGATCAAACGGGACAAATTTTTTCTTAAAGGGGACACCCTAAGGAACATTTCAAAGCAAACTCGCCCAAAAAAAAGTTGGCCTTACTTACAAAATGGCGGCCATTTTGATTCACAGGTCAGCTGAAATCGCAGATTTTGCGTTTCAACTTCAACATAGGACTAGCATGAAATTTTTCAAACTTTACAAAGGTAAATCGAAAGATCATGCTAAAATTTATCACCTGTCAAAATTTCAAGTGCTAAAATGCGTTTTTCGATTTTTGGTGAATTTTTGAAAATCAAATTCAGGCCAAAAATGAGGGAAAAAATCAAAATTTTACCAAATTGACCAAGAAAGTTGAAATTTGAGATATACCCTATTTTCGACATGCCAAATCGATTGGAAACGGTTTCAACCAGTTTTGAGTAGTTCTGAAGCCTCCAGCAGATTTTTAAAACTCGAAATTCCCACAAAATTCCATCAAATTGAAGTTGTAAAGCTAAACTTTATTCTAAAAACTAATTTCAATACGCTACGAAGGACTGCAGGTGACTTTCAAGTCGTTTTGGAGCCTCCAGCGACTTTTTGAAAGGTTGTATGGCGTTTTTTTGGAAAATTGAAATTTCCTAAAAGTAGCTGGAAGCTTCAAAACCATTTGAAACCACCATGTAGTCTGCGAAGTAAATTTCAGCTTGCCAACTCCATTTGATAAATTAATGTTGGGGAAATTTCAAGTTTCAAAAATCTGCTGGAGGCTCTGGTAATTTTCAAAAAAGTCGCTGAAGGCTCTAAAATGACTTGAACCCACCTGAAGTCGTCTTCAGATGGTGTTAAAATTGGAGTGTAGAGTAAATTTCAGCTTTCCATCTCCATTTGATGAAATTTTGTGAAAATTCAAAGTTTCAAAAATCTTCTGGAGGCTTCAAGAATTTTCAAAAAGTCGCTGGAGGCTCCAAAACGACTTGAAATTCATTTGCAGTACTTTGTAGCGTATTGAAATTAGTTTTTAGAATAAAGTTTAGCTTTACAATTACAACTCCAATTTGATGGAATTTTGTGGGAATTTCGAGTTTCAAAAATCTGCTGGAGGCTCCAGAACTGCTCAAAACGGGTTGAAACCATTTCCAATCGATTTGGCATGTCGAAAATAGGGTATATCCCAAATTTCAGCTTTCTTGGTCAATTTGGTAAAATTTTGATTTTTTCCCTCATTTTTGGCCTGAATTCGATTTTCAAAAATTCACCAAAAGTCGAAAAACGCACTTTAGCACTTGAAATTTTGACAGGTGATAAATTTTAGCATGATCTTTCGATTTACCTTTGTGAAGTTTGAAAAACTTCATGCAAGTCCTATGTTGAAACGCAAAATCTGCGATTTCAGCTGACCTGTCAATGAAAATGGCCGCAATTTTGTAAGTTTTGGGCGAGTTTGCTTTACAATGTTCCTTAGGATGTCCCCTTTAAAAACCACTCTTGTGGTGTCCTCCCCAATGTTCAATAAAAAAATTCGCTCAGGGCAGCAATAGAGTAAAATTTGCAAAAATAGAAAAATTGAATCGTGAATCGCAATTTTTGAATCGCGAGTGCATTTGAGTCCGATTCAGAATCGGATTCACTTGAAAAGTGAATCGCTAATTTTGAATCGGATTCGATTTTTTGGGCGAATCGCGCCATTTGAATCCGATTCATTTTTTTTGTGAATCGCCCCATCTCTGGCTAGAATACTGGTTGTACCAAAAGCCTAGCCCGCTATAAACGCTGACATCAGAACACTAGTGCCTGGTACTTCATTGGCGCCTGACTCGTGCTTTAAAAATTTATCTTCGAAAAATTTGAGCATTATTTTTTCTAAAAAATTGTTCAAAAAATAAAACCTACGAATCCAGTATCAACATAAAAAATAAATGCGACTCGTCAGCCGCTACTACGAATCAAAATAAAAATAAAAATAAAATCCACGAACTCTCAGTTGTATTTTTTCAAAAATAAAAATTACAAAAAAATCTTCAAAATACCTAAAACAACAGTAAAAGCTTCATCACCGGCACGAGCATTTCCTCCAGGTATCGAACTCCGTAATCGAATTGCTCCACCTCCAACACCAAGAGTACCTAAAACAAAAAGAAAGATCAAAATGGTTACTCAGCAAAATCTCAACGAATTAGAAAATAAATTACAAAATGATCTAAGTTTAGCAAAGTCCGAATTAAAAAACGATATCAAAACCGAATTAAAAGATGAATTAAAAACCCAAGTAAAGGAAGAACTTAAGGAGGCACTAAAAGAAGAAATAAAAATCGAAATAATTGCCCTGTTAAACGTAGATATTAAAAAAGACATCAAAATCTACTTCGACCAATTAAAATTGAATATGGAAGATAGCCTGGATAAAATTGAATCAGATGCACACGACAAATTTATGGGCATAGTCGAAGAAAACGTTAAATCAGTGGTTGATGGAGCTAAAATGGCTCTAAATAACACGATGAAAAACGTACAGGTTGCTACAGTTCCAGCTAGCGGATCAGATAAAATTTTCATCGACTTATTTTACAAAAATGTGGTCAATTATGAGACAAAAAATAGGTTTTTCCCGCATAAGTTCTTGGCTCAATTTACAACACCGTCAGTGATCCAAAATATCGATCCGGATAATCGAAGAATGCTTCTAGCTTCGTGTGTGAAAATTGAATCGACTGCCTGGAATGAAAAAGTCCAAAAAGCAAAGACTTTTGAAGAATTACAGGAATATTTCTTGGATGTATTTTGGGACGATAACGTGAAAACTGCAGCCGTCGCCGCTTTTGAAAAAGAAATCCCAAAACACATCACGAAAATCATCGATTTTATGGAATATATCTCCAATTGGTACGACACCTTGTTAAAAACCGATACAAGAGAAAAATTGATCATCTCCAAGGTGTACAAAAAATTCCCGAAGTGCATTAAACAACAAACCAACAATGAAGGACTGACCAATAAAGAGTCACTGATGGCTAAATTGGAGACTGTCAAGAACATGGACACAGATGACATGACCATAATTTGGGACGAAGAAGAAGATCAGTCCAAAATAAACATAAATTATCGATATCACGAAAGAGATAATTATCGGCGAAATAATTATGAAAGAAGAGATTATCGTCGAGAAGAACCATATAACAGAGACCGTAGATACCAAGACAATAGAGAAGATAGAAGCAGAAACTATGAAGACAAAAATAGAAATTATGACCACCAAGAAGACAGACAGCAAAATCAAGATGAAGATAGAAATCCAAGATATCTGGGCAGAAATTACGATCCTAACTACCGAAGAAATCGTTACAGACAGTATGATCAGCGCGAACCTCAAGGAAACCCCCCGCCCCCCCGAAATGATAAACCAGAGGGGCAGAAAACTGACCCAAAAAACGCCAAGTGACGATGTGTGCAGAAACATCTGCAACGAGGGGGGAAATCCGGACGATAAAAATCGATAAAAAAATTTATGACATATTGGGAGAAGGCCTAGTTAATGGGCGTTTATATAATAATAGATCGATCACCGAGCATTTTGAAGAAATCAAAAAAATAAAAAAATTCAATAAAAATATAATTTTAGCAATTGGCGAAAATGAACTCAACGAAAGAGACATCGATTTCAAGTATGTTGAGTATTATCTTCGAAAAACCATCGAGTATATCAAAAATAATGGAGCTGAGCAAATTTGTGTAATTTTCCCGACCCTCCTACCCTATGTGAGAGGTCGAAAAAACGCGAAAAGCTTAAGGAGATACTTATCATTCGTCGAATTTTATAAAAAAATTACAAAACAGACTGGTACCTACTTAATCACCAGAATTGCAGACCTATTTATTGACAAAACGAAGTATCGACAAATTTTGACTGACAGAGGGAATGTTCGAGTCCATTATGACCGTTTTCAACGATACCACAAGACTAGAAAACCCCCAGTAATCCCTAGTTTCCATAAAACCGCTCTCCGAATGCTTACAAGCGCAGTTCAACGACTTAATTCAGGAGATACCGGCCGATGGATCTTTGAGGAGGTTTACGAAATAAAAATGTCTGCAAAAAACAACAACAAAAACAGAACACCGAAAAAACAAAATGAATTTTCACCTACTTCCACTCGATACATAGAAAATCGATTCGACACGAATGATAAGCAAGATCCAAAAACCCTACCTACGACAAATTTAGACACGCATACCAACCCAAAATTACGCAAAATAAAATGGAAAACGGCCTGGATGGAGAAAAAAAGAGAAGAAATCGCCAGCAATGAAACCAGCTTGGCAGATTCTCAAGATCGAATAAAAAGCAGTA
Source organism: Planococcus citri (assembly GCF_950023065.1). Classification (NCBI taxonomy): domain Eukaryota; kingdom Metazoa; phylum Arthropoda; class Insecta; order Hemiptera; family Pseudococcidae; genus Planococcus; species Planococcus citri. The sequence continues at coordinate 34,656,378 of NC_088679.1, forward strand.
TCGACGGAAAAGATAAGCAAATCGCGAACGATCAACGCACGATAAAGACGGCGATGCAGGTCGATAACAAAGGCTTAAAAAACGATAAAATTGAATGCATCGATAAAATTGACCCAAAGGTCACTGACTTTTGGTCAAATTGGTACGCAAAATTACGATTATACGAAAGACAAGCAAAGCAAAACAGGGATGCAAAAGTACAAGCGGAAAATAATAAAAGTAACAACGAAAATTTTTACAAAAATAGTGTACCATCGAGCAGTAAATCGGCGGAATCTGCAGAACCAAAATTTTCTTTTTCTGAATGGATGAATTCGTTCGATCAGCACCTGAAAAAAGAAGAAAAGTCTATAGCAAAACATCAAGAAATGAGTAGGAACGATAAAGAAAATGTCTCACCTCCATTATTCAAGCAAATCTTCGCCATAGAGTATCCAGCAAAACGTTGGCCAAAACCAGAGATCCAAAAAGACGTCCATCCGGTGATACCACTGCCGCCACCTGTAAAAAAGAAAAATACATCTTGTGTTAATTTTGGGATTGAAAAAGAAGATTATTACGGATTATTGGACAGTGGTGCAGAAATTAATTTAATCAGCGAAAGATTATTGAAAAAAATTGAAAAAAGACATAAAAACGCAGTCACCTACGCGACACCAAAAAATAAAATTATTGTTCGAGTTGCCAATGGAATGAGCGAAGGGACCCTCCCATATATTGTAAAAATTAAAATGAAATTTGGAAAAGTGGACATGGAAATTCCATTTTATATCGTTCGAAGACTGCCTTGTGGATTGTTGGTGGGAAGAGACACCATCATGGAAGAACACATCGATCTGCAATTCTGGAAACAGCGAGCAAAATGTACAAAAATTCCTGGCCAAAAAGAATATTTAAATTTCCTGTCAGAAAACCTCCATTTTATTCATCATGTGCGTGTTTGTAAAATTGAAACTCAAATTAAAGAATTAAATGTATTTTACAATAAAACTTTTAAAGATAAATCTATCGACGAAAATTTTTCAATTATTTTAAATAACCTACGAAAAACAAATTTAGAACCAGAGCAGCAATGGAAAGTTATCGACGAAATAATTCCATTTAAACACCTTTGGCGAAGTCAAATTGGTCAGTACAATGGCAAAGAATATAAATTTGAATTTTCAATCGATCCTGATGCCGAAGAATGGGTAGCTAGAAATTATAAACCTAGCCAACACCAAAAAGAACAACTCGACAAAGAATTTGAAAAATTAATTAAACTTGGACATGTCAGACCATCAGAGTCCAAATATTTGAACAATATGCTCGCCAGAGAAAAATCAGATGGAAGCCTACGTATATGTTTAGACCCCCCTCATTTGAATAAAATTCTAGTCGACGATCAAGAGGAAGCCTCCACAATGGAAAGAATTGTACACGATAATCATGGAGTGAAATGGGTATCAGTTTTTGATTTTGCAGCAGGATACCACCAAATGCTTCTACACCCTGATTTTTGGAAGTATACAGCTTTCAAATATGAAGGACGTGTATACGAATGGACTGTAATGCCCTTTGGGGTCAAAACAGCAGCAGCCTGCTTTATAAGAATGTTAAGAACAGCGATACAAGGAATTTTGGGGCTAGATATATACGTCGATGATGCCAAAATAAAAAGTCAAACCTTCGAAGACCATCTGAAATCAATTGTACAATTTTTAGAAAAAATAGACCAAGCAGGATTGACCCTAAATGCCAAGAAAACAAAATTATTTCAGACAAAAATTGACCATTTAGGTCACGTATTAAATAAAAATAAAATTGGAAAACAACAAGATAAATTAAAAAAATTGGAAAAATTTAGAAACAAACACTGGCAGAAGAAGAAAAATGGAGTCGTATTAAAAAATGTTCGACAGGTGCAGCAATTGATAGGTTTGACCATCCTATACTCAAAATTTATTAAAAATTTTCAAACAATTATTCGACCATTTACTAAATTATTGCTCGACGGAGGAAAAAATTTCGAATGGACTCAAGAACACATCGACACATTTAATATTTTATACGAAGAATATTGCAAAGAATTTGAATTGGTGTCCCCAGACCCCAAAAGAGAATTTTTCATCGAAATAACAAGTGACATGGATACTGTAAATGGTGTAATTTATCAACAAGACGACGACAAAAACGATAATGTAATTTTATTCATAAGTGCAACGCTTAAAAAACATCAAAAAAATTACACCTACATCGAAAAAAGGGTTTTGGCCCTAGTTACAGTATTGAAAAAAGCCCAAATGTGGCTAATTGGCAAAAAATTAATGGTTCCGGAGTCGATAAAAACTCCTATCGCTAAATTGCGAGATGTAGCGCAAATCCATTTGAAAGCTGCCTATTGGATTACAATTTTGAACTCGTTTAATATTTTCTATGAAATAAAAAAAGATAAAAAGAAATACTTTGAAGCTATGCCCCCCGAGATCAAAATGGATGTAAATTTCATCGAACATAAACAATTTACAAGAAAAGAACCAAACGAACAATTGACAAACGCGATTTTAAATATGGAAACAATGCAAGACAAAGATGACCAGCTTAGAAAAATTAAGAGAATGATTGTACATGGAGAAGTCGACGAAAAAACAAAATTAAGAGGACCAAAAGCAATAAAGAAAAAAATTGAAAATTTAAAATCAAGATACATCGTAGAAAATGGCATCTTATATCGAAAATTAAAAAATTTAAATTTAATTAGGCTTCCTGATGACCTACTCTTCGAAATAACTACCTACCTACACGAATTTTATGGACATCTTGGGGCAAAGAGATTGGAAACCATCTTTAATCGAACATATTATTACCCAAATTCGTCGAAACATATCCAAAATATTACCAACGCCTGCATTTTATGCAAACAAAATAAAGTATATGGGTATAAAAAACATCCTACCTACAATAAAATAACTGCAAAAGAAATAGGTCAATTGGTCACAATGGATATTTTTGGGCCTTTACCTAGTAAAGAAGATGGTCCAAAGTCCATCATCGTTGGAAAAGAAATTTTTTCTCATTACACCTGGTTCCATATAGCCGACGATTCGACGACCCAACGATGTGTAGACCTACTTATGAGAATTAAAGCAGATTTGGAGAAATGGGGACATAAATTATCGACAATAACAACTGACAATGGGCCCCAATTTGGATCCGACGAATGGAAAACCGCCTGTAAAAAGTATGGTGTGCGTGCAACGCATATTGCACCGTATAATGCTCCTGCAAATTCGTGTGAAAGGACAATGAGAGAGCTAGGTACCCTGCTACGCCTAGCATTGAACCATCCGGAAAAAGAAGGTACCTACTCCCATGAAGGATGGCACCAATACGTGGCTGATGCCGAACGAGCAATGAATAATCGACCAACAGAGTTCAAATTTTCACCGAACGAAATTATGGGCCTTAAAAATGATGAGCCTCCATCAGCTCTCTTCCCTATAAATGAAATAAATATAGACGACGAATTAATTAAAATAAGAAATAAATTAATTAAAGATAAAGATTACATCACTTTGGAAGAGGCAGAAAAATCAGAAATATCTCACAAAGATTTATTGCTCGATAAGGAGTTGGTAACAGTGTACGTGGATGGGGCATGCACCAGAAATGGTGAAGATGATGCTGTAGCAGGCATTGGAATAATTCTACGACCTTATGGAAAGAAAAATATTAGTCAAAAATTACAAAATATGCCTAAATATACCAACAACATTGCTGAACTCGTAGCAATTCAAAAAACAATGGATTTAATTTTGTCAAAGACTAAGTATCGTCGACTTGAAATATATACAGACTCTAAATATGCCATCGAAACGATAAGCAGAGTCCAAAAATACAAAGAAAAAAACTGGAAAGTGGCTGGAAAACAAATAGCCAACAAAGAACTACTCCAAATGATCCATTCTCTTAAGAAAGAATTCGAGGAAATAAATATCAAATATGTTGAGGGGCATGGCTATGATTACGCAAACCTACTAGCAGACAAATTAGCCAAAGCAGCAGTATACGACGATGAATTGGTCGACATATTAATTGAAGAACCGGAAGAAAGAATGGAAAAAATTAATAAATTTATTCGATTAAAAAATTTTGAAAAAATAGTCCACGACGAGAAAGAATTTAATAAAAACGATGACCCAGAAAAAAGAGTTCAAATTGGAGACCTAGTTATGCTGCAAAATCACAATCAGTCATCTGGACCAAAATATTTAAATAAAAAATTATTTCCAAAAAGAAAAGGTCCCTATATTATAACGAAGCAAATTGAGACCAACTGCTACCGACTAGCAGACTACAAAAATTTGAATTCGGATGATAAGCCTATTTCAAATATTAGGCAAATGACACCCTACCTATCTAAAGACCAGCTAAGAATTTTGCAAGATGAGGCGAGGTATAAATCCCCATGGGATGACCGACCTTTTCACGAAAGAATTACAGCCCAAAGAGAAATACTAGAAGAAAAACGAAGAAAAGGCGACGAAGAGGCAGTGTACAAAATGCTAGAAAACGAAGAACGAAGATTAAAAGAGATAAGTGAAAGATACAGCGAATTGGAAAATCAAGAGCTAAAACAAAGACAGGAATTTTTAAAAACTGGTAAATTTACAAAGAAGCTACCTATTAAACAGAACGACGAATGGCTCCAGGACCAATTAAATAGATTAAGGGAAGCAAGGAAATTAGTCAGAAAACAGAGACAGCAAGAAAAAGCCAAAATTTTACAAGAAAATAAAAAGAAAAAAATTTCCAAACAAGTTCAAATGGTATGTATCGCCTTACACGTAAAAGATGTCGATAAAATGCACCAATTTCAACTCGTAGCAGATAAAATAGGCGAAGAAAAATTATCAGATATGGCCTTCGGGGTAATAGCATCGTCTGAAAAACCGACCAGCGACTTGCTATGTAAAATCAAAGAGCAAGAGCTCACCAACGAAGATTACCATAGAATATTTCACTCAATTACCTAAAAATATCATCGAAATAAATGATAGCGAAGGTAGAAATAAATTAAACAAAAGAAAAACTCGACAAGAACCAACAAAGATAGGTACCTACTTCCCCCAGCAACGACCAAGCTGAACAATGGTCGAGCAAACGAACGAGCCACGTAGGGTATCGAGATGCGGCAACGCATCATTCGTTTAACGTTTCTCGGTTGTGTATGGTCATACTACCTCCTAGCGTATATAGCATCGTGTAGCAAAGTGCTTCAGTTTTGAAAAATTTTTTTTAAAATATATCTTCGAATTAATTTCGCTTTCGCTGTGTGAATCTATCTTCGAAATAAAGTGGCATTTTTTTTTTTCACTGCTGAATCGTCGAATAAATAAAATCTTCGAAATATATCGCCGAATTTTCTTCGAAATAGTTGTGAAAAACATGGCCGACGAACTCGAGGCTTTTATGAGAGCTGAAAGCAGCGAACCATTCTTCGAACCTACCGAGGAACAAGAAGAAATGTTGTTGCTCGCCGAACGAGGCGAATCAATGGAATTTCCAGACAGTCCAGATGATCTGGACTATGAACCGATGTCATCGCCGAAACCTAAATCCCCTCGAAAAAATTCGCCGAAACCAAGATCTCCTCGAAAGACTCCACCGCCAAAGTCGCCATCCAAATCTTCGAAGTCGCCTAGCAAATCCCCAAACTCGACAAAGCAACGCATTGATAAAGTAGTAGGCGAAATCGCCGAAGCGGTTTTATCTCCGACAAGAAACGTTGAGCCAAGACCATCAGGGTCCAATTACAAGCCACCCGAACAAGGTCGAAAACAAACTCGTCCAACAAAAGTAACAATTGATCGTACAAGAGCCCGAAAGTCCTCACCATCGAGCAAAGTAAGTTCGATTATAAAGCCAGTCGATAACAGTGCGTTAAAATCGTCGATAAAATCACCGAAACATAAATCACCTACGAAAAAATCAACGTATAAACCCCAATCTCCGAAAAAATCAGTTACGTTCAAAAGTTCAAATTCGTCGTTGTCGTCGTCGTCATCGTCGTTCTCGTCGTCATCTGCATCTACGTCATCGTCGTCATATACGTCGTCGAGCAGCGAACCCCCAAAGTATCGAAACAGCTCGCCAAATTGCTCGCCAAGAAATTCAAAATCGCCATCTCCACGACGATCGGTGTTCGAACGCATTTCCAATCCATCTACTGAGGAACACTTGAGGAAAGAGATTAGAGGAAATAAAATCCTAATAACTGACCTACGCGCGCAATTGAAAACCAAAAAGAACGAAATACGTAGCTTCGAGGAAGCAGTTCTGGACGAGAAAAGGCGAAGGGAAGAGGATCGACGACAGATACAGAATCTCAACCGAAGAATCACCGAAAAAAACAGAACGATAGACGAGAACCTAGTGCAAATTCAACGCCTAAGCGAGCGGGTCAACGAACAGGCCACGACGATCAATAATCAGACGAACACAATTAACAACTTACAAGCCCAACTATTAAGAGCACCTCAACACGACTCTGCTCGAGTATTTTTAATCGCTTCGGATGATGCGCCATACCAATATGTCTACTATAAAACGACCATGTTGATGGGCACTGGCCTATTTGGGGCTGTGAATCGACGCCTGTTGAAAAACTTATCGACGGCGGCGGCACCGAAACAGTATCTGGACAAATACAGAAAGAAACTCATCCATCCTCGAGACGAGTACCTCTATATTGAGGTCGGTATGGAGGACTCACAAAATTTATCGATTCCAGTATTCGACATAAAAAAAGAAATAGACAAGCTCGTCGCGATATTAACAGACGACGAAAGAACGACGGTGATTTTTTCGTATTTAGCTGATACCAAGAAGCCAAAGGTCGACGGACGAATCTCGGAAATCAACCATTACTTTAAGTATCTCTCGGAACGCGACGAGACCAAACGAATCCGCGTATCAAATCAAATCAGAAGACTCACGGAAATGTATGGACCTCGAAGACCATACTTCGTCCAAAATGATGGGAAGCTGGTACCGGAGTTCGAGTATATTACGTACATCGTACAGAAACTCGAGGCCGATAAAAATTGGTCACCGGACAGCCCTAACTAAAGGTAAGAGTAATTTTAAAATTTGTCATCGAAAATAACACCAAAAAAGAACGCGAAACTAATAATAATTTTAAAACCATCGAACAAAACAAAAAACTGACAAAAAATTCGGATTCGTCGCGAAAAATTAGTCCAGAAAACATTTTTCAAAAATTTTTTTCGTCAAAAATCGATTTTTAAAAAATAAAACGTCGTTGTTGAATTGGTGTATACCACTATTTAGTTTACCGAAATTTTGGAAAATTTACCACCCCTCCAGCCTATAAAAATTGAATCTCTGAAAAAGCAATTCATCGAACAAGAAAAATTTCGTCAAAATGCGTAAAAAATCGTCGAAATATAAAAAACACGCGAAATCACGAAAATACCTCCGAAAGTTAGGGACAACGCGAATCGATTATCGACTATCGAGTCGATAGTCGATAAATTTATCGACCACGATACGACGGAAAAATGGACATTATCGACTCGATAAATTGTCGACTCAATAAATTTATCGAGGATAAGCCCTACGAAAAATCAAAGGCCACATATATTCGTCGAAATAAAACTGGCAAATTCCAGAAGCCAGAGCACATTCAGCAAATTCGTAGTGGTAAAGGCAATGAATGCCAGTGGTGTCTTCAAAGCAAATTCAAATTCCAAATTGTGCAAAAATTAAAGCTGGCAAAATACAGATTCCAAATTAATAGCACCGTTGCAATGAATGCGAGTAAATTCAAGGGGCAAATATTCAGGTCCAAAAATCCGTCAACGTGTGTCCAATCTTACGAAATAAACCCAAAGTAGTCAAGGAAAAAGTCAATCTTACCTACGAAAACAAAACATCGAATTTTTCTTTAGGAAAAAATAACAACCCAAAATCGAAATTAAAAAATTTAAAACCCACTTCGGAAAAATAGCATACCTGTTAATTAAACGCAGGAAGCAAAAAACAAATGATTCGACGAATAAAAATCGATCTAATTTTGGAAAGTCCATCGAGCACTTGAAACCGTCAGCACCTATAAAAAAGGAAAAATTTTAAAATTAAAATTGAGAATTCAGTGGATTGAAAATAACGTCACATTTTCAAAATTAGTCAGCAGGATCCGTTGAGAAATATGGGGCAAGTGTTTAAGGAAAATTCTACGAACCAAAATTCCAAATTGAGAATCAGCACGACGAAATAGGGAAAATAAAATAAAATATGAAAAATGCGACGAAAAACTAATCCGAATTCGAAAAAATTCACAGATACGTACCACCGAAGATTAATCGAAGATACCGAACAGCGAAGCCGAAGAAACCATTTCCAAAAATCAGCGGTAAAAACCCAACGATGAACAACACCGGTCACCGAGCGATAAATTCGACCTGCGTAGAACGAGATAATGAAAAACGAGCGACGAGGATAAATTACAGAAAGATCAAGTACCTGTGTATTGGCGAGTCCAGCTCCAGTAATTAGCGATCAACGCATCAATTGTGGTAAATAGTCAGAGATGGGGCGATTCGAATCGCGGAAATGAATCGCGGATCAATTTTGAATCCGATTCAGAATCGGATTCAGAATCGGATTCAAAATAAAAATGAATCGTGAAAATTTGAATCCGATTCACAACTTTAGCTGAATCGCACTGTCGCGATTCAATTTTTTGCGATTCACCAATTTTTTCCAATTTTTTTTCTTCAAGGAATGTTTTTGACAGGGATGGAAAGCTAGCCAAAAACTAAAAGCTGAAAGTTGAAAGCCAAAGGGAGTTTGGGATTTTTAAAGCTAAAAGCTATAGCCAAAAGCTTTATTTTTTCAGCTTTCTTTCAGCTTTTTACCTTTTCTTGCAAGTTTCTCTGGTTAAGTTTTAGTTTTCAGTTTTTTGTAATTGTATTATTAGTCCGGCATATGACAATAGGAGTAATTGCACCCCCCCTCCCCGCCGATCAAACGGGACGAATTTTTTCTTAAAGGGGACATCCTAAGGAACATTTTAAAGCAAACTCGCCCAAAAAAAGTTGGCCTTACTTACAAAATGGCGGCAATTTTGATTGACAGGTCAGCTGAAATCGCAGATTTTGCGTTTCAACTTCAACATAGGACTAGCATGAAATTTTTCAAACTTTACAAAAGTAAATCGATTTCGAAAGATCATGCTAAAATTTATCACCTGTCAAAATTTCAAGTGCTAAAATGCGTTTTTCGATTTTTGGTGAATTTTTGAAAATCAAATTCAGGCCAAAAATGAGGGAAAAAATCAAAATTTTACCAAATTGACCAAGAAAGTTGAAATTTGAGATATACCCTATTTTCGACATGCCAAATCGATTGGAAACGGTTTCAACCAGTTTTGAGTAATTCTGGAGCCTCCAGCAGATTTTTGAAACTCGAAATTCCCACAAAATTCCATCAAATTGGAGTTGTAAAGCTAAAATTTGTTCTAAAAACTAATTTCAATACGCTACGAAGTACTGCAGGTGAATTTCAAGTCGTTTTGGAGCCTCCAGCGACTTTTTGAAAGGTTGTATGGCGTTTTTTTGGAAAATTGAAATTTCCTAAAAGTAGCTGGAAGCTTCAAAACCATTTGAAACCACCATGTAGTCTGCGAAGTAAATTTCAGCTTGCCAACTCCAGTCTCCATTTGATAAATTAATGTTGGGGAAATTTCAAGTTTCAAAAATCTACTGGAGGCTCCAGTAATTTTCAAAAAAGTCGCTGGAGGCTCCAAAATGACTTGAACCCACCTGAAGTCGTCTTCAGAGGGTGTTGAAATTGGAATGTAGAATAAATTTCAACTTTCCATCTCCATTTGATGAAATTTAGTGAAAATTTAAAGTTTCAAAAATCTGCTGGAGGCTCTAGTAATTTTCAAAAAAGTCGCTGAAGGCTCTAAAATGACTTGAACCCACCTGAAGTCGTCTTCAGATGGGGTTAAAATTGGAGTGTAGAGTAAATTTCAGCTTTCCATCTCCATTTGATGAAATTTTGTGAAAATTTAAAGTTTCAAAAATCTTCTGGAGGCTTCAAGAATTTTCAAAAAGTCGCTGGAGGCTCCAAAACGACTTGAAATTCACCTGCAGTAGGTACTTTGTAGCGTATTGAAATTAGTTTTTAGAATAAAGTTTAGCTTTACAACTCCAATTTGATGGAATTTTGTGGGAATTTCGAGTTTCAAAAATCTGCTGGAGGCTCCAGAACTGCTCAAAACGGGTTGAAACCGTTTCCAATCGATTTGGCATGTGGAAAATAGGGTATATCCCAAATTTCAGCTTTCGCGCTTGGTCAATTTGGTGAAATTTTGATTTTTTCCCTCATTTTTGGTCTGAATTCGATTTTCAAAAATTCACCAAAAATCGAAAAACGCACTTTAGCACTTGAAATTTTGACAGGTGATAAATTTTAGCATGATCTTTCGATTTACCTTTGTGAAGTTTGAACAACTTCATGCAAGTCCTATGTTGAAACGCAAAATCTGCGATTTCAGCTGACCTGTCAATGTCAATGAAAATGGCCGCAATTTTGTAAGTTTTGGGCGAGTTTGCTTTACAATGTTCCTTAGGATGTCCCCTTTAATTCGCTCAGGGCAGCAATAGAGTAAAATTTGCAAAAATATAAAAATTGAATCGTGAATCGCAATTTTTGAATCGCGAGTGCATTTGAGTCCGATTCAGAATCGGATTCACTTGAAAAGTGAATCGCTAATTTTGAATCGGATTCGATTTTTTGGGCGAATCGCGCCATTTGAATCCGATTCATTTTTTTTGTGAATCGCCCCATCTCTGTAAATAGTACACCGTACAAGTAATCATCACGTCAATATCGTATTAGTATAACTAGTAGTAGTCGAAATTCCATCTTGGCTTATCGGTGAACAGCAATTCGGCTACGAAAAGTGAAAAAATTAAACACTTCGAACACAATGTAATCAATAAGAACGCTAATTACCTGTACGTATCGGTGAATTCAACCACATCGAATAAGTAGCCAAGCTAGCGATATACAGTTGTCGCCTCTAATGACCAAATTCGTCAAACGTTTTCAAAAAAATTATCTCGCATCGAACGACGTGAAAAAGCATCGTCGCAGCACAAATCACAACGTAGAAATTTATCGAAATAGCCTACGAAAGGCAGAGAAAAAAATTAATAATTCGAACACAAGTTTATTTTCAAAAACAAAACTCACCTTTCATGGGTAATTCGTTATCACCGGATAAATTCAAAAAGCCTCAAGGCAGATCACAAGATAGACTAGTCAATCGGTACTCATCGTATCTACGAATAAAAAACAAGACAAATTCAAGATCATCGAAATTTTACTTCATCTAGTCAATATTAAAATACTTACATCGAAATAAAATCCAAATTTGAAAGTGGTGGTGAAATTGATTACCGGTGAATCATCGAACAAAAACATGGCGGCTGATTTTTGGTATTCTTCGTTTGATCTTCGAAAACTGAAATGTAAATAGAGAAGAAAAATTATTAGTATCTACGAAATAAAAGCGTTCATATTCGAAGCGGTTGTTCGATATATTAATTAGAAATAAGCTATTAATTAGCAATTATGTTACTCTTACCTTGTTTTTTTTCGAAATGTTCCCTGGAAATGTAAATATGATCGGTGATCGATCTCAAATAATGGGCTTCTCCCAATGTAAAGATAAAACACTTCGGTGTGAAAAGTTTTAACCGTTTTTAAAGTTTTAGAGTTTTAAACTGTTTATATTATTGTTTTAATTACGTTTTAAATTAGTATTAAGTTTTTAAAGGTTTTAGATTATTTTTAATGTAAAGAGAAGTCGAAACACAGAAACGGCCATTGTGTCAAAAAAAGTAAATATTTTGATCAGCGACAGTGCAGCCAATCGAACGAAGTCGAAAAAAGCCAGCGTGCTGGAATTTTTTGGGCTTCGTCCGAGGGGCACCGGGCTACCACGAAGTTGTGCTTGTCGATTCGCAGTGTTGCCACACTGTGTTTCGACGGGGCAATGAAGTGGTAACGCCCGGTGCTCCGACTCGGTTGGCTAAACTGAGCTATTTCTGCTACTCGCAGATTAGCTGTGTCGCCGAGTGTTTATATACTCGGTGGCACAGCATCCAAATTAACTCAGCTCATTCAGCGTACAGCTTCTTATACGTTGCATGTCTTCGACTTCTCTTATAAATTCATCGAATTAAAATAAATAAAAATAATTCTTCGAAATTGACCTATTATAGGCAAATATTGAAATTGTATTATATACCAGCGAAATGTTTGTTTTAATTAAATTCCATCGAAGATAAATTGTATATATAATTTTCCTTGTGATATTATATGTATATTATATTTCATCTCCCACGAACCAACCCTGAGTTTTTATTTGTCTCAAAGGTAAATGAATAAAATCTGTAGCTCTCTGAGTGCAGTACTGTTATTTTAATTACTCTCCGACTGAGCTAGAATACTGGTTGTACCAAAAGCCTAGCCCGCTATAAACGCTGACATCAGAACACTAGTGCCTGGTACTTCAACCGTGCATGACCCATGTGGTATTGTTGAAAAAAAAAATAATAAAAAAAATTTGCTGATTAGAATTTTTTTCAAAAAAATCGCTGAATGGTGAATGATTATTGAATAGCGAATGCGTGCATATTTAGGTCTAGTTTTAGACTACGTAGTGCCTCAAGAGCTTGTATAAAACTGATGAAAGACGTTCGTTCTCAAAAACATTCATCTGGTAATGTAATTCATTCTTATCAAGAAAGTTTCATTTAAGTATCAATTCATTGTTGAGTGAAAATGTTGGAACCGGTGTTGTATTCCATTCTAAATAAAAAGAAAATCGTACTCGCCAGTAGCTCTCCACGGAGAAAAGAAGTATTGAAGACTGTGGTAAGCATTCCATTCCTTCGCTTTCGGTATTTCTCCAGCAGTCTACGTATTTCATTCACAATTCTTTTCTATTTCAGGGGCTACAGTTTGATGTGATACCATCGCAATTTGATGAAAGCAGTGTGCCGGAGTCAAAATATGCAGATAAAAGGGACTACGTTTTAGATCTGGCCGAGTATAAAGTGATGGATGTTTTCGATTCTTTGAAAAATGCGAACAATATTCCAGATCTCATCATTGGAGCAGACACGATTGTTGAATTGAACAACAAAATATTCGGGAAACCGGCTGATAAGGATCAAGCTGTGGAATATTTGAAAACGTAAGACACTTCTCTAAAATCGTATTCAAATGAAATATGAATCTTTTTACTATCTTGACAATGTACAGGCTTAGTGGACAAACTCATACAGTTCATACGGCGGTTGTAATTAAAACGTTGAATAAGGCGAAGAAATTCGTTGAAAGCACCAGAGTTACGATGGCTCCTTTGAATGTTGATACTATCAAAGCCTATGTTGAAACCGGCGATCCTTTGTGAGTATATGTTTTAGTATACGTACATAGTTACATTTTTCATATCAACGATATGAAATGTAATTATTTTTTAGATATCTGTGTCATGAGAGATATTTATGTACGATTATTCGATTTGTATGATGATTTTTATTCTAAAAATGAATCATGAATTGATCAGTTAAACATATGGGGATCGTATTATGAGAATTATATGCTGATGAGTGAAAACACGGGGACAGTTACCAGTTGAAAAATGGTGAATTGAGGTGTTGCAGCTGCTCATCAATCAGCAGTGTATTTCAAAATTAGTTTTGGTTTGGAAATGGTGTTGAAATTATTCGAGGAAAAAATTTCTTCCACCTGAACCATTACCAAGGTAATTCTACGGTGCACATTTGTACATCGTTAATTATTGTAATACTCGACTTCATAATATGTATTATTATTCATGTTTAAAAGAAAAATTGGTGTGGTCGTATAATTTCATATTTCTTACATTTTGTTATAGAGATAAAGCTGGAGCGTATGGCATTCAATGTTTAGGAGGAAGTTTGATCGAAAAAATTGAAGGCGACTTCTACAATGTCACCGGTCTCCCATTACACAAATTCTGCCTTAATTTGTTGAGTTTATTGGAAGAACTGTGAGTTAAATTTGCTTAAATGAAGAACAGACCTTTTAAAAATAATTATAAGTATTATAAAACAAAATTGAAATATTTTATTACGCTTTTTTTCTTTAATATTTGGACTATTTCTAGTCTGTTTCTTTTTTCGTTTCTGTTTTTCGTTAAGTTTGATTTTTTTACTATATTATGTTAAGAATTATTATGTTGGATGAAAATTGTTTTCGTTAGTACTTTCTTCGTTAAGTTCAAATTATTATTTTTTTATTCTTTTACTATTCATTGTTTCGAACGTATTAAAAGTATTAAATTGATAAAATATATGATATGAGTTAATACAAACGTTCGTTTACTTTTTTTGAATTTTCATGCTCGCGTATACTTTTAGTTTACAGAAAAAATCAACGTACATAGATTCAACCATTTTACACTGAAATTTTTTCCGAACGTTATATACTAATAGGAAACTCAAAATTCATCTTCCTTTGGCTTATCTGTAAAATTGAAAAAAGCAAAACAGTTTTAAAATTTCAACTAAACGAAAATCGTAGTTATTTTTTTACTCAAAAAGATAATAAATTGGTTAGGTGTTTCAAAAAACGTCACATTATTTATCGTATTTATCGTTAAACTACACTACTTTTTTGTTTTATTTGCGTATTTTTTTTTTTCGATAATACATTTTGTCACGTAAGTTTTAGAAGCTTCGTCTCCAATAGGTTTGATTATTTTCTTGAAATTTTGTCATTTTTCAAGTCAAATTTGTCTAACAATATGAACGTAAAGCTAATTTATGGCGTTTCATTCGCCTTGTTTTTAACGTTTATATGCGCGAATGCTTCGTCTCAAAACAGAGTCACTTTAACGTTTCCTACTGTAGGAGGGAATTCCACAAATTGTAATTTAACGACGTTGTCAAATAATATCACTAATTTAACCAGCGTTACAATCGGCAATAATAACTGGGTTTGCATTAATGTGATTGATCATACTTATCATACATGTTCTTGTACGGAAATCGATGTTACTCAATTGAGTAAGTGTTCACTTTTCAGTATTTCGAAGAAGACTATAAAGATTTAATTGTGATTTTGAAAAAGAAAACTACTTAACATATTTTATCCTATTTTTAGTTTTTCAACTTATGGTGAGGACAATTGAGCAAGGTGCTGGGAGTCTTATGTCAACAGTCGGGACATTCCTCTTGAATCTTTTCAGATGAATCACTCTTATCGAGACCTTAAGGTCTCGGCTTGAGCACTTTATGGAGATCCTGTTACAAAAGTATTTTTAAAAATTTCAAGTAATATATTTTCTTATTTTTATTGGCTTATTCAATAGAAGTAAACTTAAGATTGAATTTAAACTGAAATAAAAATTTAAAATATCGTGATTATGTACCATAATCAATTGTTTGGCACTTTTAAAAGCGGTTCGGTTTCATTTCAGTAAAGTGACTCAAGCTCAACGATATGAAAATTTCGATTATAGGCAACTCATTCTGCATTAATATGTGAAGCTATCGTTGGGGTTGAAGTTGAGATTTTCCAGGCGCTCTCAATTTCTAGACTAAATTAATAATACCTACAAAACATGTGGTTTGTGATTTCACTTGCTATTCACGTGTATTTATCTGTTTAGTTTATCGGTTATTGGAATTGTTGAATGAATCATCCATATCCGTTCTACACAAAAAAAAAAAAAAAAAAAAAAACATGTAATTCTCTTAACCCTAGTTTAGAAAAAAAATCCCGAAATTGTAACTCAAAATGTCAGCTCTGAACCATTTTAGGTTAGGTAGATTTTGAGTGTATTTCATTTTATCCAATTTTTACAAAAAAAAAATCAGTTTTCAGGAAAAAGTTGTAATATTGGAGTTGGACAATTTTTTTATTCAAGAAATGTCCATCAATCCATCCGCTAAATTATGTAGGTATGTACCAGTATGGAGTCGATTTCTATAAATTATTAAGAAAGTAGAACTGACCTCAGTTATTAGTTATTACATTAAAATTTAGAATTGAGCATTTCATTCTCCGTCTCCATCTCTTCCTAGCCTAATTTATAAATCATTCTCCAACAATCTCATTTAAAATGAAAAATCAATTATGTAAGATGGTATTGTTCGTTGAAATTAAAAAATGCTTCCATAAATGGTCTTGTCTACTAAAGCTCACCTAAGTGTAGATTACAGTTCCGATGTACTACAAACCTACCGCAACATATATTCAATCAGACGAAAACAATTT
The DNA here is from genome assembly GCF_950023065.1 of Planococcus citri. Lineage (NCBI taxonomy): Eukaryota > Metazoa > Arthropoda > Insecta > Hemiptera > Pseudococcidae > Planococcus > Planococcus citri. Next base: position 34,672,728 of record NC_088679.1, read on the forward strand.
AATTCCGAACATTTGGCAAAGCTTACCTACAAATTGAAAATGTTATGATATAGATGAAATAAAACACTAGTAAACCACAATAAACCCGAAATGCTATAAAAATATACTCGAACATGATCGTAATGTTGGCGAATGTATAAATATTTCTTTTATATTGGTAATGATAAAAATTCCGTTTAAAATCGCGTATCGTCGTGCAAATAAAATGAAAACCGATGACAGATGTTTTAAGTATAGGAAATACTTAACTTAAACGGATTATAGTTTATAAACATTGAAATTCTCATAAATAGGAAATGATCTACGTGTACCTATATATTAGGCTAGGATGCATTTTTATCCCAACTTACGCTGTATAGGTAGTTGGTACCTTTATAGAATGAGCTCTACTAAAATAATGAGCCAAATTGCACTTTGACGAAAAACGCTCTCGAAATGACGAATTTATCTGACACTCCGGTACCTAATACTTATTGGTGAAATTTAAAATTACAAAGTATCTACCTTGATGAAAATAAACCCTAGTACCTACCTACTTACTTAGTAGCATTGTAAAATTTGTATACTTTTCTAGGTTAAGTACTTAGTGTGCGTGTACTTGGTCTAGAAATGCCAAGTACGTATATACATATACGCTAAGTAAGCGTAATTTCGCGATGGCGACAAAGTAATGGAGCATGTCTGTGCGCTTTTAAAATTACCCAACATGTCTGCGGCGTCGAGTCGATGGTACATAGAAACAATCCGGGGTGTTTTCTAATTATGGTAGATAATTAAAAAAGAAAGCATCGCACAACCAACAACCTTGATAATAGCATTTAAAACGAAGAAAATTATTTTAACGTGGATGATGTCTGCGATACACAGCAAGTAGGTACCTATACGTATAGGAGTGAGTATACATACACTATAGTTAGGGTCAAACAGGAATGGGATTTAATATAGGAACAACACGGTGGAGCAGCTAACTTGGGCCAAGATAGTGTCGTTTGAGCTTCGAAGTTATATCATGCAAAGATGAACAGATTTTGTCACTAGAAATGTGTTTTGGCATCGTCGTAGTAAGGTGATAATAGATGAAGAAGCAGCTCTGTATGATTGTCGGACTCGCCATGCAAAAGTTATTTTCAGTTTGGCTGAATCTACGTTTGTTTCCCATTTGCCCTCATTGTAGTTAAAAATAAGCTCCTTTTACCCCGTCCTTTTTCAACCACCCACGTTTTACCCGGCCAACTAACCTTGTATATTGCACGGTTTATGCCTATTTAAACGGTTTACAAACGTCTAGGTGAAAGTTTACATGATAAGCAAAATATTAACCCAGCCACTTAACCAAAGCTCCCCGTAGTGAAAAAAATCTACCTACTTCAAGGTTATCGTATTCTGTAAAATTTACTCTCCGCGCCGCCATCCCACCACCAATGGTAATGAAAATACTACAACTTGCTCTTGATTTATGCGTGGGAAAAATTTCTAAATAAGATGTTGAAAAAATTTCCCCCCTCTGGTGAAATTTTTTCATCTCGTATGACGTTCAAATCATCGTCGTCCAAGTTTTCATTTTTTTCCCCCTTCAAATTTAGTACTGTGGATTGTTTGATTTTTATTACTTACAGCTGATTCTATTGTTCAAAGAATTGGGATCATTTAGAATTAGGTACTTTCAACCTTTTGTGGACTGCAATACATGAATCGTCAATTTTTATAGAATTGGTAATAATTCTCGATTTAAAAATTCCTACCTACTATCTATAACTTAGTTCAAAAACAAAATAGATTCTACAATTCTTTAAAGTGTGAGAAAAACAATAATTAACACTTGGAAATTATACCACATGAATGAGTATATTAAAGCTAGGTGGTCTATACATTCTACATTTCACCATGACCCTCAAATTTTCACCAGGAACGTAACACAAAACACGTAAAACCTTCATTTTACGAATAACATTTAGCTTGTCTGTACGCATTTTTACAATACGACGTGTTATTTACATAGCTTTTGATTAATTAACGAATTAAAATAAGAAAAAATACACCGCGAAAAACGTCATAAATTCTAATTTTGCGTTGAAATGTCCAAACAATTTTCTTTTCGTTCTATTCTTCTTCTTTTTTCTTCCCTAACCATTTCATCAGACAATATAATTTTAATGTTTTTGCGTCTCTGTTAAATTCTATAGTCACAACTCACAAGGAAGCGACGCTGTTGAGTTTGAGATTTTCTGTTGAAGTAGGTGCCTAATAACTAATAAGATATCTCTAGTCTGGGGACGTTTATTGTAGTACCATCAGTGCCAAAAATCTCTAGAAAATTGTCTAAACTGACAATGAAGAAAGCACGTGAAATTTTGATTTTAATTTTTGACGTTGCGACCTTGATGTTTCAGAAAGATTTGAGCTGGGGGGGGGGGCAGAAATCACTTTTTTCAGATGTTATCATGTTACCTACCTACTATTTTATCATGGGATGGTGTGTGACTTTTTGGAATTAAATAACAAACTAAGGCGCTTACCTTTACCTACATTATACTTACCTGCCTTCTTCTTCTGTTGTTCATCTTCATAAAGCGATTCTGAACTAATTATAGAATTAGACCAAATTTTATTGCAAAAGAATTAAAAATAAGTTATTGAAATATTATGGGTAAGTAATGTCATTTTACCTCGAGGCGAACCATTTTCACCCTTGGGTCATCCAATTTCAAAAATCTCATTTATACTTACTTATTAAAAAATGCATTCTTCATTTTGTCTTTACAATTAGGAACTTGAAAAATTGAAAATTTTAATGTTTGGGAGTTTTATTGTGAGAGTTTAGGAAGCGCGTATTGAAAAAATAAGTTGAAATTCGAAATCAGCATCTATATAAAAACCCAATTCCCGCATAAAAAAGTTACTGGCAGTATTTTTGCCACGCAGTTCTTGCTTGTAAACTGCCATTAACTGGATGCAAACTGCCAGTTACTAATTGGGAACTGTCAGTAAGTGGAAGGGCAACAGCAACGCGGCAAAAATACTTCCTGTACTGCCAGTTATCACACACAGTTACTGGCAGTTTACTGGCAGTTTTACTGGCAACTGCCAGTAACTGGCAGTATTTTTGCCGCAATTGCAGTTATACTGCAAGTATACTACCAGTTACTGCCAGTACTTTTTTATGCGGGTAACGAACCATAAATCACGCGAATTTTTAAATTTTATTAAAAATTGGGGCTTATTTTGAAGCTGCTTACGCGTATGAAGTAGACAATGATGCACCACAGAAGTTCTGATGGTGGCAATTGCTTCAAAAAGTTGAAAGCTCTAAAAATCTTCAGTACTTCAGCAAGGATTTTTTTTCAAATTTGTGACCAATTATCAATTTTTTGAGATAAGTTGCGATTCAATTCAGCGCAGAACATTTAGGTATTTTATTAGTTTACTGATTATTTTCAAGCAAAATGGAGAGTTTTCAAATTTTTGCATTTCTTACGTCATCATACATATTTAAATTACTACAATAATTATAGATGGTGTTTTTTAACTCAAACGAAAACAGAATTCTTGGAACTCAATTTTTTCAAAAAAAGTTGAAAATTCTTCAAATAGATACCTACTAATTGCCAGATCACGACGTTTTTAAGCAACTTTCAATGTGAGCAAGAAAAAATTAATTCTTTGGAGCCGAAATTTTTGAAGGAAGAAAAAAACAAAATAAAATCTCAAAGCATACGTGATTAATTGGCGGATACAATTTTGGATATAATTCAGATGTGACTAAAAAATAAGATTTTCTAGCGTAATAAGTTAACTACTCTTTGTTTTTTTTTTCAAAATTTGAAATCACACAGGGACTTTATATTTTGGGCACTTTTTTTATGGATTTCCATGCTCTAGTGAAAAAAATTTGAAAAATCGCGTGACTGAATTGACCATTTGGTTTCCTTGTTCGTTTTTCTCGATATTGTTAAGCTTTATTTTGAACCCTTTCTACACGTAGTTCCAATATTGGAAAAATGTAAAAATTTGAAACATGACTTGAGTTTTTAGTTAAAACTTGATTTAAAAATTTTTCAAACCACCGCTTTCAAGTCGGAGGATAACCCAATCAGTTTTGAGCTTATATAGGTAAGTAGAGACACAGTAGTTACAGTACTTACCTCTCACTTTTATTCCTGAAATAGAAAGATGATAAAATTTATCACTCATAAACGAATAAAAAAAAATAAAATAAAAAAAAAAACGTTTCAAATTGAAGTAATTGAGATGTTCTTTTGTATTTTTGATCGTTTTTTTTTGTTTTTTTTTTAAGTTGATGTGGGAATTTATTTATGTGTTTATTTTTCGATACTTTTTTGATTGAATCCATGCCTGGGTACAAAAAGAATTTGATTTTTTAATTTCATCAGATAAATACATTTTCTTACCTATTCAGATAATTGGTTCGAACATTTCTTAATTTTTTTTCCAGATTAGCTTTTCTTCAATAGATTCTCTTAAAAGCATTATCAAAACTCGCAAGAATGTTCAAAACCTTGTAGGCAATATCTTTCAGAAGAATCGAATTTTACGATTCAGAAAATACTTATAATTACATCGTTACATTTTAGCGTAAAAATTCCTGGAAATTAATTGTTCTCCATATAGTTCCGCAACAATCAATCAGTCGTTCGTTAAAATGTTTCAGTGCCATTAAAAAAGCTTTAAACTTGGGAAGGTCGTAACACGATTTTTTTGTTATTGTAGTTCACAAAGTCAAATAACACAATAATGCAAAACGACTATAAACTGGCAAAATTTCTATAATAACGAGATTAAAATAGCTACGCAGCTTCTTCCTGATGGTACCTACACGTTGATGAAGTGTGTGTGTGTGTGTATAAAATAATGCACATGAAATCGATTAAAAGTCGACCTTGTATTTGTGCCATTTTTTCTCAATTTTCGACCGTCGGTCGCGTTTTCAAAGCTTTTTAGATTTTATTTAATAAAGTGCAAAATATGAGAGCAGGCTTTAGGTATACTTAGGTGCGCCTATTTTGATGTTAATATCGGTGAACATAATATGTATAATTTACTTTAAAAAATCCCATTTTGGTGCACAAAAAATATCGAATACTATGTTTATTTTAAAATTTCAGTTTTATTATTATATTCTAGCGGTAATGAGCTCCTCGCGTTAAATTTTCAAAACGTTTACCATACCTACACGTGGCAGTCGCGTAGACTGAAATCGTCATTTTACTGCGGCCATTCACATTTTGTAAGATTTTCAATGATATTTTTTGGACGTAGGGTATGTATAATTAAACATTCGGATTCTTCGGTCCGAAGTAGGTGGTTGGAAAAATTCACGCGAAAGTAGCATTTGCAAACGAATTCAAGCAAGCGAAACAAATTTTTATTTTGCCAACGTTTTTACATACTTTTATCAAGAATTTTTTGTTGACAATCTGAATCATAGGTAGATAATAATTTTCGAAAGATTTTGGACTTTGAGTACCTAATTTGTTATGCTATTTGTTAATTTATTGAAATGTATCTACGTGCAATTGCACATTTCAAGAATTTCTTTGAAAAAATTGGAGTTTTAAAAAATAGGTACTGTATCGAAACTTGATTTTAAATTGAATTTGTTTAGAAATGAGGTTCGTTCGAATTACAATTGGCAATTCGATTTCTTCATCAATTTTTGAACCATTCTGGGAAATCAAAAAACCCTATTAAGAGCTCGAGCTATCCTATGGATCATCGATTACTAAGTGACCGGAAAGTTCCATTGTGTAATAATAACATATTTTGATTCATCCTCCATTCTCCTCTTCCATCAAAACCAATAACAATATTTCAATTTCTTTTTTGGACAAGTTGGAAAAATTTGAACCAAAAATATCTTATAAAAATAATTTATTAAAATGTGAGTAAGTATTCGAAAAAGTATGTTTTCCCAAAAATTAGATCGACCTTGAATCTTACATCTTTAGGTACTTGAAAAAAAAAAAAAAAAAACTATTGGAGAATTTTTCACGGAAAACTGCATTGAACATTTCACGATTCTGCGATTTCAAAGGGTATTAGGTCTAGGTATTTTAATGCTTCAGTATAGGTAGGCGAATATATGATGGTACATCCTTATGAGCATTATTATAACACCTGTAATACATAAATCAAGTTTTATCACCTAGTCGATGCAATTTCTGCCACGTAATGATTTCTATTCTACTTTTTATTAAAGTTCATTTTAAAAAAAAACAAAAAAAAAAAAACAGAATTTTTCAATTAATTGATAACATTTTATCTATACATATGTACTAGTTTAGTATTCACCTTTCCACTGTTGGAAACTTCTGAAATAATTTTATAATACCTACAATACACGTTGAACTTACCTATTTTTAATTGAACTTTCGATAAAAAATAAACTTTCGTATAGCATTCTTAATGAGCAGAAAATTGCCATACGCTTTGATAGTGCGTAAAATATGCATTCGCGACGGGCTTTATATTCGTATCTTGTTACTCTCGAAATGGATAATTTTTGAATTTATATCATTACCAAAATGAAAAAAAAAAATTTCAAAAAATTCCTCCGAGCCGGATTTGAACCAGCGACCTATGGATATCCAATGTTTTTACAACTACAGTCCACCGCTCTACCAACTGAGCTATCGGAGGATGTGGTGATATGGGCTAAAATTCATGTATTCTAATATTACCTTCTGCAACGTTCAATTTACTTTCACTAAATTGTTGATTTTGATCTATTTCATCGCTTAAAAGTGAAATACTAACGATAAAAATTGTATGACACGTTGAATGAATGTAGGGCTACATGTGTATTACGTTTGTACGCGTGTTACACCTTGAAAAGTGCGATTTTCAAGCGTTCAAAAAATGCGGATTTTTTTACCTACAAAATGACGCAATTTGAAGCGACGTATTTTTACGTAAATTAATTTTTTCGCCGTAATTTTCTCATCAACGATCGTCAGAAGACGTATTTGTTCGACAGGATTCAAATTTATACATTTTCTATGATTGATTTGTGAAATATATTGCTTTGAATTTCATCCATGATGTTGTACTAAGTATACCTACCTATCTATTATACACGGTTATATTCGTAATTTGAATTAAAATTGTCGTTTAGAGAAATTTATTTCCTAATTGAACGTATCCCAAATTCAGTGAAAAACGCACGTTCTATTTTCACAAGATTTTTTGCTGAGGCAGCTCAGCTGACTCTGCTCATTTGTCAAAGAGGAAAGATAGCATCGAGTAGAGATTATAAGTAAAATAGCAGACGTTCTTCACCCTTGGAAATGAATTCGAAATATTAAGCATTGAACTTACACTTGAATCAAAGTTCAGTATAAGATGGTTTTTAAATTGAAGGTGATGTGTTTATAAACATAAATAGGATACAGAATAAGCCACATACAGTATAGGCCTACCTAATATTCGTCGTTTGAAATGGAAAAATTTGCTACGTAAAGTTGTACCTACTACGTAAGATGTTTTAGAATTTGCCTTAGCCCTGTTTTTTAAGTATATTTTTTGTCTTTGAAGTGGACCTTGGTTAATTGTTCTTCTTACTATGTCTACAATTTTTTGTACATAAAAATTCATTTTTTTAAAATTAAAAATAAAAAAATTATTTCATAATTTTAAAATATTTTTCTAGCTTTTGTCAAAATTTAGATACCAAAAAAGTCAAATCGATTTGAATTGAAGAGCTCATTGCAAAAGTAGCCCTTGTCACATGAACTTTTAGACACGTTTTACTCGATTGCACCTATTACCAACTGCGGAGATCATGTTGTAATGATGAAATGACCGTCAAGTTAGTCTACCCTGAGTAGCCCTGAGAGGAATTGCTTTATAGAGTTTACATTCATGATACTGGGTACGCTCAAGGGAGAGCTTTGGAGATTGCATAGGTTCATGTGACAAGGGCTACTTTTGCAATGAGCTCCTCAATTGTTTAATAACCTTACTGAAAAATGGTCTATACTCAGGCCTAGGTACGTATAGTGATAAAATTATGGTGTAGGCCCACAATGATACCCATGTAGGCAAGTTGGTATCTAAAATGCTTAAGGTTAGGTATTACAGTCATTTTTTTGGAAATTTTTCATTTTATACTGCAGCAACATTACCTGAACTGGTTCATTATGTTCGGAAATCAGGGAAATCACTTAAAATTGAATTAAATGACTCGAATAAAGTGATATGTTGTAGAAATCAGTTGCATAAAATATGCTAGAGCTACAGTACTCGTTGGACAGCTTATATACGGTATGTGGGGATGTAGCTCAGTGGTAGAGCGTTCGCTTTGCATGTGAAAGGCCCCGGGTTCGATCCCCGGCATCTCCAAAAATTTTGTTTTTTTTTCTTTTTGCCAAACAGATCTGCTACTTGATTATTTTGATATCTTAGGTTTGTATTGAGATTTGATCACGATTTTCTATCTTGAAAACTGCTTGAAAGTTGCTTTTCTATTCGTACATTCGATTTTTCTTGAAATTACTGGGACCATCAATCAATCCTAAAAATTTTAATTTAGTTGACGACAGTTCAATTTTTTAAATAACATTATTTTATTGTACCAAAATAGGTATATCAGAAACCACGAAGAGATCGAGAAGTAGGAGGGGGGGGGGTGGCTGGACAAAATACAAATGCTCGAACGTTAACGTTGTTTTCCTATTTTATTCATGAAGTTGCTGCGGCTATTAATCAATCACACAATCAGTTATAGGAATTTGAATCTAATAGACGACTTTTCAATTTTTTGAAGTTCTGATGGTCAAATATATTATTTTATTGTCTCAAACTATCAAAGATACACAAACCACAAACAAAGTTTCTTTTTTGTTTCTGAGACAGTCTGCTATGTAATTTATAAATAAATAAGTACCTACAAATAAAGAAACATCCGAGAGTATAAGACTAATTCAGTCTCTTTCAATAATAAAAAAAAGAAAAGAAAAATAAACACAGATTCGACGCTTTAAAATTTTCAGCTTTTGAACAATATTAATTTTTTCATACAAAAAACAAGGAGGATATAAAACGGAAAACCTAAAACAAAGTAGAGTGTAAAAAATGTTTGTAATAACTGAAATCTGTATAATAAAAACGTATTTAATTACGTTCTTTCATATATATTTCTTGATGATTTTGAAGAAAGTTCTAATAATTTTTATGTTACCGTAATGATTACATAGTGTTGGCTTTTTTTCAAAATTTCTAAATGCATCTTTAATTTTATTTGTTACTTTTAAATTAGAAAATTTATCACTCGGAAAAAATTATTACTTCTTTCTATCGCCTACTCTTGAAAATTCATGCCTACCATATTAGTCAGGTGAAAAAATAACTATCGGAGACGGTTGCGGTTGTGAGAAAAGTTTTGCTGAATCAGCATAATGATAGGAATAAGATAGGTACCTATATGTGTATATACATAGAAGCGTTGTAATGAAAATTATACCTAAATTAGTTTACTAGGATGTGTATTATGGTGTTTAGATTAGACCTATGTGAACGCTATAAAAATAACTTATTGACCGGTAAAAGTTAATCGAATACCTAAATATAATCAAAATAAACCGGAGAGTATTTGTCATTAAAGTAACGGACCTACGCATCTGAGCAGTGAGCAGGCACTCAGCCAAAACTACATTTTGCAAAAGTATTATAAAAATTGCCTTTAAATCTTTCATCATTTTACGTATCCGGTATCCCTGGTTATAATGATATCGCGTTTAAAACAAAGAAACTGGGAAATTTGGCATCATTTTCTTTCTAAAAGTTCGCCTATATTCTTCAGAAGAGACGATAGAGAGCGCTTTGAAGAAATTATTTAAGGTACTTAGCACCATTACCTCATCTTTTAGCGTTTATACCTAAACAACTATTTTTAAATTCATTTCAAGTGCGATTGTTTGCGGGGTATGATCGCGTAATTTGGAATTAATTTCGGTTGTACTTTTTATTTTTTGTGCGTTGTTGCACCCGATTGACTTGTCGTTTTGTTCAGTGCATTTTTGTGATAAAAAATACCAAAGGAGCAACGACGTTTGGACTTGAACATATTTGAGGTGGGTCGGATTTTTTTTGTATTTTATTATTATTTTTTTTTTGAAAAAAAAAATTTGTTGCCAAACTTTTTTGCTTGAGCCTAATAGGATCAAAGCTGTGTTTTTATCAAAATTTTGCATTTTAATTTCTGAAATCTACGTGAAATGCTCTCTTGAAAAAATTTCCTCCACTGGTATTTTGCAGTTTTTTTTTTAAAAATAGGTATAAATTTTTTGTTATTTAATTTCATATTTTTTTTTTTTTCATTTTATTTTGGTCACTATTTGGTTTGCAGGGATCCGTCATTCGTTTCATACGTATAATTCAGTGAAATCGATAAACTTCACTTTTGAGCTGTACTAAAGTGCATTGAGCTCATTGACATTTCTGTTTACAGCTCGTAAATTTTAAACATGATTAAAATTTATGCATTTTATTTTACACCCAGACCACCCAGCATCATTACTTGCATGTTGAACGCATATAAAATTATATAGGTAGAACTCTTTTTAACTTGGCATGTACTATAACGTATGATCTATTAACAATAGATAATAGTGTCGTAAAAAGCTATAGCTTCCTTTCAACTGTACACAAACTCTGCTTTATAACCTCTTTTTCAACTCCATTTCTAATGCTACCCAAACTGAAAAAATGGACCAGCTCTTGTCTATCTCGCAAATTTACCGTTTATTATAATTTTGCGTTATAAAAATAATTAAAATTTATCTCGAATCGTCCAAAATTTAATTTAAAATGAAGGAAGTTCAAAAATGACACTCTTGCCAAAATAATCATCTAACGCGTTTTAGCTGAGCTAAATATACAATCCGCACGGTATTTGGCAACGAATGATTTTCTCTGTATGAATATACATGCACATTAAGCATCATAAATATCATCAGACTTTCGACAAGGTAAATAAGGAACATTTAACCTTGTCTTCCTCACAATTTTGCTTTTGTTATACGATTTTTCATTTCTCATCTCATCAACCCTTTCGTAATTCCGTTTTTGAAAACTTGAGAGTTGAGAGGGGAAATTTTGAAAAAAAAATATGTACAGAAATTCGAAAAGCCGGAAAGAGTGACAACTGACAAGTTTTGTTACCTTTGTTGAAGAGAGGATCTGAACTTCCTCGACTCTTCGAACATAGTACTAGTACAAGACTACTATGATGAATATTTGAAATTTTGCCGGCAAAATAGCTATTTCGAAATAATTTCGATTACGTAGTGAAAATCACATGATTGGACAAGAAGTAACCAAACAACCAATGACATGTGACCACATAGCCAATCGGGTAGAGAATTTTCAAAAACGGTGCCATTTTTTCAATGCCTCAATTATTTTTGTAGGTAACTCAATCGTTCAACTTTTTTTTGTTTGAGATTTTTTCATACATACGGCAATTATTTTGATAACATGGAATTTTTTCGATTTGATTTCAATTGTATATTTATCATTTTGCTTACTAATTTCAATTTGGACTCGCATTTGTTTGTTAAAAACAGTTTAACAAATTGTTGTATACAAACTACATCATCAAACACATGACCTACCAAAACACCAGAATGTCGAGGCATTTGCGAACAACGATTGAATATTTTTTTCTCATCCAAAAAAATTCTTTCCGGCCGTTTGTTTTCTACAGAACTCTTTTATTTCTTTTTTCACGAGTAATCATACATTTTGCGAAGTTTACAGTCGTAGTACGTTGATTTTTTACGTTGTGAATTGAATTTATTATTCGTGTGTTGGTGAAGTATTCGTAACTTAATTAATCGGTAAATTGAGAGAAAAGTAATTCTAATCGGTGCGAAATTTGGTTTCGTTTCAAGGTGTTTTCGGCGGTGGTAATGTGATTGAAAAAATATGATTTTATAGGTCATGTTTTTTGTTCGTTGTCCAGTTTTTATAAAAGTTTTTAGTCATAGTTTTATATTCTTTAAAGTCGATCACGATATATAAGTTCTCGTGCGCGATAATAAATCTCATCATTATCAAATTACTCTCGTGTGTAGAAAACTAACTTCAGTACCTGCACCGTTGGTGAGTATTCGTCCATGGCGAACATTGTAAAAGGTGATATCATAATCGCCCAAAACACACTGTTAAGAATGTATTAGCTAATGGATTCGAAACTCAATGAATTCAATATCGTTTGCGTAGTTGTCTTTACTCAAATACAACGTGATGTTTGTTTTACAGGACGATCCGAACTGGCGATAATTGGTTAATGTTGGGACAACGATAATTGGTCTGATTACATCGACCAAGCAGCCATGGAGGACGCTCACGCTAAGAAAGTTGAGGAAGTCCTTACCTATTTTCAAGTAGATCCTGAGAGAGGATTATCACCAGATCAAGTCAAAAGATATCAAGAAAAATATGGCCCTAATGGTGAGTTGCATTTCGAAGAAATTCTCCACCTTACCATGATATTCATTTCCTCTCCTCTTGCTTCATTCGCTATCAGTTTTCGCAATTCCTAAGTACACTGATAAAGTCATGTGCTTTTTTATCAGTAAATCCTTAGGATTACGAAATTACATAATGATCGAGTACGAGTAGGAAGGTTACAGCGTCGTAAGTCGTTTAAATTTTTTCGGCTCGACATTACCGGTTTTTTGTGAAGATAACGTCATCTTGTAAATGACGTGTTACAAATTACAATAATGCGGTGAAAATTTCAATCCTATTTTCTCTTTCTTTTCGTCTGAGCGAGTTATTTTTGAATTTATTTTTACGTTTTAAAAATATTTATTTATTTTTCAATTTTCGAATTTTCTTTACTCGCTATTCAATTTAGTTTCTGAAGATATTTCCGTTGAAAAGGACTTTGATCTTTACTAGTTCGCTCCAGTGCCTAATTCGTGACGTAACTGTAGCATTTTAAACACGTCATTCCATACCTCGTGGTTAAACAAACACATGAATGATGAAACAATCGTTTCAAATTGAAAAAGCCTCCGAGACGTGATGTTTTCAAATTCACCCCTCTATCGAAATGTTTTTGGATTTAATTACTCGTACATTTCATGTTTATCTTACGATCGACTTAATTAAAGCGGAACTTTCATTTGTAAATGTTTAAAAGTAGAATTCGCCGAATGATTCTAACGAGACAATGCACAAATAAATAATTTTTCCATTATCACCATACACATACATACAAAACGTACTAGAACAACGTAAGATATCTACATAAATGATTTTTTCAATGCCAAATGGTGTACGCGTTTTTTAGTTAATGGTACAATATGACGGCATCGCGTTATGTATAAAAAATAATTAACTAATGCTGTACTCGTTTAGGATTAGGAATAATTTATATTCTTGTACTCGAGCGTCGATATCGATGAAAATTTGTTTATACGAAGAGTCGAAGATGCGTTGAAAAAAAAGACAGAAATGAGTATATGGATGGGAAACAACGCCGTGAAAAAGAAAAAAACTCGTACGAATATTGTTGTTTATGTGTGTGATTGATAAGGCATAAATTTTTTGGCAATTCTAATACGTCGTTTTGGCATCCAAAACTACGCAAGAGCATTTTTTTTTTCTCCCGCCGTCTAGTGGTAGAAATACGTTGCTGGTTTGGCATGTTGGACAAATTATTACGAATTTTGACAACTGCTCGAAGACGATATTAGTTTCGATGAAGATGCGTTCAATCAGTGTACCGACAGTTAATAGGTCAGTACGGACTCGGGAGTTGTAAAATTAGAAAATTTTATTGCGACATGAGGTATATTCTTCTTTTTTCTGTATTTTTTCGCGACAAAACAGAGAAAAAAACCGATCCGCCGTTGACCCTGGATGAGCATCGAGACGCGACACGATGCTCTCTTACGTGCGAATATTTTATTATAAACGATTTACGTAATGGCACGTTTGAAAATGGGTTAAATTGCAACTTGGATTGAATTATTGAACGTAACATATGTTTGGAAAATGTTTCCACGAACGTAAATCATAAAATTTTTATTCCCGATAGTTCGCTTTTGTCATAGAATTTTATTACGCTTCGTTCTCGCGAATCGCAAATTCGATTTTTAGATTATATATTTTGCCCATACAGAATCGATCTAAAACCGCGAAAAAATAACAAGCTCCGAAGTACATAGTAAAGTGGTATACCTTGTGTGGACGTGCTCTTATTATTAAATTTATCGTCACATTTCACCTATAGACTCGTCGGTACGGTATCGAACGATAATCTAAAGTTGATTTTCAGCCTGATACTAAATTGGTGGTTGTAGTGGTAATTTTCATGTGATGTGTATAAGGTATATGGGTATTATTTCTTTTTGAAATTTGTGATGAAAATTTTTTGGAAAATTGGACCATATTTTGGGTTGCGAATGAATTTTTTGAAAGTGTTGACTTATTTGATTCGTGGATAGTCATTATAGGGGGGAGGGGGGAATCCTGGATTTCGGCAAAAATTGGCGAAAAAGTTTACTTTGAGTGGGAGACTATTCAGAAAAATTTTGAGCTACCTAACCATTGAAGAGACCGAGCCAAAGACCCTCAAAGTGGCGTCATTTTGAAAAAAAAAATGATTTTTTGCCTTTTTTGGGTAGTACATAATTATATCCTGTGTAGTACCTCGGTTACACTCCAACCGCCTCCCTTCACAAAGCCACGATTTGAGTTTCTGAACCTCCCCGACCTATTGAATTCAAAATTCAATATATTTTAGCTCTCTACCAACCACTTGCAGATACGATTCCTTATCAATTTTATAGCATTCTTCCACCATTGAAAATTATTTTTAGAAAAAACCAACGCTGTATTCGTGTTCAACAGGCAAAATACCCCGATTTCCACATTTTTCAAAATCATTTCGATCAAATTTTCGTAATTCATATTTTTTTTAAAGTACTTATTTCAGTAAGTGTAGGTGCTAGAAAAAATTTAGGCAAAGAAAATGAATTTTCGCCCTAATTTTAGGACTCCTGGCTCAGCTCTCTAAATGGCTAGGGGGCTCAAAATTTTTCTGAAAAGTGTCCCACTCAAAGTAAATTTCCTCGCCAATTTTCATAGAAACCCAGGATTTGCTTTTGTTTCACTGTCTCCATCCTTGTGAGATACCTATGTTTCAGTTCACGTTCTGATGAGAATTGTGCTTTGAAATTCGAATTTTCAAAATGTTCTGTGAATGAATGCTTACTCTGTAAGCAAAAGTATTGTACTCGTGCTGATTTCAGAAGTCTCAAATGATGATTTTTGGTCTTTTCTCCACCTCAAACTCGCAGGCATCGTACCGGGTCACTATTATAGTGACTTGGTCACTTTTCTTCCAAAAAAGTCACTTTTTTGAATTCTTTTTTCGTTTTTTCAACAAAAAAAACTGTTTTTTATCCAAATTATCTTTTTTTACTCATTTTCAAAGGACTTTATGCGAATTTTCTTTATTAAACAATTTCAGAATTTTAAAAACACAAATTTTTACTTTTCGAAACATCAATTTTCTAAAGCTTTTGCCCTCGCTTCGCTCGGGCTTGTTTTCTTTTCTTTTTCAAAATAATGATGGAAATTTATTTTTTTTTAAATCAAGTTCTAAAGCAAAAAATAAACTTTCACAAAAAACATCGTTTTTATGCCTCTCAAAATACAAATTTTCAATAGCTTTCGCCCTCGATTGAGCCTGCCTTTTTTCATTTTCAAAATCAACTTCCTTCGAAAAAACATCATTCAAATTCTAAAATTTTAAAAATAAAAAAATGAACTACTCGTTCTCACATTAAAAAAAAAAACGGATTTTGCGGTGGGGCCAGGCGGGAGAATTAAGTGATAGTTTTTAGGTGAGATATTGAACATTTTTTTGCTTTTGTTTTTCGAATTTTTTGCTCTCCTGAACGCTGGAATTTAAAAAAAAAAATTGGTCACTTTTTTCACTGATGAAGTCACTAAAGTCACGTTTTTTTAGAAAAGTTTGGCTACGATGCCTGAACTCGTATATCTTTCTGATATCTTTATAGCTAGGTCGAATTACCGTCATGTTACTCTCCTCAAGAGAAAGTGCACCAACTGATGAAAAAAATAGAGTGTTCAGGTATTCACCGAAGAAAGCTTAATTTCAAGCCACTTTTTTTAAAAAAATGGTCGTAAAATGTAGAAAAAAAAATGTTTTTTCTTGTTCGTATCAAAAGTAGTCTTTCAAACACGAAGGTAATGAGAATATAACGTTGATGGAAGATTTTCAGAGTAATGGCTGCCCAATCGCATATTCTAAAATTTTATAGCATTTTTTTTGGAAAAATTTGCATCGCTCTCAAATGTTGAAATTGAGCTTCTGTACGTGATTGTAATTCAAATGTGACCAAGGACGTGCGTTTTTGGAATAATAATGGGTCAATTTACTTGTATTTTTGCCTGTTTTATAAGCACCTACATATTTTGGAAAATTGGAAAATTCAAATTTCCGCAGGACCCTCAATTTTTTGTGGAAGCAATAGAAATTTTCTCCGAGGGTAGCCCTATGGGTCATTGGGTCCTTGCTCATTGTGCTCTTGTTTAAGAAAATAAATAAATAAATAAATAAATAAATAAATGGACAAAATTGATAGCTGAGTGACCGAGAGGTTCCCTTGCTTCAACATGCAATATTTCAGTGAAAAGTACTCAAACGTATTTTACGTTGAACGTTTCAATTTCCACCGTCATTGTCTGTCTTCTACACTTCTATAGTATAATCTTATAAATTGCGTAATTTTACTCGTAAGTTTGAAGGAGTAAATTATTCAAATTCTCATTCGTTCAGACCGATAAATTATCGTCTAAATGTTTTAATTTTTCAACTATTTATTGAAAAAGTAAATTCAGCGAGTGTCGAGTACATAATACGTGGTAAAGCTAGTATCGAAATTCAGCTGTGTAACAAACATTTTGCCCAAATGAAAATAACACATTATACATTACATACAACATCTACATCTAATTATCCTTGTACCCGACCGACGTCTTTCGTGCGATTATCCATCCAGCAGACGTACCTGCGAAGGAAAAAAATTACAATTTCGGCGTAAAATTTCCGAAACACCGACGACGAGCAAACCGGTTCTAATGATCGAGTTCGTAGCTACCGCGAACATAGTGCCCGTCAACAAAAAAAGAAAAAAAAACAAAACTATGAAATGAGATAAACAAGAAATCCGACGAAAAATCATAGATCGGTAATCAGTAACGTTTTTCTTGTCGTGATAACTGAAACCATTAATTTTCAGCTACGAGTACCTATAGACTGACCTCTCTGCTTACCTAAACGGTAGTGGATTCTTTCGAGCTTTTTATGAGAATGTATTTTAAAATGTCTATAAGTTATTGGATAAATTGTGCGATATGTTCTATGAGAGAGAGAGAGCAGGAGAGCACGAGTAAGGAGAAAACCTTGAATTTTGATAGTTTCTGTGAAGGAGGTTCATTTTGATTTGTACTCGTAAATCTCCTGTTGTTGAACATGTAGTTTTAAATCCCTCATCTGCAGTTGTAGCGAGTCAAGATGATAACAGGATTCTGATTGCTCGAAACATTCACTTGTGAGTGAAATTTTTACGATATACTCCGTTACTCACACTCGACTAGTTGGAAAACAAATCATGCAAAAAGAAAAGACTGAGGGTAAATAAGAAAAACTTCAGGTGTCCAGTTCATTTTTCCATATAGATAAGATGCTTGAAATATCCTTCCTGGACGAAGAGTAGGGTGCCTCTCAATTCGATTTTCTGGGATGTACATTGTGAAAATATGTTTTCTACAGACCGAATTGAAATTTTGTGAGAGATGTGCGTATTTGCGGGTAATGACCCTGAATTTTTTCAAATTTTTTTCACTTCAACAACGACCTTGAAATCCACTTAGAAAAATTCCGGTCACTGTACGAGGTGCCCAAATTGTAGAAAAACTTTGGAATATTTTCAACACTTTCTCAATCGTAATCGCACAACCGTTATAATGCGTCTTTTGGGGGGGGGAGAAGGGATTTTGGATTTTTTTCCCATCACAGAACATCTTGGTGTGTCTTAGATCATCAATTTGGTTCATTTTTTCACTGAAGAATACGGATATAACAAGCAGAACAAATTTCAGCTACCTAACCTGAAAATTGGGGCTTCTGTGAAGATTTGAATTTTTCAAAATAGCTCAAAAATTGAACAACGAAAAAATCAAACCAGTTTTAAAAAACGTTTTTGTATTTTTGGCAATGATTCATTTAATTAGTGCCGTTGAAAAAATTTTCATTGTAAGAGTTTTAATCATTTTTAATTCAATTAATTCCTCAAATCTAATTTATTCGAGTCTTCTTTATTTAATGAATTAACAATTTAAATTTTTTTAAATTCATAATTTCTTTATCTTTAATTACATACTTTTTTTTGGTTTATTGTTGAATTTTATTGTTTTTTATTACGAAATGTTATTGTTCATTAGGATTTTAAGGCCCTGTGAGTACAGTTTAGTATTAAAGTTTTGATGTAAAAATTAGAGGAATTGCTGGTGGATACCTTATAACCCAAAGTTGCTTCAATAAACGTTCATTAATCAATCGATTTGATGAACTTATGTACGAGTATGATACACATTGTAGTAGAATGGAGATTGTCTTTTTTGATGAATACAATATCGTCGAGCAAGTATGCGGTATAAGACAAGAAAAGAGTGTAGGAACGTGTGTCATCGTAATTGGTTAAATCTCGTACACGCATGTACATACATTGTTCGCGACCTTCTATGGACGACGCCGACGATGGCGATGATGGTCGTCGAATTAATCCTCGCAGAATATCGTACTCAGCTGATGGATTTATTGTGAATATGGCATAGCCTCATTGCCTGGCACAGCATTTGTAGCAAATAGTAGTCTTGAGAAGGCGATCATCGACGTCACCGTGCAAAATGATCGTTCGCAGACGCACTCTACATTGATGGAATGATTACGTCATTAATTATTATGACGACGAAGCCATGTACTCGTATTGTATTAGCTAAATGGTAATTCGCCTCGTTCGAATGCATAGACCTAGACCGTGTAACTCGGCTCAGTCTTTACATAGGTTAGGTAGGTATCTTCTTGAAGACTGCCGAAAAAATCGAAGTCTGCTATTGGCTGATCGATGACGTAAATGATCAGAGTCGCGTCGCGGCGTCGTCGACGTGGTCGTCGTCGTTATTAATCAAGCGACCATTACGACGTCTTATGCTACCATATTGTTCGCTTTGTTCTCGCGAGTAATTTTGCCCAATTAGATCCTGCAAAACGAATTGGCTCGCGAAATGAAATGTAGGTGACAATACACGTGCGCGAAATTCTCAGTAATTCATAAATAAGTATGGTACCTATAACGTATTTGAGCGCGTAACCGATTTTCTAAGGTGCCAAAATTCTAATTATCGCACTCCCTGCCCTCTCCTATGATTCTTCATCTTTGCGTACTATACGTAGATAGAAGTACGCGTTTTAACCTCGCTTCGTTAAGTTTAGTAAGTTCGAATAAGCTATTGGATATTGGGTCACTTATCGATAGGGTTTATTCGCGATGAACTAGACCAATAATTATTATCATCGCTTTATCGGCACTGAAATTCACGCGGAGGTGTGATAAGAAGGTGTTTAGTTGAGCTTTTGTATTCGTGCGATTGTAATTTATACATCTATTGAAATTGTATACCTACTCATCAGCTGCCAAGTGATGGCTGATTGATTTCTAAAGCCACGATGAATAACTGATGGACTAGCAAATATGTTTGGGTATTTTGTTGGCAGGGTAACGAACGTGTAAGGGTGTTCATTGTTAGAGTGCAATTTTACTGTAAAAGTGTCGTTGAAAAAGTTACCCGATTAAAAAAGTTTGCCAAACGGATTATCCAGAAGAGGTTTTTAAAAAGTTTGTATTATTGTATACCCTGCGGATCCTTTACTCGATCCTATTTTTAAAGGAGTTCGAATTATATTGGAGTGTTGAGCGTATGGATTTCCTTCGAAACTTGCATTAAAGCGAAGCGTTTTAGTGAACCTTTCCGTTTATTGGTTTAGAATATTTCGATGCTGGACAGAGTATTGACATTTTTCAGTGACGCTGTTCGTCAGGTCTAATAAGGCTTAGATTCGATAAAACTCCAAGAAAGTATTTTTTGTCGCGTTTCTTAATCTGTGAATTTTTTTAACGTAAAGTCAAGAAGATTTTAAGAAAAGTTGGAAGAAAATATTCATATTTGTCTCGAAGAAGGTCCAATCAGTTTTCTTTCAGGGTCTCACAAAATTTCAAACCTAAAAAGAAAGACTTATCAATGTTGAAAGAAGTGCATCTTTTTCAAAACAAATGATCGCCTCGTAGACTAAAAATAACTCAGTCATATGGGTATCAAATCATATAATTTTTTGAGGACGCTGATTTCAATTTTATCAACCATTCGTCTCACTGTTCATAAATTATCCGGAATCAAATGGTCTTCAAAAATGAATTTTATGCTTTCAAAAATCTTCATCTTATTGATGTCCATATTGTATTTTTTTTTTTTTTTTTACAATTTTCGGTTTTGTATCTTCTTTTATTTAACTCATTTTGAGATTTGGAGTCAAATGGTCTTCAAAACTGAATTCTGTGCCCTCGAAAACCCACATTTTGAACCAATATTGTATTTTTTTGAAAATTTTCGATTTTGTACCTTTCCGTTTACAGCTGATTTTGGGTTTTGAGCCGAATGGTCTTTAAAAATGGATTCTGCGCTCTTAAAACTCCATTTTCATATCAATGTAGCCTATTGTACATATTTCCATTGAACGATGAAAAAAGTTTTCTTAATGCAATTTTTTTTTTAAATTTTCAAACCTCTCCTCCAGCTCTAATAGATTTGGATTCGTTTTGCCCCGGAATTTCGATTTTTGAAATTTTGTGGACGCATTACTTTCTATACTTATTCAATTTACAGAATATTCATCATCTGTTTTTCTATCCTTCTTAATTTAATACCCGGTTTTAAACTTTCTATGAGCGGATATTTTTTGGTTTTGACCTCTACATTAAATTCAATAAAAGAATTATAATCGGATATTAAATTCGATATTCTAATATGTGAGGTCAAAAAGACGAAAATCTACCTGGCATTTGCTAATATACCTAGACCTACATTTCTAGTGAGGAATTCAACGAGTTTGCCATTTTTTTCAAAGCAGACGATTTTTCACATTTTTCCATTTGCTTGTCTGCCTTATAAAATTGAAAAAGCTCGCGACTGTGACCCATATATTGGCTGTATTTTTTGATGTATTAGAAAATTGATCGATTTCAAAGAATTCGACCGTGTACGAATGGAATGCGAATTACGTTATTTGATATTATATGTATAGGACGAAAAAATGTCGGTAATTTCTTACTACGTACGTAATATAATGTACATAAAACTACCCCACATCGTGGTTTACGACTCACTTTTGTCAACAGAAAAAATTGCATTATCTGCGCGCGTTGAAACCTTAGGACTGTTGACGTTTCACGAATTTATGAAACACCTTTATTCCATATAGTGCCACCTTGCGTCTAGAAGAAAAGCCCCTGCTTGGTGATATAGACGTAATTTTGTAATGATAAACAAACACCGCACGAAGTTTGGTTACAGTGACTCGTGGATCCGTTATGACCTCGTCACGGTTCAAAAAACTCGTCGCGATAATGGATCAAAAATATTCCAAGTATTGATAAGTTAAGTAGAGTTCTGCACCAAAAAAATTTGTAAATTACCTCATTTTTTTAGCGGAACTATCTTGTTTTAAGCCATACCAATTTCTCGTTTGTCCAGCTATTGTAAAGATTTTCGCCAAAAAAATGAGCGAAAAAAATCACGTTTGCGAGATGTTTACCATCGAGCTAATTTCCCATTGGTTACTCGAGTCGTTGGTTTTATTGCGATGTTGACGATAAAACGCGATTTTTGTCAGTGGGTTTTATTGATTCTTTTTTTTTCTATGTACTTGAAATTCGAAAATATAGTTACGCGGTTTTCTTCCATCAATGTTTGTTTTGTGGCTGGATTAAAAGCATTTTTTCCAATTCGGGATTTTTTGGTCTTTGAAAGGTACAAGTCGATGAAAATCTGTATCAAATTATCTTTTGTTTCAAATTCTTATGTTGAAATAATCTTCAGGTTTTCAATTTTTCATCAGAGTTTTAGGATGGGAGTTCTATTCGACGCATTATCTTCTCTTTAGTGAAGCTCTGATGGAAATCCTGCTACTGACATAGTACAAAAAAGAAATAAATCCTTTCTCATCACAATTTTTGTATCATATGATTTTTTGGGGGGATGGGGGGGGATAACGGATCCAAAATTATGATGCTTTGAAATTTCCTGCAGTTTCGTCAAGGATTTGTTTTTCTATAGAATTGAGAATTTTTCATTCTGATCACTTGAATTTGCAGAAGCAGGGTATCTAGGCCATCTGTAAGAAAAAATGGTCGAAGAACAAAATTATCTTAAATTTTCACGTTGAGTTCCAATTTTTTTTAACGCTTTGATATTTGACGTTCGAGCCATTATTTATGTTGAAAATTTTTTGATTCTCTTCCCCTTCCTCTCAGGCCGCTGTTCAAACTTTTATCTCTACAAAAGAAAAGTACGTCGAATTTTTTTGTAAAAAAAAAGAATGAAAGAAAATTCCAAATGCGAAACATACAAAAAATACCCTTTTTAAAGTTCTATGAACACTTGTCAAGTTTTAATCAGCTTTAACTAAAGGTGTTTACGACTTTTGATTTTGAAAGAACCATCGTATTTCCTCCATTCATTCCCTTCCTTTCGTTTCAGCTGTTCTAACTTTCCCATTTAAAATTATTTCTATTTCTAACGTATTATCAAGTATTTTTCTGCGCATAAATTCCATAAAATGAACATTTCTGATAATTAATTTAATATCTAGATAATTTTATAGCAATTCATGCACGTTAATTTGATTGTAGTTTTACGTATGTACTCGTATACATAATATGTGAATCATTGTGCATTTACTTTTGAAAATAATTTTCTACGTTAAAAAACTAATACGATATTGAATTTTTTCTCTGTTACAGAACTTCCGGCGGAAGAAGGTAAACAATTCGATACCTTGTAATAATAATCTATCCGAATGTACGGAGTAAGTACACGATCATCCGTTAAGCACTTATCGTGCGTGTGTTTTTTTCTTTCAACTGCGACAAAATGAGAAAAAATTTCCAACGACAATTTATCACGTTACGACGAGATTCCTCGCTACAAAAGAGAATTACTTCCTATTCGAAAAAAAAAAAATAGAATACTTCGAAAGATGGTACGCGATGTCAAAAATACCCTTATTTAAAAAGAAACAGAAGGAAAGGGGTAGAGAGCTAACGAAAAAAAAAAGAACAAGATAAAAAACCGAAAGACGGAATTACTAATTGAAAAATGAAAGCGCGAAGTAACCTTGAATGCGGCGTGGCTTGTAAAGCAGAAAAAATCGCGTCGCATTATAAATAGGTAAATACTACATATAAATTAACTGTTGAAAAAAAACTATTTCGAAAAACATATACTGCCTTGACAGTTTTTTTCTTTTTTGTAGCGTACAAAACTGATTTCATTTCGGGACAATACCGAGCAATTGGGTACAATTGGAGGGTCATTTTTTGAAATTGTTATTTTTCTGTATGGCATTCGCGTAGAATATCTATGGTAGTGGAACAGAACAGGCTCGTAGTGCTCATGTTTAATCAGAGATCATGTCGAGGTAGAGAAAATGTAGACTGTGCTGCGAATGTTATCTGGTTTGGAGATAAAAATTTCAAATTGTTTGTTTTAAGGTATTAAAAAAAGATTCTAGGAAGATGACTCGTTTGTAGATAACAGTGACTTAAATGTACATGTATATCCATTTACTAAATTTTACCAAAAAAGAAATCATCTTCTTTCACGAATGATGTGAAATAAATGCAGAACAGATTTTGAGGAGAAGAAAGAGAATTCTGGTGGGGGAAAAATGGTACCTATACGATCAGTATCGTACGTTCATGCTTTAAAATATTAATCGTCATCAAGTAAATAAAGGTATAATATAGCGTGTTACATAGAAAATGATGACATTTTGTTCGATCTGGAATGATTTATAATTTAAAATTGGTCAAGCCCCTACGACCTGTCTATAATGGCTCGAAAAATGAGTAAATATTTGAAAAAGTCTCAGCCCAAAGGGTACCTATAGTCATGAATTTTTCAATCAAAACGAGTGAAATTTTAATGAAAGCAGAGGTGAATTTTAAACGTGTTTAATAAGTGCGGGTATTTTTACCTTGAACGCGAATTATATTATCTATGTTCTGATGAATCGGTCGGATATATTTTCAATTGTGAAGTCGGAATTTTTTACGCTGTTTCATCGAAATGAGAGTATATCGATCTCGAATTTTTAAAAGCTTATTGAATAGTAGGTGTATCGGAATAAATTTAGAATTTTTTCCACACTTTCCGCATTCCTGGTTCACGTTTTTCGTTTAGATTCTCGTTATCGATCGTAGATGTGAAAATTAGTTTAGAAAATTTATGAATTTTTTGTCACGTACGAAATTTTAAGTGGCGAAGTCGAGATATGATGACGGGACTGGGGTCTGGAAAAGGTTTGCCTTCAGCTTTTGAAGATGGAAAAATTATACAACGGTTAGAATTTTGAAATACAATTATTTTTCTTTTCAGAAGATGTTAGTGTAGTTGACGGTTGAAAAAGATGCTTTTACGTGGGTCAAAATTGAACTCGTTTCTTTTGTAAAAAAAAAAGTGGGAATTTGATGTTTAGAAAATCGATTAGTCATTAATCATTTGCTAGATTTCTGGTGCATTTTTTCTCATTCGAAAAACAAAATTTATGAAGCCTTTTTTTGATGTCGAATTTGATTTTGATGGCCATTATTGTAACTGTTATTTTGATTGAGTTTAAAGGTCATTTTCGACCACCACTCAACTGTGTTTATCCAGTCTCGTCTCCAGCACCTGCTACTTATTTTGGTATGATAACGAAGTATTTCTAACTCAATTACCTGTTATTTTGAAAAATTGGAGGCGAGAAATTGTGACTTTGAAATTAAAAATGTCGTTACAAGATACCTACCAAAAAAGAATTACGAAAAACCAAAATTATAATTGTAGAAAAATGAAGAAAAGACCAATTTTTCTGAAAATATTCTTATCTATTTATTTTTGGTTTTATCATTATTTTTCTGTGTAACTGATCAACGAAACTTGCATTTCATGAATGAGGTACTCTCGTATTTTTTTTTTTTTTTTTTTTTGGTTGATTCGAGCAAAAACGAAAGACGAGTCAAAAATTCCGTTGAAAACACCTATGGTAGATATGTGCGCTACGAGTGTTTCTACGAAATGAATGAGTAAGAGTAACTTAAAGTTGAAGGTTTTTCTTTCAGTGGCAAAAAATTTATACATTACCTTCGAAAAGAACCTACGATGAAGGTTGGCGATGAGGGGTAAGCATGAAAAAATATGATTTGGAACATCTTACTAGATCTCATATTGCATTTGGCTGTTCTGTCACAAGACCAATTCGTGATGTAGTCTTTTTCTGTTTCAGTAGGAAAGGTGCGAAAGTCGGGCAAAAAATTTGGCATTCGTTTCGGGTGTAATTTTTTCTGTTTTCGAGGTGAAATAAAATTCGTTGTCATGTATGGCCAATTTATTCGAGTGTGTTACGAACCCAGCGAGTAGTTATATATGTATGTTAGAGGTTTAATGTGTTTCAAAAAAATCAGGTTGAATTTTTGAGGTTTCGTGTTAGTATATGGAAGGGGTGGGGGAAGTTTTTCGCGCAAATTGTGTGAATTTTTCAATATCAGGGTGTCTAACAGGTACTGCAGGTACTGCAAGTACTGTAAAAGTACTGCATTGAAATTCTCGGTACTGCAAGTACTGTAAAGTACTGCATTTTGCCTGAAAAGTACTGTATTTTTCTCAAAATCATTGATTTAAAATTTTTTTTAAAAACCTCAAAATGAATTAATTGGTGAAAATTTTAAAAAAATGTTCATTTTGTACCGCAAAAGATGCAGGGTGTTCGCAAGCCTGGAAAACCTGGAAAAGTCAGGGAATTTGGTCGGTCTGGAAAAGTCAGAGAATTTCGTAATTTTCACGCAAAAACCCTGGAATTTTGAAAAAACGATCAATTGCAAATTTCAGATAAGGACCTGTTATGAAAGGAAAGCATTATTTTTTACTTCTAGAACCACAAATTTTCAAAAGCGTTTGCCCTCGCTTCGCTCGGGCTTCTTTTCTTTTCTTTTTAAACGGCCAGATGAACATTTCTAGAAATGAAAATCAAAGTTTTAAAGCCAAAAAATGAACTCACGAAAAAAACATCGTTTTTATGCATCTCGAAATACAAATTTACAAGAGCTTTCGCCATCACTTGTGCCTGTTCTGTTTTCTTTTTCAAAATCAACTTCCTTTAAAAAAACATTACTCAAATTCTAAAATTTTAAAAGCCAAAAAAAGCCTACTCGTTCTCACAAATAAAAAAACCTTGTTTTTATGCCTTTTGAAATTCAAATTTTCAGAAGCTTTCGCCCTCGCTTCGCTCGACCTTGTTCTCTTTTTTTTTCAAAAGTAGTCAACTTTCTTCAAAAAAACATCATTCCAATATTAAAATTTAAAAAATCAAAAAATGAACTCTTCTCATTTAAAAAAGCCTCGTTTTTAGGCATCTAGAAATGAAAATTTTCAAAAGTTCTCGCTTCGCTCGGGCCAATTTGTTTCTCAATTTTAAGATGAACAAATTTCACATTTTGATGCCTCCAAAAATCCATAAAAGAAAAGAAACATTTTCAAAAGTTATTATGAATATTGTAATCAATTGGCCAAACTTGATGCATGTTTTATTCATTTACTTATTTATTTATTTTTGATTTAAAAAGTCAATAATCAAAGTTGAGCTGTTTTTTATATTCGAAGAAGTATCCAGTTCGAAGAGAAGCTTATAAAAAAAAATACACCCCCCCCCAAAAAAAAAATTTTTTCTTTAACCAAAGTATGGAGTAAGCATAGAAAATTGAAAAAAATGGTCTGTAAAAATGGAAAAATTGGTCTGGAAAACCTGGAAAAGTCAGGGAAAATCATTTCCAGAAATCAGCCAGTAAGCTAAAAAAAATTACTCGTTATGTTGTGTTCCCGTATCTTATAGTTTAAAGTCTGTGACATTGATAAAATATTTTGCAATGTGATTTTGAAAAGTAAAGACCATGATTAATTTTTTACTTCTGTAATTTTAATTTGTTTTGATTGAAATACTCTTATAATTTTATCATGATTTTATCGACAAATTCCAACTGATTCAAAAATATAATTTTTTTTCTGCAGGGGGGGGGGTCGGTGTAAGCTGGATAAAAAAAATATAAGGTACTGCAAAAGGTACTGTAAAAGTACTGCATTTCTTCGGAGAAATTTTGTTAGACACCCTGAATATAGTACGAGTGCTTAGCTAATTTAGAAGTGACGTAGTGAGATAATGATAATTAAAAGTATACTAATTAGGTTATAAAAGGTGAGATATTGGGTGTCAAGCAGTGTCGTGAAACAAAAACATGATTTTTTCCAGTACCTATTCACCTATTGAAAGGTCATAAATGGTTAGATATCTTATATACTCTGGCACCTAGAAATTGAAAATTGAAATTTTTGACGTTTAAGAATGAATTTTTCTTTGAGAAAGTTTTCGTTGGCATTGCAAATTCCTGATCCACGAATTCACTTCATTTTTTTGACCAGTTTTTTGGAATCAGTTGAAGTTCAATTTTCAAAATCATCTGTTTTGGATTCAATTTTGTATAATTTTGTAGATTTGACATAAAGCAAATCTGAGGAATATGAAAATTTCAAAATTTCATTCCTCACTTTTTCCCCAAAAGTCCAAAAGAGCCTGATTAGGTTGCAGTTTTCCCCCATTTTCCCCCGTTTTATCACTTTAATTCCTTCGCAATCTGTACTTGAGAATGATTAAACACTATACAGACAGACATATTGATCAAAATGCCCATAAGATGTAAATTTCCAAGTGCACGAGTAAGTATTACGTTGCTTGAAAAAGTTCAACGAGCGATAAGGAGGATTTTTCATTATCATCACAATAGTGATTCTTCAAACAACATTCTGCTGATACTCCGTGTAGCGATATCGGTTTTTCAAAATGATACTCGTTGTATGTAAATTGCTCATAAAAATGGTAAATATGATAATAAGTATAGATGTCGCAGTCTAAAAAAAAAATAAATCCTTTTTGGTACCCTTTTTTATCATTTTATATAATTACTATAATACGTATCTTTCGACTTTAAAAAAAATTAA
This sequence comes from Planococcus citri, assembly GCF_950023065.1. Taxonomy (NCBI): domain Eukaryota; kingdom Metazoa; phylum Arthropoda; class Insecta; order Hemiptera; family Pseudococcidae; genus Planococcus; species Planococcus citri. The sequence continues at coordinate 34,701,156 of NC_088679.1, forward strand.
AGGGAATTCAGATACCTATTATCTACCAACGTTGTCGCAGTTGAAACAATTATTGAAAAAGGTATTATACGGATGGATCGGTGTACCTACTTAGACGAATAAGGACGAAAGAAAATCCTATTTATTACGCATATTTTATCTTCCACAGGCAAATCGATATGGCAACTGGTGTTAGAACAGTTCGATGATTTATTAGTCAAAATTTTATTATTAGCAGCTATCATATCTTTTGTAAGTATATTTTTAATTTTTTTCCCTAATACTACGTAGGTATGTTTTATATTACGTATGAAAGTACTGGTCGATGTGTCCATCGTATGTACTAGTGCACATTATACCGGAGAGGTGGAAAATTTTTATTTTTAAATTTAATCAAACCTAGCGAGCTGTGGTCAGTAGATTGCGGTTGCCGGCGGCGGCCACCGATTACACGACTGTTTCCAAAAAATACACTGCTTATTTACCTTGCTCGTGTAACTAAATTTCTGGCGACAGTTCAATTGTCGCTGATATGAGAATTTTTCGAGATTATAAGACACGATATTTACGCCGGCAAATATTCCCTTCCTCGTAAGTGTACAGAATACAATATAGAAAGAGCGAATGATACTCGAATAAGGCAGGAATAAATTTCACGTCGGTCTCGGTCGCGAAGAAAAATGAAGCGATATTCTGTTACTACAATTTTTATCCCATTTTGCTACACGATTCGTGATGTATTTTTTCTGGATATTGAATAGATTGTCGTGGATAGAGGGTATAGTTTATGGTTGCATTTTATAGGAGAAAATGCCACGTAGTGAAATATGTATACCACACTTTATGGTAGAATGCTCCGTGTCCGTATATTTATTATATGTGATAAAGAAAATTTTACGATGAGAGTATATGGAAAAATTCAATAGTTTGGTTGTATTGTTTTAGCTTACATGGACAGATTTTTTGCAGAATTTTAAGATCATATTGATTTCAATTTTTGGAGGAGTATTAAGATTCGATTTTATTTCAGTTGTAGGCCAAATTATGGGTAATTCAACCTTGTGGTGTTTCACGAATCCGAAGATGCTTGTGGTAGTGTTGAAATATTGATGAGTTGGTGAAAAGTTTGGGTAGTTTGGTTTGTATTGAAAGAGATACGTATGTAGGATGACGTTGAAATAATTTGAGAAGGAAGTAACGTTTTGAATTTTGGGATTTTTTGCAGAATTTTTGCTTGTGTTTTATCGTATTGTGCATAATTTTATTAGCATTCTCATCATGGTTTGTTCGGTTTTTTTTTCTCCATCAGACTAGGCAACGAATATTTTTCCAATTCTACCCCATTTCAAACCTTATGAGTAGAGTGCGCCTCATTAAATGCCTTCCCGGCCTCAGATTTGGATGTATCAATGTGCGAGAAACAAAAAGCAGTGTTAGTAGAATGTTTATCTTGACATCTAGAAAGGACAGCTGTTTCGGAAATGTAGAAAAAAGATTAATAACAAGAGTTCAGTTCACCTATTCAACATGATTAAAATGAACTAACAATAAGAAGGCTCTGTGATGAAACTGTGTACTTTCGAAGTGGAAAAGCGAAAATCAAATGAGACATCATAATAGGTGGGTTGAGTGCAAGGGGTGGAGGGGGGTAATCACAATCAACTCTTGAGTATGAGAAAAATTTAAAGTTTCTACCTCCTTGAAATTAAAAAAAAAAAGAGAACCTGGACGTTGGTTTTATTTTTTATTCATTTTTCATATACCCCAGAACTCTTAGTCTCCCACCAAGATCTTTTTTTTTCGTGAGAAAAAATTTCAGGCTTTAATAGTCTATAATTTATAGTTGTTGCTCGACGAGCTTGAAAATTTTCAAAAGCAACGAATCCTAAAAGCTGGGTGGAAATTCTATGTAAATCTCTAAAAGATTATTTCTTATTTCAGAATTGTCAGTTTTTACCAGAAATATATTTGAAACCTTACGCTAAGGCCATCTTATACATCAGGATGGAGCGAACTCAAAAAAATATTGAGCTTTCTTCCTAGCCATACCGTTGGCTAAGCCAAGAGAAAAGCTTTCGCATATTAAATCATTTTTGAAAAAAAAGATAAGTTTCCATCACTTTTGGAGTTTCGAGTAGTCAAACTTTCCTCTCCCTTCTGTCCTAAAATGGCGTAATTTCAGTTTCAAAACCTCCTTGGCCCATTTATTTTTTAAGAGAGGGTAGATTGTGAAAATTACGGTTTCTTGTTGATTATATATTTTTTTTTTGCCTTTGAAAATTCGTTCAGAGTAAGTTGGATAAACACTTTTTTGGGGATTATTTTGATCAATAATGCTGTATATTTTCTAAATTGTAATATTGTGCCAAGAGACTGCCATGAACTGTCCCAACGATGCTCATGATATTTTTCTTCTGATTACACCAGAATCTAAAATAGATGTAACAATAAACGTTTAATGGGACACCTTGTATACCATGAGCAATAATCGTTGTATTACATTTTATTTCGACCTTTGAACTATCAATTAGGAAGGCGGTTTGCTTCGAGCGAAGGTGAGTTTCGTGTGACGAGAATAAGCACGCGATCAAAAGGTATTTAACGAGGGATAGATAGAGGGAAGAAGATGGGAATATAGTATACGTTTGCGTTTACATAATTGCACCGATGAATGCATCATCGGGGATGAACCAAGAAAAAAAAAATAGGGCGATAAAAGAGGGAAAACAACCAACTGAAAATTTTCGATTTTCCTGACTACGAATAGATTACAAATAAAGATATAATTTTTCCAGCCCTGTGGGTAATTCTATCGTTATTTCTTTTTATAAAAATGAATCGCAATTGTTCTCACTTGAATATCTGATTTTTTTTTCAAATTCGAATTAGTGTGTCAATTTTGAAGGGGCAAATTTTTCCCCACGAGTGAAAATTTTTCGATAGTCGAATACTATACGTATATTAGGTTCTTGTTTCTTCCACATATTTAATGAGACAACTTTGAGAATTTTTTGGCCGCGAAGCGAGCTATTTGGCAAGATGGTAAAAATGTCGTGAATTTTGTTACCCTGTTCGTCTGCTCGCTCTTGGAGCCCTGACGCACGAAATAGTAAGTGTATGGGATGCTGGCGGAGCAAAATATTATACTGGGTACGACGTAAGCAACGTGTAGGAAATCGTACGAGTACGTTTCGTACTTGTATGTTATGTATGTATGAGAGCGGAATTAATTTTATTAGTCGTTTTGCAAGAGACAGGCGATTGTAAGAGGGCATCGTTGTAAGATGGGATGCGGTACGATGGGAAATTAGTTAATCGTTGGACATGTCACTTTAATCGATGCGATGGCCGTTATTCAAGTAATTTTTCATTCTATTTTGCGAAGAACACGATTACGTTGTTTTATCTTGTCAGTATAGCGTCGTTGTTTTAGGATTTTTTTCAAATGGATTGCTCCCGGCCATCGTTTTCCCAGATTTAACGATATTATGTAGTTGTAGGTACTGGTACTCGTATGTTGGGTCGATGACAGAATGCAACCGCTGGCAGCGTTTTCCTCTCACTTGTGTAGGCATCTTATATTTTGAGCCCAAGAGCTGCGAAAGATAGTCGAATGAGCTCGGCGATCGAATTGAATTTTTTCAATCTTTGCGTCAGTTTTTGGCATTTTGATCAGTGTACACTTGTACAGTACATATTAGCCAAATGGCCTGGAAAGTATTGGCTTTTGATAGAAATTCTGCTTTTGAATAATTCAGCATTCTGCTTTGACAATGACTTCGTGGTTCTCTGACGTGAGATTTTTGAAATATACCAACATTAAATTGGTACCTAGCTACCTCTCCGGTGTTCTCAGGTTATAATAAGATCATTTTTATGAATCATTCCTGTTACTAATCTTTGTAATCTTTCATTTTCACAGATATTAGCCTTATTTGAAGAACACGATGACCTAAATGAAACGTTAACTGCATTTGTAGAACCTTTTGTAATATTGTTAATTCTAATAGCAAATGCCATCGTAGGAGTATGGCAAGTAAGTTGACAGGTTTTTTTTTTATTAACTAGAATATTTTTTACCTAAAATTTTACGAAATTGTTATCTACGAAGTGCGAACACGTATATCCTCAATTTTATGCTTGTACTATTTCGACTGTAATACCTACTCGTATGCACCTTATCTCATGTGATAAATTTTCCACTGTTCGAGTGTACTGTACGTGTATACTTACAATTTTTTCCGTCTGTCGTTATCCATAAATTGGGTAGTAATATCCGGTCATTATTTTCCTTTTTGCGTGTTTTCCAATGGGAAAGAAAAAGAAGCGAAGATTATTGATTCTTGGCTGATTTATGAATAAGATCGAACGTTTCCGAGTCTCCTACTACATTTTTAATAATGTGATACAAGCACATGAACCAACGCTGGTTGTTTTCATTTCCGAAATCATGAATCGTAATGAACTTTCGTATAAACTACATAATTCGAATTATATGTTTTCTTTATTTTTACGGGTATGTTTATCGATGTGGTTTGTTTATATACTTATCGCGTATATGGGATGTTCTGATCGGAATGTAAATTAGGTGATTTTTTTTTTTTTCATTCGAAGCGATTTGCCGAAGAGATGAAAAGAGAAAGGTGTTGGGTGTGGAAAATATCGCAAACAGTGTAAAATTTGTTTCGGAAGTTTCGTTCGCTTATCGAGTGATTTACTTGAAATAACGTGTTTTTTTTCGAGTTCGATATTTCGTCGAGTTTTTTTATTCATGACTTACGCGGTGATAAATTCATTGTGAATGGGGTGGTTGGAGAAAAAATCGGAGAATTTTGTCATAATTAAGTCTAGATCGAATAGAATAAAATTCATCGGTGTAAAAAAAATTGAAGAACTGAAACGGACTCTGTAAAATAAATGTATTTTGCGTACCACTGTCACGCCGAATTCAGTAGGTATAGCTCGCCCAAAAACAAGGACACCAGTGCATGAGATGATATCTCTCGCGAGTAAATCTATTCGTTAAATTGAAGCTAAATCGTCTTCGTAAAAGCTTCTCTTAATGAATAATTACGGCAGAAATTACTCTCGCGTTTCTCGTATTATATAAATGCTTAAAATACTCCTCTTTTCTTCCCTTCTCCTCTTGTCTCTTCGCATCGTTTGAAATAGCGAAAAAAAATATATGGCAAAAGTTCAGCTCTCTGTTTTTTTAGTACGGGCAAAAAATGGACGAACTATGCGGGAAACGACCGAGTAACGCGACGTTAAAGTATACGTAATTTCAAGTACTATAATACACAACGTAATGAAAATTACTGCTGCTGATGTAAAAAAAATTTATTTCATGAAAAGAGCCGAGTAAGTGAAGGAAAAGGTGACGAGTGGTAGTAAGCGACCTAAAAACCAAAAAAATAAAAAAAAATAGTACGCGTCAAATGCAAGAAGAAAAAATTCTCTTAAAAAAGTTGATATAGGAATTTACCTAGGTACAGAAAAAAAAGTTGTATGCTCGAATACTTGCATTAGCAGAAAAGAGCTGTGCAGTGTGCAGAGTGAGAAAAAAGGCTTTTAATTCGGTCTCGTATACGTTGTACGTACACGTATGCGAATGCATAATTTTATATGTAGGTATCAGGTGTACTGTAGTGAGTAATGCATCGTACAGTAAAAAGATGAAAAGAAGAAGATGAAATAATAAAATAAGTTGAAAATTCGACGACCATCGTGAAGCATTAGAGCTCGTATAAAGCGTCTTACATTGAGAACGAAGATAGAAGGGAGAAAGAGAGTTACCCGGGCCTGCCTCATTCCTCTATTTGAGGGTTTTTGTACGAGTATGTGGTACATGCACGTAAATTACGAGTATTATAGAATACCGAGGAAAAAATAACAATTGATGGTGCATGGAAAGAGTTTGGGGAAAGCAGCCCATACGAGTATACGATGCGATGAGATGGTTTGCGGTGGATGGCGGTACCGTCGCCGTTGTTGTTGTTTTAATTCGTTAACGTTATAAAAATCTACTTCAAAGAGAGAATTTTTCAAATCGGTGTAAAAATTAATGGCACAGCGAATAATAACAAAAGCTCACTTTGGTAACATCAATCGCGAGTAAAATTTATTACGCTTTCTTTTCCCTTCTTTCTGCTGGTTTCACGTGGTACTCTACGTACGTATACGTACAGTGTGTTTGGTAAGTCTTGACCCCTGTGCGTTTCGAAATTTTGTTTTTATGTCGAGATAGGTAGCGAAGTAGTTTTTGTAATTGATTCTGGCTTAGATGTAATAGTTTTTCAATTTTTGTGTGCATTATGCCACTCGAGACATTCTGAAAATTCAGGGCCTGAAAATTGCATAAAAGTTTTTATTTTACGAAAAATTCGATTGATCAAGACTCGTTTTTGATTTGGGGCAGTTTCAATTTTTTTTTTCAAATTGAAATCGGTCTAGTGATCTATGCAGTATAGGATGGAGACTAGTAATTTCAAATCGATATTTCAACTTTTGAAAAAACACATTTTTCAATCTGTCATCTTCTCGGATTTGCGATATTTATAAAATGTCGAAATTACGATGGGATTAAATTTTCAGCTCCAGAAGTTGATTATAACGCCTTCTGGCGCGATTTGAAAGTGCTGAAGGGAGAAAACCCAACTTTTTTTGGAGCCTCAGATCAACTCGAAATGGTGGAAATCGATTCCCGAGGTTGACTTTGGTAATATGCAAACCGATTTTCATGAGCTCAAAATTCGGTTTTTAACTCTGGGTTACATACGTTTTCCGTAAGCCAAATTTGAGTTCAGTTGTAGTTGACGAGTAGTAATGGTTCTTTTGTAAGAAACACATATGTAGCACAAAGTCCTGCAAAAACCCTGAATTTAGATTTGGAGTTTTTATTGAAAATCGTTTAAGTAAGGTCTGAATAATCCAGCATTTGTTCTTCCACTACTTTTATTTTTGCATGGTCGTCGTTTTTTAGCCAATGATATTTTGCATTTTGTCAATAGAATAATTTTTTCAAGTCAGTTATTTATTTCGAGTTGAGTTATTTTTTCAAAATGGTAGAGAAATGTCTGAAAGGATTATGAAGAATGAGATATGCTCAATGACGTTTATTAAAAAATCAAACTTCAAGATGCAGTTGCAGAATGGATTGTCAATTATTTATTAGTTTACAATCTTATGGTGAAGTGCCAAAGGAATGAAAAAAAATATTATCAATGGATTTATATATTTTGATGTATTACAATTTACAAGGCTATTGTTGGTGAATTTATCGATACTCCCCTCAAGCCTCACCCCCCTCCCCAATGGAAATTTCGAAAAATGTTGGTGCCCAACAATCATCTTAGCACTAGAGCATTTCGTTAAACTGCTTGAACATAATTTTTAACCCGATTTTATAGCTTTATGATGATTTAGCTCAAAAACATGAAATTTGCAAAATTTGCCCCCCCCCCCTTTGACCCGTCTGGCGAGGTGTTGGCAGTACTTGAGGGTCGGCAGACTTATATATTCGGATTCAGCGCGAAAAATGTAGTAATTAGGCGTCAATTTGAGCCATCAGTTTTCTCTGCCGAAAGTTCAGAAAAATTGTGAACTTTTGAGCTTTCACTGAGCTTTAAAGCAGGAGCTGCGGGTTGGCAGGTCGAGTGTTTTCAAATTAGGGGTATGTATATTAACTTTTGAGACCAGGCCCAGCTTTCAATATAGGTATAGCTCTTGTATGTACTATAAAGGAGGAGCGACACCGACGCTAACAGTTTCTGCATGTCCTGTATTGTACTTATTGTTTGAGTCTTTCGTTGAAAATTTTTTAAATAAAATTTCTGGATCAGAACATTTATCAGAACTTGAGAAATTTGCAAATCGTGAAAATAATGAAAAAATCTACGGAACCAGTTGGGGTCTCTGAAATTGCTTCAATCTGTTTTGTTTGCACCTGAAATCTAAGCATAATATACTCTCTTCAATTTTTATTTCGAGAGAAAAAATTTTCGCGACTACTCACGATTCCGAAATTCCCCTCTTTTCTCCTAGCCACTCTTTTTTAATGCATCGGCCATCATACACTTGGTATTATCTAATTACTTCGCTGTCTTTATGAAATAAAAATTTTAAGGTCATAGGTCAGGATTTATCAAACATACTGTGTATTAATGGTAGAAGCACACGTTGCCTCAAGATACATCTGTGCGCGGATGCTGCTGTTGCTGCGGCCAAAGCACCGATTATCAGAAATGCAGCGCGGTGCTTATGGTTCCTGGAAATGAAAATTTTGAAATACATAATATAGGCGCATTAAAGCCCGAGTATTTTTAGTCGAATAATTTTTTTCGCCCGAATGAAATATTCGGCGGCATGCATAAATATAGCTTTATATATTGAAACGCGGCGCACGTTAATCGCATTAATTAATGGCAAAAAACCTTGTACAGCATGAAAAAAAAATTGCTTAATTCGCACCGCGGCGCAAGTGTTCGACGAATAATACCGTCGTCGTCGGTGTTCAGTGTTCACTTTTCATTCGGGTAATATTCGTTGGTATTGTTTTAGGAAGGTAGGAGTAGAAAATCGTATTCATGTGTGTACAAAAAGGTGCAATAATATGTAATTGCGTAATGTTACCATTGGAAAAAATTTCCTCAAGTACCTATTAACGAAAATGAGCTGATAATTTACCCGAATGATTTTCCATTTAAAATTTCACGAGGGCCATACCTAGACACACCAATAGTAATCCTGTTATGAGTTTAGCCTACGTACTAATGTATGTAGACTGTAGAGAGATACAATATGTATAGAAGAGAAGTATGAAATTTTGTACAGAGTTTGGTTAAAATTATTGCGAATATCAACGCCGGGGGATTTGATAAGAAACGGTATCAGCTCGACGGTATTACGCATTTGACGCCTTGTAACGTGGTATTTTAATTAAAAATTATAATCGTATCCGCGAAATGAGATTAGGGCCTGGTGACGTTGGTGGTTGGTATAGATCCTAACACATACGTATCAAGTGTAGGTATTACCTACTAGAACGTCATATTGGGCAAAAAAATAGTACCTATTAACAAAAAATGGTTTAGTGTACTTTAAGTTCGAGTTGGACGTAATTTCTCAATTGGAATAGATTAGTATTGTTTGCTTAATGATGTTGGCCCAAGTTTGAAGTGTGCACGTTTTACGAATACGTACATTAGGTACTTGGTGTATGTGTGTAATGGATTTGAGTAATTTTACGTTCAATGTGTATTGTGTGTGTGTGTAGTGCTTTAAGATGGGCCAACGTTGCATTGTGTATTCTTGATATGTGATCGAAGATGTCAAAGAATTTCGCATATCACGTCTGAAAACCTATAACGTAACATGTGTACCTTCTGTACAAAAGATATAGCGAGGGCGAGAGCGAAGATCGAGGTGTCTGGTGTCTTGACAGTTGACATATAAAAGACAGAGAAACAAGAAACCAAGTAAGTACGTAATACGTATACAATATACATTACGTACTCGAATAAGTATACGAATATAATGTACTTTTGCGATTATGCATTAATGAATATTGCACATTTATCTTCATAAAGGGATCCATGGATAGGTTGAGTTTATTACTCATGGTGTACTCGTATCTGTATGGTCTGTTTGTAGAAGTTGCTTAGTTGCTTACTTACACATGAAATGAGAGCTTGTAGGTAGCTAGGTACATAGGTAAAGCACATACTATGTCTACGAAAGCACAAATTCATAGACCACGTACGAGTAAGCTTGCTCTAGTTGGATGATGTGTGACTAATGCATCGAAATGTACTCGTGTGTTTTTTAAAACGTCGAAATACGTACATATTTATTTTTGGAGGATTGGAATTCGTTTTTTAACTCGATTTTTGTTCATTTTTGACGTCATCCATGATTCGATTCGATTCGATTCATTTTACAGAACACGATTCGATGTTTGGAAAATGTTGAGCGGAGAATTACTATGTAGGTAATGCATGTACCTAACACGATGTGGAGATTTTAATAACGAGATATTGATTGATGTGAAATGTATGGCGGAATCGTCAGGGGTACGTGGTACGTGCTGCTAAAAGTAAAATTTTGGCTAATATGAATTTGATAAGTTTCCAGCTGAGGTTTGACGTTTGCGTGTAAGAAATGTAAGGCTTTTTGGTACGTTTATATTAAAAAAAATGGATTAAATTACCAAAAGTTTTCTAGTTCTTCATTTTTTTCAAATGTCTATTTAGGTGATAGGAAATGGTCTCCTGCATTCGTTTTTTTTTCAAATTGAAATTAAAGCTTTTAAAAATGAAACCCATAAGATGTATAACTTTTGAAGAAAAATAAAAAAGGACATAGGTATGCGAAAATATAAAAGAAGTTACAACAGTTGAAAACTATGCTTCAAAAACTACACGAAAAAGAATAAAGTTACCAAAACTTTTGAAATTGGATTTTTTCATTACTACTCGAACTTGAATTTTTATGTAAATTTTGTAGGTCTAAGGTAAGCAATAGAAATAGTGTGAAATTGGGAGGGGGGAGGGGGAGGAGGTAAAAAGTGAACAAAACTACGTAAAACAGCAAAAAATTTGACTATATTTTCTAAAAAAAAATCAATTTTTTCATGGAAATGATTTTAAAAATGCAGTAAAATTGCTGACTAAATTTTCAACAAAAAAAATCAATTTTTTCGTGGAAATGATTAAAAATGCAGTAAAATTCCATAAAATATTGTAAAAATTGCTCTAAATATCACCAAAATTCACTTACATAAAAACAAATCAGCCAAATTGAAGAAAAGTTCAGTTTCATATTGCAGTGGTTCCTAAAAAACATGAATGCTTAAGATTATCCGAAAATCATTTAAATTGTTGTTGAAATGGGCGAATTTTTTTTTCAAGTTGAGAAAATAGCATCTGAACTGAATAAAATGTTAATGAAAAATTAGCTTTTGAATTGAGGGTTAAAAATAGTGTTTGAAATCTTGATTAGTCTGTTTTTTGTCATCTGTAGCCGCTATTTATTTGAAGTATTTCTCTGTTTCAATTTCCTAAAAATATTCCTAAGAAAATTCTTGAAATAAAATTTTGTGAAATGGTTTTTCTTTTTTCAAGAATTTTAGAGTTAGTTTTTTTTGAGGCAGAATTGTGTGAATTATGAAATGAATTTGCAATGCTTGGTTTTTTGCCTGATTTTTTTTTTGATTTCTTAATTTTTCCAAGTAAATACACGTAAAATTATTTTGAAAATTCACTTTTTTGGAGTGGTATGTAGAAGAACTCTTCAATTTGAAACTTTTTTAGAAGCTAAATGAGCTCAAATAAACCCGAAAAATATTTCAGACGTCCCCCTCCTCTTTGGAAGACTAAAATCTGCGGTTCCAAAATTTTAAAAAATGGATCGTACTTCATGTTTTTTTCATTTTTTGAATTATTATATCTGTGTTCATTGAAAACCAACCTCTAGGTATCAAAAAAGTAAACAGGATTTTTAAAAAAATGAAATATTGATTTACCCAAATACAGAAAATTTTTAAAATAATTATGCAGCGTTTGTGGAGTTTTTTGTTTTTTGTTTTTTTTTTTTTACTTTTGTAGGAGTAAAGGGATATTTTTATTCATTTTAAAACGGAATCTGATTTTCAAAAATTGAAAAATACGTTTTCCTATCTAGGGGTGAAAAGTACTACTTTCCACCCTCGTTCAGGAAAAATTACTTCACTAAACTCGGAGAAAAGGTGATTTTGAACTCGTGTGAGTTGTTCCCCTCACTTCGTTCGGGTCACAAACCTCACCCTCGTCCAAAATCACTTTTTCGGCCCTCGTTGTGTAATATACTATTCATAGATCCATCCTTGATCCCCAGTGAGACCTCTCTTTTTTTTTGAATTCAGAAAAATTGCCCAACATCATTTTATAATTTTCAAAAAAAAGTTAATCCATCACTGAATTTGAAAAATGAACTGGCTTGAGTTTTTTTGAAGAAATATTAAACATTCAAGATATTTTGAAATTTTAGTTTTATATAAGTAGGCCTACCCAATTTTGGAAGTCATTTTCAACTAGATACTGATTTCTCAGATCTTGCGAAAAGTCGTCAATTTTAATATTCCATTTCCATTTCCTCTTCTTCGCCAGAAGTTGAAAAGTTGATTTAATACATGCTCGAAATTCATTCGATGATTTCCTTTTTCTTACCATGTGGCTAATGAATTACGCATTATTAGGGGTTCTCAAGTTGTAAAATGGAAAGATAACTTATTGAACTACCTTTGTATATGATTTTATTGGTCGAAAGTTTGTACTCTACGTTCCGGGTTTGATGATGCTATTTTTGGAGAACTAAGTAAATTGAAAATATTCCTACGTCAATCTGGCAAATGAATTAGACTCTCTCTTTACGGAGATTTTTTTCTCAAAACGACTCATCGATGCTATTTTTCTTGAAACAATATCTTTTAGGGATTCGAACATACCTAAACACAAAAAGCTCGACTTAATCTTATTCTTCTATTTCGGGTATTTTCCTCTGGCTAAGAATGGTGACTCGACAAGCGTAGGTAATTTGTTCGTTTCAAGACTGTCATCACGTAATCGCGTAGGATGCAAGAAACAGGAAGCAGTGAACGGAAAAGTTTGATTGCCATGCCTTTAAAAGACGCATGAAATTTCCATTTTTACGTGGAAAAAAGGTTGGAAAATAAAATGATATCCCGGTAGAATACCTATGTAGACGTACGTATCTTCAATGTATGATATGTACGTAGTGTGATGGCGTGTTTGTTGAAATTATAAATTTGTAACGTCGAGCTAGCGAGATTATTAGTGTGCGTGCGACATATTTCTCTCATTTTCGAACTAGGAATATTTAATTTATGTATGGTACACGTTTGTATGTGTGTATTATATATGACGCGTGTGTATATATTTTATATACGCGAATAATTGGCGCATTAACATGTATTAACATTAACACATATTACAATGTCGCAATCGGCGACCTGCTCTTTCGTTCTTTTCTCGTTGTCTCTTGATTGAACCTTACCGAATGCGAATTTTCGATGAAAACGTGGTCCAGCCAAAAAAAAAACCTGTTTCGGTGAAGTTCGACTTTATGTCTCCAAAAAAAAAAATCTACCTAGATCACTTGTATAAAAATGATAAGATACGTATTAACTAATTATATGTACTTATATGAATTATTGAAATGTAAAATTTTTATATTGTAACGGAGACGAACCTTGGGAGAGGTTATCGATGAAAAATTAAATAGGTAAAAATGTCATAATACTTGTTAACACGAAATGGTGATTTTTCTCCTCTTCCCTCCTCTCTCTTTTTCTCTCTCATGCTGTTCGCATTTCAAGGATAATCACTCCGATAGGCTTTATTAACCCAGTCGAAGTATCAATAAGAGTATATAGCGAAACCTACCTCCTCTAACTACCGTATGTGTAATGAAACTTTTTTATGCCAATTTTTAATTGATTTCAAGTAATTGTATCCTCACGATGGGATACCCGCAACCCGGTATACCCAGACTCGCATATATAGATATGATGAAATTAACCCAACGTGTTTTTTTTCTTTCTTTCAGGAAAGAAATGCCGAATCGGCTATCGAAGCTCTAAAAGAATACGAACCAGAAATGGGTAAAGTAGTTAGAGGGGATAAGCAAGGTGTACAAAAAATTAGAGCTAAAGAAATTGTTCCTGGTGATGTGGTCGAAGTTTCAGGTAAAGTATCTAGATTCTCATCCTCTTCCAATATACTTTTACCCATGTGATGACGATTTTGAAATGAAAATGACGCGGTTGAAGATCAAGGAAAAATTTTTCTCAACCTTTGGCACGATTCAGGTGTTTGAAAAGTTTTCAAGGAAAGGAGGAGGCTTTGCGAATGTAGAAATTTCGTGCGTAAATCTATAAAACTATACAAACGTGTCGTATTACGCGATGATTTTCGCTTGAAAAATTTTGATGTGTATTGAAACAGTTATATGGCCAGCTTTGAAAAACGTCATGTCTCTTTTTATTGCAAAGATGAAATAAAATCTACGTCAGAATGTTTTTTCAAAGCGCGCAATCAGTGTGATGTTCGAGGTAGGTTAGGCTCATGTCGGAACAGATTGCCTAGTTTTTGTACGAAAGGAGCTAGGTACAGAAATATTATGTGAATTTGAAATAATGTGTATCATTGCTGTGTGTATACGAATCTGCCTACTCGTAAATTTGAAGATGAATGTAAGATTGCGATGCAGACATCTGGTCAGCATTCAGCGAACTGTTGATAACTGGCAGTAAACTTCAATTTACGCGTACATGCTACGTTATTACAGAAAATTGCTGATTTTATTGCTTCTCTTTCAATAAAAACTCGACGCTTTTATTTTATTGTCACTTTTTTCTTCATCGATTGCCATTGAAAATGATTTCCTCTTCTGGTTTAAATTAGTGTTTTTGGAGGGACTGAAAGTGGTCGAGAAAGGCAAGGGGAGCAGTGCAGTAATTTTTGGATCATTCTAATTTAAAGTTGCAGTTTTCTAAAGAATGGGAAATGGTGATTTTTTGATAATTTTTGAACTTGATGTGACCTTGAAAGTGGAAATTTCAAGTTCCAAAATAATGTGCTTTTAATGAATTCGATCAACTTGATGGAAATTGCTCTACACTTGCACTAATATTTAGAGATCATTAATGAGTTTAAAGTAATTTTTCCCCCAAAAATTTTTATATTTTGAAAATAAAATAGCGAACACAAAATTTTTCTGTGATATTTTTGTGGGTCATTTTCATGGGCAAATTTTACTTTTCTTCTAAAATAGAATTTTGGAAATGTTAAAATTTTATAAAAAATTGCGGGTATTTTGAAATCAATTCTCACTGGAATTAAATGTAACTTTAGGTTGTTTTATGATCAAGTGACTTCTTTTGAAAATTTACTCTCATGTTGCACTCCGGCAACAAAGTGTTTATTCGTCGAAAGTAAAACTTTAAACTACAAAATGTAATACAATAATTGGTTAAAATTCTTTAAAATCCATTTAAATACATATAAATTAAAATAACGTTGAAGTAGTCTTTTTGTTCTTTTCATTCATAAATGCCGTAATGTCGGCTCAAGCGTGAAAAAAATCATTAGATTTCCTGAAAATATTCCGAAAATAACATTATGTCCTTGAATATTATTAAAATTATTCAAAATACCTGTGACGATTTTTGTAAAGGTCTCATAAATATACCGAAACATTGTGGAAAATATTACAATGCAAAAATTTGATGGCTCGATGTGTGTGTGTGTGTGTGTGTGTGTGCGTGTGTATGTGTGTGGGGGGGGGTGAGAGGAAGGAGACGAATCTGTCATTAAAAACGTTCCTGATAACTCAAAATGTCGAGACCTATGTGTTACATCCATTTTTGGAAAGAGCATGATCTAAAACCGCATTAATCAAAATTTCAGCAGCCTTTGAAAATTCAGGATTGACCATTTTTGGTGATTTCTGCTCTTGAAAAAAAAAATTTGATTCATACTTGATAAAAATTTTGGAAATTAGCTTATTTCCTGCCCCGAACCGAATATCATTGTTTCCAGTTATTCTGAAGACCTCCGGATGGTTTTCAATTTCTCCAGGAGACGTGGAATTTAGGCAACTAAAAATCGGTTGTTCCTTTTTCTGAAATCTGGACCTTTTCAAAGAGATCATCCGAATTTGGGCCAATTTCCAGGTGGAAATCTCGAGGTTAATATTGACCAACATTCTCCAGTTTTCTATCATTGAAAATATGCTGGTCAAAAAAAAACGCCCTTGAGGTGTCGAAATCGTGCTGGGCCAAATGAGAATAAATTCGTTGTATAGGTCGGGAATAAGCTACAATTCGATTTTTAGCTTCCTAAATCAATTTTCAAGCCTTCTGTAAACATTTTGAAATTATGGAGAAATTGAAAATCGAGCTGCAGGCTCCAGAATGACTGAAAATGGTGAAATTCGGGGGGGGGGGAATTCGGGGGGAGATATTAGTTTCAAGACTCATTTTCAACACCTTTAGATACTGGTAAAGGATGGATTTTTTTTTAATCATACGCATGGATTGCTGAAAATGGTAGTTTTGAATTTTCAAAATTTGTCAAAAAATCGAAAAATCAGTTTTAAGATAGCTGAAATTTTGGTTGAAAGGGTTTC
The DNA here is from genome assembly GCF_950023065.1 of Planococcus citri. Taxonomy (NCBI): domain Eukaryota; kingdom Metazoa; phylum Arthropoda; class Insecta; order Hemiptera; family Pseudococcidae; genus Planococcus; species Planococcus citri. The sequence continues at coordinate 34,717,320 of NC_088679.1, forward strand.
AGTCCGTGTTTCCTCCGAAAATCGTGATCCTGTTCAAATCGCAAATGAAGGTTTTTTTGCAAGTGATGAAATATCCTGCTTTTAAAAAAATTAATTGAAAAAAATTATCAAATTACGTCTTTGTGATGCATTTCAATTGTGAAAATTCAAATTTTAGCCTTTGCCCGCCCTCTCTTCTCGCCTTCTCTTCTTACTCAAAAATTTGATTGGCATAGTGTATTATGAATGAGTGTCTGGAAAATTCCTCTGAAAATTTTGCAAAAATTGTTGAAATGATTTCGTAGTTGTTTGGAATCTTGTGAAAATTATAAATTCTTATAATTAATATTATTTTTGAAAAAAAAACAGCTCAAATGAAAAAATCACAGGATAAATAACGAAGTTGTAATTTTCTGCTCCCAAAAACCATCTCGATGAAAATTTCAAAATCGTCATTTTAATTGTCAGATTTTCACAAATACGTTCGATTGTTTGTACATAATCTAATATTGCTTCGTTTGTCATGTTTACAGTTGGTGATAAGATTCCAGCGGATATTAGATTAATTAAAATTTACTCGACTACGTTGAGAATTGATCAGTCAATTTTGACTGGTGAATCTGTTTCTGTGATAAAGCATACAGACGCAATTCCTGATCCGCGTGCTGTCAACCAAGTGAGTTGTTGTAGCTTTCACAAGATGTAATACACAGTGAAACATACCTATTTGTACCTTTCTAAATAATTACGGTTTTCTATAGGATAAGAAAAATATCTTGTTCAGCGGTACAAATGTAGCCGCCGGTAAAGCTCGCGGTGTAGTCATGGGAACCGGATTGAACACAGCCATCGGTAAAATTCGTACCGAAATGTCCGAAACGGAAGAAATCAAAACTCCATTACAACAGAAACTCGACGAATTCGGTGAACAATTGTCGAAAGTGATCTCGGTTATTTGCGTGGCCGTATGGGCTATCAACATTGGCCATTTCAATGATCCGGCTCACGGTGGTTCGTGGATCAAAGGCGCCGTGTATTATTTCAAAATCGCCGTCGCTTTGGCTGTGGCCGCCATCCCGGAAGGGTTACCGGCTGTGATTACCACGTGTTTAGCTTTAGGTACTCGTCGTATGGCGAAGAAAAATGCCATCGTAAGATCACTGCCTTCGGTCGAAACTTTAGGATGTACTTCGGTCATCTGCTCGGATAAAACTGGTACATTGACCACCAATCAGATGTCTGTCAGTAGGTGAGTCGTTGTCGAATAGAAATACCAGAGGAAATTATTCGATAACTTATGGGAATGATTTTTAATATTTTGTTTGCATTTTTCAGGATGTTCGTTTTTGATAAAATTGAAGGATCGGAAAGTTCTTTCTCGGAATTCGAAATCACTGGATCAACGTACGAGCCAATCGGTGAAACGTTCCTAAAAGGACAGAAAATCAAAGGTGGCGATTTCGAAACGTTACACGAACTGAGCACCATCTGTGTTATGTGCAATGACTCTGCCATCGATTTCAACGAATTTAAACAAGCTTTCGAAAAGGTACGTCAATTTCTTCCTTTTTTCGATCCCATTTCCGAAAGGTTGATTTCGAGACATCTTGTATTAATTTGACTCGTTTTGTTTCCTACAGGTCGGTGAAGCTACCGAAACCGCCTTGATCGTATTGGCTGAAAAACTGAACCCATTCAACGTACCGAAATACGGCTTAGACAGAAGAGCTTCGGCCATCGTCGTTCGTCAAGACATCGAAACCAAATGGAAGAAAGAATTTACCTTGGAATTCTCTCGTGATCGTAAATCCATGTCTTCTTATTGCATTCCATTGAAATCCTCCAAATTGGGCACCGGACCGAAATTATTCGTTAAAGGAGCCCCCGAAGGTGTATTGGATAGGTGCACACATGCCCGTATTGGATCTCAGAAAGTACGACAATCGAATTTTACGTATTAAGATGGTGCGATTAGAGAAATGAAGTCTTATGTTTGATCTTTTTTTTTTTTACAGTTCCCATTGAACGCTGCTCTAAAATCGAAGATCATAGAATTGACCAAACAATACGGTACTGGACGGGATACGTTACGTTGTTTGGCTTTGGCCACTGCTGACAATCCACTGAAACCGGAAGATATGGATTTGGGTGATTCTACGAAATTCTACACTTACGAAGTTGGATTAACGTTTGTCGGCGTTGTTGGTATGTTAGATCCTCCAAGGAAAGAAGTATTCGATTCCATTCAAAGATGTCGTGCTGCTGGTATCCGAGTTATCGTCATCACTGGTGACAACAAGGTAAGATGGAGTACCTTATATTCGGAGTTAACTAATAAAATAAAACTTACTAATGAGAAATTATCCTTTGTAGGCCACTGCTGAAGCTATCTGTCGCAGAATTGGCGTTTTCGGTGAAAACGAAGACACCACTGGAAAATCGTACTCAGGACGTGAATTCGATGACTTAGCTATCGCCGATCAGAAAGCCGCTGTTGCCAGAGCTAGACTGTTCTCTCGTGTAGAACCTGCCCACAAATCGAAAATCGTAGAATATTTACAAAGCATGAATGAAATCTCTGCCATGGTTCGTATTGTATATTTATGTATATTTTTTTCTCCGAATTCTTTAAAGATTTGAAATGATCTAACGATGTTCTCTTTTTAGACTGGCGATGGTGTCAACGACGCTCCAGCTTTGAAAAAGGCCGAAATCGGTATCGCTATGGGTTCTGGTACTGCTGTAGCTAAATCTGCCTCGGAGATGGTATTGGCTGATGATAACTTCTCATCCATTGTAGCCGCTGTGGAAGAAGGACGTGCTATTTATAATAACATGAAACAATTTATTCGTTACCTCATTTCATCAAATATTGGTGAAGTCGTCAGGTAATAATTCGATTAATTCGGGAAACCTATTCAAGCATGAATAAGACTTGGAACTATATCTTTGATTCACTTTTCATTGCAGTATTTTCTTAACCGCTGCTCTCGGATTACCCGAAGCTCTTATCCCAGTACAACTACTGTGGGTAAATCTAGTCACTGATGGTTTACCTGCTACCGCTCTCGGTTTCAATCCACCTGATTTGGATATCATGAGTAAAGTAAGTAGTCGTTGTGTATGACACGGTTGTGAAATTTATTCTATGTATAATAAGTGATTTTTTTCAATCGTTACAGCCACCAAGAAAAAGCGACGAAGGTTTGATCTCCGGTTGGTTATTCTTCCGGTATATGGCTATTGGTGGATATGTAGGTGCTGCCACCGTTGGAGCTGCTGCCTGGTGGTTCCTTTTCAGTGTCGATGGTCCTCAGATGACGTATTACCAATTGGTTAGTATGATTTGCTTAAGTAAATTGAGAACGTGTGAGTACGTTCCTTGTGATGAAAGCACCTTGCGATTGTACCGGGCTGTTGAAATTATTCCATTTTTTTGCCAGGTGTCTACCAGGTCATGAAAGTGATCAAAAAGTCATTCTTTCGTACTGTAGGTCATCAAAGTTTTGAAAATCAATGAATATTCTCAAAACTAAATATAAATTTGTCAAAAATGCAGAAAGTATTATGACATGAATTGATGAAAAATTACATAGAAATAGAATATAGAGCAAACATTTTTTCGAAAATTGTTTGAAAATTTGTTGAAATGAAGTGGCTGAAAATTGATGGAAGTGAAAATTGAGCAAAGTTTCGCAAAAATTCTAGATAATGAAAAAAAATTGAGGGAAATGTAATTTGCAATTTTACCGAAAAACTGTCTATAATTTAGTTGTTCTGACAGCTTTTTTAAAATGAAAATTTTCAGTCTGGACTCCAATGTGAAAAAAGTTCTATGTATTAAAAAATAAACCATCTTCAAAATTGAAGCAGCTGCATGAAGTCTGAGCCTTTTCCAATTTTTATCGCCTATGAACTTTTTAAATTTTTAAATGCAAACCCCAAAAAATTAAACATAGATTTTTTTTTAAAAACTTGAAATTTTCAATTTTTCAATTTTGACTTGTCTATAATTCCTTCAATTTTAAAAATGGGCCATGTTTGAAAAAAAAAACTATTTTGTTCATCTTGAAGAGTTATTCCAGAGATAACTCTACTCAAACAATAAATTTCTAATTTACATCCAAATGTTAACCAGCTATTTCAAAATGCCATCTTCATTCTGCCAGATTTAATAATTACCTTACGTAATTAATTTTATTTTACAGACCCACCACTTGAGCTGTCTCGGTAACCCAGAAGATTTCAAAGGTATCGACTGTCACGTATTCCACGATCCTCATCCGATGACCTTGGCGTTATCAGTACTTGTAACTATTGAAATGTTGAACGCCATGAACAGGTAAACTACCCTTCGAATTAATCAATTTGCTCAAGTACCCGGCCTTTAACTTCATTATCTATAATTGCAGTTTATCAGAAAACCAGTCACTAATTGTAATGCCACCTTGGTCAAACATGTGGTTGATCGCTTCAATGGGTCTTTCATTCGGATTACATTTCGTCATCTTACATATTGAATTCTTATCGGTGAGTGGCAGCTGGTCAATGACCCTTTTTATCTGCTTATTAGCGCGTACGTTTGATACGCGAGTAATCGAAAATTAATTTACATTTTACGTACATTGCAGACTGTGTTCCAAGTCACACCATTGACGATCGAAGAATGGTTAACCGTAATGAAGTTCTCGATACCAGTAGTATTGTTGGACGAAACGCTTAAATTTGTCGCCAGGCGATTCACCGATGGTAAGGATGTTTTGAAATCGCTTTGGGGCATCGTTCTTATGTGGTCCGTTTTCTTCGCCTTAATTGTATACGGGCCGATTTAAAGAGCAAAAAGGCGTTCTCTTCTGTCATTTCTGACCCCTTTTCTCTGTTTTACTTTAATTAGGAGTTTCTATTCACATTTTCGTTTTTCATCTGTTACATAACGGTATAAATTTACTAGCCTCCCTTATGATGATATTGTGCTAGTATAGGTACGTTTCGTACCCATATGTACGTTTAACGAAGGGAATTTTAAACTGAACATTCCAATGTTACGCACATTCTCTTCTTGGTACATTACATACCATTGTTGTAGAAAAAAAAAACTGAAAGTTAGGATCAATGAGATAGTCTCGCGCAGATAAAGATCTCGAAATTATTCCATTTTTTGATATCTATAGCAAACAATGTGTTCCGCGGTGAACCCTTTAGAGGTTTTTTTTCGTTTTTTAAACTTTTTGTATCATTTTTCAAGTTTTCACGTATATTTTTATAGTTTTTTTTTTGTAAGCTTACGTGTTGTATAAAAAAAAATCGATAAATAAAAGCAAAATAATATAAATTTGAACGCTGCGGAATACTGAGGGAAAGTTGAAAAAAATTTTAAAATGATTCAGAAGACAAGTGCCTTAAAATAGGAATACCACTATTTGGGTAAGACGGTGTGTTGTGTTTGTTTGTATTTTAATAATGAATTTACGGCCAAACGGTTTTTACGACAGCCGAATAGTCGACAACTAAACACTATTTTAACAGCTATTGCTGTATTGTGATGTGTATATTAAGTAACGTTGTTTAGTCTTTTTAGTTATCCCTTATATATTTTCCTCTTCTCCTACTTGTCTCTAAATATCCATTTTTTTTCTTTCTTTTTTTTTATGTAAAGATTTTGTTCGCATTTTGCCCGCCTTTTGATATAACATGTTTCCTTTTAATTTTTTTGTTTCTTTTGTCGTTTTTAAAAATTAATTTAAGCGATATAGCTTGTATTAGTTTTATTATAAGAAGGTTCGAGTGAATCAAGTGCTGGGATTAGTAGATTTACCTTTTTTAGAAGATGATGTGAGAGATACAGGTGTCCACAGTATCGAGAGTATCGATGTGATCTAGTGTTGAATTTTCAAGAATTGCGCCTCTTTTTCTTCTATCGGAATATGATTCGGGTTTATCGTGGTATTGTATTTTTACTAAGTCATCGCAACTCAGGGATCATTATTTTGGCTTTTTTCTGGTGATATAGCTTGAAGTTTAATGCGTTTAACGATGTACGGAACATGATACATTAGATTGCTTCTGCTTCAACTAAGGTTTGAAAACGTTTCGTTTAATTTTGAGATGACTGCCTGCTGAAAATTGCATATCGTAGTTCGCAATTACCCTTTCCCTTTTTTGATGTTCCGAAATGGAATCGAAAACAATTTTTTCTTGATTCAGCGAGAGGTTGAATTATCGTAAAAAAATAATAAAAAATTCAATATGACCCCTTTTTCATTTTTTTTCTTTTTTTAAAAGAAAATTATTGTAATACGAAACTCTTTGTTTCCTTCCACATAATTTTTTTGATCTTTCTAAAAGATTAAAATTTAAAAATAGCTTTTGAAAGTGTGAATTAAATTTTTTTCAAACAAGTTTTTTTTAAAAATTTACTTTTACATCTAAAAAGTTTTGACAATTCCGATTTCTCTCAAAAACCCAATTTTACATTTCATAAAAATTTCAATTTTTTTAAAGATTGGAATTTTTTATTTAAAAAAATTAAACTTTTGAAAAAATTCATTCGCATTGAAAAAAAATGGTAAAAATTTATGAGAAAAATGAAGACATTATCGGAAAATTGAAATCTGAGCAAAATTTTGTTATTAGCACCTTGGAAATGAGTAAAAAGCCTCTGTATTTTTTGTAGGTTGGCCGGGGGGGGGGCTGATTTATTTCGAGTACATTTGATTTTGAATGATATGTTTTGAGAAGTATAATAATATCGTTCGTAAATCAGATGTTTTATCTCTCATTTCTGCTAAAGTTGAAATGTATGAATGAAGTTTGCCCCCTCCTCCCCCCTCATCACCCTCCTCATTTGAAACAAATCAAAAACTGAAATTAATCAGGAATTATTCTAGGGTCTTAGAAGGATTGGATTCCGTGGTAGTTTCATTCCACATAGAATGTAAAAATCCATCGTATCAAATTTTGTATCAGTTAGAAAAATCTTCTTAAAAAACAAAGTGAAAATCTGAAAAGTGTGAGTGTAGTAAATGGTTTTCCCAGCACTTCAAGTAACGTAGCTTTGCCTTTTATCTCCGATTGTGCAATGACATTACGGATTAATAATATATTGAAAAAAATTCAGGAAAGAAAGAAAAAAAAAATCGATCAATATATTTTTTAACTAAAAATTATTCGCTTTATTGTTTCACTCGAACAAACGACAGTAAATATATTTATGAGAATTTTCGTAATAATTATAAGGACTTATATTTATAATAATTTTTATTATAGTCGTAATTACTTCATTATCATAAAACTAGAGCAGGGTTTTTTCGACGATTTTCTAGATATAAATATTGGTAAATGAAAATTTACATTACCTAGGTGTTTTTCCTGTTTTTTTTCTTTCTCTTTGTCTTATTTAATTACTACGGTACGTTATTATCAAAAATCGTAGCGAGAATGAAAAAAATCGAGAGATGATTAATATTGTGATACGTTGAAATCGAAATAAGGTTAAAGGGGGACAAAAGATTACGGAATTAACGTATTAAGAATTTGTTTTATTTATTTATTTCCTTCTCTTTTTTTTTTCGCGAGTATAATTCATAACGGTAAGGACCCATTTAAGGATTGGAAATTGAGTTTAAAAAAAAAATGATATTTAAATACCTACGTGTGAAGGATGATTCGATGATGTATATAGCTTTCTGAGAAGCTTGGGTTTTCTATATATTCATTAGTATTACCCTAACACGATGATTTTTTATTACGCTTCTTCGTTACGTTATTTTTTTTTCTCCCATTTCGTGTGTAACACTAATGACGAATTTTTTGAATTTTTTTGTTTGTATTTTGCTGTATTATAATTTTTTTTCCCTGGTGATTTAAACGTTATATACCCGTAATGCTGAAATAGTAATTTACATTATAGACAATATAATAATGTAAATCGAGTTGATTGTGCAATTTTGATTAACTTATGTATATGTTTAGAATTATTACCGTTATAAATTATTCCAATCGACGTTGTGGTGTACTTTTTTTTGTTGTTTTTTGTTCTCGACGGCGTTTTATTACCGCCTTTTCATCGCTAAAGATTACCTGGCATAATTAACAAATCACCTTGGTCATTGTGTGTTTCCCCTCCCCCCATCTAATGTGATCGCTGCTTTTTTAAGAAAAGCCAAACAAATTGAAGATACGAGAAAGGCTCTTGTGACACTTACACCGAGGTTATATTATTGTCTGAGCACATTATGTTATTTTTCAATTGTATGTACGTTGAAGTATTCTACAGACGAATACTGTACATTCGTATATTTTTGTGTTTAATCGATGGAAGAGATATTGGTTATAGTCCGTGAAATGGGTTTTTGGATGTAGTGAATGTGTCATACAGTTCATACGAAAATGTATATAAAATACTCAGGTACGTATGAATTTGAACTGGTGGTTAGCTGGTGATGTTTTATGGTACACGAGTGTGTGATCTGGTGATGGAATCTGTGTTGGGGTTACTGCGCTTCTTTTAAAAATGGTGAAGCTTTTTTTGTGTCGACGTTTGGGGATTTTACGACGAGATATTGATGATTTTTTTGGAATTTTCCAATCGCAGGTTCGTCGGCATACATTGTACGAGAAAGAGACGACCGTTGGAATGGCGGCTCGTGCGATAGCGATAAGACTAAGCAAGATTAAATTAATTCATTCGCTCGAATTCAGAATTCAGTTGCGATATATGTAGATTTTTAATTGTGTGTAATTTACGATGCGTTTTAGTGTACTTAATGTATAATTGATAAGGTTATGGAATGAAAACAATAGTCATTGAGGGTGTTTAATTATATACGTACGAGTATCACGGCTCGATTGGGTAAACATAACAACGAATCGGGTTCCTTTTCAAATTTTTTCGGTCGGATAGAGTAGATGTAGGTATCTAGTAGGGTATGGGTTAGTTGTCATTGGTGGTCACGGGGTGAAAAGATGAAGGAAGCGAAATCTGTAAACAAATTTTTGGCGTTTCCTTGCAAATTATGCATTGTAAATAATCGTGTTTTCTTTTCTTTTATTTTTTATTTTAAAATGTATTTTATACTGCTCTAAAGATAACACAATAAAAATTGCATTCCTCTGATTCAACCCTCAAATCTTCTCAATCACACTTGAAATCTGTGTGTACAGAATATTCGATGATTGAACGGAAATTGTATGTACTTCAGATTTGGATGCAACTGAGTGCCACTAAAAAAAAAGTTATACGAAGGTGTTGCTTATTCAAAATTGAAAGATGGAATTATGTTTTTAAAAGAAAAAATCTACGTCCATTTTTGACCTCATGGACCCGGGGATGGGTCGTGCATCAAAGAATAGGAAAAATTGTTTCATGACAGTGTTGCCCTACTTGCAAATCGAAGAACTGCAAACAGATTTTGAGCTTTGAGAGAAAAATATTGCATTTTCAAGAAAATTAGTATGTAGTTCTTTGAAATAGGGATACATTTTACCACTTTTTGCCTTAGTTTGAAATTTATAGTGTTATTGTTGTGCTCAAAAATCAAAAATGATGAAAAAAATTCAAAAAAAAATTTAGATTTATAAAATTTAGATTTTCTTAACTTTTTTAGTCTCTCAGGGCTGGGCAGGAAGTAGTTTGAGCAAAATTTGTTCATTTTTAGTCGTAGATACTGTCAATTTTTTGATCATTTTTTTTTTTGGATTACCAAGGTTTTTTTCTGGAATTCTGTTCTTAATACTTTAAATTTGCAAGTTTGATAAAAAGTCGTATGAGGAAATTCTGCTCTTTTATTGTAGTCCACTTTCGTAGTCAAAAAGGATGTTGACTTTTACTTTTTTTTAAAAATAATTCGTCCCTTCAATTCTAGAGATAGGCAAAACCTTTATTGGTGTAACATTTTTCGTACGATTAGTGTCGGTAGTACCTCAATTTGAAGTTTTGTAGTCCACTTATCGGACACCTTAAACATTTAAAACGTTTTGAAAATTTGGCATTTTTTTATTTCATCATTTTTCATTTTCAGAAATGCTTTCAAGTATTTTTTTGAAATGGCTTTCTTTAAAAAAAAAACAAACAAAAAACAAAAAAACAAAATTTTCAAAAAAATAATAAAACCCAACACTTTTTTACCAAAGTCTGAAAAATGTTGTTTTTAAAATTTTTTTGAAAATAGTGGTTGATTTGAAAAGTTAAAACCATTGATATTTTCTTGTAAATATTATATCCGTACTTTGACTTACTGACTTGACAATTTTGGGTAAGTTTATCAATTCTTTGTTTGGTTGAAAAAATGTTTAATTTATTTTTTTGATTTCGTATTCTCTACCCACTGATTCGATTTTTTTTTTTAATTTTCATACTTTTATAAATTTTACTTTGCAATTTTAACAATTTTAAAGACTTTAATTTTGAACCATTCCGTATTTTTACAAACGTTTTGTTTCCATTCAACTATTTTTTGATTTTAAAAATATATATTTTTTTGAAACTTATATTTTCTCAGGGAATAGAATTTTACCGTTTAAAAAATTTATTTCTAGAATTTTTCATCTTGTGTGGTATTCAGTCAGATTCTCAGGGAATTTAATGAATCTATCAGTTTTCATTTTGTGAGTTTTTGTACATTTCTGTTTCAATTCTCAGGTTTTAGTTAGCTGTTTCTCTCTATGTTTTTCTTAAGATGATGTTGCATCAATATTTCCAGTATTCGAATCTTTGATCTCGAACTCAAAGTTTTGACTTTTTTTTAAAATAGAGTTTCTGATAAAAAAAAATTTTCAAGAGAAAAATTCAAAAATTGTATGAGAAATTTATTGCAATTTTTCACGGAGAGAAGAGCCATTTTCAAAGCAAAAAAAATAAAGAAAATACATCTGCAAACTTCTTGGTTTTTTATCAATAAAAAAATGCTTCGCTCTCCTCAGTTTTGTAAATCAACTTTTTGAATATTTTGGCAACTCTTCAGAAACTTTTGAATTATTCCAATGGATTTGACACATTCCTATCTTATGAGTGATTATGACATAGATAGAATAATAAAACATTCCTACAGATATTTCAGATCACACTTCAATTGAATTCAAATTACTCATCAATTTTAGAAAAATTATTAGCTAAGCTAAACTAACGTTTTATATTTTGCTTACTTAACAACAACAACCAGAACAAAGAAACACCGGAGACATGAGGAATTCTTGATGCAGTTTAAAGGTAAGAATTTTTAAGCACGATATGATACCTACCTATACCTACCTATCTACCTGTTTATTCATTGTACATTTACCTTTTTAATTCACAATCGCATGATCCGTTTGCACCGGGATATGATTTAATTAAACAATATTTGTTTACAGTTGGTCCGGCAGTTAAAATCGAAAGACAATGGTAAAAACGATGTCGATAGTAAACACCTAAGCTACAATGTACAAAATATCGAACATAAAGTTCTAAAAAAAAAATAGTTTACCTACCTTTATTTTTATTCGGTAGTTCATAAATTACTTATATCTTTATAGTAAATGCTCAAAAGTAGATCTTAAATTATACGAAACGGTTTTGCCTATAAAAATCGGCAGACACGTTGTATTTTGTACAATAGTATTATTTTAGATTTTTATTTATGTACGTTTTATGTGTAGCTTATGGAGACATACCGAGCTTTCAAAACTGCCTCCTAACCCTGGTGATTATTTTGTTCACAGAAGTCAAAGATACGTGGTGATAACTGATAACGCTTCTTCTTTTTTTTTTATCGCTTGTTTAATTTTGAAACTGGAAAAAAAGGCTACCGATCGAGAATCGAAAAATTCACTAATGCTTTTATTCTTTCGAATAACCGGCTAAAAAATTTTCGTGTTCGATGGAACCGGAAGCTGCCTATTGTAGTGTTTTGCATTCCTTCATTCCCTGTGCACTTGGTTTTTTTTTTTTTAAATGACAATTCATCAACGCTATAAATTCCTCTCAATTTTTTGTTTAATACTCAATAGATTCACTATCTGCGCCGAATTTTTCTCGAGCACATTAACGCTTTGTTATGTTATTGTTTTATCGATGTGTATATATTATTTTACATTTACATGTTCAAATGTACGTTGTTATGTGAATGCGAGTATCGTAGAGACGCTCAAATAATAATTGTAAATTCGAACGTTTTACCGATGATTAGGTTTTTTATTAAGTTTAATTTGCGTTAAATTTTAACATTAGTATTAATCTGTTACCCGTAAGTTATCGATATTTTTAATAAGTATTACTGTATTTTCGCGTTACGATAGCGAAGTGTTGTATGTGAGAACGTTGTTTTGACTGTTGACTGTTTGGTTATGTTATATGGTATAGAAGTTGTTAAACCGAATAAATGTTTTTATTGTTTATGGCCTAGTTAATGGAAGTTTTATGTTCGATGATCAGCAATTAATTGTTTGTAGTTGGCTGAATTAAGTAGGTCAAAGAAAGTTTAATTGAAAACGAATTCGTGGGTAAGTTATTGAGTTGATTTGATTAAATTTAGTCAGATCAAATGGGATCTAGAAAATGGCCGGATTTGATTAGATCTGATCAGCTGTGATCACTTTTCTCTGCGCACGTGTGAAGCATCCATGAAAAGCATAGAAAGTCACGCTTCCACTCAAATTTTTGAAAAGCCCCCCCCCCAAACTACTAGCAATTTGTTGTTGCTGTTTTTTTTTTTAAATTATTTATCGATTTCATTTTTAATTAATTAATTTCTTATATTATATAAACTGTTCCAACTTCGACATTTATATAGAAATAAAAAAATCGAACAATTTTCGCAGAAAACTGAAAAACGTTTATTTCAACTGGATAAAAGTCATAAATTCACAATTTAAATATTATATTGGTTCAGGTAACTTCGTAAACATACAAGTAATGCGCAGAAAAACTATTTAGAAGAGAAAAAAACTATCAAAATTAGGTATAATTACGCGTACAAGGCAGTATTTTGAAGGTCAGTAAGATCTAGACGAGAATATACCCACACGATTTAGCAGAACAGGCTTTTACAGATGAACAAATACTCATCTTCCATCTTTCTTCAGATTGCCACCTGAGATTACATAATCGATAGTTATACATAGAAGAGCCCATAATATCAAAAGGAGTTTGAATACTACGTACTAACGATGCTACACAAACACATTACCTATATCTGGAGAAAAAAAAACAATGGAACTTATATAAATACATAAGGTCTGAAAAAAATGAGTTTAATTGGAGTAAAATTATCAAAGAGTATTGCAGCGATAAATTTTATCGAAATTAATTACTGAGAAATCGAGTTTTTATAGTATTTTGTAACAGAAATCATTCAACCTTTTAAAATACCAATTAAAAGTACTACTTTGTACATTATATCACTAAAGAAAAATGTATGGTTAACCAAGTCATTATCACAGATCGAGAATTATAAAATACCTAACCAATAAGAAGAAAATATACCTATTTACCCTTACATTTTCAAAAGAACTAGGTAAAATTTACCTACGAGAATTAATTAATATTTTACCATGGTTTCCTTATAATAGGTAGTCATATTTTGAATTTGAGATCATAAATACGCAGGTAGGTATTGGTGTTTTACATTGCTATATGAATTAATTAAAATGGTAGTCATGTATCGTATTCTAAATGAGATTCATTCTTCGTTATTTAAATGAAACGAACGATTCAGGTGATTGTTGTTGAGTAAGTTATCATCCGGCGGCGTGTTTGAAAACGATGTTATGGGTACTGTTTGACAGAACTGTGCAATTACTAGATAAATCGTCCAGCAAGTGAGTACAAATAAGGCCAATGTTATGGTCAATGTAGATAACACTGATAACAGTACAACAAAAGCTACCGCTATAATTGCTCCTGAAACAATATTAAATCAAAGCAAGCGTTATTTTTAAAAATATTTACTGGGTTAAAATTTGAAGAAAAAAAAGGTAAAAAAAAACCTGAATAGATACCTACCTTCCAAGAAGAGGAATCCAGCAAAAGTAATAGCGAATGTAATTACACTAAATAGTAAAAATAAGCAAATAGGAACTGCATATGCAGATGCAACGATCACGAGAACCACCGAAAGCACTGGGTAAGTATCGAAACACCACATCAAAGGAGCAATCATATTTTGCAGATCATACTCGTCTGTCGCCGCTTTAATTTTGCTCATTAACATATTGAAATAAATTGATACGAAAGTAACCCACGACATTGGTAATGGTAATTATTCAAGAAACGAAAAACTAGAAAAAAATTGAGCAATATTTAACACTACATAACACACGCTGTATGTGTAAAGTGGGCTCGAATTGTGTAGAATTTTACTGGTGTTTCACATAATTATTGATCAACGATAAGAATGAAACACACTAACACACATCTGAAATCGATATCACTTGATAAACAATTCATTTTTTTTCGGACGATGGAAATCAGTGTTGTAATTTCTGAGAATTGAAAAGTTTTTCGGGTAACGAGAGACAGAGAGACTCAAAATTTGTTGAGCTGACTCTCGACTTGAAGAGAAATAATTAAGGTCGGTTGAAATCGAAGTATTGTAGGTATAAGGTGTTTCATACCTCTTGACTCATGAGTTCCATTCAAATGCACCTACTTTTTGAATTGTGCTGGAGGAGTGAGGAGGGGGAGATTTGAAATATTATCGGAGTGTTTGCTTTTATGATTATTTCTTCCTCTAGGAACGTCTCATTCATGATTATGAATTTATGATTAACATTATAGGCAGTGTTTAGATCGTTAGATGGTGTAATCATCTCAAATTTCACATAAGATACTTGCAGTTTACCTATAAAATATTTACCACTTTCAAGTACAATTTTTGAAATATGAGAAGTAGGTACCTAGACCTAACACACTTGATTTTTGAATGTTGATGTTTGATTGTGCTATTAAATGCCTACAGAAAGCATTCTGATGTAATGCAATGATCTACAGCATGTAAGAATTTTTTCAATATAAATTTTTGTTAGGTACCTATATCTTCAATAATTCTCCTCTGATGTTAGTACCTATAGGTATAGAAATCATGGTGAAGGTATAGGAAGTAAACGGAAACATTGTGCTCGTCATATTTTTATGAAACAGTGAAGATTTCAAACTTTACAATTACCTAAGTAGGTAGTAGGTTATGTATTTATTTTCTAGGTGGAGATACTCATCAAACTACAATCAGACGTTTACTCATGGCCAATCATGAGTTCATGACGAGGCATAATCAAATCACTCGCAATCGTCAATTAACTTTGTGCAGTTACCTTTACTTGCTTATGGTTTATTTTATTATTACGAGAAGAAATGACGATTACTTCGTTACCAAAAAAGGAAGCAAAATGTTCGATCTTGTGAGTAATTTTGAGTACTCAAGTACAGAAATGAAAAATATGTATTTTTTTATTTTTATGATTTCTTGGAAGACATGACGAGATAACGAGTATAAACCGACCTTAGACGTTCATAAATTTTTGAATCAACTACACCAAGTATGTTCCTATCAAAATATTTAAGCCCTCATAACCAAAATTTCAACTGCCTAAATTGATTTTTCAATTTTTGGCTGATTTTTGAAAATTCAAAATTGACCAAGTATTTTGGTGGTTTATGATTTTAAAAAAATGAAAATATATTGAGTGAAAATGATGGAAATTAGTCTTGAAACTCCCCCTCGAATCGATTTTCACCCTTCCCGGTCATTCTAAAGACTCCAGCGTGATTTTAGATTTCTCAAGAATTTTAAAATTTCTCCAGAAGCCATGAAAATTAATTCATCACAGCTGAAAATCAAGTTGAGTTGCTTGAAGCGTTTATCCTCGATTGGAGTCGTTTTCTTGGGGGACACCTCGTGTGTATTTTTTGACCAATATTCTCCAGTATTTGGTTATGACTGAGGGGAGAGGTTTCCTTATGAGATGGGAAATTTTTTATAACTTTTTTTCGAAAACTGTGGGAAAGGGAAGAACTTACCCAATATTTTTTTCAGTAGGTATTTACGAATTTTTCACCATCAAACATCATCATTAATATGTAATTAGAGTCTTTAGAATATTAATTTCATATTCAAACTAAAGAACAATCAAATAAACGCGCAATAAAAGTGGAAATTCATAGATGTGTTCTTTTTACACGGATTTTGACAGATTTTCGAGAATCTGGATTTTGGACGTTTTTTAAAATCTCTTTTTTTCAACACTTTTGAGAGTACATTCGTCAATTTTTCAAAACCTCGAGACTTCTTTTTCAAAGTAAAATCCAAAATCCATTTTCAAAAGCTGCTACCCAAGCAGATTCTTGTGGATTCTAAATCTGCCAAAATCCAGATTCTCGAAAATCTGCCAAAATCCGTGTAAAAAGAACACATCTATTAATTCATGATTTATTTTCATCGTAAATTTTTTTAAATCAATGAGCAAGTCGATTATTCGAATCATTACTTTAATATTGTTCAATTTACCTACACTGATTTCTTATCAACTTTCAAAATGAACATCACATCTGTTCGGTTCAATTTGTTTGAGGTTTTGCTAGTTTTGCGGGTATTAATTAATGTCTCAAAATTGAATAAAGTCGATTAAAACTTCATGTTTAAGGAAACTGATTTTAAAATAATGTTCTACATCACAAAAATATTTTTTCGTTCATAGTTGATTCGATTTTAAGTACACGTCTCCGGAAACACGATGTCTCAACAAAACATTACCTGGTGAGTGATTTTCATGTGTTTAGGTTGAATAATACATTATTGTACAGATTAACAGTATTGCTTTATATTTTAAATACAGGAAATGCAGAAAATCGTCGACCAAGGTAGACCAAAGGATACGATTGGTTCGTGAAGAAGTTTCCAATCATCCTCTACAACGGTTCCAAAACAAAGTAATTTTATATGCTTGTCAAGTTGTATTTTGTATTTACCTGTATTCAACAAGTAATTCATCCAATTTTCGTAAATTTACTCTAGAATCGTACTAATACGACAGTAGAAAAACCTACTTTACTGAATCAGCCACCTGTCCAGTCAACCAACAAGTTCACCTACGATGCGATGGATCCATTAGATCGTATGTTGGAGGGAAATGATCCGCTGAGTATGTTTCAAAAGCAAGCTCAAGCTCAAGCTGAAGATGAAGATGTACGTTTTTGTGTACATATTTAATACTCACTGATTACGAGAATCGTTTAACTGGTATTTCTTAGGACGAATTAGATAACAGTATGACAGACAATGTAAAATTCAGAGGACTGGAATCGTGGAACTCTAAAAAAGAATCTATGGTATCGAAATTCAATTCCAGTGAAATTCTAACAATGACTAGTTGCTTTTCGTTACAAGATAAAGGTACGTATTACCGGTTTCGTCTGTATATTTATTTTACAAGAAACTAAATAATATATAACTGATTTTAAAGGTACATCTTTACTGAAAGGAAAACCGAACCGTCCCGATGATTATGAAGATGGAATTATTTTCGAAATAAATGATATTCACCCTCAGGATTATTGTCGGCGAATAGATAAATTTCATAAGGAGGTTATTCGAGCTTGGAACGAAGATCAACGTGTCAGAGCTTTAAAAATTGTGATACAGGTACGAAATGTTGAATTTGAGGTTCATTCAGGTAGTACTGAAATTACTTCGTTATAATGGTTTATTTTCTTTTCAGTGTTCCAAATTACTATCAGATTCTTACGCTTATTGGTTCTATCCCGTTAAATACTGTCACATCACTGAGATTCTCGATACTTTTGGCGATCTTGTATACCAAAGACTGAAGGAAAAATGCGTTATGACCGGGTAATTATTTTAAAATATGTATAATTTATGAGATGCTCGAGATTATTATTTTTGTTTTTATAACCGTAATTATTACAGGTATAACCAGTTATTCGGTAAAAATTTGAAAAAATTCCCTGATAATTTTACCCTAGATATGGTACCCGATGCAGCCCAAGAAACGTGTCATAATTGGTTCTACAAAATAGCATCAATCAGAGAATTGATACCGAGGCTTTACGTAGAATTAGCTTTGCTTAGGTCTTATGCCTTCATAACTAGCGGGTATGAATTTAATTCATTGGCTCTTTTTAATGGTTACATATTATTCTTTTCTAATATTCGATTTCGTCATTCTAGAAAAAATGGCGAAATATTAAGGAGAATCTCTGAAATGATCAACGGTGTCGGTGATCCGATAGTTTCGATGTATTTACGCTGCTACGTTTGTCGTGTAGCTTTGAAATTTGGAGCCGAAGATTATAAATTTTTCAATGATAATTTCGAATCTGTTCTTCAAATGACAGCCAAAGTACGTCTCTCCTATCGGAATTATTTTTGTGTGCTTAATATTGCTAAAAAAAAATTAATTTTTTTCTAGATATACGCCAGTTGTAAAAATTTACGTTTAACATTAGAATTCCCGAAGTACATAGAATCTTGTATGCCACCGATGCAGTGGATGTTTCAAGGTATACTTTCAGATGTATCAGATTTAGAACTTGATAACGTTCATTCACAATGGGTATCTTATTTTGATGAAGATAATGACAAGTAATTGTGTACATAATTCACTTCTCGACGTTATTCCAAATTCAAATAATACTTTATTAATTGAAAAATTTGTTTTATTAGCGCAATATTACTCTATTTACTGTTAACCGCATCAAAACCATATTATATTGCAACAAATGGGCCAAAATTTTTGAAATTAATAGAGAATGCGAATCACCTAGGTGAGTTTAAAAAATATACTTACATATAATTCATATAATTTTATCTGCAATTCCTTACAATTTTTTTTTCAGATGTTCCAGTGTATAAATTGTTGTTGAATCTTGGTCGAAATTATGAAGAGTTCATGAAGGAAAATCCATGTAATGTGCAACCGGCTATAATTAAGGATATTTGGCCTATGATTAATAGCGTGGATAGTGGTGCTGATTATATGTTAGTTGTTGATCAATGGATACCATTGAGTATGCCTCATTTTACTGTAATTTTAAAGCAACTTTTATTCGCTAATTTTGGAAAAATGATTTCTATTTGAGATTTTTATAAATTTATATTATTTTACAGGTGGCAAAAGTAGATGATTTGTTTACCAATGTTCAGAAATATTTAGCGAAAGGAAACTTCACCGAACGTATGTACGCTCAATTGGAAAGCGTCATTAGAAACTTGAGTGATGGAATTGAAGATTTTACGTCACTTGTGATCACTGTAAGTGCATCAAACTTTCGATTCGGCCAAACATTAATTTTCCGCTGAAAGATGATTTTTTCTTTCGTAGGAAAGTTTGTTACCATTTTTAAATCTGTTTCGTTCGGAAACGTCGAAAGTCAACGTGTGTAAAATTATGATGGAAGCTTTTGTTAAACGTAGTAATGAGACTTTCGTTAATGATACAGTAGTACTGAACAATATAATGCATATTGCGCGGATTCTACACGATTCCATCAAGTAATTAGTGTTCATAAAAATCTGTTTCTATAAATTGATAAATGTTTACTAAAAATAGGTCTTTTTCAGTGCTCTTGCCGTTGAAGACGAGAAAAAGCAAATCAGCAATCTGATTTCAACTTTTGTTCGAAGGATTGATTTCGGTCGTGATTTCGAACAGTTATTAGATTTTTACGTAGAAGCCAGAGGCACGTTTTATAATCTGGATGTCGTTCATGCTACCTTAGTTCAAGTAATTTCTCAATTTATTAAAGTTATTGAAGAATTTCCAAGTAAATTTTAATTATCGTGATGTTTTAGTGTGTAAATAAATTAGCTTTCGAAACATTGAAAGTAGTTAAAGGACGCCACACATCAAAAACATCTGATTTTGTTCGAGCTTGTGCCGCGTATTCTTTTATAACCATTCCATCAATAACATCTCCTCTAACTAGACTTCAGCTATACATGATATCGTGTCAAACAACCTTAGCCAATCAGTGTCTTGGTCAAGGTAATTAAATTAATTCATAAATTTCTTTTAATTTTTGGACTGGTTTGTATAATTTATTTTGTTTGATTACAGCTGATGCTTACTTTAAAGCCATTATCGATACTGTGGCTGACGTTCCCAAAGTAATTGGGGAAAAGGGAGAGGAAAAACATACTCAGAATATTTTAATTCCTTATATCAAAGAATTTATGTCTATTTTATTAGTTGCTCCGGTGAGTGTCATAATTAATTGAATTTTGATCGATTTCGATATTTTCATTCTCATGAACAAATTCTTCTGTTTTTAGGATAATCCTTCGGACGACGGATCTTTAGTTTTGGTTCGTACTTTGGCTAACGTAGTGAAACAATATGCTTGGGAAGAACCGAATTACGTCAAGATTCATCTATTTGTGAATATTCTTCATTTGTTGAGTGTCGAGTATCAAGATTATTATCCCTATCATTTCTTTAATGGTAAAAATTATTTGATTCTTTGTAATTCAAATGTATTTCAATTTTTTAAACATATTTTTTATTTTAGTTGATTCGAACGATATCCTGTATGCATCTGATTTACAATTTCGAGAAGAAGTAGAAACCATTTCCACGGTATTGTTGAAGCAGATCTTGACTCATTTAAAATTAATAGGCGATAGTGAGGAAGTTAGGAAGCAAGTGAGTTGTTTAAAATCAAAATTATTGCCTTAAAATTCTCCTTTTTCATTTTTTGAAAATTATTTTTCTTTCATGCATTTTAGGCTGAACTTGCGATAGAACTATTTATGTGCATCATGCTAAGAGCAGATATACTCAGTATAGATGTAGCTAAATTATCGATTAATTTGTGGAATTTGGCCAATAAGCACGACTACGTCGATAAAACTCCGGCGGTAAATTAAAAAAAAATCTAGTGAATTCATTTTCAACAATTTGATTTCAAATTAGTTCATCTACGTATTTTTTTTACTTTGCAGCTAAATATAGTCAAATACTGTTTACGAAGTTCTGAACCGGATTCCGAGTATGCTGAAATGTATTCCAAGTTGCTGAGTAAATTTGAATAGTTATATGTAGTTAAATTATGTTACTTATCATGTCAATTAATGTTTATCCAATGCCATGTTTTTCTCATCAAAGAATTATTCTTGTGATTTATGTACCTATATTTCTTATGCATTTTATTTGTACCAAAATTTTTAGTTGAGTTATTTATTTACGAATAAATTTTTATGGAACGTGTCTTGTTTATTCAACTTACTTTATGAAAAGTATGTCTTTTCAATGTATGTTAGTTTTGAGAAATTACTATTCATCGAAATGTAGAATCAAGAAATAAGAAATGTTGAAATTTCATTCTGTAATGAAAGATGAGACCGGAAAATAATATGATTTGTAATTTTTTTCAACCTGTTGGTCGTTGATTACACGACCACGTGCTCAAGCATCAACTCATTCCGCAATGAAAGTGGAGGGGGAAATTGTCACTGATTTCTTATCAGTTGTATGCGAGTATGCGAATTGTTTTGCCGATTGCCGAAGTGATTTTTGTGAAATAATTGTGAAACTGAAATTTATTTCAAATTATTTTTTAATTGTGGTTTATCTGTAGTAAAACCATGTTTTTAGAAGTTTTCAAGAACGTCGTTTCCTCGTGTATGGAATAATTCTTTGGAATGAAGTAAGTTGAATGATGGACATTGATTTTGATTTTATTAATGTTTGTTTTCCTCCTGTGTTCTCCACTCGCCGTGTTTCATGTATCTTGGGTAATTTTCTATATTGTACTCTCAATTGGAATTTCAATGAAAAAAACTTCAAATAATTACCAACTTTCAACAACAGTACATTTTGTCTCAGATTGGCAGTTCAATCAGACTATCTCTTACACCTCATATCATTGTCTTCATCTTTTCTGGTTTGATTTTCATTACAGAAATGAAAGACGATAATTAAATACTATTATTTATTACTGATTAACATAACTAGTGCTGTTTACTGAAGCCCTCAAAGAAGCCACTTACAGTTTAACTTATATATACACTTTTGAAATGTTAAAATGATTAACATAATTAAAAAATAGAAATACGTATCATTTGGTGTTCATGATGCCAAGAAAAGATGTTATATAAAAATAAAATGCCAAATTTTTCAACAATCAACGATCATTTCCTATGATTTCAAAATAATAGTAAAATGATTATGTTAATAAATACGGTTTTTAAAAATAAAAGCTTCGAATGCAATAAACGACGACTTAGAAATCTCCGTCGTGAAGGTCAAATCGAGGAGGGAACGCTAATCCGTCGAACTGCGGCTTCACTGGTGGGCGATGTGCCTGAAAATTTAAATTTGATTTAGTAATCTACATTTAGCAATATTTCTATTTGAAATTGAAACACTGACACAATGAATAAAAAACATTATCATAAATTTCAAAGGAGTGGGATTTCATTCAAGGAAAGAAATGAGGTATTTAAGGTACAAGGCATTAGGTAATAAAGAAAATTGTTAGAATGGGTATCTGCTTTTCAAAGTCAATTAACTTACAAACAGCAGTAGTATCTTATTCCACGGAGATTTTACGAGATTTTTGTGACTGTAAAAATAGTGTATGATTCGAATTAACCTCTTGGAAGAATTTTCTCAATGATGATGAGCCAGGAAGGAAGGATAAATGAAGAATAGAGATGTATAAAAATAATAAGTATTTGTAAAAGTTACGAGATACTTACGAGTGGGCTAGACCCCCTTGCGGTAGATCCAGATCTACCTTTCGTTCTCATTTTTTGGATGGCTTGTTCTGCTAAATCAGCACGTTCTTCAGCTTCCTCTAATTCTTGTTGAGCTTTTCTGAATTTGGCCAAGTTCAAGGCGGCAATTTCTTCCTGCAAGTGAACATTTAAGAGAATGAAATGTGTGACTTTGGAACAAAATGTTGCTGGTTTACAATTGATTGAATGTTATTATAAAACTTACGGCTTCTTCTATCTGTCTCTTGTAAGTCTTGATTTTCTGTTGTAACTTATCAACTAAATCTTGGATACGTTCGTGGTTCTTTCTGTCTTCTTCGGCTTGGAAGCTTAATTCTTTAATTCTTCTTTCGGCTTTACGTAAGTTCTTTTGAGCGTCAGCGTGTCGCCTTTGTTCGCCGTCTAATTCATTTTCTAAATCACGTACTCGTTGTTCTAATTTTTGGATGGCTTTTTTGCCTCCTTTAAGTGCATTGTTTTCAGCTTCGTCTAATCTAATTTGTAATTCCTTAATTTGGGTTTCTAATGCTTTTCTTAATTTTTCTTGCGTTTGAGCGTGGTCTTGTTCTGCTCTTAATTCATCGGCAAGACGAGCAGCATCTACCATGGCTTTCTTGGCTTTTTCTTCGGAGTTCTTAGCTTCATTTAATAATTCATCTAAGTCAGACTGTGAACAAAATGAATAAGGGTTAGAAAAAAAATTTACCAAGAGTGTACAAAAGGATGAGTTTTTTGAAATCTTACATGTAAGGTTTGTAATTCGCCTTCTAATTTCCTCTTAGCGGCTGAAATGGAAGTAGCTTGAGCAGATAATTCGTTCAATTGTTCGTGAGCATCGCTCAATTCTTGTTCGGCTTGTCTGCGGCCTCGGTCGGCTTGTTCTAATAATGTTCTAGATTCTTCTAATTCGTTTTGTAAAGCGTTGGCGCGTCTTTCAGAGATTCCAAGTTGTTCTCTGGCATCTTCACGTGCTCTTTGTTCTTCTTCTAGGGCAGTTTGTACATCCTTCAATTGTTGTTGGTAGCGTTTGATGTTCTTTTGAGCTTCAGCATTGGCCTGTGAATCAAAATAAAGTTTAGTAATTGGAATTTGGAGTAAAATGGAAAACACAAATCGTAAAGTCAAGAAGATAGGTATGTTACCTTGTTAGCGTGGTCAAGAGCAATTTCCAATTCGTTGATATCAGCTTCAAGTTTCTTCTTCATACGTAAAGCTTCAGCTTTTCCTTTAGCTTCAGCTTCTAAACTAGCCTGCATGGAATCTAAGGCTCTTTGGTGGTTCTTTCTGGTGTTTTCGAATTCTTCTTCTTTCTCTTGTATCCTTCTGTCAATTTCTTGTCTTACTTGCGATAATTCTAATTGGGCTCTGAGGACTTTGTTTTCTTCTTGTTCAAGGGCTGCTTCGGCTTCTTCTAAGGCAGCTTGTAATTCATCCTTTTCAACTTCTAACCTCTTTCTGGCTTTTTCGATTTCGTGAATGTTGCGTCCACCTTCACCGATTTGGTCAAGTAAGTCTTTAACTTCATCAGCCAAGTTCTTGTTTTCACGTCGTACGCTTTCGAGTTGTTCTTGGGCTTCTTCGTAAGCTCCCTTAAGTCTGAATAATTCGGTGGAGTAATTTCTGCATTCTTTCTGACTAGCATCCAATTCAGCAGCGAGGTCGTCAACTTTGAGTTTCCATTCACCAATGATCTTGTCAATGGCTTTGGCTTTCTTTTCAGCGGCATTAGCGATGGCAGTGGCTCTGTCGACTTCTAATTGTAAGTCTTCAACTTCGGTAGCTAATCTTTGTTTGGTCTTTTCTAAAGCGATGACTTTCTGGTTCAATGATTCGATGGTTTCTTCGGCTTCGGCGAGACGAGCTTGTAATTTACGTCTGCGAAATAACATAGAAGAATTTAGTCGAATGTCGAATGAAAAAATTAAACGATGGAGGAAAATGGAAGGATGCTTACTTGGCTTCTTCTAATTCTTCAATGCGGGCTACACCTTCAGATTCGTATTTCGTGCGCCATAATTGAACTTCAGCGTTAGCTTTGCTCAATTGTCTTTGGATATCAGCCTTAGCTTCAGCTTCTTCTTCCAAGTGTTCGCGAATGTTATCGATTTCGTGTTCCAAGTTACGGAATTTGCCGAGTAAAGTAGCACGTTCCTGCAGAAATTAATTTGTGATTAAAAATTGATCGGAAATTATTTTTTCGGGGGGGGGGAGAGAAAGGGAACTTACGCGTGATTCTTCATCCGCCAATCGTTTCGTGTCTTCCAATTGAGTAGCCAATGAGATCTTGAGTTTGCTTAATTGAGATACTTGAGATTCGGCTTCCTCTAATTGGCGCAATAAGTCGGAGTTTTCAATGCTCAATTTCTTCTTGGCGGCGTCGAAGTCATTCAATGTGCGGTTCGTTTCGTCTAATTTGCCCTGAGTTTCGCCTAATTGGTGTTGTACTTGTTTCAGGATCTTTTCGGTTGCAGCCTAAGGAATTCCAAAATATTAGCAACATCGAAGGCAGCATCAAATGGTGAGTTGTAAGTTTTGTTTAGTAAGAAATATAAAATTGAAATATTATGGGGAGATGAAACAGATACTACAAACTAAGAAATTATAAGGATGATGATTCGAAATAATGAAAGTGTTTGAAATAGAAACCGAGTTAGGTATGATGAAAAACATAATTAGCTCATTTATAATACGAATTAGTAAACACTCAAGTATTAATTGTTAGGTGAATAAAACTCACTGAAAATGTTATCTTATTAAAGTACATGTTATTTTATTGCTTCTAAATAATTCTCACAACTCTTCGAATAATGATAAAGCAAAATACTCGTAATCAGCTTATCCAATTGCTTTTTCGAAAAAAAAAATTGAAAATCAAGCTCAAAACCTGCAAAAAAGCTGTATAAAATTTTTGAAGGCGTGTTCGTAGCAGGAGGCAAATCTATAAACGTCTACAAAGCTTTTTTAGCCTTGATAGCGAAACACTTTTTTAAAGAAAAAAAAGCATCAGGTTCTGCGAAACTCGTTCCTATCTAAATACCTTTTCGTTCGTAATGTGGTCTAAGCTGGCACGTAAGTCATTAAGTTCGCAGAGGTATTGGCATTTTTCTTTTTCGGCTCTGTTATTTTAAATATAACGATTAATCATAGTAATACGAATGTTCATACATGCTGTTATAAAAATCCCTAAACTATTCATTTATGGTGTTTCCTAAAAACCTCAACTCGAATTACAATTTCATGGTCAGATTTTAAAAGCTCCCTGAGCATCTCTTTTCCTCAAAACAACATGTTAATCCATGCACAAACTCATACTACGTGTTGGTAAATTTGGGAACAATTTTCTATGTTCTCAAAGGTTTAAAAATTAACGCATGCAGTATTCTACACTCCAAAGTACCTTCTCTCTTTGAACTTGATCGACAGCCGCTCTGGTATTATTCAAATCATTTGCTAAATACGCGGCGTGATGCTCAGCTCTAAAAATATCGACCATTTAATATCTCACATGATAATTTCACAGACCATTTTGTGCAGACTGGAATTCACCCAGAAAACTTACTTGGTCTTCAGTTTGTTGAGTTGGTCGATTTGTTCGCCCATTTCAGCAACAGCATCGTTGTGTTTCTTTCTCAGGTTGGAAAGAGTGGCTTCGTGTTGAATGTTGGCTTCTTCCAAGTCGCGTCTGAGTTTGCTCATTTCGGCTTCACGTTTCTTGTTCAGTTCGATTTGAGCAGAGGTAGCACCACCGGCTTCTTCTAGCCTGTCGCCTAATTCTTCTAATTCTCTGGCTAAGTCGGCGCGTTGTTTTTCAGCCTACGAATAATTTTTCACCAAAGTTATATTGACGAAAAAAATACTTTATGGCAAAAGAGAGAGTATGAAAAAATTACCTTGGCACGAGCTTGTCTTTCGGCTTCGACTTCTTCTTCTAATTCTTCGATACGGGCTTGCAATTCTTTGATTTGTTTCTGTTGTTTGCTGACTAGAACTTGTTCGTCTTCTAATTTGGCAGTGAGAGAAGCGATTTCTTTGTCTTTCCTGACAATGGTTTGTTCTAATTCTTTCTTATTACGTTCTAAATCGGTAACGGTTTCTTGGGTCAATTTCAAATCGCCTTCGATCTTCCTCTTGGATTTTTCTACGTCGCCTCTGCATCAAGAAATAACCACCAGAAAAAATTACTACCTTTATCCTACCAAATTATACGTTTTCAACGAGTTTACACGAATGTTATTAAAATTGCATAACCTGTTTGCCGTAAATACGAAAAAAAATATTTACGGTGAACTGGTTATGCAATTCATTCGACACGTTTGGTTTGAGAATTTCGTCTTACATACCTGAGTTTCTTTTCGCGTTCGAGGGAATCTTCAAGTTCATCCAAAGTTTGTTCCAATTTCGTCTTAACTTTGTTCAAGTGGTTAATCTTATCTTCAGCAGCCTGTAATTCTTCGGAAGTCTTTTGTACGGTTTCTCCTTGGATCTTCTTTTCTTTGTTCAATTTATTGATGAGTTCGTCTTGGTGGGCGATTTCATCGTTCAAGTTCCTGATCTGGTGATCCTTGGTGGCCTTGTCTTGATCAGCCTTTGGGAATAAAAAGTCAAGTACGTAAGTATGGTGCAATTTTTGACGAAATTCTGATATGTATCTAGATGGAAATTAAATTACCTTTTGCATGGCCAATTCGAGATCTTCGATATCTTTCTTGAGTCCAGAGTTTTCTTGTTCCATTTTTTTCTTTTGTTGGAATAATTGGTTCCTGGCATCTTCTTCCTGTTGTAATCTGTCTTGGGTGTCCTGTTGACAAAATTTTAGATGAATTTAATAATAAGGAATTTCATTCGAGTGAAATGAAAATTTATTATTTTGAATGAGATGAATTTTTATGAATTATGTATTTGGTGAACTGAGAATAAAAATAATTTTGTCAACGACCGATCGAAATTTTTGAATTCGAGATATGAGATGTGGTAATTGAGTTTTTGTGATGAGGGAAGCAACGATTCAAGTAGAAGAAAATTCTCATCATTTCTTAAAATGCAGCCACGAAATCAATTATGAAAATTCAAATGAAATTAATATCATGTTAATGAAGAATTTAAAATAATTTTTTCAAAAAATATTCTAGTTGGATTCTTGTTTTGAAAATATTTTTTTATGATGAACACTTTTTTTTTAACAATTTTTTTTTTAATTTATAAAAAAGCTTATCAATCAATTGACCCAAAATCAAAATTTAATTATATGGGAAAGCAAAGCACGAGGAAAATTCAACCCAAACCGTGTGATTTTCATCACTCAAGGAGAAAGCACAGTGGAATAAAAAGAAAACAAAAACAATTTTTTTGAACCTCCAAAATTATTTCAGTTTTTAGATACATGTTTTTTGTTTTTTTTTTTCACGGAAACTGTCAAAAAATGATCAGAAAAGAGAGGTTAATTATTACGAAGATCTTTTCAACTAATGCAATGTCATTTCAAAATTCGGCTAAAAACTGATGTACGTAAAATGATCTCAACAACATTTCCAGCAAACGCTTATTCCGCGACCAATTCCAATGACAAGTTCAAAGACCTCCCAGAAACGATGCATAATGTAAAAAGATCGGCGATATAATTTCGCGCCATCCACACGTAAACCGAAACCGAAGCCATAGCCTATTTTTAAATTTGAAACAATTCCAGAGTGATATCACGCTTCGAGAACACGATTTTTTGGACATTCCACAATAAAAAAGAAGGTTAATAAATATCAAATTTTGGATCCATTCCCATCTGTCACGGAACCCTAACGTCGGTGGCGAACGTTACCTGAATGTTTTCAACGTAGCTTAGCTGGTTACATTTTGACCATATCATCACTTCGATCATTTTTTTCCCCTCTTGAATATCGTATTAAATACGTTCTTATTATTTAATGTCAAATAGTTGAACTTTTGGCATCGCCACATCCCTATCGAAAGATTTAATGCATATGGATTGGGCGTGGCGTGGGTTTGCAAACATCACAACTTTTAACGAATTGACCATCTCAGCAGATGGTAAACATTCCAACATCGAGATGCAAAAAAACAGAACTTGTTCGACAAAGTAATCAGTTTAAATTGTACCGAGTTTCGATGAAAATAAACAATTCTCGACATTGTATCGTCGTCGATGTGTTATTTTTGGACTTGTTGGGAAATTGATCGGGGTTACATGCGTGTGAATGGTTCTTGGAAGTGTTCTTTTTTTATCGGTAGTATGCAATTCTTTGGATTATATCATTGTACTCGAGTACTACAAAATAATGTGGATTTAAAGAAAACAGGAAGATGATTCTGAGATTTGTTTAGAAGTTCGAAGTGGTTCATTGAGGTCATTGATTCAAGCGTTGATTATTGATACCTAGCTTTGGCGACTATTACGTTCAAATTATTTGGTGGGTACCTAAATTCAAAGCTCTTGAGTTGTTTCCCCTCTAAAAACACGATCTCATTTTTTAAAAAAGTAAATTGTACCATAATCTACTGACCTAATATAAAATTTCTCAACTAAACGTAACCCATTTCAAAGTACTTCCTTTCTACTATCGATCCCTTTCATCTACCTATGATTAATACACGAGGTAAAAACGTCCCCGATGGCTCAATGCCAGTGCATTTTAGTCGGCTTACTCCCGAAACACCATCAATTTAAAAAAAACTCTGTACAATCTTTCACTTGTGCATTTCATTTATATAAATTTTTCCATCCTCCCACCTCGTGTTCATTTACCAAGAAAACAAAATCCGCCGGTTACAAGAATTTCAAAAGATGATTCAACACGTACGATTCATTCGTATATTAAAAACCAGAAGGAAGAAATAGCCAGAACATGCTGGAATGACATTTATATTACTCGTGTATGTCGAAAAATTATGTAAACGTCCAAAACCGTTGTTAAGTGATTTATGAACTTTACGTAAGAGTGACATCATCGCGAGTTATTTTTATTTCGGAATTTCTAGTCGGGTGATTTGTCACAACTGGAGAATCACTTTGTATGTTTTTCTTTTCACGGCGATGAATACGTAATTAGCATTGGTGATTGATTTGTACAAATAGTCTTATTGATTTAAGGAATTGGCTAGTGAGAGTAGGTTTTTCTTGGGAATGGTTTGAAAAATTTAGACAAGGTGTTCGAATTGTTTTACTTGGTTTAGGAAGATTCGTGATGATTTTTAATCGAATGTGGAATTTTTTCCTGAAGAGATTATGTATCAATTTTGGTGCTAAAATTGACTGAATTTTTGAATCGTGATCTATTTTTAAATTTTGAGAGACTAAATTAAATTGATTTTGCAATCTTTAAAAATATTTGTTAGTCACCATTGACAAAAGTATTATTAAAAATTCCCTAAAAATGTAATCACATTTGAATTTTCACTTTTAAATAAAATATTAATCAACTGTCTTGGATTAGAAATAAAAATCGAATTAAACGTACCTGTAATTGTAATTCTAAATCAGCCTTTTGTGCTTGTAATTTAGCAGATCGTTCTTGAATGCTGGATAATTCGCCTTTCTCTCCTTCCAACGAAGATAACAACGCTGTTTTTTCCGATAACAATTTGCTGTTCAAAGCTTCCAATTCTTTTCTTAATTTTTCTTCCTTTTCCAAAGCAGTCTTGGTGGTAGCCACTTCCTCTTCCAATCGCTGCACATCGGAATCCATTATTAATTATGTATTATATTAATGCACTTAACCACACCAACTTAATGACTAATGCAGTTCGCGAAACGATTTGAGAAAAGCCGGCGGGCGTACCCACGAGCTCGGAATCGAATGACGTAGGCTGCGAGTAGGTGGTGAAATATTTGAGAAAAAAAGTAGGGGCTGGGCACTTACTAATTTAGAATCGGGCGTTTATAAATAATACGAGTACGAATTATAAACGCGATAAACCGATAAAAAAATGTCGTTTTATAAATAAACTATACGCATACTATACTAATGCATTCGTTATTTGAAAAATTTTCACCACCGCCCTCTCTTTTACACAATGATATCTACTTACCCGTAAGTCGTCTTCCAAGTTTTGTACGTTGAGCAATGGCTTTACACGAGTCCACATCTTCCACCATGGCCACGTTCTCAATTTCAAGTAGTTTCTCAAGTTTCTTTGGACTACGATTAAGGCCAATCTGTAATCAAATGGCGAGGGGAGGGGGGTTATTCAAGTTCAAATTTTTAGACTGGTTGCAGAATTCCTCGCCGAGGAAGGAAATATTCGGTACCTTTGTTCTTGCAACTTCTTGAATTGTTTTCGGCTAATGTAACCACGAATGTAACCTTGCATCCAACTGATAATTTTGCTCAAACGTTCGTCACGGATTTCTTCCATCTGACCCAAGACACCAGCTCTGAAGAATACCTATATCGCAAAATTTACTCGAATTAAGGTGTGTTTTTTTCTCTCATTTTTATCGAGTGAGTTTTTTTTTTCTGGAAGCGTAATTTTTTAAGCTACTCGTGCAAGCTTACATTTCTCCTTTGAAATTTAATTTGGGTTATTTTTTTACCCTTCGCAATCGATACTCTCTAGTCTCTACCGAGACGAATTATTATAGAATTTTATGATTTGTTGGCAACGCTGTGTTTTTTTAATGATTGAAAAATTCGATGATCAAATGTGGGTATCAACGAAATGTTATTTTTAAATCAGCGTCTCCGGTAACACTGCTGTTTAATTCTATTGGCGTAGTTCAAATTATTCGCAATATTGGTAATTTTTTGCCTAATCGTTTTGCATTGATGATGATAATTTTAATGTAATAAGTTTGTGCATATTATTTGGCCTTGTGATCGTAACATTGAATTATAACGATTCGAAATTGGCAATTTTGCGAATACGCAATTCTTGTCGCTCATCGCTTGATTTTTTTTCGAAGTGAAATAATACGAGATAATGATAAAAATTTAACAATTTTACATTTTTAAAGTGATTTTTAGTGATTGAAAATTTTTTTTCAACGATAGAATTTTCACGTTTTTTATTTATTTATTTATTTATTTTGGAAGAAATTTATTCAATTTTTCAGGGTTATGGTAACCTAAAAAAAAAAAAAAAAACTATTATCTTTCACAACCACTCCTCACTCCTTTGAAATTTTCAAGGAATTTCTTCATTTCTTCTAACAGATTTTTTTTAAACAATTGAATATAATTGATCCCCTTTTTCAAATTCGGATGTTTATTTGGAAAAAAAGTCGTTTTTTTTTTTAAATGAGGGAAAATCCAACTCTTCTGCCTCTTTGTTTGCGGAAAAATTTTCGCAAGATCATTTGATTCTTAATGTTTTTACTCATTTGAAGCAGCTTAAAAATGAACGATTAAATTTAAAACTTTTTGCTTCAAACCATCATATTCTTTAAAGAATTCAAATATTGAAAATTTCATTTCTCAAATATTCAGTGGTGAGGCTGAGAAAGCAATTTGATTGGTTTATCAATGAAATCGAACTTTTTCAAAATTTCAAAATTCAATTGATGATGAGACCTCTTAGCCATTTTTGTCATCGACTTCTCCAATTTTCTTACCAAAGTATGGGAGTCGATGGAGCAGCTGATGAGAAAATTTCAGTTACTCATTGAAAAATTAAGGGTTCAACAGGGTTTTTAAATTTTCAAAAATTTCATTTTTGAGATTCAAGTTCGATCAGAGTTTGGAGAGGGCAATTTTTTTAAAAAATTATGTAAAAGGGATGAAAATAGTACACCAGCGCTGAAGGTCTATCATCGCATTAACTTCTTCTACTGTTATGCTTTGAAGCCTCTTTTCAACGTGAGTGATGGAAGTGTACCTATTTTTAGAGCCTCATTTTCTCAACAAAAGCGTACAAAATCTCAAAAAGTGCAAATATGGAGTGGCTGCAACTCTAGTAATATTCTTTTTTGGTAATTTTGTGTTTGTGGTAGCATTTTAGATATCAATTTTTAACTTGAGTGAGAGAAAGTGTATTTTTGAGGTTTACATTTTTCAAAAAAATCTCATAAAATTTTGAAAAGTGCAACTGTACTGCAAGTAAACCTCCAATGTTCCCACAATTGCAGCTCTCTATTCACATTTTTCGACATTTTTCTGTGTTTTTTTGAAAAATTTGACCTTATCAATCTGCTACATATTTTTCTCATTGGTTTTACAATTTGGCTTTGGCTCTAAGGGTCAATTGAAAGAAATGTGACCAAAAGTAAAGATTTTTACAATATTGTAGATAACTGTTCAAATTTTTCATCCGCTTACATTTTTTTTGGGCTATTTTGAAAAATTTCGGGATCTCCAATTTTTTAATTGTCGATCTCAAGATTTTTCTATGGGATGTCTTGTTGATTTCCATGCTTCAATCTAAAATTAGGGAGATCGATGCCCGAATGAGCAGGAATTTTCTTTTGGGAAAAGAATCTGATGTAATGGGGAAAAAGTGAGTGGAAGAAACTCAACGTTTAAAATTCAGCGAGTGATGTATAAAAATGTATGCTTTTCTAGCTTTCGAACCTTTTTTTGAGTGAATTTCACCTAGAGATCAAAACTATGTTCACAGGAAGTAGGAACAGAACAAAACCTGAGAATTTCCACAATTTGATAATTATTAATTTAACCATCTGATTTATTTTTTCAAGTTATTTTATTCATTATTTCAGAGGTGGTTGTCAAAAAAAAAATAAATAAATAAAATAAAGATGATGAAACTTGGAAAAGTTTTTTAAACCAACAAACTTTACCTATACATATGTACTTCAAATTCTCACCAAGCAGAAGGTTTTTTATGACATCCTGATTTAAAATTATGAAAAAAATATTTTTTGACCTAGCTTCCTGAAAGCTGGGATTCCAAATTTTGACCAAGAAAACTTTTTACTTTCGTTCCTTTGTTTTTGTATTTTTTTTTCATGATTCATTTCTTGGCCTTTCCTTGATATTTTTCGGCATGAGAGTCAACGAATAAAAATTTTTCAAGGAACATGACTTTTTAAAGCAAAAAAATTCAAAGTTCCTCGTTCACCTTCTATCTAACTTCAAAGTCGCCTCAACCCATAAATGGACCTACCTCGCGTATTTAATATTCCTAATTTAATCATTTGACAAATGGCGCTTAATCGAGACCACAGCGTTGCCAACTGTTTGAAAATGCTCGTAAAAATATTGAATTTAATATCCTTTAATCGGCGTGAAAAGATGCTAGCGAGGTTCACTTCGCAACTCTATACTCTTTGCCAAATCAAAGCGTATAATATGATTAGGTACTACTTACTCGGATACCGATCACGATCTACCTCAGGCTCACTCCTTTCCTTACATTTGATTTATTTAATCGGAAAAAAGCTCGATAGCCGATGATCTAAATTCTTCTTTTATATTTCAAACATGCCAAAAATGAGCAAGATTTATGCCCTTATCGTTAACTTTATAGTGATCGTAAAACAATAGAGAGAAATCGCGCAAGTATAAATAACACTTGACGTAATACCGTAGCCTCGTAAAATTCTCACTTGCATTTGCAATCGGTTAAATATCGTCGCGTTATTTGATTTGTTAAGAGGCCGATAACATCGGTACATTTGTTTCTTTTTTTTTATGGTTAAAATTAAAAAGCCATAATTATTCTAAAATGTTAGTGACATTTTTTCCATCTCGTTCATCCTTATATTCCGATCACTGTATTACTTTTTTCCAGTATTCAATCTCATACTCGAGGATATATTTTTTAAAATTATTATATTTTTGTTTAGAACATCGTATTCTGATCATTGATCAATATACCTTGGTATGTCCCAAGCGATATTGGTCAGTATCCACATTAATACCGTCTAAAATAACCCTGGTTGCATCTTTCGGATCCATGCAATCGGTAACTCCTCGTGCATATAATAATCTATATCTGTGTACAAAATATTTTCAAACGTGCAAAAACCAAAAATAACAAAACAGCATCATATTAAAGCATAAATACTTAGTATCCGATTCCCAGTACTTGGTGGGTATGATCGAAATACCTTTTTATCAAAATACGAAAGCGTACCTACATCGTATCTAATTTGTCCTACGAAACGATACGATAGGCACTAAATAAGCGAATTATTCATGGGGGTTCCCATTTTTATGGCATGGCACTCGATTCGTAGAGTGTTTGGTGTAATCTTTTGTTGTATGTGGAAAGCGAGGAAACACACTTGGGAAGCGTTTTCTAAACAAAAAATACTACTCAATGGGAATGTCAAGGGTACATGCCTTAGTATGACCAAGACGGTATTGATCACTATCTAAATTCACACTTTCCAAAATAACAGCGGCAGCTTTCTTCACGTCTGAAGATTGGTCGACAGCAGCAGGCGCCAAGATTTTATATCTTTGCGTATACGCAACATAATTAAATTACAAAATGGATAATGGTACACAATGAAGAAAAAAGAAAACAAAAAACATGCTACTCTGGGCTTTAAATCCATGCTATGTTCTACTCAGATATAAACGTATAGGTTTTTTTTCTTTCAAAATGAGTTTTTCGCAAGGTAAATCAAGGTATTTAGGTAGGTATATGGTATGGGTGAGGTTAATAATATGAGGGTATACACAATGGGTAGGTGTATTTTTTTTCTCTCTACAATTACGTGCCTTTGTAAAACCAATACGATAGCTATCCGGATCTAAGCCCACTTCTTGGAGACATTTAGCCGCAGCGTTTTTAGGATCTGCCTCGGCAGACATTATTGCCGGTGCTAAAATCATGTATCTTGAAAAATACAAAATTTTATTCAATTTTATCATCGATTGAAGTTCAAATGAGATGAAGATCATGACAGTGGGTTGGGATGGTTGGGTTTTCGTTTTCGTATGAATTAAATAGCTTAAATACCTATGTAGAATTTGAGATGGATATTTATAAAAAAAAAACTTACCGGAGTTTGAAGTCGGGGTAAACCATTCTGTTGGGGAAACCTTTACGACAGATACGGATACCTTCAAGTACACCGTTACATGTCAACTGGTGCATTACTAATTTGGAATCAATTACACCTGTGAAAATAAAGTTATAGAGGTTAGTGATCGTTTCGTATTCCAGTCAGAGTTGAGGGAAATGTTGAGTTTTTGCGAGATAGTTGGCAACGTCGCAATTATTTCTAGCGAATGCGAGTGAAAAAATGAGAAATTCCATTCTCAGGAAATAAAAACCATCATACTGAAATTGACTCAATATCAGACCTGCTGTCCATTCTCATAATTGAAAACGCGTTTTGTTACAATTTTTTTTGAAAGCGTTATTATCAATAAAAAGAATCAATTTTTCCATAGATGAATAGGAAGTCACTCAGAAAATTTTTTAGTTCCGGAGGTACCCCTAGAAGGGAGATATAGGTCCTGAAAAAGGGAGTATTTTTTTAAAAAATCTTCGTTTTTTCGCTCTAGCCCTGACTCAATCTGTCTTGGAAACATTGTCCAGTACCAAAATATAGTATTTGAGATTCTTTGTCGACCAACGCTATTGACATCAAAATCCTAGACAACTTTTAGTATTTTTATTGAGTATAGGTAGTTGGAAATTCGCGAATCACTTCTTTTGGGGTAAAGTCGTGTTTTGAGAGTCTTTTTTTCACAGATATTTCCCGTAAATTATGCCAAAATATCAAAAGATTTCATTTCTGAAATTGGTGGAATATTTTGAAATGCAGTGGTGCCATTTTTCAATTTTCTTGTTCATTATTGCTGATTTTAAAAAATCGAAAAAAATAGCCAAAAAATATAATTTTTTTAATTTTTTGAA
The DNA here is from genome assembly GCF_950023065.1 of Planococcus citri. NCBI lineage: Eukaryota > Metazoa > Arthropoda > Insecta > Hemiptera > Pseudococcidae > Planococcus > Planococcus citri. The sequence goes on from NC_088679.1 coordinate 34,753,787, forward strand.
ATTGGCAATAATGACCAAAAAAATTGGCGCCACTGTTATTCCAAAATATTCCACCAGTTTCAGAAATTATATTTTTTGATGTTTTGGCATAATTGACGCGTAATATGCGAAAAAAATTTAAAGCACGAATAGCTAGCTTACTATTTTATTGAATAAAAATGAAATTTTTTTGTTGATTTTCAGAGAATGTTTTGAATTTAGTTTTGATGGATCCGGACATCTCATTTTTACGATAGATTGGCTCGACTTTAATATTTTAAAATTCCTCTCGATTAGTGTACAGTTTCCTTCGAATACGAATGAATTTGTATTGTAATTTTGAAATCATAATTTCATGACTTCAGGGCCGGAAATCGAATTTATCCAAGTTTCTGAATTCTGAAACTTCCAAACCATTATTCCTTCCCAATAAATAGGTAAGTCCTCTTTAAAAAAAAAAAAAAAAATGAAAACCATAATTTTTGGTTCAATCTCATATTTTGAGTATTTTCCCCTCACTTCTGTGTCCCTTCTCTACTTTCCTTTATGCAAAAAAAAATCACATAAATTTGTGGAATTTTTTCTGCCTTAGTTGTCCATAATCCCTAACATGTTTACTAATTTATTGTTCTTTCAAATCATGGTTGCCAACTCACTCAAAATTTAAGGGGAAAATTGGAAATTCTATTTGAAAAAAGAAAACTAACCAGGCTGTTTCAATTCATTGGGAATGATACAACGTACGAAGTGAGGTTGAGTGCTTCTCAAAGTGGTCATCAAGTTGTTCAATTGTTCCTATAACAAAATATAAAATATTAATATCCATATTTTTTCACTTGTAGATTTAGTCGAGTTACTTCAATATGAAAAAATACAACGATCAGTGATGAAACAAATGTTAGATAGGTATTAAGTTAGCATTTAAAGCGTATGAGAATTTACTCTCTTGTTTTGAGGAATTAAGAAAATATCGTATCTTTAGTAGGTTTGATTAGATGTTATCCAACAGGAGAAAAAAATATCAACAAATTATTGGTATTCACTGATCATAACATACGAACAGCATTAATTAAATTGAGAAAATGAAAAGAGATTTTATGCGGTTGAAAAATTACATATAAATTGCAGAAAAATGCCAAAGGTTCATGAATGTTAGTAAAGCAAAAAAAACGAATAGGAAAATTAAGTGATAGATAAGATTCGTCTGAATAATCGTTCACATTAGAATAGGTGTGTATTGTTTGTGTAGGTAGGTAGGTACATTCCACGTAGAAAATTTATAAATTCTCGTGATGGTGAGTCCATCGTAAATGGATGGATTTATAGAACAAACAGGAAATGAGAATTGACGACTTTATACGTAATTTTATTTCAAATTTACTGGAAAAAGTTCCATCTTCATTTATGTAAGTAGAATTTTTTTGAAAAAGAACTGTATAAAGTTGCCATTTTTTAATGACATGCCATGAATTACAAAATATATTTTTTCATTTTACGATGAATTTGCATTTCAAAATCGATTACGTGTATTGATGCTTGTTTAGCGTACTCGCGAGTTTATAACTTCCGCATAACGAAACATTAACTACATATAATATCAAGTCAGCCAATGCTTTTGGCATTGCATTACTTATGTATTACGTTTTGTATGCAGATTTGGAAATACACAAAACAAGCACATCGATTTTGAATGACACCTGACGGTAATAATCAGGTTGATATATTTTTTTAAAAAACAGGTAGGTAACCAATTTGAAACCCTTTTGTACCTTATATGATGAAGATACAGTAGCGAAACCACCACCTTTTTTACCTCGTCCACCTCCTGTATTTATTGAAACAAATAGGAAAAATTTGTGTAATTAGTAATCGTAGTGTTGACGATAGGATATCGAGTTTTTCGGATGGATTGATCGAGGACTGAAGATATGCGATATTCAGAATTTGTGGGGATTTTTTTCAAGTTATTTTGTTACACTTTAGCCAGGCGATTTATTCACTAATGTAAAATATAACGCAGCATTTTAGCCTTTTAAAAAGAAACGCAGGCACACTAGAGGGGATCTTTACCCTGTATAATGTGGAGACGGTTAAGAATGATGAACCTTTTGTACGTTTACCACCTGTGTAAATTTTAAAACGAGCGTGAGTTAAATATATAGAAAGAATTCAATATTAGACATCATAATGCACTGAAAAAGATATCTACCTATCAAAAGTTTTTTAAACGTAAGAAACATCAAATTTCTTTCATACATTACCATATGAATCAACGTATCTAATAAATGATTTTATCAAATTCTTAGGGTATAAATATGTAGAAGAAAATGTGCAATTTTTTAGCATTTTTTTTAAATTTCCATTTGTGAATCACAATTAAAGCTGTAAAAATAATGGTCATCGTCATTCTCTCTACAATACGATTTCTGTTGAAATAGGTAGGTACTTAATATTGTACTTCTCCATTCCCCGAAAAATATGTTCTGTTATGAAAAATTTGAAAACAAATGAAAACGTAAGCATTACCTTTAGCATCACCGCCACCAGATTGTCCAGCGCAATCAGCGAAAATTTCGATCAAGAGTTTGTTGGTACCCTTTTTGAATTGATCGACGACACTGTCGTTCAACGGATCCTTGTTCTTTTCTAACCATCCACTGATGTTGTAAGATACCTAGAGAAATATTTTAAGTAGATAATCGCTCATTTTTAAGAGATACCATGCTACTAATATTTGGCAAGTATTGTTATCAAGTTTAAGAATACTTACAACACCGGCGTAGTGACTAATGGCGAAGTGACCAGCTGGTACACCTGGCTTGGGTGGTTTGGGTTTCTGGAAGTTGGGTGATTTGCCCAAATGGTTGTTCATCAATTTTTCTTCGAATGTTTTGTCGGTAGCTTTAGGGAACATAGATTCTTCTTCAAGGATGGAGAGGATACCCATGGGCTGTTTGATAAAAAAAAAAATAGATTAGAAAATGGCGATGATAGAGAATAATTTTAATTGTTTAATTTTTGGCGAATTTTTAACGACGTGTTCGGTCATTAAAAATTCAAATTTTACGAACATTTAATATTAAATTTATATTCTCTTTAGCAAGTTTAAAGTTTAAGTTTTTTACCAAAAATGTAACAAGATTTTTGTGATTTATGTAAAGAAAAATGTAGGCTATTTTCTCAAATGTTCGTAAGATTTCATAAACATTCTAATTATGTTAACAATATTTTATGTGAGTTGATGGTCCATATGCATTACATAAAAGCTTCAAACATTCACTTACCTTTTTTCATAGGTTTTCCTCAGCACACGATTACAAAATACAAATAGGAAAAATTGACCAATAAAAGGAAAAGAAGCCCGATGGTTTTCTAGATTTTTTAAAAAACTCAAAACTGGCAGAATTTTCTATTTTAAATTTGGAGAGTTACTTGACGTGATTTTTGAGAATTTTTTCTTGAACAATTCGCTGAAGGGATGTCTACTGGGCCAGAAAATTCTAAAAACTTGAAAATGACCCGATTTTTGCTCAAAAAGATATGTCACATGATATTTGACATTTTTTTTGCATTTTGACCAGAATTTTGGAGCTTTGTACTTCCCATCCTTTTAAAAATTTCTGCACAAAAAGTTGATTTTGCAAGCTTTTGCGAAATGAGCTTTCAGAAAAAAGCTCAACTTTGAACTTTTAAATTATTTTGCGAATATTTTTGAAACTGTTTTGAATTATCTTAAACGCCGAAAACAGATTTTCTCCAAGTTGTAGCAGTCTCGAACAATTCAATTCCAAAGTTGGGCGTTATGATGAGAAATTTCAACTTATGAAAAAAACAAAACCTCGCTCCACCTGCTTCAATAAAAGTCGGGGAAGCCAATGATGGCGATTTCTAATATGAGAAGCCTACAAAACATTTTTTGGAGTAAAATTCTTGTGTAGCTCATCTTCAGTCTAAATTATTTGAAATCTTGGAAATACCTAACCCGAATTTCAATTTTACAAATCCAGTAGGCACCCTGTTTGAAGATTTAAATATTTTTTTAATGTTTGATAAACTTTTACCATTACCAAAATTACATATTTTCAAAATCTAAGAAGCTACAAATATTTGAAAATTATTTTTAAAATTTTGAGTTGAAAAAATATTTTATCTGAATGTTTTCTGGTTTTGAATATTGAATTTACTGTAATTTTTTTTTTTAAAGACGAGCAAAAAAAATTGTTCAGAATGGTCTATCTTCAAAATGGAAGAAGTAACATGCAATAAAGCTATTGAAAGAGGCGAATTTGAGAATTTGAGTCTGGGTATACTTAGTTTCTTCGGTTTTGAAAATAGGATATTTTCTTCAACAATTTTTTTTTTTTTGTTGCTCAAAAGTTACTTTGGAACCTTTGCTAAAAGTTTTAATTTTTCACAATAGAACCATTGCCCGTTCAACTGTGCTATTGAGAAAATTTCAAAAAAATTTCGAGCAAATTACGAACATTTTCCCTTATATTTTGCGTCCACATTTGGTTCAAATTGTCACAAATGATTATTCATCTGTCCCTCTTTACAAAAAGATCTAATTTTTTACAGCCAAAAAATTGGCTTTTCTATTGTCCAAGTAAGTTTTGCTTCTACTGTGATCCGAGGATTCAAAAGTACCTACATGCCATTTGGAATGCCACGAAAATTTTAAACCTTTTCATACTATACCTTTTCAATGAGATCTATACACATTTGTAAATCCATTCCGAAATCGATAAATGTCCACTCGATTCCTTCTCTTTGATATTCTTCTTGTTCTAAAACGAACATATGGTGATTGAAGAACTGTTGCAGCTTTTCGTTGGTAAAATTGATGCACAACTGTTCAAAGCCGTTTAACTGTCGATACAACAGACAGTTTACAGTGAAAATGGAACAAACAACACGTGAACCATCTCGCCACACGTATGTCTTGTATACGGGGCGAAATGGCTAAGGCAAAAAAAAAACCTCAAGAAAAATAAAAATACAACTCAAAACTAACATGAACGTAATGAATAAATAATTGCGATGACTATAAATGGGTGGATAGGTATATGTGAAAAAATTGCAACGTTGTTAAAATAAGCATGCGAGACGACATCTGTTTCGAAGATTTTTATAGTCGTTTTCGCATCGTGAAGCGTAATTCCATCAACACTCATCCTGGCTCTCTCGTCAGCCTAATTTGGTACCTTCTCAATCAATTCGATACAAGCGGCTAAGTCCATTCCGAAATCAATAAATGCCCATTCAATTCCTTCTCTAGTGTATTCTTCTTGTTCGAGTACGAACATGTGGTGGTTGAAGAATTGTTGCAATTTTTCATTTGTGAAGTTGATACACAATTGTTCAAATCCGTTGTACTGTTAGTGCGTATATAAATATTATTATCGTGGGGTAGGATATATGGTACATAGGTAAACAAAAAAAAGGTACTAATTCGAGACTACAGAAAAAACAACGGGTAGGGAAAGGTTCTGATTTTCTAAATAGGCATGATGATGGGATGATCTTAAAATGGGTACAAACGCATGCTCTTTTCAGCTACGTTATGGTACCTTTTCGATAAGTTCGATACAGGCTAATAAATCCATTCCGAAATCGATGAAAGCCCAATTAATACCCTCTTTCTTGTATTCTTCTTGTTCCAGGACGAACATGTGATGGTTAAAGAATTGTTGTAATTTTTCGTTTGTAAAGTTGATACACAGTTGTTCGAAACCGTTGAACTGTTTTTAATAAAATAAATAATCAAATTATATGACGTGTTCTAATGAGATGAAATTTTGGGATAAGGTATTGGGTTTTTTATACATCTTGAAGACATTTTTGATTGTATTCATAATTCTGTATTTTGGAATCCGAAGGACGATCTGCCAGATATGTATTTACCGAGTAACTTTTTTATCGGCTAATGGAAATCTAATCTTGGATTTGTGTTTATATTTGTAAAGGTACTGTACCTAAATATGTTCCTAACTTAATATCTCATTATAACGGGGGTAAAACGAATGAAACTTACGTCGAAGATTTCGAAACCAGCAATATCCAGTACACCAATGAATGATTGACGTTTTTGTTTGGTGTCCAAGGTTTCATTACATTTCTTTACTAAGAATTTGAATAGCCTGTCAAACATAGCCTTTGACATGGCACCAACGGAGTAAGATACCTATGAAAGAGTACGTTGCGTTAGTTAAGTATCTGCGCGAGAATTTGAGAAATTCGTTATAAAACAGGCCATACTTGATCCTTGTTTCTTCCTTGGGTTACGAATTCGTTACCGACTTTGATTCTTGGTTTCAATAAGTTCTTGTAGAGATCATCGGTATCGATACCTAACAATTTGGCTACTCTGCCACCTTCCTGTTTAACGAATACATTTAAATTAGAGACTTTTCCCGAGGAAATAAGATAAACGCGCGTAAATATATTCGAGTGACCTCAGTTCCATCAGCTTCAGCTTGTTCTTCACGACCACGTTGTTTGAATTTCATACAACCCATGTGCATTACAGCGGCGGTGATCTTGTAAATGTCGTTCTTTTCTTCTTGAGTGAAACCCAAGACGTCGAAGGCTTGCTATTGAAATAAAAAGATTACGTATTAATTTTAAAATAGGTATAAAAACGAATTTTTAATTGGAATTTAAACTATTTGAACATATTGGTTTTGGTTAGAATTATTTCAAGAGCAATGTGAAATTTCATCATCTCTGGTGATCTGCGGAAAGATGGTGAACAAGTCTAACCAATATTGGCACTGATCAATTCGACTGTACAATTTTTTTAATTTTTAGTAAACTTACGTCGGTCAGTGTGAATTCTTCGGCGTCGTTAACACCAGGAATGGTGATTTTTCCTTGAGATACATTGACGTAATCGTAGATATCGTTACTGAGCATACACATAGCTGAAGCGATTCATTGAATAAGCATTATGATTTATGTTAAATTGCGCTGTTACAGCTTATAGCATTAAAATAACTATATTTATCTAGTAATTAAGTACTTATTCAAATTTTGGTAGTCTCTAAGGGGAAAATGATTGAATCTGATCAGGTCAGAACCATGATAGAGAACTCTGATCTGATTAGATCTACTCATATCTGCTCAGATCTAATCAGGTTTCCTCTATTGAAATTGATAAAGACTGAATAAATCTAATCAGATCAAAACGTCGATGTGACCGGATTCAAATTGGATTCATGGAACGTCCGCGCATCTGATCACATCCAATCATTTTTCACCGAACTGGAAAAGCGCACTGGGATTTTCAGTCTGCTTTACGGGTCTTAATTACGTATTATTACAGTCTTCAGAAAATCTGAGACATTATTGTAGAACGGACAGTATAGGGAATCTCTTGCCTCTTGATTCAACTGATGTCAGTCTCAATCTCAAAACTCAAAACTGTCATAAATTGGAGGTTATAACTAACAATCAGGATTTCTTTTTTCACGACTTGATTTTGTAGTTTTCATTCTCTTTCTTCATTATTGGTTTGAAAACAAATTATTTCACATGCTTAAAAAAAGTCACGAATAAAAAATACATGCGATGGAACATTTGACAAAATGTTGGGGAGATGTCAAGGTTACAGGGAGAGGGAAGGGGAGAAAAACATGCATCATTGACTAAATAAACAGTGCCCCAAGAGCCCTAGAATAGGTAAATAGAAGAGCTCAGAGCTGTGCGTTGTGAAAGCTCGACATCAAAATCCTCTCTAGAAAAATCATTGTGATGCACAGGCCACAACACGCTGAAGGTATGAGATTTGCATATCCAATTTTTCTTCTGAAATTGTATTTGTAATGATTCATATTCTCGGAATGCATACGACTGACCCCGAAAAGAAGGAATTTTCTCAAATTGCTCCAAATGGCTATTTTTAAAGGAGAAATTTGGAGGTTACCTATGTCGAATAAATCGAATCTAATTATAGCTCAAAACATGAAAAGTTGTAAGGAAAGCTTGAAATTTTCCATCAGGTAGTAACTGCTACGTTATAAAATTCTTTTATGGATAAGTTTTGAAATTATTTTGCATCAAGTATAATTTTTCAAATTTTCAACTTTTCAACATGAACATTTATTCTGAGTAGGAAAAAATTAAGCATCTTAGGAAAAAAATGAACTGAACAAAAACTGTAACATATAAAATTTTCTTTCTGCTTTAAATAATTAGTTTAAGAAAAGTTGAAGAGATATTTACAAAAAACGAGGAACTTCTTAAACATGTTTTTAAACAGTCTCATTGTTAGCATAAATAGCCTATTAGAGTAGATCGCAAAAGAAAATATCGAAAGATTCTGACTATAAATTCAGTGTTAACTTTCATTTTGAGTTGAAAATCTTTAGAAATTTTTTTAGCTCCTTAGGTGCCCTATGGAAGAGAGATGTTTTGGTAAAAATGACCAAATCTCAAAAATAATTAATACCTATCAAGATTCTGTGTTGACCTAGGCCATTGGCATCAAAATCTAAGACCGCTTTAGGATTCATGACACTGAGTGGTTGAAAATTTGCAATTTGCGTAAGTATTTTTGGGTAAATTCGTATTTTGAATTTTTTTTTGTTCCAGAATATTTCGCATTAATTATGCCAACTGGAAAAATATTTTTGAACACGGGGGTGCCAATTTTTTGGTCATTATCGCTAATTTCAGAAAAATTGAGAAAAATTGCAAAAAACCGTAATTATTTTAGGTTTTTAAAATTGGCAATAATGATCTAAAAAGTGGAACCACCGCGTTCTAAAATATTTCTACAGTGTTTTGGCTCATTTAATGTGCAATTTTTAAGAAAAAGTTTTCAAAACTCAAATTTAACCTAAAATAATAGTTTTGCAAATTTTTAACTGATCAGTAGAATCCTAAAACTCGAAACTACCTTATCTTTTGTGATTGGGCCATTTTGTTTAAAACTGTTTGGGTGCAGACTTGAGCAAAAAAAGCACGATTTTTTCAAAAATGCCAGAAGTGCCTCTGAAGCTAAAATTTTTCCTGAGTGGCTTTCAACTCAAAATGAAGGTCTCCGGTGGATTTGGTCGAAATCTTTTGACAGTTTTTTCTTGCGAATTTTGCAAAAAAAAATAGCTCTACTATGGATGATTTGAAAAATAATTTCATCCAGTTTCAGAATTGAATGAGTAGCAGAGAAGCACATTCAATTTCAAGTTTCCATTCAATTTTGGAAAATCACAATTTTCTCTACTGTTTTTGAAAGTATGTAATAGAGAATAAAATTCCATAATGTAAAAAAAATCCCAGTGTTATTCATTTTGCACGTGTGACAAAATTCAAAAAAAAATATATATAAAAACCACTACACGTGTTATACACAAGACATTTAAATCCACACTAATTTTTTTTAGTTTAGTTTTAAGCATCGCCCTAAAAAATGATTCCAGCAACGTTTGATTTTGATTTTCGAACATCTAAGTAGGTATTTGGAAGATGAAAAAAATCCGCGCGTAAAAAGTCAAAAACCATTTCGACTTACATCTGTAACCATAAATCCTTCTGAATCGTTCACGCCAGGTATTCTGGTAGTTCCCTGACTAATGGAAGGATAATCGCTGACTCTATTACTCAAAAGTGTCATCTCTAAGGAATAATACAGATGTATATAAGGTTAAAAAAAGGGACTAGTAGCATTTTATTAAAATGACTATGTAATTGAGGTTTTCGGCTTCAATGATGACCGTTTTCAAAAAAAAAATATTGCACCGTAAAAAAAATAATCGAGCAAGGTGCTCGTTCAAAATTCAAAATATCTCTTTCTGCCGAATACAAAATGCAAAATTTTCCACGGCACGTGAAAGAGAATAAAAAAAGATTGACACAAAAAATATGGTTTTGAAGAGAAAAATTGTATATGATGATCGGCGGAATTCGACGAATTCCATGTTTTGAACACGATCATACGAAAGTGCCAAAAAGTATAAAGCGCGGAATCAGTTACAGTGTAAACGTTGGCAATATGTCAAGATTACAGGATTGCTGGCTTTTTCTATTTTAAACGCTCGATTTTTAGGACAGCCAGACATTAAAAGATGAAACAGTATATCGACGCTGGAGAATAAACGCAAATAATTTTAATAGCTGTCGAGTTTTACTAAAATATACATAACGTGTGTAATAAACACAGCGCTGATGTGATAAGGTGTTCTCTAAAGCAGTAAGTAAGCGTTTACATATTGTCCCTCCAAAAGACAATACAAAATCTCTACAAAACTTACGTCCGTAATTCTAAATTCTTCTCCGTCATCTACATTGGGAATTGTAGTTTTTCCTTGACTTACGAAATGATATTCGTTAATGTTATTCGATAATAAACACATGTCTGTAAAATGTTAAAAGGTAACAAAAAAAGGTTAGTACGAATAGTATTCGCTCGGTCGAAGGAGCGAACCTATAGGAAATGGAAAAAAAATAACTACTGTACGTAATGTTTCAAAATACAAAATCTAAGATACAGAAGGGAAAAAAATCATCTATATTTCAAAAAAAAAAAATCATCGTGGGAAAAATCAAAACTCAAAAATCAAAATCAAAATCTTCATACGAGGTGCAAACCTTACGAAAATATTTACATTTGTGTGTTGATATTTCGTGTAAATATTTCATTCAAGTTTGTCGTGTAAACTTGCCAATCATGTATATGGTTTTACTCGGTACTACTTAATCAAAAGATCAAAACTAACTAGATAAAAATGCAGGTACAGGTTCAAAAACTATGCAACATTTTCATACTGATGTGTATGATGGATGAAAATGTATGTAGGTAGGTCTATCATGTTAATGTAGGTAGCTAGGTACTAATGTCTAATATGAATGATGGCGGTTGAAATACGAGAAAAATGTGTATACAAGGAAACGTCAGTGGTTCCTAACACGCGTAAATAACTGTACATAATGAAGCGAAATCGCACTCGTCTATCTCTTTCATCTACAAAGCACTATGAAAACAAACTCGAAAACTTTTCTACTCTTTTTCCATTTTAAAAGGCTTACATCAGTAATACTAAATTCCTCTCCATCATCTACATTAGGGATTGTAGTTTTTCCTTGAGCAATGAAATGGTAATCGTGTATATTGTTACTGAGCATACACATGTCTATATCGAAGATAACAACCAAGAATTAATTCGACGTCTTCTATAGTATATTTTTTTCAATTTTGCATAAGTTACGTTTAAGAGAAATAAAATTACATTTTATATAAGTACCTATAGTTTGGTTAAAAGTATGGATAACGTTTACGTACCTTTCACGCCGGGAACTGAGCCAGACATAATTTGGTAGAAAATGTGGTAGGAACGTTCCAAAGTTTGTTGCGAGATTACACGAGCTTTTTCCAATAAATCTGTAGGTACGCAGCGTAATCGATTAATTAAAAATTCTCAAAGTAGAAAATCTTCAGTTTTTTCAAGTGCAAATACTCACAAGTTTCGATATCAGCTCCGGCTAATTTTCCAGAGGGTCCGAAATGAATTCTGATGAATTTACCCTGAACAATTACGAAAATAATGTTATTTTATTCGAGTTTTAAATCGTGAAAATTGTATCGATAGTTAAAAATATAATGTAAAAACTTACGAAACGAGAAGAGTTATCGTTACGGACGGTCTTGGCGTTACCGAAGGCTTCAAGTACAGGGTTAGTTTGTACTACTTGATCTTCCAATGTACCTTTCTTTTCGCTAGCGGCTTCATCTTTTTTCGTACTGGCACCAACAGTGGCGAAGTAAGCGATTACTTTCTTCGTGTTTTCAGTTTTACCGGCACCAGACTCACCACTAAGAATTGCAAAGTGTAAATTAACTACATTGCCTCGTCGTCATTAAACAGACCACAAGGCCCAAGAGTGAAAAATAATTTATACTTACGTAATCAACATAGATTGATTTTCTTTGTCTGTTGTACGAATTTGAAGGAACGAAAAATGAAAACAAAAATTGATTAGTGATAGTTTTTTTTCTTCAAATAGGTACCTAGCTTGAGAGTTTATTTATTTGTATTTTATTGAAATTACTTGTAAGCATGTTGACGTAAGCGCCGTCAGAAATGGCGAATACGTGAGGAGGAACTTCATTACGCCTCTTGCCTCTGTATAATTTAGCACAGCGAGTCGTATATACAGGGAATCTTTTGTAAGGATTGATGGCAACGCAAAACAATCCGGAGTAAGTCTAAATAAAGAAAAATACGTAGTTTTTGATAATTTCGTGTAAAAGTTGCTCTTTTATGCATAAAAGTATATCTAGAATCAAATGTTCCAAGAAAATGCCAGTTGTGGTTTAATCATTAATAGAGGAGGAGGAGGTGGTCGCCCTATTGACAAAAATTGTGCCTACAACATGCTGACCCAATTGACTGATCTTACCCCCATTTTCCAAAATCGGTTTCTTTCGGTTTAAGACTTGGGATTTCTCCAGCAATTTCATGATTGGAAATATCAAAAATAAGGCATACTTACCTGAGGTTATGAACCGACGTCAAGTGGGTCACTAACACGACTAAATATATGGTTTTGTAGGTATTGAAATTTATTTAGACAGAGTATATGATATGTTTTAATAGACAACTGGAATTCCCAAACAAAATCGACATGTCGAACATACAAGTAAAATTTTTCGAGGAAAAAACTATCCTTTTTCCTCTTCTTAAGTTGATGTGATAGATAATCCGAAATATCCGTAATTTATTAGTTTGTGGAGGGAGGGGGTGAAAAACAGAGGCTTGTCAAGACAAAATTACAAAATTTTGGCCCAAACCCCCTGTTTCATTTCTTATTTTGCTTCAAAATTTACGTAGTAAAATTGGAACAAATTTTTGGGGCAGGAAGAATCCGCAGACACCTACGTCTTGAATCTCATAATCTTACACTATTTGGAATGGCTAAACTTCTAAAAAATTGAATTTTTTGGCTCTAAAATTCATCAGAAAAGGGTCAAATTTGTTTATTATTTGTCAAGGGTCGTTATTCTTACGCAGTTTCGATTTCTCGCGAAAGTGTCGAAAATTCAAAGGTTCATATCTCAGGTCTGAATAAATTTGAAATAAATCCATCGCTTGTAGGTCTTTGAAAAAAATAAATGGGATACCTATTTTAATACTGAAAACTTGAATTTTCATGATAAATACAAAAATTTGAGAGCTAATCGTTTAAAAATTGAAAACAATTGCAGTGAATATCTTTTTCACCATTTTTTAAAGAACAAATTAAGTCTCGAAACTGCATCTCAAAACCCCTAAGAGGCATAAAGGTCCCAAATTTTGATCAAAATTCAAAAGTGAAATTAAGATGATGTGACTTATCGACGGTTTGTAATTTGAAGGGGCCAAAATTCGAATATTTTTTTAATTTCTCGATTCGACTCCCCTGACTTCAAAAGTACCAAAATATTGAAAATGAGGAGGGGTCAATACACATTTTCAATACTTTTCAATCCCCCCTCCTCCCCGAGTTGAGAGCTGGTAGGGCACAAAACATTTTTGCTCTAATATTTCAATTTTTTAAAGATAAATTTATCTACTCAGTCAATGCTCGGTATAAGTAACTTTTTTCAAAATATACGAGTGTCCATTCAACCACTTTAAGGTATGTGGATTTTTCGATTGGAATTTTTTCTGCCAGACAAATCAAAATAGGACGAATGAGAAAATATTGATAGCATTTTAACCACTCATTTCCTCATTTTCTTGATGGCATTTTCCTGGTTATTGTTTTCTTTAGAAGATTATATTTTGAATTCCCAACTCTGAATATTCTCATTAATGACTCAAAAAAATGAAAACGTTTATTTATTTTGGAATTCCTCAACGGGAAATCTGTTTTTGAAAAAAAGATGGTATTCAAATTTTTAACTGAAATCAGAGTGGGATTTCAAAATGACAAATATGTACAAGTAAGCTACGTAAAAATATTCTATAGAAAAAAATCTACATGCTAAAACTTAGATTACCAAGTACTGTCAGAAAGACTTGATATTTCGAATATATACTTAAAGCCACTCGAAAAAAAAAATCGCTCAAAAAACCATACCGAGCTATTGATATTCTACTTTTCAAGTTCAAAAATAATGATAAAAAATCGCAAACTACTCTATTCAATCTAAAAACTTCTAAAGGAAAACTGGGTACAAACTACTATAGTCTAAACACACTAAATCCAATACTAGGTAAAGGTGCCCATTGCGAAGCTATCGAAGCCTAACATTGGGCACCAGTTATCGTAAATAATTTAGTGTTATCTTTTCGCAAAGTATAGGTATTTCATATCAGGTTATGTCTATCGGCCTGATATTTTATACATTGAAAAAAATCTCATCTACGGATGTAGCTATGAAAAAACTCATTCAAAGGAATACTCAATCCAAATGAATCAGTGATGAGGTATATTGTACAATGAAATCATGAAGGAAACAAAAATCAAAAATCAAAAAAAAAAATGCACGCAAAAATCCGTCAGGTTGGGTAGTTGACCTGATTCAAAAATCAAAACAAAAAATAGCCAACATCAGGATAGGTAATACTCGTATGGAAAACGTTGAAAAATACTCCATCGCGTCGAATGATGAAAAAAAAAATGTCACCTCAAAGCATACTTACCTACTAAATTAGTACAAATATGTATGAGGTAATTGTGTTCTAAATTTAAACGCGCGAAAGGCGCCATGAACTATTATGTAAATTCAAGGCTGCGATGGCTTAAAAAAAATACCGTTCTAGTTTTCGTTGCCAGTAAAAGATGAGAAAAAAATTTCTCGCGATGATATTATTTTTTCAACGTTTTACAATCGTTATAACGGATCTGTGGTACTACTTTTGGCTACATTTGCGTAAGGTACTACAATACAGTATATGGTTTCATGGTATACAGCTGCAAAAGGTATACGTAGGCAACGCAAGCAAACAGGCCACATCCGGGATTCGCACGCTAAAAAATTTCGACTTACGTAAATGAGCTTAGCGTAATATCTTTCTTTCAAATTATAAAGTACAGAGGCATCGTTTAAGTACGTCAAATTTGACATATCCTCGCATTTTTCAAATTTGGGCGGGTTTACTTGTCCTACTTGCTCTTTCTTGAAGTCTTTCACCTACAGTACATAAGTGTTAGTGTTATTTATAAATGATAACTTACGTAGATCAATTTAGCATAATAACGTTGTTTCAAGTTATGTAAAACAGCTGCGTCGTTTAAATACGTTAAATCGGCCATATCTTCGACTTTTTCGAATTTCGGCGGATTGACCGGAAAGACATTCTCTTTCTTCATGGTTTTTTCCTGCTCATATAACAGCATTTTACGTGTAGCGTATGATGAATTAACATCGTGTTAATTTAATAGCACATAGATCCGAGGGAGATTTTCACCTCTCGGACTTCGAATTATCGATGTCGATAGAAAATGAAAATGATCTCGAAAGATCTCATTTAAAATTGATGTATGTGCTTCGTATTGATTGGTTTCCCTTCCGATAGTAGAAATGAGGCAGTTTAGATGTACCAAATGTCATCATGAAAATTTTATAATGAAGCAGATACAAGTGAGGTAAAAAAATTGACGTGTTCATTTTGGAAAAAATGAATTCCAAATATGGGCGAAGTTGAGGAGGCAATAAAATGAGGGAGGGGGTTCTGCGCCAGGAGCAATCTCATTTTTTGTAAATATTGGGGAAAAAATGACTTTGGTCTCAACCAGTCGACAAAGGAGTCAAAGTGTGCGCATCTAATTTATTTAAAATTACAAATAGGTACTTTTAATGGGGCACTTGCCTGATTAGCTACAAATATGTATATCCAATCAGAGGTACTGATCATTTTAGAGAGATGTTCTAGAAGCCTTTTAGGCATCTTGACTTTATGCATTTCTACTCACGAAAAAATGTTGAAACATGATATTTAGATTCATAATTTGTTAGGAGAGGGGATGATGGGCGTGGTATAAATGTTTAGGATTTCCGCAAAGGAATGAATTTATTTTGAGATCAGTGGAGATTGCTGTTCTCTGATTTGATTTTCTTGATCACCTAATAATTATATGAACACGAAATTGAGTGAATTTCGCAATCAACTATTTGTTCATAATGTGGATATTTTTATGGCAGATTTTAATGCAAATAGTACAAAACTTTGGTTTGTACTAAAACTATTTATAATGTTGCAGGTCACATGATCGGGAATCATTTCGCTTCATATCAGAATGCCAACGATAAGAAGCCAGTGCTTTTCAGTGTTACTCAAATTGAAACAAGAGTGTTCGAAGAATTCGAGCTGTTGAAAGGGTGAAGTGGTAACTGGTAAGCCTTTTAGTTCTTTTGGAACATTGGTGAAATATTTTTCATATGAACCAGTATCAATTTTTTTTCAATCAAATTTGTTATTCAATGTTTATGCTTCTGGAATCATTTTTAAATTTTTTCCAAAAAAAAAAAAAGAAAGGAAAGGTTATTTTTTAAAGGTAATGCTTGAGATGGCTTTTATTCTAAAATTTTAGATTCTTGACTTTCGCCCATCCTTCTCGATTCTCGAAATTGATTTCTTTATGAGAAAATAGTTTACAAATTTGTCGTTTTCTTCCAGTTCTGCCGAGTTCTCAGCACTTCTCACTTTCAACCCTCCTCCCTTATCAAAAAAAATTATTTATCATTACCCTTTTTTTTATGACAGAATGGCTCTGGAAAAATTTCATTGATATCAAATGACCTTCAGATCGACCTCCTTGAAATCGTGTAGGTATATTTTTAGGAAGCTAAAATACTTTCAAAGTCTTAACAAAAAGTGAGAGAGACTTGAAGTTTATTAAGATTCCCAAAATATAAAAAACGATTCAAATTTGAAAAATTTGAAAATTTTTTAACAATTTAAACATTTTTTTATTTTTTTGACAACTTTGATTTACTTGCTGTTTTTTTAACAATCTTTAATAATCCAAATTCTTTGAGTTTTTTTAGTATCGGATTTATTTTTTCACGAGAAAAAAAACAACTTTCAAGGAAAGGAAACGAAGACAAGGTGAAAAAACGATCCTTTTCATAATAACCGTTCCTTTTTCACTAAGAAATGCTTCAAAATAATGGATAATTTTTCTTTTTTGAGTAAACCTGTGTGGTAAATAGGTACACTGATGACATTTGGTACAATCTCTGATTAAATTTCTCTATTTTCTACCGTATAGTTATTAATTATTATGATAAAAAACATTGAAATCCCGGTATTACCTCTCCGCCGGGCAATTTAACATTGACCAAGTCTCCTTTGGTAGATTGGATTTCTCCTTGTACGAAACCTTCAGCTTCATCGGGAACCCAGCAAGCTTTCTTGGCATCGTATGGCTTGGTTTGATCGATACGTTTTTGTTCCAATGATATGTACAAATAGGGGGTTGGATCGGGATCATCACCCTCCTGTTTAACTGGGCGTGGCATTCTTTGAGAGATTGAAACAAGCACTTATAATAAAAATTGCACGTTCAGTTCCACGATGTTTCTGCAAAAAGCAAAATTGATTTTAAAAAATAACGTATAAACACGTAAAGTCTGGTATGTATGTAATAATACACGCGAAACACGAAGCTCAAAGCACTGAGCACCGGGTACTCGTATGTATAATATAAACTTGTGACGTTAAAGCGCGAAATGTGCAAATGTACGTTAGAGAGTGGAGGGATTTGGTAGTTTTATTTTAGGAAATATAAACACGTATAATAATTCTGTCATGTTTTTACCAATTTGGTAACTGTCCAGAAGCTTTTAGCAGATGTTCTATTTCCTTTTGGGTAAAGTTTTCGTAATTTGCGTTACGAGGGAAGCGTGTCTGATTTAAATGCACTTTGGAAGCAGGATGTCAATTTTTTCGCCTTGTTAGCTCTCTAAATATAAGCTGAGGTGTGAATTAATCAGAATGGGTGGCGTTAGTTTATACTAAAGACCATATTAGACTGAATAATTTGCTAGTGTACACATTTTTTTGGCTGGACTGTTGCATTCTTGTCTGTCGCTGGCTCTCTGGCCAATGACAAATGTTGAGTCAGCGTTGCCAATTGAGAGTTTTTAAATTAAACTTGGTTTTCTGGTTGAATCGATGTACGAGCATGATCAAGTTTTTCAATAATCAAAATTTAATTTTTTATATTCTCGGCGAGGGTATGCTGGCTCGTGAATTTGAGAAATTTGAATTTTAGAAGATGAAATGGGCCAGTAGAAGGTGGCCATGACGTGAATATACCTACCATGTGATTCTAACACATACTAGAAATAATCTTGCTCTTTCAAAACACGAATTAATCATCTTTGCAGTCTCTTATATAGTCTTCATTAGGAATACTAACTCATTATAGAACTTCATAAATAAAAGGTCACCAACTCCGAAGAAGAATCCTCAGTGTTGGCACTTGGCAACATTTAACGGAAAGTTCCCTTTGCTGCGTTGATCATCATTGGACTAATTTAACGTCCAATTGTAACTTTATATCTACGATGACAAAAGTGATAAAGTATAACGAACCAAATACAAAGATGAATCGTTGCCAAGTGTATATTTTCGGATACCTAAACCGTCCGATTGTAATTTCAATACTGCATCAATTATTTAGCACGTGCTTTAATTATACATATTCTCTTTGGTGTGGCTGGGCTTCGCACCAATCCGAGCACCAATTTAGTTTCTAAAATATATTCTCGAGGTGTGAATAAATTGGGTTCAAATGGGTGTACCGGTTTTTATCAATTATTTTATTTGAATGTTTAGGTTCATATTTTGAATTTGGTATTTTTGAAGAGAGTTCTGTGATAGATTATTATAGTTTTTACTGTCAATATGATTTTAGAGGAAGTGGGGAGAGTTTCGTAGCGTATACGCGAGTGTGAGATTTTTTTTGAAAATCAAAGATCATCATTGGATGCGACGTTGAGACATTTTTTTTCTATTTGGATTGAAAAATCATCATGTAAAGTTTCGAAAATCATCTAGTCTTATTTTAGAAACATTTCCATCTCAAAATTATTCAAGCCACAAAGATTTTATTTTTCAAAGATGGGGCAATTTCGTTGGTACTTTGCACAAAATAAGATTCATTTTGTTTTATTCGAACAATTGCAAACGAGAGTTTTACGAAAAAGAAGAATACAAATTTGAGTTTGATTTTGATAATCGAAATTTGAGAATAATTGATTTTAGTATCGAGCTGGCATTTATCCGTTTCAACAGGCTAGGCACAAAGATAGGTTATCGATTCATTTATTCGATATAAAATTCGATCATTTTGATGTAAAAAATTTGGTATTGAAAGTTTTCTTTTGATCATGAGAAACGATGGCAATAAATTAAAATACAGTAAAAAATTGACAAAAAAACACACGTGACAGTAAATCCCGCCTCCTTGCCTTTTTTGGCAACTTATGGAATTTGACAACTGTCGAGGTATTTATGATGTCTCAAGTAATATAAAAATAGAAGAAATTCCAGAGTGGAGGTGTCTGACGTCATTAGCCAGTTTGAAATCCTCATTACGCAACCTTGGAAACTTCATCGGTTGCCTGATCTACTGAAACCTCAAACATTTCCGAAGGGGGGAGGCATTCCAGGTAAAGGCTGGCATAGGCACCAATTGATGAAAAACTATGTCGGAAAATCTCTCAAAATGGCTTCAGTGAAGTTTTGTGGTCCTAATTTTAGACCTGGGAAAACATTAGTTTCGAATTTGCAATGTTCGAGTTTAATTTCATTGGAAATCCAGCAACATTGAAGCATTTTCCTATCGAAAGGCAGGTGTGTCTTTTTTGAATGAAAGATACGAAGGAGTAACTTGAGCTTCTAAAATGATGTCAGGGGATGGAGTGAAGTGGAGTATTATTTCATCAATTAGACCCCCTTCTCCCTTCATCTCATCACCAATGTGAATACGAGGCAAGAAAAATTTCAATTTACAAAAATATTCCAGATAAAATTACATTTTTCAAAAATTGACAAGTAAAGACGACTTAAATTTTCTATGCTTTGTATCTTTGCTCAAACCATTTAAGGCACCGAACATCATGATTCGATCATATGGATGGGAGAGGGAGTAGTCCACTTTTTAGAAATATACTCCCCACCCCACTCCGAGGCTAAACATCACTTCCACATGTTTCTTGATCATTTTGAAATCTATGAAATGTGGCAACGTGGTATTTGTAATTCTGGAATTTGAACAGTGAATTGGTTCCAAGTTCTCACTAATGTTTTTGCCTTTTCTTTAAAACACTATTCGATCAGATTTTAACGTTAAAATTTACGTTTTCTTTGAAGATAGAATTGAAGAAAAACATCACGTTGAAAGTTCTAAAGAAATAGTCTCACAGTCGAATGAACAAAATGTCAAGTCTTCAAAGCAAAGATAACAGACACTTCCTTATGAATTTTATGTAACATTAGATTTAGATACCAAAATATTGATCTGTAGATTTCGCCTTCTCGCTTTGCCAGAATTTTTCAAATTTCCGAAGAATAGGAAGGGGGGGGGTCGTCAATAAACACGTATAATTTTCTTCAAACATTTCCATCAAATGTATCGAATTTCCAAAGTACCGATGAATGTTCGGAACCCCCCTCCTTTTTCGTATACTTGCTCCATTGGTACATAATACTGCTCAATTTGAAATTCGATTCGTTAATTAGATCTCGTGACACATTGGCCTTATTGTAGATCGAACGGGATTTGATATGTTTAAGGTGTAGATGAATTAAATACTCCAAAATTTGATACAATTCCGCCGCTTTTGAATCGATGTTGTTGAAAATTCACTTTTAATAATACAATGTAGAATATGAAAAACTTACTCGTCCAAAACGTGTACAAATATATAGCAAATTATTCACATAAATATAGTAGTAGGTAGATGAATGAAAATTAAATGATAATGAATCCAGCACAAAAAATCCAGCACCACAATTTAACGCACCAACACGATCGAAAAATCACAAAAAATCACGAAAACTTTTGCAAATAGAAAAAAAATAAGAAAAAAAATGATAAAAATGTTTAATTTATTCTAACGATTGTTTGAACTTTACCTGTAGCAGTCCGTACTGCACGAATGCACAAAACTAAGAAACGATTCAAATCGTACACTACAAGTAGCCGTTGCTCTAAATCTGCGGCTAGTGCGTCAAAACCTAATATAAATTCACACACAGCGAAACTCGGGTAAGTAATACGCCTCTTCATTGGCTAAAAATAGGCAATGGTAACGCACGACCATTTTTGGCCTCCCTAAGCCGAAAGGAAACTTGACTAAATTTCAATTTTAGTCGAGCTTTTGTACGGCGTTCGTCATCGTCGCCGTTGCGAGCCCGAGCGACAGATAAGGTTAGACAGATTTTCCAACGAGGTTTTTCGCCGATCGTTGCCGATACCGGTGTTGACCTTGAATGCTTTTTTCCTCTTCGAGAGTATGAATGAATAAACGACCAACTGGCATACTCTCTTTTCCGTTGCTTGGTGTTCTTTGAAAAAAATTAAATTTAATTGACGAAATATTGAAAGGTTGCTGGCTATACGTGGGCGACAGAAATGAAGATATGTGACGATAATTGTTTAGGAAAATTCTTTCAAGCCAAGGTCATCGATGTCGAGGATTTTGAAGTACCTAGCCAATGACGTGAGCTGATTCGATGGATTAAATTTCTGAGTCATCCGATTCTAGAATTTTAAAATGGCAAATTAGCCCGATTTGTTTTGCCTTCTCTTGTTCCCCTCGAAAGGCGTGGATTTCCTCGTCAAGTTTTTTTTTCTATTTTTATACAACTTGAGACATTATAAATACCTCGACAGTAAAAACATGCTAGTAGGTTTTGTCAAATTCCATAATTCGCCAAAAAGGGTGGGAAGAGGGGGGGGTGAGGTAATTATCACGTGTATCGTGATATTCTTCTCCTCGTTAATTATTTACTGTACGTACTACATTTTATTGCCAATTTTGCGCTTACATATACAATGCTTCACGTATTTATACGAATTAAAGTAGGGAAATAAAAATCTCACCGATACGTGTCACGTGATTAATAAAATTTTGAGTGAGTGGAAAATACCGTTTAACTTCAGACTGCTGATGCAACGATGAAATAACAAAACAATAATGGTATTGGCAATGAAAATGAAATAACGAATTTCACGTTCGATGATTATGACATTTTGAAGTGTTCGAAAAATCGTTTGTTTATTGTATCGATGAATTGCTATGTCTGTGGGAGATTTCACTCGAAGGGAGTGCTTCTCCTTGTTATGGACCATTTTAGAGGTTGAATGTTTTTTGGATACGGGATCAGTAACTCCAGAAATAAAAAGCTCAAAAAATGAGTCATCTTTGTAAAAAAAATTGACAGAATTTTTTATTGAATTGTGAGAGTGTTTCTGGTGGATTTGTAGCTGTAAAGTGAGGGAGGGGTAAAGTTTTTCTTTAGAAATCAGAATGGTGCGCATCCAAAAAGTTCCTTAGGTAACCACAGGTTTCGGTTTCTTTGACAAATTCTTCTATTTTTATTGAATTTTTAGAAATTCGAAAATCACTTCATCAAAATGTAGGTACATGCTGAAATGTTCATGTTTTTGAAAAAATCGGTAGTGGTTTGATAAAACTTAATTTTCCATCTAGAATTGACCATTGAGCTCTCAAAATGAAATTTCATCCTTTCCAGAATCTTTACCAAGGTTCAAGAAATGAAGATAGGTACATATCAATTTTTTTCTATTTTACAATACGTATGCACAAGACAAAAGAAACTGACCTCAGCCACTGGAAAATTGTTTCATTTATGTGAGGTGCCATACTTGAGAATCTAATTTTTCAGCGAATTGCAGTCGAACAGTTTCAAAAATATAGTCATAAGTGAGTTAGATATCCCAACCGGCAGAAACCGAATAAAGCATACATCACCACTTTACCAGACGAAATTTCAAGTTTTAAATTACATTTTTGATTTCTGGGAAATTTTTGAGAATCAAATTTGACCAAAAAATTAAAATTTCACCAAATTGACCTATAAAGCTGAAATTTGGTACGTGCCCTATTTTCTACCTTTCAAATAGATTGGAAGTGGTAGCTTTTCAACTTCATTGGGTAAAATTTTTGAGGAAATTAATTTTTCTAGAGATCTGCTGGAGGCTTCATGAACTGCTCAAAGCAATATGAAATTGTTTCCAATCGATTCGGCTGGTCAAAATTTCAGCTTTCATGTCAAATAAGTAAATAAAATTTTGACTTTCATATTTTTGGCCCAAATTTGGTTTTCAAAAAATTACTATAAAATGAAAAAAGCGCTTTAGCGCCTGAAATTTTGGCTGGTGAGGGATTTCATTTGTTATTTCGATGTTGAAATATCTACCTCCCTTGTTAACATTTTTCTTCTATTTAACATGTCAAACGCTGAAAGTAACAAGTTCATTTATTCATTAACTCTAGAATCAGCTAGGAACCAAATGTTTGAAATGAATTCCAAAAATCTTAAATAGCATTTTGAAAAATGATAAAAACCAAATTTTGCTGGAGACTCCAGATTTCTTGAGAAATGAGAATTCTAGAAGTTTGATATCAGTGAGGAAAAAATTTTCTGAATTTTGAATGAAAATCCTTGTATTTTCAAAGCTTTTTTTAGAATTTTAAAATTGTTCTTTCCCTCTCCACCGGAAAATTGAACTGCTTTTGTCATGTTTTTTTATGCTGTCCTGATTTGTTAGTCTTTTTTGGGGAAGAAGAGAGAAGTGGGTCCAGAAATTCAACTTTTGTTGAAATCGAAGGCAGATAAAATTGAGTGGTCTTCTTGTGAGTTTATTTTCTCCATTGACGTACTTGACTGTGCTGGGAAAACATTGATTGAAATTTTTGATCTCCTGGCTTCTGATTGAATATTTTGAGTTGATTGGGTTTTTATTGGAAGAGCTATAAACTATTTTTTTCTCTCAAAAGTCCCTACAGTTGATCTACTGACTATATGGAGCTGACCAATTTTGAACGAATTCCGAGGAAATTCTGAAACGTTGCAAAGATTAATTTAATTACCATGATGACATCACTAACTTTGAATTGATTTTTTCATGTTTTTTTACAGGAGATTTAATTTTTTGGTCGATCCTCAAATGACTTTGAAAAAATTTGTTGGTAAATTTTAACTGAATTTTAATGTTTTGAATCCTCGAACGAGTAAGTTAAGAATAAATTTTTGAACAATTATGGAATAAATTATTTATTTTGAATTGAGTTTTGATCTTTGACGTCCACGTCAGGAAGGAGTTTTTTTGTGGAGAAGAGATTAATCTTACAAAAAAATTGACTGAAATTGAATTTTACCTATGAAACTTTAGAATTAAAATTACCAGTTTTTAATATCAAAATATTTTTTATCGTATTTTTTTCAGAATTTTACGAACGCAAATTTTCTATTCACGTAGAAAAGCTTGAGGAAACTTGAATCTGATTCAGCGAAAAAATAACCTAATTTAAAATCTAACATTTTAAAAATGAAATACGTTTAAATGAAGGAAAAATAGTTCGAGACAAGGGCACCTTTATCTTCCACCCTCCGCCCTGAGGTATTAATATCGCTGGTTCCAGAAAATATTAGAGTAACTTCATTTTTAACTGATTTTTTAAATGATTTTCGAGATTTTTAGACAATTTTGGAGAGATTTTGGATCATAATGTCTCATGAATTTTCCAGTATTTTTTTATTTTTTGTGGTAATTTGGTAATTTTTCTGTTTTGAAAAGATTATTTCCATATTTTTTGAATAGATTTCGTCATCATTCTGGGCAAGTTTTTCGATCAATAATAAATGTAGGTATATTCTGTCATTTTTAGAGGAATTTTAACCTTTTCACGGGGATTGCCGGGCAATTTTTTGAATAAAAGGTAAGGTGCTGAAGTATGGAAAAATGGTTTTGCTTTTGAATGCCCAAACAAAACACTGATGAAGAATGAAATTTTCAGGCCACAAAATTCTACTTTTTAAAAGTTCCAATTTGAATTATAACTGAACCAATTTGGGTTATAGGTGTTGAATGAAATGATGAAACATCATTTTACGACTACATATTACATCATGCTCTTTAGTTAGCTTACAAATTAAAATTGACTTTTTTCCGATGACTATTGAATCATCATGATGGTTGGAAAAATACTCCGGTATAAATTTAACAGAACTGAATTTTACCTCTCTGTTAATTGTTTTCCTTTGAAAAATCCAACGATATTAAAAAATTTAGCACCACACAAATCGGCCAAGGCAAAAAAATTCATTGAACTTTAATTAATCGGTTTGTAATTGAAGATTGGCAGTGTTTTAGCAAATTAAATTCTAAATAGGACGTCCCAACCTGAAGCATGTGTCAAAAATTTGATGTCAATATCTTGGCTGCGATATTTAGGTTATACAACCAACCGAAAATAAATCATCTCCCACCGAACACCGCAACATTTTTATTCACAAACAAAGTATACGTAATATTAATAGACTGGCGGTCTGATGTTGTGAAGGTGCTAGAGGATTTTTTTCGTCGCTTAGGTAGTCGACTAAAATAGGGAGAAAGTGGGGAAGTAGGGTACATGAGTGAATAGCCATAAATTATGGAAAATGGCGAAAAAATGAGAGTGAACGAGTATGTGGAATTTGTTTTTAATTTTCCTTGAAGAAATAACGAGTTCTGTACCTACACATATTTCGATTTCAGTTTTTGGTGAATTTTTGAAAATTCAAATTTAGGTCATTTTTTAGGATAAAATAAAATTTTATCAAATTGAGGTAGAAAGCTAAAATTTGAATTTATATCCTATTTTTCATCTTTCGAATCGACTGGCTGTAGTTTTATGTTGACTCTAGAGTCTCTTACGCATTTTCGAATCTTCCAGTTTTCAAAAAGTCAACATTAACACCTATTTTTCGAATCTGTCATTCTCGTGAGCTTTTTAATGGATTCAGACATTTATAATTTTTCAAAATATGTTTCTGTACATTCAAAGATTTTTTTCATGTTATTTTTCAAAAAAGGAATTCCTACTGTAGGCTCCAGAATGGTTCAACTGCATCACCAAACTACTATTCGAGAAATCGAAAATAGGATGAAAATTAAATTTCAGCTTTCTATTTCGATTTAATCAAATTTTGACTTTTTCTTGGAAGTGAACCTATAATTTTAATTTTCAAAAATTCGTTAAAAATCAAAATTTTCCTTCGTTGAAAAGATTGTCAGTCAGTTGAGAACCCCCCCCCCCACCCCTCAATTATTAGAGTTCATCTGGCACGTCATTCGATTTCAAATCAAACCCACGTCAAAAATCCCTTATCATGAAAAAATTCCTAGCCCAATTACACGCTCAATATGTAATTGTTTACATAATTTTGTGAAGTAAATTAAGACATAGACTAGGCGAATACTCGCAAAACCATTGACTAATTTTTGTATAGACCGGCGAAAAAAATACTCGTGGTACCGTGCGAATATTAATGGATAAGATAGTAAACAGCAGCGCGCGCTGTAATCAGCGTGTAAACTTTAAATATGGCGAATACCGATGTGCTGTTGAGACGTGTAAAGCGCGTATTCGAACGATGAGCGAAATCAGATTGCATGGACCGGAGCCAAACTTGAGATGAATATCTTTATTTAAGAATTTTCCGTCCATGTTCCGGACAACGTACGATAGCCGTTCTTAATATGTTTAAAGGTGCAAAAAAAACACGCATTTTTTTTATTTATTTGCAGCTTCGTACCTTGTCTGGTTTGCTTCCGAAGACTCATCACTCGAACCATTAAATTTCAGAAACACTTACTCTGCCCCCAACTTTCTAATGGATTTTTACGACCCGATGGAGAAATCTTACAGCTCAGGTGAATTCGTTGGAACAATTCCTTCGATGGGTCTTCCTTCTACTCGGTTGATAAGAAATTTCAAACCTAATACTTATTTATCGCCTAATGAGGAAAAAACAATTCATATTTACTGGGCCAAGAAATACGATATATTTGAGTAAATTTAAATTACACAGCCGGCGAATTATCAGCACGAGGCGACGTTCTCGAGCTCTCGAGTGTGGTTTCATGCTATTTGAACAATTTTAAATCGAAAAAAATTTGGCTCATTACAACACTGGCGATTTCTTTCTTGTATTGTGAATATACTCATGTACTACGTACACACAAAATAGCTGCGAAGTGACTCAGAAGTAATGTGTTTCTATAAATGTCACCGCTTAACCGTAACCAACGTAGGTAATACAACTTTCCGGATCTTATTTACGATAAATTTTTTAATGGCCGATGATCACAATATGTTTTGAGAATGATTTCTTCGTCGAGCTACTAGCATTTTTACGAGCTTTTGCGCGTAAGCATATTTTTCATCAATAAGCGCAATACGAGCATGAGCATACATTGCAAATAGATTTTAATACCTTTTTAATGACGTGATTTTATGGATTTGGTGTAAAAAGCAGCTCATCGTTTCGTCCCAATATGTAAGATTTTTGTTCATATGAATGAATAAGCCAGTGCAAAATAAAAATAATACCCCAATAATAGTATACGAGTTCGAATCACATTTATTTTTATCGTTTGCTCTGTTTAATGAAAAATTGTTGATGGGCGTTGATTGGGTACAGTAAGTAGTAGGTATAGGTCAAGAAGAAAAGTCTATCTTAATTGCTATGGCAAAACATATCCAAATAACGAAATAGAGTATTTTTTTACTCATATTAACGTGTTTTTGAACAGAAAAAAATTAGTAGGTAATTAAACAAGTCTACGATGAAACTTATGAAAAGTAATTAAATCAAAGTTGGCTTCGTTTTATACTTCCCAATTCATTTATCAATTAACATAGTCTGACTGTATTATTTTTACTAATTTACTTACATGTATCATTTTGGACTGGGTGTGAATTTGTCGAGGTCTACATTCAATTTGAGCACTCTTATATGTAATACGTACAAGTTACAATGATATACGTTTACGTTCGTATATTCAGGAAGTATGTATGTACTAGCAAAAGAAAAACAAATTAAAGTTTTTGAAATATTGCCTGCTAGCTCCAAAAAATATAAATTGTGTCCAGCAAGCGAAATTTCCCAACTGGTGCAAACGTTTTTGAATCGGAGGCTCCCAAAGTGCACCACCTATTTGAAATTCAGCTGTTGAAATTAATTTCTCATTTTTTGGCATACTCGTATTTTTAAAATCTCGAATTTAGATAAATTATTTTCCATGAAAAAATCAAAAATTTATTTAAATTAACGAGAAAGGCCGATATTTTATTAATTATAACTTGCATCATTTTCGATCTTCGGAGTCGATCGGTGATGGTTTTGAGCAATTATAGAGCCTCCTGCGGATTGTAAAATTCTCCAGTTTTTTGAGAAAATTCCATAAATAGAATTACAATGAAATTCAGCCCTTGTAAACTCGGACTAACCGTTTTCGTGACCCCTTTCAATCGATTTTGGCACATATTTTCAAACTACGTTAGTGCTGGTTCAGGTCTAAAAATTTTTACAGGTTGAAGATAAGCCACAACTCAATTTTTAGCTGCTCAGTTGATTTCCACGCCTTCTGGAAAAATTTTAAAGTTTCGGAAAAATGGAAAATCACGCTGGTAGCTCCAAAATGACTCGAAATTTCAAAATTCGGATTAAGAGAGTTAGTTTTTGACAAGATATGTCTAATTCGTTCAATTTTCAAAACTTTTTTTTACGATTAGAAAAATTTTGATTTTTTGAATATCTACCTATTAAATCTAATAAATTCTGTTGAAAAAAGGCACTTGATGTGTCCGTCTTGAAATCGAGTCAAATGTAGATAAATCTTTTAAACAGGTCGAAGACAAGCCACAGCTCGATTTTTAGCTGCCCTATAATTAATGTCTACACCTTCTGGAAAAATTTTAAAATTCTGGAGAAATCGAACATCGCGCTGGAGGCTGCAGAATGGCTCGAAAGGGAGGAATTTCGATTTGGGAGCTTGATTTTAAACAAGATACGTACAGCCATTTGTGTGGATTTAAAAAATTTAATTTTTTCCAATTAAATATTCTGGTTAAAAACCCTCGCTCGAGGTGTTCGATTGGAAATCGCTTCAAATGTGACTTAATGCTTTAAACATGTCGAGACGGTTCATTCGGATGGACACATCGAGAGGATCCCTGTGAATATGAATAATCGGGAGATTTTGGAAATTTGTTGGAGCAGCATGGCTTGAAACATTTGGGCCTTTCTTGTTTTGATTATAATTATTTTGATTGTTTTCATGAAAAGTGGCGGGTCAAATTGGGATTTTCGAAAATTCGTCGAAAGTTGAGAAATAACGAAATAAGTTTCAGCAGCTGAAATTCGCACTGGTAGTGTACTTTGGAGTCCTCTTTTCATTCATTTTTTTTTCTGTTCCGGTGCAACAATTATCGTGCTGTTTGACATAGATACCTCGCTTGTAAGGAATTCCAAATGAAGGTCTTCAAAATCCAGGCATGCAAATTGAAATATATTTTGGTTTTAATGATTTCGTTTCACTTGTTTAAAATTATCTTTAATTTTGACTTTTGTATCACTAATAACAGTAACCAAGTTTTTCTCTCCTCTTGAAAAAATTCTTGCATGCCACTGATGAGTGATGAGAGTGTCATTAACAGAAATAGAAACTCCATTTATGCAAAATAATGGAACTGAATGACAAATTTCTTGATGTTTCAACTTTTGAAAACTTGAATACGAGTAAATAATAGTTTTGGAATAGCTGGAAAATTCAAAAATCTGTTGATGGTCCACCTATCTTGTAATATTGGAGAAAGGTCTAATATGAATTATGAATCTGATTTCAGAATTCTACCAAGTATGTACATAATTAGATCAACGTTTGATACTTCTTGCGAGCTAAATTTAAATTGTTGAAAATTGAGAGAGAAAGACTCAATGAAATTTTTGATTTTTGAGGTTTTAAGATCTCAAAGTGACCTTATTTTTGAACACTGGAATGTAAGAGTCGATTTCTGATATTTGAAAAGTGAGATTAAGCTTCCAGGATTTTGGGCTGTGGTGTAAGTGTTCACTTCTTGAATTTCAAAAAAGAAAAAAAGTCGTTCAAGAATGGGGGGGGGGGGGGTTAGGATATCTGTACTGTTTAAAATCGTATTTTTTTTGTTAAAAATATTTATGGATGATTCGTTGTAATTAGGTATTTTTAAAAATCCTCGAAATGCGAGCAAGATATTATTTTGTTTGATTGATAATGTAAGTAAGTATACCTACCTAAGTACCTACATATTTCAGCTATAATTTCTGTTTTTTAAATTTTTTCCATTTTTTTTTCTTTTTTGAAATAAAATGACACCTCCTTCCGGTTATGAAACTTAGGCATTGAAAAAGAAAAAAAAACACGAAATTTTGGAATTTTTCAAATACTTATTCAATAAAATTAAAAACTAAAGTAAGGATTGCTCAACTATGGACTTTGTGAATTTTTTAATTTTAACAAAACTTTATTAAAAGCCGAAGAGGCGAAGACTGATAAAAAAAATATTTCTTTCTAAAAATCACAAAATTTGTGAAAAACGATCGAAAATGAAAATTTATCGTAATGGTGCAATGAAAAACTTGTTGAGAATTTGATATTTAAGGTGCGCGTAGGTAACATTGCATTCTTGTAAAATAGAACAATGCAATCATTGTCGCCCAACAGGAGCCAGCCTTGTATATGTACTTCACTTTCTATGCACTCACTTAAATTATTGGCTTACATTTGTATGGTTTTCACCGCTACAGAAAAATTGGCAACACAGACGTAGATCTATGTATCATTTAAAATGTAGCTTTTCCGTGACACCATATTTTCAAACAAATGCTTTGGAACTAATCATTAAGCTACCTTTGACGGATTTGAATTCCTTTTAGGCATAACTATTCAAAATGCAAATTTTTTCTCTGCTTGACGAATGTCGAGACATTCTACTCTATACAACCAATTAAAAACGTATTAAACCAAACATCCTTGCAAAAAATTTCTCTCTTATAGTTCAAATTCGCATTCTTAATTTGGCATCATAGGACAATAGTTGCCTATTCTTGGTGTACCTTCACAGTTAATTATGCTATTGTTATACTTTTAAGCTGATGCTGGGTTGCCAAATGGCGTTATGCGTACGTTGGCTGCATGTTCAAACGATCTTTGATCTGTTTTTCAATACATTAAAAACACTTGTTTGGATCCTTTTCGTAATGTGATCGTGTTTAGATTGTCTGGTTGCCTTTAAATCATTTTTTTCGTTTTTTGTCAAGGGGTTGAAAGAAACTTCGTCCCCGAGGAAATAATTCAACATATACTTGGGTATTAAAGAATACTACGATCAACAGTCTATAATAACAAAAACATTGATGAAAACATTTGAACTTTTATTCGTGAATAAAAATCGAAAAATTTTCGATGAGTACAGATTACTCCAAACTACAATAATCTCACAATATATGTATGTTTATGTAATAAAGAGCAAATAATGCAACAATCTTGAAATACATAACGCCCCTTCAAATAAAACAGTAATAAAAAAATGATCACAATTCACGAAGATGAATAATAAATAACCACGGGTAATAAAAATGAAAAAACAAATCCGATAGAAAAATTTTCAACGGTGATGACCGTATTTACAACAAAAAAATTCTTAATTTGTACAAGTTGTGAAAAAAATTTCCGATTTATCGTATTGTACCGCCTACATCGCGATAAATAACTCGAATAATTATCGTTAGGTAGTTTTTCTTATTTTGAAGAAACTTTCTCTTAAACGAGGACAGTTTTATTACAGACTTGTTTTATTTTTTTCGTTCATTCGGTCAGAAGAAAATATGTTAGAAAAAGACGAACCTTTTCTATTTGCCAAATTACTCGTTCATCCGTTCATTGTTGCCAAAAAACCATAATAATTATTATGTTACTTAATCGCGCAAATTAACTTTCGCCGCGACACGATTCTCGTGCAGGCGATATCGAATAATTAACTAATTCTTCTTCTCGTTCAGTTGTACAGCATATTTTGCCTTCGATGAGTTCACTATGAAATATTAAATTTCATCTTCGCTTTGACTCGACGATCTCGAACTGAGAGATTCTCCTTTGACTTTAATTTTAGAAACGTCTTTGGCGGGATCTTTCTTATCTTTATCATGATGATGATCGTGTTTATGTTTATGTTTGTGTTTGTGCTTCTTCTTGTCTTTTTTCTTCTTTTTGAGCTGTAATGAGAAAATTTTTCATTGTTTAGGTTCGAATATTGGTACCCAGTTTGGTAATTTTGTTGAAGAGAAGAAAGATGTACATATTTGGGGAAATATTTGCAAAAAGAATATGTAGCCCTACTTGTAACAATTATCAGGAGTAGGTGTGGTCACATAATCTGAATATTTCAAAGAGTAGCGATTGGGAAATGCTTTCAAAAGACCAAATTCGTGTATAAATGATCAAAGCAAATAAAAAACTGTCTTTGACAACTTTCCTATCATCAAAATTGAAAATTTCAGGATTGTAGTTTAAAAACAACTCCATCTAAATCTTTATGATGACCTGATGACCCTTCATCTTATTTATATTATTACTCCTAATCACTCATTTTTCTTTACATGGTTTCTAAAATCTTTAACGTTCAAATCCAAAACCTTTTTTCTTTTTTTAAAAAACGGCCAATATTTTCTAAGGACTTCGTGGCTGATTTTTATTAGCATTGAATGTGGTTTTCCTAGTTTCATTATGCTATCGCTGGAGAAGCGTAGTAAGAAATCCAACATACTTTAGACTGATCATTGCTGCTATTTTTATGATGATGATGGTGATGGTGGTGGTGATGATGATGATGATGTTTCGATGAACTTTTCTCACTAGTCGATGGAGTAGCCGAAGAATTCGGTTCGTTTGGTTCAGCTTTGATAAATACACTCTCAAATTCGGCTGATTGTAATAGCCCTTCGGACGGTCTGGTGTCCAAGACTATTTCCAAGTCGTTATCCTTCTTAGGAACTTCACTCTGAGTAGACGTATCCGCCAATGGGTCGTTTTCAATCTCCATCTGTAAAACATTCCGCCACATTTAGAGGAATGCTCGTAACGTAATGAATAACGATGGATAACATCTTACTCACTTTTACTGTTTTCTTATTCAAATCTTCGCCTCCGGCTACCACTTCGACTGTGACAACGCCTAATTCATCGCTGGCCATCACGTCGGATTCACGTTCATCTGACGAAGACATTCGCCGTTTTATACCATGGGCTAAAGGATCACTATCGACGTAATCTACGTGGTCTGAAGATGGTACGTCTGATTTCGAACCCTAAAATTCGAAATGACCAATTTTGTCTCAAATATTATTATTGCAAGTTCGTAAATAAATGATATCCGATAATGATTCAGTTACTCACATCTGTTTCTCTTTGGGGTTTATACAAAGAGGAAACTGCGTCTGAAGTGGGTAAACAAGTAGGCTGACGACGACCGTACAGAGTGAAGTACAAATCTGCAACGCTGCATCTCATTTTGGAATCGTGCGACATTGAACCACTGCGTATGAATCGAAATAATAGTTTAGTAAATCGTTACCGGTTTTCAAAAGATAATTCTTCTGTAGGGTACTTGTGAGCTTACTTAAACGTTAACCAAAGTTTATGTACTAAGTCTTCTTTATCCAATCGATGTCTTTCCGGCGACGAAACGTTCCTTTGGAAAGGTGGATTTTCGCATAACATCCTGATTAACGCGTGTCTCGCACCAGGATCAGGATCATGGGTCATGATATCGAGTAAAAATTCCAGATCGGGCCATCGACCGTCCAATCGGGTGAAATCAACCAGCGCTTCGAATGCGCACAATCGTACGTCTATTTTAACAAGATAAAGCAAACGTAATTTACCACAGCCAATAGACAGCCAAAAACGTTTAGAATATTTCAAGCTATTATTCGTCGTACCGATGAAATTTCCGTACGCCGCGTATGATCTAAATACCGTCGGGTTATTGGGCAAGTGTCCAAACTTTTGCAAGGTTCTAATCGCTTTAAGGCACGATACAGTCACCGTTAATTTATAAGACGGTAGCAATTTTTCCAAGTTCAAACATCTTGTTACTTCCTCCAGTACCAGTTTCGAGTCTGCTGATAACGAATCAGCTGTTATGTTATTTCTACGAGAGAAAAAAATTATTAATTTTGATATGGAATACTATTTTACTACGAGGCTGAAGAATAAAATTCAAGGCTTATTTTGTTAATTTGTTATCTTTCAACTAACCCTTGATGCACAATGGTGATCACAGGAGTCACTGTAGCGCTCAATGCATCGATCAACGCTGCTCTGTAGTAATTATCGGAAAACCTATTCTTGCTGTTATCGTTATATTTGAATAAATCCAATAAGAATCGTAGAACTTCTGGCGGGCATAAACCGTGAGCGTTTCTCAAACCGGCCATTGCAGCAGGAATGGTCTAAAACAATTCGAAAAATGAAAAAAATCAACCGTCTAGTCTGTAAAATTGCTCAATAAATCTAATAAATAAATACCTACCTTTTGTAAAAAATAATGTTGCAAATTACTAAAATTATTTTGCTTGATGATATGAGGGCATGAAAAGGATCCATATAGTTTTCTAAAAATAGCCAGCATCGCAGGAGGTCCCAGCCAATTAGTAACCATCGCATTCGCTACCTTCAAAAACACCACAATGTTATAAATTTCTCAATCAGATTTGTAAAAATCTCCGTAGATTTACTTTTATTACCTTTGTCAAACAATGAGTAGCTTTACACCTGACATTAACGTAGATATTTTCGTTTTCTATGGTTTCAGTCAGGGCAGATCTAGTAGCTGGAGTTGAGAACCTTTCTAAGGCAACAATAGCTTCGAACTGCGCAGTTACATCGCGTTCATGTTTCAGCTGATATTGCCATTGGTAATCTGGTTGCTCTATAGTGATTTCACGAAGTAAGGTAATATCTGGATCCAATCTCACCCACAGCACTGGAGAATCGGAACTGCAAAATTAACCGTCGTTAAGTATTATTGTGATGATTATGGATGGATTCTTTGATGAGATGATTTCACTTACTCCATAATACTCAAATCCATATCGACTTCTTCACCGGTACATAGTGGAATTTTTTTCTTTTTGTTTCGCCTACTTTTCGAATGACAAGTGATATCATGTTTGCAAACCGTACTTTCCACCATGATAGGATGTCTGAAAGTACCATCTAGTTCTTGGACTAGAATACATAAAGGTCCTACGTATTTATGAACACCTCTCTGATGCGTTTTATCTTGTCTAATTTCGATTTCCAAAGTATTTCTGAAAATATAACATGTAATATTGGAGATCACTCAATGAAATCAGCGTAAATAATTATCACGATCAATTTACCTTTTTCTGTTAAACATGCAGCTCAAATGAAACTTGGCGTGACCTCCGGTTCTAACCCATTGATCGACAAACACGGACATATCTTTACCAGTCACAGTGAAAATAGCTTTGTTAAATACATTAGTACTGATCAACATATGAGACCACAGGCCACCATTTATTTTAGTCTGAGCTGCATTCGAAGCCAAAGATAATTGTTTATTGAAAACCTAATCAAACGTAATGAACGCAATGTATTACTTTTTCGAGTTTTTTCAATCATATTTCACTTCTGATACGTACTTGCAACAACATTTCGTAACCTATTCGATTCTCCAGCATGCGAATTATAAGATGAGCTTTTTTTCTCATCATGTATAAATATTTAGGTGAAATTGTATGGATATTTTGCAGCGGGAAATGAAAATTATGATGATTGGGTTTATTACTAGACGACGAATGATGACTACCGGAAGACTGACTCGGATCCATTACAATACCTCCGTGAGTATCTTCGTACTGCATAACTTCGTTTAGTTCCTTGAAAAAAAACACGTTTTTCTTAACTCACGTCAAAAAAAATATTTTTTTTTTCGGAATCACTTACATTTTGTATCCATTCTCGGTAAGCATTAAGCCCGAAACACTTTTTGGCAAATAAACTCCCTAAGTACGTCGATATACCGTTCGTTAGCCACCAATCGGACCAACTTTGCCGAGAAATAAAACAGCCAAAAAATTGCTCAGCAATTGCCAACGCCATCGCTTTTCTCGAAATGTAAACTTGGTCGATAATTTGACTAGGATGGAGTAAATTTATACTGCAATCGAACAGAAACACGCTGTATAGTAGAACTAATATGAAATTAATTGATAATGGAAAAATATAAATACCTCAAGATGCTCAACGAAGCGTAAGCTGAAACATCTTCGGTGGTTTCATCAACGAAAACTTGCTTATAGCAAGTGTACGGGTATCGATTAGAAAGTGTTTCTTCATAAAACTCGAAAGCTTCGTGAACACTTCGTACGGAATTTTTCAAATTATCCATCAAACCGGGTAAACAAAAATGAGTTACCTCGTGCATCGAAGGATCGACAAACACTTCGAATGGCCTAGTGGGAAAATATCACAAATAATGAATTGAATCCAATAAAGAATAATTCATCGTTAAATTTTTCTTACCCTACACATAATGCAATAGTTGGAGCAGAAGCAGGCATGTTCAATGTATAGTAAAACGTTTTCCTTCTCATATCCGGGGTATAAACGACTTCTACGAGATCTCCACATGATACTGCGGTCATATTATCATCAACAGTGAATTCCAACTCCCACGTACACGGTTCAGCAAAACTATCAATGCATGGGAACCATAGCCTGGATGAGTTTTCGTAGCAATTCGTATACATATGAGCTCCTTTCTGTTGAATTAATCAGAAAATTAACCATCGAAAGATGACAATAAAATTATAAAGTGAATAATTTACTTCAGCCAATGTTCCTTCGCATTCTGGTATAACGAAATGAACGCCACCGTAAGGTTCTTCGATAGAATACTCGATACTAACGTCGAAAAATTGATCAACATTGATTAAAGTGCCAAGAGCTGTAGGTGGCACGGTAATAATCAATTCGCCGGCATCGTTATCCGGATCAACAGATTGAGTCGCAGTTAAATGAGCAGAAGAGAATTTATCCAATGAACGTCTACGATAACAATAAACCATTTTTGAGTAGGTATTTCATGACAGTAATTGAGAGAAAATTGACCGGATTTACTTACTCGTGTTCGTTTTCTTGGTATATCTCTAGTAGAGGATCAAAATATTGAAACGGTACCTCGAGCTCGTCATTTAAAAGTACTCGATAGATACGGCATTGTTTCGCGTTGACTTTCACGTACCTTATACTATCTCGAAGAGCAAGGAATGTCAGTTTAACCAGTCCCTAAGACAAGATGCACATTAATACTGAATCTAACACACGACAAAATTATTGAATGTGTTTACTTACGATGATACTTTTGCGTTGAAAGCTTATCCCTGTCAAACTAACAACTTGATGTGATCTGTAACAAATGAATGATGGTGTAATAATTTAATCGATCAAGGGGAAAAACATTTTTGTACATTTTATACAACTCACAGTTTATAACTTCGAGGTACTTCAGGGATTTTATCTTTCTTCATGTTTCTGCGTTAGACTACGATAACATTGCTAAAATACAAGCATTTTCCATTCAAATATGAGGTAATAATAACTAATGATACGTTTTTCAATTTCAACTAGCTAGATTCTTGGTTTATAAATATAATTCATTTTCTGGTGAAGTAGAGAAGAAGAAATTGAGACAGGAGATTTTCTTTCAACTGATAATTCAAAAATCAACAACTCGATGTTTACAACCACCTAAATTCTGCATTTCAACCTGGAAATTTTTTCCACTTCCGGTTCATTATAGCGCTTTTTCCGAATGTATTCGGTACTACTAATACTGAAAATGGCCTGATTTTGATGGGTGGATGCGGAAAGCGGAAGATGAAAATGATAAGAAAATGAAACTGGAGAAAATGATAATGAAATTTTACAATCCTTCCTTCGTGAAATTTTATTCAATGAAGCTTTAGAAATCATGATGACAAATGAAGACAATCACTCTGAAAAAAACACTTGAACTGGATTTTCATCTTGTGCTTGTGACATCGAAACACCGAATCCATGGAGACGAACAGCTTCGATTTCCGGAGTGATACTTTGAGTCTCACTCTATCAGAGGTAAAGTTTTTGAAATTGCATTTATTTTAATGTACTTATCTATGATCAAATAATTCATTTGTCCTCATTTCCAACGCGGTACCCTTTTTGTCACTCAGTTAAACGATGAAGAATACCATTTACCGGCTGTCGATGAAACACCTACGTTAGAAAGTATCCTAAACGAAGATGAATCTTCTTTGTTAAGTGAAGATGAGCTAGCCCAGTTATTACCAATTCAAGTACTTGAAGGACGATCAATGTGATCTTGAAAATAATTAGTGAACCGTACTTACTGTCGTATTTTCTAAACAGGTTAGAAATAATTTCGAAGAAAGTGAAGATAATCTATCTGTAGGAAGCTTCGGATTATACAGAAGTAATCAGAGTTTATCCCCAGCACTGTCTATTTCACAATACAAATATGATCCTGGGAACATCCTTAGGCATTCCACCATGAAAACCATCTCAGCACAATTACGTTCTGCCAGTGTAAGTTAAAAATCTCCTTTGATTTTCGTCGGCTTAGTGCGGAAAGGTGCCTCGTGAAATTCGTTACTTGACACCTGTGTAAAACGGTCTTTCCACTCTGAGCACCATCTATCAGTCCAAATGTTCAAACCAAAAGTTATGTTACCTCAAGGCACCCTTCCCATCACCTAAGATGCCTTTAGATTTGAACTTGGACTGATAGATGGCGCTCAGTGTGGAAAGGCAGTTTTACACAGGTATCAAGTAACGAATTTCACGAGGCACCTTTCCGCACTTAGCCGACGTTTTAATCTAGGTGAGATTTCTTTAATGAATTTTTCTTTTCATAGGAACGTATCAATGCTGGTCATCCTTCGGTAATGTGTGTATCAACCATAATCGCGATCGGAACATCGTATGGCTTAGTGTTAGTATTCGATGCTATGCAAACATTGAGATGGTGCCATGAAATGGATATCGAACAAAGTTCTGTTTCTGCGCTAAATTTCAACGGTGATTGTACAAGGCTTTTAGCTGGATACGCTTGTGGAACCATATTAATGTTTGATGTTACCGATGGCAAAGTATTAAGGACTATGAATGATGTACATACTCCATCCACTGCCGTACTTCATGTCAAGGTTTGAATTTCAGATCTTATGACCCGGATTCGATACTGATTTTGTAATAAATCTTTCCCTTAGTTTACAGACGTACCTACGTTGGCATTATGTAGCGATAGTGGAGGATCAGTTTTTGAATTGAATTTTAAAAGAATGCTCGGTGTAAGAGGAGTCGACTCTAAATGCATTTTCTCGGGAAGTAGAGGTGAAGTCTGTTGTATAGAACCTTTATTACTTCATCATCTTAATTCACATCCTTTGCGAGGAAGTGTATTGGTAGCTATGGCTACTCTTACCAAGGTATTTATTTCGACTCGATACGTCTATTAATAATAGTTTTGTTTTCTCTAAACTCCTACGTTTAATTTTTATAGTTGATTGTGGTCAGTATAAGACCTGTAATGAAAGTCTTGCTTACTCATACCGTTAAAGCCGACCCTTGTTCGTTACCATTTTTATCGTGGCAATTTGTAGTAATTCAGTTATCAGAAAATTCTCGAATAATGGATCCAGTATTAGCTTTCGCTAGAGATCGCAGTATTTATTTTTATCAAGTAAGCAAATTGGTACCTATTTAGTATCATTTGTTTTTATTTTCTTCAATTTAAATTAACCCTCGATATTTATTACAGGTGAATATAAATAAAAATAATAAATTAAGATGTACAGCGTTGCAAAAATTAGACTTGGATTATTCCCTACTTACGTGTAATTGGCTGAATACTAGAACCATAGCAGCATTAGATACGAAGGAGCAACTTCATTTGGTTGATGTTCGCACAAAACAAGAACTAGAAAAAATAGACTTATCCACCGTAGGACTCGTGTATAATTCGAGTCATTTCAAGGGGCTTTCGACTGGAGGAAATGTCAGCAAAGCTATGGTAATTTTTGAACGATTTATAATTTTGTACGATTTTGGCAGGTACTGATTGTTTATATATTTACCAGGCGTTAGCTGGAGAAAGAGCTTGTTACAATACAGTACAAAGTTACGGGAATCAAGTACTATTCTTAGGATTAAAATCATGTCACGTTGTTAGTATTCGAAGCTGGATTGAACGATTGGATTCGCTTGTTGATAAAGTAATAAAGATTTTATTGCTCTCAAAGAATTTATTATCGTTTTACAAAATCATGTTTTAAATTTTCAGGGACGATTCGAATGTGCTCTGAGATTAGGAATTGAATTCCTCGAAGAACGAGGTAAAATCATTCTAGGCCTTCGAGGACCTCACCATCAACGTTACAATCTGGTAAAAAACAAGGTAACCCGGTTTTAATACAATATCTTTATTATACTTTTCGAAGCTTGGTATTTTAACCGCAATTTCGTTACCGGGTTGCTAAGCAATTTATCGCATCTTACGAGTATTCAACGCAGGGTTTTCCTTGTATATCCAGAAGTGAACGAGGAAAACGAGGAAAACGAGGAAATTTAAATGTGTGGGGATATATGAGATGATGAATAAGCATTAAATTCATTTTTCATCTCTCTTCTAAATTTCGTGTCGACTTTTTGTGCACGATTACCAAATACATTCTTGTAGTCGTATTTCGCTTTTGACTGTACCTGCCTATATACTCGTAGTAGTCATTTGGATGTTTCATCAATTTTTAGCCAATAATTGGAACTTGACAAATTTTTAATGAAGTTTTGCTCACAAAAAAACTTTCTTAGGCATTCGCTTTCAATTTAAAGAGGATCGTAATTTTTGGTAACATATGGTCTGAAACTCCTACTTAAATCAAAATTTTAGCTGCCCAAATAATATTTTCAATTTTTGGAGAATTATTGAAAATTTAAAAAAATTGAAAATTGATTTATTTTTGTCGATCTTTGTATTTTTTTAAATATATAAAATATTCATTTATTAAAAATAATAGCAAATTAGTCCTGAAACTAATATAAGCTCTCCTGAACCGAATTTCACAATTTCCGATCATTTTGGAGCCTCCAGTGTGATTTTCAATTTCTCCAGATGACGTTTGTCTACATAATTACCTATTCTAATGTCCGGGCGTATACACCTCAAGTGCGTTTTTTGACCATGCATTAAAATTCTGGAAAAATTGAAAATCGTGCTGGGGGCTCTACAATTACTAGAAATAGTGAAATTCGGTCCGGGAAAAATTGATATTATTTGTAGTTTTAGAACTAATTTCCATTATGTTTTTTTGAATCATCAAAAATTTACCAAAAAATCAAAATACCGGTTTAGGCACCTGAAATTTTGCTTTTGAGGTTTTAGACCGTGCTTTTTCTTTCCTC
The DNA here is from genome assembly GCF_950023065.1 of Planococcus citri. Classification (NCBI taxonomy): domain Eukaryota; kingdom Metazoa; phylum Arthropoda; class Insecta; order Hemiptera; family Pseudococcidae; genus Planococcus; species Planococcus citri. Next base: position 34,795,304 of record NC_088679.1, read on the forward strand.
GAGAGGTTCTCTTGTCAATTTCGCTGAAAATTCTCCAATTTTTGGTAAATTGCAATCAATATGAGTAATTTTGTAGCTCTCAAAGCGATCTTGTTGACTAAGATATTTATTTGAGATGATTTAATAATTTTGAAAGAAGTTCCAATAGATCGTATTAAAAATTTTTCATCACATTGTTGCCTTTTGTAAAAAAAAACCTAATTTAATTACCACGCAGATGGATTTTTATTTCACATGTAAAGCTTTATAATTGTAAACAAATTACGATAATGGTAAAGAAACCAAAACGAGAAAAATTATCGCTTTAATACGAACCGGTTTAACGCTTTTTACGAGATGTTGACTTCTCGGAAGCGGACGAAACGCTGCTTTTGTTAAGTTTCGAACTATCAGCTTTGCTGATCTTAACGCTTTCGTTACCATTTTTGAGACCTTCGATTTCATCTTTTAAATCGATGATAGTCTGTTTGTATCTATTAATCTCCATCTTGAGATTATCGATTGTCTTACTTTGATCAACGAAGGCGGTTTTCAATTTCGTATAACGATTCTCGAGCGTTTGCAGCTTACTGGAATCTTTTTCTTTATCCTGCATCAACTTGTTGATTTCTTCGTGTTGGCCTTTGAACGACTTGTTGAGTTCTTTTTTCTCGATATTCATGCTCTGCAGTTCTTTCAGCGTTTTCAGATTGGCTTCGTTGAGGATTTTATTTTCGTCTTTGATTTTCTGCATACGCGATTCTAAGAGATGTACCGATTTACGCAGACTTTCGATGGTACGGGCATCTTTGCGTTGACGATCGCGTAAATTGGCGTTTTCCGAGGTAAGGTCGCGATTTTGCGATAGCAAACTTTCGATGGTTTTAATCGTTTGGTCTTTATCGTGTTTCAGCGATTGTTTCTCCTCTTCGAGCTTTTTATTCTTTTTTTGCATCATTTCCAGCTGGTTTTTAATCTTTTCGTAGTCCATCTGATCCATATCCATGTCGTCATCGTGATCTTGTCTGAATCGGTCATCTAAAGCGAGTCGTTTCAAGTCGTCGATCTCACGTATACCGGGCCTTCGAGCTTGTACTTTATTGAGAAAAGCTTGTCGACGTTTTTGCAAAGCTTTTTGTCGATCTTGGCATTCGTCCAGACGCGGACGTAGCGCTTTACGAAACGGTCTCGTTAGACGTGATAAATTTCGAGGAAGTTTTTTCGTCCTGCGTGTATCTGGTTTCGATTTATTGTCGATGTGCCGCTGGGTACTCGTGTCTCGTTTCTTTTCTTTCGACATTTTTTACGGTAGTTCACGCGGGCCTGGTCGAAGGTATAATGCGGCTCGATCGTGATTATTTTTATATTGCTATGATAGCTATTTTATTTCCAAAACTGAACCCTCATGTTTTTCTTCTGTTACAGGTTATTGATATTTTAGTCACGTACATCGATTTGGTGCTCAATGGTGGTACCACAACTGTACCGATTACCAGCTCTATCAATACGATTATCAATATGGCTCTCGTACTAGACCAAAAGTAAATTCATGACTGTTGTGTACAGTTTCCTCGAACAGAACGTAATTTTGTATTTATTCTAGGCAATTACTTTACCAACGAATGTGGGAAGGGTTCGAATATAACGACGATACCATTTGTCGAGATATCTTCTTGTTGGGTTTAAGTTCTGTGATATGCGAAGAGAAACTGAACGATATTCCACCCATTATTATGCAACAGTTGGTCGCTCATTTGGCTGATATGCAAATGCACAAGGTAACGTGACAATACACACTTGGATTTAAAATCATTTCAGGTCAGATTGCGTAGAAAATTACCGACTGATTGCCAATTTGCCAATATTTTTTTTTGTTTGAGGAGAGGCCAATGATCGGTCAGCAGAAATGGTGCAATTTGAAAATTACGTATTTTTGATTTTCAAACTTTTTACTGGGCATTTATTTCAACATAAGTTACCAGAGACTGGAGGAATACTGAAAAATTAAATTAAAAAAAAAATTAATATATTTGGGGAGGAGTAGAAAAGCCACTGAAGAATCTATTTCAGAAAATAAACCAATATTTGAACTTAGAGCCCTACAAAACCCTACAAATTTTGTGCCACATTGCCATTTCATACCCCTGTAATATTTTGAACTTGTTTGAATGCTCCAGCTCCAGTGAGGGATTTAAAGCGATAGAAACCAATATCGGAATTCAATGCCTTGAAATTCATCATTTTAAAAATTATTTTGAATTTCGATAGTCCCCCTTTCCGCTTGGGGTGTTGAAATCTTTTTTTTTTTTTTTTTTTTTTTTTTTCTGAAAATCAAGTAACTGTGTAGTTGAAAACAGGGTGAGTAAAAATTTGGTTTTCATCGGAACTTTTTAAAATTTTTGAATGGTAACTTTAAATAGTTCTTATCATGCAGGGTCTGCAGTTGTCCTGCTTTTTATCAAATTTATCAAAATTTCCTGCATTTTTTCCAACCAGACTTCAAACTCAACTTATTTCCCTGTTTGGTGGAATTTTGAAAAAATGTTGTTTTTCCTGCCTGTCCGATGAGAAAGTTGTGTGTACCTAGGAATAATCTTTGCCAAATGGAAAAATGCAAAATTTTTTAGAAAACTCATTAATTCGCTTTTTTTGTTGTAAGTCATTTTTGAAGAAAAAGGGGTTTTTTTTTTTTAAGAAACGTTCAAAAAGTAGGTATGATGTATTTTCAAAAAAAATTTATGCCTCGCTTTATTTTTCAAATTGCCTAATTTTCCATAAATTAATTTGCATTTTTTAGAACAATTACTTTGAAGAAGTATGATAGAAATTTCCATAAAAATGCTCAAAGCAAGTTGAAAAATTTGAAAAACGAAAAATTTGGGTGGTAAAATTATTGTCAATTTTGCCCCCCCCCCCCCCAAATATTGACACCACCGTAACACTAGAAAAATGAAAAATTTAGGTGTAAAATCTAGGCATCTCTACTTCCTTCAAAAAAAATCATCAAGTGTTTGCAGAATGCTTTGCCCATGAAAAATTGACACGGTAAGGGTATTTTTGACACCCTCCTCCCTCCCTCTCTCCCTCCATGTCTTGCTAAAGTTTTTTTTCATTTTGAAATTTTGTTAAGACACTTGGTCATGTAAAATTGAGCTCTCACATAGAAAGTTCAGTTCTGAATTTTTCAGATTCTTCCAGATTTACTCCAATCAAGAGTTACAAGCGTTCATATAGTTCGGCAGCTTTGCAAGAAATCGCATAAAAAAATATATGGTTATAAAATTGCCTACTCAGTTTGCCGTAAATACAACGATGATGTATTATTTACGGCGAACCGAGTATGCAATTCTATTAACACCAGGTTGGCTTTAATTTTCTTTCATGTACTTAAACTGGAAACTAAACCGTGAAAAGTCAGGTCAAATGATTTCCCTCAGATTTTTTAAAAATGTCTTTGGTGGTTGCCAAAATTCCCATCCGAACCTTTCTGAAAGTTGTAGAGGGAGGGGGAGGGGTGAACCTGATAATTTAGACGCTTGCGATTCCTCAAGTTTTAAGGTTCATAGGTATATCAAGAGGCAAGATTGGTTGAACTTGCAGCAAATCTATTTACCCGGTTTCGTGAAGTAATATGGAAGATTTAAAATCACTTATTTTTTTTATTTTTTTTTTTCATTTAACAAGGTTTATTACAATCTTGAGCAAAATCACTTATTAAAATTCAAAAAGCTCAACTTTGAACTTTCAAAGTCAAAGTGAGAGTTCAACTTAGGGATGAGTATGAAAGTTGAAAGCTACCATTTAAAAATTTGAAAATTTGCTGTGAAAATATTTTATTATTTTTTTTGTAACAAACTGGTTTTTGGAGTGGAATCTTAACATCATACCTTTTTGGAAATAATTCCCCCCCCCCACCATTTTGATGAAAACTTGAAAATACTGTGAATTTTCTATCATTCTTCCGCAATCATGAGTCATTGTTTTCATTTACTTTTGGAGCAATTTTTCAGTTTTTTTTTGTTGGTAATATTGAGAAATATTTTGTGTAATTCGAACACAGTGGTGCCGTGAACCCCGAACCTCTAGAAAGTTTTTAGCCAGTTTTCCTCAATTTCCAACAGAAAATAATCTAGGCATTATTTTATGTAGGAATTGGAACTTAGCATATTGAACGTAAATATCGAATGCCTGGATATCCAGCAAGCTCTCCAGTTGAGCAGACAACACTCAATGCACTGTGCTTTGATATCAATTTGGAATAGAGCTATGCGAGATTATATAAGTCCTTTGCAAGAACTACTTCCTAGATTGAACTTGGCTATGATATCGGGTAAATAATCCATAAAATTTTTTTAATAAAATTTTCATTATGAAATAATTCATTTGATAATTTTTTCACCACAGGTCGTAATCATTATGCTCGAGATCTCGGTAATAAATTATTAGTATATATTAGTTGCTGTTTCGGCGGACGAGGATATCCAACGGGAGATATCGACGAATCTCTGGTGGAAGGTGTGCGAAATCAAGTATTTCAGTGTCTTTGTAATCAGCACAGTGTAAATGCCGAAGACGACGAAGAGATTTACCCATATTTAAGGTAACAAGTGGTTAGAATTTGGTGTTGGATTTGCCTGAGTAGTTTTGTGATATTTTCTTTTCTTGAGAATAGTTGTTCTTATAGGATATTGTTAAAATTCGATACCAAAGAGTTCCTTAATGTATTAGCGATGGCATTCAACGATGATAAATTTTCGCCTCAGTTGAAGCAAAGAATTGTCGATATTCTTATTCTAGTCATTTCTCAAAGTACTACTTTCAAGGTAATGAAATAAAATTCAGATTTATTTTGGGATTACATTTGAGCCTTGAAAATAAATAATTAAAATGATTTTTATTTTTTTGTCGAAGGTTTCCGAAATAGGATGGATATTTACGTTTCTTTGTCTGCAAAGCTCGGCGGAAAAATCTCGTAAAATAAATATCGATCCTGCGATGTACGATAAAGTGATAAACATGTTAGTCAACGATAAAGATCTCAATACTCACGAAGAAAGACAACAAGCTTTTCTAGATCTGATGCTGGCTGATGATTTTCAACATTTTCAAGTCGATCAGTTGTTAACAATGGCGAGGAATGCTGAATTGTAAGTTATGGGGTGTTTAGAAATTGGAGCTTGGAGAAATTAATATACTCTTAATTAATGACTTCAAATTAATGAGTTGTTTGTAGTAATAAAGTTGAAAATTTTGGATGGCTACATTTTCATAAAAATTCTTGTACTTACATTGTTCATGGGGATTCGAAAAATTATTCCCTATTTTTTTTTTTTTTTTTTTTTTGGACAAGGAACTGAAGCGATGTTTTCCAATTTTCCAATTTTTTGTAATATCATGTATCGTATTTCTAGTTATCGAGTATGCAGCGAAATACACTCACAGAAAGGTGAATATGGCCAAGTACTAAGGTGCTACTTACTTGATCCGCATCGTAAACTGCAGGTATTCGATTACCTAGAACATACTTCAAATAAAAAAGAGCTTCATGCGAACGTTATGGAAAATTTTGACGTAAGTCATTCATCTTTTACCTTATTAGTGAGAAAAAAAGTGTATTAATGAACAATTGTTTCCTCGTTACAGAATTTATTGGAAATCAATAGCGAAAAGACCGGTTTCATTTTTGGTAAATATTATCAAGACGATATACCAAATGTTATTCATCAAATTAAATCGAAACAGCAATATTATTTTCTCAAAGGTGCTATGTGAGTATTCGATATTTTGATAAAATTTCTCATTTTATGTAATTTATTTATTCGTTGGTTTGTTTTATTCACTACAGGTTTTGTACCGAACTGGATAGCTCTTTAATTACATTATTTATGCAGTTAATGTGCCAATACTGCGAAGAGATTGAAATTCTACGATTTGTACAAACGCACAAGAATCTCCAATTAGAACCAGCTCTCAAAGTGAGTCATTTGTTCTCCTTCACGTAACTCATAATGCTCATTTAGTTATCGCGTAATTATTCGATATGTTTAGGCAGCCAGAGAACGTAAATTATCCAGAGTGATGGCAATTCTGCTCGAACGCAGAGGCGATTATCAAGCTGCCTTTGATATACTATTCGATCGTCTCAAAGAATCTATTAGTAAAAGTATCGATATCGAAGACGCCACCGAAGAATTGGTCAGTCTGGTGCACAGAGGATCGTCGGTGCTAGAATCAAAAACTACCTGGTTACCATTATTACAATGCTTGTCTACTTTGAATTCTCGAGGTATTTATTAATCTGTTAAGCGATACAGAATGAAGAAAACGAGCTAATAATTCTATTTTCATACTTGTAGAATTATTGAGACGAGTTTTGGGTAGTGCTGATTTGAATCTCGCCACCGAACTGCATCTCCTGTTGCAGCATAATTCTGGAACATTGGGCGATTACAGGAATTTAATCACGGGTTAATTTTTAAGAATTATAAATACTCTAATTTTGGTCGATTAGAAAGGGAATTCATCGTGTATTTTGTTTACAGGTTTATTTGATAAGTGCGCTTATGAACATTCCATGTTGAAATCGGTTAGTAAAGCTGTGTATTCAGATTTACACAATCAACTCGCCAGTACTTTGGCTGCCGCGAAAAAAGGAGTTTCTAGTCCTGACTATTGTACCTCATGCAGACATTCCTTCAAAAATCAACTGTTATTGTTTAGGTATGATTTTTTAGTTCAGTTTGTTTAATCAATGATGAGTCGTAGACTCGGAAAATTGAAGAAAAAAATGTGTAAACAACAATAATTACTTAAGGTATCGGGAAATCTTTGAAAAAAATTCTTTATTTTTGGTATGAGTTGATTTGATATGGAATAGGGTCAACTGAAAATTTTGTAAAATTTTTAAGAATTAGGATTCGCCTAGATTACGAAAGATTTGAGTGGTGTGGAGGGTGAGAGAAGTCTCACTTGTTGATTATATTTTGATCTTTTTTTTTTTTTTTTTTTTTTTACTATCTATAGGATTTTATTGATATTTTATGTTTTGTTCTAAATAATAAATATTGAAAAAAAAATTGAGAAAAACATGCATTATTGCATCACAAAATTGATAATGTTGGTACTTATATTTTTTCATTTTTTTTTGCGTTGGCTTCTGACTTTAGAATAACTGGCTATTTATATTTTTTTAAATCGAATTTATTCAATGAAACGAATATTGACACGTTCCTTCAACGTGGATTACAATTTTCATTTAAAATGAAACCGAATTTAAGAGATACCTACCTAAAATTTCACTGCAATATTCTGGAAAGTTGTTCAAATTGGTTGAAGTGTTTTCATTTTTCTATCGTAACAATTTTATTTTCCAATATTTCAGGTGTGGGCACGGTTATCATGTTGAATGTGCTGAAGCTCTAGACACAAAATGTTCTCAGTGTTCGTCTACTTCATGAAAATCGCATCTTTATCTCATTTTATTTTTTTCGTATTTTTTTCTCTGTGCATAACTACCTACCTACATATACTTATTGTAAAATCGTATACGTATACATTGCAATACCTACCTATTCTGAAACGTCGCATTTATTACGTTCTATGGTTTAAGTAAACGCTTTTTTGATTTATCTCGATGAACATTTTACTTACCTCTTTATGCATGAATTATTTTTTACAACATCATGGTTATAATATTTGCGTTATTTCATTACATTAATTAATTACGATTACTAGTACATACCATATTTTGTATGTAGCATCAATTTTCGAAAACTTTCATAGTATTATCACATTATTCCATTACGTATTTATTTATTGATCGTATTTATCATCAAAGATGAAAAATAATAAACTCGTTATAGTTTTGTTGTTTATTTATAGGTTGATTTTCATTTTCATTTGTGGTATTATTTTATCTCGAACAGATCCGATGTAATATAATATATTGCTTTATTGTTTAGGGTTTCGAAGGAAAAAAAAATTAGGAATTTTTTCATCCTTCCAATTATTTAGACCACCTTATCCTATGAATGAAAATATCGAAACTTGATACGTGATGGGTATGATGGAAAACTTCTTCTAAAATCTGCTACAACAGCTGATTTTTGCAGGTGTTTTCAACACGCATGCGCGTTTACCAAATTTTCTCGCAGTCTGTCGCATTTCGTACGTTTCTATTACGTCATGTGGAAGCCTTTTAGCTGTCATTTTGAATCACAGTATTTTTTAGAAATGTTTACTGCTGAATAATTTCAATAGGTATGTGAAAAAAACTTGATTTAGGTTTACATTGTAATAGGTAGCTTGTTTGTGTGGAAATTAACGAAGAAATTAAGATATTTCATCGTACTATTGTTACTCGCGAATTATTCGATAGTAACACACTAAGAAAGAAAGTTTTCGGGCTGTAGGAGGAAAATGCGTCTTATTTTACGAGACGATAGATTTCATTGATCTAATTGTTTGTACGTTTATTTTGTGTGGCTAGAAGATTTTTGCGAATAACAAAGCTTTATTATACCTAAGATTTTTTTGTTTGAAAAGTTGTGTTTAAAAGGCATGCATGAGTAAGTGCTACATTAAGCGATAAGTACAGAGTGCGTAATACAGCGTCAGACTTACAATTAGATACACCCATGAAAGATTCGGTGACTGTTGAATTTGAATCTTGAATTTGAATCTTGAATTTGAAAACTATCGTGAGTTTTTTTTTCATTTGGTTATCGAATTTTTTCCTAAAGATTTGAAAAAAAATATTCAATATTTAATTAAGTCGCGGTTTGCCATTTCAAATTGATTTAAATTTTGAGTACAATTTGTATAGTGTTCAGTGCTCACACTGTCCGGTTAGGTAATGCTGAAATTCAGCTTATTGTGAAATCGTTCTCGTGAACATATTAAAGCGGCTCTGCCCCTACCTCACCCGCAAGTCAGATTTAATATTAACGTCTAACAGCACGAGACCGCTGTTTTTCGAAAAATTGGACTATGTAACGTCTTAATTATTTTTACACCAAACTCCTAAAATAGGAAAAAAATGTTGATATATTTCGAAAACCTATAAATTTAAAATTATTAGTGACTAGTCGAATTTATTTATTTACCATTAGAATTATTATTTTGATGTCAAAATAAATAAAATAGCCGAGATTTTTTTTAGAAAAATGCGACTGAAGGCTGTTAGGGCGTGGATTGATAAAAAGTGTATTAAATCGAACGTTTGTTTATCCCTTGAAGTTTTATATTTTCTTTGAAAGATATAAGAAAATCGATAAGAGATGAAGCATTTTGAATTGAACGTTGTGAATTAAGTACCACCTTAACTTCGAAAAAACAATTTTTTACAGAGCTTATTAATTCCACCTACGTACAAAATTATACCTTTGATGATGTTGAAAATATAAATTTATTCGTCAATTCTTCAACACCAATTACAAGCAATTTATTCATTTTAAGACGATCGGCGTCTATTTGATGAAGCATTATAGTGTCGTACTTTTTAAAATTCAAATTAGGTACCTAGGTATTATAAATTTGTAAAAAAATATGTATATTTCTTGATTGGGTTTTAAAGTACGAGTAGGTACCTAAATGAGCAACATAAAGTATGAAAAATTTTCAAAACGAAAAAATAATTATTGAAAATTTATCACCTTAAAATTTAAAGTTTTTAAAAAAAGGACAATGAAAGAGAATTTAAAAAAAAAAATAAAATAAACGAAACAAAATGTGGCTCAACAAAAAAGATTCACATTTTTTTCGAAATCTTGAAAATAAATTACTCATATTAGATACCAATCTGTTTCAGACAAACCAAAAATGAAACCATCAAAGCAGAATTAACAACCGATTGGACCTTCAAACGTTGCGATGATGTCCTTCCTATGGGTCCTTTTTGTGCTTCTACTATTGTTGTTATTTCTACCTGCTATGATTTGCATTCTTTTATGCGGTTGCAATCTTTCTCAATACGGCCCTAGTGCCACTGATACAGTTACTTATCAACTCGACGGTGGCCATACCGATTTTGTCACTCGAATTGATAATACAGATTGCGGTGCTGATGGTGGACATCATGGGGGAGATCATGGTGGGGATGGAGGTGGCTGTGATGGTGCTGATGGAGGAGCAGGCGATGACTGTGGAATGTGGTGGGTTATATTATAATTTCAATTTTTACCATTTGTTTTGTACTGTTTAGGGATTTTAATTTTGTAATACTTTCTCAAAAATTAAAAAAATTGTGTGTTTTTGTAAATTTATTTTTTTCTTTTGTACTTCAAATTAGTTCTATCTAGTTTATTTGCTTTCGGTTCTTACGAATGCTTATTTTCGTCAAGAATTAGCCTATAGCTTTAGAAGCCTAGACTGACTCTCCATTTCTTATCAAAGCGGATTTTTAAAATGAAAATTGCACTGGAAACGTTGAATAATGAAGTATGGCTTCCATCATGAGGGGAGGGGAAGGGGGTTGTGCTGAAAATCAGCTATTTAGGTAGATAATACCTAATTACCTACCTAATGTTTATTCAAAATCTGATTTTGGAGCAAAGAAATCATTGTGTTGGTAAAAACTAAACAGAGACTAATATCCAAAGAACAAAAAAAAATTATTTTTGTACATCAAGGAATCTATAATCAGCATTGATGTACCTGAGGGGTTGAAATGGGTCGTGCCATCTCCCCTTCAAAGGATGAAAATTTTCTACAGATAACAGTAGGTATCCTATGCATCATATGTATTTCACAAATCACAAACCGAACACAGCTCACCATTGCCGCTAAAGTTGAAGGTCAACAGTTGAACATGTGCGACTGCCAATAAGAGGGAGAAATAGGTTGTCTGGGCATATTTTCATTAAAATTACGAGGCAGTAAGCAATATACATTGCGGAGTTGCGGACAATGTTTCGTGAAGATGTGATGTCTTGAGTGTTCTTGTTTGTTATTTTAACAATAATATGTACAATTCTTGAAATCAAAATACCTACTTACGTACCTATTTGAATGGTAAGTGAAAATAATTTTATAATACTATCACTTAGAATAATACATATAAGTAGCGTAAAAGCAGTTTCGTTCTATGAAAATGAGCATTGATCGTATAAAAATATTATAGCCGGTATTCCAGACAAGCCGATAATACATAAATGTACATAGCCGGCTCCAAAAAATTATTGAAGGTGTAGAAAAAATGAAAATTACAGACTATGATTCCTACCTACTTTATTACTATTCATTTCGCTGTCGGTAGAACTTGAATTTTACTAGGTATTGCATACAAATAGAAAACCGCAAGTAACAAAAAATCATTAAAATGGGAAGCATCCTCATTTCTACCAGGGTAGGTAGGTAGGTAGGTAGGTAGGTAGGCGTAGGTGCCTCTTTCAAAATGACTATTATATAGGTCTATACAATTGTTCGATTGATCTCACATAGGGGTCATTCCATGTCAATTCGACCAACAATTTTGAGTCATGTCTTTCGATTTCGCTCAAATTTTTTTTACAATATCTACCCACCCAGTAAGTAAGAAACCCGAAATAAGTTTGGACCCAGCCCCCTCAGGGGGCGGGAGGGGGGCTTCCATTATTTTTACATTGTCTCGAGGTACTCAACTTCAGCAGCGCATTCTTCCAAAACTGATTTCACAGTTCGAAAGGGTATTGAATTTTGAACTTTTTAAGCATTTTGAAATTTTCAAAATTTGAAAGTTGTACTTTCAAATTGAAAGTTCAAATTTCAAAATGGCGATGTTAGTGGGAGCTACCATTTAAAATTCTGAAAAAATTTCCATAGATGTACCTTTTGATGCTTTTTCGAAATATTCAAGTTTTGAGATAGGATCTCTTGATGGAGAGGGAGCACCCCCACCACCAATTTGGGGCAAAACTCTCGAAAAAAATCTGGGGCATGTGATATATCGAATTGTATGTTTTTAACAACGCTGAACATGAATATGACGTTAGATTTTTGATTGGACCCCATCCACAGCCTCCAACATTTTTTTTGGACTTTACTCATTGGGTGAGGTCAATTTGAAAAACTACGGCTATATTCGCGTTCAGCGATATCGAAAACATATCTACTATTTCATGTGTCACACAAATTAAAACCATTTTTTTTTTAGGTTACCCCTCTTGTGGAGGTGCTGGGGGCCATGGATGGGTCCAATCGAAAATCTGACCTCATATTCGTGTTCAGCGTCACCTAAAACATACTATTGGATATGTCGCACGAAAAACCCACTATTATGAACTTTTACCCCATTTGGGGAGGTGCTGGGGGCCGTGGATAGGGTCCAATCGAAAATCTGACCTCATATTCGTGTTCAGCGTTACCAAAAACAAAGAATTCGATATATCACATGCTCCAGATTTTTTTTCGAAAGTTTTGCCCAAAATTGGGGGTGGGGATGCTCTCCCTCCATTAAGAGATCCCATCTCAAAACTTAAACATTTTGAAAGTTCAACTTTCAAATTTTGAAAATTTCAAAATGCTTAAAAAGTTCAAAATTCAATACCCTCTCAAACTGTGAAATCAGTTTTGATCAAAGTATCATAGTTTTGGAAGAATGCGCTGCTGAAATTGACTAACTCGAGACAATGTGAAAATAATGGAAGCCCCCCTCATCCTCCCCATGAGGGGCTTGGTACCAAACTGATTACGGGTTTCTTACTTACTGGGTTAGTATGGTATTGTAAAAAAAATTGGAGCGAAATCGAAAGACATGACTTTCAAAATCGCTGGTCGAATTGTCATGGAATGACCCATAGACACTTTCTTTAATTTTTAGGGTCAATGATCAAACCAAGTAAAATATTATACCTTTACCTACATAGTACGTACTTATTAAAATATAAGCGTACAATCGCACATATTGAAAATAAAGTCAAAACTTTTTCTGTTTTAGCTATATGCGCCCATCAAATCTGGAAACAGACTTGATGAATTTTTCTGCTTGCGCAAGGGTGTTAACCTGGTAACAGCTTCGACCAGTGGATAGAAGATTACCAAATTTGAATTTAACGATTTTTGTCAAATCAATCAAGTCTGCAATGGAAGGACCAGTAGTGTTATTTATGGTGTTCATTGGAATTGTCATAATAATATTGTTGTCATTGATAGTGGCTATATGCTGTTCTGGCAATTGCGAAAATTGTTGTAAAGGAACGAGTAATCAGAATTATTATGGGCAAAGAAACCGTGGAACTAATTATTGTTATAACGACAGTAGTAATGCACATCATTTTGTTGGTTCAGATTATGGTGGCGGAGGTGGATATGATGGTGGTGGTGGTGGCAGTGCATGTGATAGCGGTGGTGGTGGTGGTGGATATGATAGTGGAGGTGGAGGATGTGACAGTGGAGGAGGTGGATGTGATAGTGGAGGAGGCGGATGTGATAGTGGAGGAGGCGGATGTGATAGTGGAGGAGGCGGATGTGATAGTGGAGGAGGCGGATGTGATAGTGGTGGTGGATGTGATAGTGGTGGTGGATGTGATAGTGGTGGTGGTGGATGTGACTAGCAGGTACTCTAGTTTACACATGATTGATGTTGCAATCAAGATACCTGAATATAAGAATCAAAGTTATGCTACGAATTCGTCAAAAAAAAAATCAGAAAGTTGACGTAAGTCACATTGGAAATTGGAATTACGTTGTCATCCATTAGAAGTCACAATCAATAACCTATGGCAGAAGTATGAAAAATAAAGGAATTTAACTTACTGATAGTGGCTTTTGGGCATTTTTTAAAATTTTTTTTACATGTAAACGCATGGGCAAATGCCCACCCAGTAAATTTGAGTTGTCCAAAAAAAATTTTGATTTTCATTCAAAATCACCAATCTATCCTCAAAATTCTTATTTTTAAGAAGCTTTTGCCCTCGCTTGTTCGCTTGGACTAACAATTGTTATTTTCTATTTCTCAAATTAGGTATATTCATAACTGTGCTTAGAAAGTATTTTTGTTAAAACTTTCAAAAATGTCTGTGATGGAAAACCTAACTTTTTACATCAAAATTCTGCTGTTTTCTTGAAACTATAAATTTTGAATAGCTTTTGTTCTCGCTTCGTACGGGCCAATTTGATTCACTTCTTTTGGATTAGTAAGTAGGTATCTCAACTTTCGGGAAACTATTAATGAAATTTAGAAAAAATTGAGATCAGGAAAGTCAAATTCTTACATTAAAATTGATGTTGTTCTATGTACTTTTCGAACTACAAATTCTCCAACACTTTTACCCTCGCTTTGCTCGGGTCGATTAAATTCTCTTCTACGGAGTTGAAGTTTCAAAAACCTATCATTGCATTTGAAAAATGTTGAGATCGGACAAACCGAATTCTATCACTAAAATTAATGTTGTTCTACTTTTCAAGTTACAAAAATTTTCCAAAACAAATTTGCAATGCGAAAAACAGAAAAATTCCAGAAATACTCATGATGTTCGAAGCATTATGAAAAACACAAATTTTTCATTTTTTTTTTAAACAGAACCTGACCATACTAGATTTTTGAGATTTTTTGATACCGCAGCGCTCTCTGCGCAGCCCTGCTGAACCAGGTCAACGGGGCAAAACCAAATTTTTAGGCATGAAAAATCGAAATTAGAAGCAATTTTCTGAAATTATTTCGTGATGTGTGAATGTGTGATGATGGTTTTATGAAAATAATGGCAAAATTACTGCTAGAGTGAAAATTTGTTGAAAAATGGGTCCTAAAAACCAAAAAAAAAAGTCCATTTTTGCATGTTTTATTTCAAATTTTCACTCGCAAGGAGGGCAATGACCCTCTTCGCCCCTCCTCCTGGAAGTCCTGGCTACGCTATTGTCTCTTGCCCACCCAATGAAAATTGCTTAAAAATGGCCTAGACACTAGACAGGCAGATTTCGCGTGTTCAGATAGCTATCATAAATTTCAATTTTTTTATTTTTTTTACAAGTTCATTTTGTGTTTATTTAATAAGTAACTTTGTCTCATTTTAATAATATATAAAAATACTTACACCAGAAATGAAATTATTTATTGCGATTGCAGTAATCAACTTATCAACTAATCAACTGTAGATACGACGTTAGGTTGTGATATGAATCGTGCGCCCTCCCACCCCATCCTCAAAGTGAATGAAAATTTTCTACAGATAACACAGTAGGTAGGTGGACTTACGAGTATCCAACAAAATACTGCTCACCATTGCCGCTAAATTAGAAGGTCAACAGTTGAACATGTGCGACTGCCAATAAGAGGGAGAAAATAGGTTTATCTGGACACATTTTTCATTAAAATTACTCGTACGAAGCAGCATTTAGTTGCAGACAATGTACAGTGAAGATGTGATGTTTTCAGTGTTGAGTGGAAAACACTTGTTTGTTATTTTAACAATACCTATGTGCAATTCTTGAAATCAAAACACCTACTTACCTACGCATTTAAATGGTAAGTGAAAATAATTTTAATAGTATGGTACATATACATACTCGTAGTAGCCTAAAAGCCGTTTCATAGCAAATAGGTACATTTTTGTAGGATAATAGTTTCGTCATTCGATTTTTAAATTCTCTATCCGGTAAAATCGCTTCAATTGTTCCATGAAGATGAGCCTTGATTTTATGAGAATTATTACAGCAGGTAATTCAGACATGCCGATAATAGCAGTTAGGCTCCAAAAAATTATTGAAGGTGTAAAGAAAATGAAAATTAAATTACGAACTATGATCCCTTTAGGTACCCTTATGTCCACTTCCACTTTTGGTATAAGAATAAAACTTTTTTAATCAATTGAAGACGAATAGAAAACCAAGCACGTACCTAAGAAAAATTCTTTAAATGGAAAGCTTCCTAATTTCTGCCGGGGAAGGTAGGTGCCTCGTTCAAAATGACTATAGGTAATAGATTTACGATTGCTCGATTGATCTCACATAGACACTTTCTTTAGGTTCAATGATGAAGTATTAAATAGTTGCGCACTTATTGAAAATATACTAAAATCAAAATCTTTTTCTGTTTTAGTTATGCACATATCAAATCTGGAAACATACTTGGTGAATTTTTCTACGTGACAGCTTCGACCAGTGGATAGAAGATTACCAAATTTGAATTCAACGACTCGTCAAATCAATCAAGTCTGCAATGGATGATCAATTAGGAAGATTTTTAATAATAGCGATCATTGGAGCCGTCATACTAATATTGTTCTTAGTGGCTTTATGCCGTGCTGACTATTGCGAAGGTTGTAATAAGAATTATGGGCGAAGAAACGATGGGACTACCTATGATTATGGCAACAGCAGTCATGCGTATTATGATGGTGGTGGAGGAGGACATGATGGCGGTGGTGGTGGATTTGATAGTGGAGGCGGATGTGATGATGGTGGTGGTGGTGGTGATTGTGGATGTGACTAGGTAGGTACTCGAGTACCTACCTAGTCACATGATCGTGTTGCAATCACGATTCTTGAATACAGAAATCCAAGTTATGCAACGAATTCACCAGAAAAAAAAATCAAAAAAGTCAGGAAGTTGACGTTAGTCTTATTATTATTATACAATTATCATTCGTTGGAAGTCATAATCACTCAACTATTGGTTACAGTAGGAAATAAGAGGAAATTGAACTAATAGTGGCAGATTGCGCCTGTTCAGATCTTATCATAAATTCAATTTTTTATTTTTTTACAAGTTTATTTTTGTTTAATATTTAATAAGTACTTACTATGTCTCATTTGTTTACGTATATAGTGTAAGTAAGTAATATAAAAATACTTTACACTAGAAATGAAATAATTCATTTATTGTCATTGACTCATATCGCATTTGCATATTATACAGGTAGGTATATTTAATCCTAGTCATTGTGGTGCCCAATATTTTTCAAATTTATTAAAATGGTAGCAACTGTTACCATGCGACGTTAGGTTGTGATTTGGGTCGTGCCCTCTTCACCTCCTCAAGTGGATGAGAATTTTCTACATTATAAAACAGTACCTAGGTGTGTAGATGTACTTACATATATGCATCACATGTAGGTATCTCACAAATTCACCGAACTACCGAATACTGCTCACCATTGCAGCTAAATTTGAAGGTCAACAGTTGAACATGTGCGACTGCCAATATAAGAGGGAGAAAATAGGTTTATCTGGACACATTTTTTATTAAAATTACGAGGCAACAGTTGTGTACGCGTACAATGTATAGTGCAGATGTGATGTTTTGAGTGTTCAATGGAAACCACTTGTTTGTTATTTTAACGACATGTACAATTCTTGAAATCAAACTTATGTATTTAAATGGTAAGTGAAAATAGGTAATTTAATAATACGTCTACATATAGATATCTATAGGTTGCCTAAATGCCGTTTTATATTCAATTTCGAAATGCTGCAGTCGATAAAATCGCATCAATTGTTCCATGAAAATGAGCTTTGATTTTATGAAAATTATTACAGCAGGTATATTTTAGGCAAGCTGAAAATAGCAGGCTTCAAAAAATTATTAAAGGTGTAAAAAAATAAAAATTACAGACAATCAGTTTTCATTTTTCAATTTTCAGTTTTTTTAAAAATTTTTTCATAGAGGAGAAGGTACAATTATGGACCCAGGTACAAATATGGACCCCCCATGGTTTAGTGTACATCCACTAGCGCTACGGTCATTCTGGGTACTAAAAAATATACTAGTAGTGTAGTATGGATGATCCAAGTACTTATTTTGGATCCATGCAAACTTGGGTGTCTCTCATCAGCAATTGTTTTTGTTTGCGCATTATTTTCTTCACAATGGAAAATTTTACAAGTTTTTCATTCGGTAATTCATCAACTTCAAATAAAGTTTGGAAAAAAAATTATTAGCGAAGTAAGTAGCTTACAATGTGTACTTTCAAAATATACTTTCATATTTGTCTTTACATTAACTGATTTTCATAATTTTTTTCATTTTTCTCAAACTGCGCCGATTTTTTTCATGGGTATAAATATGGACCCCTAAATTTTTTTACCTAATTTTGATTCAATATTTTTTAGAATGTCGAGAAAAGTGTTATTAGCAAAGAAGACAAGTCCAAAATGTCGAAAATGGAACCACGATTTTTCATTTTTCATAAACTTGGCCAATTTTTTGCATGGGTATAAATATGGACCCCTAAATTTTTTTCATCTAATTTTGATTCAATGGTTTTTAGAATATCGAGAAAAGTGTTATTAATAAAGAAGACAAGTCCAAAGCATCGAAAAACATCTTCAAATAAATTTTTGTTCAATTTTCTGAAATTTTTATTCATTTTTGGAGGGGGTCCATATTTGTACCCGAGTCCATATTTGTACCATTTTATGTCACTTTTCTAAATTTCAAATTTCTCCGTGAGTTTTCAACAAAAAAAAATTTTTTTTTTACACAATATACTAGAGTCTTTGGCCTTTCGAATGGTATATTCGAAAAAAAAATTTGATGATTTTTTCTACCCTTTAAAGCCAAAAAGCTAGAGGGGGTCCATATTTGTACCTTCTCCTCTACCTATTATGTAGTTTTACATTAGTTTTTGTTTTTTCCATATTTTTTAATTTTCTTCTTTTAGTTTATTTTGATAATCTGATACTATTAGATACACCATGCGTTCTGGCATACTTTTTTGAGACGAACAAAAAAGGTTCTCTGATAAAATTACCTATAACTTTTCAAGACGAACAAAAAATGTTCTCTCGTGATGTTGCCCAACTTTGACATTGAAAGAGCTGGAAACAGTAGTTTATAGAAAATTGTGGAATACCTATTCTTGAATGAAAATGATTTACCTGTAGAGCCTTTTATTTCAGAAATTGGTAGCTATATTTTGTCAAGAAACCTGTTTTGTTCGTTTCAAAAAATTATGCCAGAATGCATGGTCAGCACTTTCTTTAAGTTCAATGATGAGGTATTAAATAAGCGCACTTATTGAAAATAAAATCAAAACCTTTTCTGTTTCAGCTATGTGCATATCAAACCTTGAAACAGACTTGATGACGTTTTCTGCGTGACAGCTTCGACCAGTGGATAGAAGATTATCGAATTTGAATTTAACGATTCGTCAAAAAATCAATCAAGTCTGCAATGGATGATCTAGGAAGAGTGTTACTAGTAGTGTGCATAGGAGCCGCCATGATAATATTGTTCTTATCGGCTTTATGCTGTGCTGACACTGCTTGCGGTTGTTGTTTAGATAAAAAGAATAATGGGCGAAGAAACAATGGTACTAATGATGTGTATTATGATGGTGGAGAAGGTGGATATGATGGCGGTGGTGGAGGATGTGATGATGGTGGTGGATGTGATAGCGGTGGCGGATGTGATGATGGTGGTGGTGGTGATTGTGGATGTGACTAGGTACTTACTCTTAGTTTACACAATGTGATCGATGTTGCAATTATGATACTTGAATATAAAATAGAGGTTATGCTACAAATTCGCCAGAAAAAAAATCAGAAAAAATGAGAAAGTTGATGTAATAGTCACATTGGAATTACAATTATACCATCCATTGGAAGTCACAATCACTAAACTATGGCATAAGTATACAAAATAAGAGGAACTTGTTGATCTGATAGTGGCAGATTGCGCGTGTTCAGATATCATAAATACAATTTTTTATTTTTTTACGTTCATTTGTGTTTAAAATTTAATAAGTATGTCTCATTTTTTTAAGTAATATAAAAATATTTACACTAGTAATGAAATAATTCTTTATTGCAATCGTCTCATATTGCATATTAATATTAGCATTCATATTATCAATTTAGGTATGCTATCAACTGTAGATACGACGCTATACTGTGATACGTGTCGTCCACCCCCCCCCCCGTGGTTGAAAATTTTCTATGGATGAAACAGTGTACTTACTTAAACTTATATGCATCACATGTAGGTATCTCACAAAGTAACCCAACAACACTTGCCGCTAAATTTGAAGGTCAACAGTTGAACATGTGCGACTGCTAATAGAGGGAGAATTTAGATAGGTATATATCTGCAGTCTGCAAACATTTTTCATTCAAATTACGAAGCAACATTTTAATATAGTTGCGTATAATGTGTCGTGAAGATGTGATGTTTTTTGTTTTGAGTGTTCGGCGGAAACGACTTGTTTGTTATTTTAATAATACTACCTATATACCTATAATTCTTGAAATCAAAATACCTACTTATTTAAATGGTAAGCGAAATTAATTCAATTAATTCAACATAACATAGGTGCTACAAGGTAGTTTAAAAGTCGTTTCATAGCATTTAGGTGGGTACATTTTTGTAGACCAAATTTTCTAGCCATAACATACTTATCGCATCAAGTATGTATAGCATGAAGAATGAAGATAAGCCTTGTTTTTAAAAAAATATTACGGCAGGTATTTCAGACTAACCGATAATAGCAGGCTCCAAAAAATGTATTAGGTGTAGAAAAATGAAAATTACGAACTGTATGATCCTTACTTCATTACTATTCACTATTCAGCTCATTTGTGGTAGAACTAGAATTTTAATTTTTAAGACGAATATAAAACTAAGAAACAAAAATTCACTCGAATGCGGAAGCTTCTCTTTTCTGCGGGGGTAGTTTGGTGCCTCTTTCAAAATGACTATAATAGGTTTACGATTGATCTCACATAACACTTTTTTTTAGGTTTAATGATAAAATATTAAATAAGCGCACATGTTGAAAATAAAATCAAAACTATTTTTGTTGTAGCTACGCGCACAAAAATCTGCAGGATACGGACTTGATGAATCTTTCTGCATGCGCAAGGCTGATCTTGACAGCTTCAACCAGAGGATAGAAGATTAGCAAATTTGAATTTAACGATTCATCAAATCAACTCAGTCTGCAATGGACGGTGCATCAGTGTTTCTAATAGTGTTCATTGGAACAATCATATTATCATTAATATTAGTGGCAATATGCCCTGCGGAGTGTTGCGATGGTTGCGATGGTACTACAAGTGATCAGAATTATGGGCATACCCGTAATTATCATTATCATAACCACAACAGAAGTCATGGTCATGGCCATCATTTTGGTGATACAGATTATGATGGGGGAGAGGGTGGATATGATGGAGGTGGTGGCAGTGCATGTGATAGTGGAGGAGGTGGGGGTGGATATGATAGTGGTGGTGGTGGATATGATAGTGGCGGTGGAGGAGGTGACAGTGGAGGTGGAGGGTGTGACAGTGGAGGAGGCGGATGTGATAGTGGTGGTGGATGTGATAGTGGTGGTGGATGTGATAGTGGTGGTGGATGTGACTAGGTACTCGTACTTCCACATGATCGATGTTACTATCACGACACCTGAATACAAAAGTCAAAGTTATGCTACGAATTTGTCAGAAAAAAAGTCAAAAACGTTGTCGAAAATTAGTCACATTGGTACTTATTACGATTGCCATCCATTGGAAGTGATCATCATGATGTTCATTACTAAACTATTATGTTTAAAGTAGGAAATAAGAGGAACTTAAACTGAATGTGGCAGATTGCGCGTGTTCAAATATCATAAATTTAATTTTTTATACTTTCTTTGTGTTTATTTTTGTTTAAATTTAAGAAGTACGAGTCTCATTTATTTAAGTAATACAAAAATACTTAGATTAGAAATGAAATGATTTTTTATTGCGATTGTTTCATATCGCATTGGCATAATAGGTATGGCTATGTAGGTGCCTACTTATTTTTCAAATTTATTGAAATTCTAGCAACTGTAGATGCGACGTTACGTTGTGATACCTTGATGAAAGTGTATAGGTACCTACCTATCGTAATTTATGTAGGTAGATACAATTATGTATGTACTTTTGGGTGTCTCGAAAAGAAAAGTCGGAGCATTTTGACTAAATTCAGTGAAGATCTACATTTTTAGTAGAAAGTCACATTCACTCAGAAATGGGTTAGGCAGGGGCTGAAACAAAAAAATAGGTATTCCTTTTTAAGAGGCATCCATATCTTTTCTCCACGGACATCTCCGAAGCTAAAATTTTTTCTCAGTAACTTTCAACTCAAAATGAAAGTCACTGCTGAATTTGGTCAAAATCTTCCATTCTTCCAATATTGTTTTTTTTTTTTTTGGCGATTCTACCTAATGTGTTATTTGAGTACCTAATATACCTACCTATAAACGTATACCTATTGGTTACTCGAGTTACCGATTTTTTTTTGCAGAATAGAATCTCTAAAGCTGCCCTAGTTTAGTTGGCTCTGACATTTGAAAAAATTTCACCCCCGATTTTTTGTCAAAGGTTTTGATATTAATATCTATAATTAGGTATTTAGGTACATATTTACATCTCGATTAATCTCGTTACAGTATGAATCGTATTTTTAGAGAAAATTCCACCAATCAACAAGACTATACGAACGTATGAACACTGTAGGGATGCTCGCACACAAAATAGGTATTTATCTTCCTTACAAAAGACGTGAAAAATAAACAAAATTCCAGTGCAGGGTGTGTACTTAATAAAGGTGTAGGCAAAGGCACATGTATTTTTTGCAAGCTGGAAAACAGCAGTCGAAGTATATCTACGTTTATTTTTCAACTCATTAATGTGTCACATAAACTCGTATTTAGTTGGTGCGAAGGTACATATACTTGCTATAGTTTCGTCCATGTGCCAAAGGTAAGTAAGTAGGTATACACCTACGCAATTTTTACATTTTATCATTGATACGAATCGATAAAACAAAGTTCCCTGAACTTGAATATGCTACAGCAACACGATGCTGTAACTTGGAAGTTTGTCTTCAGCGTGAATTGATTCTATAAATTAGGGGTAGGAAAGTTGTAAGTCTCTGTCTCTATTAGATACGTTAACGATTGACCGACTTTGATTTCAACTCAATCTTGAAGCGGGGGAGGGGGAGTTGAAGTCTCGAGGATCTCACTGGGAAAAAAAAGTTGAGCAGCTAGAAAATTTTGTTCCTTCTGATCCGATTTTAGGACCGAAAAATGAATAGGTAAGTACAAGTAGGATTAAATTAAAGAGAGCGTACACATTGAAAGGACAGAAGAGGACTTCATTTTTCTCCAGCAAATCTTTGATAGGGCTATGTACCTATCGTAACTATACTACAAGAATCAACTGAGCATTTGCCAAAATTGCAACTAAATTTGAAGGTTAACAACTTCGCATGTGACACTGCAAGTAGACGTGGGCGAAAAAATAACTCAAGTTAGTTTTCTATTTACTCGTATACTTGCACGTTTTTCATTAATAACGCGAAGCAACAGACGTTAAACTAGAATGTAGTGTATGATGTGATGCTTATCTACTGCGTTCACTTGATAAGTACTACTTTGTTGTTATTTTAGGCACGCAATTATGTACCATAGGTACCTAATTCCTGATATCAAAATACTTACACTTAGGTACTTAGTACTTACCTATTCAAATGGTGAGTGAAAATTGCATGTGATAAGTGGCGAATTGGCGATGGATGAGGTGTCGAATAACTACACCATTAAAATTTGCCTATTCATGATCATGGGAGGGGGGGGGGTGAAGAACGTAATTTGGTGATGGCTGTGGACGTAGATACTCGTACGATGTATGTATGTAATAGTCAGTGGTGGTAGTGGTGGTGGTGGTGGTTGTGAAGAAATTCAATTTCCTACAAAAAAGATAGCTATACTCGTACTTTGCACACAGGAGGTACTGGTACCTATCTTTAAAGCTAAAGAAGATAGGCAAGCTTGAAAATAAAAAAGAAAGAAATATTCATCTTACAATTAGTTTTTTTTGAGTTTTCTTGAATACCGTCCAGTCGTCCACTGTATTATTGGAGATGAAAAAAGTGACGATGACCACCGAATCTTAAGCATCGTCCTGGTGAATAATGATAGACAGAAAGTTATCTTCTCAATTTTGGGACTGAAGTCGAAACATAATAAAATTGGCTTGAATAAAACAAGAGCATCTGCTGAACAAAAAATTTCAACGAACAGAGAGAAAATAAAATAAAAATTTTCATGTGTGTTAGGTAAATACTTATCCGTCAAGAAAATTGATAGAACACTGACCATATGAGAAAATTATTCTTGCTGCTATGCTGCTAAATTATAAGGTTAAAAGATGAATACATAGTGAAATTGGATTGCTCTAAGACAGGCGGGAGATAAAAATTTGTTATCTATACAATATGATTTTTATTTTAAAACGAATCGACATTATTCGCGCGCGGATTAGCGGAGGATGTTATCGTAAATGTATCGAACGCGTTTTGTTCTCGTGCATTTAAATAAAACTAGCCAGTTTTTATTTTAAGGACGTAATTATAATTCGTGGTATCAAAATATTCTAATGGTGAGTGAATGTTACCTATACACTATGTGCATGTTTCACACTTGATTTATGTACTTGTTTTAATTTCTGCATTTGACTCTCAAGTTTATTGGGTTTATTGGTGGGAAATGCATAGTTTGTTTTATAAGATTAAATTTGAGTTCTTCTCCTTCTTCTTCAAAAAAAATAATATTTCAAATACCTAAGCCGAATACAGACCATTAACAGGCTTCAAAAAAATTGTTTATATATGAGTGGAATAAAATGAAAAAGACTTCCTAAAAAATGCAAGCTTCAGAAAAATGCTGGTTTTTCATTTCCTACGACTCGACAGAGAAAAAAAGTTCATTTGGAATTTTTATCTTATCAAGACACATTTTGAGAAGTTCTGACCATAGCAAAATTTTGCCAACATTGGAACGCAAACTGCTTGGAAGTGTGGACGACTGAGCTACTGACGTAAATTTTCACAGATGAAGACCATAGCAATAATTTACTTTCGTTAAATCACTATGTTTATACTTGCTGATTTTTCTCCTCAGTATTGTGCACTTCTCAAAAAGGGATTGAAAGTTGAAGAAAAATTGTAGCGTTTTAAGCATTGATTAAAAAAAAGATTTTGATTTACGATTTTTTGACCTAGGTATAAGAAATTCGACGACGACTGGGTATTTTAAAACCTTGCGAATAGGATAACAATTCATGATTATTTTTTGAAAGCACATCTTTCTTCTTTTTAGTATATGTACATTGACTTCCGAAAAATTCATTCAAAAGGAAGACGAACAAGAGCTTAACTAGGAATTTGAGATATGAATGCAGAAATTGTCATTTTTATGCGAAATAAAGATGGATATTGAAAAAATGGGGATTTAAGTTAAGTACATTTATGAATAAATCGTAATCTGCAGAATGGTTTCGGTCGTTTTACACTGTGGGAGTAAATATATGTATAGTCGAGGGAGGCAAAAGGATCTTTGCAAGTTCATTATTTATTTTGATTTATTTTCTCATATCAGACTCCCTTCTGTTTTAGGTGAACATTTATCAGAGACCTTCTGCCAGATTCCATGAATAATAATTGTACCTATATTTATTAACTAGCACATAGGTGATGACAATCGGCAGTAAACAGGACGTTATTTTATCCAAATTGAACAATCCATCTAAGCGCCAAATCAGCTAAGACCGCAATGGAGCCGGTTGTAAATGTGATTATAATAGTGTTTATAGTAGCAATAATAACACTTCTTCTGAAATGCTGTAACGACTGTATTAGAGGTGGTAATAATAATAATTATCTGGGAAGAACCCCTAAAGCGGATTATCGTTATTATCCTAACAGCAGCAATGTCGGTGGGGTGGGAGTAGACGGAGCAAGTGTGAGTGTTGCAGGATTTGATGGTGGGGGAGCTGGATATGATGGTGGGGGTGGTGCGATGGATAGCGGTGGTGGTGGCGGTGGGTTTGATGGTAGCGGTGGAGGAGGTGATAGTGGTGGTGGTGGAGGAGGTGGTGATAGTGGCGGTGGCGGAGGGGGTGAGTAAGAATTAAAATTATCATACTCATTAGGTTGGGTACTCTTTTACTCCATCTTCTGCAAAATGATATGGGGATTCGAAAAACACGGGGGGGGGGGGTAAAACATAGATATACCATGGTAAAATTTTTGGGTCTCAGGCTCATGCTCATACCTCTGTCTGTCTACCGCGCTTTAAAATTTTAAAATTTATTATTCAGAAAATCGCTAGAAAATTTAGAAATTTATTTCAACAATGATTGATTAAATATCTAGGTAAGTAGCCTATGTAGGGTACCTATTTGAAAGTTGAAAAAAAAGTTTTTGAAATTTTCATAGAACTTCAGAATAATTACCTACTTCAAAAATCGTCAACACCTGATATTAAGATATATTTTTTTTTTTTGAAAAAAATTAATTTTATTTTCAATTTAAATTCAAAAGTTTAAAATCCCAATAGATTTTTCCATGTTTCTTTTAATACCATATCAAGCTTTTTTTGAAATCTCCCTTCAACTTTCTGGGAAAAAAGTCGAAGATGACCCACCTTGACTTAGAGTTTATAATATTACCCATAGGCATGGATATTTTTGCATGCATTACTTACCTGCGTCAAAGAATAATTGTGATATTAATTTTTACAATGAAGTAGATATGGTAGAATTTAAGAATGTACATAGGCTTATATCTATCCTAAATTAAACTGTATGTTGAAAATTCTTATTGAAAAATAATAAATTCAGGAAGTTGGTTGGTATATCTATCTTTTAAAAAAAATTCATATAGAGAAATGCCTGCATGGTAGTCGTTGAAATGACATTTTGGCGTTTTAATGCCTGTTTTTCACAATGGAAAATGTGTCCTGCTGAATGTGTAGTGTACCATTGTGTACCTTTTAGGCCTACCTATCGGCTATCACTCGGGTCTCAGGTATTGAATAAATACTTCTTCTGTACACGTGTACAGTTAATAGCTATGTAGCAACCAACAAGTAAACACAAAACAGCTGAAAATACCTGCTGGTATCTTTTCGAGCAGTGATGCAACTCACAAAAAAGTTGACTGCTTTTTGTTTAAAACTTCTACTCAATTCATTTAAACTCAATATCTACTTAATAATTAATTAAAGGGTAGAAAACTATATTTGAAAATAATTGTGATAAAAGATAGATACGAATTCTCACACTGTACAAAATCCGCACATGCGGCATTTACTTGTAAGTATAATATTCCAAAACATTGTATGTATCATTCTGGATTTTTGTAAAAGAAAAGAACCACGTAGAGAATGTTTTCGTTCGCTGGAAGAGGAACAATAGTCCATTTTGTTTGTACTATAGGTATGCGATGTCACGTAGAGGGGTAGAAAAGAATTATAGGTCTTTATCTACCTGTAGTCCTCTGGAGGCGATGCAACCTTGCACTCGAATGTTATCTAGCTGTTATCTACAATGTAAATAAGTGAATGTATAATGTTCTGTTTTTAAATAAAACCACGCTGTTGTCAAATTTGGAGCACATACCTGATACCTAAGGAATTTCTTGAATAAAAATATTCGAATGGTGAGTAAAAATCATTTGGATTGTTTCATATTAATTTAATAATTATTTATTACGAAAAATACTCGAGGTAAGCCAGGATCCATTTCAGACACCCCCTCCCCTTATAAAAATTCTTGATGATGAAAAAATATGATGCTCACCTAACGAATAAAAATCCAATTTTCTTAATCACCATTCTATGAAAACGATAATACTTTCTGTTTCTAGGAAAATCGTGCATCATAATATATTAAAAAACAAAAAAAATCGTAGATAGTAAAGGAAAAAAAATAATACGAAACAGAGATAAACTTTTCACTCTCAAATTCATAGTTATTTTTCTTTTCGAAAATTAGCTAGATACACTGAATCGTATATGATAATAGTACCTATATATTTAAACTTGAACTCAAAGTTCAAACACTGGTTCATTATTCAAAATAATATTGGTACTTAAGTAATATTCAATCTTAATTACGGAGATAATTATACTTTGGTTCAATTTTATAGTTGAAAAAATCCAATGCCCAATGAATTGGTAAATAATTACGCTAAGCCTTCGAAAAATGACTTTCTGACATTTTATCGGACTTTTTCTTTTGCGTTTCTGTAATTTTAAACTTTAAGTTGACTTGAGCAAAAAACCATATCGATGATTTACAATAACTTTCTTTACGCACGTGCACTTTATAACTACCTATCTTGAACATTCTTTTTTGCTTCACAAATCACAAATGACGTTGTAAGTCTCAGAGAGGTAGGCACACGTAAATAGGTAAGTAAGGTACGAGTATACTTACCTATCTTTTTACATTCTGTAATCGATAAAACAGGTATAGCTACTAAAATAGCGATCAAATAGGAAAAAATTTACACAAGACCCTCTTTTGTTTCAGCTGATCATCAAATGTTAAGGCGGACTTGATGAATTATTTTTCATGCGTGAACGACGATTACAGTCATATGTACAGCAAATAGATTTCCATACTTATACCTACTCGTATGAACCATAAACGGATCGTCAAATCAGTTAAACTTGCAATGGAGGACATTAATATCACCTTACTCCAGATTTTAATAGCAGTAATCCTAGGCTCAGTATT
This sequence comes from Planococcus citri, assembly GCF_950023065.1. NCBI lineage: Eukaryota > Metazoa > Arthropoda > Insecta > Hemiptera > Pseudococcidae > Planococcus > Planococcus citri. The sequence continues at coordinate 34,823,750 of NC_088679.1, forward strand.
GTTAGTGGCGATCATACTTGTAGTGAAATTCTTTGTTAAATGTTGCGATCGTAAATGTTGTGGTGGTGAAAGTGATCAAACTCAAAGAACCAGCAATCACCGAAGAGGGAGAATCTCAGACGTGAATCACTCGTATTATAATAATCACGATAACAGTAATTCATTTGGTCTCGCCGGCGTCCCCGGATTTAATTTGTTTGGAATGGGGGCAAATAATAGTGGATGTGTCAGTAGTGATATCACATATTTTAGCGGAGGTGGTAATAATTCATGTGATATTGGCGGAGGTGGTGGATTTGGAGGGGGTGGATTCGACTGTGGTGGAGGAGGTGGAGGTGGAGGCGGTTTTGATGGTGGTGGAGGTGGAGCATGCGGCTGTGATTAAATTCTGTTCAAGTTGTACGTACATATTTATGTTCAACTTTTATACTTACAATATTACATAAGTACCTATCAGTTTTTTGTATGTGTTGAAATTGTGATATTTTAAAAATAGGTAGCTAGGGGTTCTAAGGTTAATTTACGTAGGTAGATACGAGTATGTTTTATAAATAACCAGAAATCGAAAAAAAAACATTAATCATAGACATTTTTATCCGATTCTGATTTTTGAAATTCTGTTCTTTATTTCTTGTCTGCTGAATTCCCAAGCTCGAGATATTTATGTGGTTTATTTCAAATTACCATGCAGAACTGTCCCGGTAATCTATTTAATTGAACATTGAATAGAATTGAAATTGTTCATTTACAAAGAACATACTTAGTTCATAGATGTGAAAAAGACCCAAAAGAGGAAGTCGAACTGATGAATGTTTAATGTCTTCAATGATATCACAATTCATAGTCTAAAGTTCATACAGTCGTTAGTCTTGCTGATGTTCCTAAACATACGAGTACTACCTCAAACATGAATTAATTTCATTTGCGAATTTTCATATCGCATCTGACTATACTTTTTAATTTTTATAAGTAGATAATTATTGTAAGTATAGGTACTCACTCGTTAATTTTAGGTACCTACGTCATTAGTTTGTGTATTATTAATAAAAATATATTATATGTTCGAACTCACCTGTCGAAAATTTCTTTTGCAAATAACCCATCCCTCCTACAGGTAAGTACGAGTATAAAACTATACTGCGGGATTTAATTGAAAAAAGTATTTGTTAGATGTACTTAGTATAAGGGCTATATTGATTTAAAAAGTAGGGTGTACAGAGCTTAAAAAATGAAAACAATTACAAGATTATCGAATCTGTTAACAGACGAAAAACTCACTTGTGGAGTCATTTGGACTGCAATCTCAACAAAGACTCTACTGTGGGAGAGGGGAATGGTTGACTAAAAAATAAAATACAAACTCAAAACTATCGCTGTGGGTTTCAAAACAAATATTTTTTGACTTTCCCTAAATTGTTTTAGTTAAAAAATATAGTTTACTCTCTGGAATACACATAGACCATGTGCCAGGGTTGCCAGACTTGTTTTCTAATTTTTTTGTCCAACAAAAAATCAAAATTGAATAAATTGTATTTTTTGAACATTTTTAACAGATAAATTTTGAAAATTTTGATGAATTCTTAAGTTTTTTTTTGTAATACTGATACCTAAGTAAAAACACTGCAGAAACACAACAAACAGGAGAACATACCAGTTGGAGTGTTAAAAACTTGCACAAATAAAGCAATAACGCAGAGATTTTTCTGTAGATGACTCATTCCTTCAAAAGGTTCTTCAGACGTAAAATTTTAAAATTTTCATTTGATAAATAGATTAGATTATTCCGGCCAATCTCACTTGTACTTAGTACTTAATTTTTTTTTATTGAGTACCTAAAGTGATATTTTTAAAAATGGAATCAAACAATCAATCTCAGTACCTAATTTATTCTGTATTTTAAAAATTCAAATTGAGAATGTATTACACCATTTTGGAATTGATTGGTGGAATTGTGAACCATTCTGGGGCCTCCGGACTACTTCTTAAGATTTTTTGGATTTCCCAGTTTTCAAAAAATTCCATCAAACAGGTTCAAATGAAATTCTGCATCAGCAACTCAGATTACCTATTTGTTCTTGTGACATCGTTCATATGTACATATCTATCTACTCCTGCATAAATTTTCAAAATTCGTTCTTTCCTCTTCAAATCCACATTTTAACAACATTTTTCAAGAACTAAAAAATGTAGAAATCTGTCCTGCCAATTAAATTAAAATTTCACAATGAATCCGTGAACAGCAGTACCATACGTTTTCGAGTCTACTGCATTTTCTATTTCCTTTCAACTGTACCCACTATTAATTCTAGCACTTTATTTAATTCGAAAGGAGTATTTTAGTGTTCGTATCATACACGCCTATAACTACTAAAAATTATTGATCTTGAAATTTTTACTTCAATTTCGTAGGTTTTCAAGTCCAATTACCTAAATTGTTTCTGCTCATGTTGATTTCATTTTCAAATAGTTGAAGTTTTCCCGCCATTATACCAAGCAACCAATACAAGTTACGTTTTTAGAAGGCGAAGGTCAACTTGTGCGATGGGGATTGCGCGGCGTACATTGACGAAAATAAATTGTTTATATGGTGTGGTATTCCAACATTGACGCCGCGTATTATACTAGTGAAGCATGTACTGTGAAGTACGGTGAACGTGTGTGTATTCCTAGTTGGTTTATATTTCAAAGTTCATTGTTTTTCACGATGCGGTAGCGTATCCGAAATAGCACTTGGAAGAATTTGAATAGATAATTTCAAAGGTTAGTAAAAAAATTGATCTTTTTAAAAATAAGGTGGCCGTTGACGTAATGAAATAGGTATCTGATTAGGTAGTCTGTGGAATCGCAACATTGTTTGCAAAGAACTTTCACGTTTTGTACTAAATATACCTACAATGTTATTATTTCGACGAATTATTTTCTCAACAACATTGCCCTATGACGTCAACGACGCGACCAGCGTGTTACCGTTACCGGTGTTGCTGTGTTGACGAACACGATTGGGCGTGTAAATTCCGGAAGAGTATCTTTAAAATAGGTGTTTGTGTATAGGTATACCTACCTAATCCTAATATAGGCCAGCAAATCATTACTACCGATAGGAATATGACATTAATGAAGGCGTTATCCGATTTAATATGTTTCAGCCGTTGGAATTACTTCGGCAGAATGGAAGATCAATTTTTTATGGGTGATAGCAGTCCTTACGACAATGAATTTCATACCAGAATTAAACGTGCTGCTACATCAGACAATCTCTTTCTGTACTTCATTCTGTCCGTCATGGCTGTGGTCATTTTAGCAGCAATATGTATGTTTTGTTGCGATAACGGTGGCGGCAGCAGCGGTGGCAGCGGAGGAAACGGAGGAAACGGAGGAAGAAATGGAAAAAAGTCCAGAGTAGGAAGAGTTTATTATCAGTCTCGACCAAAAATGCACAAGAACAAGAATTCGACTTATTACGACGATGATGATTGCTACGTTCAAAATCAGAGCACTTTGAGGGATGTCGACGCGAATGATTATAGAGACAATGACGACGATAGAAGAAGTTACGATTCTGATCATGATCGCGGACATCATCATCATCATCACCACAACGATAGCACAAATCATCACCATCACCATGACAGCGGCCACCACGATAGCAGTCATCACGACAGCAGTCACCATTTCAGCAGCCATCATGACAGTAGCAGTCATTTCAGCAGTCACCATGACAGTAGTGGTGGTGGTGGAGGATATGATGGTGGTGGTGGTGGAGGAGGAGGCGATAGTGGTGGTGGTGGTGGATGTGATAGTGGTGGAGGAGGAGGCGATAGTGGTGGTGGTGGTGGTGGATGTGATAGTGGTGGAGGAGGAGGTGATAGTGGCGGTGGTGGATGTGACTAATTTTCTACTAAAAAAATCGTACCTATTTTTAGACATGTGTTTATCGTGATATATCAAGTAAAATTTTTGTGTGTTTCTTTATTTTTTATTTTTTGATATGTAATTGTAATTTGTGATATGTTATTACGAGGCATTTTTTTTCATACCTAGTACCTACTTTTAATTCCAGTCCAGATGTACTTATCTGCGTATGTACTTACATTTAATTTTATACTTTTTCTATTGTGATAATACCTTCATCTAAGAGCTTGTATTAAACAACTATTTACTGTTTACGAAACTAGGTACTTCATTTGCAATATGTATTAGGCACCCGTAATACCTGTTCGTTTCAGTACCATACGCGTTTTTATACTCATAAAAACCCTTTTTTGTGTTAGTTTTAGTGTTGCTTCATTATACTCAACATCGATTTGGTTAGCCCTATTTCATTTTGATTGTTGTATTTTTTTTCTCTTTTTCATTATACATTTCGTACATGTGCATCTTTTTGTGCAATAATTTGTTCGACTTTAATCATTGCATTTTTTTATCTTGAAAAGTAAGGATTTGTCTCTTTCTTACTTTTACTTCAGGATCTTTGAGGAAATTGCGCAATTTTACTAATTTAAAGTACCTAACTTTTACTCTTATCATAAGTGTTCTGAGATCTAATATTGTTGGATTTTAAGTTTTCCGAATTTATCTGTCAGATTATCTCCCCTCTACCAATCTATAATTCTGAACAAATTTTTACAAATCCGAAATTATTGCTTTCAAAAATTTATGATTTTTCAAGTTCTTAAAGTGACATACAAGATTATTATAATTTAGGACTAATCATGAAAAAAAAATTCAATTGAATAGCTGAAGTTTGTGCTCAGATGAGTTTGAATTGGTTGTTATTTCTTAGTCGACTTTTCATTTATCAATCTACAGTTTAAAATCAACGTAATAAAATAACCAAAAGAGTAGTTTTGAGTTTTCAGATCCACGTCCATGGTTTTAAAAAAAATTGAAAAAAATGGAAAAAATGAAATAGATTCCTACTTATGTAGATGTTTTGAAAAATATATTTTTTGATTCCTCCATATTGAGTCTCCGAACACTCAACATATTAAAATAAAAAAAGTACTTCAAAATAGGTACCTAATAAGTAAGTAATACCTACTTGCATAATATTTTTTGGAATTAAAAAAAAAGAGGAGAAAGAAATGAAATTTTGATTTGATCATTAGACTAATCTTGGAACATAGAAAAATGAAATGCAGGTATGTACCTACTTATACGATTTGAAAAAATGATTTGCAATATGGCTAGATTTGCTTAATCAAATTTTTCAATTGATTTTTCAAATAATAAAAAATTGATCCCAATTCCCAGCAAGGCTACCTTTTGATCTGCTGAGTCCACTGAAAGTGATTTGGAGCCCTTTGAAGCTTTCAGCGACATTTTAGAAGTTCCAATTGTCAAAAAAACGACTTAAAATCTGTTCAAACGAACTATGAAAACATTGTCATGAATGAGAAAGCTCATTTAAACCAATTTAGAGAATTTTTGTAGAAACTTGAAATTTCCTTCATGTTGACTCAGCAGTTCAGAAAATTGGCGTGAATCAAATTTCAGCTTCTCAACTCACAATCAGTTAGATGGAATTTCGTTTTCGTAAAAATTGTAATTGAAATAAATTTGTTGAGGTTTCCAGAATCCAGAACGACTCAAATTGACTCAAAACTGCTTTTAGTTCATTCGGAATTTCCTTTTTGTAAAAATTGTAGTTTCAAAAAATTTCTTGGGGCTCCAGAACGACTCAAATTGACTGAACTACTTCCAGTTCATTTGATGGGTCAAAAATAGGGCAAATGCCATATTTTAGATTTTTAGCTAATTAGGTAAAGGAACTTTCAATTTTTTTCTTTTTGGCCTTTTTGATTTTTAAAAATTCTAAAATGATGAAGTTGAATTTCTAAAATTTTAGTGGAGGGGGGTATTTTTGTATGGGCATTCGATCTACTTTTGTTTGGATTCGAATTTTCGAATTGCTAATTTGAATATATCTCTCTGTATTTTGTGAGCATAATGTACCTACCACCTACCTGTAGATCCACGCTTTATGAAAATCTTTCAAATGGGCTACCCGCAATTCAACTCCTTTCAGTGAACTTCTTAGCATTGACTTAACCAGACGAGAAACTTTAAAGTATCTACGAATGTTTCTCTCAATGAAACTGTCGTATTAAATTGAAATTCAGATCAATTTCTGAGAACCACTGTCTTTTGAAAATGTTTCATTGGACGATTAGGAATAGGGCGCATATTCTCAGGAAGGATACACGGGGAAATAGGCACCTGGGTTTTATTTTAATCAATTATTGAAGAATAAGTGTAGGTAAGTGATTGGTCATAACATCTCTTTCAACAACATTTTTCATGGAGATTCGTCGAAAAAAAAATTGCATAAAGCAAGGAAAATCAAAACCTCTGCTTTTTTTGCAGTGATTTTGACTTTTCAATACATTCGATCGTAAATACATATCTTTATTCCGCATAATAAAAGAGAAAAAATGCAGTTCTTTTGAACACCCTCTCTTTCTTTTCTGTCACTTTTGTTGTGTAAATCCAATTTATCCATCGTTACTTTTCTTCTCCACGTGTGGTATAGGTACGTGCTGGATGTGGATCCAAGCAAAAAACGAAGCTACCTATTTATTATACACACATATCTTTCTTTGACAATGTATTTGTATTATGTATATGACAATTGTCAAGCAATTTATTACCGGTTTGACCTACTTATTTAAACAAAAATCCAGTGATAAAAAGCTGAAGTTACATTCATGTCATGAAAAGTAGGTATATACCTACTCAATTCAAATATGTAGCATCAAGTAGGTATCATTGGGCGTTATATTGGCATTGCTCGTTAAAAGAAAAAAATTTAGAAGATCAGAAAACGTCATTGGTAATAATTTTTGGAGCCGTAAGGTTAATTTTTTATGCTCTTTCATTCAACTGTATACCAGCCAACAACTCATTTGCTGTCAGACGCACATCGCAACCTAACCTACTCGAGCGCAAATATTCGTTTGCATTTCAACTTTAAGTGTAGTATGAGGGCGAAAAGTGATAATGTGCAGACGTACAGTACCACGTTCAGTTAGCGTTACATAGTTTACTGATAATGTGATCGGAGTGTAGTACACTTTGTCTGCGAAGTGCGAATATGCGTTCATTTCGTCGTAATAATAATTGTTACTTACACGTGTTAATAAAATGTTTTTCCCGTGATGCGAGCAGGAATGAATAAACAACATAGAAAAGTGTCTTCTATCTGTGATAATTTTTAGAAAGTGCCTACCTATACATATAAAAAGTAAGCGTTTATTTTGAATTTTTTACCGGTATTTTTTCGAATAAAGTAGGCTCAAGTGCTATTCCTATTATTATAATTTTATTACTGCTGCGTTTGCATGTAATTCCCGTTGATTCATCTGCTGTTATTAGTTGATAGGCACCGTATCTGAGAATTTTTATTCAACTTTTGCACTAATAACTTAATAATAACTTGATGAATAATCTATAATAATGGTATATAAACACATAAATACTACATATCGTACATAACCTTGATTGCTTGCTCCTCGGACCTATACATACAATATCTGCGCTTCTGAAGAGAGAACTTGTTTTAAAATCGCGATGTTGCCAAATGATAGAAACACGTGTGTGATATTATTTGCATACTCGTTGCACAATAGGCGCCAAATATTTGTTTCTTTTGGAACCATAAGATGGACCAACGACTGGGAGAATTGATTTATTTTTAACTTACGAAAAATTTTACCAGAAATATTTGTCGGAAAGAAAACACCTGAGTTTTTATAGTTGTCATTTGTCACATATGTTCGCAAGAGTCGAATTTAACCGTTTTTCACGATCAGTCAGCCTAAAAAGTTATCGATTCATGAGTCGCTATAGCGATTTAGAAAAGCATACGAATCGTCCTAAAATTTGTGCGTAGGCACTTTGAAAAAAAAAAGGTCAGATACTTATCCATATCTTTTCGAAAAATCTCAAGCGTGCTTTAAGGAACTTTACCAAGGGTGAAGCTAATTGACTACCGAAATAAAACAGGTGTACGCGTAGAAGACATGAAACGATTCAAGTCATTCACCCTTCATTCCTTCCTACCCTTACTGCTCGTAGAGGCCATAAAGTACCTGCTACCCACCACCTAGATGCTTACCTATTTTAAATAAATTTTTGGGGATCAATTTTATTTTATTTTTTACTTTACCTGCAGGACTGGGTACTCGAATAATTTGTTGACTGATTGTAAATTAAAGCGTAAAAATTGTTGTAAAGATGAGAAGTCGAGAACATTAGATATTTTAACATGACGCCTACATTTCCTCAAATTGCGTTGATACTTTTAAATTAAACGCCTGAATCGATGTGAAAACGTTTCGCATCAGTCTGGCGCCTTTAACCAAACTTCGATTTTTTTTTAACTGGGTGCTACAAGTAGGAAGGAAAATTTTCAGTTTTTATCGTGAATCCATGTCTTGTTTATTTTCACGATTTCTTTGTATTTTTTTTTCAAATTTTAACTTATAATTTCCCAAATTCTTGTTGACTATACAAAGTACACATAATTTGTCATCCTTAGTCTCTCTAATAAATTCTTTGAAAGTCAAATCGAAGGCAAAACGAAAAAAAATATTCAAAATCAAACCCCTAAATCACGAGTACATATGTATGTCAAAGTATTCATAAGTTCATCTCATTAAGGAGGTATCCCATTTGATAGAAATTTTAAAACCGGACATAGAAAAACCGCAAGAATATTTAAAAAATACACCACCAGGATCTGCGCTGAATTACATTTTTTGGTTTTTGATGAGTTTTTGAAAATTCAAATGCTCACTTTCCACGAAAAAAATCAAAATTCGATGAAACTGAAGTACATAGAAAGCTAAAATTTTGTTTTTACCCTATCATCAGTATTCTGCATCAATTGGTGGTGGATTCGAGCCGTTCTGGAGGCTCCATCAATGGATTTTCCAGTTTTGAAAAAAATTTCCGCAAAATCGGATGTATAGGGAGTACCTATTGTAATGGTTTCGTTTGATTTATGCAGAATTTTTCAAAAATAGTTTCTATCGAATCAAATCTGTGCCTATTTTAATCGTTTTATTCAAGGAATAAAAAGTTTTAAAATCTCCAGAGGCTTCATTGTATCTCAAAAAATCGAGAGCTCGATTTTTTGTGGTCAAAAATAGGTAACATGTGAATTAAATTTCAGCATTTGATATATTGGCTGTGTAAAAAAGTAAAGTTTTCATTTTTTTTTAATCTCCGAAGAAAATTTTGGATTAGAACCGGTGGACATAGACCTCAAAAATTTGAGTTTAAATTGATTTGATGGGTAAAAAAAATGGAAATGGCGAATCTAAATTATTAAAAGTGGTAGATTTTATTTTTTTTTAAATGACATTTTCCTGAACTAGAAAATCCGAAAATCCGCTGGAGGCTCCAGAATGTTTTGAAACCTCCACCAATCGATTTGAGAAGACAATTATGGAATATATACCTGATTTCAGCTTTCTACCTCAATTTGGTCAAATTTTGACGTTTTCAATAAAAAATAAACCAAAATTTGGATTTCTGAAAATTTTCCAAAAATTGATAAATAAACCTCAGTACTTGAAATTTGGTCTAGAGGGGGTCTTTTTGAACGCTCTTTCTCGTTTTCATTGTTTGGTTCAAGCATTTTCCTGCTGGTTGAGTGAAACTCCTCCCTTGCTATATGTATCAATGAAAAATCTTTTTTTTTGTATCACTGTTTTCAATGTCTGATAATGATTGAATTTCAATCTCCTATTCCCTTTTTGAAATACGTACCTAAGTTTGAATACTATTTCTTTTTAAATTCATTTTATGTCTAATTATATAATATCCTCCTAGCATAAACTATGTTTTAATGCTCTTTTTCTGGTTTCATTCTGTATTCTTGTTGATTTGGTGAAATGTTGACCTTCCAAATCTTCCACAATAAGTTACACTTAGTACGATTAAATCGAACCATAACCAGAAATTCTCGTTTGCAGAATCAATGCGAATATCTCATCATCTTCTGCAAGTTTTCTGACTAGTAGGATATTTAGGTTGGTTGCATTTTACCAAAAATATATCGGAAAGTGAGAAACGCTCATTACCTATCTGCTATCAATTGCTGATTAGATAGGTAAATTTTAAATTAAGTAGATAGGTATAAATTAGGCCATCGATTATTCTCACAGAATCTGATAAGCAATGAAATTTAAATATGATTCATGAAAATAATATCTATCAACACTGCGTTGCTGTGATTTTTCTTCTCAATATTCATCTACTCACAGATAACGTCGTTGTGACGATATGTATAGAGATAAATATTTTTAAAAAAAAATGATTTCAATAGTACCTAATGATTATACTGGCATGTGTGATGAGATAAATATATTTACTCATCGCTCATTTATGTAGTGACGTAAGAATTCAGCTAAAAAAAAATTCGATTGGAAATTCGTCAAAATTCGAATTCAAATTTAAGATCTACTTAATTTATTATAGTTCCTTTAAGAACTTGACCGAAGTCAAGAGGTAAGCGCTTTTTTTGTGCTCCCGTTAAAGTTCTTTGATCCGGCGTAATCATATTTAACGAACAACAATGTGTGAGCGGTTATGTTTTGTGGCATTGAGGAATTCACACGAAATGACAGAGATAACTTTGCCCCTTCAATTCATAAGATCGAAAATTGATTTACACTTGTGTAATTTGGGTTGCTATAAGTATGTATTATGCTGGTCAAATCAAATTACGTCTTGGGAAGACCGAATCTCATTCAATCATTTTTCATGATTTTCCATTTCCAATAAAAAATTTAAGAAAATGGCAAGATATTTTAAGACAGCTTGAGCTTATACTGATACGAACATGGAATAAATTTTAGAATGTAAAGGTCAATTTTACTGTAAAACCTAACCTATGCATTTTCTGTTTTTTTTTTCGAAAAAAAATATTGAAATTTAAAATGATTCTACTAAAATCCACTTATCACGACAGTTGAAATCACTTTGGACTTACAAAGATTAAAGCAAGAACAACAAACTCAGAATTATAAATAGAACATGACTTTTAATGCATATACTATACCTATTACCTACCTGAATCTGAATTATTGAATTAGAAAACCACAAAATAATCTAATAAGTATTACTTTCAATTTTCTTTCAGTTGAATCTCGTTTAAGGTGAAACTATTTTGAAAAATGGGACCTACAGAACTCTACATAGTGCTAAGTATCCTCGGACTATTTGTGTTCAGTTGCATATGTTTCACTTGCTGCTGCAATTGTTTCGGAGACCGAAGAAGGAGAAGAAATGCTAATACTTCTTCTGATTCGTGTCTATATTGTTACGGCTGGCCAGATTACGGACCCGGCGGATGTTGGCCATATTCTCATACTCATAACACCGTAGCTACCGGAGATTGTGAAGCTACTGCTACTGATGCTGCAGCGTCGAATGATAATCAAGGATTTTGTTTTGGATGGTGTGGTGGTGATGAAGGATGCTGTGCTGGCCAAGAAGGATGTTGTGATGGGAACGGGAACGGGAACAACGATTCAGGTGATTTTATTTTGGTAGCATTATGGTAGATGAAAAATTACTTTGATGACAAGAAATTTACCTTGCATTTTTTGTTTGTTTTAGGCGGATGCTGTGATGGAGGCGGTGCAGGTGATGGTGGCGGATGCTGTGATGGAGACGGTGGATGCGATGGTGACGGATGTTGTGATGGAGATACAGGTGGTGGCGCCGATGCAAGTGGATGTTGTGATGGCGGTGGAGGCGACGCTGGTGGATGTGATGGTGGTGGTGGAGATTGCGATTGTGATTGCAGTGGATGTTGACATTGTTTTCTGTTAAGATCTCCTGGAAATTGGCCAGAATCAAAATGTTTCATGCAGGTACTTACCTATCAGGTTAAAATATTATCCATTTGAGTTTTTCCAAGTTTCTAAGTATTTACGAATATTTCTTATCAAATACTAGATAAACGCTTTGTAATTCAATGCATTTTTATGTTTTTCAGATTTGCATAAGGGTCGCATTTAAAATTCTATATTGGGTATCCACCTAGACTCGTTCAAAGGAGAAAAATTATGTTTCTGTGGATGGATACTTATTTCGACAATTAACTATTCCACTCATGGAATTTATCGAGATGCACGAAACAACTTCTTAGAAAGAAAACATTACCACTATTTATAAATTACTTTTTGGTACTTTCTTAAGTGACTTGACATCCTTACTCATTCATGCTACGATTTATAAAAGTATCCAAAAAGGTACAGGGAAAGAACCAGAAAAGTCAAAAATTTTCAAAAAAATTCACACCAAGGAGTGGAAAAATGTAGTTCATTTAGATTTTGAGAAAATTTGATTTTTTGTAAGTAGCAAAAATCGCCTCATCTTAATAAAAGATTTTCATCAAATTTAAGTTGTTGCAAAACACTAATTTTTCGATTTTTTGCTCGACTTGTTCAAGAAAATAGTGCTGATTTTTCAACTCGTAACTAACGTAGGTACCTACCTATTCCTTGATTTTTTTTCTATTATGGATTGGAGCATTCAGATACCTTAAAACGCCATAATACAAAAGTTTAAAAGAATGACTTACTTATCTGGTTTTTTTCGTGTAGGCATACTCTTCGTCTTTGCTGTGCATAATTTTTTTTCTAAATTTTCTTCTTTGTGATTTGTGATAATTCGTAGCATTGAATTCAAAAATGAAATGTGATTTTATAATTTGTAATACTGTATAGCCTAAGTTTATTAAGTTTTACATGAAGATTAAATTTTGTACGTATTTTTTTAAAAAACAATTTTTTTGTGCCATTCATTTGGCGATTCACGTGATTTTTCTAAATGCTGCGCATTCAAGTCCGCTAAAAAAGTTTTCTAATTTGTCTAAAATGAACAAAATCGCTCAAAATTTACAACTATCAGAAATTGCAGAATTTGTTGAAATTATTACAGATTATTTCTTGAAAAACATCTTTGATCAAATCAAAATAATTAAAACTTCATCTTTTTTTTTTTTTTTTTGAAATAGGCTGGGCTGGTTGAATTTGAAATGAGTAAATCTGTTTGGAGGATATCAAAAGAGAGAAAACAAGGAATTCAAAATCAACAATAAAAATCTAAAAAACTTGAATCTGAACTTTCAAGATGGAAGCTCAATTTTTTATACTTAGTAGATAGATAGATAGATGCACGAGTTTAAAGCTACCACCATGAATAATTAAAAAAAAAAAACAAAAAAATAATAGGTACATGGTACATTTTCCAAAATAAGGAGCTTAAAGTTGGAGAACATCGAAGAAGTAAAATTTGAAAAATGGATCATGTGATCTTATCATTATTGTCACACGATATCTTACTATGTGCTCAAGAGTTACTCATCGAACATGAATCATCCAGATTTAAATTATCCTAATATTTACAAGTACCTAAGTAGGTACCTGTCCTTATCAGTAGGCACACTGTCACACATATTAGCTTAAATTACCGAATGTTCCAACCTGTGATTTTAGTCTCAATCAATTAGTCTCTTCAGTTATTCCAAAAAGAATAGGTGCTTTAATACCTGTATACGTACAAATGGCAGCGACCGAACTTTACATACTATTCGGAATTCTCGGATTGTTCGCGAGTAGTTGCTTCTGTTTTATTTATTTCTGCGATTGTTTTGGAATAAGAAGAAGAAGAGATGACGTTGCGAATAATGATCTCGCCGGCTGTTGCTTGTGCGATGGACACGAATGTGGTTGCTGCTCAACAGGTCATCATGGTTGCTGCACTGATCATTGTGGTTGTCATGATGCGTGTTGCTGCGATGCTGGTGCAGCTGATTGTCATTGTTGTGCGGACTTGGGATTGCATGATTGCGCCGATTGTACTCCTTGCTGCCACTGTTGCATAGAATGCTTAAACTGAGACCTCGAAAGTCTCCCAAATTTCATCACTACCGCTGCTGTAAGTAGATAGGCATTGTTAATAACATCTCTACCACCTGCTCAATGCTGCAATGCTTTATTTAAGGAGCCTATTTATGATTTCTGTGTTCCTTTCTATATCGAGTGATTGTATCCATAACATCTCACACAACGTTTTGTCTTCCCAAACGGAAATATGAATCAAATTCCAAAAATGGGCGTAGTTAGCTATGGGGTCCTAAATTATCATACAGTGGCCCTCGATGAGAAAAAAAATATTCCGTTCATTTTACTATTTATTTTTGCTTGAAAAAATTCAAGAAATGTAAAAATCGAGATTTGCGTCCTTATATTTTGGAATTCAGACACTCAGTTTGCTATTGAATAAATTGCTTACATTTATTTATTTATCCTTTAATCGTAATTACTAATTTTGATCAAAAAATAGTGAATTAATAAAATATTTGAAACAAATTCTGATATTATTTAAAATGCATTTTATTTGATGTGGAAAGAAATAATTCTATGTCACTGACGTACTTATTTATCATTATTTGAAGTGTTTTATAAAAAATGAGAAGTAGATTATAACTTGATTAAAACTTGATAAAAAATTTCATAAGACACTTCAAGTATTGAAATACTTGATATTTTTGGTGATTCATTTTAAAAAGTTATCGTGATATTTATCATTAGGTATGTAAGTATCTACTTTTTTTTCTCGTTTTAAAGATTTTTATTAGAGCTTCGATCTGTTGGAGAGTACTTTTCAGTAAAAATAACTTTACTAAGTACATACATCTTATAATTTTCCTTTTTTTTTTCAATGCAAAAAAAGAAAGTGTCCGAAATTAGGGTAGGTACTCAATGTAGTTTATTTCAGGCATTTTCTGATTCGCAAAAAATAAACAAAATCGCTCAAAATGTACAATTTGATACCTACTCAAAAACGGTGCTACTGGAAGCTTGTATTTCTGAAAAACACCAAAAAAGTGTTCGGAATTAAAACAGCAGTATACTTACATTGAAAAATTCTTCATAGAATTTTATAGTGTATCCAGAATCAGAATGTTCAACGTGCATATAAAATTTTATCAGAGTTCATTTAATTTGATCTGCTTGAATGAATAATGAATCCATAGATCAGCTTTGTATAGTTTTGTTTCAAAAACCTATAGACATCTACTTACTTTTCTAGGTAGTAAAAATACTTTATTTACTATTGAAATGTAATTTTGGTTGAGAATGTGATGCAGGGTGGCTAAGTTTCAACTTTTTTCCAAATAGTGAAAAGAAAATTCAAAAGTAGGCTATGCGTGCAGGTGTATATGAAGTTCGAACCTGCAACCTTCCACACATCGCAATCCACGCTACGCTTTCAAGCACCATGACCTATTTCTTAGCGCTGATGGAATTTCCAAGGCTCTGAAGTTGGAAAATTTTTCACATTGACTAATATTAAAAATATCAAAATTTTTATGTTTTTAAAAATTTGCACAGTCAATCAACTTGAAACATTATTTGTTAGTCAAGATGAAAAAAATGTTCTTTTTGCTAATGTATATTAGGCGCAGTAAAACAGAAATCCACTTTTATCCAGTTATTTACAATCGAATACCTATAACTACGACTACGAGTAAATGCCTAGGTAGGTAGGTAGGTACCTTACCTATGAAGAATTGCATACAGGGATATCGAGCACCCCAAAGAAAGTTTTTCATTGAAAATATAGGTTGGCAACATGAAATAGATGCATATGATTGGTGGAATGTTATCTCTCCAGTCCAACAACCAATCATGTGCTATTATCATTATCATTCACTGTGGCCAACCAAAGTATTTTAGTCGAAAACTTTCTTAGGGGTGCTCGATATTTCTGGGAACCCTGTAGGTACCTAAAGTACTCGTTGATGGGAAAAAAGAATTTGACCAAGTATTAGGCGGTGCATAATTCGATCAATTTTAATATCTTGCTTTAAAAACGTTGATCGAATGATATCACGTTTTATTTTTAAACCTATGAGTAACTAGTAATCAGGTATAGAGATAGGCATAATATTTAATAAATACTTAATAAACTATCTTGAATTCTATAAAACCTTATCAAACATCTGATTTCGTTTCAGCTTATATGTAGCTTATTTGATCAAATCGGATAAATTTTCATCGAATTCAATCAAAGAATTTCTCCATGGGATATCTAAATAATTAGATAGGTATCCAATTTATTTAGTCTGAATTATCGAGCGTTTCATTACCTACGAGTACATTGCGCGCAGTACTCTTCCGTTAGTTCTCTGTTCAGTGATCCTAAAACAATAAAATGGATATGTTTGCGGAAATTTTAGAATGGTTACTGGTATCATTGGTTGTTAGTGTCTGTTTGATCGTGATTTGTTTTGGATGTGCACTATGTGCAATTTGTTGCTGCGAATGTTTGGGAATTAGAACTATAAGACGTGATGGTCGTATTAAAGGATTTTATTGTTTGTGTGATAACACTGAAGATATCAGTTCGGTTGTCCGTGATATATAGGTGGTTGTCACGTGGATGATACGGCGATGCAGGTACATGCGACTGTATCCACTTTTTGCTTACATTCTGATTCGAGTGCTCAAATTGTGATAATACGGAGTTCATTCAGATTTCATTCTTGTTGGTTATACTTAAAGGAATAATAATAGTATCTGTGTAATTTTTAAGAGAATTTGTATTATGTGCATATAGTTACATATATATTTGTTAAATCATCGAATGGTGTAATTGGTTTTTTGATTTGACCCCCGCTAACCTCTCCAAATTTCGTTTAAAAAGTCGCGAATCAGCGTTTTTTTTGCTATTTTAATTGAATATACAGTGACGTCAGTGACAATGATTTTGAACGCGATTTTATGACTGATTATTACTTTTCACATTGGAAGAGAATTCAGCTCGTATTCCAATTTCTACTTCTTGACTCTCCCTCTTTCCTGCGGGCGCCCCCTCCATCACATTCAAAACTCCCCTACCACCTTGAATATCGTTCCAACAAGAAAAATCATGCAATGAAAATTGTTTCTTGAAGAATTTTCTACATTTCGGTTCTTACAAAAATTTCATTTGGCGCCACTCTAGAGCTCCAAATTCCCAAACACCATTTCCAAAAAAACTCAAAATCGCGTTTTTACGAAAAATTTGTAATCAAGAAACGTGCTCAGAACTAAGTATTATTATTCATTTTTCTTTTTCCCCTGCCCCGCTCATACAGCCCTCTTCACGCATACTACAACAACGTTTTTCTCAAAGGAACCTTATTATTTTTTAAAAATCAGCAAAACTATATGAGAAATTTTTTTATAGCGAAGTACATTTATATCTTCAATACACGGCTAAAATAATACTGAATAAAAAAAATGAAATTCGGAGCTAAACGTGATGGACCTAAACTAAAATATCGTTTGAAATTAAATTACAAAATATAAGTAGGTACATAAAAATATAAAACAAAACTGAAAGAAAGTGTGAGGATTCAAATTTCTAAAACGGGAAATGACTGTAATAGGTCACTATTTTCACCAACTAATTTTCAAGGTATTTTCAATTTTTTTTTTGCGATCAATCAGCAAGGCAGGTAATTGTGTACCTATATTTTTTCTGCTCCACCCTAATATCTACCCTCCGGGAGCACCTCCGAAGCGAAAAAAATTTCTGAGTGATTTTCAACTCAAAGAGGAAGTCTTTTCTAAATTTAATCAAGTGATTTTCAACTAAAAAAAAGAAAGTCTTTTCTAATTTTAATCAATTCCTTCAACTTTTCCCTCCTCGAAGGCTCGAAAAAATGTGCCTCCAACTTCTGGAACCAATCATTCGCCGTTTTTTTGAGTCTGTTTTTTGGAAAGGTCATTCCAGCTAAGTATGGTTTTAAATGAAGGAATAAATGAAAATCAGATGGTGCCAAGTCAGATGAGTGAGCAGGATGAGAGAAAACATCCCATTTGAACGATGCCAAAAGATCCCTGATTGAGCTCAGTGCTGTCTTGAATGAACACAATTTGGCGAGATAACAAACCATCTCCTGCACTCTTTTAGGCTATCCCTTTTTTCAGTCTTTCAAGTTGATCACAGTACACTTTGTGCTTTTTTATGGCAGAAATCGTCGAAAATTTCCAAAACTATAAAAAGTATTGATTTTTTAATCAAAAGTTCTGAAAGGGTACCTATTACTTTTTCGCAATAATTGCCGAAAAAGCCTTGCTTTTTGCAAAACAAAAAAAAATGACAAAACATCTCGCTTTGTGGCAAAATTACTTCCATTCCCAAAAACATTTACCAAAAGTTTATGAATCCGGGCAGGTGTTGACTTTTCTAAGCGCATGAAACGTATCGCAGCGCACTGCTTTATCTGGAAGCACTATAGGAACGGACACACTCATCGTGACTACCTCATATACAAGAGGCTTAAAAATATGCCTTATCTTCATGCAAAAAGAACAAGCATTCCGAATGTGCTACAATGAAAGCGATAGCTAGATAGGGTTTTTTCACAATATGCCTCGTTATCATATCATGAACGACCCTCGTATCATGTTTTATTTTTATATGTACCTACTACCTACCGTAAAACGAGGTGAAGCGGACCGATTTTCGAGGTTTTTTGAAAAGTTTTCCCCTCCCCCCCCCGTGGTGACGCCAGACAATTTGAACAGGTGTGCCAATTTTCAAAATTATAAAACCAAGTTGTAACCTCATTCTGACCCAGCAATGTTTTAAAAATAATTGAAGTAAGTAAGAAAAATGATGTTGATGC
The DNA here is from genome assembly GCF_950023065.1 of Planococcus citri. Lineage (NCBI taxonomy): Eukaryota > Metazoa > Arthropoda > Insecta > Hemiptera > Pseudococcidae > Planococcus > Planococcus citri. Next base: position 34,842,453 of record NC_088679.1, read on the forward strand.
ATCAAGAAATGAACTTAAAAATTATTCAAAAATAACTTTTGGTTTAACAAACATTAGTTTTTGGTAAGGAATTTTATAAATAATTTGCGTAAAAGTCAAGTAAAAGTAGGTACCTTTTTTTATTCTTTTTGGAAAATGAACAGGTGTGCCTGGGCACACAGGCTGGCGTCGCCAGTGTACTTCCCCCCCCCCCCAATAAAGCTAGAAATTTGGTTTCGGTCTTAAATGAAAGGTGCATCCTTTGGGAACACATGTACAAATTTTCAGATTTTTTTTGTCTCATACTCAGCCCGCGAGGCGCGCTTAAAGAGAGGTCCGCTCTAGAACCCACAGGGGGATGAAGCGGACCCCAGTATATTATTACAAGAAATGAATCTCCTAACCTTCCTCTTTACAACATGGTGTATCAATCGCATATTCCCTTTAATGACACTATAAAAAATTGATATTTTTTCAAGAATTTCCTGCGCTATACTGACGAGTCACATGATATTATAGCTCCCTGATACATGTGCGTAAATGTTCACCCTTTCATTTGACATGTTTGACTCATTGCCTACTTTCGTATTTTAAGGGGCAGAATTTTTTGAAAAAATTCCATTTTTTTCATATTTTTTGACAATTTTTTGTGGCCAATCGAAAGCGGCTGGAATGAAACTACTACCTGGTAAATATTTATGTATCCATGCTCTACCAATTTATATACAACAACTTGCCTATCTTTCTCATTTAAGGGGCAAAAAAAATGCAAACATTCAAAAATATGTAATTTGCATTTTACTCATCTTAAAAAAATTCTGCCCCTTAAAATAAAAAAGTATGCAGTATGCTCAACAACGGAATGGAAGCGCAAGATATACACACACATGTACCAATAGTTGTTACCACCTGAGCACTCTTTCCTTCCAGCGTAACGCAACGAAAAACCGGTGCGGTGAAATTCACCCCAGTGTGCCTTTTAAAGGTAAGGTCAGGAATCCGCCCAAAAATGAATCAAATTCAAAGGTACAAAAAACACGCGTTTTTTACTCTTTTAAATGAAATCTTGAAAATTCAAAATTTCCAATTTTGTGATAAAGTGTACGAAAAACGCTGAAAATTGGTTTGTACTCTATTTTCAACTTCGTGAGTCGATTGGTGATGGTTTTGAGCTTTTCTGAAGCCTCCTGCAAATTTTTGGATTTTTCTGAAAAATTTTTTCAATTTTTTTTTTTACAAAATCCTTTCTAGATTCGTTCGATTCCACTCAAATTGAAATTTTGATATATCAAAATACTCGTAATTAAATTCTAAACCAGCAGCTATCAATTAAAAACCGCATTCCTTCACCTTCTACAGTTCAGCTGTGCAGAACTGCAGACCATAGTTTTTGAGTGAAAAAAATATCATGGTTTTTTGTTTCATTTCATCGTGTATTTACTATTTAGATACCTTATATATACGGTAAACCTGGTTGTTTTATATAGAAAATGTTCGCCAAAGAGAGAGCTTCACGATGGTTGTTGTTACTTGTTAGAGCGCACTACATGCAAAATTCAGGTTGGCACGAGCGAAAGAACATTAAATTCCTACTAGGGGTCCGCTTCACAGTTCACAGTCACACAATATGTCCGCTTCACCTCGTTTTACGGGAGTAACTAAATCAGATGGAAGGCATATTTATGTGTAATAAATCATGAATTCTATTAAAATCTTATCAAACATCTGATTTTGTTTGAGATTATATCTTACATCTTAGTTTATGAAAATTTGATAGGTAATTTTTTTTCTGATCCAATCAAAGCATTTCTCCATGGGATATCTATTTATGTACATACATAAATTAGGGGTAGGCGGGTAGGGGCCTACAACTTACCAGCCCACATCTAGTCTGAATTGTCGAGCGTTTCAGTTCAGTTTCAATCCATAGTGTAAGTAGGTACAGTACACTAAGCTGTTATAATTCTCTGTTCAGTGATCTTAAAACAACAAGATTGGAGATGTTTGTAGAAATTTTAGAATGTATACTGTTCTTATTTGTTGTAATTATCTGTTTGTACGTGATTTATTGTGTATGTGCAATTTGTTGCTGTGAATGTTTGAGTGGTTGCTGCGAATGTTTGGCTGGTTGCTGCGAATGTTTGGCTGGTTGCTGTGAATGTTTCGCTGGTTGCTGTGAATGTTTGGGAATTGAAAAAGTACATAGTTTTAATCATAAAGAATCGTCGTCGACCGAATACGAGTATACAGGATCGTCGACCATATACAAGAATAAACGATCGTCGACCGTATACCAGAGTAAAGGATGCTATTGTTTGTCTGATGACACTCAAGATGTTGGTTCGCCTGTCCATGATGTATAGTTGTTATGTTACACGGAGATAAGTATGGCGATGCAAATGCGACTGTACCCACTTCCCTACTTCCTGCTGAAATTTCTGAATCGAGTGCTCAAATTACGATAATACGGAGTTTATCCAGATTTCATTGTTGTTAATTATAAAGTACATAATCTGGGTAATTTCTAAGACAATTTGTACCTATATTATGTGCATAGTTTTATTGTTAGATCTTTGCCTACTACATACATACCTTATCATACCTACATTAAGGCATTACAGCTTCACTCAGGTGAAATCGGTCGGCCATCTTTGGTGCAAAATAAATGATTTCAGCCAATCACAGCGCAGTACGTGCTGCTGTCCGCGTCACTGTGACGTTTCATGAAATTCAATTGTTATTTTGCACCAATGATGGCCGACCGATTTCACCTGAGTGAAGCTATAGTGCCTTACCTAGATAGGTATTCATATTATAGACGTGAGGAGGAATTTGTAATTTAGGCCAACTTTGTAACATTTTCGATTTAAAAATGCAACGCGAATTGAAATGTGGCTTTCGAAAAACCATACCTAAAAAGCTCTTATTTTCAAACCTCCATATCTCTATTGCGTGCCAATTGTGTCTATGTAAGTTCTGGAGCCTCCAGCATGGAAAATAAAATGAACGAAATTGACAACTAAAATGTCTGAGAAGTTCTTTAGTAAATGGCTACCTAGGTTATACAAAATTTCGAAAAATATCAAATGAACCGTCGAATTTCATTACCTGCTAAAGACCACAATTTTGAAAAATGGGGTTTGAACTGAACCATCGAATTTCAAAACCTCCTAAACGCCAATTTTCATTTTCTGAGAAAACCGCAAAAAACTGTGATTTTTTTTGTCTGATACCTGGGAAGCTGATTTTTTTACATGTGGTAAAGTGGCAACACTGCTTTCAATGGACAGAAAATCGAAGCGTTTCTTACCATTCTTATAATATTTATCTGTGATTGTAATTGCAGTTAGCATGTTCTGGCACAAAACGATGTCGCTTAGTATGTTTTGGAGCAAAAAATTCCTTTAGTAGATTTTGAAAACAAATGGTTGTTCAACCATTTGTTTTCAAAACCTACTAAATGACGGTGTTTAGTATGTTTTGGTAATAAAAAAGAATCTCCGGCGGCTATATTTTTATCAGCTACGTATTCGATCGATGAATAACAGTAAATTATTCTCAATGCTAAGATCTAAATTAATTTTAAAAGTATATGATTAAAAATAATACGAAGTCGTTATTTTTAAAAACAAAATCTAGAATAAATCTTCATTTCGAGAGGTGATAGCTTCATCATTTTCTTCGTCTTCGTCATTTCCATCATCGAGGATGTTTTCATCGGCAAACAGTTTTTCATAGAACGGTGATCTAATTTTCAGCTTACTCATAAGCTTTCTGACGTCTTTAATCTTAGCCGCTGATGCTCGGTTTTTCTTTTCCACAATTGGAACGCGAGTAAGAAGATTCTTCGGAGTCTTTTTCTTCATTTCAGGTTTTTTAAACATTACGCTCGAGGTGGGAAGTCCTGAGTAGCTACTGCGGCTTCTTATCACGTACGGATCTTTCGAATCGTATGAAATTACCTTGACTTCGGATATCAGAAAACCTTTATTAGTCTGAGTGTGAACAGAAATATGAAAGAATTAGAACACAAAATTTTCGTTTTTGAAATTCAAGCAAGATGATATGAAAATAAATTACTTTTAAAATCTTCGACGTCGCGGTTTGATAATCTTTAATAGGAACGTCATCGGTGCCAACTATAACCAAATTGCCTTTATTGCGGATAATCGAATCGTATTCTTCTGGATTGATAATTGTATCCAATTTCTTCATGCCTTGTTCTATTAGTCCAAACGAGCGATCAGCAGGCATGTAGGAGTGACCCCTTACCGGAAAAAACCATTCAAACTCCAATTCATTTCGAAGACAGAAATCCATCAACGTAGTTACAGCCGAGTAATTTTTATTTTGCCCAGTACAAGAGTCACTGAAGAATCTGAGTTTATGGATATTTTGAGCTCGTAGAATCGGTAAGAGAGTAGTTGATAAGAAGTGAATCAGACACGATACAATTTCATTACTTCCACGACCGTATTCTGTTTCTAACCACCTGCACCAAAAGAACAAATTATCAACGCTTTTATCAATTTTATATTTATTCAAGTTTTTCTTTTCTTAAAATGAATTTGTTATTACCTGTAGAAGAACATGGTTGTTTTATCGAGAACAGATTCCTTTGGCTGTTTTTTTTTATGAATGATGATTCCAAAGGTGTGATAAGAGATCTGACGACTGTAAAATGCGTCGGAGATGGGTGTTTTGGGTAGTACTTGATTTGCCATAAGATCAAAGTTGATGGTTATCGTATCAGCCGGCAAAAGATTCAATTCCTTGAAAAATCGTTTCGAACGGATCCTGTGAAGGCCTCTTTCCAGTAGGATTTCTCTCCGGCTTCCATAATTGTATTCAGTACGATTAATTTCATCGGAATTCTTCAATAAATTCTTATACTGCTCGCATGTTGCACAACTATCTTTTCGAATACTACCGAAGCCAATATTGAAATTATAACGGAATACATCTCTGTAAAACGAATACTTGCAGTCTTTAAAATCAGGATACTTTTCCAAGAACATTTTGTGCATTTCAACAATGTTTAATTCACATGGTAAGTATACTCGTCCAACTGTATCATTTCGACCATAATGACGTTCTCGCACTTTGAATGATTTGATATGCTCGATCACAGCATCTTTTAAAGCTGTCAATTTTGGTTCGGAGCCACCTCGCTTCTCAACGCACTGATCACTTGGCAACATGAACGTCTCCGCAGCAAGGTCTAAAGTTGCTCGGCCAATACTTAGAATAGAGCAGAAAACAGTTTTACAGACTTTAATGCGGCCTGTGTCTGTCTGAATAGAGCATTCGATTGTGTAATTACGGGATCTTCGCACTCTATTCTCATCTTTCACTCTGGTGCGCGCAACGCTATTCAGAGAAATACACCTCTGTAAAAATTTCCTCCTTTCTGGAGCACTTTCGATCGATTGAAATTGCTTATGAAAATTGTAAATTAGATCGATATCGATGGTTCTCACCTTACAATGGTTACTTTCACTATCGTGCTTGCACTTTAAAATGCAACCATTGTTTCTTAATTCTCTTTTTGCCTTTTTAGCTTGATTTCGTTTCCACATTGCTGGATTACCTCGTCGTTTTCTCGAATGTTCTGTTGTGACTTGGGCAGATGCGCAATATTCATCATCTTCTTCTAAATTATTTTCCATAATTGTAACTTTTTAATAAACGTTTGAATTTTCAAAAAAAATGATTCACGAACTTACTCACCATGAAAACAATTCACTATTTTGCGGCAAAAGTTGGCGGAATATTTTGTAGATTTTTTAAATATATGTTGGCTTTGTGACTATAGCTACTCAATCTAATCAAAAAAATTATTAAAATTCGTTAAAATGTCTTTTTGATTCAGTTTCACTCAGAATTCTAGCAATTTTGATAGGATTTAGCAGGTTTTGAAAGAAAATATTGCTTTAGTAGGTTTTGGAAACAGAGAAAAACGGCGCTCAGTAGGTTTTGACACAAAATGGTATTTTAAACTCAGTTTTTCAATGGCTTTTTGTAGGTTTTGGTCAAAAATATGTTAACCAATGGTTTCAGGAGGTCGAAAACTATCATAATCAGTTCAAACCCCATTTTTCAAAATTGTGGTCTTTAGCAGGTAATGAAATTCGACGGTTCAACTGATTATGATAGTTTTCGACCTCCTGAAACCATTGGTTAACATATTTTTGACCAAAACCTACAAAAAGCCATTGAAAAACTGAGTTTAAAATACCATTTTGTGTCAAAACCTACTGAGCGCCGTTTTTCTCTGTTTCCAAAACCTACTAAAGCAATATTTTCTTTCAAAACCTGCTAAATCCTATCAAAATTGCTAGAATTCTGAGTGAAACTGAATCAAAAAGACATTTTAACGAATTTTAATAATTTTTTTGATTAGATTGAGTAGCTATAGTCACAAAGCCAACATATATTTAAAAAATCTACAAAATATTCCGCCAACTTTTGCCGCAAAATAGTGAATTGTTTTCATGGTGAGTAAGTTCGTGAATCATTTTTTTTGAAAATTCAAACGTTTATTAAAAAGTTACAATTATGGAAAATAATTTAGAAGAAGATGATGAATATTGCGCATCTGCCCAAGTCACAACAGAACATTCGAGAAAACGACGAGGTAATCCAGCAATGTGGAAACGAAATCAAGCTAAAAAGGCAAAAAGAGAATTAAGAAACAATGGTTGCATTTTAAAGTGCAAGCACGATAGTGAAAGTAACCATTGTAAGGTGAGAACCATCGATATCGATCTAATTTACAATTTTCATAAGCAATTTCAATCGATCGAAAGTGCTCCAGAAAGGAGGAAATTTTTACAGAGGTGTATTTCTCTGAATAGCGTTGCGCGCACCAGAGTGAAAGATGAGAATAGAGTGCGAAGATCCCGTAATTACACAATCGAATGCTCTATTCAGACAGACACAGGCCGCATTAAAGTCTGTAAAACTGTTTTCTGCTCTATTCTAAGTATTGGCCGAGCAACTTTAGACCTTGCTGCGGAGACGTTCATGTTGCCAAGTGATCAGTGCGTTGAGAAGCGAGGTGGCTCCGAACCAAAATTGACAGCTTTAAAAGATGCTGTGATCGAGCATATCAAATCATTCAAAGTGCGAGAACGTCATTATGGTCGAAATGATACAGTTGGACGAGTATACTTACCATGTGAATTAAACATTGTTGAAATGCACAAAATGTTCTTGGAAAAGTATCCTGATTTTAAAGACTGCAAGTATTCGTTTTACAGAGATGTATTCCGTTATAATTTCAATATTGGCTTCGGTAGTATTCGAAAAGATAGTTGTGCAACATGCGAGCAGTATAAGAATTTATTGAAGAATTCCGATGAAATTAATCGTACTGAATACAATTATGGAAGCCGGAGAGAAATCCTACTGGAAAGAGGCCTTCACAGGATCCGTTCGAAACGATTTTTCAAGGAATTGAATCTTTTGCCGGCTGATACGATAACCATCAACTTTGATCTTATGGCAAATCAAGTACTACCCAAAACACCCATCTCCGACGCATTTTACAGTCGTCAGATCTCTTATCACACCTTTGGAATCATCATTCATAAAAAAAAACAGCCAAAGGAATCTGTTCTCGATAAAACAACCATGTTCTTCTACAGGTAATAACAAATTCATTTTAAGAAAAGAAAAACTTGAATAAATATAAAATTGATAAAAGCGTTGATAATTTGTTCTTTTGGTGCAGGTGGTTAGAAACAGAATACGGTCGTGGAAGTAATGAAATTGTATCGTGTCTGATTCACTTCTTATCAACTACTCTCTTACCGATTCTACGAGCTCAAAATATCCATAAACTCAGATTCTTCAGTGACTCTTGTACTGGGCAAAATAAAAATTACTCGGCTGTAACTACGTTGATGGATTTCTGTCTTCGAAATGAATTGGAGTTTGAATGGTTTTTTCCGGTAAGGGGTCACTCCTACATGCCTGCTGATCGCTCGTTTGGACTAATAGAACAAGGCATGAAGAAATTGGATACAATTATCAATCCAGAAGAATACGATTCGATTATCCGCAATAAAGGCAATTTGGTTATAGTTGGCACCGATGACGTTCCTATTAAAGATTATCAAACCGCGACGTCGAAGATTTTAAAAGTAATTTATTTTCATATCATCTTGCTTGAATTTCAAAAACGAAAATTTTGTGTTCTAATTCTTTCATATTTCTGTTCACACTCAGACTAATAAAGGTTTTCTGATATCCGAAGTCAAGGTAATTTCATACGATTCGAAAGATCCGTACGTGATAAGAAGCCGCAGTAGCTACTCAGGACTTCCCACCTCGAGCGTAATGTTTAAAAAACCTGAAATGAAGAAAAAGACTCCGAAGAATCTTCTTACTCGCGTTCCAATTGTGGAAAAGAAAAACCGAGCATCAGCGGCTAAGATTAAAGACGTCAGAAAGCTTATGAGTAAGCTGAAAATTAGATCACCGTTCTATGAAAAACTGTTTGCCGATGAAAACATCCTCGATGATGGAAATGACGAAGACGAAGAAAATGATGAAGCTATCACCTCTCGAAATGAAGATTTATTCTAGATTTTGTTTTTAAAAATAACGACTTCGTATTATTTTTAATCATATACTTTTAAAATTAATTTAGATCTTAGCATTGAGAATAATTTACTGTTATTCATCGATCGAATACGTAGCTGATAAAAATATAGCCGCCGGAGATTCTTTTTTATTACCAAAACATACTAAACACCGTCATTTAGTAGGTTTTGAAAACAAATGGTTGAACAACCATTTGTTTTCAAAATCTACTAAAGGAATTTTTTGCTCCAAAACATACTAAGCGACATCGTTTTGTGCCAGAACATGCTAACTGCAATTACAATCACAGATAAATATTATAAGAATGGTAAGAAACGCTTCGATTTTCTGTCCATTGAAAGCAGTGTTGCCACTTTACCACATGTAAAAAAATCAGCTTCCCAGGTATCAGACAAAAAAAATCACAGTTTTTTGCGGTTTTCTCAGAAAATGAAAATTGGCGTTTAGGAGGTTTTGAAATTCGATGGTTCAAATGACTTCTTCCTTGTGATCGATGACTATAAATGTAAGCCATGCTAGTATGTACTTGTAATTTAATGTGAAATGTTAATGTATATAGCATATACTTCTGCTGGTCTGTTCATATTTTTGGAATGAATACGTACCTATAAGATTCTTGAGTTAATCGAGTAATTTTATAACACTTATTAGGTATCTAAAACTGAAAAAAACGGAAATTGGCGTGCCCCCTTGTACGATATCTCACGGTTCGTACTGAACTTATTATTGAGAATGAGTCACGCGGATTTCGTTTCATTATTCATCTTGATATCTATTATCTACTCAAGTACATATTTCACGAAAATTTAAAAGTAGGAAGGTACTCATCATTATCAACAGACATCCAAGTACCTAGTTTAAAATGAAGTAAGAAGTTCATTCCGTTGCGTCAATCTGTTAGTTTCCACTCTTTTCACTTCAATAATTCGACAGAAGAATACCTACCTAAGTAAAATGGCTGCAGTTGAACTTTACGTATTATTTGGCATCCTCGTATTGTTCGCGATTATTTGCATATGTTTAATTTGTTGTTGCGGTTGTTTGGGACCAAAAAAAATAACAAAAGGCGACGCATGTTGTTGTTTTTGTTGCGGATACTTATGTGCTAGCTGTTGTTGTGACGATGTCGATTGCTGCTCCGATCATGGATGTTGTGATGAGTGCTGATGCTGGCGAATGTGATTGTGGAGACTTGTGCGTGAACCATTGTGACTGTACTGCCTGCTTTCAATGTATCGATTGTATAAAATGAGGTTCTCCAATAATAACATCTTTTTCATTGCTACTTCTATGTATAAGTTTTGTATGTATAAGTAATTGTTTTAGATGCTTGCGTAATTTTCATGTTTATTTGTATTGTTTTGTTGTTTTGCATTTGCTGATGTATAGCAACTCTCTCAATACATAGTTATAATATACCTACTCAGTTTTAATTCTGTTCACTTTTCTTGCTCGAGTCCTAAATTCTCAAGAGCTGCACAAATACAAATGACGAGTTGTTCTTTATACTAAACCTTATTGATGAGATGAGTAGGAGGAAGAAACTCGCGAGGATTATAGCTGAAAAAAATAAAACATGCGAACTGTAATTGCGCGGTTCTTATTCTCAATTTTTCAATTTTAAACGCTGTTTTCTATTGTCACATTGAAAGTTTTTCTTATTGAGCTTATCTACGACTCGTAAATTTTGACAATTTTTCTTGAAAAAGCAAAAGAAAGACATTATTGATTAACTGATCAAAGAAACAAAATACGATATTGAAATTTAACACAGCTCACAAAAACTTCAAGAATAAAACTTTACACGAAAAGCAGTTAGATACTTATGTATGATTATAGCATAACACAAAATACGCTTAGGAAAAGAATACAGCTGCATGAAAAAATACGATTCACCCTATACACAATAACTTTGAGAACGAGAAATATAATTTTTCAGAAAATAATATTATCAACACAGTTAAACAAAAACGTTGAGGGTTGAGAACAAAATAAATTTTTTTTGGAAAAAATGATGATTCACAGTTCACACAATTACCTACCTGTACAAAAACTTTGAGGAAAAAAATGACATCAACAACATAGTTGAATGTACCTACAACTTTTTAGTTCTCTCACTCTCAGTGTATTTTGTCAACTCGCGTGCCCAATTTGCTGAATATAGAAAGTGAGCAGTGACATAGTCTTAGGGGTGGGGGGCTGGAGCCATTTCCTCTCTTGCTGGTGAAAATTTAAAATAAAACAAACAAAAATGCAAAACATAGGTACAAAATGAATGCGATGAAATGAATCTTAAATAGTATTTTTTATGTTTTTTGCAATATTAATTAAGGCACTATGATGTAGGCAACCCGATGAACTCCTAAGGGCATATTTTGATCTTGAAAAAAACGTAAAGGGGAAATTTGTCTCTAGGCATGGGAATCCCGTCAAGTACTTAGTTCAATTGCTTCGTAAGTTAAAGGCCCTATTTACTTACACAAGTAGGTATTTGTTGGTGTCGCTACATCACAAAATGATAGGATAGAAATGTTGAAACAATATCCATGTATAGTACGAGATCTGATGTAGGTACCTATCAAATTTTCTTTATCAAATGTGAATCTTTTTTTACATCAAAATTAGCCACCTAATTACGAGGATAGCTAGATGCTTATTTATTTCGACATCTCGACTATAATGTTCTAATATTACAATCGATTTCTCGATATTACGATATTTTTAGTCATACTTGTTGGGTGAAAGACGAAACGAAATACATATTAATATCCACGTGCTTAAACAGTCGCCCACGTGCTCCTTTCATTTCATCACTGATATAATTCACTCAAATGCTTGAAAAAATTGAGTAAATAAATTTTGATCGATGTTCTTCGGGATTTTCAACAAAGTAGCCAATATTAGAACTCTTATTTTCCTTTCGAAGGTCGACGAGTGGAGCGAAGAAAAAAACCACAAAAAATACGAGAATTTAAACTGATTAACTAACATGTGTGGTTAGTGTTTCAGTGAGTACGTCTCATGTGAGGTGTTTCAAACGTTTTGGGTCTTACTATCTTCCGGTATATTGTGATGTAGTTAGTCTGTTACGTTGTTTATTTTTGGCATTTTCATATGTAAATCAACTACGTAAGTAGGTACGAGACAACGAGAGTACACAACGATCAAGATGAAAGTATGTAACATTTTTATTTACCTATTTACGAGGATCTTATAAATTTTTTTGGGTCTTATTTCGATAGGTACCTACTCGTACCTCGTTATAAAATGTTGAACCCTTTGCGGCGAATTACTTATAGGCTACTTGGGTACGGAAATAATTAAATAGAACACGCTACCAAAAACGAACGAGTTAAAATTAGAGATATGTTATAAAAAAAATAAACAAAAAAATGAAAAAAAAACTCGACAACTCAAAGTCTGCGCTAACCATGCGCCAATTTGTTCTAAATAAACTGTTTGTTTTTATGAACTTGTCGGTTGGAGTTCAACAATTTAGTAATTAATTTCAATAATTCATTCGGCCAGTAACTAAACGAAAGTCACAAGTCATGTGGAAGTCGTTAGGTAAAATACGAGAAGATAATTCTATATTATTTTCAATACATACTTAAGCTTATAACTATCCACATGATGATAGAGTGGATTTTTTTCGTAGGTATTGGTATACCTATATGTACTTACTATAAAAAATCCACACTGGTAGGTAGTTTGAATATCGCCTTGAAAAATAACATCTAATTTACATTATCGGAATTATACTTTACAATTTGTTTGGATTCGAGTTTATATACACTGTTTAGCGCTACTTTTCCATGTTTCAAGTTGGCTCTCATTCAACTTTTTTTGTTTAATTGAAAAATTATTTTTACTTTTTTGATAGGTGATGTGAGATGACGAATTTATATGCATTGTTTTTACTCTCGTGGTAACAACTTCTCATAAAGTAGTACTTTAGTAGGTACGTTTGAAATAGTTTATTTTTTCGGTAAAATTTAACGGAATGTATTTTTAATTTATTTATGTTTGAATGATTTTTTTTTTTTTATTTTTGATAGATAAATTGGTGTGATAGTTTAGAAAAGTGAACATAGAAAATTCATCACTGGTTGTGTTGTGGTTCATGTGATCATGGATAATGCGACAGTTCCTCATAATAATTGTAATTATATTTTTTCAATATCTACGTAATAGGTGCCTATTTTGTATTGCTTGTTTTTATTTTGAAACAAAAAAATGAAATAAACATTTAGTATTTTTAGAGATAACTAAATAATATATTTTCCAAAATTGGAACTTCCACTCCTCTCCACAAACCGAAGATCGAAATAATCTGATTCATCAAGCTATCAATAGGTATACGTATAGATCTAAAAGAATCAGTTAGAGAGAAAAATATGAATTTTTCTACAGAAACTTACCCATAACCACTGAAAATCAAAATTTTCAACCCCCCTCTTCCTTACAGCTTATTTGTTCTATAATTTTTCCAGATTTTAGAACTTTTTCAAATTTGAATACTCTCTTTTGTTTTGATCTTTGCTCGCGTTCTTGTAAATTTTTTGATTTTATTTATTTATTTATTTTGATAACTTGCTTACAAGAGAACTTCTTGGTCACTCAATACTGATTGTGACTATTTTTATTTAATTACCGGATCATTTAATTTCTAGAGCCCAAATATGTCACATATTAATGAAAAAAATCGCACAGGCAGTTATTACACAGAAAAGTACATCTAAAGTCACATTTAGAGACCCAATTTGGATATAAATGAGGATAATTTGTATTATTTTGGGAGACTTTTTTTTTCTAAAAATGCCTTTAGCCACTTCAACTCTGGAAATGTTCTTTCTCGTGTTGAAAGTGTCGCTCAAAACGTGTCGAAAGTTAGATTCAGACCTAGAAATAGAATTCTTAAAGTTTTAGCAGACTAATCGCACATGTCAAATCTATTAGGGACTTTTTTCAAGAAAAAAAAATTAGGTAACCCAAAAAATACATTTTCCCTCAGTCATGTTGTGACCCTCAAAACGCTTTGGTAGTTGAAATATGACCAAGAAAGAAGATTTTCAGAGTTATAACTGTCCAATCGCGCATTTCAAAATGTAAAAAAAAAAAAAATGGTGTCTCAAAAATATATTAAGTACTTACCTATAGTCACTCACTTGTACGTCAAAATTTTGTCTCTTAACGTGGATGAATCATTCAATGTGATAATAACCGGCGATTTGTTTTTTTTTTCAACATGCAATAGGCTCATTTATTCAATTTTTGGGACATTTTGATAAATTCAAATTTCAAACCCTCTCTCCTTGTCCCTTAATTTTTCGTTTTTTATTGATCGGAATTTTTGAATAACAATTTAGTACATTATTTATTCCTTGTCGTGTTTTTTTTTTTTTTTTTGGAGGAAAAATGTGAGTTTTAAAGTTATTTTCTTGAACAGAATGGAAGAGGATATCACCAACGTTGTGCGTATCTATTGGTTAACCTGGAAACAACACCTTACAATCCCTAAGTCGATTTTGAAAACTGACTAATTTTAATGATCGAATAAAATGTTGAATGAAATGTGTCCCCAAGTAAGAATTATGAAAACATCCCAATTTTCAAATGTTTAAAAACTACATGTCATTTACGTGTATTGTTTTGTGCATTAAAAAAAATACCTAATTCAAGACCGTACCTACTTCAGTCCATTTCTCTTCAGAGAATTTCTATATTGTAGCATTTTGGCGCGAAAATTTGAATGTCACACTAAATAAAATATATGCAGAAAGGATATAGCCCCAGTCACAATAAGAGTATAAACCGAAACTAAAAGTAAAATCAACGTCCTGATTTTTAATACCTAACCAGGACCCAAATAAAAACCAGTTTAAAAACTGTTCCTACCGAATAATAATTATTCCAATATTTTATAGGTACCTATGTACTTGAGGTTTTTTTTTCGATCTTGTGCTTTTTAATAAATCCAATTCTGAATAGGTATTTTACTTTCTATTTTTGAGAAAAATTCAGATCTTGCTTAAATATTACCTATCTACAATGATTGTACAAAAGGTCGGTCATTTTCAGGGACGAAAGAATAAAAATGGGATTCGAATAACATGAAGTAGAATGAACTGTGCTAAGGAAAACATAGAGCTTCCTTTGTCCTCCTCAAGATACGGCACAAGTTCACATATTGTGACTTTCAAAATAAGAAATTTTTATGGGTAATTTTTTTGAACTCTTTCTAAATTTCAATATCATATTTTGAGTCTCATAAAAAGTTTCAGTAACTATGGATACCTATACTCGATCAGGAAGGTATAAAACTAAAAAAAGACTGGTCTATCGTGCGTAAAATTCTGTTCATAGGTCGTGAATTTAGTCCCATGCAATAATTTTAAAATTTAAATGATTTGTTGAAGAATCCCAATTAATTTCCCTGCATACCTTGATGCATAAAGCTACATGAAATCTGTTTGTAAAAAAATTGACAGGTATAAAACCAAGATATTTTTGAAAATCATGATCGATCCATAAATCTTCCGCATGGTTTGACCCAACATTTTACTATCTATTTCTAAGAAAGAAAAAAATTATATGTATACCCCTACCTAGGTATAATATATAAAATTCAAAACATAAGTATCCCATTAATTATATCTTTTCAGTGTTCTAAATCACATGCTTACATCAACTCCATCATCCTTATTTTAATCAATTTTTTTTATTTTTTCCAGCCATGGTTCCACAAATCCTCGACTTATTCGAAAACATCTCCAACTCATCAAACTCAAACAACTCGACATCGTCCAACGTATTAAAAAATCCAAATAAAGTCGTACCTTTAGTTTTCATATGTGGCACCGCATTTGTAATTTTAATCTGCTGTATCGTAGCAAAGACCAAGCATAAAAAAAAAGGAGACGATAATAGCGATTTTGACGATTCTTATAACTGGGATTCCATGGATGACATGGGTAGAGTTTCAAAAACTAGAGATGAAAAAATACTCGAACATAAGGCTACCTGCCATGAACACCGAAGTCATTACGAATACGAACCTCAACTTCACAATGGTCGTTTTGATTTGAAAAATACTCGGAGAAGTGATCACGATTATGAAAAAATCAACACAGGAGGGGGAACGGTGTAGAAAATTGGACATAATATGGTAGATCGAGGGGAAATGTCTGATTGTGAGTTCATGCTGTATGTATGAATGGTTGCCTAACTTGTTGATTCCAGGAGGCGAATGAAAACAATTTTTTTAATTTTATCTGCGTATTTTGTTAGTAAATTATTCAGTATTTGTCGCGCGATTCGGTTCGGTATACTAACGAGTACATACGTTTATTAAGATGATAGTTTGTTACTTAGTATAGCTATTTCATGATTAATTAATAATATCTCCTTATGTTACATTGTTTCCGTTGATCTGATACAATTTACGAAACCTTGTATTTCATAGCGTTAGATGTATTGTATTGAAGCTCGGTTCCTATATATAATTTACCAATACTTAATATATAATTTCAGTATACACTCGAGTCACAATAATTACTCAATTTTACGACTAAGGTTTTATCGCATGAGACGTCACTAGGAGACCGTGAACTCGCAGGAGAACGCTCTGAAAGCATTTTTAAGCCTATTACAGATATCTTAGTACATCGTTAACTAAAACCTATACAAATCAATTAACTCGAACGAATTAATTTCTGCTATGGTGTGGTGTATACATAGAAACTCGACTTTTTTCTTTCCTATTTTTTTATTTTTGTTCACTCTAATCCATTTGGTCGCGTCTTTGGAGTACTAGGCTATCCAGCGCAATGCGATTCAATTTTTTTCAACTCGTTCGCGTCTCTTTATTAATCGAACTCATCTAATTTGAATGTTTATTCGCATTTGTATACGTCACTTGCAACAGCCAGGATGTCGCAACCGGTTTAATTTTACTCGAATTCGGTAACAGTTTCGTAGAATTCGAATAGCCAAACGTATGTGATTATTTTGTACACACTTACAAGCAGAAGGTAAGCAAAATATTTTTCTATTTCGCGAATTTTTAGCTTATTTTGCTGTCAAAACAAAATTATATTCTAGTTTTAATTGATCAATTTACGACACATTTTTTACCCGAGCGTTACTTAAATTACGTTTCGAGACGCTGCTTTTTATCAGTCATAAAATTTTTAATGGAAGGGGAAACGCGTTGTCTGAAAATTTTATACTCATTCGTGCAAGAGCACTAGGTTTTGGAATGGTCGATTATCTTTAAAATTGCATTGCATGCTTGAAGTCAGAATGCATTTTTAATGGAACTATAATCTAAATATAAGAATCGGCTTTATACTTAGCACGATGTCGTACTTCTACAGCTGTTTCATTTTTAGAAAAAAGGAGGTAAAAAATTCGTTTCGTGATTTGACAAATACATAATTGCATTTAGATGATTAATTTCTAGCAACAAAAATCCACGCAAAGATTTATAAAAAATTAAAGTTGATTTTTACCAGGCCTGCCTACTATAATTTTTTTAAAAAGATGTATCACCTGCACTTTTTTCTCAAAAAGACCTAGGGACGTTCTGGCTTAAAACAAACAAAAATAATTAGGCCAAATATGAGCTCAAAAAAAAACAAATAAGTAAAGAAATTAAGAACTGCCGGTGTTGGGATAAATTACAGTACCTATATCTTTTTCAAACTGATCAGTTCCAGTCATTTATGTATGTACTTTGAAAAAAGGGGAAGTTTTGACTTTTGAATAAATTTTGTGTAAAATAATTTTTGGCTGTTTTTTTTTTTTTTTTTAGGGAAAGAATGGATTTTTTAACAGAAACGTAACAATTTATTCACAAAAATGCTTTAAAAACGTGTCAAATCCACAAATCAAAAAAAAAAAAATGATGAAAATAAATACTGTGCCTTAAGCTGAAGTTCCAAAGGAGGCACTAAATTTATTGAAAAAGTTATGGTTTAGGTTCAAGTTCAAGCTTAGCTTCAAGTTTAGGTTTTGTATGTACATATACTTATACTACTATGAAAATAAAGATCGGATAGTTTATTAATTGCCAGTTTTATTTTGGGCTAAAATATGAAAAATAAGTAAGTATTGGATTTTGAACTTCTGGACGTTATTGGGTTGGTTTTCGGTTTTGAATTTTAACTCTGCTTACAATACCTTCGATGCCTCGATGGCTTGAACATATATTTTTTTTTTGGCACAAGAATACAACAATTTCAATGTGCTGTAGATTGAACTTTTTCCCAGTGGTATTTTTAGTTATTGTGAAAAGTAAAAAATTATCAGATCATTATTTTTTCAAAAAATAACCATTGACAGTTTTTTTTTCAATTTTGAACTTTCCAAACATGCCAAACACAGAAATATTTACCTACCTAATTTTGAACATTTTTTTTCATGATGATCTAGTTTTGGTAACCTGTAACTTTTTTCACAAAAAACTTTTTGAAAATTTGCAGCTGTGATGAAACACCACGATGACACTAAATTTCAGCGATTAAATTTTATTTTTATTATTATTTATTCAAATTTTGGTAACTTTTTAAAATTTTAGTTTGGCTCAAGAACAATATGAAAATTTGATTTAATCGAGCTAGTTTGGTTACATTTTACATATTTTTGACCTTTCAATTGGCATGAGAGTGGGTTAGAGACGCCCTAATAGCCTTCAGTGAACTTTTGATTTTATAGTTTTGAGAAAACCCCTTTAAAATAGAACAAATAAAATTATGAACTCAAAGATTATTTGTAGGTACTTACATGGTAATTCCTTCCGTAATTTTGGAAACAATTTTCCAAAATCTGTGCCTGTCTATTGATAGGTGCCAGTCCACATTTACAGTTTTCTTAAATAGTCAATTGAAAAAAAAGTGTTTTAATTCGAACAGACAGAAATATTAATTTATCATGCAAATTGAAATAAAGAATAAAACAATTTAATGCTCCAAATTGGTATATTTATTAGAATTTTTTTTTTTTTTTGCTTTTTTCAGTGACAAAAATTTTTCACCACGCGATTCTCCAACACCACCAACTCATGAGAAATTACATTTTATTGTCGGTAATTCTGCAGACACTACACGCCTATCAAATATGTACTGAAACAAAATGTTCGATGAAAGCCGACCAGTACATATGCCCAAATGCTAACCTAACCTACATACCAATAGCAGCCATCAACGCCGAACTCATCGATTTATCGGGCAATTATTTACCTCAAATAGAACAAGATGATCTGGCCGATTTCAAGCACTTGACTGTCTTAACCCTTTCCAACGTCAGTTTAAAACTCATCCATCGAAATGCGTTTAAAAAACTAAAATTCCTCGAAAAGCTCGACCTATCGATGAACTTATTGAAATTCCTGTACCCTGATACTTTCTCAGACACGATAATCCAACACCTGAACTTGAGCGGTAATATATTCAGGAGACTAGTCAACAATCAGTTCGCTATGCCTCATTTACAACAACTCGACTTGAGCAATGGATTTTTGGAAAACATTCACAAGGAAGCGTTTGCCAGCAGTAATTCTTTAAGATGGGTTAATTTGAGTGTAAATAAACTGACGACGTTACAAATAAGCGAAATTTTACTATCTTGTCCTCGTTTAGATTACTTAATATTAAACAACAACACGTGGTCGTGCGACTGTGACTTCTACATGATGTCAAAAACGCCCATAGTTTACCAGAATTCCATTGGTTTACGATGCGAACTCGACAAAGAATACATTATTTACGCTAATAGCACATCGTTTCTTGAATTAACGTGCGTCGATTATTTGAACAAAACTTACGAACAAATTGCAGCGAGGAATTTGGAAAAAAGCACCAGAGGTGATAATTCTACGAATATGATCGTTAATGTTTATGGATACGTGTTGATTGGATTTACCATATTGATTATTTTCTGCTGTTGCTGTAAACGTAAAACTGCCAAGAATGATATCGATGAATCAACCAAACCACCTCCCGTGAAGGATAAAATCAGGAAACCCGAAGAAAAAAATGTTGAACAAGTTCATACTTTTGAAAAGTGTAAAGTGGAGTTTCATCACGAGGATAATTTTGATTTGAATAAGATTTCGGTGAGGGATAAATAATTCAAAACGAACAATGATGAATCATAAAGTTTTTAATCTTATGTGTAGTTTATTTAAATTTTTTCCTACAGTGTATTTACTTACATTTGTTAACTGCAAAATACAGCATCTTTTTTTTTTTTTTTTTTTTTTTTTATACATACCTAATTACCTACCATTTCATATAAAAGTAATCTCCTTTCACCAGCAACATAGGCAACCACTTCGTCTCAGGTTCATTTAATTTCGAGTAAGTAGGCTTTACAGTAGGTAAGGTACCCATACAAATCTTCAAGTTGAAAATTGCCGAATTTTTCTTTTAAAATATTTGAAAGTAATCAATAAAATAATTTTATATTCAAACATAGAATCTTAGGTTGTTTCATTTTTCCACGACGATTAATCAAAAAACTGTAATGTTGCATGAACTACCTATATGCCTACATAAATGATGATAAAAGCCAGCTTAAATAGGTAGCTATTGATTTGATCAATTTTGATAAGTTGAATAATTCAACGACCCTCATCTTTAAAATCAAATCGAGATTGTAAGATTAGATTAGGAACTTACAATAAAGTAGTACATACACCTCAATTGATCTATCGAGATAAAAACCGAAAAAAATCATGAAATCACTTTCGACTTGAACATTTTTATAGCATTTTGAGAATAGTTTTTGATGTAAAAATTGTTTCTGTAAAAAATGACTTATGTAATTGGTATTGATGTTGGTACAAGTAGTGTGAGGGGAGCATTGGTTACCAAATCAGGTGAAGTAGTTAAAGTTTTTGTTCAGCCGATCACCACTTGGAACCCTAAAGCAAATTTTTATCAACAATCAACTAATGAAATTTGGTCAGTTTGTTCCATCATTATCAAAGTAAGCAATGCCGAATAGCTCGATTTAGTGTAATCTTATATGTAGGTAAGTATAAGAATAGATAGGTAGTTGAATAATTTCATTTGATTCATTTTTTACAGCATCTAATAAGCGATGTTTCCCCCAGAGAAGTAAAAGGCATTGGTTTTGATGCCACTAGCTCAATGGTAGTTTTGGATTCGAAAGGAAACCCAGTATCAGTTAATCCTGGAGGTAAATTACTTATTACATATTGAAAGATATATGCAGGTTGCAGGTAAATAATAGGTAGTTAAATTTACATTTGGTGTGATTTTTTTCTTTGAAAAATTCTAGATAATGATGAACAAAACGTTATGTTATGGATGGATCATCGAGCAGAAGAAGAAACCAAATTTATTAATAAAACAAAACATCCAGTTTTGAAATACGTAGGAGGAAAAATATCAGTTGAAATGATGGCCCCCAAGATATTATGGCTAAAAAAGAATAATCCGGAGTGTTGGAAAAAAGCAGCATATTTTCTCTCATTGCCTGATTTTATGACATATAGAGCCACAGGAGAAGAACATAGGTTTGGCTTGAAAGAATTTCAATGAGCGGTTATTCAGATAAATACCTAATGCACTAATTTTAATTTATCGTCACTGTCGCTGTTTTCAGATCTTTGTGTTCTTTGGTCTGTGACTGTAATTTTCAACATTTTCCTGACGATTCTTATTGGTGCGAAGAATTCTTTGATGTGATTGGTCTGGCCGATTTAGCTGATGAAAATTTCAAAAAAGTTGGTAAGTAATCCACTTATATTTCTAATATTTACCTACCTATTAAACCTGCTTTGCTGAATAAATTTTGAACCATTTCAAATTGGCATTCACAGGAAATGTAGTCATTAAACCTGGTGAACTTTGTGGCAAACTTACCGCAAAAGCTGCACTTGAAACTGGTCTACTTTCCGGAACTCCAGTATCCTCTGCTTTAATTGACGCTCATGCTGGAGGATTAGGGGTTATGGGATGTTCAGCAGAACACGTGTCCCCTGATTTTACTACTAGATTAGGTAAAATTAAATCACAGTATGAAAAAAATCATAAAAAAAATTATAATTTGTCGACATCATTTTAAAAAAATTTTCAGCTATGATATGCGGCACTTCAGCGTGCCATATGGCTCAAACGAAAAAAGAAATTCAGGTGCCAGGTGTATGGGGACCGTTTTACAACATAATGGTGCCCGATTTATGGTTGCTAAAAGGTGGCCAATCAGTATCTGGTAGACTTATTGATCATATTATTGATACACACCCAGCGAGCATTCAGATAAAGCAGAAATGTGTCGATAAGTAAGTTTATAGCATACATGCAAATTTATGAACACAAAATAGGTGATCAATAACAATAATCATGTAAACAAATCTCAAAAAGTAAAAAAAATGACAAAAAATTTCAATTTTTTTATTTAAAAAAAAGAAAGTAGGTAAATACTTAGGTATAAGAAATTATCCCAGTCAAAAAAAAATTAAAATAGTTTTATTTCTTCCAATTCAAGCCAAAAGCCTTTGTTTTCTTTGCATGAGATTGGGTACCTATAAGTAATTTTATTCTAAAAAATTGATATACTTAGTAACTGGACCTACTTGTATCTTTTCAGACATATTACTCAATACTTGAATGATCTTCTATATGAAAAGGCCAAAAAACAAAATCTCACTTCCATCGACGAATTAACCAAAGATATACACATCTGGCCAGACTTTCATGGTAATCGTTCTCCTGTTGCTGATCAAGAGCTACGTGGAATGGTTTGTATGGAAGCATAATAATTAAAATTTAAATCACTCTGCTTAATTCTGATCCTTACACTCAACATTCTAGATCAATGGATTGACTTTGGCCCATGACGAAGAAGATCTAGCCATTCGATATTTAGCAACAATTCAAGCATTAGCTGTAGGGCTACTTTTTAATTACTTTAAATTTTTTAAACGAATCGTCAGACTTCAATTAATTTTTATCACATTTGACCATGTTCACTAAATTTACAGTATGGTACGAAACATATCATCGATGCTATGATCGAGGCAGGTCATAATGTCATTCAATCAGTCATACTTTGCGGAGGAGTTAGCAAAAATAAGGTATACGTCAACACCCATGCTAACGCAATCGGGTTACAAGTTCTGATACCAGAAGAAACCGAATCTGTTTTGCTGGGAGCTGCAATGTTGGGTGCATCTGTTGCCGGGTTTTATGAAAATTTGCAGCAAGCGATTCGTGAAATGGCTGGCCCAGCTAAACATGTAAAACCTCATGCTGATGTCAGAAGGTAGGAATTATCTTATTTTTATTTTTTTGCTAATATAACTACAGGTAACTTTTTTCTAGTTAATAACTACCTATAGGTATATCACTACCTTGTACAGTAGTACATAGGTAACTTCAACAATTCATTTTTATTACCTATGCGACTAAGTAATTTGTTCCTTGAAATTATTTATTTTGTTTGAAGCTACCACGATAAAAAATATCAAGTGTTTCTGGAAATGCTGAATCATCAGAAACTAATTCGATCAATTATGGAATTGGAAACGTAGGAAACGAAAGAATTAGCACATTAATCAAATTGTGAATTATTTTCTTCATAAGTAAATAAAAATAACTCAACGATTGACAATTTTCATTAGGAATTTTATAGTTACCTACCTACTTTACTAAATTGAAAAAATAGTTTTATAATTTCAATTTGAAATTGAAGTAGAAACTATGAGTACCTATGTACATGTTGGTACCTATTACCTACCTATCAACTTCAACTTTAAAGTTACCTACATACAGACAGGGTGCCCAAAAATATCGAGTACCCCTTAAAAAGTTTTCTACTAAAATACTTTGGTTGGTCACAGTGAATGATAATAATGATAGCACATGATTGGTTGTTGGACTGAAGAGATAACATTCCTATTCCACCAATCATATGCATCTATTTCACGTTGCCAATCTATATTTTTATTTTATTTTTAATGAAAAACTTTCTTAGGGGTACTCGATATTTCTGGGCACACTGTACCTATACTATAACACGTGTCTAACATGTGCAACTTGCGGAACATTTTCCAGTTCGAACGTGTTTGTTTTTGTAGCAGAACGAGTGTTTTCTGTTCCCACAAATGCTAGCACTGAATTTTCACCTACATTGATATCATTTGGATTAAACTCGACGTTGTTTGTGTATCGTTGAACTGCTCTGATAAACTTTTATCAGTCATGGCATGTTCGACGTATGAATTAGCTAGCTTTTAACGTTAGTTAATGCGTTATTCGTTGTGTTTCGTCTTCAGAATTCGATTATGGTGTAGCTTAGAAACGAAATATTTCTTTATGAAAGCACCAACAGACTATGAAGCACAAAGTTCGGGATAAACTGACATGGTTTTATAGATATCCTTACAGTTACCTTCACAGATTCAGGCTTAATCTACACGTATAGTTTTGGGAATCATAATTATCTCAGGTATTTTTCTTTTATTGATTGATTTCTAATAGTAATTTATTCATTTAGTTGCTTCTACTTATCATAATTTCTATTTAGTTTTTAGTTTGCAGTTCGAAGATGACTTCGTATGTTATTGGTATTGACGTAGGTACCGGCAGCGTTAGAGGTGCGTTGGTTACCAAATCAGGTGAAATAGTGAAAACACACTCAGAACAAATCACCACATGGAATCCTAAACCGAAGTATTATCAACAATCATCGAATGAAATTTGGTCGTTATGTTGTAACGTGATAAAAGTATGTGATTTAAGTACCTACTACCTACTTCTGTAATAATGAATTACAGCTCCTGAGTACATAAGCTAGAAATAGAATGCACCTAATCTTTTGAATGATAATACACAGCAATTAACCCGTGATATATCACCAAATGATGTAAAAGGATTAGGATTCGATGCCACGTGTTCCTTGGCTGTTTTAGATTCTAACGGTGACCCAATTTCCGTAAATGTTAATGGTAATATCTCGACTCATCCATAATTTCATAGATATGTTTAATTAAATGAGCACCTAAGAAATATTTTTGATTTCGTTATAGATGATGCAGAACAAAACATTATTCTGTGGATGGATCATCGTGCTAATAAAGAGGCAGACTTAATCAATGAAACGAAGCATCCTATTTTACGATACGCCGGTGGTAAAGTTTCCTTGGAAATGATGGTTCCCAAAATTCGATGGCTAAAAAACAACCATCCCGAATGCTGGAAAGAAGCCGAATTTTTTTTCTTACTGCCAGATTTTTTAACTTGGAGAGCTACGAATAATGATTACAGGTGCTAAGACCACTTCTTATTCATCTCATCTCAATCGAGAAAATTTTTTACGATATAATTTTCATTTTACATAGATCTTTATGCAGCGTGGTATGCAAATGTAATTACGAAAATAATGCCGCATATTCAGGATGGAATAAAGAATACTTCGATGTAATCGGATTGCAAGAATTATCGCAAAATAATTGGAAAAAAATTGGTATCTATGATTAGCAAAAACTAAACAAATTTTTGTTTTGTGATCACCACTTATTACGGATATAAAATTCTGCAGGTAGTAAAATCATCAAGCCTGGTGAATTATGTGGTGAGTTAAGTGAAAGAGCAGCTCGAGAAACTGGTCTTGTTTCGGGTACTCCGGTGGCGGCGAGTTTAATCGATGCCCATGCTGGTGGATTAGGTGTTATGGGTTGTACAGCGAAAAATATTCCAAATGATTTTACATCGCGATTAGGTAATCTTATAAAACGCCAATAAAAT
Source organism: Planococcus citri (assembly GCF_950023065.1). NCBI lineage: Eukaryota > Metazoa > Arthropoda > Insecta > Hemiptera > Pseudococcidae > Planococcus > Planococcus citri. The sequence goes on from NC_088679.1 coordinate 34,867,820, forward strand.
AGTGTAATTAGGTAATATTTTCATAATAATGTATTCGAGTAAAATTTCAGCTCTCGTATGTGGTACCTCTACATGTCATATGGCTCAGAGTATTAATGAAGTGTATGTACCCGGTGTGTGGGGACCATTTCTGAATGCTATGTTGCCTGGTTTATGGCTTTTGGAAGCTGGGCAATCAGTATCCGGAAAACTGATAGATCATATAATAGATACTCATCCGGCAAGTCAATCTGTTAAAAGAAAATGCATCGAGCGAGCAAATATGTAAGTTTCAGCTTATAAACAAAAAATCATTCGTCTCAACCCTTTGATAAAAAATAATTTATTTTCAGTCACATTACACAATATTTGAACGATATTTTGGACAAAATTGCTGAAAGTAAAGGATTAAATTCAGTGGACGAATTAACAAATGAAATTCATATTTGGCCGGATTTCCATGGCAATAGATCGCCAATAGCTGATCCAAATCTACGAGGAATGGTGAGAATTAAATTTTGAATTTTGAAGTATGAAAGTAAAATTTTAAATACAATAATCAATTTGAAAAATATTCCTATAGATTCTCGGATTAACAATGGCTTGTGATGAAGAAAACTTAGCTGTGATATATTTAGCGACGATTCAAGCCCTAGCGGTAATATAATCGCATTTTTCATATTTTCTGACACGTTTATGACGTAGAAATGAATGAGAAATTTTTTCAGTATGGGACCAAGCATATCATCGATGCAATGTGCCATGCAGGGCATAAAAATATCCAGTCTGTGATAATTTGCGGAGGTGTGAGCAAAAATAAACTATTTGTTGATACGCACGCCAATGCCATCGGATTACCAATTCTGATACCCGAACAAACAGAATCTGTTCTGTTAGGAGCAGCTCAACTTGGAGCGGCCGTGGCTGGATTCTATGATAATCTAGACGAAGCCGTATGCAGCATGGCTGGCCCTGCTGAACAAGTCAAACCAAATCTTGATACTGCCAGGTGAATAAAATTTTGGATTCTGTGTTTGGCTTTAAAAAAATCCTACCTAATTATTTATGATTTTTTACAGTTACCATGAAAAAAAATATCAAGTGTTTTTGGAGATGTTGAGTCATCAAAGATGCTGTCAGACTATCATGAATTCTTAAACTTTTGAGCTCTCACCGTCTGTAACAGAATTCAAAGTTTTATTGATTTATTTTCAATTTTAAACAATTACGTAAATTAATCGATAGCATTGTCATTTCGGTGAAATATACCTATTTTATATTTTTTTTAGAATTACTCGTAGATTTTATTGATGATTTGTCTTTTATGAAGCATTGGCAAGGGCAATCGAGAATTTGTTATCTCTCAGTTAATGATAAGTTACAAATTTGATAAGTAAAGATTATTTTCTAAAACTAACAGCTAGTTACCTTTGATAATTTCTGAATTCAAATTTTTAAAAACAGTTGTTTTAATTTCACGATTCAAACTGCATTATTCAATTTGAGCTTTTTCTGATCAAAATTAAATTCAATGAATTACGTAATTGGTATTGATGTTGGTACTGGAAGTGTACGAGGAGCTCTGTTTACAGAGAAAGGTAAGTTGGAAAAATTAGCTACCCAAAGAATAACTACATGGAATCCCAAAGAACAATTTTATCAACAATCTTCGGATGAAATTTGGTCAGCATGTTGTACTGTTATCAAAGTTAGTATATGTTTTCAAAGTGTAGCATAGATAATATTAAGTATTCTCCTGAAATGATGAAGCAGTTTATTATTAAAAATACTATTTTTTCAGCAACTGATAATTGGCATTTCTATTGAAAATATTAAAGGATTGGGATTCGATGCAACTGCTTCAGTTGTGGTAATTGATACTGAAGGAAACTCGCTCTCAGTTAATGTTGGCGGTAATCAACTATAGCTACCTATGCAATATGCATTTAAAACGCGAAATAATTGAGAGATAACAATTTATCGCAAATTCATTCAAAAAGTAAAAAATTCGTATAGTTAAATACCTATGTTTTTCTATCATTATTGCTGCACAGACGAAAATACTCAAAATGTAATTTTATGGATGGATCACCGAGCTGAAAAAGAGGCTAGAATTATAAACACGACAGAACATCCTCTTTTAAATAATTCTGGTGGAAAAATATCAGTAGAATCGATGATACCGAAACTTTTATGGCTGAAAAATAACCATTCCAAATGTTGGGAATCCTCAGGATATTTTTTTTTATTGCCAGATTTTCTTACTTGGAAAGCTACCGGTCAAGATTCCAGGCGAGTGAATTAAAAAATTCTTCAAAGATTGAAATATTCATCAATTTACTTTTTAATTTTTTTTTTCAGGAAAAAGATGCTAATAATGACGTGTTTCGATTGATTTCTAAAGTATAATAATATATACTGAATGCCTACTTTTCATTTCAGATCTTTATGCTGCGTAATAGGTAAATGTAATTATCAGTGTTCACCTGAGCTATCTCAATGGAATTATGAATTTTTTGAATCAATCGGATTGGGAGAACTGCGAAATGAAAATTGGAAAAAAATAGGTAAATACTGGCATTTTTTTTATCGAGGGAAAGTCTGTTAAAAAAATCGAAGAAAATATCACATTCTTCATGAGCTAGATGACAGGAAAATTTCTGTTTTATCTGCGCTCTCCTTTCCTTCAAACGATGTTTGGAAGCTCAAATGCACATATGTAGTATAGGGATTGTTACTTGTTAGTGATTGACTTCAGATATGAATAGGTACTTCGAGTAAAAATATTGGATAAATGTGTTGCCTATCTTTAAAATTTAAGGAGTAAAAAGTTCTTGAAACGTAAAGATAAAATTTTGTTTGTGATTTTCTGCTCAACATAATAATTTGAAGGGGGTATGAATATATTTATTACCTTCTAAAAAAATAATTCAGCTCTCGTCATATGTATGAAAATTGAAAGACTTTTCCTCAGCACTATAATTCGTGCTTATTTCAGGCAGCCAAATCATTACACCTGGCAAACTTTGTGGAAAACTTACTAGCAAAGCTGCCAAAGACACTGGTTTACTTCCTGGTACTCCTGTCGGTGCTTCGTTGATCGACGCTCATGCTGGAGGTATTGGTATGTTGGGGTGTTCATCTGAAGATGTATCATCCGATTTCACCACTCGTGTAGGTAGCCTAGGTAGGTATAGCCATGAATCCGCTTAACAGAGCGTGATTCGTCATTATTGCTTACTAAATACATTTTCATTCAATATGTCTAAAATATGTTTGAAATTTTTTTTCTATGAATTTCAAAATCGCCAAAAAAAACTAAAATTGGACTTATGATATGAAAAATTATCTATTCCGACTTTTTAGATTAAATTCATGAAATAATAGAAGAGAAAAGCTACTAAAAAAAATTCAATCGATTTCAATTTAGTTTTTATAATTTTTTTTTTTTTTGGAAATGAGTCAAAATTATTTAAAAATCTGTTCAAGCCAAAGTTCAAAAAATCGCAGGCCTTCTTAACAAAATTCTGAAAAGGTACCTACCTAATAAATTCATTGAAATTTGTTGTCAAAAAAAAAACTTAAAAATCGAATCAAAATTTCAAAAGCTACTCAAAAAACAATTAAGAATGAAAGAATGAGCCAAAAATTGTCTATTCCTTAAAATTCAATTATTCTATCCAAACTCGATAATCTTCTAGCGAAACTGACTTAGGTTTCAGCCACTCAAAAACATGTTATCTATAGAACAAAAAAATTATAATTTTCAAATTTATCAATAACTAGGTTCGTTTTTTTATTTTTTTTTTGTTTTTTGATTAAGTAACATAATTAAGTACCTACAATGTTTTAATTTCGAAAGCTATGATTTGTGGTACTTCTACATGCCACATGACGCAAACGAAAGAAGACATATATGTTGGAGGCTTATGGGGTCCATATTATAGTGCCATGGTCCCGAACATGTGGCTCTTAGCAGGAGGTCAATCAGTTTCGGGAAAACTTATAGATCACATCATAGACATGCATCCAGCAAGTAGTTTAATTAAAATAAAATGCCAAAATTTGTATGTATATTGTACCTATCTCTACAAGTAGATTATTTTGCAGATAATTTTTTTTTACTTACACTTACTTGCACAAAGTTTTGCTTTCAAGTAATTAAATTTAATGCAGGAATGTCGCTGAATATTTGGACTGTTTATTGAATCGGATAACAACTGAAAGAGGACTGAATAACGTCGATGAGTTAACAAACAATCTTCACGTATGGCCAGACTTTCATGGAAATCGTTCTCCTCTGGCTGATTCTTCAATACGAGGCATGGTTAGAATCACCTACCCATTTCATTTTTCATTGATAAGATGACTACCATCATTCATCAAATCTAACGACTGAATTAAAAAAATTTTCTTCTCAAAGTTGTATCTTACCTACAATTTCATTTCAATATTGGCACTTTTTTGAGTTTTTATCTAAGATGTTTTTTTTTTTTTTTTTTTTAATTTCCTGAAAAAGCCATTTTTTTTGAAAAATGTTGAAATTAGGATTTTAGAATTTGTTATGCCAAACATTCGAACCTTTAGGTAATAGGTTAATTTTATGGTGACGTCTGAGGTCAGAAAAAGCTACCTACTTTATTTTACATTTTCAATTTTTCAGATTCATGGCTTGACATTAAACGTCGATGAAGAAAATTTGGCTTTACTTTATTTAGCAACCATTCAAGCATTAGTGGTAAACTTAATCAAAAATTGATCTTCTTAATAATGTTTCATTAAATTGAAAGGAACTTGAAAATTCAAGTTAAAATTTTTCTGCAGTACAGCACTAAATTCATCATTGATACCATGAAGAAAGCAGGACACCATACAATGGAATCAATTTTTATATGCGGAGGTTTAAGTAAGAACAAGCTATTTGTGAAAACCCATGCCAATGCAATCGGTCTAAAAGTTCTAGTCCCCGAACAAGAAGAATCAGTGCTTCTGGGTGCAGCAGAACTGGGAGCTACAGCTGCTGGAATTTATCCAAATTTGCAGCAAGCTATGCTGAATATGGCTGGTGCTGCAAAAGTGGAAATGCCCAATTTGAATGTTAACAAGTGAGTATTCCTTAAACTCGAATTTAAAAAACATGCACATTGACGCAAATTTCTTTTTATGAATTGCAGATATCACGAGAAAAAATACGAGGTATTTTTAAAAATGTTAAAACATCAAATTCGATGCAAATTGATCATGGAAAGCTGATACCTACTTTACGTTAAGAGAAAAATCTTTTTGCTTCAAAAAACAGCTATTGTACTTATCGATCAATGAAAAAATAGGTGTGTTGATTAGCGACTTCCTAGGTAGGCTACCTACCTAACCCTACGCATTCCAGCGAAACAACACCCAATTGAAATTCAACCATCTCGAGCGTGTAAATAAAATTTCTATCATTGAAATTACTGACCTATGCGCATTACTTTTTTATTAATCAACATCATTAAGTCCTATTGTACCATATAGACGATATAAGAAAACCTTAATCAATTGTTGGTCATATAAAAATCAACATAACTTTTACATGCCACTCTACAAAAAGTAATCTGTATACGAGTAAGTAATTGTTAACTCTTCTTTCTCTTTCAAACGTTCATTTTTTTTTCTCCAATAAAAACCTTATTAGATCTTAATCCATACCGTTTCTCCGGTCGCGCGTTCGACTTCGACATAATGAGAGAAAGAAAACAGAGAATAGAAAGAAATCAACGACCTCGACATTGGCAAAGATACAAAACTTGGTGAAGATGCAAATACACTGGTATATTAACGATACGTATGCGATACGATGGGGGAAACGCAGGTATAGGTACGTACAATGGTACGAACCTTTCAGTTCTCCATCTTCAGTTCCAGTAACAGTTGTAGTAGTCAAAACCAGATAGGTACTTGGAACACGATTGGACCCTGACCTAGATATCGCAAGGCCGGACGTGAGATCCGGTAACCTTAGCCTTCCGTATAGATTGGCGAAAGTTTCACAAACCAGCCATGCCGAGTGACGTAACAGGAGTTAGCCGGATCTGCGTGCATTTGGATCTTTTTTTTTCAATCTTTATATAGCGAAACATTTGTGTAGGTATTGGTAAGTCGCATCGGAATTTTGGAAAAAAGTAACCACAAATTTCAGACTGGAAATTGGCCTTGGAGAAGAACGGCGGGCACTGCCTAACGTGAACGACCTGAAGAAAATATTGGCAGTGGAACGAACTTTAGGAAGTAATTCAATGGTCACTCGTAAAGTTGGCTTGAGGGAGCTTTTTTTTTCAATAGGTACATTTCGAATAACGAAGTAAAATACATTGAGTACCTATGTATCTATTAAATGAAAAATGTCATCCTTTAATCAAACCTAACAAAGAATCTAGGGAAAGAGTAAAAAGGCAAAGGGAAACGAGCTCGTCGTTCATCGTTGATAGGTACCTATTTGTGGTGTTTAGTAACTAAATAGATAAATAATAAGTTCATAAATAATAAGGATAAATTAATTTTCCAACTTGAAACACATTTTCATACCTAATTCATGTTTAGTTTGTTCTACAAAATGATTTTACCATCAGTCGACCATAATAATCGAGACACGAAACGAAACTTTTCCAAATTCAACAATCAAAAGGTACACACACAAACAAAATGTAAATTACTCGCTAGAAGCGAGGTGGGTTATATTGACACACATGTCGGAACATTTTGCTCTAGAAGCGAGCAATATCGTTCACTTGTTCGGAACGTAGTAACTGCATTGAAAAAGCCATTTAATTACGAAATTTTCTAGTTTATTTTATTATTTTTATTCAATTAAACACTTTAAATTTTATATTGAAGTTTTAAAAACTTTTTCGATTTTTTTTTTTAAATTGAAAATAAGAATGTACCATTGTACCTATAGGGCTATAGATGCTCTTTTAAGTTTCAACCTTTTCAGTTTTCGACCGTTTTTTAAAATTTGCATATTGAAATTTGAAAGTACAATGATGACATTTTTTCAGTTCCCATTTTCAATCATTTTTTACATCTAATACTTCGAATATGAAAATAAAAATTGTACTTTCAGCCTACAAATTCCTTTTTTGTGTCTCCTAGCAAAATGAAAATGAAATAATTATGAATGAACAAGCGTAGGTCTAGGTACGTCAGTAAAAATGAAAAAAACATTGAGTATTTAGAAGCAAAAAATGCTCTTATTGCGGTATAAAAAAAAATGATCAAAAACAGAAAAAGAAGAAAGGGCGTTAATTTTTATTTTCAGTTGCAAAAAAAATCGAATCTACGTTGTCTTTCCTTTTTCAAATAAAATTTTCTTTGAAAATGAAAATAAGAAACATGAATTTTCATTCTTTCAGTCTTCAACTCTTTTTATCATGCATTTCAGCAAAATGAAATTAATAATCATGAACGATCGTGTTAGTAAAAAATATTTTAAAAAAAACAACAACAACGAGTAGATATTCAGAACCAGAAAATGCTCATATGTTTGGATAGAAACATGATGAAGAAAATCAACAGTTAGTAGTGTATTAATTAATTTTCATTGTAATGAGTAATGAATTTTATAAAAGCTGAAAGTTTACAAACATCGAGAACGAGAATGTACTTTGTAGCAAGGCATCATTCTGAATTCAATCAGCTGAGCTGATGAGGTGATACGCGATTACGCGAACGCGATAGTAACTAAAAGAACTGAACTACGGAGTACGGACTGAATCACTTACGAGATTCGGAGTTCGTTCGCCGATGTTCCAACATGTGTGTCAATATAGCGCATCTCGCTAGGAGCTTATACCCGATCACATGATGAAATAGGTACCCTTCCATGAAGTTAACTACACTGTAATTGGTGCAATTTTGAAAGTATTTACTTAAGGCCAATTTTAATTCATAGTATCGCGAAATTTCAATTCAAAGAATGATTTTGCAGTATTAATATGTGTATCTATACGCTTACACACATTTAGATAAAAGTGAAGGGCTTGTAAAAAGCCTGTTACCGAAGCCGAAGGCTTATACAAAGAAGAGCGGGTTCTTTTCTAACGGCTACTTTTTCTTTGCAAATGATTTAATCTATCGGCTGGATTATTTTCATATAAAACTGACCATTTTAATGGGCGTCAAATGATGCATGGCTGCTCGAATAAAAATTATAACAATGAATTTTTCGTTCCAGAAAAGTCAGGAGTTTGTGGAACCCTTTCGGGTATTCAGCTTCGGGGTAAAATATCGACGAGCCTACTTGGAAAAAGACTGGTAGGTAATTTTTTAAAATTGATCCCAGGAATTTTAGTTCTTCTGCGTTGAAAAATAAGAATAAATCTTGCTGGGACGAATAAAATGGCCTGTTGAGTTGATTATACGTCGTATAGGTAGGTAGGTACTTACTTACTTAGGTATGATAAGTTGATGGACGAACTTTTTCGAATAAATTCAAAACAAATACCGCATAATTTGAATAGAAATTAAACCAGTTGAAATAATAGTGACTCATCAGTTCCTGGAAATTTTATCGTAATTGTGTAGGTAGGTAGATGTAGTCAAACACATATTGCATAATTCTTAAAAGCTGTAGGTAGGGTTTTTACTGCAAATAGGTCTTTTTGTTGTTGAATTTTAATTTATTTCGCATTCTTATTGCACGCGGACTTATCAGGTGTACCTACCTAGGTATTTACTATTTATAAATTTTTCAGGATCTTGGAAAATTTTCTTTTTCAAACTACCTACTTAAGTATAGCAATGTACTTTTTTTAAAACGTAGGTACGTACAGCTTGTACCTATATTGTTTTTATCGTGACAAGTATGCTTATGAAAAAAGTTATCAGATCATTATTTTATTTTTTTAAACTGATGATCGCAAAAGGGAAAATAATAGGGGAAATACATAAAATAAAATGTAAGTCTGATATATTCTAAGTCAACTAGAATTAAAAAATGAAAATCAAATATTGTCTTCGAATTTCGCTCAAAATATTAAAAAAAATGCTCTACCATAATTTCCATGCTAATTCCTTTTAGAGGTGGAGAAAAAAAGCGGCCCTTATAATTTTCAATGATTTACAATGATAAGGTTGACTAAATTTGGAGAAAATCTGTACAAGAGGGTTTTCAAAAGAGTACCTATAGTTGGGAAACTCATAATGAACAATAATTGAAATGGGAAAGTTTCAAAGTAAACGTTCAAAATGAAAGCAAAATTTTTCATAAGTTTGAAAGTTGAAAATTGCGCCGTGAAAAAATTCAAAAAAATCATAGTGAAGATAATTTTTACCTTCTTTCCGATAAATTAATTTTTAAAATGAAATCGATGAGCTGACGAGGTAAGTCTCCCAACCTCGGCTAGACAGAAAAAAATAGACAGACCAGCCAAAAATATTACTCCAAGTTAAATTTTGAAAATTGAATTCTATTTTTAAAATTTTTTTGCAAATTTTTGAAAATTTAATGGCTCTTAGCCTATTTTTTATTTAAAAAATAAAAATTTGATGAAGTTGAGGCAGAACGCTGAAATTGTGTGTATACCTTATTTTCGAATTCCTGAGTCGAGATGGTTTTGATCCATACACTGAAGCTTGGCAGTAAATTTCCGAATTTTGAAATTTTGGAAAAATGGCCATTAAAAAGGGTTAAAATAAAGATCAAGTCCGTTCTTGACAGCTTAATAACTTGAAATCAAAAACATTCTATGTACAAGTAGGATTTTTGGATTTCACTGTTACAGGAAAATTACCATAGAGAGAAATTTAGCACCTGTGAATTCAGGTTTACCAACTCGATCGATTTTTTCGTCAACTGAAAAATTAAAAAATTCGTTGGTAGGTCTTATGACTAGTTCATAAGGGCCATCATTCAATTTGGGGAGTTGAAATGAAATTTCAGCTTTCTACGTTAAAATCTGTTTGTGAACTAATTTTTCATTTTTTTTTTTCAATAATCACTGAGAAATTTTTTAGATTTGAACTGGCATGAAACGGATTTTGATTTTGTGCAGAAACTTATTGAAAGGGTCACAAAGGCAATATAGGTAGGTTACTCTCGCTATATGTTTAATATCCCAGATTTCAGAGATTGAATTCCATTGTGGCTGTTTTTATGGTATTTTTTTTCAAAATTGGAAAACCCAAAAACTCGTCTGTGGCTTTAAAACGGCTCAACGCCTTTATTTTTAGGCTATTCATTAATTTGAACTCAAATATCTTATTGAGGAATAATAGTAAATTTAATTTTTTATCAAGAATTATATTAATATTTATATTTATTATATTAAATCATTATAATTTTAAATTAAAAATAAATTTTAATTTAATAAAAATAATTTTAATTATAATAAATTTTAATATAATTTTTTATTTAAATAAATTATTTAAAACAAAATTTAATATAATTGAATATTATATAATAATAATAATAAATACGAATCAATCAATTCGAGAAGTCAAAATTAGAGTATTTGTGACGCGGCCAGCGATACCATACCATATGTCGGAAAACTTTTTTTTGAGATAATCGCGTTTTCATGGAAAAAGTCAGAAAATATCAAAAAAAATTTTTTTTGTCGATTCATATACTATGAAGCCTATACTTTGGAATGGGTGTACCCACCGATCTCAAACACGTCGTTTTAGTGGTGAAAAACCGGTTTTACAAAAGTGCTTTTCATAAAAAAATGTCAAAAAAAAAAAAAAAAATATTATGATGTAAAACCATTAAAATATGAAGAAAATCAAAAAAAAAAAAAAAAAATTTAAAAATGTTACAAAAATAACCCAAACTTTCAAAAACGTTTTTCTCAGAATTTTGGTTTTTGAATTTCAAAAAATACGCAACTTTGAAATTTTGCAAATTTGTCAGATTTTAATATTTTGAAAATCTGTTTGCACCATTGAAAAGAGGAAGAAAAACACTACCAGAAACCACAATAAAACGAAAAAAATTTTTGCCGACAAATGGTATGGTATCGCTGGCCGCGTCACATTTGTCAAATTTCCGCAATCTACCTCTATTTGATCAAAATTTTGATTTTTCTCATGAAAAAATACAACCAAATTCAAATTGTGCAAAATGCGTTAAAAATTGAGTACCTTAGAGTCAAACCCAGAATTTTCCAAATTTTTCAAAAATGAGGTTATGATCGTTTTGGGTACAGTTAGTAGGTACGCATCGATTGCCATTCTCCGTTTTTACCTATCTGACACAATGACGCAGTCAGGGGGGTCCAAAGTACCAGGTCAGAGTCAAATTCCGAAAAATGTCCAAAATTTTCAAAAATGAGATTATGGTCGTTTTGGGTACAGTTAGTAGGTACGCATAAATTGCCATTCAACATTTTACCCCATTCGATACCATGATGGTTAGGGGGTCCAAAGTACCGGGTTCGAGTCAAACTTTGAAAAAAATACTTCAAAAAAATTTTTTTTTTCATTCTAGTCAACTATAAACAACCTTGAGATACTTTCAACAGACTTGAATCTAGAATTATCCCTCATTTTATCATGCATTTTCGTGTATTTTCGATATTTTTTACAGACTTGGAGTCAAAACCAGAATTCTCCAAAATGGTATCGTGAATTACTGCTATGGAAAGACTTGAAAAAAAATTTTTTTTTGTGAATTTGATTGTTACCCGAAGCACTATATATAGGCGAGATCAGAAACCTGCTACTACTGATTCCCACCTTTCATCAGTTTTTTGCGTTTTTCTCAAAATGGTGAAAAGTGGAGAATTCTGGGTTTGACTCTAAAGTACTCAATTAAAGGATGAAGTTCAGCATCTTAAATTTTACCTGATATATTGTATTTTTTGACATTCTCACCATTTTTCAAACACCCGGTCCAGCATAAACAATTTTAAATTTTGATAAAAATTTCGTAAAGTTTAAAAGCGAACTGAGAAAAAAATGATCGTTTCCTTAAACATAGTTAAAGACCACGAAATTGAAAATGATTTGTGTGGTTTTTAGTTTTTTTAAATATGTTTTTAAATATCGAGGTACCAGTAGATATATTATACTTTCTTGTAGAGCTCCGTGTTTAGGAATTTCTTTGACATTACCTATGTATTTTTCAAGTCTATCTATGGGTCTACAGAAAAACCTGGTTTCAATTCGTTTTCCCCATTGACTGAAACAAAATCAAAACGAAAAATTTTTCATAAGTCGGCAAAGCAACTAGAAAAAAATTACAAATTTTCAAAACTCAGAATATATTTACCAAATCAGGAAATGAAATGGAAAGTCCATATCGCATCTTTTTTCATAAAATTTAGACAAACGAATAAATTCAATTAAATTTTTTCTTCTTTTCTTCCAAGTTCCAGACACAGTTTCACAATACATTTTCACTATTCATTAGTCGCATACCTATCAACTTGCCATCCGAACGAATCCAGATCATCGAAGAAATCGATTTTAATTCTCGCAATATGCGGTAACCGGTTGTGTTACGAATCCATAGGCGCGGGGGTGGGCAAGAAACGCTGCAAACGCGTCGGCAATTTAATCGAGTACATGCGCGGACTTTGCTTTTCTTTCAAACCGAAGAAAGTAGTTTGGTTTGTATTTGACCGAAGATGAAGGAGGGCGCAAATGCTACACCGATTGGTTCAACGTTCGTCCAGTTCCGGTATAAGAAGTAAAAGGATTTACTTTTAAAACTCGGTGAAAACAACGTCTTTCAACTGGTTTTCGTCGTTTTTATTACGGTTTTCTGTCGCACACCTAATAACTTTCGTTTGCCTTTTTTTTTTTTTTTATTCTATCATCACCATCTATTCACCCTTGCCTTTTTTTCCCTCACTCTCTCTCTTTCTGCTATTCCATACTTGAAAAATCGCTTGGTACGATCGGAATTTTGATGAAAATAATTGCTGTGTGGAAATGAATGGCGATATCGTGGCGGTTTCATCAAGCAATAACCGCTGGAATTCACGCATGAATAAATTTCTGCGGTGAGGGCAGCTCTTGTAGTCGAGTAAATTTCAACAATTTCGAGAAAATTTAGCTTACGTAATGCGGTTCTGCTGCATAAACAATGCAGTTATTAGGAAGATTGCTTTAAATAGAAAATAGATAGGTACCTACCTACTCATTCGATCGATTCTTAGGCAGCATTTCAACTACCTATTGAATTTTTTTCATGAGGATCTACCTCATTTTTTTTCACTCGGTTCCCAACAGAAAGCCCTCCCCGCCAAAAAAAAGTATTTTCCAAGTTTTTCAACCTCTCAAGGCCACTTTTGAAGTAAGTACATAGTTTGTTATCAAATGAATGGCAAAGATGATTTTAAAAAAATTAATGGTGAAATTGAAACTATTCAAAAATATCGAGTTGGATGTAAGAAAGTATATTTTTTTTTCTTCAAGCGTCCGTTTCTGGCTGAAAAAACAGCTTGAATTTTGCTATTAAAATTGATCTGCGGTTTGAAAAATTTTAGTTGCAAAATGAGGATCACCTCAGTCCCTTCAAGAAAACTGACAGGTTGAGAGAGAAGATTTGGAGGATGAAGAAAAAGCGAATTTGCCTCAGATCATGATTTTCTACGAGAGCTCGTAAAATGAAAAGTTTCTCATAAAATCAATTGCCAAATAGACAGAGGGACTGAGTAAGTAAGTACTAAGTACTCAACCACCTATAACGATAAATAAACGAATAAAATTATTATACGTAAATCAAAAAAGAGAGAACTAAGAAAACAAAAACCTTTGGGCAACCATTTCACCGCATTCGAAATGAACGAGGTATGGCGAATAGTGATATATTGAACGCGCTTATCCGCGTATATTTTTTCATGACAATCTGTAATTTCGCTTCAGACGAAAGCGCACACATTTACATTAAAAAGAGTACAGATGCAGGTCCCACATCTGCGAGTGATTATAGGTTCACATTCCATGCAAGGTCGATCAACGAACTCATTGGAAACGACTAGGAACCGGACGCGAGCACTGTAGAATCAGGCGATAGTCTGCTTTCGTCACTTTTAATGGGCATATTTCTCCAGTTCCAGTGGCAGTAGCAGTGGCTGTTGCTGTGGCATTCTCAGTAAGTCGCACACGGCAATTATTATGCTTTTATTCTTCTTACACATACACGTAGCTCTCACATCATCTATTCAATCTGATTGTTCACGTTAGATGCACGTTGCACGACGTAAGTATAACTCGGTACTTTTTCTTCATAATTCAGATTCGCAAACATTTTCTAAGCGATAATTCAGAGTAGCTCAACGTCAACAATATTAGGTATACCTACAAGCATTCGTTTGGATGATTCGTGTAAGTATCAGATCTTATAGCCCACTCAAAATGCAATTTGACCCAAACATAATTGCGATCAAAGGTTTTTTTGGTGAATATTGTCTAGGGTGGTATGCTGAACAACATACTAAAAGTCCCCGCCCCTACCACACGAGCTAACCCCCCACAGTGAATCAAAGCTCCCCAAAATCAGTTTTTCGTCAAAAACTCCTGAAATATTGAATTTTGAGTAAAATGAGCTCAGTGATCATTTCATCTCCTCTCCAATACCTATCAAATGAGCCATCGACCAACTCCCTAGCCTCAAGGGGGGTGGCGCTACGACCCCTCAAAGTGACGTGATTTTAATAATAATTTTACATTTTATGACTTGGGACTTGTAACCTGTTCTAATTAATAAAATGAAATCAAATTTGGGGAATGGGATTCTTTTGGAAGCTAGAGTTGACCTCTGGAGTGGGGAGGGTCAAAGTTGAAAATTACAGAAAGGTCATTTTTTTGGAGGGGCATAACATGACCCCCAAATAGATGAAAAGGGTCCAAAATCATACCATCGAGCAGTACCACCATTGTGATCAACATATACAAATTTCAGCTTCCTAGGTCATCCCCACTCCTTTCAAGATGGAAAAACCTGAAAATAGAGGCAAAATAAAGGGATTTTCACCTTGATTCCGCTTTAAATGGGGTGAGAATGACCTAGGAAGCTGAAATTTGGATATGTTGATCACAATGGGGGTACTGCTCGATGGTATGATTTTGGACCCTTTTCATGCATTTGGGGTCACGTTATGCCCCTCCAAAAAAATGACCTTTCTGTAATTTTCAACTTTGACCCTCTCCACTCCAGAGGTCAACTCTAGCTTCTAAAAGAATCCCATTCCCTACGTTTGACTTCATTTTATCAATTAGAACAGGTTACAAGTCCCAAGTCATAAAATGTAAAATTATTAAATCACGTCACTTTGAGTGGTCGTAGCGCCACCCCTTTGAGGCTAGGGAGTTGGTCGATGGCTCATTTGATAGGTATTGGAGAGGAGATGAAATGATCACTGAGCTCATTTTACTCAAAATTCAATATTTCAGGAGTTTTTGACGAAAAACTGATTTTGGGGGGGCTTTGATCCACTGTGGGGGGGGGGGTTAGCTCGTGGGGTAGGGGCGGGGACATTTGGTATGTTTGTTCAGCATACCACCCTAGACAATATTCACCAAAAAAACCTTTGATCGCAATAATGTTTGGGTTCACCTATATTTTTTTTCTGCTATTTGACTGGGCAGCTATTAGTGTATGAATAATTGTAAAAAAAATTATTCAAACTTCCCAAGCTTTTGAAAGGACTCGCACCTCAGAAAATGAATAAGAGCCTCTTGGGAATGATTTTAAGGAGATGGAACTCTTTCTTAGAACTTGTGATATTTTCTGAGAAGATCATTCAATGCCTATTTCTTCTTTATAGCTTATTTCAAAAAAAATGCCAACTCAAATCCTTTCTCCCTTTCGCCTCTTCTAATGGACGAGTTCACAAAACTTTACCAAATTTTAAAATTGCTAAGTAGTTACTTACCAATACCAACATAAACAGATTCTAATTGTGAAAGTGTAGGCAGAAATACCTAACAAATTTATCTCATCAAGACTTTGTTTGAATCTGTGAAAATATAATCAAGACAGTCGAATTTGTGAAGACGATTAAATAAAATTAAGAAACTATAGATGAATTCTTATATGTCTAATGTCCAAGTATACCTCTAAATAATCTTTGCAAACATTTTGTTCGTGACTTCTTTTGTCAGAAATATCTATGTCTATCGTTCCGAAGTACCATATAATGAGTTTTATCAGAAACTAACAAAATGAACACAGTTAATTACTTACTGTTGGTGCGTGTGTGGTGATAATTAAATTTATTCACTTCGGTGGCCAAGATGATAAGGAACCAACACTTTTCAAAAGTTTATGGAGTATGAACGAAGAAATTTTATGATACATTGCTCCGGTTCGTACTTATACTTAAATGAAAGCTGTATAATGAACGAGTGAAACATTTAGGAAGGATAATTACACTAGCGAATAGCGAATTGATCATACCTGCTTAGTTTAAAATAGAATATTTATTTTGTATGTACTTAATTATTTAATTGGCTGGTAGATACAATATACCAGTACCTACTTACTGGTACAAAGGACTAATTCCAAAAATGGTGAGGTGTGTGTACTGTGTATATAGTGGTTACCAAATGAAGAACGAAAAAAGATCATTTGAATTGCAAAATGTTTTTTTGATTTTTTTCCAGATTTAAGATATATCTTACCTTTTATTCATAAAAAATTCATTAAAAATATTTAATAAAAATTTTGATACTCAGAAATTGAAGCTCAAATGTTTTTTTTTCTCTTCATCATAAAAGGAAACATTCTGATTCAGTTGGAAATTTAAAATGTCAGAGAATAAAAAATACAATTGTAATGGACTTTTTTAAAACTGTAGTGATTTTTGCAGAATTTAGGCTAAGCATATTTTTATTAGAAAAATTCAACTATGTGAGCTTTTCATTTCTTTATATCGAGTTTTATGTATCAGCTTCATCTAAATGGAAGATGAGCAAAAAATCAAGAAACTTTTTGAAAGGCAGTTTGAAAAATAAATAATCTAGGTACTATGAGATTTTTATCAATTTTACAGTTCAAAAACCAATTTTCAACCAAATTTGCACTTCAGAATCATAATTTCCTGAAAAAGCTTGGAGTAATTTCAACAAAAGTTGCTCATATAGGCATAATTTACAGTTACATAAAAGGAGATTGAGCAGGGAAGACCTTGATTAAAAATTCATATTTACGTCAAAATGTTTAGCAGTAAGTTGGATGAGGAGGAGTTGGTGGAGGAACAGGAGGAGGAGGATAGGTGAGAATTGTTTTCAAAAAATAAAAATACAAATCAATCTCGTAAAGGAAATCAAAACTTTGAGCAATTTTTAGAAAAAAAAATGGATTTCTCGTGTTTTTTGATTTAAAAAAAAATACGATGGTCAACTTCACAAATTGACCGAGGAGGCTGAAATTTGGCATCAAGTTACTACACGTAAGTATAATTTAGAAGAAATTCTTAGATACCTGCCTATTTCTGGCTTCAAAAAAGGGAATTTCCGGTAAGATTTTGAGTGCTGAACTTTTTTTTAATTTATTGGCCTGCACAGCACAGAAAGCAGTAATTTGCTTCATCGTAGAATTTCGTCAATCGTGAATTATTGGTTTCAGTTTCGAATTGATTTCTTCAATTTTTGAAACATTTCACAGAAATGCACACTCAGAGTGGTAAAATAAGAGGGTTGAAAAATTTTACACAAGTACCTAGGTAAATCAGTTGAAAGGATCGCAAAAATTGATCAATTATTTAAGTTTTACAAATTTTGAATATCATTACGTCAATTTTCATGGATTTTTTGAAAATTTTATCAAAAAATTGGATTCTACCCATTTTTTAGGGATATAAAATTTAGGTTGAACTTCAGATCTCTCATCTGAAGGGAAAATAATCATTTTCCGATCAGTGGCTGCACAAAGGAGAGGTAGAGCTGGATACAAATAAACGACGTTACGAATGGGGCAATTCCCCGACCTTAAATGTGAATTGAAATTTGAGCTCCCTGCTTAAAAGTGCGCCATGCCAGGAATCTACAATAATAAGCCAGCAGGAGGCAAAAAAAACTTCAAACATAGGTAGAAAATGGGTTCGCATTTCGGAATTGAGCAAATCCACAACTGTCAAGAAAAGAAAACAATCCAGCGATATAAAATAAAATAATTATGTAGGTAAGTTAAGTACATTCGCGACCCGTGAAAATGGAACAATTTTACTTTCACATCAAAATAAAAAATTTTCGGTCTCAAAAATGAAAATTATTCGATGAATTTTCACGATATCAATAAAACTGGGGAAATATTTTGGAATGCAGTGGTGTTAAATTTTTTAGTGATTATTGACGATCTCTAAAAATTGAGAAAATATTCAAAAAATTACGTAAGTAGGTACCTATCAATTCTGTACTTCAATGCAAAACGATGGAAGTGTATTTTTTTCGATTTTGTGATTTTTACATCATTGGAAAACTCTTGCAAACCTCTTTCCAATGATACGAAAATCGCAAAATCTAAAAAAAAAAATGGATTTCCACCTTTTTTGCTTTGGAGAACAGAATTTCTTCCAGTTTTTTGAAAATGAAAAATAATGACCAAAAAGTTGGCATCACTGCATTCCAAAATACATTTATACCTATCTTCAGTTTTAGAAATCATATCTTTCGATGTTTTGTCGACATAATTAATGCGAAAAACATTTGAGAAGGGAATATTTTCAAAATATGAATTTACTCAAAAATAAGAGATTTGCCAACTTCTGACCGCATCATTAGAACCCTAAGAGTGGTCTTAGATTTTGATGGCAATGATCTAGGTCGACGCAGAATTTCAAAAAGTATTATCTTTCAGAAGATGGACCATATTTTCAAAACCGGTTGATGGGTAGGAACTAAAAAAAAACACTCGCGATTTTTTCGAAAATTTCTCCTCTTTGAGAAGTGAATACCTTTACCTACCCACATCTCCCCTCCGACCAGGGACACCTCCGGAGCTAAAAAATCTTTGAATAACTTTCAACTCGGAATGGAGGTCTTTATACGATCCTTTATATTCTCTTACCAAATTAAATTACCTACTTGTTGATAGGTACGTATTATTTTTACTCGCGGATTTTGCACCATCGTCACTTAAGTAGGTATCCTACACAAAGACGAAAATTCCATAAAATCTTCGACATCGATAAGTTATTTTCTCAATGGCGATCATTAAGTGCATGAAGATGTTAGTTGCTCTAATCTAAAAAGAGCAGATTACGTTCTTAGCATATTAATGATTTATAATGTCTTTTTTCTATAATTTAAAAATATCTGCTTTCTCTAGAGAAACGAGAATAGGAGCTGTTGAGAACACTTCTGTACACTATTCTAATAATAACTTGATTTCCCACAGGCGGTTTTTATGCAATTTCAATAAAAGTTGATTGTAATTACAAACTACACCTAGGTAGGTATAAAGTCCAAGAAGGAGGCAGCAACGTGTTACAATATATATATGTAAGTACAACAAAAGATGTCTCAAATGACCAGTGTTGACAGTGTTTAAAAATATCTTCTCAAACAAAATAAATTGATGTGAATTTCTGCTACTTTTTGAGATAGGTAATGTCACAGATACCTGTCTATAGCCATAAGTTCTAGACCACTTGAAAAACAGAAATTTCATTCCAAATTTGATTAACCTAAGTAAGTATTTGAGGTAATTTTAATTACCTACATCCTTTTTTCTTGTCTTTTACCATTTTCAAACCAAGGTTCGTCATCAAGTACCAAACCAATCCAATGTATCATAATGCATTCACTTCTAAGCTCATGATCCATTCCACAGGTAGGTATTTAAGATTTGCTCAGTGCACAGTTGCACATCCTACGCTCCAGATCTTTAAAATGTTCAATAAACTGGTTCTCATTTTGCAGGTACCTAGTTCATACTTTTTATCTGTTAACCTTCCGAGAAATTCAGAAGTTTAGTCAGAGAAAAAAACAAAGTAGGTAGGTAACATTCAAATGATCTAAGGTACCTATATCAAAGTATCACAATCGCACCCGACCTCGCTCGTGTGAGAAAAGCTGTCTCCAATTCTCCATCATGATAGTTATGTGGTATCACTTGTATGTACCATTTTACTTACCCTGTGCTCGATGGCAAGTAATTAGCAAGTTGGAAAATTAAATGTTTTTTACACATTTTATAACCAGAGTAATATTAGATGTTAATTAAAAATGTACCAATCCTAATTGCCGCAGATATAATGTATACTGTATACTTTAGGTATACCTAGCTGCGAATAATAAGGCACGCTTTGTGGTCAGAAAATTATTAGTGAGAAAAGAATAGAAGTTTGTTAATTATTCGTTTTGAAGCATAGCAATATGAACGTAGCGCAGCGAACGGGTACCTGAAAAGTGATAGAAGGAGGAAGGGTCTTTAAACTGGCCGTCTGCAGTTGGCTCTTTTAAAAAACAGCCGCCAGTCTTACATGCCTGCAATTATCCGAATCTGCGACTTGTTGAAGCGCTCTGGTTGTTGCCATTTTGTTAATAATTAGGTCGGTACACACTTTTTATGTGATTTTATGAAGATTTCTTCAAGCTCGTCATAAGGTGTTCAATAATTTTGGCATTCGTGATTAATTTTTTTAATAGAAAATTTCATGTTTTATAACGTAGGTACTCGTAGATTATGGGGTACACTGTACTGATAAGTTTGTTGGGCATTTCAAAATTTTCCATTCAGTATGTTCCCGTTTGAAACTTCAAGTGACTGGGGTTTTCGGTATATTAAGTATGAAATATTTGTAGATGTAGATACTTAGCTAGGTATCTTTTTGCTAAATTGCAATAATTTAAGGAAAAAATATTGCTTATAAATGTTTGAACTGAAGTTCAATTTATGCAGCTGCATTAAAACGTGCAGTGCAAGTATTCAAAATGTAAAAATCTACCTGCCTAAATATTTTACAATTAGGTATAAAATAACGATTTGCTTTGATCGAATTTCCACTTGCGGAACACTCTGTGATATTTGAACGGCGTAAAAACTAGTAAAGCCTTTCTCTTAATTATTACCTCTGTAATACCTTGTTAAAATCATCAAACAGCGTAAAATTTTGCGGGCTATTCGTTCACCACGAAGCGTTCGTTTGGAAAATATATTTTTTTGGTTAAATATCTTGTAGACATCGCGTGGGTATCGCATAAAATTTCTAACTCGTGTATTCCTTCGCGTTTCCCTACATTTTTTCACCACGAATAATTAATCCAAAAATGTTGGTATAGATAATTCAAATTCATTATGTTATGTACAATGTTAGCATATAGGTGACTGTGTGATTTTCAACCGCATCAATGGTCAATAAAGCTGTAGAAGATACAATACTTTCTCCACTTATTTTGCTTCAATAAGTTTCGGATTTTTCAAACCCAAGTACCTAACGAGCGAGCATTTTTTTAAATGTTCAAAAGCTTAATTTATTTCTCTCTACTTATAGGTACCTGTACTATTTCAATTTTTTCAAAGGGAAATTTCAAATTTTCGGCTGAGGCCCAACGTGTATAGATAGATAAAGGGAGTTTCAATTTTAATCATTACTTATTTTATTTTTTCCAAGGGTCTGAAATGCAGACCCACCAAACCCATGGCCAAATACGGCCCGGAAGGAAACCCCAATTCCCCCCTCTGGTTGTGACTGAGTTAGTAAGCATTTCCTATTATCAACTCGAATACCTATTTTTCAAGAAACTATCAAACTTTAAAAGTTCGTAATCTGTTTGAACTGAGAGTAAAATTCTTTACAGGATTTCGAAGAGAATAAACAAAATATTCGAAATCACTATTTAATTGATAATAAAACTTGAAAAGCTCAAAATTGAACTTTAAAGATCATAAAGTTCAACCTATCATTACAAACAAGAAGTTGAAAACTATGTATACCTACTATTTGAAAAGTTGAAAAAATTACAGTGAAGGCATTTCTTGAACGTTATTTTGGTAAACTGTTTTTCAAAATGGGATCTCAACATCACTAAAGAGTACAGAGCACCATAATGTTGATAAAAATTCCAGAAAAAAAACTACCTACAGCTATCGAAAGTAATGTCTCATTTCTATTGCTGTTGATTCAAAAGCAAAACATTTTCAGGTCAAGATGAAAAAATAAATCGAAATAGCAACCAAAATTTCACCACCTAACCAAGTTTCAGAGATTGAATTAGATTTTTAGATTTTTGACGATTTAAAAAAAATGTTTTGGGACTCTATCGATCAGATTTAAGCACAAAGTTTTCAAAATTTATTCCTACTGGTTCAAATAGGATTTTTTTTCTGTCATTAGATATCGCTGTATTCAAGTAAGATCGCGATTTTAACCATTCTCGAGTTTCCAAAAAAATTTTTAATTTGCCACTTTTCAAAAAAAAAAAAAAAAAAATGAACAGTGAACATCCAAAAAAAACATCAAGTCGAATTTCATTTTGCAATTTCTGAAAAATTACCTCACTGCTCTGCTTCTTTGATTTTTCGAAAATTGTTTATGAAGGATTTCCATAGGTACTTGCTGAATTGAATTAATCTATGTTTAAATCGTTTTTTTCAAGACTTGAAAAATTTGAAATTCTACCGGAGGCTCCAGAACTGCTCACATCTCGAAACCATCCCCAATTGATTAAGAAGATAAAAGACAAAGTACATACACAACCAATTTCTGCTTTAGTAAAAAAAATTTAATCTCCCTAAAGTAATCGCGGCAGAATATTTAAATTTAAACTAGCTGGAACAATTTTGAAAATTTGTGTTTAAATGAATCAAAACTGTTCACAAACACTGCAAATCCCAGTTTTATCAGTTTCGATTAAAATATTTCATTTGTGTCCTTTTTATGACAAATTCTTCCAAAACTGGAAAATACTATAATTTGTTGGAGGCTCCAGAACGACTTGAAACTGCCACCGATCGACTCGAGGGGACGAAGGGTAGCATAAAAACCAAATTTTAAGCTCGTCTACTTCATTTTAACCACTGATTTTTTTAAACAGAAAAATATAAACCAAATTTAAATATCCGAAAATTTGCCAAAAATCGAAAAGTTTAATTCAAGACCTAAAATTTGGCCTGGTGGGATATTTTTAGATGCTGTTTTAATTTTTTTTGGTCTGGTGCAAACAGTTTTTTCTCGGTGGAAATTGGAATACCTACCCACCTCTTTTAAGGGTCTAATAGGAAAGAATGTCAATGAAAAATGAAAAATGTGTATTTGTGCAGGACTCACGAACTGTGCCCTCAGGGTCATTCCATGTCAATTCGACCAACGTTTTTGAGTCATGTCTTTCGATTTCGCTCAATTTTTTTTTATAATACCTCAATACCTATGTACCAACCCAGTAAGTAAGAAACCCGCAATCAGTTTGGTCCCAGCCCTCTCAGGGGGCGGGTGGGGGGCTTCCATTATTTTCACATTGTCTCGAGGTACTCAACTTCAGTAGCGCATTCCTCCAAAACTATGATACTTTGATCAAAACTGATTTCACAGTTCGAACGGGTATTGAATTTTGAACTTTTTAAGCATTTTAAAATTTTCAAAATTTGAAAGTTGAACTTTCAAATTGAAAGTTGAACTTTCAAATTGAAAGTTTAAATTTCAAAATGGCGCTGTAAGTGGGAGCTACCATTTAAAATTCTGAAAAAATTTCCATAGATGTACCTTTTGATGCTTTTTCAAAATATTTAAGTTTCGAGATGGAATCTCTTAATGGAGGGGGAGCACCCCCATCCTCAATTCGGGGCAAAACTTTCGAAAAAAATCTGGGGCATGTGATATATTGAATTGTATGTTTTTGGTAACGCTAAACACGATTATGACGTTTGATTTTTGATTCGACCTCATCCACGACCCCCAGCACCTCCCCAAACGGGGTAAAAGTTCAAAATAGAGTTTTTTTCGTGCGACACATCAAAATATAGTATGTCTTTGGTGACGCTGAACACGATTATTACGTCAGATTCTTGGTTCGACCCCATCTACGGCCTCCAACCAATTTTTTGGACTTTTACGAATTGGGGGAGGTTCTGAAAGCCATGTGTGAGGTCAGTTTGAAAAACTACGGCTGTATTCGTATTCAGCGATATCGAAAACATACTATTTCATGTGTCACACGATTGAAACCATTTTTTTTGGATTACCCCCCTTGGGGAGGTGCTGGGGGCCGTAGATGGGTCCAATCAAAAATTTGACGTGATATTCGTGTTCAGCGTCACCAAAAACATACTGTTTGATGTGTCGCAACCTATTTTGAACTTTTACACCATTTGGGGAGGTGCTGTGGGCCGTGGATGAAGTCGAATCAAAAATTTAACGTCATAGTCGTGCTTAGCGTTACCAAAAACATACAATTCGATATATCACATGCCCCAGATTTTTTTCGAAAGTTTTGCCCCGAATTGAGGATGAGGGTGCTCCCCCTCCATCAAGAGATCCCATCTCAAAACTTAAATATTTTGAAAAAGCATCAAAAGGTACATCTATGGAAATTTTTTCAGAATTTTAAATGGTAGCTCCCACTTACAGCGCCATTTTGAAATTTAAACTTTTAATTTGAAAGTTCAACTTCCAAATTTTGAAAATTTTAAAATGCTTAAAAAGTTTGAAATTCAATACCCTTTCGAACTATGAAATCAGTTTTGATCAAAGTATCATAGTTTTGGAGGAATTCGCTACTGAAGTTGAGTAGGTACCTCGAGACAATGTGAAAGTAATGGAAGCCTCCCACCCGCCCCCGAGGGGGCTAGGACCAAACTGATTGCGGGTTTCTTAACTACTGGGTGGGTAGATATCGTAAAAAAAATTGAGCGAAATCGAAAGACATGAGTTTCAAAACCGCATTTTTTTGGTCGAATTGACATCGAATGGCCCCTCAGGGTTTTGATGAAAAATGGTCCAAGGTATGGCCTTTGTCACACACTATTGCATCAAAATCTAGACTTTGGTTTGAGTTTAAGGCATGACAGTAAAAATCTTGTTTGTTATAGAGACCTGCGAAAAAATAAGTACGCCTTTCTTTTGAATTTCAAAAGTCAAAACAGACCGTAATTTTTTCCAATAGGTAGGTAATAGGTATCCTACATAGCAGAAAATTCTTTTTCATTTTTACTAGTACAAGTTTTAACCTCAAAACTGGTGGTATATTTACATATAGAATTTATGGCACGGGAGCTTCTGCACGGATCACATTTTTTCATTAGAATCCTCAGCAGACATATCATGATTTTTTCGATTTTCATAAAGCTCGCCTCAGAAAGTTTCAATCAACGAGTGAAGAATGATCCAAAACAAGTTTTGTTTTGTACTATACAAAATACAATTAAGCAATTGTTACTCATTTATAACATCTAATCCGTCATAAATTCTCTCGCATATATTTATCCAGTAGGTATCAATTATTTTCATGTAGGTACCTAGGTACAACATCGAGCTTGACGAAACTAAGCAGATAAGAAAATATCGAAAAGTTAAGAAAGAAAAGAAAAATCGAAAATTCTCAATCCTTTAGGCCTCCTAGAACACCAATGGCTCGCGTTTTAATAGCCTATCCTATACCTACATGGTAAAATCAATCCATTCCGGATGATGCTCAAGTTGCTTTCAAAAAAAGTCATCTCCACGTCTGGGAGCAATATTCCTTCCTACCAATAGGTATACGTACATTTAAACGGAATAGTCAAGTTTTCTGTATGTTTTCTTCTGTACTAGTAAAGTTTCGCTAAACAGTTCGCATTACGCTTCGAGTCGCGTCAGCCGTTCTTGTACAGTTCGCGAACCGGATGCGCGCGCATCCTACTTACGGGTTTGAACTGATCACCGATTAAATTTATTTCATTTTTTTAAAGTTAAAACTACATTAAATATATTTTTATTTTGAATTTTATTGTCAGTTCTAGCTACCTATGAGATTTTGTATCATTTTATAATCGTCAGGTGTGCTGTTTTTTTCGCGAGTGATTGTGAGCATTACAATGCTTTTAGTAAAATTTGATAAAATTTTCACAGTTTACTTGCGCATTTAAAAAAAAATGTTCGAAATAAAAGTGCTATGGTGTGTTAAAGTAAAAAAAATATATGTATTTGCAAATACGAAATGTTCCCGTGCTTAAATGGAGAGAATACAATACCTACCTGTGCGATTCATTATGTTCATTCCATGTAAACAAAGGTAATAATACTCGCTACCTGTGTTTTTATGATTTATTTATGGAATTTTATTGTAAGAATTACCTACCTTCGTATAGATTTAATGAATGAATTTGAAATAAAAATACAACTGACCTTCGTCCCGTACGCTAACTGATAATTTACCGCTTAATATACCTAGTTAAAAATGATCAATGTTAGCTTTTAAAAAAATTCAAGTTCTAGGTTTCTCGTTTTGTTTTTTCCCAACGTATCAGATATAAGCCTCGTTGATTATTCTCTAATAAATTCAAAAATAGAAAGAAAATCTAAAAGTTGGGTTTTCAGAGAGGTATTCCAGTAAATTATCATTAGATGAAGAATTTCTCATTTATTTAAGCCAGTGTCAGGTTTGCAGCTAATACAGTTACCTAGACGTTCACGCGAGAGCTACATACCGGTTTGAAATCACTTCCATAACTCGATCATTACTCGATTACCAAGCTGAATTTCGTATATGGAAGTAAGAGACTACCGTCAAGTTGGAAATATTTTTGTGATCCATCATTTATTTGTGACGTCATTATAAATAAATCGAACCCATAATACCTATACCTAGTTCGATTTTCATATTATCACATAATATTACTTCATTCGACCTATAAAGTCAAATCATATGTTCATTTATAGGTCACTATTGGCAAGTACTTATCTGTAGGTAAGTACTTTGATCAAGGAATCACAAACCAAAAGCCTGAAGTATTGAAATTTTAATTCGAAATAGAATAAACCTGCACCTGGAACCTCATTAGATTTGAAAATTTTTCTACCTTGTTCTCGATTTGAAAGGTTAACGAATTATTAAATTTATACATTCAATATTTCATTTTGTAATTTGTAGAGTGCTTTTTTAGTCTCGTAAGCAATTTTTTTTTTACTGTAGATATACTTACGTTATATTCTATAATATCCGGTTCAAAGAGTTGACTTCCGGCATTACCTATAGGTGTTAATTGTCATAAATGGTAATCGAATCGAAATCGAAGTCACCTCTTTTCATTTTTATCGATTACGAAATGGACACTTTCATTACCCCATTCATAGGATTATTTTCTAATTCCAAAAAGACCCATCAGAAAGAAAATTTACAAAACAGAAAAGTAATTGAGAATCCAAGGTGATATCATGCCTGCCTATTGTGATCTAGTAGACGTGAATCACTATGTGTATACAGTATACACGATTGCATTTCGAACAACGTGTATTTTCGAGGTGAATGACTTTTCATACAGGGAAATTGGGTATCTATACCTAATACGTAGTTATCTGTATTGTAATAGGAAAAATTTGAAACAGTGATGGCTTTCAACGAGACGTAAATCAAATTTTTAAAAATAATCTTCATTTTAGTAATGTGATAATTTCGAATGAAAAAAATATATCTAAAAAAATTCCTATAAATGATTTTGAACTTGGTAGGTGTAGTTTTCGATAAGCAATGATTTCTCTGTCGTAACGTTCCTGTCTCTATTTACGATCTAAATTTCCATTTGACAAGTTGCAAATGACAAATACAATTATCAAATTCAAGTTGAAACAATTATTACGAGAACTGTGTGTTTTTAAACTGTTGATATAATTATCAGAGCTTTGAACTCGTGCTCGATCGATTACCATACTATACCTAAACCTGAAATTTTGAACCTTGATCAATTCAAGTAAGTACACAATATAGAGTTTGGTACGTGGAAAACATTACAGTTCATTTTTAATCTAAAATAAGAATTTTATGCGAGTCTGGAATATCCTCAGTGGTTTTAGGTATTTGCCAACTGGGAAAAAAATGATGCAAATTTTAAGAGGTAACCGCAAAATGTACGAAAATTAATTGGATAATTTATTCGAGTTGTTTAGACTAGCATATGTGCTCACTATGGGGTTTATTAGACACGCTGGTGTAAAAATTATTCGAGCAGAGCAATTTTCAGAATCGTGTAGTTTTTTTCCAACGAATTATTGAATTATTAAAAATCAGGAAATTAAAAAAAATAGGTACCTATTTATTAAATTCTGTATCAAAAATATCCCAAAGTTTAAAGATATATTTAATTTGAATAATTTTCTTATTTTTTGGCAATAAATAACTTGCTCAACTACCTACTCATATCTTCCATATAACTAGTTCAAAATTTCTGAATAGAGAACTACATTGTCAAAAATTGACCTCCTGGAATTTAAAAAGAGCGATTTGTTCGATTGCCCACGTTTTGTACTTATGTACCCTATTGCTTGGAATATTCGTAAATTATCATATGTATATCTTTTTTTTTTTTTTTTTTTTTTTTGGGGGGTAAAATTACCTACCGAAAAGTCTTTCAAACGACGTACAGGGTCCCCAATAATCTTGCATGGGCATACATGACGAAAATTTTGGTGGGTTTGCAGCATCAATGTATTTTGATATGGCTTAGTGCTCCCAACCCACGAAAATTCTCGCCAAATAGGCCCAATATTAGGTAGGTATAGGTACCCACCTATTGTTGTTTTAGAAGAAAATAAACTGTACTGAAAAAATCTAAATTTAATTTCACCTTGCAAATGAAAAATAGGCTATGATCTCACTGTTACGTAAATAATAGAATGAGTTCGTATCATTACCCGTATTTATCCCGGATCTAAACTAGGATCAATGTTTATATAATTTTAGATCCTCAAATTCACGATCAATATTACTTTGCGTATTACATAATATTTCCATTCATATATTTTTTCAAACTTCATCACCAAACTCAGAACCTTACAAATTACCTATTTGTTTTTCTCAAAAATTATCTCCCAATACCTAATTTCATTGAATTATTATACAAATTTTGAGATGTTACGTTATGGCCCATCATACATAATGAAAAATCATACATCAATTGATTGATAAGACTCGAGTTTATAGGGGGTAAATAAGATTTGAAATCCATTTGAGGAACTCTGAATACGTGTATTTTAACGATTATAATGATTTAATTAATGTATCTATATCTGGTATCTTGTTTTGAAACACATATTCGAAGTTATTAGCCAAAGACGAATATAATTTTTGACAAATTATCCGACTTCCAAGTAAATTGCTTTTAAAGTAGCTGCAGGTACTTAGATAAGAATAGGAAGTTTACAAGGTATATGTACTCGTATAGCTATATTATAGTTATAGTACATAGGATACTTACCGCTTTTACGAGCTACACGTTGCTCAGAACTTGAACCGGATTTAATTACTTTTCTTAATAAAATTATGCATAATTAATGCTATTTACCGATTATCGATAACGTTATCAAATTAAGTAATAAGCTGAAATCAAACAAACCAATGAAGACGATTTTCATTCAAGTAATTATATGTATGTATTATGTACTCGTATGTACTTATAGACCATTTTAAACGCTCGTGCAAACGTTTTAAATTAATTTGTGTAGGTATAAGTGCTTGACAAATTTTTTCGTAGATGTTTCAATTTATCAACTTACATACCTGCTTAATGTGAACTTAACCTATTAAAAGGAAGTAGGTATATAGAATGTGAATCATTAGAGACATAGATAGGTCATTTCTCGAATGAAATAGGTACCTGCTCTAATAGCGTAACTTATTCTGGATGATACCTACAGCAGCTCAACATAATACTCAACTTATTTTCAAATTCCATCAGTGAACCTCATGAAATTCTCACTTTCATACTTTATTGAATGAGTAAATGGATAAAAATTAAGAACCTGACAAATTTTTTTTATGACAATCCAGATATCACGGTTTTTTTTTAAAGGGAACAAGAACTAGTGAAGTTTTCCTTGGATATTGCTCATATGTGTCCTTTTTTTTGAAAAAAAAATTCTGCAAACAATTTATAAAATTGGTTTGTTTAACGAAAAACTTCAAAAATTCAAACGAATTTAGTAAAATTATTTTCTTAAAGATGTCACTATCAAAAAATTATCATTAGGTACGATTTTTGTTTCTTGTTTCTTGTTTTCAGAAAATTCATTACTTCTTTTAATTTTTCAAAAACTTCGCGGTGAAGTTAAGATGTAAGAAAATGTATTTCTGATGAATGGCGATAGTAATGCCCTTCTTAATGCCCTTTAAAATAGGGAATTTTTAGTTATGATAATTAGCAGCAATTTTTCACCCTTTCTTAAATCTCAAAAAAGCCATTTACCTATTTGAGATTCCCTCACAAAAACAAAGATAAATGATTGAAAATTTCTGTTAATAATTTTTAGATAATTATTGCAAAACACTTAGGTAATTATTATCGAGTGTTTTTTTTGCATTTTCACAATTTTTCAAGAGAAGTTTAAAGAAAGAAATATCCCTTTGTATCGTCTGAATAGAGGGGACAAGAATGAAAAATCATTATTAGGTAATCGTGTTATTTTCTGGTACCTACATAAAATATCTCTAAATATTAGATCAATTTCTATTATAAAAGGTACATATATACTTACATTGAAAATAATTGAAAGAAATAGAGAAGAGCATTTCTTCCTGAGATTATATAAAATCGAGAATTTGTTTTTCCCAAAGATCTTCTCAAGTCGATGAAACGACCAAGAAAAATTCAAGAATTTTGCCTTTTGAAATTCTACGGATATCTTGAATTTAAATGAAAAATCCTTGTCAACTAGGAAAAAATCCAGTTGAAAACTGTTGAAAAATACTTGAAAATAAATAAAAAATTATTTTTTTAAAAATTCGGTAAGTAGGTATCCGAAAAAGTGCAACGTGCCAATTTAGCAACGTCTCTCCACATTCACGAATTGCATATGATTAATCAGTCACGTGCATACCCAACTATGCAAGTAGGTAGGTATTTACCTACTACATATTAGGTACTCAACTTATTCAATCAAAATACGGTAGACCTATGCATAAGTATACGATTCTCGTTCCTTTTCAGTACTGTGAAACATCTTATATGTATTTAATTTCGGACACCATTACTTGAAACTAATTCAGTTAATCAAAAACAAAATCAAAAAAGTGAATAATTTTCTACGAGAAAATGCAATATTAGGTAGGTACTCAACTTATTCAATTAAAATACGGTAGACTTATGCATAAGTATACGACTCTCGTTCTTTTTCAGTACCTACTGTGAAACATCTTATTTAATTTCGGACACCATTACTTGAAACTAATTCAGCCAATCAAAAACAAAATCAAAAAAGTGAATAATTTTCCACGAGAAAATGCATGAAAAATGTGTTCCAGGTTACACTTTTATTCTGTTTTATTTTTCATCAGTCAAACAAGGGTGAAGTGTGTCCAAAACTATTTTTTTCCATGAAGTAGGTCATTCGAAAAATTTCAAAAAGGGTCGCACGTTTTCTCATTAGGTACCTACATTAAACGTTAGGTATGCAGTAAAATTTGCATTTTTTCTGCTAAAAAAACTTTAAGCAATTTTAGGTAAATGAATATGCAATAACTTTAAATCCATGAAAAAAATTAATTTCGCAGTATCGAAAATTTTTCATGCTGTTATTATTACATAGGTATAAGGATTGACATTAAAAGCATAGCGTTCTTGTACAGTTTTTTTGTAGGTACCTACCCAATGATATTTTTTTACGTCTTCGTTGTATCTTTTGGTTTTTTTTCGATTTTTTTTTTTCTAGAAAAAAACCTAGATAGGTAGGTACTAGGTACCAACTTGAGTCAAATTGTAGAAGGTAAAATAACAACCAAATAAGGTCAAATTTCAGAACTAAGATTCGTGTACGATGTTGGATGCAATTTGCGTCAAAATTGTTAATTTCCTTGAAAGTAGAATTGACAAATAGATATTCGAGTTTTCAGTGATTACATAAAGTACCTTATCTCGCTTGAACTGCCCGAATTTCGAAATGAGTTTATAATTTTTTCTCTACTTGAACACTGTTAAATTTCTTTCGCCAGAAGCTACATTTTCCGTGAAACTCCAAGATGAAGGATAACTAGAAACCAGTAAGATGTGGTTCATATGCATAGAAAAACAAACTTGAAAATTTTCAGCCAATCAGAACAGAAATTTCCTTGTTTAAATATTTTATAAACATCCTCAAGTTACTCCGGCAGCAGTTTTTTCTTATTTTGCAGGTAAGTAGAAAACTTTACTGACTTACTGACTAAATTGGAAAAAATAGGTATTTTGTTGGAATAAGAGCGAATTATGTACGTACCAAATCAGAAAAAGAAATCTGTAATGAAAGAAAAGAAAGAATGGCTCAGGTTTGCTTATCTGATTCTGAAGTAGGAACCCGGTTCAAAATGAGAAATAAAGAATCTAAATTATTGCTTGCAACTTGGCTTTGCCATGATTTTAAATTTAGGGAATATTTATGATGAAAGAATACGAATAACCTGATAGAAATACGTCATATTCTTTGAACTTGCTCTTGTATAGGCCATGTAGTAGGTACTGTATACTTATCAAAGAAAGGTTATCATTCCTATTATGTAACGCATTTACTAATATGTACCTAAGTACCTAAATACGTTTTGATTGTGAAGATTTTTTACTATTTCAATTTTCAAATGTGATCGTGATCTACATATTTGTATTTATGTACCCATCAATGATGAAACTTACTAAAATTATGAAAAAGTACCTACTCTTAATAATAATGCATTTAATACACATTACTTCGCTGGTGTAGTATGTACTTTATTTAGGTAGGTATCCAAATAACCATAGGTGCACATTACTAATTTTTCCAATTTCTGAGAACAGTTACCCATCTGCTGAACTTGATTACCTACCTACCTACCTATTCGTACGAATGTATTGGAGAACCGTACCCATTCGCTGAAAGTGTTCTAGATAACGCTGTGCTTTACAAACAATGGGAATAATATTAGCATTTGACCTTGGAATAATCAACGTTAAAATCGTCGTTTAATTATCGTTTTCAAATTTATGCAATTAATTTTATAATCGATAATAATAACGACAAAGTGTATTCACCCAGCTTTATTGAGTTGATCATTCAATACGCTTTTATTGCTGACATTTTGCATAAAATTCGGCATAACTACGATACCTGAGTTGAATACCTTAATTGAAAATCTTGGCCAAGAAGTTTGGAAGAAAGAGTTGGGTTATTGTAATTTTACTAAAAACTGTTTTCAACATTAATTTAATGTTGTTTCATTATTATTTACATGGGTTAAAACCTCAAAAAACTATGGAAAAGTTTTTAAATTTTTGATGTCGTGAATGTCGATAGTAGATACATGATCTGACCTTGATTCAGAGTAAAAGAAATGAAGAGTGAAAAAGAGCTACGAACTCTTCCTGAAGTAAAAAAAGGTCAGCATTTTTTAGCTTAAAGATTTTTTAAAAAATGAGTATTACTCAAAATTATTTTTGAAAAGAGTCTACTTTTAAGTGATGTCTACTCAACTCTAAACTTGATCTGGGAAGGAGTTTCGTTTCATTGATTACATGCTATAGATGGGGATGGGAAGGGCTTATGTAAATTTTAATTTTCTTGCTGTACCTAATTACTAACTGATGCTGGCGAATGAATGACGTCTCGATCAAATTTTTCCTTAAATATGCTTCAGTTTTTGGACATTTATAAAGCGAAATGTTTAAATTAAAATTTTGTACCTTAGTTTCTTACAAGTTTGATGTTTTGAATTTTATTTTATTTTTTTAATTTTTATTTTTTTAATTTTTATTTTTTTAATGATATGCTCAATTTTTATCAAGACTTTGAATTATTAGAAAAATTTGTTTTTTCAATTTCTTGATCTTGTTTATTCTTCATACAAAAGAGTCTTGTCAACTAGTCGCCTCCGATTTGCCTGGAATTTGGCTCACTGAAAGTTCATGCCACCAACACTTTAGAACCAAATGTTAAGCTGTCGCAGTTGATTTTTCAATATTTGGCGAATTTGTGAAAATGGTCAAAATAGACTATTTACGATGGTAAGATTTTCAAAAAAAAAAAAAAAAAAAGGAAAACCATGAGCTAAAAATATGATATTTTGTTTGTGAACTAAAATCGACTTTTCTAATCGATTGCAATAATTTTCGAGTTCATTCGGAGCTACCAGCAAAAGTTGAATTTTTTCTGGAATACCTACTGGAAACGCTCTAGAAGGCGCTGTAGGTAATTATTTCGGCAGCTAGAATTGTAATCTCGCCATAAGTTTAATGTTCTGAATTGACTGGGACAGTTGAATCGCAAATTCGAGGTGACTAATTTGACATCGTGTATTTTTTTTTTTTTTTGTAGTTGAATAAGTAAGTATTTTTTTTTAAATCCAGTACCGCGTATTTTTGCAAAAAACTGCTCAAAATTTCGTCTATACCCCAAATTTTATCATCCAAGTCGATTGCGACCATTTCCAAGTCAATCTTCAGCTTCCATCAGAAGTTTTTTTTTCAGAATACTGGAATCGCTTCAGAATGACATTATAATTAATTTCGAAAGCTGAAATTTTAATCCTAACTATGTGCTACAAATATTAGTCTCCATGGATAGGGCCGTGGTTAAATCACGAATCCGTGGGGACAAGGTCACATGTACGGATACTCGTATTTTTTTTACAAATTGAATAATTATTTCATATTTTTAAAATATTGCAACCTACCTATTTGACTTTTGGCAAAACCAATTTTTTACTTTTTTTTTTTTTTGTAATTTTTAAAATAGATATGTTTACTAGGTACTTTGTATTACCTACCTACTGAGTATATTTAAACTTGAAAGACGAAAGCACCTGGATAAATTCATTGAAATAAATTTTAAAAGTTTTGAAAACATTTTTTGTAGACGCAAATTCTTGTAAGTATCAAAGATATTGTGTAAACTTGTATAAATCTTAGTAGAATCTTCGCTTGTTTTCAGATACATATTGTAGAGGGAAGAGATGGCGATGGCTACAAATGGCGCAGATTCGAATATGCGCTCATGTAGCGATGACTGGACTTGATCGTAGCTCGCAACTGGTTTTCCGGCGAGGTATTCCCTGCTTGTAGATCCCAGACAGTGCCGCACTAATGATATCATCCTGTTAACGACACATGACGTCATTTACCTACCGAATATCTCCGAATGAAATTGCTGGCAATAATTTGATCTCGTACAAGTACAAGGTTAATGAAAAAAAAAAAAAAAAAAAAAAAAAAAAAAAAAACACGAAGGGTAGGTAAGATGATGGCGATGCAGAAATAATTTATGACCGTATATACCTACTTTAATGGCAACTTTGTAATCGTGTTTCAGTATTGTAGGTGTTTTGAACGCATCACGATGCAATTAAACGAGCGCTACAGCTGGACGACAGTCGCCGCCAACCGTCATATACAATTTTCTGGTCGGTGGGATTTTCGTCCGTTTGTTTCCTCGTTTATAGATCATCTAATATTTTGCATCTATCACGTGAGACGTACGTTGCAGCTGAGATCGTGCAGTAATTTTTAGCCTAATGGTATTTCCTGAATTATATATAACTCTTACACCAACAAGCCAGCTATTGTATGTACCTACCTACATGAGGTAAGTACCTATGTGCGACTATAATAAACGCATATATGTACCTAATGAATAAAGAATTGAAAATTGAATACTAACTTAGGTTACAACTAGTGCTTATCCAGTATCTATGGGTATATTACAATGAAATTATAAGTTAATTAGGCACTTACATCTTCACTATGCGAATACCATACATGTATTATCAATGATGGGAATACGAAATCTCAAACGAGCTACCATCGCATTATTAGATAACATTATGGGTACCTATTGATTTTAACATCATTTTTCTCAATTCATTAAAATGCCTGAATTTTCCACGTAGATATTTCCTATCAAAATAAATATACAAAAGGAGAAAAATTTTGACCAGTATAGCTCTATATAGCGAGGTACATAATTTGACTGTAACTTATGCCAACGATTATTTTTCTTCACGATTCGTGCACAGTGGGCAGCCATGATGTGCTTATTAAAAGTGCATGTTCGCTATTTGCCTACTTAACAACCTAAACCTGTATTAATTCAAAATTCATTTATAAAAAAAAAACTTTTATTCAACCCATCATCCAACACTTTCACCAGAAAATCTTCACGTTTAAAACAATTATTCGTAATTTTACTGGAATTCGCAAAAAAAAAGAACATTAGATTTCAATTTAATTGACACATAAAGTCAACAAAATGCGGAATTTTTGCTAGATAATTTATCCTAATAGCCTACTACGCTGCTGTAATTTTTTATGAATTAGCTACTACCTATGTATCTACGAGCAAGTAGGTAGAATTTCACTGTATACTTAGGTATCTAAATCTAAGCATGTGCAAGTCACAGATGATGGAAATTCTTTTGCACTATCTTCAACATTATGTTTCACGTTTTTTAAAAAGAAAGTTACCTATTCGAAATATTAAATTTTATTGAACAAATTACATTTTAATTTGTTGGTTCTTTCAAAGTGAAGGTTTGCGGAATCAGAGATTTGATGATAATCTAATGTTGAGGGCATAGAAGCGTCTGGTTTTCTTCTTTTAATAATAATAAAAAAAAAAAAAAATGACTGGAGTAAGTAAATCGATGAAACTCCTGTCCGTAGGTTCAGGTATTTCAGAAACGAGAAGAACTGATGGAATTGTAGACTAAAATAATTTTGTTATTTGTGTCAAACTATCGAGAGACGAATACAACATATCTACAGCAACGAACACAACGGAATAACGTATATTTGGTCAGGTATGATATGTACAATGAGTACAAGTACAAAGTGGAAAATCCCACAAGCTTATCTCGTACCTATAGAATAGCTACGAGTACGTAGACGATACAATAACGGATCACATCGACTATCTAACACGCCACCTCGATGTGACACAAATTAACAATTTAATACATTATAAAATATCACCATAAAATATTCCATTAAAACACAATAATACGCAAATTGAATAATATAACATAACAAATAAATATTTCACAACATGATTTAAAACAACGAAGTATAAAACGATAAATAAAGCTCAATGCAAATAGGCTAGACACTAGAAGGAACGACCCCCATTGAACCTCGAAAATATTCAAATTTGGTCCGGTCTAGGGGCTTGGTGAAAATATCCGCGATATTTTCCTCACTCGCCACCGGAATTACACAAATCTCTCCCTTGGAGACTAAATCATGAACGAAACGATAAGCGATATCTATATGTTTACTTCTGCCAGTGAAATTACCCCTACAGGCAAGAGATACAGCACCAGAGTTATCTTCGTATATCTTAACGTTGCAATCCACTTTACCAAACTCAGACAATAATCCCTTGATCCACATCACTTCCTGAGTGGCATCAGCAAGTGCATAAAATTCAGCCTGAGTGGATGCTCTGGTCACTGCTCCCTGTTTGACACTCTTCCATAACACAGGATTTCCATACACACGAATAACGAATCCAGATGTGGACTTTCTATCATTCAGATCTTGAGCATGATCCGCATCAACGTAACAATCCAACACTGGATCCGAGGAACCAATACTAACATATTTCAGACAAAGATCACGAGTACAATACAAATATCTGAGCACTCTCAACGCATACTCAAAATACTCCTTACAATAGCCTGCCTGAAAACGACTCAAATAACCACTCGAAAATGAGATATCAGGACGAGTTGCTGCGGCAATATACAACAAAGCACCTATTAAACTCCTATAAGGCAAATCATCTCTCACTTCGTCCATTTTTCTCAACTTGAGACCACTTTCCATAGGTGTTGTAAAAATCTGCTCGGAGTCTGCTACACGATATTTCACAGCTAATTCTTCAATGTATGCCGATTGTACCAATTCCATAACACCACCAGTTCGATCATAACGAATTTCAACGCCTAAATAATTCGACACAGGTCCCATGACCTTCATAGAAAATCTTGAGCACAATTTCCAAATCACTGATTGAATTTCTCTGAGATCACCACCGCAAATCAACAAATCATCAACATATACCAATATGAACACATTTCCTCTTACGTAAATACATCTCTCAGAACCAAAATTCTTGAAGCCTAAAGACTTGAGATACCTATCAAGACATTCGTACCAACATCTCGGACTTTCGCGCAAACCGTATAGTGCCTTTTTCAACTTGAGTACTTTACCAGGTCTGATAGGATATCCTTTCGGAGGACTGACATAAACTTCCGACTTGACTTCACCATTTAAGAACGCAGCATCAACATCCAACTGCTCAATATGCCACTTATTCTTCACAGCTAACGAAAAATAGGTCTTTACAGCTGCCATACTAACAACTGGTGAGTATAATTCTTCAAGCTCGTCATCTTGTTGGTAACCACGAACAACAACTCGAGCTTTCAGCGAACCATCAGCTTTCTTGGCATATACCCACTTCAAATCTAGAGCTTTATGACCTTCAGGTAGGTCAGTTTCAATCCAGGTGGCATTCTTCTCAATATTTCGAAGCTCCTTTTCCATTGCCTCCTTCCATTCATCAGCTCGTTCGTCAGTAGTTGCCTCCTCATACGTATCCGGAACACCTACTTGGACAAAATAGGCAACTGGTGAGCCATACCTATCTATTGGTTTCTTCTCACGTGACGATCTCCGAGGTAACTCACGCTCACTCGATTCACTTGACCTCAACTCATTCGACCTTGACTCATTCGACCTTGACTCATCCTCTTCATCATCACTATCTAGGTACATTATTCTACTTTTGGTTGGATCAATAAACTTCACGTTCCTAGACACAGTTATTTCTCCATTACACAAGATACGATAACCAGTTTCCTCAAAACCAACGATTTTCCCATAGACTCCTTTCTTGGACCATTTATCAGGACGCCTTTGGTCAGGTACACGAACGAAAACCTCCGATCCATACAAAACAAGATTCGAAACGTCAGGTTTCTTACCAAAAAGAAGCTCAAATGGTGTACGATTTTCCACTGAATTTGCAAGGACACGATTGCCAATGTAAACTGCTGCTTTAACAACCTCTGGCCAAAATCTCTTATCAACACCAGACTCATCAAACAGACAATTAGCACGATTAACGATCACCTGATTGAGACGTTCAGCACATCCGTTCAACTGCTGTGTATATGGTGGAACCTTCTGAATAAAGAACCCTTTCTCTCTCGAAAAATCATAAAAACGCCTATTGATATATTCGCGACCATTATCACATCTCAAATTCAGAATTTTCTTACCAGTTAAATTCGTTACC
Organism: Planococcus citri; assembly: GCF_950023065.1. Lineage (NCBI taxonomy): Eukaryota > Metazoa > Arthropoda > Insecta > Hemiptera > Pseudococcidae > Planococcus > Planococcus citri. The sequence continues at coordinate 34,907,155 of NC_088679.1, forward strand.
TTGTTATAATAATCCACAAAACAATCGAATACCTCGGACTTCGCATTGATACAATATACCTTCACATACTTGCTATAATCGTCTGTAAAGGTGACAAAATATTGCTCACCTCTATTGCCCTTTGTCATATGAGGTCCATTCACGTCTGTGTGAACAATTTCAAGCAAATCATTAGCCCTACTTCGACCTCCGCCAAACGATAAATTTCTCATCTTATTCCGGTTACACAGATCACATTCAACATACTCATCAGAAACATTACTAGGAAAACCATCCAACATATTACCTTTAGCCAACTCCTTGATAGTATAAAAATTCACATGACCCAACACTCGATGCCAATACTTTTTATCTGTCTCAACCTTACGTGAAGCATAGATACACTTATCACCGTTATCAAAATTACCATTTTTGCCCTCATATTTGCACGTTATCTCGTACAGTTTACCCTTTTTGGTTCCAATACCTATCAACTGTCTAGACCTATTATACACTTCTGCTTTACCATCACCTAAAACAATAGTATACCCAGCCTGATCAATAGTACTCAGAGATAACAGATTATTCCTAATTTCTTCTACCAAATATACATTTTTAATTTTACAACTAGTTAATTTTCTATCAACTTTAAATACAACATTAACATTACCAATATATTCCGATTTGCATGGATAACCATCACCAACCTTAACATCAACAGGTTGTTTCAAACGAATACACTCAGAAAAATATTCCTTTTTACAAACTAGGTGGTCAGTGGCACCACTATCTAACAACCAAGACATCAAACTATTGTTACCTTCGATTTCGGAATTATTAATTGACAACTGATGATTATCTACTTCAATTAGAAACGATTCTGGCGGATTTCGATTTTGATTATTGTTGCTATTACCACGACCCCGATAGCCTCTTCTCCCTCGACGATTGGACCAATTACCGCGAAAATTACCTCGTCCATTATGACGTCTGCCTTGATTAGTCCATTTATTACGACACTGTTTCTTCATATGCCCTTTTTCACCGCACCCGAAACACTGAATGTCCCTTTTGGCATAAAATAATGAACTCGAATTAACACCATCTGCAGGCTCGTCACTTTTATTCTCGGAACTGGAGCTAGTTTTTATCTCAGAACTGGAACTTTTATCTTCGGAAGGTGTACTTTGGACTTCAGTGGGTGACTTTTTACTTGATAGGAACTTTGATTTTACATATTGCAGCTTAGACTCGTCGGCAGGTAAAACATCAACGATATCATTCAAATGTTCAAGCTCCTTTGGCATTTTTAACAATAAATGAGCTAATTCACCATCTTCGTCGACTGCTTTACCGGAGGCTCGGACTTTATGAACTCGTTTTCCAAATTCGGCAATAAATTCGGTTCTTGTTTGCTTGCTGGGTTCATATTGTAAAGCACTGAGCTCATTTTCCGCCAGTACTTGCTCAGCTCGGCCAACACGATTATACAGCTTCTCTAAAACATCCCACATACCTTTCGCCGATGTCTGATTCAAAACTAGACATAACATTTCATGAGACAACGAATTCGCAATAATACTCTTGGCTTTAGAGTCTTTGGATTTGGTCTGATCCGTCGGTTCAACTGAGATACAGGTCAAAACTTCCTTTGCCTCTAGATACAGCTTCATTCGAAAGCTCCACGTATGATAATTAGTTCCATCGAACTCCGGAACACCGCAAAATTGATCTCTAGCCAACATATTCACTTTAAAAAAACTTACGTAACGATAAAAAACGGCAAACAAGTTCAAAAAAAATTCAAAAAAAAATTCAGGCCACAACCACACATTAATTTTTCAATCTACAACTTGAAAACCACGCCTGATACCATGTCAAACTATCGAGAGACGAATACAACATATCTACAGCAACGAACACAACGGAATAACGTATATTTGGTCAGGTATGATATGTACAATGAGTACAAGTACAAAGTGGAAAATCCCACAAGCTTATCTCGTACCTATAGAATAGCTACGAGTACGTAGACGATACAATAACGGATCACATCGACTATCTAACAATTTGAGATTGAGACTCTGGTTGAGTCGGGATCTAGAAATGCTTACTTTAATTTTTTAAAATTCATGTTTAGATTGTGAATTTGATGTATCTGTACCTAATTGTATTGTTTCAATTTTCAGCAATAAATTTCAAGGGAGAAAATGGTAGGGTGTAAGCTGAATTCTAGACCTTCACACTGGCTTATATAGGTATAAATTTATTTTTTTAAATAATACAAAATTGAGTATATTAGTAGAGATTAATTTTGAAAAATTGTTCTAAACCAGTCAATGAAAGGTAATTCCATGCTAATTGGGGGCATAATATACTAATTGTGGGGTGTTTGTTTGAAAAACAACAATGGTTCAAAAAACTGAAACTGTTCACTTGAACCCGTCGACCGTATATAATGGACGAATAATTCAACGGTGAAAAAATGACAAAATGTGAAGCCTAGATTTTGGATGCAGAATCCTGGAAATCTTCTGCTCATGCGCCAAACATGACGCTTACGGTGCTGGTGGAGAGAGAGACGGTTTACTGGTTGAACGTGGGTTGAACGAGGGAACCGTCTCTCTCTCCGCCAGCACCGTAAGCATCATGTTTGGCGCATGTGCAGAACGTTTCCAGGATTCTGCATCCAAAATGTGGGCGTCATTTCCTGCCATTTGAATTATTCGTCCATTATATACGGTCGACGCTTGAACCAAATATAGGTAAATGTAGGTAACATGTGCCATCGCTGTATATTTAAAAATTTACCTGTGAGCTATGAAAGCGTGTACTCGTATGTAAATAAATGTGCTCAAAGTTTGCAATATTTTATACATATAAAACTAGTGTATTTCATTTCATTTTTACGGAGCACACTATGAAATAAATGACTTGAGCGTACAAGTGAAGTATAATAAATGCAAAAAATGTCCAACGTTTGATGCGGCAACAAATAACAATAAATGATCGATACCGTTGTTTTGAATTATTTGTGTACCTATATGAATACGCTGTCGCTATAATGGCCATCAATACATGTATTCTCTTCAAATAACCATTTCTTGATTCGAAAAAGCAATCTTGGACACGATAATATCAACATAATAAAACATTCAACTGAGCAAAATTTATTCAAAAATACAAAATGAAAAAAAGAGAAGAAAAACAATTTCAATAAATAATACAAAAAAGGAAATAAATTACTACATTAACATCTCTGTTTCATAGGTAGGTACGTTTCTCTAACGTAGATGTAGGAGAGGAAAAAATGAAAAAAAAATACGTCGAATTGTAAGTTGTAACGTCATTTTTGCTCATTCGATAATACTTTAACGTAATAAAAAAAATTTGAATCAAGTATATGTGACGAGACGATGGGAAATTTTTATTCGAATAAGCTCACAGTGATGCTCTCGATACACAATGAAAACTCTAATAATCGTTTCAAGATTAAATAAATTTTACATTAAAAAACAACACAAGAAGAAAAAAAAATTAACAACGATATCACACTTCGAGTCCTAATCTCCGAAGTTTTTAATACCTACTTACCCGATATGAAAAACAATCGTCGTCCATAGATAGGTATTTTACATAATGAAAAATTTATTGTCAAAAATAGTATACACACAAAGGTAAGTGAATTTTTTCTTAGCATTAATTAATATGGGATTGAGGTAAAGAGGGACTGATACTATATTTTGAGTTCGAGTTATAGGCTACTACATCTCTTATATGCTAATGGAAGACTTGACCGGATACATGCGCCTAGTGTGCGCCGAGCATATACAACCTTCGATGCAAAACTATTTTATTTATTTATCAGGGTACTGGGACAATATTAAAATTTAAAATTACACATTTCAAGTTACTCGTAAAGTAAAAACAATAAAATATGCAGATTATGTAATAAGTAAAACAATTCTAATAGAATTTTTTTTGTTCGACTTTGTAATAAGATGACCGATCCAGTTTGTAATATTTTGCCATCGTTAAAATTAGTTTTAAAGTTTTTGTTGAATTTTATTCTACATTTTGAATCATTTCTTATTTCGTGAATTAAGATAATTATAATAAAAAAATGCAAGCCGGTGTGGCAGATGATGAAAAAAGCAAACACCAGATTGCAGAAATACACCTATACGTGTCCTACTTTTATTTTAGCTTAATTGAATCAGCATTTATTTAAGTAAAATAGATAAGAATAGATAAAAATAATTCAAATAGGTATATCACTTCATGTTTTTTTTTCAATCTATTTAAGTTATGTTCTTTTTTTTCAAAATAAAATCTCAAAAGTAAACTAGATACCTACGTCAGTTTAGACAAAAAAAATATACTTCTACGTGTAACGAACTGGGAGTCGATTTTTTATACGAGTTACATCTGCTTGCAAAGTTTGCAGAAAACTTTTGCTATTACAGAGAATATTTCACTTTCAAAACTAGAATAACGCTCGAGATCATATTTTTCGAAAGTTGATGAAAATCCTTGAATATGACACCAACTTTACAAACTGAATCAGTTACCCTAGCCTCTAAAAAAAAAAGAAAATGTTCGAATCGATAAAACAAGACAAAGAAAAAAAGAAGAGAAGAATTTACAAAACATAAAAAAAACTCGGCCTCAATGCGTAAAAAAATTAGGCCTTTGCACATCGCTAAAAAAAAGACCATCACTTGTACATTCAATGCTTGGCGTTTTCATCGAAAATACCGTTCGTAACACCGTATACGTTCTTTGGCCCGTTCGTGGTACCGTTCTCGACGGCCGAACCATTTTCTGGTTTTCTTCTAGTTTTACTTTGATTTATCAGTCGATTATCGTCCCACGGTTGTCGAACACCGGATGCGAATATCAGGTAAATTGTGGCACCTATGACATAAACGCCGGCCGCGATGAAGAACACCATTCGCCAAGCCGCTTGAGTAGGCTGAAAATTTTTTCAAAGAAGAATTAGAGCTCAAATCATTCAAATGCTATTTTTCAAGCCGCTTATTCGATAACTTACCCGTTTATTTATAATGAAACCGGCAACAGGGGGCGCAACTAATCCTGAAAAGTTGGCCATACAGTTGGTAAAGCTCATGAGAATTCCGGCGAATCTGGGCGATATATCGAGATGGTTGACTTTGAAGCCCGAATATATAGCTCCGTTCAAACCCATACCGATGGTTAATAAGCCTACCGTAAGGTATTGATTGCAACCGGTGTACGATGCTAGGATTAGAGCGATAGCTGGACCATACTGACCTGTGAGAATAACAAAATTGATTAGTAAATTAAAAACTACGAATAAATAATTATCGAAAGAACTTATCAAGAATAAGTCAATGATTTTATTGTTGTACTCAATTAAAAATGAGTGCCCATATTACAAAAATTTCAACACACTCTAGTCTAACAAAAAAAAAAACTTCTTTCAATGTTTAGAAATAAAAGGGCCAATAAAAATGTTCTTAAGGAGGAAGAGAGTGGACGAGTTGAATATTATACCAGTGAAAGTATGCCAGAGCATCTCAATATAAACTTTGATCAAATACAAATATTCCGCAAAAATATTTTTCTTTTTTTTTTAAGAGATTGAAGATGGAAAATTGCAGCAGATGCAAAAATCATTTCATGAAAAATAAATTATTTGTAGGAAAAATAATGGGTAAATAATATGGGATTTCGGTTTTTGGAGGGAGGAGAAGGGAGAGGGAAGGATTTACTAAAAACAAGATTTAAAACCTTCTTATAGTGCTTGGACCTCGTAAACATTTTTATATTCTCAATTAAAAAGCAAACAAAAGAATTCATTTTTGAAAAAGTGAGAGTTGAATAGGTAAGTATATTTCTGCTACAAAAAATGTGCGAACTTCAAACTTCAGAAATAGAATAAAGAAAAAAAATTGAAATGAACGTCAGAAATGCAAAAACAGTTTTTTAACAACTTTTTTCGTTTCCTTTAAAATAGGTACAAGTCACAAAATTCAAATCCAAAAAAAACAAAAAAAAAACGATTTACTTGAGCATGGAAAGTTATATAGCTCTCTGTAATTTCAGACCAATTTTGACAAAAGTGGGGAAAACAGAAATTTAGAGGTGATTTAGTAAGAATATTAATTGAATGGAAGATTCTAGGGAACGAAGTGGCTCGATCGCGTATTTCGAGAAAAAAAATTTCACCGGAAAAATTAGAAAGATTTCCATTTTTAGAGTTGTAGCAGCTCAATCGAACATTTTGTGATTTTAAAGTGAGTTTTTTTTTAGAAAAAAGTATGTAGATCTCCCAAAAAATAAAATAGAAAAACTATAATCATTATTTTTATATCGAAATTGGGCCTTCGAATGTGACCAAAAATTAATTTTTCAAGATAGGTAATAATAATAACTATAGCAATTTTATTTTTTTTATTGTCAATTTTTGCAATTTTCGATACGTTTTGGAAACTTACAAGCCCTCTAAAGATTTTCCATTTTCCATTATTGCAACTCTACAAATCCCCATTCTTCACACTCCAATTTGAAAAAAAAAATCATCTGGATGTGAATATCTATTTAAGGTCATAAAAATTAATTTTATTTCTTCGTTAATCTTTACTGTTTTATTTTTTACACCGAGCCTATTTCAATTGAAGGATCTTCAGAATGTACTCATGTCATTCTTCAAATAAAAAGATCTTTGCAGTCAAAAAATGAGGTTTTTTTGCTCCTTAACAATATAAACGAGTCAAAAATGTCAACTACGATTCACTGATTTCAATCAATACTCCCACATACCACGCTTACATTATGTCGATTAATTATTTGTTGGGATACTCAAATACTGACCTATCGCATTAATAAGTTTACGAGTAGTGGTAATCGAGAACTTCTTAGAAGTTATCATAGAATCTGCTAGGAAACTAGCAACCATTGAAAACAGCCACATTGCCAAATATGGCAAAGATGAGTTAATACCATTCTGAAAAGGAAAAAAAGGATCAACATTAAAATCTTATTCAAATAAATCATACCTTAAAATTTAAAAAAAAAAAAGTATGCTTAAAAACATACTTTTTAGGTAATTTAATCATACTATTCTATTTTAATAGAACCTTGAGGTCCTCGGCCCTAATTGAAAATTGAAATTAATAAAAAAATAAACTTCAAAATAATTCACATCCTCCATTCTATTATTTTTTTTTCTAAAATAAAGACCATTTAAAACTACTGCAAAAAAAACCTCGCGTGATTAAATCGACGAAAAAAAGCTAAAATTTACGTTTAAAATTAAAATTTGTAATACAGAAAACTTGTTATATAGACCTCAAGTGATAAGGAATAAATAATGATTTACAGATTTGATGTCGAAGTGCAGAATCTGTTGCATGAACGTGGGTAACTGCGTTAGCAACGTTTCATAACCGTAATTTTGAGCCATATGAGCTACCAATATAGCCCAAAAAGCACTTGAAAGTACGATTTTTTTCCATGGAATGTTTTGTTCCTGCACAAACAAAAGAAAAGGCATTAAAATAGAAGAATAGTTTAGAAAATTAAACATTAACAGAAAATTACACGTTATCAGTAGGTATAGGTAAAGTTTTTCCAAGTTCAATTTGAAAATGAAAATGAGTAAAACTTTGGTTGCCAACAACATAATATCGGTAACCATGTGATTTCTGTATTGTATAAAAATTCCATTTCCTCGACAAAAATATATCGTAGACGAGAAAAACGATATTTTAAGAAACCATAAAGATATTAATAACAATCGATTTTCCTTTCTGTATTTTTTTGTTCATTTTTTTTCATTTGGGCGTCTGATTTTTACTGACCCTGCGCGTGCATACTCGATACACGTGCACGTCATAATCACATTGTTCGCGTGAGCTTTGAGAATAATTTTTTTTTCTAATTTAGTTTATGCATAAACATACTCGAAAATTTTATTTATGCAAAATAAATGCCAAACGTTAGGTCAAATTTTTTTTCTTTGAAAACTCACGCGAATGATACACTACTATTCGAAAATATAACTTTAAAAAAAAAACGTTGGCCAACCGTTTTGGCATCTTAGCTTCTTTCAATGACGCCTCTATTGTACAAGTATTTTTATACTCGTACTCGACAACAATACCTCCACATCCCTCCTTTCAGTACCTCGTAGGGTACGATTTACTCATTTAGAAAATTACAATTACCTACAAAGCAAACGTAAGTACCTATATATAAAGATCGAGGATCGAGTAATATTTGTCGATGTATTACGTACCGATACTCCAGCAGCACCCCAGACTGAAGTAACGATGTATTTTTTCTCGTCTTCTTTGATTCTAGGATGGTACTCCGGATCATCGTAAATAATGAACAGAAAAGCTAACGACCAAAACGTGCCTGCCAATCCAAATACATAAAATATGGACGGCCAACCGCCGGAGAATCCGTATTCTGACAGGAAACCACTGATTGGCATGGCTAACACGGTGCCAAATTGTGCTCCTGAAAAATCAACGTGATTATCCTATCAAGTTTGCAACAAGTTTTAACAAAATAATGCGTAAGAAATTAAAATTTTAAATCACGTGAGACTCTTGACAGATAATTAAAGTTACTTCTCTTTGATATGTTCGAAATATAAGAGCGGTATGACGATGGTCTGATATAGTTGTAAGTAGGTACTTTTCGTCCAGAGGATGAGGGAAAAGAGGCAAAGAAATTGAAACATGCATCACATGGGTAGGTATTTTTTCAAGGTAAAGCGATCAATCGTAAGCAACACGTTTGTAAGAACTGAATGTCACGTGCTGAAGCACACCTCTACGCCCTACTCGAGTATCATAAGACAACTTATAATACATCTGTGCGTACGGTTGCATAATGCATCGCTTCTAGATTTAAGATTGTTGAAAAATTGACGAAAACGTATTAAAAAAAAAAAAAAAAATGATTGAAATATAATCAGAAATGGTTTAATTTTTATTTGAAATGTGTCTGAAGAAATTTTGATCACTTTTTCAAAAGTTGACAAAAACGTATTTGAAATTTATTTTTTTCATTGTTTTCTGACAAAAAAACGACAAAATTGCGATCATGGAATCAAAACGAACATTTGCCAAGTTAGTATTGTAATTTTAAAGGAGGGGAAGAGGTCACGAAAAAAAAATTTCCACTAAATTATATCAGGTACACCTACTGAACATTTAAAGACCATTTCAAATTGATGAAATCCTAAAATCGTATATAAAACTTGAATCATGTACCCTATCAGCGATCTGAGGGCATATTGATGATTCTAAATTTAACCCCTCGACTACATATACAACTTACTACATCGATATATCCCTTTATAAAACACCATTTGGGCATAAATTCGCGGAAACGTGTTTCCACAGGGAGATTCAGCATCTCAAACTCTACAAATTGAGTGCTAAGGCTAAATTTTAAAAATCGATTTTGGAGCTTTAAACCTGAAAAACGTGAATTTTTAGCCAAAATGGCCCCACTTTGAGGCCACGTGGCTCAGCCCCATGGTGCCGCGGGGGGCTAAAAATTTTTTTGGGGTGGTTTCAACTCAAAAGGAACCACATATGTGAATTTCAGAAAATTCCGAGACCTACGTTTTTTTTCAACCCGCCCTAATGACCAATCAATTCAATTCCTTGAGTAGATCTACACTCGAATATACATTATACTCGCACATACCTAAACATTAGGGTGAGTCGCAGAAAAAAACTAGACGAATTTTGACCAAATTCAGCGGAAATTTTCATTTTGAGTTGAAAATCTGCAGGAAAAAATTCTAGCTCCGGAGATGCCTCCGGAGAGGAAATATAGGCACTCAAAGAGAGTATATTTTCGAAAAAAACATAGTTTTTTCGCTCTTACTTCTACTCAACCTGAATGTTCTAAAGAAAAGGCCAGTTCTAAAACTTCCAAAAGACAGTACTGGAGATTCTACATCGATTTGGGCCGTTGCTACCAAAATTCAAGATCCTTTTAGGGTTCTACTGAACGGTTGAAAATTTGCAAATCGCTTGTTTTTGGGTTAATCTAAGTTTTGAAATTTCTTCTATCTCAAATATCGAAAAATAACATTTCTAAAACTGGAGGAATATTTTAGAACACAGAGATGCCAAATTTTTAGTCATTGTTGCCTATATCAAAAAATCGAAAAATTTTGCAAAATTTTTGGCTTTTTTCGATTTTTTTAAATTCACAATACTGACTGAAAAATAGACACTATTGCGTTTCAAAATATTTCTCCATTTTAGAAATGATATCATTTTGAAGTTTTAGAAAAATTAATGGAAAATATTTGAGAGAATTTTTTTTTAAAAACATCGATTTACTCAAAAATGAGCGATTTGTAAATTTTCAACCGTTCAGTAGAACCCTAAAAGGATCTTGGATTTTGATGATAATGGCCTAAGTCTCAAATACTATCTTTTGAAACAGGGCCATTTTTTCCAAAAAAAAGTTGGGTAGGGGTTCGAGCGAACTCACGATTTTTTCGAAAATGCTCCCTTTTAAGGGCTCAAGTTTTTTCTGAACGACCTTCAACTCAAAATAAACGTCTGCATTAAGTTTGGTCAAAATCTTTCAACTTTTTTTTTTTTCGCGATCCATCATAATACACATACCTACATCCGATCTAAAACACTCAATTTTTCTTCAATTTCCTCTAAATAAATCCAAGGCTACTGTCAAAATATTCAATTATCTTACCTGCATATACGAACGCGCCCATCCTACTCCGTTCATTCGGAGGAATCCATTTAGCTAAAATAGCATGAGTGCAAGGAACAATCGGACCCTGAATAAGTGAAACAAAAAAATGTACAATTGAAACCGTTCGTGTCAATCCGGCGGTGTAATAATTTCAACACCTTCACACACTCATCAGATTTTTATTTTACACCACGTAATTTATGTACTCGTACTTACTTCTCCTAATCCTTGAATGAATCTAACAGCTATTAATGCCCAGAAATTATATTCAGCGGCGATAGGAACTAAAAAACCGAAAACTGAATTAATAAGCATTCCATAGCCTAAAAAATGTTTAGCGCCGTATTTTTTCGACAAAATTCCAAACGGAATTTGAGTCACGACATAACCGTAGAAAAATGCCGATAAAATTATGCTTTGGTCTACCGAGTCCCACTTGAATTTGCCATCTTTGTGGACAACCTGTGAAAAATTACATGTGTAGGTATGCAAACAGAAGCAAAAAATATGCCGACTTCGGACACAACCTGCAGTCTTTGGGCAGATACTTACTTTGTGGGTGGTATTAGCGGAACCGGGGCATTCGTGAAAATCAGTCGGTATACTGTGGTCTCTAGGCAATGCTGTGTGGTTAACCATGGCTACAATGGCGATTGACATATTGGTTCGCATGATGTAGGCATTCGCCATACCCAAAAATAACATGAATGTGACCAAATGACGAGCTCCGAGACATGCTGAAAGAAAAAAAGAAAAAAAAATCGTATTAATTCACACTGTCGAGCTGGTTAGGTTAGGTTATGGTTAAAATTGATCTGAAGAATCACAAGAACCAACAAAATATTATAAATTAGATTCCTTAGCTCATTTTTCGCCACTTATGAAATTTTGCAATAAAAAATTGATACGTTCCATTCCAACCAATTTCGCTTTCGTTTGCCTCTTCTACCTATTTCGAAAATGGGTCATTTTTATCCAGGGGTCTTTTCTCTGTTCACCTCGAATGACTACACCAGAACCCATTCTAATAAATTGTGGTGTTTTTTTTTTTTTTTTTGGATCAATGTCACTTGAAATTTCAAAATAGGCACCCAACTGTTCATGAACGAATTCTTATTTCTTGGAATCGAACTTTTGAAAGAAACTTCACCGCTTTTAAAATTTAATTTTGGAATAAATGACAATTTAGTGCTGCACCTAATATAGTAAATCATGAGAGCAAGAGCCTATTAAACCAAAACAATAAATTACCATAATCCTACATCAGAAAGTACCAATGAACACCACACGCATGAATTTATTCGAATGTAGAAAATTTTAATTAAGCTCAACGGGTGATACGAAAAATCCCGCAATGCAAAGATATAACGATGCAAATCATATTATTAAATTTAATACACATAGGTAGTACACTTATACATACAATTCTACAATTACCAAGACGTTTGGTGCAGCTTTATTAGCACAACTACAAAGTAACGATACGCCCAGCGAAATTGCTCCTTGGTGACCTTGAATTTCGCCAATAATACACGCCTTTTAATTTGTAATTTTGTACATATATGTATTGTGTGGTAACGTTATACCGGGACAAATTAGCAACATTATTGTTTTCCGATCATCTCTTTTAAATTAACCAAAGGTTAAAGTTCCACTCATCAGAGATGGCGTAAACCTAAGTAAAACTTTTTTTCTTTCTTTCTATGTACATCGTGAATACACGTATAAATTTTCATAGCTAATTGTCAAGAATTAGTTTACATCCGTTGGAACAATACAGGAAGACAATAATAAGGAAACCGCGATACATATAGCACATTTAGGTACAGACATCTCTGTATATGGCTACAATTTTGCCATCATTTCAATAAGGAAATCTATAAATTCGTTGACGCCGCGACATTTTTAATATTTCCGCAAAAACAAAACAAAACATTTTGACCAACACGAATTTTTATCTTTTCACGGTGCAACGTGAATAAATTGGAAAAAATTCCGTTCTGTTGTTTCGAAATCGATGACGTATGAATTTGGCGACAAAAGAGAAACCCACTTTTAAGATACGAAACCGAGATAAAATTTCTAAATTTTTTTCATTTAAAAATTGCATTCTTCGAAGCTCAGGTTATTGACAAGAACCACGTTCTCTTTCAAGGCAGTCAAGGTGACAATTCGCCATAAATACTTGGATCATTTTACACGTCTGTACAGTTCAACGCCTATATTATATTCGATAGTCTGCGTTCAAAATGAAAAAAATTGTGAAAAATTTAGCAACATTGTGTTAGGTAAGTAGGTATTTTTAAAAATACCAAAATGGTCGCTACATAAAACATGAAAGGCTATGAATAATGGTGTTCTCTTTTGCCTTAAGGATATTGTTATCCTTGCCATAGAAACTTTTAGTAATAAGTAATAATACCTACACGATGGAAACCACGACGTTCAATTTTTTTCAATTTTTTATGGTTTCCATTACACGAATTAGTTTCATGCTGGTCACGAATTCGCTGCGAGGCTAACTGGAAAGATGAAAACAAATTTTGAAAGTATTCGACGTGTCGTCGTATATCTTATGGGTGAAAAATTTCACCCAAGCAATCGGTTATGAAAATAAAGTGATTCTCGAAACTTCTCGTAAAGAGACGATAAATTCTTCGACTCAAAATTTTCACAATTTTTCGGTATCTGATATCATTTTAGAAATTTAGAATTAGATGGAGAAGTGGGAGGGCTGCGACGCATTCCTTTCGTAAAATGTATTACTTTTTCAACGTTTCAAAATTTAGAATAAAATTCCGTAGAAAATGATTTCCTGCATACCCAATTTGACCTCATCAAACTTTGCCAGAGCTAATCAAGTCATCATATCTAGTCAGGTCAAAGTTTTGATCCAATTAGATTTGTTCAAACCTGATCAGATCGATTCTTTTAACTTCTTCTGCAGAAAGGGCAGAGAAGAGTGTTGGTGGCAAGATTAGGGACAGTTCGAATCATGATTTGATTTGAGTCACGATTCGGATCAAAAATGCAGAGATTTGATTTGTGATTTGAATCATTTTTTTCGTGATTCGTAATTCATGATTCATATGTACCTCCTTAATTAATTTGTGATTGTTTTTAAATCATTTCAACAAGTTTTAACGTTGTAAATTTTTGCCAAATTTCGTTCAGTTTTACTAAAATTTCAACATTTTTTGATATTTTTTTAAAATTTCAATACCATTTAACGCAATATTTTATGGCATTTTTGTTAAATTTGAATAAATTCGATTGATTTTTGATCATTTTTATTAATTCAATATATTTTTTCCAAAGAGGATGGGGGAGGGGGATTTGTGTCATTTGCTACATATTTTTACGAAAATTTATGCGAATTTTTTTGAAATTTTATCGATTTTTTTTCCAATTTTGTATGAAGATTTTAAGTACCTACATAAGTAAATATCATACTTATTAAATTTTTTTGACCTTTTAAGAACTTGGAAAAAATTTTGAGAGAATTTTTGACGTATTATGCCAAACTTGGTCCGAGTATAGGTAGGTATAATATGTAGGTATCTATGTAAGTATCTTTTCTGACTTTTAAGAATTTGGAGAAAATCGAATCAAATTCTTTCCATTATGTCGATATTTTGAAAATTTGAGAAAAATTGATCAAATTCCATGACGAGAGGGTAAATCAAGTTCAAAAATTTGATAAAATGACAAAAATTTTCAGTTTCCAAAGATAAAGACTAACAAAGAATGGAACAAAAAACTTAGGTATCTATGTTTTATTTTTCTTGAAGAGCTGAAGAGGAGACTTTACCCCATTTTAATACACATTTTATTAGCAATATTTTAATGCAATTTTTGTTACCTAAATTTTACCAAACTTCATCAGCTGGAGATTTTTATTTATTAATTGAGCAGGGCTATTTATGTACCTAACTTTGAACATGTTTTCACAAAGTTATGATACAAATTATGTCAAACTTCATGGAAATTTCATCAGTTTTTGATGATTTTGGATAATTAAAACACGTTGGAATCGCTCTAATGCTGTTTTAAACGTATTTTAACAATGTTTTGTGAAGTTTTTATCAATTTACTCGACTTATGCTAAATTTCAGTGGTTCATTTTTCATAGTTTTCAATGCAGTTTTAATGCTTTCCAAATGTTTTAATTCCATTTTCACACGTTTCAAATTTATAAAGATGTTCACCTGTGCAATTTTTTGTATGTAAATTTTGTTGAATTTTGACAAACTTTTTCTTCATAAATAGATCACTCTTGACCTATTTTTTTTTCCTTTAAAAAAATGACAATAATCGCAAAACACCAAACGTACCCTCTACAGCAGTAATTTTCCATCAGCTAATGACATTTCGACGCTGAAAATTACCTATTTCAGCGTCACAAAATTTTTTTGGATCACCTCCAACGTAAAAAAAAATTGTATTTACGTTGCATAATAGTAAATCGTAACTCTGTAAAAAAAATTCATCGAGACCTTGTCAAAAATAAAATTTACGTTATCTGGGAACTCACTGTCTCTGTCTGGTAGAGATATGCACCAAGTCGAGCATTTTACAGAATGGCGATCTTATTAACGCGAATAATTTGACAAAACGCCTTCAACACCTGTTAAAAACGTCGTCAGTGTTGAGCGATAACAAACAAAGAGAAAAATAATGAAAACTAAGCAGTTTTCTTTCGCGGGAAAAAACGATACCTAACTACCATGATGTCATTTTATTTCTCGTTAATAAATTTCTCGAGTACGTTATGTTTATTTAACAGCGCGATAGAATGTGTGTCAATACGATACGAGTAAAACGGTCACGCTTGAACCGCAAGAAAATTCATATCAGGCATCAAGACATTGGAAAATCTTTCGTATATGTGTGTACACACATGAAACTGAAGTAATCCCTTCTGTAATCGATTCGTTTCTCAAAAAAACGCGTCTCTCTTACCTCCTTGAAGATTTCGTGATGGAAAATTCTGCATAAATTATTATACCATACAAGAAGAACCTTTCACACACATCGTATGACTTTCTATTGACCGAGGGAGGTGAGTGAGTTGTACATGACTTTGACCTATCATTTATCATTTCGAGACACAAATTAATTAAACCACGATTACATACTCAAAATATAAATAAGTATATACTATACTCGTGTTTAAATTTTAATAAAGTACTAACATCGGTCTAGTTAAAAAAGAAGAGGAAAAATCAAAACAGCGTGAAAAATAAACTAAATTGGAAATTCGCCTAATATACCTTTCTTATGTCCATTCTGTACTTACTTACTATACGGTACATCTAGTCCGATCATATACACATATAAACTTCAACAACAACTATGCCAAAAATTTACTCGTATCTATCATTTCGACGTTATTTCTACGTGGAAGATAATCGTTTAATTTTGTGTACACACAAATTCGTATACACAATATTTTCAATGTCAAAAGTATACTAATTGAAAGCATAAAGGGTCATTATTACTTCAAGTTAAAAATACTAAAAATGTACCTACTTATATGCCGGTACTAATACCGTGCAAGGCGCTCAAAAAGGTGGAATATTTTCATCTTATTTATAAAGAATAGGTAGGTGGGTGGGTAGGTAGGTAGGTAGAGGTACACAAGTACAATGCACCGATGACGACGCAACCGTCTTCAAAGTATGTAAGTAGGTATGTGTGGAAAATTTTATCGAAAATTTTCCAATTTCACGCATCGTCGAACACACATCCTTCGAATACGTCAATTTCTTAATAGCTCGTCTGATATTTTCCTCATTTTACATACACAATAGTAGAGAAAAGCCTCATATTTGACACTATCTCGTAATTGACTTTTTGGCAATACTGTACGCGAACTTGTCAAAAAATTAAGGTTAAGGTTTGTTCTGCTCTTGTTTCACGTGGTTCGACGCGACGTTTTTTTATTTTCATTTTATTGGCAAAACTCATCGACGACGATGATAATAATTTTCGTATTATCAAATTCACGAGTAAGTATTTTTTTTCTATTACGTCATCGTCATCGTAACCAGAACAGATGTTCGTTTAGTAATCGGAAAAGAAAAAAGGTAGGTAGAGGTTCCTACAATGTTCGCCAGTGTTTCAGTCTTATAGGAATTAATAATTACCTACCGATGTATGTACTTCGTTTGCCACTTCCTCTCTTATCAATATTTATGGGCCTTGCGAGTTAAAATTTTTCTCATCAAGTGATAAGACAGTCGACGAAACGACGCCGACGTCGCCGTCGCCTCTAATCGTATCGTGACGTGTTCATATTCGCCGAAAAAAAAACGAGTTACGCGATTATTACTTAATGAAAGTAAATAAAATGATTTAAGATAGTGCCAAAAAAATTATTAGACGTAGAATTTTGACGCTGAATGTATACGGATGAGATAAGAGGGCGAAATTAACAAAACCGGAAACTTCTAATCCAAATTTGAATCAATTTTCATATGGAGCACATTTTCAGGAATTTTATGCCTTAATGAAAATGAATAAATTATACAGGATGCCCCATTAACTTTCAGCCTCATTTTGAATATAGAAAATACAGTAAAAGTCGCTTAATGTTACGAGGGATAGTCAATATGTAAGTTTCACATGGCTGAAAAATTATGAACGCGTGGACATTTTTTGACCAAAATTGGAGGAAATATAGGTAGTTCAAACATAGAAATTTGCTAATTTTGAAAGGTTCATCAAAAATAAGGAAATGATTAAATCATTCAAACTATGCCCAAAACCCATAGTACTCGAGTGGACAAACAGAAAATGTTATTATGACAAATTGCCTATTTTCAGAATTGAAGAGGCAAACTTGATTCAAAATTTCCAAATTTGGCTTGCCCTAGATTTTGAAAATTTTGAATTTTCAAATCATGTTTGCGCCTTCAATTTTGAAGATAGACAATTTGTCATAATAACTTTTTTTGTTTGTCCATTCAAGTACTATGGGTTATTGAAGTCATTTCATTGATTCAGACATTTTCTTACTATCTGTGAATTTAAGATGTTACATACACCATTTTTGGGCAAAAATTGACCAATTTTGAAAAATTTGCCAAAAATGAGAAAATGTTTGGATCATTTAAGTCACTCCAGTAACTCATAGCATTTGAGTAGACGTACAAAAAAAGTTATTATGACAAATTGTCTACCTTCAAAATTGAAGGCGCAAACACGATTTGAAAATTCAAAATTTTCAAAATCTAGGGCAAGTCAAATTTGGAAATTTTGAATCAAGTTTGCCCCTTCAATTTCGAACATAGGCAATTTTTCATAATAACATTTTCTGTTTGTCCACTCGAGTACTATGGGTTTTGGGCATTGTTTGAATGATTCAAACATTTTCCAATTTTTGATAAACCTTTCAATATTAGTGAATTTCTAGTTTTGCGGAGCACGTGGCTCCTTCAATTCACAAGATAGACTACTTGTGTACATAATGAATTTTGTTTGTCTCGCCGAGTACTGTCACCACACACCAGCTTGCTGATTGAAGTTGGGACATCCTGTATAATGTTTGTCCAAGCCCAATTTAATAACATTACCCGACTTATAACCCAAACTGACTGAAAAAAAAAACTGAATTTTTTGTCAGAAATTTTTACATGATCAATTTTATATCAAATATACTCGTATATGTTTATGTACCTACTTAGTCACTGAACTGAAATTTCACAAAAATTGTGAGAAAAAGTGTTGAAAATAGGTTGAAACTTCAAAAAGTTATGAAAAAAGTATTAAAAACAATGTCAATCACAAAAAACGTCTGAAATTTCAGAAAAATTTGGCAAAAACTGGGCGAAAAAGAGTTAAAAACATGTAAAAACTATACCAAAATGCGAAAAAACGCATTAAAATCAGTTAAAAGTTATAACATTATCCGATGCTTTAATTACAATAACTGATGGAATTTCAGTGTAATGAGATATAAAAGATCGGGACCAAATGATTTTAATAACATAAAGCGATTTATAACATTAACCGTTATAATAATAAAAGCGACTTTTATTGTACATATAAAGTGTTTGGGGATGGAGTGATCGAACTAAAAATTGGATTCAGACTTGAACAAATAAGAATGAATAAAATAAACAGGCTTGTCAGGCCGGACCAATGACCGCGACTGGACCCAAAAATGCCCACAAGACCGAGTAGACCAGACCGAACGGATGACCTTCTTCAGAAAAAATACCAGGAACAGCCCTAGACCAAAGACCTTTCCGAAAAATCGAACCAATGACCATACGGTTTGGACCCCCGTTACGTCCAATTTTTCAAATTTTTAATGCCAGTTTAGATGCCTATTTTGATCAAATTTCCATTACGATTCAATTTCTTTTGATGTTTTAATATTCTGAAATCAAAAATCCCATTTTTAAACTCATCTAACGTGTTGAAAGTTTTTTTCTTTCTGAAAAATGAATACATGTTTTTTGGACCATGGGCTGACCCAATGACCAGGGTAAGGACCCCTACAAAGACAAAAAAAAATCGAACAGAATGAAATTTCATCCTCTCATTTATGTACTTCACATCTCGCATCAATTGCTCAGCATTCGTTAGCATAAAAAACCTGAGACTGAGAAAATTATGCACCTCGCGAAATGTCTCAGAACCTGATAAATTATCCGAAACAGCAAACAACATCGGCGCCAAAAGTGCTCATATCATTACATACGAATATACGAGTAAAACCGCATCACTTTTTCTGTGTAAAATACCTCTAAAAATAACTTGATAAAAAAATACCTCCAAAATTGTCTACTCCCTCACTAATACGCTGATAATCGTCCGAGGCATTCCGTAATTCTTGGCAGTGGCTAAGATTTCATATAAAATCACACCTGCGAGTCAATTACCTTGCTAACGTAGCCATACCTATTATGTATTTTGTTTTTCATACGATAAAAAAAAATATGTAAGAAATGTTCACGAGAAATGAGAGTAGGTAGGTATGTTTCGCATTACGCTTACGTTTGCAAATTTGCTAACCATATGGCATACAACCGCATGTAACCGCTCGTTTTTGGTTTATTCTAGTACGGATACATCATCAAAATAGGTATGCGATGAGAAGAAAATAGACGTATTGTATTTTTAAAAAAAAAACCTCTGATATTTAAATTATGATATCAGCTAATTTATATAAGCTCGCCAACGGAAGTAAAACATTTAGATGGTATAGAGAGCGATTCTCTGGTGACTGCATGGTGATTTTCTGCGTAAGGATCATTTTAACGAATGAACGAGGATTGAGGAACGAGGAAGCATCTGCGACTATATGTTTATAAAAAGCATATATTTTGTATGTAATATACAATGTACAATACTCCTTAAAATCCATTTATAAAATGCCCTATTAAATCATCCTAAACCTATTAACTTATATCTTATCGGTGCGTCGTCATTTTTTTCTCGTATAATATCTCACGCTTAATAAAATTTTAATTCATTTCCTTTAAATTTTCGCGTGAAATTAACGCGATAAAAATTTCCAATTTATTCAAAGTTCGTATTGTTAGCAAGAAATATGCCCTCCTCATCGATTTCTTATACCATAATAGGTAAGCTCTACTCGAGTATTTCCAATTCAATTTTTCCATCATAAAATATGGCTACCTACCTAAAGTTAATCTCAGACGTAATAAATACGAGTGAGCAGAAGCATGCCCTGGATTAGTGAGAGAATATTCTTACGCATTAATTTTCAAACGAAAGAAAATTTTTCGATAGAACGTCAAACGTCACGGAATTGAATGAGATGAATCAGGAGAACTTAGTATTATTAATTTGCTCAATTTCCAACGCATATTACAGTTTACACTTCATTACATATAATTATCAGAATTCAATTACTCATTTTTATTAATTTTTCCATCAATACGGTTCTCGTAAGTAAGTACCTATAGGTATACTCGTAAGTTTGGAGCCGGCTCATCGTCAGTTTCTATGTCTTCTTATCGAAGTGCTTGACTGATAAATCGGTTACAATGTGCCATTTTCAAGTTGAACATACCCAAAAAAAAAGTCAGGCCACTTATAGAATTTTTAATGAATACATTGATTCATCCTTAGATAAAAACTAGGAAGATAAGCATTCAGAAACAGAGCGTCGCGTCTTACCGAAGTCTGTCGATAATTTGGATTTGGGTGAATATTGGCAGGTTTAGAGAAACGAATCCCAAAATAGAAAATTAGACGGTGTTTTTACAACTTTTTAAAATTTTTTTATACCTACCTATCTTACTCTCTCCCTCTCTTTGACAAAAACATACAATTCAAATTAAAATGATATTTTTGAAGGTCCATATAGTTTTCATAAAAACATAGAATTTCGAAAAATTCGGGTTTTTCTTGCTCGTGACAAACGTGGCTTCGAAGCAAAATGACGATGAAAATAGGACCCAAAAATAATATTCCCAGAGTGGAATTGCCCAATCACATATTTCGAGATTTTAGCTTTATTTTTGAGAAAATTTGGGCCCACAAATATACTTTCCCTCATACATACCGAAAGGGCCTTCAAAACGAATGGCACAGTTTAAAATGGTACCTGTACTACCTACTTAGATACAAAATTATGCTTAGGGTGGGTAGTTTATCAATTTTTTTTCTTCAAATTGTGATGGATACTAGCCTAGCAAAAAAATGATTGCCAAATAACGACAATAAGACACAGGAAAAATTTCAAATTTTTTGATCAGCGTTTGACCCCCCCCCCCCCCCCGTCATTACTTCAAAGTTTTAAAAATTCAAAAAAATTCGTATGCATCGAAAAAAAAATGTTTAATTTCTTGTCAGCTTAAGAGGTCTTATTTGTGCTTACTGTTACCTACATCAAATGTAAATCACTAATTGTTCAATTCCAACTTTACCGCCTTAAGGAGATGATTACAAAATTATCATATTTTTAAAAAAAAAAAAAAAACGAATATTTTGAGAACTATTCGGCTGGCAAAAATGAACTTTGAACTTTTCTGATGGCCAGAAAGCGATCATAATGCAAGTACAAAAGATGTCAAAAAACCACCTGAACTGAAAAAAACCTCAAAAAATTGAAACAAGTTGAAATTTTTAAAACGTTGAGCTCGAGTCGGGCAGGGGGAGGGGGGGGTGTTCCAACGTTGACCAAAAAATATGAAATGTTTTCAGTGTCTTATTGAGGTCATTTGGCCATGATTTTTTGCTAGGGTCTATCAAAATTCGAAAAAAGTTGAAAAAAAACATCTTAGTAAGATGTTTACCTACTCAATTGCACATTTCGAAATTGTGAGGCATACTCTGAGTTTCTAAAAGTGCATATCAGTTCATGCAATATCTTCGTAGGACCCTTAATTTTATTTAAGTTTGATTTCAACAAAAAGTTCAACCCTCACTCAGATTTATTTTTATTCCCTTTTCCAGAGAGTTCTAGTCGAGCGTCTCGAAAATAATTTCTGAAAAAATATAAATACTTAAAAGTAGAAAATCTTTAATTTGAGTCAAAAAATTTTTAGCTTTAGAAGTATCTCTGGAGGAATGATATGGATTCCCAAAGTGGGGGCATTTTTCTCAAAAATCCTGTTTTTTTGCTCTAGCTCCTACCCAACCGGTCTAGGAAAAAATGGCCCAGTTCCACAAGATAGTATTTATTTGAAGCTCTGCGTCGACTAAGCCCAATGGTCATCAAAATCCATACACCACTTTTAGGGTTCCACTGAACGATTGAAAATTTTCAAATCGCTTATTTTGGGGTAAAATCGTGTTTTATTTTTGAAAAAAATGTGATAAAAACTCGTTGCCTATTCGTAAAAATCATCTTGAAATTTCTAAAATTTTCAATCGAACATAAATTTTTTTATCCAACCAATCAAGTTAATGACAGCCTACGTCTCGAGTATTTCGCGGCGACACAAAGTCTTAATACAAGTTGACGTAAACTTGGAAATTCTCATTTGTCAAGATATAAGACGATATTCTCGACGAGCATTCGCGCAAAAGAAAAAAAAGCTTCGACGAATAACGAAACGAGAGACGCGAAGGGGGAAAATGTAAATGGAGTTCTCTCTCAAAGTTGAGCATTTACGACTTTGCTGCGCCAATTGCAGAGTCGTAAAACGTAGCAGTCTATCTAGAGAACTTGAACTATGCAAATATAAACATCGACAAATTACGAAAATATTATTCTACTAAAAAAGAAACACAATTCGAAAAATTTCGCAATTAGATAACGAAATCTAAGAGAGCTCTTGGTTGGCATAAAATGTGATCGGAAAGAAAAAGAAACGATAAATTCGCCCCCCTGTCACCTTTCTCTCGCTCGTTATCTTCGATTCGAACGATTTTATTTTTTCAAAACGCCATTAATACGTCAATATGTAAATTGGCGCCTTTTTTGCGATTTTATTTCGAAATTTTACGCCATTATGAACGCGATTTCTTCTTCCACCCCGAAGTACAGCCCGTGTCCAAGTTGTTGTGACGCGACTGATGCCACGATATAATTGAACTTTTAAATGCATTTTCAAAGTTGTTCCAAAGTCAATAGTTAACTTTTTGTTTTCAAGGATTTTATAAGTGATTTTTTACCCTCGCTATCAATGCTGCAGATGTTTATTAGGTACATTACATATTATAAGAAACAGAAATCGTGGTTTTTGAACATGTGATTTGGACTTCGGGTTAATTTTCACACACTTTTTATTGAGTTTTGAAATTGAAATCACGATGTATTCTGGTTTATAAGTTCAGATTTCTTTATTCTATATGTACAAAGGAAAAACTTTTTTTTTTCAAATTCAAATCTTTGATATTCTGTAGAGTATCTAATTCTTAATAAAATTTCATATTTTCGTTAGGTACATTCCAACAGAATTCATACTTTTTCTTTCGTAGATACTTGAGCTTTTTTTCATCCCAGGGCCCAGTGTACACATCCTACCTAATATTTTCAAAAATTCACTTATCCCTATCCAGCCTCACAAAAATGTTCAAAATGTAATAGTAGCTATTAAAACGATTTTTTGCAAAACATTCATCAAGATTTCACCCATATTCTCTTACTCAAGGAGCAATTCAATTCCTTGAATAAATTAGAAAACAACTGACTTACTTCACCGTCATATTCTCAGTATATTTTTATGGCAAAAATTTGTACTCACCTGAAACAAAAAAAAAACAAAATAAATTATTAATTAGATAGTCAATCGGCAATCAATTTTTTTTCTTCTTACACATCTTTTTATTTCATTCAAGACTAGATATTTCAATTTTTTTCAAAATCATTACATGAATGATTTCTCTTTACACACCACATCTTTTAAAACTTTAAAATTACCAATCACCATCACTAATGAACGAGCAAAATTCACCTGAATTAAAATTGTAATTTTTCGATACCTAAGTGGTTATTAATCGAACACTTTCTCGAGAAAAGTCGGTCAATTTTATTTTTACACCGCTCAGAAAAAAAAAAAGTTAATCGAAAACCTGGATTTTACAGACAGCCATTATACGTCACAAAAAAGCAATTTTCAACTTCCTAATAAAAAATTTGCCCGCAGAGGTGATTTATTTGTAAAAACAATGATGAAATTTTCACTCGTAATTTCATTACATACGAGTACCATACACTTTTCTACAACACAAAAATATCGAAAAAACTGGATTGAAAAGTTGAAATTAGCGGAGCAAAATCTAGTTCACCATTTGAACAAACTTGAATCGACATTTACAGATTTCGTCCAGAGGCATTAATCAATCGGCTTAAGTACTGGGAAATTAATTCGAACTACTTTTAAGAAATTACTTTTCTCAGTTCAATCTCGATTTTCGCCATTGCACGAAATACGGAAAAGGTGAAACCAGGTCAAAAGATCGATTTTAACGCCAATCCCTGCTGTTTTCGGCGAATACGCGGACCCTTTTCACGGTTACTTTAGGTGATATCGTGATCAAAGCTAGCAGTTTATTTTCGGTATTCGAAATGCACCTCGGTTAAATAATAATTTCAACTTGGTATACAAATCGATTTTACGCCTCAGTTCGCCTTCTCACCAAGTTCACGAAAATCATAAGCCACTGCTAGTGGAAGTCGAAAAAGAAAACCTTGCTCAACATTCGGTATTTGGTTTGTTTCTAGATGTGTGTATATTTTAGTTAACCTCAAGTTGTACAGTAACTGAAAGTACTTTATTGCCACTGTGTGAACAAACTCGCGATTAATTAAATAGTTTTGTGTACGAGTACTTCTTATACATGCGTAGGTACGTAAAAGGTACCAAATGCACAGAGTGGATAGCCATAACGCATACATTCACAAGTTTGATATGTGTTTGAGCCAAACAAATCTATATGTTTACTAATACAAGTTATACGGGCACATTTAGCAACATCGTGCCAAAAAATCACCATTTTTTTTGCGCATACTCCAATTAAACGTGAAATTATTCTCAACATTGTAGTATAAAATCACGAGAGATGAACGTTTAGAAATGATTTTGTCGTGTCGATCCATTCGAAGGTTTGGAAAGCTTTATAATATAGGTACCTACCTATCGTTAGACATGTTGAAGAAAAATTCTACTCGTTGATTAGTCGTTTAAAATTTAATTAGGGAACTGGTTTTGGTACGAAAAAAAAATTCTACGACGAAAGCTTATTAGACTAAATTTTAACAATGCCACAATAAATAAAAAACGAAACCTTTTCCCATTATATAAATTTGGCAAAAGACCTATTGGCTTAAAATATGAAAACATAGGTACTTATGTTTTCTTTTTTGAGTCACCGGTTTTCAAAAAACAATAAGTAGATAAGTAGGTACCTACTATGGCAAAAAATATGAAAAAAATTATCCCATAATATCGATAAAATATCACACACTTGAAAGCATTATGTTGTGTGAATAGTGAATACCAAGAATCGCCAAACTACACGACACCGGTTAATTACAAGTTCAATGCATTCGAATGAAAATTTTATCGTTGTTTGAAAAAAAATACCGTCTATCGTTTTTCCTACGAAAAAAATTCCACTGCCACAATTAAATTAACCAAATGTCCTTGTAACTGGTACATGTGAGTAAATGAACGTATTTCATACTGATCAACTGTACATTTAAAACATGACAACCAAATCGATCATTTTTAGGTGTATTTTTAAACACTTCTTCGATTTGACATCAATACGATGATGAAGAGGAAAGATGCATGGTTTTGTTTACAAAATGCATGGAAAATTTTCATTGCTTTGTGAGCAGTACGAATGATAACAAGTTTTGCGAGTTTTGAAGATGACTAATAAATTTGGAAATTGAAAAAATGCAAAAATAATAGCATTACATACCTTCAATCAGAATTGGCAAAACATTTACCTCGCAAATTCAGATTTGAGTCATTTATAACAGGAAAAAAATCAAAATTTTTCACCTGAAATTCACTTTATTTCACTTTTTTCATACACCTACCAATTCGTAGATAGGTATTTTAGATCTCTCAAAACTATTGGTAGCAGTTTCAAAACATTTTGAAACATCCATTGGATTTTTAAATTTTCCCATTTTCAGATAATCTCATATTGAAAAGATCCAAAATAGAATTCATGACTGTTTTTGTGGAGCTTGAGATCAATCTTGGTCCACATTTTCAATATTTGTTTCCGTCAATTAAAAAAATTATTTTTCTGTTTTATTTTGATTTTTCAAAAATCCGCTACAGGGTCTATCTATATAGACTTGAAACCATCACCAATCGATTCAGTAGGTTAAAAAATACAGATTTTGGACCAACTTTTGATCAAAATTCTGGCGATCAAAATTTCGAAATTTGTTTATGAAGGGACCTATTCAAGATCTTTTTCACAGTCTTATCCAAACAATTTTCTGCCAAGTGAAATATTTCTTTCTCAAGTTGTTTGTACTTGATCTACAGATCTTTTTAGACGAAGTTGTCGAGAGTCAAAATTTAAAATATCCCGGAGCAAGAAAAATTATTCAACAAAGAAGATAAAAACTTGAGAATTTCTGAACTGAAGTAGAAGCTCACAATTCTTAATTTGTGAATAATTTGAATCAATTCTTATAAAAAATCCATTTTTCTAGCACAGACCTTCCCAGAAATTTCAGCTCGGAGTGAACAACTTCTTTTGCTCTATTTCCTCAAGTCCTGCTTTAGGATCAGCCGAACATTTTTTGAGCCACTTTTTCTTATTTTGGAGACCTTTAAGATGCGAAAACCTAATAATTTTTTCTATTTTTTACTATTTTTATTTTAAAAAATTTATTCACGCCATTTTGGGAACTACTGGCTGTTTTTTTTGAGTGGCCTTTAGAGCTAAAATTACTGTCAAGACTAGAATGGACTTGAAATAAATCATTCTAGGTATTGTAATTTTGGAGAAATTGAAAATTTTCTATTTTTTCAACCCATAATGAGTAGGTACCTATTTTTTTTTCAAATTAGCACAAACCATGCTTCGATAAAAATGAGCAACAAAAATAGGAAATTTTTATTTCCCTGAAATTGCAGCATATGATCATTTCGAGTTGTCACTATATTCAAAACATGAACGAGGTTAGTGATTCCCAAAATGGCGCGGTTCAAAAAAATAATTGTAACATTGGAAAAATTGGCAAATTTGGTCTAAATTTGGGTTGATGGGGTAATTGGACTATTTTATTATATTACTGCAAGAAACAAATTTTCAACCAAAACTTGACAATTTGAGCGGAAAAAATCATGAGAAAAATCCGTTTTTTATATAATTTTGAAGATGTTCTCCTAAAAATTGTACCTACTTTTGGAAGAACTTACCAAAAATATAATTGAAAAATTAAAACGTACGTTTTTTCAAGAAGATAGGTTCGAAAAAATTTCCATAAATAACCCTTCGCAATGTCTAATAAGTATACCTGCAAATTGAAAAAAATCGGTTGGAAACTACCAAAGATAGAAATTTTCAACTGAATTTGAAATTTCACTCTTTCTGGAGGGGTAAAGGGTAAGATAGCGATCTAGAAAATGCATCATTGATAAAATTCCATCAGCTCCCAGTCTATGCTATAATTTGGTAAATTACATGTATAGTACAAAAAAATCCTCTGGCAATAGTATAGGCATAAGTATGTTCAGAAGAACAACAGTTGTAAAACGTGCCATCAATGGTTATCGACACCGTCTCCTTATTTGTAAAAAATAAAAAACAAAAATATGTTTTTCAAAGTCTAACTAGGTAGGTATACTTATTTAAAATATTTTAATAATTTTGCAATCGACTCGATGCGATGTTTGCAAATAAGAGCCAAACTAGAGAAAACCTGCGAACGCATCAGTTCTTACGATGCTTTCAATTACACGTACAATGCAGTCATTCAATTTCAAATACGTACAAATAGGTACTTGTGTTAGTTGTACATAGACATAACATCAATTTGAACGGCCATCCAGCTCATTGTTTCGCGAAATATATTCAGTGTTTCTCATATCTAATGCATAAGCCTACTACAATATATACGAGTATACCTAGTAATGCTTCAATACTTCGTCATCGTGAACATACCTATAGGTAGGTACTATTCTAATTCTAAAAATGAAAACTTTTGATGAAATATGAGAAATGAGTAGGTACGTTCGATAGCCAAAACTTATCAGCCACTAATCTAATCATCAGTGAATTTTTGCACATTACTCTCTGAAAAAAACTATACTAATAAAACGTAGATAGGAATTGGAAATTCCATTCGCTTTCATCCCCCTTCGACCTTCTCTTACGCTTTTAAAACAATAATACGAATAATTATGATAATAATACCATGTTAGGTGCGTCAATGTTTTCTTTTCCACCAACTGCATAAAATACTCGTACAAACATTACAGCATATTATGTACTTCCAATTCACGAGAATTCTCAATACAGACCTTTCCATTATACTTATAGCTCATTACGTCACAAGTGCATTGAAAATTGAGTCACACATGAGATATTTTACCAAAAAAATCTTCACTGAAATAAGAAGATTATAAATTTTCCCCAAAAATTCTGCCATATCAAAAAACGTCTATTTAAGTACCTAACAAACATGAGTCATTTAATCGGAATACGATAACAAATTACTCCTGAAAAATTATGCATTAAATGACCGAGGGAGAGGGTAGGATGAAGACCCCTCTCTCATCCACCAAGCTTAGTTTTTCATGTACTACTTAATCAAAAACACATTCTCCTAAAGGAAGTATAGGTAAAAATTAGTATTTTCGAAATTTCATCTTATCTAACTATAAATGAAATTCAGGTTTATAAATCCCTCAAGATCATCCTAGATGAAGTCATTCCTGTCTGGATTTTATAAGTTTTGAAAATAAATATTCGGCGTTGAAATAATATAGGCACCTGACGAAGAAATGGAAATTATCGAAATACGTGCAGATGTGAGTGTATTCAATATCTCACGTTATAAGCTAGCTAGTGTTTTTTTCATCTTGAAAAAATTGAGCAAAAAATTAGAACCCATCCTATCAAGTTATCAGTACGATGAAACGCACAGTACGAAAAATCAACCTTCTCTATTAATTATAGATACCTACTCAATTGTTTACTCGTATTATAGAAATTGACCCGAATTCTCGATAATTCCATTACAAAAATTAACCTGGATTTACACGAATTTAATTTTCAATTTTCACTCATACATAATATAGAGTTCCACGACTTTACAGAGTGTATTACAGAAATTACGGAAATCGAAATCATCTCATTTTCAGCTCCGATAACAGCGCGCCTAGTGGGAACCTGACGATAACCATAAAGCATGTAGTTTTCATTTTCCACCGCAAAGCTTTACCACAATGTACTTATTTCAGCAAGGAGACCAAAATGAGTCTTTCCAGACGTAATAAAATAAATTTCGACATGGTTAATACGATTGGCTAAAAAAAATCTACTATCCCTGATGGGGGAAAAAACGTAGATTATTTTTTAATACTGGTATCGAACACTCATCGATGAAAGCAGCAAACAAACATAATTTTTTTTAGCTCGTGAATCATAAGTAAAGTAGCAGACGAAAAACTCGTAAACTAGGTGAATTTTAACACGAAAAATTGATCAATATTTTTGACCTATTTTTTGGAATTTTTGTACCCCTGTTTCGAGTACCTACCATTATCAAGTTCGCGGTGGCGTATACAAGAGCTCATTGTTTCATTATATTGAAAAATAAACCGTGTCAAAAGCATAGGATTACAATTTGATGTACACTGTATATCATTTGATGGCATTTTTCTGCTCTATGGTGGCGATATTTTGTAGAGCACTTTGTGTAATTTTGTTTCGAGCTGAAAATTTTCAGATCTGTGTTCTTTCGATGTACGATAATGTATATGTAGAAAAAAATTTATGGCAAGTTTCGGTTATCGTTCGATTTATAAATGTTTCTACTTTTCTTGCATTCTTTGGCTCAACTTGATACGATATAAGTATATTATATTTTTTTGATTACACGAAGGTTTAAGTTGATGAATAATGTATTGGATCCTTTTACCAACTTTTCTTTCCTTATATTTTTATTTTTTTCCACTTTTTTTTCTGCTATACGAGTATATTATGTACAAGAGTAAGATTTAGTGATTTTTTTTCTAAAGATAAAGGGTTTTAAGGAAAACATTATTTCGAATATCGTCATATCTTTTGGGTTAATAAATTATTTCACTTCATTACGTAAAATGAAAAAATACAACCCCCGCCCTTCACATCCCTGTACAAAAAGCTAAGGCCATGGCAGGCATTTGTATCGATTTTTTTCTCGTTTCCTGATTTTATTTAAAATGAATAAACAAAAAAAATCAGAAATATTTACACAGAATATTGAACGACTACCCACCTAGTTGTATTATTAAAAATTCAACGTATAGTAAATACATAATTCAAACTGAGATACCTTCTCATCTCGTTCGACTCGAACTCGCATCAAAAATTAAAATTAAAAAACCAACTAGAGAAATGATTTTTTAAAAATGCATTTTAAAGTATTCGCGTAAGTAGATACCCAACTACATTGTTATGATGTATTAATTAAAAATAATTTTAATCTGCAAATATTTGGCCAATTTTTACGATATAAGAAAAATTCTCCCAAAATTGCACAAGGAAATTAGTACCCAATAATAAATCTACTCGTACTCGAGGTGAACGAAAAATATCCACTTTCCACCAAATAAAAATTACCCATGTATGTAAAATGAATTCAGTTTATTGTCCTATATTTAGGTACACGTGTACATGTACAGAACCCTTAAAATGCTGAGAAAATATTTCCCTAGACATTATTCGAAAGTAGAATAGAACAAAACAAAACAAAATTTTTGAGCTGCTTGTGTGTAAATCAAAGCTTCATTTTTTTGAAATTTTCTCGAATCTCAAAAATAAAGCCTTCGGAGAAAAAACTGAAACACTACATATATAAAGATGAAGAATTTACCATTTTTACTACCCAAATTTCTTCCACAAGACCATCAATTTTTCTCAAAATTAATTTTCGAGAAGATCAAATTTTTCACGAGTAACAAGTGAATTAATTTTGCTCTAAATATCTGAAAAGTAAAGCTTTCTAAAAAAAATTGTAAATTGTATGCTAGCTTAAGCATTTCGTTCCTTTTAACTTTTTTGCTGTTTCCTTATTTTTCTCAAAAACCAATCGATTCAAGTTGAACTTTCCAACTTTTGCTTAAAAATTAGTTTTCCAAAAAAAGTCACATCACTATTGATAGGAAAGTCTATGCTTCACTTTGCATTTTTTTGATTTGAAAAAAATTGATTTTTTTGAGATGATTTTTTTTTTAAAATCAATTTACTCATCACCAAAGAACTGATCTCAGAAAAAACCGAAGTTTTAAAGCCATCGGTTTTACTTTAGGAGATTTTTGTTCATAAGATATTTGGATCAAAAATTAAAAACCTCGACTTCATTACGAACAACTCCTTAAATTTTACTCATAAATTCTATACACATGGGCCACCTTGCGTTCGAATACCTAATTTTTGAAAATGAATAAACTGTCGAGAAAATGTTGTTTTAATCGTGGATATACAATAATTGCATCTCAAAGAACTTCCCACCATAAAAATTCATGTTTTGATTTTTTTTTCAAAAATGAATAGAAAAGTGAGAAAATTAATAAAACTACTCCCATATTTAGTCTGATGAGTGTGCTCGTAGTCGTCACAGTTTTATCACTTGATTACAGGACATCATTTTTTTTCCTGTTAAAAAACACTTCAATATCAACATCATGTACAATTTTTATCTTCAACAGACGTGTTTAATCGAAAAACCTCATAAAAATTCTAGGTAACAGGGACACACGAAAAAAAGTTTAAGCGTACCTAACATCACTATCACAACATGACCAGGATTCTTTTTACATCGCACGTGACTTTATAGTTTCAATGCTTTACACCTTTGCAGATTTGTCAGAGTGAAATGCTTCCATTAATGCATAAACTTGGCAACATTCAAGCTCTTGAAAAGGGTAACAGGCATCATTTTCACTGCAGGGGAACAGCAATAAATCAATGGGTGAGGAAAAAAATCGTAATATCGTTGCTTCGAGTAGGTACTTCCAGCTGTCGTTAGCCTACTCGGTTTACTCTCTCGGTGACTCATTGTTCATTATCACTGTATGGGATCTAATTACCTACGAGAAGCTTTTGTTAATCCTTATAGTAATTCATTTAAAATGCGGTATGTAAAGAAATTCCATTCGTCTAAGAAAAGTACCGAGAAATTACATCGAAAGTCGTAATAGCTGCGTAACTAATAATAGTGTACCTTATACTGCGAATCTTGAAACGGATGGTGATAGGGGGGAGGGGGGAATCACATTTACGCGGCAAATTTTTTGATGAGCTCATCGAACATCGGTTCGTTCTATGTACTTATTTATCTTCACATCAACAACTGATAACCAAGATTTAAGTTACTCATTTAGACCGGGAAAATAAGTACTGAACGTCAAAAATGGGGGTATCAAAAAGAAAAAATTGGCATTACTCGAACAAGCACACAAAAGTTTAAACCCAACCTTATGCTACTCCTTCTGGGGGGGGGGGGGTCAAACATGTCCACAATAACTTCAGTTTTTCGTAAATTTCGTGACAATTTGTTGATATTTTGAGGGGAAAAAGTACTGAACTAAAAATTTTCTCCATCAAATTCCTTACAATTTGATACCATATTTGAAACAAATCCAAAAACGGCAGCCCTCAAAAAAGGGCATATAAAGAGGAATTTTCGTCCACAATTTAGAAAAAAAAAACGCGTCAATGATGAAATTTATGATGAAAAACTACTGAGCCTAAATTATTCTCCATCAAATTTCCTACAATTTGATACTAGACTTCGAGGAAACCACAACGGTAGCCCTCACAAAAGGCCATGAAGAGGGGGGGGGGAGTGACACAGTGAAATGGAAACATGTAATATTGAAAAATTACTAGACATGAAGTGAGGTAGCAAAACTTAAGCAAAAGGTATTTTTGTGTGCTGGTTCGAGTGATCCTTCTGAACATATAACGAAGAAAAACTCTATGTACTAATTTTTTTCTTTTTTCAAACCATTATTTTCCCAGCCTGATTTTGGTGAGTGCAAAAGTATGTTTCGAGTAACCTTTTTCAATCGACAAGAAATTAATTACAAAATGTTGCGTATGGGTTTTGATGGTGAAATACGCATCAATAATTATCAATTTTAATTCGATCACGTTTAAAAATAATCGCAGATTTGAGACGATAACGATATTGAACGGAAACACACTGTACCGAATGCAATCTTCCTCTATAAACTTATGTAATTCTTATCGAGCATCATTCTATATTAAAAACAGATAGGTAGGTAGTCGATTAATTCATTCTGATTCATGTTCCACACGAGTAAAAATGATTCGAAACATTTGCGAAAAGTTCGCGCCAATTACCTATTTGAGCCAGGAAACTGGAAAAGTGGCGGAAAAAAGAGAAATCAAACAGGAAAGTAGGTAGCTTAGCTATATCGATACCTACTACTGGTGTGAATTTCCCGAGTAGGTAAATTTGGAATTTATGACAATGGCGACTTTTCAACCTAATAATCGACGTCATGGTTGAAAACTAGGCCATGTGTTTTCCCATAGATGGGATATTATCGGGTCAACCGCCAGAAAAAGGGGATTAGGGTGTACAAAAAATCGACAACTAATTCCCTAATTGAAACATCGAATTGTTCCAAAAGCTATATTAACGCATGCGACTAGAAATTCACAACAGAACACGGTGCTTTTAACCTTTTCGCGTACCTGGATGTATATAAAACTTACACAAAGTTGTGACCTATAAAATATATTTTCGCTGTTTTTATATTTTTTTAACGTTCACGAACTTGGAAAATTTCGCTCGACTCGAGCAACCAGAAAGTGGAAATTCAAAAGTCACATGGGCGCGAGCGTAAAGATGGGTATAAACAAGTAGAACGATGAACGAATTATCGAACACGAGGCTACAAGTAGTATACTCGTGTAATTAGGTAGGTACTTGAACGAGGAGGATAAAAAACGATGAATTTGAGTAGGATGAGAGAGAATTGAAAATTGTTCAAGCTTACCCTTAGGCCGAACCAATTCAGCTTCTTCTTTTAACGCATCTTGATCCCAAACGAGCACATGATTACAATTGGAATTCCACTTCCTGGATGCATCTTTTTTAGACCGATCAGCACAGCAAAGTGCCATAATATTTCGCGTTAAAGTGCCAAAACCGAAATGGATTTGAACCGAGAGAGAAATGAAAAGAGATAGAGAAAGCACCAAATCGATCACACCAACATCGCGATAAAATTTGTCAAAATTTTCACGTGCGTCCACGTTATTTTTTTATGTTATTCGCCGGCAGCTTATCAGCTCGCGAATAGCAAATGAAAGCGTTCGAGTCAAAGAATTCGGAAATGACTGAAAGTCAAACTCAAGAAACGGCTTGAAGAACAGGCGCGAATATGCCGGTACAACTACAAGCGCATTCTGCCAGAACGCAGGCTGCACATGTGTATGTGTATGGGCTCGTAAAGCTATGTAGGTGTGAGCGATTTTTTTTTTAACCTATAAAGCACAAGCTCGCGCACTTTTAACTACACTGACGAGATGATAATGTTCGTATACAATGTTACCACTGTGACGAAATCAAAATCAATGTTTACTTTGCTGTATTCCTATCTCGTGCTGGAAAATGTAGTCGCGACTCGCGTGAGTCATTTAGATGAGGCCTAGAATAGGATTTTTTTCCCTAAAGGGATGCATTCGAGAGGCTCAATTTTTTTTTGAAGATGAGTACTATTTTAGCCCTGTATCATTTGAGATATTTATTTAACGTTTAAACGCATCAAAAAAACTTTCTACTTTCATGAAAGCTCAATAAAGCCCTCTCAAGTGAACATGAATGACCTACTGGTGTTCGGTTTTACGCATATACCGGACGAACCGTGCGTCCGAGCGAAAGTCTGATGAAACTTTACCAATAGAAAATTGAATTATCTACACTTTTTGTTCGAAGTAATTTTGTTCTAAAATGCTTTGTTTTCGAGTTGTGCCGCTTTGAAATTAGAGTTGAGCATGGTTTCAAACGAGCAAAAAAATAAAAACATTTCATAGGCGAGTATTTGTACCTATACTTACATAATTAATTAGTACAATTTTTCAAAAATTAAATGATGCATTTCATTTTAAAATTATCTTGATTGTGAGCAACGTTTCATTGGGAAAAAAAACTCATCAAAAAAACCGAAATTCAATTAGATATGAACAAATGTCTCATTCACACTTTATATGTACTTACTTATTGAAACAAAAACGTAGGTCTAGGTATTCATTTTTCTGATTAAGCTTGAAAATGGGAACTCATGGGGTAGCTCAGAAATAATTCAATGAAGTGTCAAAAATTGCAATTTAGGAATTTGAAACCCTGGAAATGTCATAATCTGAACATAACTACAAATACCATCGTATATTGACTATTGAGGTCCTAGTTCATAATAAAATGGGTAATTGTCTAATTGAAGAGTGATATTCCAAAACTCGCTTTGTCCATTTTTATATCAAAGTGCGTTTTTCAGCGGTACCTGCTAGATGAAGTAGTAACTCACATTCCTACATCATCAACCTACCAAAATGAAGTGTTAAACTCACCTAAATAGCCAATTCACTAAAAAATTTTAAAAAAATAATCTCCCAAAACGCGCTTTATCCATTTTTTTTGAAATTTTTTTCAGCAGTATTTAGTGGATGAAGTATATACCTACGCTCCTACATCATAAATCCACCCAAATAAAGTGCTAAATTCGCCTAAAAAGCCAATTTACTTGTTTAAAGGGAAACTGTTTTTCCTCTTTCCTGAAAAGTTGTGAAAATGGACAAAGCGAGTTTTGGAATATCACTCTTCAATTGTTTTCACCTACCTACGTCGGAAATTAGTCTAAAAATGCAACAATATTGAGTACCTACCTACCTACCTACCTACCTAGTTAACATTGGGACCAACCAAAATATGAGATTCTTAGAGTTTTGCAACAACCCAACAGATCTTTGTAATTTCATGTTTTTTTGTTTTTTTGAAACAGGTACCTACTTACTTTGGTCTTTTTACACCTTAAAAAACTTTTTTAGAAAAACATGCGTGAAAATTTTGTTGGATTAATTCAGTTTATTCGCGCATTTTTAGAACCAGTGAATGCATTTTTTGAAGTAGTGCAGCTCTTTTATGTGTACTCACACTTTGTTTTGGAAGTGTTCTAAATGTACGCGACGTGCAATGAAATTGGTAAATATTTTTTTGAAAATTGGGTAAAAACGGTTCAAAAAAAAATTCAAAAAATCAAACTCCTTGAAAAGAATTATTGATTTAGAGTTCGATTCTTTTTAAAAGAGTTCCTAAAACAGTTGCGTTGGTCTATCTTGACTATTCCTAAAGTGAATTAAATCGACTTAAGAGTTGGTCGTTCCCAAAAATAGTTTGCCCAATATTAGATTCCCCCAAAATGTTGGTGTTATGTGGATAGTTTGCCCAATATTAGATTCCGCCAAAATGTTGGTGTTATGTGGGTCTAAAATTTTTGATACCTTCATAGGAGCTCATCTGACTGTCACTTAAGTAGGTTTCATTGCATATTTCAGAATTTAAAAATGAAAATCCAACAACGGTAGCCTGATGTACACGCTCCAAGCGAAAATCATCGCCACTGGCTCATGTATTCTTCATTTTTTTTTCAATATTTCTGATTTTTATGATTTTTTTTTTCCTTATTTACCTAATTTGTAAGCATGAAAATATGTATAATGTTTCAATAGGCGGATATTAATCTATTTGAATATTTTTTTAATGCACTTTAGATTTTTTAAAAAAATACATATGTTTAAGAAAAATATAAATAAAAATTGTAGGGATTCTGATACGATCTTACCCGTTTTTATATATTTTTAATGAAGACAAGAAAAATTATTCAGATCTATGAATTTGAGTACCTATTTTTTTTAATGCACATTATTAGATTTTTTTTTAAAAAATACGTTCAAGAAAAATATAAATAAAAATATGTAGTACGGATTCTGTTACGATTATACTCGTTTTTTTATTATATTTTTAAAAAAGACAAGAAAAATTATTCAGATATTCCATTAGGAGGAATATTTAATTTACTTTCAACATCAATTTTCCAATGTCAAAACACCCAAAAATATAGGTACATTTGTACGATTCAAAAAATTTTCATCACTTGAAGGAAAACATTTAGAAATTGTACGAGTATGTAGAAATCATATTACTTATACTCATATACGTTTTTTGTTAATTCGTGATTCATGGGAAAAATACAGTGAAAAAATTATGAATAAGATTTTACAAAAGCACAAGCATATTATGATATTCAAATTTTTTTGTTTTTTGCGGGAATAAATTATTCTATTAAAAATATCCACGTAGGTACTACTTTTCGAGGTAAATTTAAGTAATTATAATTTTGTAATTTGGGTCGAAATATTGTTCACAGAATTGATTATACTGATTAGGTATCTATAGACCTACACGTACCTAACTTTTTCCTATAATCTATTGTACGAGATATGTAATTGAAAAAATTTTTGAATTTCGTGGCTTCCTATGTAGTCTATGCACCTAATTGGAATGTTTTACTTTCTGAGATTGAATGCAACTTTTCATCGTTCTATGAAAACATTTCAAAAACTAGGAATAAAATTAAATCGAAAAAAAGAATAAGGCACAGAACTGAATGGAGAACTCCGGTAATAGTCTTATGAACCTATAGGCTTTAGGTAGGAAAATAGGTAAAAGGAACTTAGTTTGAAACGAAACCTACCACCAAAACTTAATAATATATATATTCTTAAAATTAAATTCAAGTCTTTTATTCGAAAATTTATTCAACTCGAATGAAATCATCAACAGACTACCTCAACAATGAAGTAAAAAAAAAACTATAACAATGCTGACATTTTGACAGATATTGGTGCTTAATCTACCCATATTAATTCGCATACACCGTAAGAATACGTATACTTTGACGTCATTGTAAACTTATGGCAGTTAGTTACGTAGAGCCAAGCCCATGTGCGTGTAATTCTGACGAAAAATATTTCATAAAACATCGAGAATTTATAATTATGAGGCATCATTATAAAAATGTCGTCAAAATTTTCACCACAAGATGAAAACGTAGATACCATATGGACATAACGTGTACCCACTAGTCACTATACCCAATAAAATGAGTGTACCTAAAGATAAAAAGGTTATCAAATATTAAACCAGCTCTTGTTCAATAGGTAAGTTTAAATTAATATCTCAGATATTGCATGATGAGACTATGACAGGTACTTGAAATTTAAGAAATCGACGAGTGGAGTGTAGACTCTGTAGTCTATATGGTTGAATAATTCGGATGACTTGAAGATATTCGAAACACTTGTATCGAATTTTGACTCTTTTTTGGGTAGGTACACATAGTCGTAAATCCCTGAAGATGCCTGAAGTCAATTGAATGATTGATTAATGAATAGGTATAGTGTTGGAATTGCCTCGCTGTTGGATACTTTCTGCGACTTTCTGTACAAAGCAGTCGCGTTTTATGCAAACTAAAAAAAAGTAAAATGAAATCCGAGTCAAATTCCACATTTTTTTCCAACATTTTTTTTTTTTGCTTTGAAAAAACGATTGATTTCTAAATGATAAATCTAGACATGTTTGTGGGATCTTTATTCTTTACAACTTGACATGACTCGCTTTTTCTTTTCATCGACCGGAAGCTTGAGAATAAGGCTCCCTTCTTCTAAACATATCTTTCCTCTACAACAACCACCCTTGAAGAAAATTCAATTGATTTTGAAAAAAATGCACTTGAATTTTAAAACTACCCTTTTTTAAGCAGCTCATAAATTTTCAGTCAACGTATTAATATATGTAGGTACCTACAAAGATTTCTACTAAAATTTGTCCAATTTTTGAAATAAGTACGAGAAAATAGAATTCACCGAACATCTCCAAGAAAAAAAATAACGACATCCAAACCGTTACCATACGTAGGTATAATTTGTTCATAAATCACATCCAATAACGTTCTCTTCACCTAAAGACACTGCCCGCCAAAATCTCACTCCTGCACCACCTAGTAAGAAAAATACCCATTTCAGACGGTACCTATTTATATACTTTTGAAATCGTAAATCACAATAGAGAAATTCGAAATACCTAACGTAAACTGCATTGTCCAAATTGAATGCCCGTCTGTCATGCAGATCTGAATGTAAAAACGTAGGAAAATAAACCTCCAGCCTAGACTTTTTTCATAGGTAGGTTTAAAATGCGACGACAACGACAACGATGTATACAACGAACCAGACACCCTAGGTCACTTCGAATAATAGATTGCCTCATGCCAATTCCAAGAACAGCCATTTCGCAATATCAAAAGGGATCTGCAAGGCTTACTTACAAGCTACTGGTACAGATTACCTATTCCAATACCCCATACATGATGCAATCGTGTCGCCATATTTTGTAATACAAAAATCAGCCCTTTTAAAATGTAGATACTAGATAGGTAGTAAACACATATTTTTCAGAGGTTTTGGCGGGAATTTGATTTCTTTTTTAAAAAGAATTCGAGGGTGGTAAATTTATTTCGATGTTTCATCATACTATAAAATTCCATTCATGGCATACTATTTTACTACATTTAATGTTGAAAGACTGGCATATATAGTAGATCTCGGAAGTGATTATACAAATTTTGTAAATGTATCATACTTAATAGCTTGTAACATGTCAACATTTTATTTGTAACGTGTCACTAAAAATATCAAGTTCAATAAACCTAATTGCAACTAAGCATACGATCGTACATTATTGAATTGCTTTATTCTTCGACCTAAATATAGATGATGTAGAATTATTTTAAGCTTCATATTATTTTATTCGATGGTAATTTTCACGAATGAATTTATTCAAATCGTACGAAACGCCGATTAATTAACGAATATTTGAATTATTTGAGGTCAAGTGGCAAACTTTGTATAAATTTGTAGTAATAAACTCGTAAGGATAAATATTACACAACGATGAAAAAAAAATCTGAGGACTCGAAGATGCGATATCACATTTTTTAGCAATATGAATCATAATACCGCTAGATGAATAATTTTTTTCAGAAATAAATGTAAAATGAGCGCGAGTTGATTAGAATTGTTTTGGAATTTTTTCGTTGCAAATATTGGTAACACTAATCTGAAAAAAAAAACAAATCAGAGCATCTAAAAATTATCATGACTAGATATCTCAATTTGATTTGTTTTCATAATTTAATTAGTTTCCAAGACCCAATACTCATTAAAATTCCAATAAATTGTTTTACTACCCATAATCGAAGGCTAAGAAAAGAAAATTACGTTATTGCATTTTAAATCCCAATTTCAAAATTTATTCATCGCTCATAATTCGTCTGCACTGATTCCAAATTGAATGAAAAGTGGTGGTTTGCAGTTTTTCAAGTTTGCGGTGCCTACTTTTTTCTCGCTATGCAATTGTAATAACATCTCGAATCACTCTCGAATGCACGATGTTTTGTTACTTTCTTGTTTACAGTCCTGCCTGAAATATTTTAATGATACTACCTTAATTGCACACGATGCGGTTCGGCCAATTGGCATACTTTCCTGACTATAAACAAACATATGTATTATTTGTATTTTTCTTAATTACCTATTATTTTTTGAATGAAAAGGTGCCAGAAAAAGTAAGGGACAATACGATGA
This sequence comes from Planococcus citri, assembly GCF_950023065.1. Lineage (NCBI taxonomy): Eukaryota > Metazoa > Arthropoda > Insecta > Hemiptera > Pseudococcidae > Planococcus > Planococcus citri. The sequence goes on from NC_088679.1 coordinate 34,948,222, forward strand.
ATTCGAAGCTTTTTTTGTTGTAAAAAATTTGAAATGTGGTCGATCGGATGAAAAGAAAATAATGAATAGGTACTCAAAAATTTCTGTACTACTTCATACTTTGCAAGGGAAAAAAATTACAACAATTTCGCTGAATAAAATAAGTATATCTAATTCTATAAAATTTTCATCTTCGCTACATATTTTTTTTCAAGTTGAAATGGCCAGTTTCATAAGAAATTTATTTGCGAAGAAAAACACGAGTGCAATACATTATCATTTTTATCACGCATAACCAAACCAAATTGATGTACTCAAAACAGTGAATCCGTGAAGGAAATTATTGCTATACGATTCAAAATAGTAAATTCGTTAAGGAAATTATTGCTACGATACACAAAATGATCTGCGTTTGTAAACAGTTGAAATAAAATTCACAATTTTTATGACAATTTTTATTTCGATTGGAATTTTTATGATTAAAACTGCCATGTTGCATTAATATAATAACATTTCTAGAGCATTTTAAACGTATAATTTGGAGAAAAACAAACAATTTTTAAATTTCAGGCTTTCAGGGAGTATAAAATTTATAAAGTATGCCTACATTGATAGAATTCCCAATAGAAGAGTAAAAAGTCGGCTGAAGATAAATAAAGGATTTATTCTCTCTAGTCTCTAGTTTAGTTTATTTTTCTTCCAAGTAAGTAATCTTTTCAATAAGTAGGTATTCCTATAATTATTTCAAAATGTATGATAGAAAAAATCATTAGGATTCTACTTCAAAATTAGACAATAGGTACCTGTATTTCACATTACTCATCATCGTCCAAAGTTTTTTTTTTGTTTTTTTTTGAGAATCTCATTTTTAAAACAATAAAACATAATTCATGATAATCGCTTCGTTTTTTTTCTTTTTTTAAAAATTCTCAGAGCAGCTTTTGGTGTCGATCGCTCATGCTGCAAAAATCGCGTAATAAGGCGATTTTGAGAAAAAAAATTACCAAAACCTCGCACATTTTCCCTATAAATTTTTGCACATTTTTTTCAGGAGTCGATTCAGAGGTAAATTTCATTAGGAATCGACTGGTGGTTAGAGCAATACGATCGGTTCGCGCGTTTTCTTTCTATGAGCAAAAGTAGCTCAAAAATCGTTGCTTTTTTCGATTTATTTTGCAATTAAATTTCGGTTTATTTTGGGGTCTTATTGATTGAATTTCGTTTAAAAACTGAAAAATCAACTACAAACACCTGAAGTGTTGAAGTGTTTTTTCAGCTTTAGTCTGATATTTTTCACATCTCTGTACACCTATTTTATGTAATTTTAACAGAATTTCATTCCTCTTTAATCAATTTTTCATAATTCTGAACATTTTTTTTTTTTTTTTGATATTTTAAGGTTTTTTTGAGAGATGTTTTGCTTAATTTTCTCGATGTTGCATCAACTTTGGGTCAATTCTAACTGCTTTCACCACAACTTAAGCATTTTTTAAAACAATTTTTGCAGCTCAATTTTTAAAATTTTACATCAAATTAAAGAATTTCAAGCAATTGATTTGTCGCCTCATAAAATTTTTATTCATGATAATTCGAATTTTGATCATTTTTAATCAGGTGATTTTCAAGAATGCGGGGGAAATGTTTGGATCTGATCACAAACGGTCAGGTCTCCCCATTGGGACTGATGACGTCTGAATAATATATAAAATATGGATTTAGGGAATGTCTGGATTTGATTAGGACGGATCTGGTCTGATCAATCAGGTGTGATTAGATCACCTCAAATCTGGTTAAATCCAAAGAGGTACCTCCTATTGAAGCTAGGAAATGGGTAAGTCTGATCAGACCCAATCATTTTTCGCTGCAAATTTTCAAATAATGTAAAGACTTTTGTAAACTTTCTTGCTTTTTTTTTTTTTTTTTTTTTAGTGATTAGGTAGGTAGCCTATTATGCCGATTTTATAGTTGTTATGATATTTTGATGTCAATAAGGAATTTTTTAATAATCCATACAATTTTTGCTAGATTTCAAAAAATGAGATTCCATACATATAGGATGCCTCATGAAAGAAAGCCAGCTATCTAATTGAATAACTGAGGATCCTAAAAAAGTTACAAATTTTCTAAAACGACCAAAAAAAAATTCATAATAATAGGTGAAAAAATTGAATGATAATTTCGAGGCTCAATAAAGGTCACTAAGATTTTCAAAAGTGCGATCAGACACTTTGTTATGCAAACCCAACCACTGTCGAATTTTGAAACAGCTATCTCTCGACATAAGTGAACCAAAGTGTACTGCATATTTTTAGGTTTCAGTTTTTTCAAAATATAATAGGTACTCCAAAGTGTCAAAAAGTGCGACTGAACAGCTAGTGCAGTCATGATTTTATTCACTTTCCATTAGCTTATCACTGCATAAAAACATTTAAAAATTCATTTTTAGGATCATAAAAATTCAAATTCAAAGAAATCATCATTAAAAGCACCAAGAACGTCATAACTACATAAATTTCACGCTCTGGCGCGCCACAACAAACAACACGCGGCAGAACATCCATATAGGTACTCGTAATAGGCCTACATCATAAAATATAAGACCTTCCATCGTAGTAGGTAGAGGTACCACTTGAAAAAACAAACAATTTTTTTTTTGAAATAATGATCTATGAAGAGCATTTGCTTCAGTCTCAGGATTTCGACTCTCAATAACCGTATGCCTCTTACGTAGACCTGCACCTAGGAAATAAAAATCAGAACTTCATAAAATACAGGGTCCCCAGAAATATCGGTCATAGGACTCATAGCTGGCGAAAATTTTTATGAAAAATTTGTTTTTCAGCGCTGAGTCATATCAAAACACATTGATCAATGCTACCAACCCATAATTTTTTTACGAAAATTTTTGTCAGCTACATACCCCATATTTCTGAGCACTCTGTAGTCCTGTACATATAGCAACTCCTATATATGTACGTAAGGACCTACCTACGTATAAGTACATAGGTAAACTCATCGACAGGAAAAATGTATGAAACATGGCTGAGCGTCGAGTATAAATTGCCTGCTGCCACTTCATATATCTGTTCGTGTTTATACGCGTTAAATTACTGTAATCTACGGTAGTTGACAATTAGCGAAAATTTTTCATATTTATGAAAAACATTCAACTTTAACCACTTCGACCTTGTGTTTTCAAACAAAAGGCTAGCGATGCGCATAATGCACAATTTCCTACCGACCGTTATCACGTTATCAGTCGCATGCTAGTAGTAAGGATGACCCTCTGGACCCAACCAAGCGGGTTGCATACCCGGACGGTGGCAGGCGCAAGGTATGCACGCACGGTTGGGTCTAGAGAGACGTAATGTTGTGGGATGCCTAAGAGGTAGGTGGCAGGCATACAGTTTCTCCCCCCCTCCCCTCCCCTCCCCTCCCCTCCCCTCCCCTCCCCTCCCCTCCCCTCCCCTCCCCCCATGAAACATCGCGAATTGGTTGGTGGCAGGTGTATGGTTTTTAAACCACCCTCCCCTCCCCTTCCCTACAAAACCTCTCGAATTGGTTGGTGGCAGGCATATGGATTCTAAACCCCCCTTTCCACCCCCTACCTCTTTGAAACCTTACGAAAGATGGTTTACACTGAAGGGGTTGATTTCTCAACCCCCGGAGGTGGTTGGTTTTCAAAATTTAAATATTTTTTTTACACAAATAAAAAGTAAAGCAAAAAAAAAAAAATGAAACTGAAATGTTTTTCAAGAAAAAATAAAATAAAAATGAAGCAAAAAAAATAAAATCAATATACTGACTTACCAAATGAATCAGGTGTGAAGAGAAACGAACTCGAATGTTGAAAAAAAAAAGAGCAAGAGGAGCACGCAACACGAACACGTCTGAACTGAACGCAGCACACGAGAAGAATGACTGAGATGCTGGAAGGGTTAGGCTAACATTGCCGACGCAGAGCGCGCCACATTCACTTCCCCCACTCCTACTTTTAGATATGTGCACACATTTGATTGGTGGCAGGTGGACAGATGTTGTGTAATAATTCTCAGAAGTTCTAATCTCATCTTTATCTACAGGAAATGAGTTAGCAGCTGGTATTCTTACTAATGATTATTTTATTGTTATGTCTAGCCAGTATTCTTGGAAGTTCTTATCTTATCAACAGGAAATGAGTCATCACATAGCATTCTCTTTAATGGTTATTTTTTTGTTTTGTCTAGACAGTACTCTCAGAAGTTCTAATTTTATTTTACCAACAGGAAATGAGTCATGCAGCTGGCATTCTTTTTAATGATTATTTTTTACTTTTGTCTAGCCAGAATTCTCAGAATTTCTTATCTTATTTTATTAACAGGATATGAGTCATCTGTTTTAAGCCATACTAATTTACTAGTAGACATTTTCTGTTAGTCTTTTACAACACCTTGAACAAGATGGATGCTAGTTGTGATTTAGATGTGAGGTGGAAACACCCATTTGCAGCAATAGTTGCAGGTCCTTCAGGTTGTGGAAAGACACAGTTTGTACTGAAATTTCTGAAGTATAAAAAAGAAATGTACGATGTACAATTTCATGAAATAATTTGGTTTTATTCTGAATGGCAGAGTTGGTATAATGAACATCGAGATATAAAATTTGAAGAAGGTCTGCCCAAAATGAATTTTGAGAATAAATTACCTAGACTTGTTGTTATTGATGATATGATGCGTGAATCAAACAACTCAGTAGTTGATTTATTTACAAAAGGTTGCCATCATAGAAATGTTAGTGTATTTTTTATAACCCAAAATCTTTTCCATCAAGGTAAAGGTCAAAGAGACATCTCATTAAATGCTCATTACATTGTATATTTCAAGAATCCTAGAGATAAAGCCCAAATCCAACATTTAGCTAGACAGCTATGTCCAGAAAATATAAAATTTGTACAAGAAGCTTATAATGATGCAACCTCACAACCTCATGGGTACTTACTTTTAGATTTAAAACAAAATACACCAGAAGAAATTCGATTTAGAACAAATATATTTCCACCTGACAAGAACCATTATGTCTATGTACCAAAGAAGTGATAATTGGGTAGAGTACTTTAAAAAGAGTAGCATTTTGTGAGAAGTGTTCAGTTGATCACCATGTCTCGTAATGTGCGGAATAACTTTGAGGTGCTCCAAGCCCTCATCAAAATGAATCCCAAACAAAGAGCAAATGTACTAAGAGATGCAGATGCGGGCTTAATAATTGCAATATGTGAATGCGCTCTGAACACTTTAAAAGGAAATGTACCTCTAACTCCAGCTCAGAAGACAAAGTTATCGCGATTCAGACGGTTGTTACATACTTTGGTACAGCAACCTCGCAAGTGGAAAAGTAAACGAGATCTTCTTGTACAGAAAGGTGGTGCAATCTTACCTATACTACTTGGAGCAGTTGTTTCCTCATTACTCACACATTATTTGAAGTGAGAGGGAGAAGAAAAAAAGAAGAAAAAATGCAACATGCAAAGAAAATGATACTTATTTCTCCAGATATGCTGTCAGCGCATAAGATTACAAACCCTACTACAAATAGCAGTAATGTACCCAACATTCAAGAATATGAGCCCAGAAAAATTGATCCAGTAGAAAATTTGGAAAAAGAAATGCATACCATTTTAAATGATAAGAGTACTGGAGATCGAGATAAATGGTCAATGTACTATCAGCTATTACAGCGATATTTTCGACATAATGAAGAAGAACGTAAACCTTGGATGCAAGAAAATAGTGGTAGTAATTCGTCCTCTGCAGAAAATAAAATGTCAAATGAGCAAATATTGGAAACAATACCTGTCACAATGCAAAGAAAAGCAAATGCTATGTTAAATTGGATAGGTCGCTCAGATATGGTAAAATGGAATGATGTAGGTGAAGTTAGTATTGGGGGTAACAAAATTTCAGGTTCAAATATTGTTGATTTGATGAGAGATTTATTAAGTAATCGAAAAGCTAATGCACCATTAGGGATGAGAGAATTTTGTACAACTTTAAAAAGACTTAATGTACCAGATACCTTCATAATAAACCGAAATCATTGGGAAACTTATACATCATCAAAATATAGACCAAGTGGTGTAGGTCATCTGTCTCTATCACCTCAATTTGGGGCTACTAGCACTCCTGAATCAACTCTTCGCAATACCAGTTGGTCTTCATTATCGCAATTGAGCACACCTGGTGGATCAGCAAGGAAAACACAGTATCATACTCCTTTACATACACCTCAAGTACCAAGAAAGTCAGGAAGAGACAGAAAGGGGAATCCAAAGTGGGCATCTTTTGTAAGATAAGTGGTAATGGCCAGTAAACAGAGACAGTTGGAAAATATTTACTACAATGTTGAGCAACCTCAAGCATATGCAGGAGTGCATCCTTTATTGAAACGTGTAAAAGGTAAAATTTCAAAAGATGAAGTTATAGATTGGTTAAGATCTCAAGATACATATACCCTATTCAAACCTGCTAGAAAGAGATTTGTTCGAAATCGATATGTAGTTACAAACATGAATGACTTGTGGCAAGCTGATTTAGTTGATATGCAGAGTATGAAAGAACATAATGATGGGTATGCCTACATTCTAACAGTAATTGATGTATTTAGCAAGAAAGCATTTGCTCAACCTTTGAAACAGAAAACTGCAGCCAACGTAATTGAAGCATTTCAAGAAATATTTGATAGTAATGAAGGAAAAAGACCGATTAAACTGCAAACTGACAAAGGTAAAGAATTTGTAGCTAAAGAGGTGCAGAAATTTTTCAAAAACAATGATATTAATCATTTTACTACTTCAAATCCAGAAGTGAAAGCATGTGTAGTAGAAAGATTCAATAGAACACTGAAAACCCACATGTATAAGTTTCTATTTTATCGAAATGATGGACGTTATGTAGATGACTTGCAAGATATGATTGATGGGTATAACAATTCATACCATCGATCAATAAAAATGACACCCAACCAGGTTAATGAAGATAACATTTTGACAGTTTATCAAAATTTGTACAGTAAAACAATGGAGATGCGAAAACCAAAGTTAAATGTGGGAGATTATGTGAGATTGACAAAAAATAAAGATGTTTTTGCAAAAGGTTATACAATTTCATTTACTGAAGAAGTTTTCAAAATTATTAAAGTTATACCTCACACCATACCTGTGTACGAGATTGAAGACTTGAATGGTGAAAAAGTAGAGGGGCAATTTTATGAGAAGGAATTGCAAAAGGTAAATTATAACCCAGATGGTGAATTTATAGTGGAGGAAGTTATAAAAACTGGTGGAAAGGGTGAAAATGCTCAGTGTCTTGTGAAGTGGCGAGGCTATCCGTCGTCATTCAACTCTTGGGAGCCTGCTAGAAATATCAGAAATTTATAAGTTGTTAAAATGGACGACAATAATTTTTATGTCACCCTACCTAGTAATGTGTCAATGGACATGTTTCCGCAAAATACTTTGGCTCATTACATAACAAAATTACCAAGTAGAATTGAGTTGGGTTATGAACAGTGGGAAGTTGCATTGACAGAAGTGATGTATCCGCCTTGTTTTTATAATATAGTAGGAGATGAAGGATGGTTCTACTTGGAATGTGGGACATGTGAAATCAACAATGGTCCTAACCAGCCATCAGAAATATACTATGGTGTGAAGTTGTGCATTCCTGAAGGTATGTACAATAGTAAAGAAGCCTTGGTTGAGAAGATGAACACAGTGGCTATGGACAAACTATCACAATATATTAGTCCTGAAAATGGAGAAAATTTAGAAAGGAAAAAAGTTATTGATATTGACAGTCAAAAAGATAAAGTTAAAATTTATGAATACTCTGGGGATGATGGTAGTATTTCTTTACGAATTCTCAGAATGAGTAAACATTTGAGTAAAATGTTGGGATTTCTAAATTTAGATGATGACGATAAAAAAAATAAAGAGTTTGAAATAAAATGGTTACACAACAATGATGATGATGATGATAAAAACTATGAAGAGTTTGACACTGAAGGGTTACACAACAAAGTTATCAAAATCCCTTCTTCTGAACTTGTAGCACCATTCTACTCTAATATTGACTATCGACGTCCCACCCATGCCTTTGTCTACTGTGACATTGTAAAACCTAATATTGTGGGAAATGCGTTTGCTCCTTTGTTGAGAATAGTAAATCTGGAATCTTATACTAATCGAAAGGTTATCAGTGTTCTGTTCAATACTTTATACTATGTACCTATAGTGAAACGTGAATTTGAAACTATTGAAATACATATAAGAGACGATTTGGGTGAACTAGTGTCATTTGATTCCGGGAAGTTGAACGTGAGGCTGCATTTTCGTCGCTCTCCAAGTCAGCAGCCAAAACAACAGCAAGAGTAATAAGTATCAAATTTATTTAAAAAATGCAAGGTTATGGAAGAAAACATATGGGAGGTAGAGGTAGTGAAGGAGTAGGTCAAATTCTCACCTATGAAGATTATTACAGACAGCAAGCAGGTAATGGAATTTCAACACATTGGTATGTAGGTTCACCTTATCAAAGAGGCCATGGAATTGGTAGTTTCTTGGGTGGTTTATTTAGAACAGCGTTGCCTTTACTGAAAAAAGGTGGCTTAGCTATTGGTAAAGAACTTTTAAATAGCGGGGTGAATGTGTTAGGAGATATGGGCGATGGTGCCAACTTTAAAGAAGCTGTTAATGAACGTTTAGGGGAGGCTGTAAATAATTTGAAACGTAAAGCTACAGATAAGGTAGTAGGCTTCTTTCAAGGAGGAAAAGGGTATAAATGCAAAAGACGCAGAAAATCTCGTCAGTCTAAGAAAGTTACTCATACAAGAAGGTCATCTACAAAGCAACGTGGTCGAGGTGTTAAAAAGACAACAACTACAAAACGTAAAACAACTAGAGCTAAAGTAAATCGCAAAAGGAAGCCAGCTACACAACAGCGCAGACGATCAACAGCTGCAGCAAGTCGAAATAAACGTAATAAATACGATTTATTGGGCGGAGATATTTTCTCACTTTCAATACCATAAAGAAAAATGTCATTCATACACTGCCAATCAGTTGAATGTACAAAATCCGAATTGGATTTGTTTGCACTACCTCCAACACAACTTAGTATTGAACGGGCAGACTTTGTTGAATATAAACCAATTGCAACAATAACAGAAAATGCACCCATTGAATTTTGTATACCAGGCATTCGAGAAGAATATTTGGACTTGGCTCATACTTTATTGTACGTTAAAGCGAAAATTGTTGATGATAAAGGGGAAGCATTCAAAGTACCCAATGCTGATGTTGGCGCTATTAATAATTGGATGCACTCTTTGTTTTCGCAATTTGATGTCACTCTTAATGGTAAGAATGTTTCGTCAGTGAGTGCAAATTACCCATATGTAGCTTACTTGGAAAATTTATTAAATTATGGAAATGACACAATGGCTACAAGATTGGGAAATGTTCTGTTTTACAAAGACACACATGGACACATGGATGGTTTGAAAGATAATAACAAAGGTCTGCTTGCAAGATGGAACCGTGTAAATTATGGTCATGGTGTTGAAATGGTTGGTCAACCTCACATTTCATTCTTCAATCAAGATAAGTTGTTGATTAATGGTGTAGAAGTGAAGATTAAAATGCATAAATCACGAGATGCTTTTTGTCTGCTGTCAAATGGGACTGAATACAAAGCAATAATACTCGATGCATCATTACGAGTACGACGTGTCAAGATTAATCCAAATATAGCCATTACACATTCAAAAATTTTGGAACGCAGTACCTTGAAGTACTCAATTGGAAGAGTTGAAGTTAAAGTACAAACTCTGTCTCAAGGAAGTAAAAATCATACCATTGACAACCTGATACTTGGACAATTACCCAAACGCATAATAATGGGTTTTGTATCAAATGCGGCATATAATGGAGACTATAAGAAAAACCCATTCAATTTCCATCACTATAATTTGAACTATCTATCTCTGTATGTTGATGGGCAACAAGTCCCATCTAAACCTTTGAAACCAGACTTCAAGAATAATTTCTATGCAGATGCCTATCAAACACTCTTCACAGGTACAGGTATACATTTCAATCAAAGTACCCACACCATTACATATGATGAGTATGCAGAAGGGTACTGCTTGTATGCATTTGATCTCACTTCAGATCTGTCTGCGCATGTACCAACACATTGGAATCTTATTCGTCATGGATCAATGAGAGCTGAACTTGGTTTTAGCGAAGCATTACCCGAAGTTATCAACTTGATTTTGTATGCTGAATATGATAATGTAATTGAAATAGACAAAGCAAGAAATGTAACCACTGATTTTGGAAGCTAAAAGGAAGAACACAGATACATCAATTTCAAAGAAATGAATACTACACAGCTGAAATTCAATTTGCTCACTCATATCTCATCATTGCATGAGAATGTTTACGCATTGGACCAATTACCTCTTACACCTGTACCGCTGCCTGCTAATATCATCATTAATTTGGATAAAAGTACACAAGAAGGCAGCCATTGGGTGTGTATACACATAGATGTTGGGAAAAATGCAGAGTATTTCGATAGTTATGGCTTTCCGCCACTATTTTCGGAATTTACATCATTTTTGAAAAGAAATTCCTACATTTGGACTTATAACACACAACCATTGCAAGCTTACAACTCTACAGTATGTGGACAGTACTGTGCTGTATATCTGTACTTCAAATCACAGAATTATTCACTCAAAGATTTTCTATCATTCTTCACTACTGATAGAACCAACAATGACCATGTTATTGTGTACCTTTACAACTTGATATTTCATGGAAGAAGAACTGGTTATCAACACATTACTACCAAACCTATAGTAAATGAGATGATGAAATGCTTACTGGGCAAGAACATACAATTTCAACAAAAATCAGCAGTGACACTATCAGCAGCACCACATATGACTCATTTGTTGATTGTAGATAAAATTGTCAGACAATGAGTCATCATTACACAATTCTTGGAATTATTGCATCATAATTTGAAATGGAACATTCTGGAAGCTGTTCTCTGATTTGTTAATTTTCTAATCACGTGATGTTTAGAAAAAATATAAATAGAAGGAAATTTTGTTCACACAGTTCAGTTCTAATTTGATCGCCGTCGAGTTAACATCTCCTCAGTCATCTCATCAGTGCTTGTTCGTTTTACGTGTGTGCTGGTGTATACCAATTTAACACAATTTGTACTGTAACGTGCCTCGTTTTCTGTTTTATCAAAATGTGTGCTCAAAAAATGGTTGACCTTGCTAGAGAAGCTAATGCGTCTGTTGGTACCTTTATTGGAGGTGTCAGTTCCATTCCTTCTCATCAACAAGCAACTCCAGTTAGAAAACGTAGAGGACGTAAACCAAAACCTCAGAAGATTCTTATCAGTGGAGATAATTGCGACACTTTTGTAACTACTCTGAATAAAGAAGAAGAAAGTGAACAATCTGAAGAAGTTGACTTTTCTCCGGCATCACCTACTGAAGAAGGTGTAGACAATTACGTTGATGATATTGTTCCGCCAGTTTTGAAAAAAAGACGTTTGAATCTGCGTGTCAACAAGCCAAGAAAGTATTTGCTATGTAATCAACTGTATACCATCAATTGGAGCGGAACCAAAAATGTACTCCTTGGCCTGGACATTGATAATGATTTCCAACCTTTACTCAATCTTGTCAAGTACACACATGGAAAATCAACTGGAATTTATTTAAAACAAGAAGAGTTCAATGCATTGACCAGCTCTAACATATTGGAGGTTGCAGACAGATATTTCCAAAGTTTGGATCCAAGTTACAAACCTAGTCCAATCTCAATTTGCAATGGTGCTTGGAAAATAGAATTCCGTAATTTCTACAACAACAAATCAATTTTGATTTCCGAAACTTTGGATGAGAAAGATGCTTCTGAATATTATGCTGACAACATAATTCTTCAAGAGCATGGTTGTAATACCTTCTTACGTCTGAAACCTGTATTTGAAAGCACTTACCATTTGATGACCTTGTACCAAGAAGCAGCTCAGCGTGCAAAGCAGGCCATTTTAGATCTTTGGCAATTCCAGTAGTATTCGCAAAGTCACAGTTGAGCGCATCATCACCAAGTAATATATCTGGATGACCAATTGGGTAAACTCCATATTTGTTGATGTATGGATAGAGCGAATTTACATCAATATATCGAATCTGTTCTCCTGGTTGGATCTTGTAGTACTTCCTGAAACATTCTGTGCGACCACCAAAGAATGCTTCTCTGTTTGATTGTATTCTGATCAACGACTGTTCATCCGACATATATTTCCGCAACGCATCATCGATTGTACATTGTTGCTGTATTTCACATTCCCAGATTTCAATGACATGAGGTTTGCATGGTAATTTTCTCAAATACTCCATCTTCTTTAGAGTATTCTGGTAACGTTGTGCAAGTGTCTCAGGAGATTTGTACTGTTTACCTATAGGTTTGGTGAGCTCCTCTGAGTGACAAAAATGGCATCCATGGAAAAAGCAGCCATGCACTTCAATGGTACCTTCAAAATTCTTTCTCACGACCTCTGTATGCTGACTGTAGCTGGATACCATACTTGTTTTCAAGGTATACAATGTATCTCAAAGCAAGATTTGATTGACGATCTCGCATGCTGTAGGTCTTGAAAGTCATTAGCCCAATGGTATCTTCTGGAAGAAAGTTGGTCCGGTACCCTTTCATACACGCTGATGCTATCGTTGCTGCAGATGTCAATGGGTCTACATGCAACAAGTCTTGAAATAGTTTTTGGAATTTCAAACTTGCCTTTCTCAAAATATCAACATCCGATTTGCAATATTTCTTCATTTCTTCTCTAAAGTTGAACACAACATTGTTCTTACGTTGCAAGTTATGCCACTCCACGAATGCTTTATGATCTTGAGTAGACATTTCATTGGCTCCATATTCATTAATATCTGGAACTGGACCAATATAGCTGTAATTTTCAGGCTTGTTGAAGAAATGAGGAAAGTAGCCTTTTGCTTCTTCTGGGATATCAAACATTTCTGGTAGAGCAGCCAATTTTCTTCCAAAGAAGCACAAAGTGTCTTTTAGACATATATTCTTGTATGTGAGCATAACTATCTTCAAACCATTCTTGATAATGGTAGGCTCCCACTTCCTTTTCATAATCATGTACTTGGCGATGAAATGGTGATCGTAGCCTCCACCATTATGTGCAAACACATATACTTTGCGGAACAGTACTGATTTTTTGCAAATGGTTTCAAATAATTTTTCCACCAGCTCATCACCATCACCTTTGAAAATGTATTCACGTTTTCCACATCTGATGCATTCGTTTTCAATTCCTTCCAATTGGTGTAAACAGCTGGTACACTGATGTTGCATCACACAATAATTGGGAATGTGAATGCCAGTTGTATTGTCAACTCTCGATTCAAAGTCATAGAAAACAAATAAATCCTGATGTTTATCTCCATTTTGAATCACCTGCTTCAGTGGTTGCACATAACACAGGTGACTTCTCTCAACATACTTGTCACAGTTACGGCAAATCATATATCCACATTTGTGTTTATGTTCAAACAAAGTATATGTTTCCTGACAATCTAGGCAGTACTTTGTCACATCGCACATCGACTTGTTATTATCCAATGTTGGCTGTTTGTGTCGGTTGTAACATTCTTCACTTGTAAAGAGGCGTTTACAACCTTCACATTGGCTCTTGTATCCATCTTCGGGTATGCACTGGTCCTGATGATTGCAAGTTTTGCACTTGCCAACACATCGGATGTGTTTATTTTTATTTGAGAAACCGCAATTGCATGCTCTGCAGTAATATGTACATTCAAAAGCGCCTGTTACTGAGGCAATTGCATTATAATGATTATTTCCGAGAAATAAATCAATATAAGCCTCATTAGTGGTTTTTCCTTTGAATAACAATCTTTTTCCAGTGTAATCTGTTCCATCAAAGACAGAGATTTCGTACTTGTCCCTGAAGTACTCCTGGAACTTCTCAACATCTGATAGTGTACCTCTGAAGGTGTTCAAGTCAAATTCGGCATCCATGCATAATTTTACAGCTTCTTCTCGTTGTTTCGTACCAGCGCTGTCAATTCTTACTATCGAACGATACTCTGCTACATATTTCTTGTTTTTAGGATCACTTGCCCTCTTCAGGAAAGCTATCATGGTAACAATTAGGGATGGCATGCTCAAATGCGCGCAACAGCACGATGAGCATTTGCTCAAATGCGCGGACACGCATTTTGGTAATGTGCTCGAGCACGAGCATTTTCTAAAAAAAACTCAAAAAAAAATCTATGGTGGAAAGTCAAATGTAGTGTGTTGTGACCTGATTAAAAGTAAATTAATGATAAAAACTCTGGATTTCTTTTACAAATATGAAATAGTTTTAATTCTCAATTTTCAATGTTCTGCTCATTGTAAAATGTAAATGTAATTTGTGTTTGATGTTCGAGTTTGGTGTAAAGTGAATGAATATCATCAAATCAAAATGCCTCCGATTATAAGCAAACCAAAATCTCAAATTTTCAATTACTTCAACGAAGTTACAGTGAGTGAAGTAACGAAATATAAATGCAACTTTTGTGGCGATATTTATTCGAAGCATGCCACAAGAATGGTCAAGCATGTGATCACCCAATGTAAAAAAGTATCTTCTGAAGTTCGATCAAACATTCAAAACAAGCTCAGTTTTTCTACTCTCGCTTCTGCTACTCTTAAAAAAAAAGAGACTAATCAACTGTTATTATACAAGGATCATAATATCAACTGTGAGTATGAGATTTTTTTGAAATTTTCAAAATCATTATTTCAGTCAATGTATCATGGAATGATTTTATACCAAGTTATAAATTTTTACTTTCAGCTACGACTACGAATCAAACGGTTGACATAAATTCAAATAAGAGTGATGAACATGTTGAAAACTCCGGAGCATCGAATTCTAAATCTAATTCAACATCATCAAAAATTAATCATAACCGCAATCACGTTTCTTTTATGGATAATATCACACCTGAAGAGAATGTGAGTAATAAAATAATTCAAAAAAATCAAAAATGAGATCGAATATTGCATGCTCTTACTTACCTACAATAATTTTCGTGTTTGTGTTTCAAATTATATTTTCCAATGAGAAATTCTCAGCTTGTAAGGTACAAAATATAATATATTTTTTTTCCATTTTGTAGGAAATTCTGAATGGTATGCTGTCAAAGGCAATTTTGGTGACTGGAAGTCCATTCTCATTGATCGAACACAAGTTATGGAAAGAATTTTTTCACCGAATTCGTCCATCGTATATTTTACCAAACCGAAAAGCTATTGGAGGAAAGTATTTGGAGGAACATTATATCAATACTGTTGCAAATGTTGATTCAGAGATCGGAAAGTCTGATATTTTGCATCTTCAGTGTGATGGATGGTCCAATATAAAAAATGAAGGAGTTATAAATTTCGTCTTGAATCACCCAGAACCTGTATTTATTCGCTCAGAATTTACTGAAGATAACTCACACACTGGCATCTATATTAAAGGATTAATTTCGGATATAATGAAAGTATATGGTCCTGAAAAATTTGCTGTCATAATCGGAGATAATGCTAATAATATGAAATGTGCTCAGAACCTGTTAAAAGCCATGTATCCGTTCATTATTGTGTTGCACTGTATTTGTCACACACTAAATCTGCTCTGTAAAGATCTTACCAGCTCGCAATCATGCGCAGATTTCCTGAAATCTACGAACGACGTCATTAATCATATTCGAAAAAGCCAAGTTTTAAATTCGAAATTCAGTGCCTCATGTGAGAAAGCACTTGCTCTATATTGTAAAACAAGATGGGGCACGAATGAAAAATCTTTGAAGCGGCTACTAGATAATAAATTCAATCTCCAAACATTGGCCATTTCTCCAGGAGTTAAAATGGACGCGGAAGTACAACGATTGATTCTTAATCCAGAATTTTGGAAGAATGTTGAAGCGGCTCAAAACGTATTAAAGCCAATTACGTCAACGTTGACGTATTTCGAAGGCGATGGTATACTGATTCATACGGTGTACGAAAAATTGAAAAATATGAAGCTCGATGTACTCACAGCTGTTGAAAAGTTTAAAGATTGTCCGATTTTCTGTGGTGTAACCGAAAAAATGATAAGCGACCTCGATATTCGTTTCTCTGCCATGTTAGAACCAATTCACTGTGCAGCTGCGATGTTAGATCCGCAAACGAAGGGAAAATGTTTGAGTGACGAAGATCGTATGCGAGCTATGGAATTCATTCATTCGATTTTTGAACAGCACCCAATATTCAAAACAGAAAGTAAGAAATATCTGAATCAAAATTCAAAAATAAGTTCTTAATTATTTGAAAATTTATTGTTTCTTTCTCCTACAGATTATATTCAGGTGAATATTGTTCAAGATCTGGCGAATTACTTATCAAACGAAGGTTATTGGAGTCACAGATTTCTGTGGGATGTTGAAAAAATCCAAATAAGTCCACTGAGCTGGTGGAAGGGTCTTTGTGGAACTACTGCGTTATCAAAAATCGCCGAACTTATTTTAACCTCTCCAATCAGCAGTGTAGCGACAGAACGGAGTTTTAAAACTTTCTCAGATACGCATACTAAGAAACGAAATCGTCTAGATTCGAAGAAAGCATCGAAAGTAAGTTTTGCAAACATATTAAGGAAACTTGTTTTCTTAAAACTTGAAATAAATTATGTTACAGTTCGAGCTCAACGTTCTTAAATTACAAAGTGTAGTATACTAGTATATAACTCTGAAAGCTTGAATTTACAATTTTAAATATAATGATAATCGAAATAGTTCGTTTTGCCGGCATTTGCATTACTGAATTATTTATCTATTAACTATTTACTCGGAACTAGAAATCTTGCGTTTGTGCACACCTGAGCCTGAGCATAATCTTGCTAATAATTCTAATTGCTAATGCACTATATAGATTTTAGTTTTTATTCAAAATTGCATTTTCACTCAGTTTTGTGTGTATTTTTTTCTTCCCATCATATTAACTTCTAAAGGTCGTATTTGTAAGTCACAATTGGAAACTGGAAGAGCGTAGATGTAATCCGAAACCTAAGCGAATTAAAACTTCTAATCAAAGTGGTACAAGTACAAGCTCATCCACTCAGGAAACTGATAAGACAAACGATAGCGATACGAATTCTCGTATTTCTCTTACAAGTATAATCAAACAAATTTATCCTTTTTCCTGATCGTTTTCCTTCACTCTTTATTTTTGTACCTGTCGCCTTTAGAGCATAGCATGCGAATTTAGATTGCAATTGTGTTGTGTAGTAGGTAATGGGTATTGGGGTATTGCTAGGAGCATGACTGTAGTGTAGTTTGCTTTTATTTGACTAGAATCGAATCGTTTGAAGAATTCGTGATTGGTTCCTTACTATTTTCTTCTTGTTATTGAATTATATTATAATGTTCATTTTCAGGACCGCAACGAAGTAATGTTAATGGTAACAAAGTGCCAGTGCCAGACCCAGAACCTCAAGATTCAGACATTGATGACGATCTCATTGAGGCCAATCATTCCAATACTGAATTGACAGATGAAGATGACGACGATTACGATTATATGGATACAGAATCCGGTGAAAACTCCGATGACAACGATGCAAATATAGAAACATTTGATGTTTATTTAGATGATTGATTTTATTGTTATGTGAGCGTTGAATTGTCAATATATTAAACGTAACCTGTGTACTGACCTTCTACATATACTTGTCAAGCAGGGGGGTACATAATATTAGAATATGCTTGCGTGCTCGAGCATATGCGCGCATATGCGCGCATGCGCGCACGCAAAACAAAGTGCGGGCGCATTTCCCATCCCTAGTAACAATTGCCCGTGCTAAACATAAATTATCATCATTTTGAATCTTGATGATGGAGTATTTATGTGTTTGGCAATATTCATCAAATGGTAGTAATGATAAGTTATAACGATTCTTCTGGCCACTTGGAATCTCAACTCTGGTAATTTTCATCTCCAATGGCTCCTTCAGCATGAAATGTTCATTGCTTTGAACAATTTTTTCTACTTCTGCCAGCACTATATCTGTGGTCAACTGCGAACGTTTTCTGAATGTTACAAACACAGGCTTCATGTATGATTGGTTACCTAATGTAACACCAATCATATCATCTTCAGGTACATCATTCAGATGTTTTTCCAAAATTGAATCGAATATCTTCTGGATGTGTTGACGAGGGTCGCTGGCTATTGGTTTAATCTGAATCTTCATTTCAGTAGCATCTTTCTTAAATTGTTTATTATGGCAAGTTGTTGATGATAAGACTTCGTACATTTGTTCAACAGTATCTGCACTTTTATTGTTACTGTCATTATCAATGATGTTACTGCTGCTGCTGCTGTTGGTGTTGGTATTATTTTCAAGTTCGTTGTTGTTGTTGTTGTTGTTGTTGTTCTGCTGTGTACTAATACCACTTGTACTTGCACCAGGATCAGGTAGGATATGAATCCAGCTATCATTAGTTGCATTGTTGTTTCCACTTCCACACATAACAACATTATCATTCTGGTTATTTGAGAAAGTAGTAGTTGTAGTAGTAATAGTAGGCCTTGCATCATCAATCACATCCAGGGCAGTGAGCATCCATTCATCATCTTCACTATCAAATTCTATTAAAAAAAAAACAAAAAAAATTACTCACCTGTTATTTTTTTCAAAAAAAATACCCAATACCAAAATTATACAAAATCAAGTTTCACTTACCAATTCTTTCAGATGCCATTGCTCTGTATTTAAAAAAAACGCGAATCACAGTATAATTTAAAAAAAATGAAATGGTAAAGTATATACTTTTAAAAAAAACAGTTCAAGATTAATACACAAAAAAAACGAAATACTGTAAACTCTTTTAAAAAAAAACAAAACGAAATTACTGTGTATATACTTACAAAAAAAAACAGTTCAAGATTAGTACAAAAAAGTTTGAGAAGAAAGTTCAAATTTGACAAATCACAACACAAAAAGATTTCACTGAACTACTATAGCGCACTACATACTAAGCACAAAAGTAGAACTTCACTGAAAGCCACCAGGCTACAAACTGACCACTTTAAACATTTGCAGCTTATTTTATATACACCTGAATCAGTATGATTGGTTGTTTCCATACCCCCGCTCAGCATGATTAAGGCACATCAGCCAATCATCAAATAATCCACTTCAAATTTCATGCTGATAAGATAAGAACTTCTGAGAATGCTCACTAAATTAATATAAGTAAAACTAATGACTAATTTCCTGTTGATAAGATAAGAACTGTGAATACTGGCTAGACAAAACAAAAAAAATAATCATTTGAGAGAATGCCAGCTGAATTACTACTCATATAAGTTGAAACTGGTGACTCATTTCCTGTTGGTGAAATAAAATTAGAACTTCTGAGAGTACTGTCTAGACAAAATAAAAACAAAAAAAATAACCATTTAAGAGAATGCTAGGTGATGACTCATTTCCTGTTGATAAAGATAAGATAAGGAATTCTGATAAAATTGGCTAGACAAAAGATTAAAAAAAATAACCATTAAAGAGAATGCCAGCTGTTGACTCATTTCATGTTAGCATGATAAGATAAGAAATTCCAAGAATACTGGCTAGATATAGCAATAAAATAATCATTAGAAAGAATACCAGCTGCTGACTCATTTCCTGTAGATAAAGATAAGATTAGAACTTCTGAGAATTATTACACAACATCTGTCCACCTACCACCAATCAAATGTGTGCACATATCTAAAAGTAGGAGTGGGGGAAGCGAATGTGGCGCGCTCTGCGTCAGCAATGTTAGCCTAACCCTTCCAGCATCTCAGTCATTCTTCTCATGTGCTGTGTTCAGTTCAGACGTGTTCGTGTTGCGTGCTCCTCTTGCTCTTTTTTTTTCAACATTCGAGTTCGTTTCTCTTCACACCTGATTCATTTGGTAAGTTAGTACTTGATTTAATTTTTTTATTTGCTTCAGTTATTTATTTTTTTTTGAAAAATATTTCAATTTTGTTTTTTTTACTTTACTTTTTTTTGTGTGAAAAAATATTTAAATTTTGAAAACCAACCCCCTAGAAATCAACCCCTTCAGTGTAAACCTTCTTTTGTGAGGTTTCAAAGGGGTAGGGGGTGGAAAGGGGGGTTTAGAAACCATACGCCTGCCACCAACCAATTCGCGAGGTTTCGTTGGGGTAGGGGAGGGGAGGGAAGGGGTGATTCACAAACCAGCTGATTCGTAATGTTTTGTAGGGGTGAGGTGAGGTGAGGTGAGGTGGGGTGGTTTGTGAAACCAACTGATTCGTAAGGTTTTGTAGAAGCGTGGGGAGGGGAGGTGGGGTAGCCACGCCCCTGGTGTAGTGGAGGGGGGTAGCCACGCCCTGGTGTAGAGGGACATACCTACTACTCATGCTTACGTGTTTATTTTGGAATCATTGAGAGGAAAATGAAATTTACGTCCTTGTTTAACATATTATATTACTCACATTCGAATGTAGTAATTTCGCAAACTCGATAATTACTACTTCGCCATTAACATTTTATTTCACGGTACATTTTAATCGTCGATTAATATATAGGTACACTTTCGACTCAATGACACGGAAAACAAAAATAGTTGCAAAAATCTCGATTAAACGAACGATTTACATAGGCGCCTTATCCTCTCCTCTATATACAGATATAAGTATAATGACTGCGACTCCCAAGTTCATTGGGTGTCTTGGAAGACAAAACATTACGAAGATCATTCACATTAATTTCGGAGCAATGAAACGGCCGAGTACAATGAATTGGATTCTCAATTTCATGATCATGATCGACAACTCGTATTTCAAGATCATCGTCGTGGTCTCCGAAACGTTCTTCTTCATTGTTAACGTCCTCTAGCAAGGTAAATCTTCGACTAACGTTCATTTTCCGCGAACGCCATACGAACGTAAGTATAATACCTACCTAATTATTCGTAATACAGAGGAATCTGATGTTGATGAAGGTGCAGTGGGGATACCTATCTTATTGCAATTACAAACCAAACACTAGGAGTACAAGACATAATCACCTATGCAAATTTTCAACATGTGTTTTCATAAAAAATTCACACTTATTGAATAATTTTTGTGTATTTTTCCATTTCTTTTTAAATATTTGTATAAAATTATACTACGAGCGAGCTTTTTTTTCTTCATATTAAAAAAATGTAAACAACACGAATTCGTTTCGTATTGCATATTTTTTTCTACATACAATATCACGAATTTAACAAAATATTTCAAATTTAATCTCGCGTACTAACTCGCAGTAATTTCAATTTTCACACAAGTAAAATTTCAAGGTCTTTAGTCTGGAGCTGTAATTGCCCTAGTTATGAAAAAAAATTCATAAATTAGCTCTGAAAAAATTCAAAGCGTGAAACATGAGTCTTTTTGAAATTACCTACGTAACCGATCCGCACAATGAATAAGATACCTACCTACTTAATTTAGATACCTTATTTTTAAAATGAGATCGTCGAACCACCTCACTAGTGACGTAGATTTTTTAAATTTCAAAGAAGACACAAAACAATTACTTACCCGTTTGTTAACGAACAAATATTTGCTATTTTTTTAAAATTTTTATTATGTTAATTTTTTTTTTTATCTTCGAGGAAGCAAATTTTTAGAATGAGTACTTGTATGAGTTGTATGTATAACTTGGAAATGAACAAACTGAACGTGTAAGTAATCGCCAAGTTAGACCGAAGTAAAAACAGGTTCTTAATCAAACAATACCCTCAACCTAGTCATCAACACTTTGGAATACATGAAACCTGCCGCCGTAATGTAGGCTAATTATGCCATTACAATTTCAATAAACGTAATACAAATTTGAACTCGGTTACATATAAAGTCGCAATACGATCATTACAAAACGTTACAATTAAGTGCGTATTATAAAATGAATATTTAATACGTACAGGCAGAAATATTTCAAATTGATTAAAGCCTGCTGAGCGTAAGAGGAATGTGCTAATATAGAAAATGCGTGAAATTTTAAAAAAGGAAAGCCATGAGGAATCGAA
Source organism: Planococcus citri (assembly GCF_950023065.1). Lineage (NCBI taxonomy): Eukaryota > Metazoa > Arthropoda > Insecta > Hemiptera > Pseudococcidae > Planococcus > Planococcus citri. The sequence continues at coordinate 34,970,407 of NC_088679.1, forward strand.
ACTGCATTAACTAGGACTAGAAATACCTACTTAATAAATATCTACAACCTCAATAGATAAGTTTCTTGAAAATTTCAAGAGTGCTATAGTTAAAAGTACAGAATTTTTTTTTTTTAATTGAAAAGTTCATTTTTTCAAAAAAAAACTTTGCGAACATAAAGTTGATGCACTGAATAAGATTTAAATTTAGTTTAGCCTGCAGAGACAAACGTTTTTTAAAAAATTATCATAGTAACATTTTGTGGCAATTGTGGCTCAAAATTATAGAAAAAGCATTAGTTAGAAAACAGAAACTGTTTTCTGTATTTATACTTGAAAAAATGATCAAGGGTAACTTAAGAATTCAATAATCTTGTGCCAAATTTTCAAATGTTAGCGTCATATCATGCTGACCAGCAATCAGTAACACTCTAAAAATTACAAGTTATGTGTTAAAAGTTTCCAAAATTAAGAACATGAAGTCACCAAAAATTTACCATAAATTATCAGTATCCAAGGTTGTACAAAAACGTGTTAAAAAAAATAAAATAAACGTTAAAAAACAAACTTTTTTTTGTTTTAAAACAGTTTTTTCCTTGTTAAAAACTGTTTTTAAAACACGTTTTAAACAAGTTTAGAGTGTGTTTTAAATACAAATTCATGTGTTTTGGATTCAGATTTTCAAATATCCGTTATCCAGTCATCAATTTTTAAAATTTGACGTAATAAAGTTGCTATAAGGCTCAAGAAATATTGAAAAATTGAAATCAAAACACAAAATTTGTAAAAGTACCTACAAGAAGAAAAGTGAAAATCTAAAAATACAATTCACTCAATTAAATGAAAATAAATAAATAAAAAATTCCATTTTTTCTACAAGAAACTGGAAAAAAAGTGTTTTTTTTTTATAGAAAATTGGAGTTGAAAAAGAACACGTCGGTTTAAAAAAAAAAACGATTTTAAACATTTTTATTGTTTTTTTTTTTTGGTTTAAAACACTCTTTTGTTTTTTAAAATTTGTTTTAAACGAGAAACTTATAATCGCTAAGTAATTATTTATAAAAAATTACCAGTTATTTTCGAGAAAAAATCCAGCATTGTCCGAGAAAAAATTCCAGTAATTTACGAAAAAATTATTCGTTAACGATTTACGAAAAAATACCAATAATTCGCAAGAAAATTCACGAAAAAATTAGGTACCTATTAACACTTGTCTATCTAGTTTTGTATGATTAAATTAAAATATACCTAAGTATACAGTTTTATCGAAGTTTTTAAAAGTCAGACAGCAATTTTTCAATGTTCTTAAAAGTCTCCCATAATGTCAAAAATTATGGCTATTTTTTCAAATTTTCAACTCTGCAGACAAAATGTTGCTTCTTCCATTTTATGTACCAGTACCTACTCAACATATCTACATTACCTACTCCTGAATTATTTTCGTCTACAGTAGGTACCTATGTAATATCAATTGAACAAATATCGCTTCATCATTCTCGAAACAATTTATTCGTATTCAATCATATTTCAAAATTCCTACTTGTTTTCAAAAAAAAAAAAAAATTGTAATTGGTTGCAATTAAGTAATTCCTTTCGTACCTTAAATTCTTGCATTAACAATAAATAAAATACCATATACTACACCTCCTCATTTTTCTCTCCGCTCTGGGAAAATTTTCCCACGTAAATACCAACTTAATTAATTTATTGTCGAGTCGATTAATTTCTTTATTCAAGTACAAATCGATCATATAACTCATAAAGGAATATAAGAACGCGTTTGTATTCGTAAAATAATACAACACAATATTGCAAAACTTTCATCGCAAATATTCCACTAACCTATTAAACGCTGTGTAATATTAATTTATAATAATTCTTCATATGTTATTCTTAGAAAAAAAATGCTGAAGGAAAAAAAGAAATAGATACAACCATTACCAGCCAGTCTATGCAGCAAAAACACCACCATCGTGTAACCCGGTAATACATATTCTTGAACTTTATTCTTAGAATTCCAAAGTAAACCCATCAAGGTAACATATGTGTACCTATGTACCTATCTATTAATGCATAAAATCAACCATATGTCCAATTGTTTATCATACCTACCTACGTCACTAAATTGCAATATATAGATATCTACATTTATCCACTAAGGGGAAAAGTATAATTCCAATTTTCAAACACAAGAAGTCGTTTTAAGTTTGAGTAATCCATCTGAACATAAATGTTGTCCCCATATCGAAAACCTTTTTAGAAATAGGGTGTTCACGTTTCAAGTCTATTTTGATTCTTTTGAAGGGACATGACATGGACATTTATTTTGAAAATTGGTTTGAATATAACATTGGCATCGATTAGGGTACTCTATCTACACAAAAATGTTTCTGTGATGAGTTTCGAATGGAATAATTCACCTAATCAATTCAATTTCATCATAGAACCTTTTATGATCATCTTATTACTCGTACTACAAACGAAAATTAGGGCTGAAGATGCCAAAATAGACATTAATTGTTACCAAATCGAACCCAAGTCCTGATTGATAGGTACGTATAGCAGATTTTAGTTGGGACACCTTGTTAATTTTTTTCACAACGAGTCGTTAAAATTGGATAAATCAGACGGGTATAATTTAAATATTTGTAGGAAAAATAATAAGCTAGTTATGATACAACCGATAAATGATCTTCGCCAAGTCCACTTCACATCGATTACACAACACCATCGATTTCCTGTAATTTCCTACCTTCATTCCGGCGAGAATCTCGTACATGTTTAGTAGGTCGACAATGGAAAGATTGTTTACAAACTCTATAGGTTTACGTTTGTTTGATTGTCCTAGCCATATAGGTACGCCCATTATTTAAATTTTTCATCCGCGATGCTTTAGTTATTTAGCAGACCAGCAATCATTTCCAACCCTGGGATAAAATTGCAACAATTTCGAATGCAACAGGAAATTCCATTCTCGATTCCATTAGCTACGAAGTCAACGACTTAATCATTCACCTACAGTATAAATACAATGACTAACTAAATAGGTACCTAGATATATTAAATAGGTAGATATCTACCGATTCAAATCATTCTACGTGCCAAATTTCAGATCACATTTATTCTTATCTGTTCGTACATATATTACGTTCCATAAGGTGCACTAAAAACCCTGACGAGCATTCGAATACCAAAGGTCATACACCTACATCCCATCAGTAGGAGAGCACGTACCTGGAAGCGTTTCAGTGAACTTGACGTGATATTCTTTTCATTTAGGTAGGTATTATTACGAACGTCCGCAAGTCATGCGCAAAAATTAACACATACTTGACTCGTGTGTAGTACTGAAATACGTGTCGATGTATTTCGAACCAATAAAATATCTAATTTATAACACTCGAATTGATCGTTGCAATATGGACGTTTCTTTTTACACTAAATTTACGTAAACTCGATAAAATTCACGTTTCTTTTACAAGACATAATGCGCCGACTTAACATTCAAGGTTAAGGCAGACCAAATGTGAAGAAAAAAAATCTATCAGACGTCGAGCTCGAGATGCCCTTCACACTGTATTATTTTGTTTATAAGTTTCAGCATCTAGACTGTCCAAATAATAAACACGAGGGAAAAAGTTCCAAAAGTATTTTCAAATCTGTACCGTAGGTATAATAACGGAACCTGTCTTGTTTTTGTGAACTATAAACATAAACGAGAGTAAAAATTGAAACTTTAGCCTAGGGCAAGTAATACTAGCTACCTATTAAACTTGATCTGGTACAGCTTGATCAAAACATACTGTAGGTAAATAGAAGTGCAGACATTCATGACTTGGGATACCTATATCTACGTCGAGGGATACTCGTATTTGAATACTCCGTAATATAGTAATATACCCTACCTTTAAACTGGATTTGATGAATGGGATGTTATAAGCCCCCCCAGGTGGAGTTTCAAAAGGGAATTTCAAGGGTACGAATTATACTTTTTACTTCGTTTAAAAGAGACGAAAAATAGATTCAGTTGTTACGTTAAGAAAAAGTAAGTAATTGGTATGCAAAACGACGAGACGATAAAAAGATTTCGGAGATGAGGAAGTGAGGCAGATACCTAGATTACCAACGAGTATTTCGAAATCAGTTTACCTACCTACGATGTAAATATTTTGGTTACTTTTGGCCGTAACTAACTCAAAGTATGGCTCTGGGTATCGAAAAAACGGCCAAAGAAAAAAGCAAGATTAAATTGGATTTTGCAAGGACGATCTAAATTAAATAAATGGAAAAAATATAAAGGCTCCAGGCGACGAGCAAGAGGTAGGTAGAGGTACAAGACGGTATTGTCGAGAGACACGTGAACCTTGACCTTTCTCGTACCCGCGTTAGCCCGTGTTGATTTTTCGGTCATTTTACAAACTTACGATGTGTTGAGAATTCTGAGAAATTCAGCGCCCAAGTATTGAAATGTAAAAAAATAAGTACCAAGTGAAAATTTCAAAATTCGTAGTAGAAATTTTTAATTGCTAGAAAATACCTCCGAAATTTTCTCTTTGCTCCGGTCTTGGTCAAAGATTAGAGATCTAGTTCGCTTTATTTCCAAGTTGAAGAGATAACCGAACGATTACCGATGAAAAAAAAAAATGAAAATGAAAATTAGGTATCGGGTGTAGAAGAATTGATTCAAAAATTGCGGTTGGCCTCTTACGTACCTAGGTAATTCAATTGATTTTTCTGAATCACTAAACAACAACATTTCGAAGAACTGATAAGTAATAATTTATTGCATTCAATAATAAATCTGCGAAACTTCAACAGATAGGTACATAGATATAGGTAAATAATTGTAAAATAGACGTACTTTTAACACTCAATAGCTGAGTAATGGTAATGACTATATCGGCCAGTCACAAAATTTACAAGAATAATAAAAATCCAAATAAATTGTTTAATTCTGAGAGAGAAAAATGAAGACGAGTAGGTAATCAATTTCTATGTAGGTAATCTATTCCTTTGAAAATTTGATGAGTGAAGGTGCTGGTAATAAAGGAATAGTTATTGGAAGTTCGATGTAGGTAGTTATTGCCTATCAGAACAAAAATTTGCCTGTGACGCACTCAAAGGAGCATCTACCCAATGATCCCTGTAGATATTCGTTTTTCTGAACTTGAAATTGCAGAATCGGAATTTAAAGGAGAAGAAAGGACGTTTTCAAAAAATACACACGCGTGAATGAATTTTTTTCCACTTTTGAACATTTATCGCGGGGTAACTTTTGAAGATGGTCAATCAACAACCACAAATTGTTCTAATCAAATTGGGAGGCTGCAGCAATAAATTTACTATACAGTTTGAGACTTGGCTGAAAATTCGAGCTTATCGCTCCTGTAATTTTTATAACGAGCTACCTCGAACAAAATCTTGTAAAAATTGAGCGATTGAGGGAGAGAGGGGTCATTCGTGGAAATGTCAAATAAATCAGCATTCTATTAAATATTTCCTCATTTTCCTAATTCTATAAAAATTTTCAAAAATGGATATGTTTATTGAGTCAAAAATAAACTGCAATTTTACAAAAACTTGAAGGGCTGTTCAATAGAGTTCAGAATTCCACGATCTTAGAATCCCATCACCATTATGGTCAAAAAATCATCACATGCCCTCGATGGTAATGGGAACAAAACGATTGCCCAAAAAATTGGAGTGAGTGCTTACATAGCATTTAAAGAAATAGCAGAATCTTTTTGGTTCTCAATCCACAACTCGATATATTTACCTATTCTTTAAAATGAAAAATTTCATACAATTAAGTAGGTACCAAAAGTATCTATTATTATCGCGTTTTGAGTATAAAATTAGACTTAGAAAAGGAGAGACTCTTTTGTCTTTTGGATCATCTCGCATCACTTGCAGTTTTTGAAAAAAAATATATAGGTAGGTATCAACAATAGGATCTGTTACATGATTAGGTAATTGATTAAATAATAAATTCATCTACCTATCTAGAAAAAATAAACCATTTTGCTGTAGGTACAAAGCTTTATCTCCTGAAAAAAATTACATTACCTATGCAACTACATATTTGTGTTCGGGTTGAAAATGGGCTTAATCGATACTGTAGACCATAAAACAAAAAACAGAGTGGGGGTTTTCAATTTGAGTTGTTTTTGTGGTCAGAAGAGAATGATCAAAGTTGCAAAAATGACTGTTTTTGCCCTACTTCACGAGTTTGTAGCGACATCAGTATTGTTTTACGAAAAAAACCAAAGTCATTTTCGGATTCTACGCACTTTTTAAGTAAATTACTTTCCCCTATTTTTGATTTTTAAAGTTTCAAGCGCATACGGAAGATTTTTATTTGTATAATTATTTTAAAACTAAGAGCGAGCGACTCTGGCGTTACTCCACCACGTAATCGTGGCGCGGAATTGTGTTCACTCGGAGTTCAAATTGAATTTTTCGTATTTAGAAAAATTAGTTTTATACGTTCGAAACTTCGAAAATCAAAAATCGGGGAAAGTAGTTTACTTAAAAAAGTGCGTAGAATCCGAAAATGGCCTTGGTTTTTTTCGCAAAATAATACGGATGTCGCTACAAACTCTTGAAATAGGCCAAAAACGGCCATTTTCGCAACTTTGACAGTCTCTCATCCTGACCACAAAAACAACTAAAATTTAAAAAACTTACTCTATTTTTTGTTTTAGGATCTAAACTATCAATCAAGCCGATTTTCAACCAAAACACCAAAAAAAAAAAAAAGTCAAAAAAAGTTGCCTAGTGTTATCAGGAATGCTCTATGTGGATACCTGTGTGTATTTTTTAGCGATAAAAACCAGTTTGATCAGATACCAGAATTCTACGCAAAATTTTCCATAGATTAAGTTGAATAAATTTTCTCCTCCATCTAGGTAACATGAAAGAGCAATTGATCCGAATTTATGGAAAAATTTTCAGGACTGTCTTCTCATTGTCATGTTCAGCAAGAAATGAAGAGGATCTGGATTTCAGCAGGTTTAGAATCCAAGAGAATCTGCGTGGGGTAGTAGTTTTTGAAAATGGATTCTAGATTTGACTTTTAAAAAGACTTACAAGGTTTTATTGAAATAAGTTGATGAACGAAATACAAAAAGTGTTCAAAAAAGAGATTTTAAAAAACTCCAAAATCCAGATTATCGAAAATCAGCCAAAATCCTGCAAAAAGGACACATCTATAAGGTACATAATACATATTTATAAAATCTATTCATTTCAATTTACTTTTCAGATTCTAGTTTACTAAGACTCGTGCAACTATTTAAAAACTGCCGTTCTAAAGGATTCGAACACGTCCAAAAATTTGATAGGTACCTATCTTGCAACCCTATTTCTTACAAGTGTTCTTCGAAATTTTTAGTCCAACTCCAACTAAGTATAAAAAAATCAAACCAATCGTGCCAAATTTCAACACAACCACGCAGCCATCAATCATACCAGACACTCGACCGGTCAATGAGATTAATCAACTTTGGTTGAAGGGGAAAAAAATCACGAGGCAGTGATGGCAAATAAAACGATCTATGTGCACTAATTTGATATGTCGATGTCGCTATCTTTCAATACTCATTGAAACATCAAAAGGTTAACTAGTTCTAAGTAAATTAGTATGATGAATCATTGCAAATTAATATTCAATAACGTGTGCATAACTGAATAAGTTAAATAACTCGAGAAGCGTAAATTAGTTATTACAATAAACCTCTTAAGTACCTTCATACGTAGATATTATATTTTCAACACCACGTCAGAAAAGACAAAAAAAAACATCATAAAAACGTTCGATTAGTATTTTAAAAATATCGTATTAATTTTTACGCTATATGACGACTAAGTAGGTACCTAAGTATAAGTTACAGTCACGATCTTCACAAATGAGAAAAATCATCTTTAAAATAACTTCTGTTCTTAGGTAGGTAGGTATACCTAAAACATTCTTAGAATGATTGAAAGGTGTGTAAAATTTTCAGCAATTCTCTCTCAAATAAAAGTGCAATATCGACCTCAAATTATTGCAAAAAAAACCAGCTGACACGAGCATCACGATTTGTATACTTTCATGACGTCAATGTCCGAGGTCCCCATATAATTTCACCATAGCAAGGAAAACCCAAACCTGGACTAGGTAGTATCGAATTCTCAATCTGGAACCGGTTCATTAAACACGTCCTATGTTAATATGAGACTCCTTTACTGAAAATTTGCAGTTATATTCTTAGATATGCTAAACAATACGAAATTCGCGTACTGATAGCCTGCGAGATTGTTTTAAAAACAATAATCACGTAAGTACCGACATATCAACTGTGAGGTCATTTGGCTCGAGAAAATAAAATAAAACCTGCAGGGAAATACGTTCATCAATTAAAGCGTCACATATTGGACAGGACAGGCAAACGTTTAATCCGTTTTCAGCCTTGAATGAAAACGCGCTTTTCACTGGCAATAGGTGAATCTATAAACCTTAAATGAATAGATATCGCAGACAAGTAATTTGCTGGGTCATGTTACAGGTGAATTTGTACAATCTATTACCTATACAACAACGCGACTCGAGCATTGCTATGAATTCGCGGTCGTCTTTGATGTAGGTAAATTTACATACCGTTAATGATCTTTTGAAAGATAGGCTTCGCTCGAGTTTCGAATCAACTCCGAATTCCACCGAGAAGTGAAAATTTTAGGAGTCATTCGAAATTGCCAACAATTCGTAAAAAAAAAAAAATATCACAAGCTTAATCTAATATTAGGTAATTGAAATACCTATTTATGCATAGGCTACGACTACGACACTTGCGTGGGATTATACGAGATACTCGTATTTAACCAAGTGAACTAATGCCCAGACAAAAGATATGATACATTTTTCAAAACGAGGTAATTTACCCAGAATATTTCCAATTGAACTCTCGTTGAACTTATCTACCACTTTTTTTTGCATACGTTGATAAAATTTTCAGCACCAAGTCCCCAAATATGTGTGGTGAAAAGTCGTCAGTAACGATGAAGTTTTTTTTTGTCACATGATGAATTATCATTTCAATAGGTAAGTACTTTTAATGACACATTCTAATCTTACGAACGATTTAAGCCACTCCTCGGCATTAAGCATTCTTTTTTATAAACCCGTACAGTAGTAATAAGAAATTATCGTCTCGTTGTAAGTAATTAAGTAGGTAATATGACAAGAAGTCTTCGTCTTATACTTAGACTCAACAACGATGAGAATTGTATCTCTTGTCACATAAAATGTGATAAGATAATTAATGTCGTATGACGATAAAAAAATATATAAAATTTCGGATTTTATATCCGAAGAATAAATATTTGAAAATCGATTTTTCAAAATATAAGAACAAAGATATTAAATTTTACCGCCGAATAGTGGATTACCTACCTATCCTACGAATTGATAATTTGAACGAGTCTGATATATTTTTTTCAATATCGTAACAGCAAATCGATAAACCGTGGGCAAATAATTTTATATATCTACTTACCTATTATTAAAAAATTTCACGGTGAACGAAAATTAGTCGATTATTCGCGTTGAATTAATAAAATTCATTTCAGTCTCGTAATTAGCCTATAGCTTATGCCCAACGATATGAAGCAGAAGTGGGTACCTACGAGTACACTTTACCTAATGCAAATTTATTATGTTATCGTCACCAGCTGTTTAGAAAAGTGGTTATTCAAACGTTACCTACTTAATACGAGGTGATTATAACTTGCGTAAAATTGAGTAAAATGGAGTAAACTGAACACGAATGAGATAAATACGTACGAAATCTGCGCAATTTGATAATTTTAAAGTCAGTAAATAGGTAATATAGGTACTTATTTTTAGAAGTTTATTCTAAGAACTAATTGCATAGCCTACATGAATAACCAACTGTCATTTGAATACAAATAAAAGTCTGAGTCATCTTTTTTTCAGTGATATAAAACTGAAGAAATAAAAGCATCGGTGTTTACTTTTTTAGTTTTTTTTTTTAAATTCGAAAAATTAAATTGAAAAGTTGTCACTGTTATTGTCATCACTTATGGTAGATTTTTAATTAATTCGAAGAAGTATTTTAAAAAAACGCACCATCCAGTGTGCAATAAATAATTATTGTATTTCAACTCCATCGTCAAAAAATATTTTTTTTTGGTCATTCAGGAGCCTCCACCGAGTTTTTAGGTACATAGGTACCTAAATTCAAAAATAATTTCAAATTACCCTAAACAAGTGAATTTTAGCACCAACCTATAACTTTGGCTGATGTCAATGGAGTTTGTTAGTGCCCTCTCAAACGTTTTCATCTATCATCATGGAATTCCACATGTGTAGGTATCGACTCGACATGTCAGTTCAAAATTGAATTTTTATTCTACTTGTAAATCCAGAAAAAATACAAAAAATCTTTAGAAATTGTTTTGGAAATTCAGAACTTTGGAATGGCCAAAGATTACGCAATTTTTTAATCTAACGAGTAATAAATAATAATAAACTTTTGAAAAATTCTCTGTTTAATATTAAAAAAAAAAAAAAAAAACTATCTATATCCATTCTGAAATCTCATGATAATCTTTTAAAATACGAGTACTCGAGAAGATCGAGCTAATCACAGTAATTTTCAATTTTAAGGAAATTTGAAAACTTGCGTATGAAAGCTCCAGAATGGCTCAAAAAATGTTGTTTTTGAGTTTGAAGGTTAAAATTAAACAATTATTGTCACGCTAGTTTGTTTAGTTTGAAACAAAAGTGATTGCATAATGTAAGTTGATATTGGTCATAATAAAGTCATAATAAGTATAGGTAACCGTTTTTTGGGAAATTTTTCGAATGTTTCAAAATTCGCCAAAAATCCGAAATTAAATTTCACAGCCTGAAATTTTGGTTACGAGGGACTTTCCTAAAATTGTGAAAGGGGTGCCTCCAGCTGTCAGAAATAAAACCAGATGTCGTTTTTAGTGTTTTTTTTTAATCCTCGAATCTAAGGTTTTGAGAGTGAACTGGTATTAGAATGGGAATCAGCGTCTGTCTAATCCCTTTTTCTAAATAAAAATAGGCAATTCTTTCAATTTTAAAATATATAGGTAGGTTCTTGAAGGGGTTTGTTTCTTAACACTTCACTTCATCAGATATAAAAATTGCAAACATTGTCGTTCAACTGGTTCAAAATATTGTTTTAAAAATTACATTTTTTTTTACTATTTTTTCACATTTTTCAAAAGATAAGGTACCTTAGGTACAAAAAGATGCATTTGTTCATAATTTTTTTTCTTCAAATGGACTAAACTACCTAGGTACATTATAATTTTCCACCAACCGCATTTCTTTCAAAGAAACAAACTACCTATAGCTACCGGCTACCACTATCTACATTTTTCAAAATTCAATAGGTACCGACGCGAAAATCAAAATCTACGACTTTTCTACTTTTTGAAACTCACGTGGACAATCATCAAAAGATTCTTCTTCTAATTCTTCTCCTTTTTCACGTCTATGAGATTCTCGAAGAGACTGTGGACTTTCAAAAGCAAAAACATCCATATTTTTCAATAGATAACGTTGTGAGTTAACAGTCTATTACATCACGATCGTTTTAAAACTAGAGAATAAAAAAATAATATGAAAATTAATATCATACGGAGAATATAATTATAATAAAATCGTCTCTCGCTATTGATTTAAAACTTCTTATACGAATATAGGTAGGTACTAATAGCTATTTTCAGGCACGAAATTATAGCCTATAATCTCTTGTACCTAATTGAAACAATGTAAAGTACTATCGCGATTTCAAGTTGTTTTTTAATTATCTGGAAGTTATCGGACGTCAAATACTTGAACATTTAACTCTTACTTAAGTATATAAGTAATTCGCATTCGCAATTTAAATAAAATTATGTGAGCAATACGTAAAGGTTGAAAATATAGTACAGGATTACTGGATTAGTACCTATACTTAGTGATATGGAATGCACGTATCGAATACCTTTAATTCAGACAGTAACCTGTTCAATCAAAAATCAAACAATGTATTGGTAATTTGGTACTAAGAATTTTATAAAGAGCCAGCCCGACGCTAGAAACCGGTTCGGGAGATTTTTACTAGTAAACAATTTATTATAAATTTCGAGTAGGTACCTTAATTCTGCTCTGCTGTTCTGTACCTAGACCTACGATATAGCCAACTAGAAGATGCGAAAAAAATCAACAATAAATTATAAATAGTGGTCGTTAAACGACCTTTCTTTATACATTAATAAATAAAAAAAACTGATTACAAGGATTGTTTATGAGGATTTTTGCGATGAAACTAATCGAAAAGAATGTAAAAGCGAACCTTCATTCTATTCCCTTTTTAATGGTTCATTATAGAGTAAGCTTTTACTCGTAATCAGATGAAGGTTCTAGGTTAATATTTGTTGATATATTTTTGTTGTATTTACCTACATGTACCTACTGATGGACGTTAAAATCTACTAAGGTGGTGGTCAATGCACGAAAAAGTCATCGAATTTATTACCTACTTTTCTCTAAGAAGTCTCACATAAAAACTTAGAAATATCGACCTACAGTAGGTAGTTATGTATCTCTTTCTTTCTATACCTCTATATATATATTAAAAAAAAAAAACGGTAACTTTTACTTGTCACGTGGCGTGTGACATTTTTTAAATAGGTACATTCCAAGATTTTCAAGGATTCCCAATCTTAACACTTTCAAACTATACAGGGTTAAATACTCGTTCAAGTATTCCACCTTTTTTCGATCCTTTTAATGTGATGGACTATTTTGAACGGTTCACAGAAAACTCTTTCACAAAACACGTAACAATCAATAATTATTTTTTACAAGTCCTCAAACACGTGCACAATGGTCGACGAAGATATAATATATGGGGCTATGGGATAAGTTGTTTACTGCTTTAATTTCGATGATCCTTATCGCAGTCTAAAGGGAAAATAAATTTTATCAATTAACGAACACTACCTGATTTAACAGACAGGTGATTGTGAGTATCTATATAGCTTGCAAGTTCAAATTGAACTTTTTACGTGGTAATTTTATTATTGAATAGAATTTATTAAGGCTGATGGGCTGGGTCGGTCAAATAATAAAAAAAATATATCATCATCGGTATTCGAGAATTTATGGATTTATGGTCAAAATATGCAATTTGCTCATATGTTCTCATGGCATGTACAACCAATTTGTATCGTTAACTCTCGGACTATCCTCATTTGTGGTACCTACCTATTTTTTATTTGTTCTTTAAAAATACTTACTCGTGCACATTTTGCAAACGAAACAAAATCGTAAAATGAAAAAATGTACACGAATTTATTTAAGAAAAACAATAAGGAAATTAAAGGTATAGGTAATCAAGTTGAAGCCTATTTAATGGATCTTTCAACAAATGTACAGAAAATAGGTACTAGGTATTGGTACATGAAGATGAAATAAACGTGTTTTAAATTTTCGTAATAGATGAACGAACACAGACCTGAACAAAATAAGTATCTATTTAGGTACCTATCTTGCAAAAAAAAAAAAAATCGGTAATTTAAAATAATGATGCAGAAAACCCCAAACCACATTACGATAACACAATGTCATTTATGTACTTACAAAGACAATATTATGAATATTTATTTGGCCACTACTCATTCATACTCGACAGGAATAAATGATGAATCCTATGTGAGATAAATCACAAACATCTAATTATTTTAAATTCAATTAATTGAAAATCATGGTTTTAATTTTCATGGAATAAAAGGCTGATCGTTGAAATCTTGAATGATTCGATTGATTTATTTAATGCACCTATACCTATCAAATTACATCGTCCAACCACGTGCATTAACAAAAAAAAAAAAAAAAAATGAAATGAAAAAAATAAAAACAAGAGCAGAGTTGAAAGTGAGAGTATTGGTTTAGACTTTCCCATAAGATTAGAAAGTATTATAGGTTCTTTTATTTCGGCAGTATTTATAATACCTATTTAAATAAAAAAACTATGACAGTTTTGACGCATGAAAAATGAATTACGTAAGTGGAAAGAATTCACGATTACTTATAAGATCAATTAAAAATGAATTCAAAATTCATCAAGATGACGTTTTGATGAAGAGCATTTTTTTTTTAATTTTGGAGAACTGGGTGTTATCAGGAAGTAAACCTTTTTGCGAATTTCAATAGTGAAAGGGAGTAAAAAGAAAAGAAATAAGTGGGTACTTTCCAAAATAAACTATTAGTAGCTAAGCAACTATACAGTAATATTTTTCTGAATGTTACTATTTTTTGAATTTTTAGTTTGGAAAAAAGGTCGTGAAATGTTCAAGTTTTTGAGTCAGACATGAATAAAAATTATACTGATACCTATACTAATCACCTCAATATACTCCGGCGCTTATTTTAATGATTTATTTAGGAAAGCTCTTACCTCTCGGCGAAAGCAGGGTTTCCTGACTTTTCGCTGTCGCAGGATCAAATTCCATTTCTTCCTTCATTTCAAAGATTAAAAATTTTTAATTGAAAAAATTAACGAGTTAATCAACGGAAAGATTTCCGTTAAGCACGAAACTTAAAATAAACGAAACATCATGAAAAAATAAAATAGAACACTATTCGAATCATGACGCCGAACTTGCAACTTTTACAAACAACTATCGAAGCTGCATTCATTCATTGAATTACGAAAACATGAAACAAGAACACGTTCAAGTACTTTTATCGCCAACCGGTACTTCTCCCATTTCGCGGTTTTTAACTACTCGAAATAACGCCATCGTAGTAAATACGATACTTCATTGCGACGAGAAAACCAAGCTTACTCGACATTATTTTATACGTTAATCGCTTCTTGGGTAATTAAATTACATTACACACATGATACTTTACGTGATAACAAAATAGGATAATTTTTATCTGTACGTACATGTTACTTTGTAGGAGAAATTTTGCACTTAGACGATTTGCGGATTTGAAGCCAAGTGTTGGTTGAAATTTTAGTGACGTCATCGACGTTACGCCGTAATCTTCATCTTCAATTCGCTGTTCAAACTGTCAATCAATCGCTCGATCATTTAAATTAGCTGCTTTGAAACATTACATTACTCTCGGCCAAAGTTAAAATTTGAAGCTGTTCTATTTCTTTCACGGGCTCAAAATCTTAATTTTATTGCGAAGTTTGCATCCAAAGAATACGTGTTTTTTGCCTCCTGATCCTCAGAGTACTAAACTATACTCAACCCAATATTACTACATGCTCAAGCACAAAGTTGACTCAGCTGATTTCGCAGTTCGGTTGAATATCAACATGTTACAATATTTAATTCTACAATATAATCGAAGAATTCTCTATTTTACAAAGATATTTGCATTACATAATGAGATACGGCGTTTTTTTAATGCACAAGATCGAGATAATTAGCAAAAAAGAAAAATCTGAACGTTTGTCGCATACACAATATTCATCTTTTTCAAACGTAACACATAAACAGATTAAACTTCCAAGAGCTACTCAGTTGATGCATCTAATAATCAGTAGGTAATTTAAAATAACAATTAAGAAACATATTCAAATAATCAACGATTCTAACATATTCTATTTACAAATTTCAGTATGTATTACAATGAAAAAACTATGTAGATTTCGATTTTGGTTTCCACAATTGTATTTTTGGTTTAGTTGTAGAGTAAGCCATGTAGGCATCTGTGGTACCAGTTAGATTTTCACTAGCTTGTAAAGACCATGGATAATTTGGTCTATGGGGATCCTGAAACAACATAACGTTTATACGTAACTTACACATAGGTATTTAGAAACTACTTGCAAAGAAATAATTGTGCATTCTGGCCAACTAGAAAGTAATTAAGGTTAGTTCCCAGAAGTAATTCTGATATATGCAAAGATAAAATTTCTTACTTCTATTTTATAACGACAAAATATGAAATGTTATTTCAAATGGTTTCTATGATGACTTAATAGTTTTAAAACCTTTTTATCGAGTTGAAAATAAGGAGGAAAAAATACTACTGAACTAAGAAACATTTACCAAAGCTGCAAGTGATTCTTTTTTCGTACTAACGAATTATTTTTTAACGTAGTAGAGATGAATACATATATACGTTGATAACAAACCTCATGAGGAAGATAATCAGTTTTGTAATGTAGCCAACCATGCCACTGTGGAGGAATATGCGTAGCATCGTAATTCAAACCGAAATAATCTGCATGTTCAACCCAACGACTACGACCTAAAAATCATAACATCAGTTCTCATATTCCGATACACAATAATACATTACAATCTTCTGCATACTTACAAATGAAATAATTCTTATTATGGTAGTATTTATTTCCGAATTCGTCCATCCCAACCAGCTCTCCTTTCTTCAAAGTATCGAATCTGTAGAATATATTATTCATTTAAACAATTATATCAAGTTTTTGAAAATCAGAGGTTGAGATGAAATTAAATTCTTACCTCCAAAGTTTATAGGCGGAATTTACGACGCCTCCATTGTGGTCGATGATAGCAACGAAATTTCCGAATTTATCGAAGCCTAAAGCTCTCAAAAATCGTTCGTAGGTTTTCCAGAACTTACTCATAATTGAAAAATCAACTTGTACCACATAAATTTCAATTAATTCGGAAGAGAAATCGCAATTTAAGTTTTAACCTTCGTTTTAGAAAAAAGTTAAAATTTTCATCAATATTTTTCTATTGATAACAGACGTAAACAAGAGAAGAACAAAAAAAATTCTAGGTCGTCACTTCTCAAATCAATCATGCGATCTCAACGATGGCCGATGGTGATTTTGTCTTTTTTCAAGAAGAAAAATCAAAATTATCAGATATTTTTGAATTTATTTTTTTATTTATGAAATTAAATCATAGAATTTATCAAAGAATATGTAAAATACCAGCGATTTTAATGGAAAAAATGTGAATTTTCGTCATCATTTGTAGTACTTTATGAAGTAAAAAGTCAACAAACAATGCCCAACCTTTTGATTTTGAACTATGAATTCAAAAATTTTCCAAAATTTATAGCTTCTAATTATAGGGCATTTAAAAGTGACGTCACACCCGTCTGATAATCGAAGTGGTGTGCAAACGATGCGAAATGTACTAGGTATTGTGCTCGCTGTTTAAACTAAAATTACTCAAAATTTTCAACGAACACATTGATATTTTAATACAGCAAAATGTTCGTAGTTTTATCCTCTTTAAATTAATTTTTTCCCGAAAGCTCTACCTTTTACCGTTCAAAAGTTTTAGTAGTTTAAAGTTGCGAAAACAATGCTAAAACCAGCTGCGGGCGGCAAGTATTGAACTTTGAACTAAAATTACTCAAAATTTTCATCGAACACATTGATATTTTAATACTGCAAAATGTTCGTAGTTTGATCCTCTTTACATTGATTCTTTCCCGAAAGCTCTACCCTTAACCGTTCAAAAGTTCTTGCAGGTCAAAGTTACCAAAAGAGTTCATTACTTGCTGTCCGCAGCTGGTTTTTGCCTTGTTTTCGCAACTTTTAACTTCAAGAACTTTTGAACGGTAAAAGGTAGAGCTTTTGGGAAAAAATCAATGTAAAGAGGATAAAACTACGAACATTTTGCAGTATTAAAATATCAATGTGTTCGTTGAACATTTTGAGTAATTTTAGTAAACAGCGAGCACAATACGATTCTCCATTCAGTACTGTATATTATTCGACTTGGTTTACACACCAGTTCGTTATCACGTGACTCGGATGACGTAGTTTGAAATGCCCTATTCGAAGTTTGAGTAATTTTTTGAAAATATTAAATTTTTTGTTAAAACTTGTTCCGTTCTGATCATTTTATGCTGTTTTGCGATGAAAATGAATCCCAGATCTAGGAAATTTCTATGTAACGATTGCGGAGAAGAGTTTTCACGTAAATACAACTTGAGTCGTCACATCAGTCGTTTGCATGTACTCTCGGGTAAACGAGGATCAAATGGTCGTAAGGATAGAAATAGTAGTCGTATAATCTGCCCTGTGTGTGATATTATATGTGTTACCTTCCATTACTTGGAGAAACATTTGCAATCTGAACATAACGTTGAGTTGAACGTTAGCCACATGAAGTTCTCCTCCGAAGATGGTTTGTGTTGTTATTGTATTGCCATTTATACATGAATCGTGTTTCTTAAACATTATCTGTTACTTTTCAGAATTTTGGAAATGGAAAGAGAAAGAAGAAAGTTCATCTATATCGATGTTTACAAGAAATAAAACTCACGTCAAGAAAAATGGCGATAGAATGACTCGTTTCACATGTAATCGAAGTGGCGTATACAGGAAAAAGGGCACCGGCCAACGGATGGCTAGATCCAAGGGAACTTGCAAAATTGGTACATATAAAATTGCTCTTGAAGTAAAACGTTCATTGTTTGAATATATTGAACAATATGCATTGACGTATCATTTCAGGTTTTTGTTGCACCGCTCGTATATTGGTTACGTTCGAAGCCGAAGGATCCGTAAATGTAGAATACCATTCCACTCATATTGGACACGATCATCAATTTTGTTTTTTACCGTTACCATCGAGTCAAAAACAGTTGATAGCGGGTAAAATTTCAAAATGAAGTTATCATATTTTCATTGTGAACGAGACTCATTTCAAAACAATAAACCCATTGTTGAAATATTTGTTTCAGATAAGCTCAAAGAAGGAGCTGACTTGGACCAGATTTTGAACGAAGTTCGTAATGAAATCACTGCATCTTCAGCTCTGGAAAAGAAACACTTCCTCAATAAGAAAACACTATTCAATATAATAAAAAAATACAGCATTTCCGAAGTGAAGAAAAAACCCAAAGAAAACGAGGTAAATGCAGAAACGTTACTGAATGAATGCAACGAAATGGCTCATAATCCTATCGTAATGAATAAACAAAAAGGAGAATCTCATCCTGTCCTCGACGTCAATCAAACCATGATAATCATAATGAACGATGTTCAGATAGAAATTTTGAAAAAATTCGGTCCTGAGAAAATCTGCATCGATTGCGTTAATAACCCGAAAAAAAGTAATTTTCAAATAATCGCTATTTTGGTAATCGACGAATTCGGCGAAGAATTTCCATGCTGTTTTTGCATCTGTGATCTCATAAACGAAACCACGTTATCGATACTTTTTGGCGTAATTAAATCGTACACGGGGCCAATTTCAACTAAAATTTTCATGTCAGAGGACGAGCAATGTTACCATGACGCTTGGGAAAAAATTATGACGGAGAAGCCCGAACTAATATTATTATGTAAATGGCACGTAGATGAAGAATGGAAAAAAAATTTGAAGTTGATCGGTGATAAAAGAGCCAAATGCGAAGTGTATTCTAGGCTCAGACCGCTTTTAGAAGAAACCGATAGTTCTGCGTTTTTTTCTTCTTTTAGTTCGATTCTCGATGATTTAAAACAAGCCGGTCATGTTGATTTTCATAATTATTTTCGGTCAAAATATGGTTACCGACTCGAAGCTTGGGCTCCGTGTTACCGTTCCAAGGAGTTTATTAATCATAATATGGCTCTCGAAGCTTTTCATCGTGTTTTGAATCATCTCCATGCGAAAGGGATCAAGAATACTAATATGGATGTCTTGCTCCATTTATTTTTCAAAGTTATTCGCGAGAAAGTGTTTAATCGTCTAATGCATCTGGAAGATATCGCCGGTACAAGTTACAAAGAAAAATTATACAAGAGGCATCGACGTCGTAATGAAGTCAAAGAAATCGACGAGTCGTCCTGTAATCATTGGCAAGTGAAATGCGATCGTCAAGAAAATGTTATCTACAATGTGAAAACAGAAGCAGAAACTTGCGAATGTAAACGAAAATGCACTTCGTGCGGTGTATGTGTGCATATGTTCTCCTGCACCTGTAATGATTACCTAATAATGCATAATCTGTGTAAACACATCCATGCTATTCGAATGTTGAAAATTCAACCTGAGAAGATGGAAGCAGATGTCGAAGAATCAACAACCAGTGATGTGACAGACCGGCTTATTATGGAAGACGTCTGTCAGGTATTAGAAGTCGGTAATTATATGTCGATACAAGGCAAAGATAATCTTATAAATAAGTTGAATCAATGTTTAAGTCTAATTAACGAAACCGAATGTGAGAATATTACGACTGAGATGGAAGAAACCATGAATACCAACGTTGATAATATTTTAGCTATTTTATACGGAAATTTCAAAGTCACCGTGGAGTCTATTTACTAAATAATGTTTTTAAGGGTACTGATTTTTTTTCCTTCAAATTTCCCAAAGACTGAACTGTTAATTGTTTTGTAAATATAATTTCTTGTTTAAAAAATGAGAATATTCATTCAAACGTTTTAAAAATCAATTGTGCATTTCTGCTGGTGAAAAACTAGGTACTCCATAATATTCGTTGTTTCTTTTTCATATGTTGCTCTTTTAGTAAAAAAAAAGTGTCAACTTTGTCATTTTTCAAACGAAGTTAAACGTCTAAATTCTTATCTGCATTTTAAATGTGAAACTAACAACTTTAAGTGTTGGAAGGCCAGTATTCAACATTTGATAGAATGCGGCCATTCCAATTTCCCCTTCAGAAAGTTGTAATGTTTCCCCCTCGAAATTACGAATAGACCCGCATCTCAGAAATGCATTCATATTAAATCCATCAATATTTTAGCGATTTGATATTTTAACGGCGGAGGAGGCGGCGGTTAGAGGGCGTAATTGTAATGACCTTGAGCAAATAATAACCAGATATTAAAAACTGAACGTATTATCTAGTTTAAACGACCAAATTTTTATGCATATGTGGTCGGTAGGTAAAAAATTACAGTGAAAAAATTTATCATGTATTACGTAAGGATAATAATTTGAAGATGGCTAATCAGCACAACTACAAATATTAAATTGAACTTCGAGTTGAAAAATTGATAAAATTAATAGTTTGAAACACCCAAATTGAAATTAAATCTCATTATTGTTCAACATGCGGGCATAAAGAAGATGAACACTCAACGCTACGCTCGAAAAATAATTTCACGACACAAATATATACACGTATATTTCAATAACTCCAATTTGAGAGCTATCATCGTGATATTATTAAAACAATATCGATCTAAAAAGTTGGAAAAAAATTTAATAATTTTAGCATAGTGTTTCGGAAAGAAATATACAAATTAAACAACAGGTAACAAAAACAACAACACATTCTTATTTAGCTAGAGATTTAAAACTATTCTGAATAATGCTATAAATTCACATAAAATTACAAAAATATTTAAATTTCAATAAAACCGAAACAATATGAAAACAGTCAAATTTTTCCAGAATATCTTAAATCATAATCGAATCACATTAAGCAAAAAATTAAACGAGCTGAACGTTTCCGTAAATTTAAGTCAAGATTATTTCGAATTAAATAGTTATTTTTCCAAAATGAAAAAATTGAGTTTTTACTCGACAAAATAACAAACTGCGCAATATTTCATTGATTTAGCGCTCGTGAAAACATTTAAATATTTAAATTCTTTAAATGCCAGCTTTTTTTAGAAAACGGTAAAAAACATACCGAAAATACTTAATACTTAAAAATATAAAGTAGATGTGTTTTTTGGAGTCTCAACGAAGAGAGAATAATTTTTTAAATAAGAATTTAGATTTGAAAAAACAAAACTACACTGATTCTTTGGATGCTCAAAGTATCGTTACTTTTTCTACAGAAAATCCCAGATCGTAATACGAGCAATGATTGCACATGAGAAGGGGGTGGGCGTAAGGGGGTGGGGGAAATAAGCACAATATCACATTGAATAATTTTTACAGCTCGTCCCTCAATAACGTATAACGATTTTTGGACGGTGCTAATTTCTTAAACGTCGATTCCGGTGGTTTAGTGACTTGTTTCGTGTCACCGCCGCTATCGCCGCCAATTTGCAAATTACCCATTTGAATTTGTACGATTTCAATAGGAGATCCGCTTTCGGGTCCGAAGTGGAATTCTCGGTGTAATTTACCCGAATATAAATCATGTACAAATTGTTTTAACTTACCAGGAACCGTCATTTGTGATATATCTGAGAATAAATACATATGCCTAAAACTATCTATAGCTATGAGAGGTAAATCATCAGGTGATTTCCCTAAATGATGTAAAGGATGTGCGAAGCGTTCTCCGTCCGCTGTCAAGAAATTTATACTCTCTGAAATTGAAAAAGAAAAATTATATATACTAGAGCATTAAAGCCTTGATACGATAAAGTGACACCTCTACGGTATACGTACGTTTCTCTGAGATCAATTCCGTTAATACAATTTCTTTGTACAGTTTTACAGTATTTACATCGTCGGGTTTATGGAACAAAATCAAAAATGGTAAACCCTCCTCGGTCAATTCTTCAGCATTTTCAAATGTTATTTCGCGAACTAGAGGAACACATTTATCGGTAAGCCACGCATTCAGTTCATCGTACAATGTTAAACTTCCGTTGTACGATTCGTGCTCTATTTCTGGTGTCGCATGGTCTGGTCTGAACACGATAAGGGGCTGGTCGGGAGGATGCATCGCTCGAACAGCTTCGCTGTAAAAACAAATGTCTAGATTTATACAAGTTTGACGAGACAATTTTTATCATATTTGATAACAAAAAACATTGTACTCCCGACAGCACATTAGCCTATCGCGCAATGCTTAACGAACCGGTAATTAAGATATTTCAAAAATTCCCTAACAAGCCAACTTAAAGCTACGTTGCCAAATTGATTTTCCAAATGAAGATGATACGATTCGATAGTTTTCCATTTTTCGTTTACTTTATACGCCAATGTCACTTCAAATATTTAATCCTTTTTCGAAAGGAAAAATTTGGTAGAGTGAACTTGAAAATTATCACCGAACAACGATGACGTACCTACCTAAACCATTCATACCAAGTCTTCACGAAAGATTGTAAAAAACACTTTACGATTGCTGAACATATGTTCAAACAATTGCAAAATTATTTATGACGCTTGCATTTGTACGCCATTCATGAGCATTGGATTTCGCTATAAACCAACTGAGAAATGACGAATTGCAAAATGGAGTGTTACTTACCCGAAACCGACGTGAAATAAGCAATCTTCTTTTAAATTCGATGCAACCCTTCTGAAAACATCGTACTCTTTCACTTCTTTCGAATGGAAATAACCGATAACAGCGCGAGCTTTTTTCTATAAGGAAAAACCAGGTATTAAGAATTGAAAAATCAGTACTCGAGATAATTCAAATAGGTAGGCAGCCTAGGCACTTACATCAATGTCATGAAGTTCTTGTAACGTATTGAATTCTTTGATAGGATCGGCTAATTGTTTTTTAACAAATTCTACAAATGCTTCGACTGATCTTTGACCTCTGTATTCTCTCTTGGCAGGTTGACCATTTCTGATAACTTTCAACGTGGGGTATTTGGAAATATGAAATCGAGTGGCAATACCACCTAACAAAAACACATCGTTAATATAATGTCTAGTCTCGTGAGCATGAATTGAATCGAAGCTTACCTTCTTTATCACAGTCTACTTTACCAAACACAACACGGCCCGGCTCACTGAAAGATTCTTTGATTTTATCGGCAGCTTCGTCGAAAATAGGTTGCAGCATATTACTAAATTTACACCAATCGGCGTAAAAATTTATCATAACGAATTCATTTGAAGCTGAAACAAATATCTCAGTGAATTTTCATCAATGATAAATTGACAATAAATTATGATAATTACTCACCTAAAGTCATATCAATATTGGCATGATTGAGCGGCGTCGCTCCACAAGAAACACCATTATTGAACAAGTGAGTAATCTGCAAACAGTATACATTATTTGTATCAAGTTTTTGGGTTTTATGTTAACTAACGTAGTCATTATCACAGATTCCGGTGACTTACTGTAAAGAGAAAGCTAAATAATACCGCAAAAGTATCGTGCAAATGATTACTATTCATTTTGAATCCATAACTAGACATTTTAGAGTTGAGCTGTAATCATACATCAATAACCGGTGAAAATTTCGATTGCGAAATTTCTGAACGGTGGAATAAACTTTGTATTAAAGCATAATTATGAAACGCAGGTGGTTCGCAAATAGTACACGTAACGCCGTTATCTGCAATAAATTTTATTCTAAATCGTTTGATCCAACAACACCGAGCCACTGGCGAGATAACACGACAACACGATGAGTCAAATAAACTTTTACAGAACCGCTACGTATCAGACAATTTGCATTTTGAATTTTGAATCATTTTTGAACACGCAGTGGAATTTATCTTTTTTCCAAGTTGCCCAACGTGATTCTCCTAGTAGCTGGATGAAGAATATTTTTCAAAATTTCGAAGTTCACAGCGCTCCCTTTGAGCGAGAGAGCGACATGATTATTTTTTATTTAATTTTATTTTGATTTTGAATTTTGATATTATTTGAAATTTTTTATTTTCCCTCGAAATCCATTTTATTTTTGATCGTTTTCTGTTTTTGATTTTTTAAAATTTTATTTCACTTTCACTGTTATCGCTTACGCTCATGTTATATTTTATTTTAGGTTTGTTCGTTTGTACTTTGAAGTCCCGGAGTCGGAGTCTATTTTGAAAATTAAAAAATCGAACTTTGATTTCATTGATTTTGATTTTTGAATAATGACCAAAGTTTGTTGTATCTATTCTGGTTTCTGGATCGTGATTCGTGATCTTTCGAGTACCTACTTCGAAAATTAGGGAAAATTAAACCCAAAGTCTACGTTCCACGAAACGAAGTACGATGTTTGAGACACGCTGCGGAAGTTTCAGCCTTTCGGATTCAAAAGAAACGTTTCATATGTATTCGTAAGAATGAGAATTTGAGAAAATGGAATCACCCAGGCACTCAGTGTAGTATACTTATTACTTACTCCTTTCCTTGTATGAAGTAATAACGGAAAAAATTAAGCCCAAAATTTAAGAACTCCTTGCACGAATACAGTTTTTTCACTTTATTCTATCACAATAATGACACACGCTTGCATTCATATCTCCATAAACGGTTCGTTGGTCATTTTCACATAAATCAAAATAACTATACCAGTGCCAAGCGCACGTTTGTCCCAAGCATGGTTAAATGTAGCGTCATTCATTTCTTTTTCTTTTCGTCCAGAGACAAATACCTATTATGTAATTGCATTTTGTAATTTCGAATTCATAGGATACGTAACATCTACGTACATTTACGAAACGAAAACGATATTAAATATTTCATAAAAACTCACGTCATCATCTTTAGATTTCTCAAAAATTGACAGTTTCAGCAATAAACAGTTTGAAAACAAATTACAAAAGAACTAATTGATTAAAAATACGTCCTATTATATTAAAACATTTCCAACTACGAAAAATAGAAAAAATATGTATAAAATTAAACACATCGTAAATGAAATACAGCTTACAGTATCACGTACATTCAGCCCTGAATTAAATTTAAAAATAACCACGTTCGTATAGGAAAGTCTGTAATAATGTTAGTCATTAAAAATTTATAATTATTTTTTCCAATTTATGAAGACTAATCAATCACGAAGGTTTTACAGATTCATAAAAATATGCTCAATTAAATAATTTAGGTACCTATCATTTTAGTTGCCATTTTCCATTGTTATTTTATTTAGTAAAAAATGTTCGTGTGAAGTCCTGTAAAACGTCGGATCGGAAAATATAAATATTCAAAAAGTATTCGACTACTATGCCTCCTTTCAAAGATTAATGATTTAAATTGTAGGCCCACATTTTCCTCCTTTTCGAGTACAGTCATATTATTAACGAATATGTATTATGTCTTTGGTGAATTAAAGAGAGAACTACTCTTGTATCAATCAACACTGAAAATGTGTCAGAATTTGTCGATTCGCTTTAGCCATGTTGAAAGCATAATTTCGTATTTTTTCGACTGTGGCATCGACATCAGCACAAACAGCTTGTAATCGTATCGTATTCGTGTTCAAGGTGCGTAAGGCAGAACGAATGGTTTCTTCAGTTGATCCCTACAAGAAAAATATAGGTACATACATAATTATTATGGAACGTTACAAAAATTATATGAGGTATATAAAACGTTGTAATGTACTTGAGGGAAAATCGCCGTCAAGTCAGCTATGGCACTGCGAACATTTTCTACACAAGGAGTAAAACCTCCATGGTGCTCAATTGATCTTATGGTTTTTGATAATTCTTGCAATCTCTTGGTAACTTGGTCAGCTTTTCGTAGTATTTCTTCGGGATCAGGTGAATTGGTTCTATCCTATGGTCCAATTAATGATCTATGTAGATGATAAATTCGAAGAAGATAATATGTGCAATGGGTGAACTTACAATGGCACTATTAGACGAATTAATATATTTCTGAGCAACGCTATATAATGAAGATGGTCGTGGTTTCACTTCTACGACTGAATCAGTTTCGGAGGTGCTTTCTTGACGATGATGCATAGTATTTCGTAACTCTACGTTTTCTTTTTTGATATCGTCCATCTACGCATATTGAAAAAAAAACCATTATTTTTAGTGAAAATAGTAAATACATACCATTATAGTAAAGTATATTACCTTCTGTTGCAACTCCACAACCTGGCTGACTAATTCCGATATTCTAATTTCTGAAGTAATTAATCTTGATTTCAAATCACCTTCCAATATATTATTTTTAGAAGAATTCTCTTCTTCAGGAGACTGCGCCGGAGTAGAAGCATCTTTTGCAACTAGATCTTTTGACTGATCAAACTAAAATTAAAAATTCAATTTAAAATCAAAAATATTTCCATCCATTTAGAACGCAAAATTGTTACCATTTCTTCAGCAATTGCGTAATCGTCGTCAGAAGCAACACTATCGTAAAGTGGTTCTTCGTCGGCAATATTAGCTTTGATTTTATTCAGAAGTCCCTCGCCTAAAAAACAAATAAATGACGTCAGGGAATTTAAAGAGGTGTATGCGCAAATTTTTTTCATCAATTTACCCGGAGGATTTTGCCTTCTTTTGCATTCGCATAAGATATCCCACACGAGAGTGGCAAACTCTTCTTTACTCAATCTGGCCAATTTCTGCCGTCCTTGATTTCTCATCGTTGATAATTCCGGATTAACCGGTAAAAATGGCACTAAGGTTTGATCTTTGAGCTTCGATAACTGACTAACTAGAATTGCACGCAAACAACGATGAAAATTATATTTGAATGATAATAACCAAATTTCTCGGAAACAAAATTACTCACTACTTTCATTCTCTCTACGATCGACTTCATCAAATACGTCCATAGTTATTTCTTCGAATAATACGTTGGACAACTGAAATAAATAAAATTACGTTCAATAAAAAATCATAAAAATATCAGTTGCTTCGCTTAAGTTGCGCTCAACTCACCAAAGAGAATTTTATTTATACCTAGTCCAATAGTGGCATGAAAAATAATGTAACGACTTACTAAACTAATATACGTAGTTACTTAAATAAAAATGAATACGCAATAAATGAATTACCTCTTGTAATTTAAGCTTGATTTGCTTATTTGAAATTATAGGCATGCAACATTCCGATATTTCAGGCACAAAAAAATGTTCAGTCTTGTGATCACTTTTACGTTTGCATAAAAACATGCAAAAAGTGTCAGTAACTTCGTACATACATTCGATGATTTTCTCTTCAATATCCAAAAAACCATTAA
This sequence comes from Planococcus citri, assembly GCF_950023065.1. Classification (NCBI taxonomy): domain Eukaryota; kingdom Metazoa; phylum Arthropoda; class Insecta; order Hemiptera; family Pseudococcidae; genus Planococcus; species Planococcus citri. The sequence goes on from NC_088679.1 coordinate 34,998,170, forward strand.
CACTGCAAAATAAGACAACAAAAATTGATATAAAATTTGTCCGCGTAAAATTTTCGCATCATTCATCAATGGCTCACCGTGCACAAGCTGCTGGAGTATTTCCATGACTATCAATAACATTGGGGTCAGCACCATAATTTACCAAAAGTTCAATTTGTTCCATTTGACCAGCACCAGCAGCTACATGGATCACATTGTTACCTTTTTCCTGTAATACAAAAACACTCGAATGATATCAATTTTATATAACTACATTTCAAGACTAATAATTAAAATTAAAATACCAACCACATGATAGTAATTGGGATCAGCTCCTTGAATTAATAATCGTAAACTTGTTTCTAGATTAGATGTTCTAACACTAGAGTGTAGTTGTTGATTCAAGTCTTCAGGAGAATCACTATTTCTACTTTTCAGGATATACGTCAAATCTTGGTGCTTTGCTCGTATGAAGTCTGCTTTATTAGGGCTGCATTACAGAAAATAAAATAGGGTAAGTATACAACACAGAAGTCTGCATTGCTTAAAGAATTTACAGATATCACATACTGCACAGGATCGCCAGGCTGAGGTTTCTTTTTAGAGCTTTTCGATTCGCTCAAGGTATGTTCCCATAAGCTATTGATACTTCCATTACTTAAGGTTTGTACCATCTAGAATAACATCGAATATAAAAATATATATCTCGAATCATTTTGCGAGAACAACTGATAGTGAGGTATTACATTTAATAAAGAACTTCTCCAATGCCCCTTGGTTAACGATTTCAGCTGAGATATGTGTCGACCTAAGCTTCGATGTACGCTGCAGCATTCGTCGCATATTAATAAGCCTCGATTAACCACAGCCCACGTTACATCTGAAAAAAGTATAAAATTAATACTCAATAGTGTAATAATATGAAACAAATTTAGGCATAAAAATTCTTGACAGTCCAAATCTTTCTTACCATTATGACCACAGTCGGCGCATACAGTCTTGAACTTATCTAACATGTTGGTTTTGATCAAAACTTACTTATTAATGAAAAATAAAAGTTACAGCACAATTTTTTGTTCGGATACATGAATCATCACTGAAAGTTGCAGTACAATAACACTAATTAGAATCATGTTTATATGGCACAGGCATACTGACGTCGTCGAGACACCACTTCATATGTACAGTTTAAGGCATAATGTAGGCAACTTGCAACAAGTTGAAGAGAATGATCAAATGATTATGAATGAATGTTGTACTTGTATGTAAGTTGTAGTACTTCGTTTAATCAGTATACGTGGGTGTGTTATACACCTAAAGCAGCATAATTTGCAATTTATGTTATGACGTAAATGTAAGAAATAATTACATATTAACCTGTTAGTGTTTAAATAGATAGGCACCAGGAAAGCAGCCTTCTGAAAAGCTGAGAATTTTGATGTAATTTTATAGGCACACAGGTACATAGATACATTTTTTTCTCCGTAGTACCTATTTCCCAATAGCAATCATTTTTCCTGTTGGATATTTGTAGTTGAAAAGTATGAAGTTCAAGTACATAGAACTATGTTTTTACAAACGCATTCACATTTTCCTGGTAATATTCTTGCTTTCACACTTTATCCTACATTTCGTAAAAATTTCCCTGATCCGATTTTTGAAAGTACATACAGTACCTGTACGATGTCATTGAAAGAAATCGTTTCATGAATGTATGCTATGAAAAATGTGCAGATCAACTTATTCTCATCCTCTATGTTCATTTAAAAAACACCTTTGTCCCTTTGGATTCGAATTTTAAGTCGATGATTGAAGGTGATTTATAGGCTGTGCAATGTGTTCATTTTTCATT